>NC_140124.1:55499982-56947482 GCF_964035555.1 Netta rufina
AAATAATAAAAAAAATCACTTGGAAGCTCTCTAAATTTCTGATGCAATTTCTTCAAGAAGTAAATATCGTTTTTACTATTTCCACTGAGGCTTTTATTAATTAAATACTAATCATGGGTAGAATGGCTTGATAAACCCAGTGGCTCATTGTTGGCTCAATATTTACATTTCTCCAATATTACATTTCTTCATATAATAACATCACATTTTCAGTTTCAGACTACCAATTTCATTCTAATTCCTCACAACTACCACCATCCATACTAACAAAATCACTGCTAAAGTATTTTGGTTAGAGTAAAAACTCTCCAGTTTGGTTTTCCTGGAATCATTCAATGATGTAATTTTAAACTCTAAACTCAGCTAGCATACAAACATATACATTACTGTTTGTTTGTTGTTTTTTTTTGTTTGTTTGTTTGTTTGTTTTTTTTAACAGCCGAAGTTATGAGTACTACCCAAGCTTACTTAAGACTGATGGGGAAAAAAAAAACAACAAAAAAAAGAACAACACAAGAGAATTACTGCATTTAAGTAAAAAAGAGATAGCCCTATACAAATTTGTATTATATATGACTGATATAATTTTCTTATAGTTTGATAGAAATATAATGGAAATTGAGATTTGAAGCATTTCTATTTGCTCATCTATAACATGTCATGACTAGTATAATAGTAAGAGATGCTCAGGACTGTCTGAATACAATGTGAGTTATATCAAGTGTTTTTCTTTTCACATAATTATAACTTTCCATGCTGAGCTGACACCATATATCACTTATCATTATATTCTTTGTGAGGTTCTGTAACTACATCACTACATATTATAGCCTGCCTATGTAGACAGCAATGGTGTTTACCTAAAATGAGATTATTTATTGCAGGATTTGACCTTTTAAACAGACTATTTCTACTCACTTGATGTAAACAAACCAAGCCTCATAAAGAACATATTTGCCCTTTTTGAATTTGTTGTCTTGTACCAGTATAACAAAAGAATCACCCAAGGAGGAAATAGAAACACTCACAGCTGCTTTTTTTTTTTTTTTTTTTTTTTTTGAGTACATTCACACTTTATCCCTTTACTGTCCACAGGTATAAAAAGATACATATACCTTCAGAGAAGAAAAATCACCAAAAAAAAAACCAAAAAACAACTATTTGATTTCTGAACAGAAGCATTTATTGTATAAAATGCATACATAAAAAGATGATGAATTACTTAACTGACCTCATCCATGTTAGTAAAAGACACAGTAGGTGCTGATTTTTTTTTCCTTTTTAAATAAATACGCTTTTTAAAAATCTACGGCTTGTGAAAAATAAAAGAGAACAGAAATTCACAGCTGATAAAGAGATTTTTTTATTATTATTATTATTTATTATTTTATTTTTTTTCTGAAGGATTCTGGACACTGGAGGGATGGGTAGGAGGGAAGAACAGCTAGCTTGTACCAAGAAAATAAAATGTGCCTATTCAAGAGGAAATTGAATGAAACCCACTATTTATATAAGAGGTCAGGGGAGAATCATTCTTGAAAGTTGTTAGAACTGGAAAAAAAGGGGAAAAAATGTTTTAACCTCAGTCAGAAAACATGAATAATTTGCTCAGTACAGATATAGCTTACAACACTTAGAAAACACACTGTTATATGACTAAGTAACTGGCTTGTATTTTTCTTTTACGTACACATCTGCTGTTCTCATGTCCTTGCTAGATTTTTTCCATTCCTTTAGAATAAATGTTTGGACTTCTTATGTAGAGAATCTAACCTGTGTGATGACATCTATTCCCAGGTCCTTGAATCCAAAAGAATTCATTAGGAATGTGACAGAAATCTCCTTTGAATGATGAACTTAAAAGATCTGTTCTTGAAGCATCATTAATCTTTCTAGGCATAGAAATCAGTGTACTGTCATCATCCATTCACTATGACAGGTAGAATGAGTTTTTCCTCCACACTTATGAAAAACAAAAATGGTTTTAGAAAATGCACCATGGTCATGATTCTGATCAAGAAAGGGAGAATAATTCATGTGTTGTCTAAAGAAAGCTCAGCAAACTCTGTTCCTTCATATTTTATTTTGTGCTCATCCTCACAAAACTCCATTCTATGTTCAGCACACTTAGAAGAACAGCTGTGTTCTCAGAAGAAAAAGCCACTGGTGTGTGTATCCCGGCAATGTAATCTCAGACAATGACTGGTAGGGTTTGGAGACTGTCAATAGGACTATGTAGATAAGAAGACATTCCCCCCAGATTTAAATCAAGACTGATGTTAACTGGAATATTTCATAAATTATTTTTCTCCTCCTTCCCAAAATTGTATTACAGAAACTTAGAGACAGAAAATCTTTATCCATGATAGGAAAAAATATTCTGAAAATATATCCCATTGATTAGTAACAGCTACCACAATTATAAATTGCCTGTTTTCAGCCATTTTTTTTCCTTCTTAAAAACAAATAAACAAACACACACAGATAAGATGTATAGCTGTTATAAATGCAAAATAGATAAATAAATAAATAAATAAATAAAGTCAAAGGGATAAGTCATGCATTATTATCATTGGATTTCTATGTCCATTTCTAACAATCTGAGTAACCTCTTTATTTTAAAGTGAACTAAAAAAACTATGAGAAAAATAAGGAAAAAAAGGAAAAAGAAGATACATGAAAAAGGTATTTTACCATTTATGATTCACTGTACTATAAAAAGTACTTGAACATCCTACATTGTTGGTTGCCTTTTGGCCTTTGCCCACATTAGTGGGCTCCGTATTAATGACAATTATGAATAAAATTAACTAATTACTTGATAAATTTCCTTTATTTGCAGGGAATCACATTCCTACCAAAACTTGTAGTTGAATGAAAAAAAAAAAAAAAAAAAAGCATAAGTAGAAATATACTTGAGCTCAGTGCTATTTCTTCCTACATTCTTACTCCTCAAACCTTCTTTGAAACAAACAAAAATTCACGTTATATTTTTGAGACTGATTGATGTTAGTTTTCTTATCCCAAAATAATTATGTTAAACCCCTGTAGTTTGGCATAGGCTGTGCATGAGAGAGCTGTACCCTTGGATTCCTGTATGACCTGACCTCTGACTCTCCATTCTAAGGAGTCTTTCAGATGTAAACAGAAGACCCAGTTCAAAGAATCAATGGGGAGCTCCAAAGGCTCTCCTGGTTCTTCTTCCCAGACAGAGGCTTTTGTTTCTTTGTCCACCTCTACCAATTCCATCTGTGTGGTTCTACTCCAATTGCAATTCTCTGCAATATCTGACTCTCTTGTTTGCCTGCTGGCACTGTATTCCAGAACACAAGAATGACATAAGCTAAAAATAATGATCATCTCCGCTACAAAGAGTTTCTGTTTAACTTGGAGTTCTTTTCGTGGTTCAGTATAAAATGCTGCCGCACAGTGAGGAGCCAAAGTGACATACAATAGGTGTTGGAACTACACTTTGAAAAATGTTTCTGGGCTACTTGTACATTTAAACCTTTGTACATTTAAAATTTTGTACATTTAAAAGAACACATGCATAAAGGTGGTTCCAGGAAAGAGGCTATAATACACAACACTGACTATGATGATATATTAATAATATATCATCATATCAATATAATGATTGCACAGAAGTAGGAAACAGGGTAACAGACTATATACTCCACAATAAGATAGCTGATGTAGATGACATACATTGGTGAATAAGAAGAAAAGGAGGTTTCGTTACAACCAAATACCATGTCTACTGTTTTTTTCATCAACAGGTGTTTGTGTCTTTATTTTTTATTTTCCCTCCAAAAACAACTTTTCTACTAAATTGATAAGAATTAAAAAGTGCAACATTTCTATAACTATTCAAGGAACAGATTTAATAAAAGTATTTTACAAAGCCTCACATCCTCTACACTCAGCCCCAGAATAGTTGAGGGGTTGAATTTTTTATACTTTGCAAAATAAAACAAATCCCCATAACTTCTTAATGGACTTTAAAAAATCTGTAATCTAGTGTTATCAATGTGTTATCATACTTTTCACCCACTTACAGATGGATCTAGAATATATTAACTCATACAATATGAAAAGATATCTACTGCCATCATGTCTTGTGCAAAACAACATTGCAGAATAAGTTGAGACTGATTTAAGGATCTATCAGATTCAAATCCAGGCATATAACATTGAAATTTAGTAATAAAGAAAAACAAAGGCAGAATTATTTTAGTGGATGAAAAAGTCTAGCTAAGAAAAATGTCTGCCATATAAAAATGTCTGCCATCAGTGCATGATATATATAAATTGAGAATTCCAGAGCTCAAAGCTTTTTATTATATGTTTATAAAAACTGCACAAGATAAGTGAGAAAGGGAACAGCATGTCCCATAACATAGCAAAAATAAACCCAAGGAACAATGGCATAATTGCATCTGGTGACAATATTAAAGTTGTAAGTGGAACATGTAGTAATTCAGAATATCCTCCTATCATAGTGCACTGCATTATTTCATTTAGTTATATGTCTGATTTCAGTTTGATGCTCTGCACTCATTTTCTGAACTACGTTGGCTGTGGGAGAATTTAGGGTGCAAACGCTGCTCCAAACAAGCATTGTTATGAAAAAATAACTTTGTTTCAGATTCTGGACCTGACACATGGAATTGGTGAATAACTACTATAGTACCTCTTACAAAAAAGGTGGTTTATCAGTAGCAAGAATCTTTTTCTCATGCAGAATTATTTACAAATAGTTAAGAATGAATTAAGATTTGTCTCAAGCAGTTGCAGCAGTTTTGAATCAAAGTCTCTTTCACCATATTTAACCAATATTTTTTTATTATTTTAAATATGACTGAGTTTCAAAGTTATTCCTGGTGCAGCAGCTGAAATGAAACTTTAAATAAGTTTCAGACTTGGAGTGACAGGTTTCATGAAGAATTAATATTAATAAGAGATTTTTTTTTTTCCACTGCTGGTAGAAAGATGCTCCATAAAGTTGCTCATGGAAGATAAACAATGACAGAACACCAGAAACTCAGAATGAAAAAAAAAAAAAAAAAAAAAAAAAGTCATTAATTGGTAGCAAAAGCTTTTAAAGAAGGCATGAGATTTTAGACACACACACACACACACACTTTCTTTTTTACAAGACCTCTATCCTAATAGGTATTTTATTTATTTATTTATTTTATTTATTTTTTTAACCTTTATTCTTATTGTCACAATCAACCTTACCTATGCAGAAAGCTAAATGGCTGCACACCATGCCTATTTCCTGGCAAGCTATGGACATCTTGTGACACCATGCTGGTCACTTGAAATAGTTGCAGGCCAGGGTTGGCCAAATACCCTCAAGGGAATTTACAGGGCTTTGCTTTACCAGCACAGCAACAGCATTCATGTGCAGGGGGGGATAGGCATACTATTTTCACATTCTGATGCCTGATTTGCAGTTCTCACTTCAGAGGAAGGTGACTGCTGCTGCTCTAGCTTCTGTGAAGGAGTAATTGCCTTACTCCATCCTTGAATCTTTGAAGAGATAATAAGAAAATCCTGTCTTTGTTAAATATGCTAAATTCTACTTCCCAGCAAATGGCAGTAACAGAGGCTGTCAAAATGTGATTCTTTGTAATTTCTGACCTTCAAATATCAGTTTTGTCATTAGAACTGACATGTTAATTATGGCCACATGAAAAGCAGGATACAAAAACTTGAATGTATCACAGCGGGAATTGGCTATATTACAGCAGGAGCCATGACCACTGCACTGCATTTTTCATTGCTAGTGTATGAAGTTTTCCCACCATACACATGATATCAAGGAACTATACTCCACTGTAGCCCATTTCAAGCTGCAGAAAATAATGTATCTACAGAAAGCTTATAATATTTTCACTAAGAAATCCTACCCCCTACCTCCCAAACAATGCCTTCCCCAGTGATAGAGCATTAGTGCAATCTACCTGCAATGCTTGAAAGTCTGCAATTTCTTCTCTACTTCTGAGTCCCCACAGGCGCTGGTCCCTTGAAACACTAATGCTGTTATCCCCCCTTTCCTTTATTTTAGTTACAGGATTATTTGCCAAAGTGAGGGTGAGAGCACCAGGCCAACAGGCCCCTGGGAGCTGACCACAGTGGGACAGAACTCCTGTATGACAAATGATGGATGTAAATTCTCAAGGTGCACCATTTTTAAAGGGGTGGTGCATTTCTGAGGAGCAGATTATTTATGGGGAATATATGGGGAACATATGTCCATGCTTTCCTAGGTCAGGAGAGCCTTTATCGTATATCATTAACAATTCACTACTGAGAACATTTTAAGCAGTGAATCCTGAGGGGATCATGCAGTGGTTCCCAATCACTGCTTCTTTCCTCTCACCCCTTACCAACTGACCTGGGAGAAATGCTGGCTGTATAGAAAGGCACATGACACCATGGGTTGCCACTGGCCCTTCCTCCACAACAGCCAAAGAGGTCTCAGCAAGATTTCATCTCTCCGTTCTATCAGTGGATTTGGTTCAAAATAGAGAACAAGTGGTCTTCATGTCCAGGAAGAAAGGAAATAGAAAATAGAGTTGCCTGTTCTGCCTGTGATTGTTCAATATGAAGTGCTTGTGAGTATAAATAGGGAAGTTTGATATGACATTGTCACCTTAAAATGGATCAGTCTTTGCAAGCCATAATCTGTTGAAACCCCACAGCTAACAGTGGGGGTGGAGATAGGGAGGGAAATTTCTTCTGACTGGGAAACTGAGGTGCTAAAATCCAGGAAGAATAAGCACTGAACAGGCAGGTGTGCTGTTTTATGCAGATAAGATTGTCTGTAAAGCAACCAAATGTCTCTTTATTTCCTAGGGAGACAAATGAAAACCTTATTCACCCATGGGAGATGGATATTTGAAAGCTACTCTCATTATTCAAGCACAATGCCTGATTTGTTATTGTTTTTGGTTTATATTTATGTATTGTTGCAGGGTGTCACAAATTATTACATCTTTTTTTTTTTTTTTTAACCCTGAATAAAAAGATGTTTTCTTAAAATAGGTGGAAGCTATTTTGGGAGATTTCCAATAGTTTTAAGTTGCATGTGAATTCTTATATTTAAAACCTCTTCCTAGCTCATACTGATTTTGCTGGTAGCAGTTTTTTCACCTAAAGTTTTCCTGTTATTCACCTCCCACATACTCAGGTTACAGTTCTCATCTCACTGATAAAACACCACTGAGAGCAACGAAGACAGCCCTTCTTAAACCAATGTAAGGAGGATAAGACATTCAGTCTAGGGAACTTAAGGCTCTTCAGCTCAGATACACAGAAACCATCATCAGTCAAAGAGTGAGATACAGGAGTTAGGTCTCCTGGGAAGAATGGCAAATACATTTTTTGTACCACCTTTTAATTGAAAGACTAACCTAGAATCATAGAATCATACAATGTTTTGTGTTGGAGGGGACCTAGAAGATCATCTAGTTACAAACCCCTGCCATGGATACCTACTGCTAGAACAGGTTTTCAAATTTTTCTGTACTACTGTGGGAGTGTGGCCATGGGGATCAACAAGCCCCATTGTTGGTGATAACATCAGACTCTTAATGATGAGGCCATTGGGAATGTAAAGAGTTTAGAGGGAAAAAAGAAGGGTGATTCAGGAGACACCTTGCCATCTCAGGTTGCTTGTTCTCCTGCTATTAACATGGAAGTTGCTGGGGGTTTGCTGGTTGCCGGGCAAAATTGTTTGACCAATGGATAGTTAGTGGAAAAGTACTGCTGTGGTATAAGAAGGGAGGCTGTCCTCAATAAGGGAGATATATAATGAAGTTATGTCATCAATAAAGAAGTAGTAGTTACTGATCTTAAAAGAACCCTGGTGTCTGTGTGGTCATTACGCCAAATACTACTACAATTACTCAAACATAATGGATGACATTAGAATCATAGAATCATAGAACATCCGGGTTGGAAGGGACCCACAAAGGTGATAGTGTCCAACTCCTGGGTCCCCAAAGGATCACCCAAAAAATCAGACCATGTGTCTGAGAGCATTGTCCAAATGTTTCTTGAATTCTGTCAGGCTTGGTGGCATGGCCACTTCCCTGTGGAGCCTGTTCAGTGCCCAACCAAACGCTCAGTGAATAACCTTTTCCCGATATCCAGTCTGAACCTTCCCTGTTGCAGCTTCAAGCTGTTCCCTTGGGTCCTATTGCTGGTCACTAGAGCTCAGCACCTGCCACTCTGCCCACCCTTGTGAGGAAGTTGTAGACCGTGATGAGGTCTCCCTTCAGCCTCTTCTCCAGGTGAACAATCAAAGTGATTTCAGCCACTCCTCATACATCTTCCCCTCTAGATCTTTCACCATCTGTGTTACCCTTCTTTGGACACTCTCTGACAGCTTTATGTCTTGTACTGTGACACCCAAAACTGAGCAGAAGTACTTAGTTACCATATCTCCTTATGCCACATGATAAATAATAATAATAATATCACAAAAGGATAAAGGGAAGCAAGCACCATTTTTAAGAAATAGTCCTCAGGAGAATCTGAGAGCAGTCCTCCTCCACTAAATCAGCATATCCAACCAGATCAGTAATTAACAATATTGGCAATAATAAACTTCGGCAGCATGCTGATACCAGTTGGGATTCCTGTGATTATTATGCAGAAGGAAGGAAGGAGGACTGGAATTTGCACAGATGGAGGAAATGGGGGGAAATAAATGTTTTTGAGAGAGAGAAGATAAACTTTATGGGCTAGAAATGTGACAGGTTTTGAACAAAAGTAGTTTAAGTTTTAAGCTTTGGTTCCAAATGTGCTGCTTCTCAAGCATATCACTATTCAAAAAAAAAAAAAAAAAAAAGAGAGAGAGAGAGAATAAAAGAATGAAAAAGAATGAAAAATGTACTTTATTCAGTAGTTTGAAAATAACTAACCATTTTCAAGCAGAAGGAAACCATTGCTTATGAACAGCATCTTTAAATCTTAAAAGCAGATAGGGAATAGCCGAAGTAGTTCTTAGAATTTTCTGATTATTCGTTTGCAATTAACCCAAATGACTACTTTCATTATCAAGTGTAATAATCCCTCTGGTTGCTCATAAGAGAAAAACAAGTGTGTATTAAACAGGAAGAGGGCATGGGTGAGAACCCTTGTGAAATGCAAGACCTAACTTCACCTTCAACAGAAGCTTCTGGAAAATTGGATGGTTTGTGATCAACTGTGGTAAAAGTGATTAAGAAGTTGCATGCAATTTTCCAGTACCATTTTTTGAGGGCCTAATCCATTGGCTTTTCATAGGACCTTCCTGTAAGTGCTGCTTAAATAGCTTTCATATAATACTGGAAACTAACCCAAAAGAATGCATTGGAAAAAGGACTCTGTAGATGCATTGAAACTAGATGAGAAACAGCCACTGGAAACAGAGCCAATTTGCTGACATTTTTTCAGAGGTATTGTGCTAAAAGCCATCTTCTCCTCTGAACAAGGTAAAACTTCTCTACTACTCTACTACTTAGTTATTTGGGTTAGTAAAAATTAAATGATTCAGGCATATTGCAAAGGCATCTTATGAAACTGAGCAGCTGGGAAATAAAATTAAAATTAAATAAAATTAAAATAAAATTCAATGTTGATAAATGTAAAGTGGTGTGAGAAACAGATGTTAATGCACAACAAAATGCTCTGAATGAACTTAAACACTCAGGTAAGAGATATTTGTATTGTAACAGCTATTTTTATGAAAAAAAAAAAAAATCCTTAAAGCATTTCAAGTACTAGGAAATGTTAAGGAAAAAGTGGAGAGCAAAACTAAAGAAATAATTTTGCTGTTTTATAAATGGACCTACATTTTAAATACTAACTGCACTTGTAGTGTTCAAAGCAATTCCCAAAGGTTGCAGAAGAATTAAAAAAAGCGTCGAGCAAGGTTGGGCAAAGATCCAAGGAATAGAAAAGCACCTCTAGAAGAAAAAATTGAATAAAAATATTGCTAAAACAGCATTTCACTTCTCTGGATAAGAGATGAATACAGATAGAATAACAGATTATCATAAATGGCATGGGAAATATGAATATGGATCTGTTTCTGATATCATTAAAGCACTGGGTTATCAGACGAAATTATCAGGTGGGAGACTGGAAACAAAAGGACTTATCTTTTACATGCAGCTTATTTTTACTATGAAGTTCACTGCATGATATTATCAATATTAAAAAAAAAAAGATAAAAGAAAGTCTTCTTTAAAAAAAAAGTAAAAAAAAAAAAGTATGATCTAAGATATTGCAGACTGAGGAAAGCTGGAAATATCAAATACTTGCTCTATTTTTATTTTCTTACCTAGGCTAATTCTACTTTTGCTAGACAAAGAATGCAAATCTGGCTATTTGTTTTGACTCAGTGCTCCATTGTTTTATGCCCTCTGAGTACTTCTAATTTATGTATTAAAACCAGGAAGAAAAAAACAAAACAAAACAAAACAAAAACAAACAAACAAAAAAAACCAGTTCATTTCCTGGAAGGATGGATTTTCACCAGTTTAGAAGCCAGCACCACAGACTGTCTGGACTAAGAGAAACAATGGATCCAGTTAACCAGTACAACTCCGTGGGTTGTCAGTCATAAATTACGATCAAACCATTCAAATACTTTATACATGGTATATACATATATATAAACAGCAGAGATATCCTTCATAGAACTGTGCCATAAATGGACCATTTCCAAGTTGTTCTGCAAGTACACTGCATGATGTAAGGACCACCTTGACATAAGCAACATTTATGGCCTCACTGACAAGAAAGATGATTTATACCTTCACTCTTAGAAAAGAAATAATTCAGATTTATTTTAGAGAAGTATGTCAAATCATCTGAAGTTATTTTTATCCCTGTCCAAATGACACCTTCATTCAGCCTTTCAAGCTCTGCATAAAAATAACTAGCACAGACCACTTTCTATCCCTTTTACATATGAGATTTAGAATGCTATTTAAAATAAAGTAGAGCCTTTGAACGACAACTTACAGAAAGAAGGGTAGGATATTTTTTCTTGGTAAGATCAGGTTAAAAAAAAAGTGTCATCAAGAAGAAAAAAAAAAAAAAAGATTAAAAGGGTTTGAACAGAGAAATAAGGCCTTTAACTTACTTCCTAAATTATTTCACTAATTGCTCTCCCTCATGAAGTGTGTCTTGGGAAAATGAAACTTAATAAGGGGAAAGAATAACAATTAAACATCTAAAAATGAAGAAAAGTTTGGAATTAGCGTATCAAGGCTTTGACAGTACAAAAATTTGGAGGTGATGAACAAGCATACATAGAAAAATCAGAACAGAGAGACAGTATAGAAGAATGTCATGGTAACAGGTGATTCTTTGTACCTTTAATCTTTTTTTTTTTTTTTTTTTTTTTTTTTTTCCCACTCACACCTACACAGAATGGTTTTAGAGAAACTGTATCATTCCAACCTGTATGAAGAAACAATTTATCTTTCACTAGCAAAATAATCTGTATTTTTGGTGAATCATTGTCTATTTATTGACCTAAAATTAAATTAAAACTAGGTGCTGGGATGTTCTGGGATATCCCAGAGAAACCAGGAACTCTTTATCATCTGAGGATTCCACAGGCAGTGCCATCACATTTTTCCCCAACTTAAGGTGAAGATTCTTAGCTTTGCTATTCTGATTTGAGATACAATGGATAGAACGGAACAATACTTAACAGCAATCACAGTTCACTGAGATCATGTTACATTAAAGGAAAAAAAATAAAAATGTGAGATTGATGAGGAGAAATGGATCCAGCAAATCACACTAGAAATTAAAAATATATTAAGTGAAATCTCTCAATTTCTGAGATAATCTTAAAATATATGTGTCTACAACCAAAAAGAAAAATCATATACCACAGAAAGAAGGTATAACTAGTTTAGAGGCAAACACTGTTTGGCTATTACATTTACACATAAAAAAAAATAATATTTTGTACCTGTAAATTTAAAATCAAGATAAGGATACCATTCCTCTCAAGGGTAATAATATTAGTAATAAATCTTAATAATACAATAGATTTGGTCAGATACAGATCTGTAAGCATTATGTGAGTATTTTTATTTTATTTGGAGCTCATGAGGCAAATTTATGTATAATGTATGTATATAAATTCAGATGCTTAGCATACTGTGACATGGTGACAGTTTTGTGCTCATGCTAAAAGAATGTTACCTTTTCAACTTGGGATTTGCAGTCGCATATGGATACTTAAAAAAACTGTTTTAGCCTCCCTATAAAGCTTTATGCTCAAATAGTCCAGGCTTTATGCCTGGACTCAGATTCCACTAAGAAATCATTTTATCAACCAAAACACCAATCTAGATAAGAATTCTGAGCTATTTCTCACATTTCCTGATACTCAGTTATTTGTGCCCACTATGATCTAAGTATACTCAAAAGTCTGGAAAGAACTGGAACTCCAAAGGTCTTCTGGTACACACACAGAACGTCCAGTTACTGGTAAAACAAATTATATTACTCAATAAGAAAAACTAAAGCTATCTCAATCAGAGCTCATTTACAGTACTGTAATATTTAATTGTAATTACACTTAAAACTTCAGCAAAAAGAGGGTTGCTGAATGTACAGATGCATTGACACAGAATATGCTTTTGACCTTAAAAGGTAACCAAAGCCCAGGAAAGCTCCAGTGTCACAGCAAGACTGATGAACACAATAAGTTAAATGCAACCCAGAAAAATAGTGAGTGCAGGGTTAAAGGTCTGTTTGCATGGGAGGTGAGTAAAGGTCTATATACAGTCTTGGTGAGCCTCAGACTAGAAAAATGAAAAATTTGTCTGGAGGATACTAAAGCCAGTAAGTGGGTGTGTTGGGCCTGTTTATAATCCCATTTACTCTGGTTCCTCAGTGATATTTTTTCACTTATTTTCATAATTTACTCTTTAATTGCACTTGCATCAGAATTAAGATCCCCTGTGCAGAAGTGAATAAAGACACACCTCTCTCTCAGAATATGCCACTGAATTCTTTACAACACTAAAGTAGATCTGATAAGAAATGAAGACTGATTATTTTAAGAAGCAATAAACCATATGTTTGGCCTTAACTTCTGAACCAAACTCAGGTAAACTTAATATATAAAAATATAATTAATAAAGCAGAGAGAATTCATTCTTTATATTAATTTAATTATATTAATTAAAAATAATTTAATTTTCTAAAATTTATTCAATCAAATTAAGTGCACACTTTTGCAGAGATGTTATCTACTACAAGTATATGATTCAGCAGTCTAGCACTTAACCACTCAAATTCTTTTTTAAGAATGGAGGGAGACTCAGGCATAACAAGAATAAAAAATAATAATAATTAATAACAAACAACAGAAATCAGGTTAGAACAAACTTTCCTGTATTTTACCGTGTTGCATACCTAACATTTTAAAGCTACTAGTACACATTTTGTGTCTAAATCCAGACACATTTCCAGACTGATATTCAATTCAGACGTCACTCATTCTATCAGGATACAAAGTGATCCCCAGCTGTGTAATTACCAGTGAATTTTGCAGCCTCAAGGTTCATCATACAGAATAACAAATATATCCTTTCTGAACAACTAAGATAATCCACAAAATGTGTTTCAGAAGAAAATTCAAACTCAGAAGATTATTTCAGGGTAAACAGAGAAGCCACAACAGATATTAACTGTCATCTCTCCCAGTATTTATTCCTACAATTAACTGCTTTTGTCCATGTGGGAGAGCAGCAAAGGAAAAAAAAAAAAAAAAGAGAGAGAGAGAGAGAATTTATGACCTTTGGAAGAAGAGGCAGACCACTACTTATGAGGACAACAGAGATGTCATGAGGAGCCTAATCTGCCTACTGCTGTTAAAGACAATAAAAATGCTTCTTCAAATACATTAGCAACAAAAGGATGACGGAGAATCTCCATCCTTTATTGGATGCAGCAGGGATACAGTGACAAAGGATGAGGAAAAGACTGAGGTACTTAATGCCTTCTTTGCCTCAGTCTTTAGTAGTAAGACTAGTTATGCTCCAGGTACCCAGCCCCCCAGAGCTGGAAGGCAGGGGCAGGGAACAGAATGAAGCCCCAACAATCCAACAGGAAATAGTTAGCAACCTGCTACACCACTTAGATGCACACAAATCTTTATAAGGTCTGATGGGATCCACCCAAAAGAGCTGGCAGAAGTGCTCACCAAGCAGCTTTCCATCATTTATCTGCAATCCTGCCTATCCTGACTGGATAGCAAATGAGGTGCCCATCTACAAGATGGAGGCCGGTCACTAGTGGTGTCCCTCGGGACACCTTAGGGTCTTAGGGCCACTTCTCTTCAATATTTTATCAATGAGGGGAGCAAGTACACTCTCAGTAAGTTTGTAGATGACATCAAGTTAGCTGTGACTGTTGATCTGCTTGAGGGTTGGAAGGCTCTTCAAAGGGATATGGATAGGCTGGACTATCCATAGACTGGACTTTTCTTGTCCTTCGCTACAAGAAGGACGTGGAGGTGCTTGAGCGAGTCCAGAGAAGGGCAACAAAGCTGGTGAGGGGTCTGGAGAACAAGTCCTATGAGGAGCGGCTGAGGGAGCTGGGATTGTTCAGCCTGGAGAAAAGGAGGCTCAGGGGTGACCTTATCGCTCTCTACAGGTACCTTAAAGGAGGCTGTAGCGAGGTGGGGGTTGGTCTGTTCTCCCACGTGCCTGGGACGAGGGGGAATGGGCTAAATTTGCACCAGGGGAGTTTTAGGCTGGATGTTAGGAAGAACTTATTTACTGAAAGGGTTGTTAGACATTGGAACAGGCTGCCCAGTGAAGTGGTGGAGTCACCATCCCTGGAGGTCTTTAAAAGACGTTTAGATGTAGAGCTTAGGGATATGGTTTAGTGGAGGACTGTTAGTGTTAGGTCAGAGATTGGACTCGATGATCTTGAGGTCTCTTCCAACCAAGAAATTCTGAGTGGAGGACTGTTAGTGTTAGGTCAGAGGTTGGACTCAGTGATCTTGAGGTCTCTTCCAACCTAGAAATTCTGTGATTCTGTGATTCTGTGACTGATTGGCTAAGGCCAACTGTATGAGGTTCAACAAAGTTAAGTGTCTGCACTTGAGTCACAACAACATCAGGCAATACTACAAGCTGGGGGAAGAGTGGCTGGAAAGCTTCCATGCAGAAAAGGACCTGGGGGCACTGGTTGGTAGCCAGCTGAATATGAGCCAGCAGTGTGTTCAAGTGGCAAGAAGGCTAACGGCATCCTGGCTTGTATCAGGAACAGCATGGCCAGCAGGACTAGGGAAGTGATCATCCCCCTGTATCACTCTGGTGAGGCTGCACCTCAAGTACTGTGTTTGGTTTTGAGCCCCTACTATATCTAAGAAGGATATTGAGGTGCTGGAAAGTGTCCAAAGAAGGGCAACAAAGCTGGTGAAGGAATGGCTGAAGGAACTGAGGTTATTTGGCCTAGAGAAAGGAGGCTCAGAAGAGACCTTATGGCTGTCTATAACTACCTCAAATGAGGTTATAGCAAGGTGAGGGGCATTCTCTTCTCCCAAGCAACAAGCAATAGGACAAGATGAAATGACCTCAAGTTGCACCAAGGGGGGTTTAGATTGGATATTAGGAAAAAATTCTTCACTGAATGTGTTTTGAATCAACGGAAAAGGCTGTCCAGGGAAGCAGTTGAATCACCATCCCTGGAGGTATTTAAAAGATGTGTAGATGTGGTCCTGAGGGACATGTTTTAGTGGTCAACTTGGCAGTGCCATGTTAATGGTTGGACTTATTAGATAATAATATCACTTGGTGATATTAGAGATCTTTTCCAACCTAAATGATTCTATGATTCTGTGATTCTGTATTTCACACCATAGCGTGTACACAGCTAAAACTTCTTTTCGAGATGATTCCCCATCCCTGTCTGGGAAACTAGCCACTGTCAAATTGTGCCTTGGAGTAGTGCCATTTAGCCATTTTTAAGATTTCAAATAAATTTAACACAATACCCTGTATTTGAAATTACAATTATTTATTTATTTATTTATTTATTTTTACAGTCTTAAGATCCTACAATGCAACTCCACAAATTAATCTTTTTTTTTTTTGTGTGTGTGTGTGTGTGTTATTCTCATCCAAATGGACGTGGTAGCTGCTTCTGCACAACATAATCTTTGTACAGTATCACATCTTCACAGTACAAAGAGAGGAATATGAAGAAACAGCACTATTTTGTTGATTTTTTTTATCTCTTTCAAATGACCAATGCTTACTGGGCAAATTTCTTAATACTGCCTCCAGGTATAGCTAAAGAAAAAGATATTTTAATACAAGCTTGAACTGAAGAGAAATATTTTAAGTTCGCAGATGACACCAAGTTAGGTGCGTGTGTCGATCTGCTCGAGGGTAGGAAGGCTCTGCAGGAGGATCTGGATAGGCTGCACCGATGGGCTGAGGTCAACTGCATGAAGTTCAACAAAGCCAAGTGCCGGGTCCTGCACCTGGGGCGCAATAACCCCAAGCAGAGCTACAGACTGGGAGAGGAATGGTTGGAGAGCTGCCAGGCAGAGAAGGACCTGGGAGTGATGGTGGATAGTCAGCTGAATATGAGCCAGCAGTGTGCTCAGGTGGCCAAGAAGGCCAACGGCATCCTGGCTTGTATCAGGAACAGCGTGACCAGCAGGGCGAGGGAGGTGATCGTCCCCCTGTACTCAGCTCTGGTGAGGCCGCACCTCGAGTACTGTGTTCAGTTTTGGGCCCCTCGCTACAAGAAGGACATGGAGGTGCTTGAGCGGGTGCAGAGAAGGGCGACGAAGCTGGTGAGGGGCCTGGAGAACAAGTCCTACGAGGAGCGGCTGAGGGAGCTGGGCTTGTTCAGCCTGGAGAAGAGGAGGCTCAGGGGTGACCTTATCGCTCTTTATAGGTACCTCAAGGGAGGCTGTAGCGAGGTGGGGGTTGGCCTGTTCTCCCACGTGCCTGGTGACAGGACGAGGGGGAATGGGCTTAAGTTGAGCCAGGGGAGTTTTAGGTTAGATGTTAGGAAGAATTTCTTCACTGAAAGGGTTGTGAGGCATTGGAACAGGCTGCCCAGGGAAGTGGTGGAGTCACCATCCCTGGAAGTCTTCAAAAGACGTTTAGATGTAGAGCTTAGGGATATGGTTTAGTGGAGGGCTGTTAGCGTTAGGTTGGAGGTTGGACTCGATGACCTTGAGGTCTCTTCCAACCTAGAAATTCTGTGATTCTGTGATTCTGTGATTCTGTGATTCATGGGATTGCCACATGCACTTAAATAATGAGTTTTGTAGGTTGCTGTATTTTATAAGGTACTTTTACAAAACTGTTAGAGACTACCAAGCACATAAGCAGCATGCATTTTTCATTCATAGCTCTTGCTACAAAGATTTCCAACAGAATAAAGTGCAAACTTGGGGTTGTAAAAGGCTGCAGTGTTCTTAAGAGATAAAGTTTAGGACTTTCAAGTCTGTATATATATATATATATATATATATATATATATACTGTTTTTAAGAAATAGTTTGGTTGTATTTTGCAATTTTTTAACCCTATTTTGTTGATTTATATTTCATAAATGCAAAACTTGTCTATTTTTTTGATAAACATATAGAATTTATTTTATTACTTGTCAAAGTTGCAATGACTTCATTTGTTGAGTAGAAAACTGAATATTATTTTTACGTAGGGTTTTTATTATTATTATTATTATTT
Source organism: Netta rufina (assembly GCF_964035555.1). Lineage (NCBI taxonomy): Eukaryota > Metazoa > Chordata > Aves > Anseriformes > Anatidae > Netta > Netta rufina. The sequence continues at coordinate 55,517,739 of NC_140124.1, forward strand.
TCACCAGCAGGAAAATGCAGGATTAACCTGTAAGAATCATATGATAAAAAGTAAAAAGTGCTGATAAACTCTTCACAAACTTGATTTGGTTAGCCAAATAGAGTTAAATTCTACTGTATTAGTCAGTGTTCTTATGAAAAGTTTAGAAACAAAGCAAAATAAGAGGTATAAGTTCAATACACAGGGTATTTTCAGATTGTCCACAACATTGACCATGTCAGTCTGCATCTACGAGGCTGTATTAAGACAAAGTACTATGTACATAATATACAAATTTTAAATAATGTTATATTTAATTCTTGTTTTATGCTTACACAAACTTCAGACATACTATAATAATGGGAGTGTACTTGCCAGAAGAAAATGTAGCAAAGGTAATAAATAAATATTGAACTCTATCAAAATTGAGTGTAAGTAGGTGATGGCACAAATATATCTTTTAATCCCCATCTATTTCACTGTTTTTTCCTGGTAGACTATGTTTAGAAGTAAGTTAGTTTCATTCAAAAAATAGGAATTAATGTTAATGCAGCTGAGCAGCGGACAGACAATTCACCTTTAATTTTTTTTTTTTCTCCATTCATTTCAGTTTAAAATTACAGTAAAACAAACTGGAGGAAAGAACTAGCCTTATGTGGTATTCAAGTCACAAGAATGCCCTATAATCACAGACAGTAGAGAGGTTATCCTAACTTTAAACATAGCCTCCTGCTTAGCACAGATGAGGTAACTTGGATGAACTGTGCCAGTGCTGTTAAAAGCAAAGTGAATTCAGAAAATGGAAGACAAAATTCAGATCCCTAATAGTCTGTAGAAATAGGTTTATCTGTTTAAATACTCATATGTGTTGAAGGTATTTTTGTTATTCAGGTCTGTTTAGTCACCGAAGAGAAAACATAATTTAGAAGTATTATTATAGGAAAGGATTGGGCAATATAGGCCGGCAATTTCCAATTATTTTATTATTTTACAATTAAAATATATTCACTAAATATGTTGTAAGAATCTGTGGAAAAAATTATGGTAGCATTAAGAACTGTAGAGGTAAGTGAGTTAATAGTCACCTTTAAACTTATAAAGGCTTGATTTAAATTAGTCCTGAGATGGTATGTCAAACAAGTGAAGGGAAACGTATTGACACTTAGATCTACTGAAGCTGCTCAAGGTGTGCCACAGAATACTTAAAACACCTGCACCCAAAACCTTTACCAACTTTAGTATATCTTAGCCGGCCATTATTTGACTTAATCACCTTTGGTCTTTGGTTGATAAGAGCTCTACTGATGCTACTGTTGACCTGTTCAACTTCTTTTTAAGGTAACACGAATACCAGTATTTCTAGGCATAGACACAGAATGTCTATAATATTTTTTACTCTAGTGAAGGTACAATACAAGGGACTGACTAATAAGGACGTGATTTTTTTTATTTTTATTTTTATTTTTATTTTTATTTTTATTTTTATTTTTATTTTTATTTTTATTTTTATTTTTATTTTTATTTTTATTTTTTATTTTTTATTTTTATTTTTATTTTTTTATTTTTTATTTTTTATTTTTATTTTTTTATTTTTTATTTTTTTTTTTTTTGGAAGGTTTAGGGTATAAATAGTTTGGCTTGATTAATGAGAGGATGCTTGGAAGATCAGCCAGAATGAACAGAGTAGTTCAAGCTAAGCCACTCCTCAGCAAATACTAGAGTGTTGCTACTGGGTAATTGAAGGAGAATTTTCTGTTTCATTATTTTGGCTCTTCTTTCAGTTTTCTTATCACCGATCACATACATATCACATCATAATAGCTCTGTAATGAAGCTTTAAAACAGTCTCCACAGAAAGAGATTTGAGGAGTAGATATGAGGGAGGAAGCATATACTTTTCTTGGATTGGTATATTTGAAGAAGGTAGGTATGCCCAATTTGGAAAGCCTACCTTAGAAGATACATAGAGATGTTTTTATTTAAAAGCCTTTTCCTCATACTGAATGATTATATTACAATTGTACTCACCAGTTCCTATCAAGAAGAATGACAGCTTCTTCAGTGTCAATGCTGCCTATCCTAATCATGTCAGGGAGTTATGATGGAGTGTTTTACTTACAGGTACAATATTGAAGGAGTATTTTACTTTCAGGTGCACTTCCCTCTGTTAAATTCTGGGTGTGCAGTTTTGAGCTGCTAAGTGCTCACAACATTTCTCATCACTGGAGGATCAAGTGACTGTGTATGTCTGAATATCTATTTAAAAAGAATAGGGATCCTTTGAAATGAAAGGTTGCCAATTCACATAAGAGCAGCATGTAAATGTTTTCACTCTTTTGTGAATTCTGAACTCTTCATGTGCTGGCATTTCCATGTAGTAAACCCATTCATTTCAACAACTTTCAGTCCCACTTATGATTCTGCTGAAATAAATGAGTGGTACTGCCACTATAGGCAGTTTCCATCACACTTCATCATCACAATACAAAACAGCAACAACAACAAAACACCACAAAACATATGCTTATAGGTTTCCTCTAAGCACCTGAGGCCAGGATACCTGTAATGCCTATATAAATTCAGCTTCCTTGACATCTTACTCAGTCCTAGAGAGAAAAAGAAGATACCAACTTCGCCCTTGTGCTCTTGTCTAAATAATAATAATAAATGATAAATCATAGAAACAAAAATAATGAATTTTCTCAAAGGTCGTGTATCAAAAAGGCAGATAAAAAAAAAAAAAAAAAAAAAAAGAGCTTTATCAAAACCAATCAGCATTTATTTCATTCCACATACCAAGCTGAGTAATTTGGAAACACCAAAAAAAATACTGTCAATATTTAAGCATGCACAAGAAGGAGAAGGGAGACAAGAATTGCACTATACAATTTCATGCATAACAGTCAAGATTCAGTAATTATCTTTGGCTTGCAAAATACATCTCGTTTTGTGCATAACTTCTACCTTTTACATATTCATTAAGCTGTTTGCATTAAATGTTTTTTTTTTTTGATTTTTTTTTTTAAATGAGTCCCGTCTAATTTCCCTGATAAAAAAATGATTACTAGCTCTCATTATTGTCTAATATCCTTGGCTAATTACTTGTTATTTAGACTAAAAATGCTACCATTAATGTTCTGCTAATAGCCAGCATTCTTGGTTATGCTTTTGGGAAGAAATCTATGTTTAGGTACTTAGTTATATCTGTATTCTGAATGTCCTTGTAAATTATTGCATAGTTTTATCACCCTTGTTAAACGTTTTCAACAAGAGAAATTTATGCTTATGTGATGTGCTTCATGCTAAACCTGCGAGTCTCTTGTATTTACATGCACTTGCATGAACTGCATGGGAACAGTTGCCTATTACAGATTTCAGAGAGATAAATGCTAAGAAATGAAGGTTGTTCCTAGAAACAAGGCCCATTATATTTTAGTGAAACAGCTTCCAGCAATTAATGGGTTTAGTTCAGCTCGGCTCCATGTCAGTTCATGCAAGCAGAAGTCGAGAATAGGTCTACTGCAGAGAAAGCTGACTAAAGGAAACACTATCAACCCTGTGGGTCAGAATGATTCTGAGAACAGAATATGGATTTGGGTAAGGAAATGTACAAGATAGTCCATTCAGTGTCTCTCACCAATATTTGCTCTCAGGTTTCTTACGTTCTTAAGGATAATTAAACGACATCACAGTTGGATGAGCAAAGAGGGTGTGAAGGATCATTTCAACCATCCTTTGTCATCTGTAATTAATTTAATATTTTTCCTCCTAACTCACTCACCACTTATGTGTTATGGTCATAAACAAGATGTTTTACCAATAGAAGAGCAAATCAAATATTGTAAAGCTGTTGAACACAACCAATATGTAGAACAATTGACTATATAACCTATGCTTTATATGTGTATAGTCTCTAGAGTGGGATTTTCACACATCATATATGAAAAAACAATAGGTTTTCTGGGGAAGAATACGTTCAAATTTGTAGTTTTTTTAGACAGTATAGTTGTATGCACAGCTGGTGAAAGCAACACTTTATACAGATAATTGTTTACCTCATTTTTCTTTAGATCTGGTTTATAACTAAATGGTTATTCTCCGTTAGTTCATAGCATCCATGGGAATATTTGTAGCTCAAAACTTAATACTATAGTACAAGTGTTAACACCATGTGTTATTCACAAAAATGTTTTTGAAAAAGGGATTTATACAAAACCTATCTATGTCAATAAGTCTTTATTACAACAGTGAATATCTTCATGCCTCATGTTCTAGAAACAACTCACTAGCCCAGAAGTGGCACATACCTAACAAAAATTTGTTTTACTTAATGTATTGAAGAGCTTCTAATAGATCTATTGTAGTGATTTGTCCAACTCAGAGTTACTTTCAAGCTTGAACCAACACTTTAATTCTGAATATTGACAAACTCCAGGTGAGTGGAGATTCAGACTTATGGTTTAACAATAAGACAAACAAACGAACAAATAAAAACAACACAATCCACTAAAACAAATGAAAATTTTTTATTTACTGTTGCATTAAGTCTTGCTTTCTTGAAGGTGTGTATTAGCTTACACTGGAAGTCTGGAAGTGAACTGCAAAATTCTGTTGTTGGCCACACGTTTCAAAGACAGAGAAAGTTAGATAAGGTTATAGTATTTTATTTTATTTTTTTCATTTGTCTCCTCACTGTTTGCAAGTGTTTTTTGTTTGTTTGTTTGTTTTTTTGTCACACAAGAACTACAAAAGAATAGTGCAACTGTTCTTTTCATGGGAAACGGGAAATGGTGAACACTGTTGGACTTTATGTAACCAAGGAAACTTGAGTGAAATGAGCAGTACACGTACTAACTTTCATACTTATATTTCAAGCAGATAATGTAATACAATAAAAGTTCTGCTATTGGGCAATTGGCTAGGTTCACCTATGCTCTCCAGAATATACATATCAGGTATTAAAATCATCATTCATGATTTTTCTTTTAAAGTAACATTAAGCTCCTAAAATCAGATTTAAACATAGAAATTAAATTGCATAATTTTAGAAAATGTGGAATAATGAGTTCACATTTAAGGATGACCAAATTGCTGCTTAGTAATTTGAAATATTAGACTTGGTGTTAATTCAGAATAAAAAGATTCTGAAAATCTTAGCTATGGCTAGAATGACACAATTTTCTTGGAAGCTGTCTTTTTAAACAATGTTATTCTGTATGCCAAAAATAAACACAAACTCTTTGATTATTACTATTAATAATGTATGTCTCTTAGATAGATGTCAAGCAGGGAAACAATCAATCTAATTGAAAAACAAACAAAAAGCTTGTGAATGCCATTTTAAAACTGTCTGGTTAATATAGAACTAAGTGACGTTAATAGGAATAAATGCGTTTGTAGCATAGCAACTGAGGCTAATTTTACTCAACATCTCTCTCCACTGACAGGTCTCTTCAGTTTTGGATACCAACTCATGTTTTCAAGCTGAGAAAGGCAATTTTCTAAAACTGGCATTTTGCTCCTTAGTAAACCTTAAATGTGTTTAGTGATTTGCTACATTGTTTTGCTTCTCATGAATTGTCCACTATTCCTTCTCTTTGATCTATCTTTAAAATACATTTTTATAAATCAGTCTTTTCCCATGTGAAAGTACAGCCATCTGTAAACTACATACAAGACCAAGCTATAAAAATATGATTTGATCAAAAACTCACTGAAGATTAAATATTTTTTCTGTCCATTGTGAATTTTTCAGATATGTTTTTATGTTTATAAATTAAAATTCATAGTAAATGAAAATTTCATCATCATCAAATTTAGCTATTAAATTCAGAAAATGGTTTTGTGTTAGCATGAAAAACAGATTTCTGTCTCAATGTTGCTATCAAAATGGTCTGCAATTCATAGATGTAATGTCATTTGGCACTACAAATTCATAAAGTTTGTATGACACCTGTGAGTATACCATGTAATATACCATCACTTAGAGTAAATGGTATATAATGAACACATGCAAGATCTTTGTACAGATAGCCAGACTCTGAATACTCAAGAATTTGACTTATTTTTATACTGTTGATAAAAACATGTATTTTTAAAAATTTTGTTTTTTAATAAATGAAATCTAGAAACTGGTCATCAATAAGATTCTAGTAATGTAACAACACCAACTCTCTGCTAAATTTTTTTAACCCATAGTGCATAGCTGGAAGACCTACACACAAAAACCATGGCTGCATCTCTGGTAATAGGTTGAACAATACCACTGAGTATTTTCAGGAACCGGAGAACTACTGTTTACATAGTTAAACAATATGCAAAGTCTCTGGCATGTCTTTAACTCATGTTCTCCCATACAATTTGAACACATGGTTCAGTAGGCAGGGAGTCAGGGATGGTTCCCAAGAGGTTCCTGGCTCCCTTGTTCTGTATTAAGCTACAGTGATTGGGGTGTGGGTGTGTGTGGGTGTTAGTTGACCTCAGTACCAAAATATATATATATATATATACACACACGCTATATTTATATATATATATATAAATATATATATACACACATGCTATATTTATTTAAATTTATTTATTTATATTTATATTTATATTTTTTTATAAATATTTATATATTTATAGTTTATATATATATTAGATTTTTATTTTTTAGAATTTATAAATCTCTCTCTATATTTATATAGACTATATTTAATTCACTATTTATTTGTCTCTGTGCCATATTCTGTTTTTAAAACTCAAATCTCACTTCATTCAGAGATGTGAAATTACACACATGTAAATCTGAAGTCATGTAACAGTGTCAGAATCTGCTGTTTCCTTGAAAGAACCTACAGGAAGATGTGGCAATCTATTCTAATTGACCACGTAAATGTTTTTTGTCACCTTGCATCTAAATAAAATAAAATAAAATAAAATAAAATAAAATAAAATAAAATAAAATAAAATAAAATAAAATAAAATAAAATAAAATAAATAGAAAAGACTAGCCACACAAAATTACATTTCCAAACTCCTGCTTGTGGAATGTAGTTTGTTGCAAGTAACAAGATGCATGAAACAAGGAGCTAATCAAAGGTCCTAGATGAAAGCTTGATTAAAATAACAAACTGAGACACCTAGACACATAAAACACCATGGATAATGGGTAGAGACTTACAATATTGGTCAGAAGGTAAAACAGGATTCTATCTTTTCTTCCTATTGGCAGCTTTTATTTGAAAAGGCAATCTGCATGTAGCTTTGGAATTTCATCTGCTGTTAGCTGATTATTTAACAGCTGTTTGTACATTTTATTTTCTTAATACCATCTCCATCTGGCCCAAAGATTGTGGCTTTGGCATGGGGGATGTGGACCTTGTTAATGAAATTTATATTGTCCTCAGCTCAAGAGTGGATTGCTGCAATATGATCTACATGATTAAAATATTAAATTAGTTTGTAAACCGAAGTCGATGTTCAATGCAACACCATTTCCCTAATTAGCATATCACTATGTTCAGTGCTTGAAGATTTATAGTGGCTTTAGCTGATGGTAATTAAAATGTAAGTACGCAGGGCAATAATAGTAAACCTGTGGTTTGTGTACTTTAGTCAGCACATTGTCTTTTCCCCTAGTTGATTCAATATGCCTTCAGCATTGCTTTCTCTACTATGTCCAGCAGGAAAAATCTCATGTTTTCCATACAGTGGGACAGCTCATCTCTGGCTGAACCTCTCTCTAATACCTGACAAAAGACAAAAGACAAAAGACAAAAGACAAAAGACAAAAGACAAAAGACAAAAACAAGCTGTGGTAGTGCACTAAGGAGTAGGAAATAAATAGCTAAGGCTCATCACCATGAAACTGCCACAAGCATGGGCCTTCTTAGTAGTAGGTATTTGGGGCATATGACATAAAAAAAGATTTTTTGGTGAGTTATTAAGTATGAAATCATTTGAGAGTTAACTGTGCAAAGGTTGTCCCTGCTCCTGCTCTATATTACCATCGCTACATTAAAGGCAATATAATCCATGGCAGTAATAAAGCCTCAGTAATCTGAAGTCTCAACTCATGGTTCTTTGCTCAGACAGAGAGCGAGCGAGCACATGTTGGTGTGTGCACATGGTTTTTAAGAACTCTAGATCCACAGAAAGTTCAAATAGTCCTTGATGAGCAGTTGAACTTGGAATCTATTTTCTTACAATACAGTTTTTAAAAAATTACATTGCAAAAGATAAAAGTTTGCAGAAAAATTGTGAAAAACTTTGGTTGTGATACAAAGGAAGAAATTGATTAATTACAGTAAACCTAGAATTGATCCTTGGTATACAGTAGCACAGACAAGTCCCTTACCTCTCTCTGTACATTCACAAGTAGTGGAACACATGTAAGAGCTAATCTGGAATAAAACAGTTAGTAGTAAACACCTGAAGTCCACTTTATCTATTTATTTATTTTTGGCATGGTATGTGTCTGTGTTATTATGGATGAATTGTAGTCCAGCCCCATGGACTGAATGCTTATTAGTTGTTGGGATGCAGCATGGCTACTTCCAAACTGCAGCTTTCTGCATTGCTTCATTCAAAAGGCATTAAGTGTATGCTCCAAAACTGTTTTATGATATGAACCAAAATACATGAAGAGAAATGACTGAGAGATTTACTTTGAAAGTACATACCTGATCTGAACTATATAATAGGCGCATCCAACTTCTCTGTCAGTTATCCTTTTAACTGAAATAGGACTAACGACAGCATTTAGCATAATCTTTGAAGTTCATCAGATGTACTGCTGTGAAACCTACCTAACACAGTACATGTTGGTAGTTTTTATTTAAATGTATGTTTGCAGGTACAAAATCACTAGATAAGCACAGTTTTGAGAGGATCTCCATGGGACAGTTGTACAACAACATTTCATATTATGCAAGCAGTCTAGGTCCAGATACACCAGCAATGTACTCCAGCTGCTTTGCAATATTCCAGTAGCCCAAGGAGGCCATAAACCCAATTCAGCTGGTCAGTTAAGTCAGTTTCATGGCTGCTTTGTGCCACCAGACTGGTGCAAAGCTGCTGAAATGCACTTGTGAATTTGTCCCATATTCTATTCTACAAAACAGCAGAAAACCTTAAATAGTCATACCTGAAGTGGTATATTATTCTGTATGCCAATATAACAACCTACCTGGAAAAGTTTTACAAAGTGGTGTGGTAGTTTTACCATGCTAGGCAGCTAAACACCACAACCGCTCTCTCACTCCCCCTCCTTAGATGAGGAGGGGAAGAAGTAAAGTAAAGAACAACTCACGGGTTGAGATAAGGATAATTTAATTAAAGGGGAAAACAAAAACAAAAACAAAAACAAAACAAACAAACAAACAAAAACAAAAAACAAACAAGCAAACAAAACAAAACAAAACAACAACAACAACGACAATTATTAAGGAAAAATTAATTAAACAATTTAAATAAAGGGGGAAAAAAAAGAAAGGGGGAAGGGAGGGGAAAAGGGAAAAAAAAAAAGGCTATGTGGAAATGCAGAAGAAAGAAATTACTCTCTACTTCCCACAAATGAGTGATGCTTGAACACATCCTTGAAGTAGGGCCTCAACGCTTGTAGCCTGTGTTCAGGAGGAGGACCGATGTTTTTACAATGAGAGCCCACCCCTCCTCTCTTCTTCCTTTTTCCACCTTTTATTGCCGAGTGTAACATCATATGGCATGGAATATCCCTTTGGTTGGTTTAGGTCAGCTGCCCTGGTGATGTTTCTTTTCTTACTTTTTGCCCACCCCCTAGGAGGGTTAGAGAGAGTCCTGATGCCAGCACTGCTCAGCAGCAGACACAACACTGGTGTAATACCACTTCTGTTCCAGCTACAAGTGCAGAGTACAGCACTGTGTGGGCTGCTGCAGGGAAAGTTAACATCCCAGCCAGACCCAGTACAAGTGGAAACACAAACAAAAAGGAAATTCCTCATTCACTGAAAAGAATGAAAATACCATAAAAGAAGAGGATAATTATCTATTTTTAGTTCATTAGTGTTAAAAAAGAGAGAGGACATTCCCACCCATCACAGATGCATGTATAGCTAGTAGTAGTTAGGCCAGGACCTCTCCAGGAAGCACTTCTTGAACCTAATCAAACAGCTTTGCCTGGGCACTACATTTTTTTTTCCCTACTGTTCTTAAAAGCAAACAGCATACTGTCTTGAAAAGAGATATTTCAATATCCACAGTTTTTTTTTCTTTTTTTCCAAAATGAGATGAAAAATTCTGTTTCATTGACTCTTCCATGAGAAACAAAACCTTTTTTTATAAATATAGTATCATGATAACTGGGGGCTTGTTCTATAAGTACCGCAGTAAAGCGCCTTAAAACAATAATGTCTTCAACTGTCATTAAAAAAGTACAAACAAATAACAAACATTATATCACTACAAATATTCTGTTACATTGGGGTAATTCAATATGCTCTCTTAACTTCCACTTTGTCTAAAATGTATTTTAGAGATGTTAACTCTGCTGTTTTCAAACCGTTCAAAGCTACTGACAAAAGTAATGTGTTTGCTGGGATCATATAGGTTCACAGAAAGGTTAGCACTTCTCACTAGACAGATTTAACGATGAATGATCAGTATAGGCAATACTTTATCATATGTTAGCTTTCAGGCAACAATAGTTATATATATACACATGCATATGCTGAAAAAATACTGTTATTAGTTGCATTCATACAATAGCCAACAGATGCTTGAAGAGAATAGTTCTCATGGACTTTTTATTCTCCATCTTTTTCTTGACTTCCCCCCCCACTTATCCTAAATAAATGATCTTTCAGTACAGAGGCAATAGAAAATGAAATAATCTGTTCTGGTTTTCCTGTCTGCCTGGGTCTCACAGAAAACTGCACAGTCAGTAGAAGTAACTGTAGCCACCTAATGCCACCTCTTTGTGTGAACATAAATCCAGGAAATGACAGAAAAGAGATGGCCTGGATCTTTAAAATTAGGCTACTGGTCACATACAATGGTAGACCTAAGTAAACCACATACTTTAGTCTCTGACTTGCATGACATAAAACTTTCCCTCAATGACTGCAGTCAGTGGCATTCCAAATGCCATGTATTGAAAAAATGTGGCTGACCCCTGTATTTTACATCAGTTGATAAATCATAGGCAATATCTACTCATGGGTTACTGTTAATAAACCCCTTGTGTGAGCATAAACATGACATTATCTGCAAACTACAACACTTTTGCTTCTATAGCACAAAATGAAAGAGCCTTCATATTTTACCCTGTGGTGGTTTTACCGTGCTGGGCAGCTAAACCCCACAACCGCTCTCTCACTCCCCCTCCTTTAGATAAGGAGGGGGAGAAGTAAAGCAAAGAACAACTCACGGGTTGAGATAAGGATAATTTAATTAAAGGGAAATAATTATAATAATTAAATAAAGACTACCATGAACTAAACAATTTAACTAAGGGGAAATAAAAGGGAAAGGGGAAAAAGGGAGGAAAACAAACAAACAAAATAAATGAAAGCGATATGGAAGTGCAGAGGAAAGAAATTACTCTTTACTTCCCACAAATGAGCGATGATTGACCACGTCCTTGAAGCAAGGCCTCAACGCACGCAGCCGGTGTTCGAGAGGAGGACCGACGTCTTCTCAACGAGAGCCCACCCCTCCCCTCTTCTTCCTGTTTCCACCTTTTATTGCTGAGTGTGACACCACATGGTATGGAATATCCCTTTGATTGGTTTAGGTCAGCTGCCCTAGTGATGTTTCTCTCCTCACTTTTTTGCCCACCCCCTAGGAGGGTTAGAGAAAGGCCCAATGCTGTGCCACTGCTGCTCAGCAGTAGACACAACACTGGTGTGATAACACTGCTGTTCCAGCTACAAGTACAGAGTACGGCACTGAATGGGCTGCTGCCGGGAAAGTTAACATTCCAGCCAGACCCAGTACATACCCTTTTAATATTTTTGTCCAATTGGCAGATATGCAGGAAGCACGCAGTTTATTTTATGCGAGTCTGGAAATCTATGACTTGGAAATCATATATGGGCAACTAATTAATCTATTTTTTTTTTTTTTTTTTGCCGAAATTGCTGTCTTCTGATAAAGTGTTTCAAAGCCTAAAGATTTTATTTACTGTGGATCTCAAGTATTAACCCAGGCAAAAGGCCTTAATTGAAAACAGTGCACCAGAGCTCAGATTTCAGAAATGTGAACAGCAATGGGAGGGCAGTTACCACACAAACTGTAACATCCACAGACAAAAGGTTATACACAGTCTTTAGATCAATTCCCAACACTCAGAGTTGTGAGTACTGCAATCTAAACTGTATCTTATTTTCAGCTACAAAAGATAGCTACATAAAAGTCATCATATCTGAACTACAATGAAAGAAAAATTGTTTATGTTATTTTAATGAGGAAAGAATACCTGTCCTTGCAATATTAGCTTGTAGCTAACCAACCTATTTAGTGATTGAGTAAATGGTATTTATAGTGCTTATGAAGCCTGAAGGTTGCAAGACATGCAACAACTTTATATTCCATTTGCTATTGCTGTGTGTGCAACTTGGAAAAAATAGTCTCCTAGAACCCTTAAATGTGAGTATTTATCTTGTCAGTTGGATGAGTCTTTCAATAAAGTCACATGGTCTTAGCTTAGGTAAGGGAAGCCATCAGGTACTATGCTTAAAAAAGCACAAACCCAAAGATAATCAGCCCTGCAACCCCCTTGCAAAACAGTCAACACTCTTTTAATATTGTATTGATTAAAACTGTCCAATTTTGACCAATTTCAAAATACAGATTATGACAAAGTGGCAGAAATTTATGCAGATTTTATTAAGTTGTTCTCAACTCTTGCCAAATAGGAGAAAAATCTCTTTCTCTCATGCAAAAACATCTTTTCATATTATAAACATCCTTCTGGTTCTCAGCTTTCTATATGTTTTTAATTTATTCTCATCATCTTACATTCTGCTTTAACTGACTTAAACTACTTCCACAACAGTTGTAACCTTGCCTACTACTTTGATTAGTTGAAGCCTTCTCTAAGCTTCCTCTTCAGTTTTAAGTCTTGATTTTCTATTTATCTGTTTCCTTTGATTCTTCATAGCCTAAAGAATATCTTTCTTAAGATTTTTTTTTAATGTGTGTTTCCGTAATTTATCTAATTTTTATTGCTATGAATATTTTCTTTAAGAAATAGGAACAGTTTTCAAGGTGCGATAATAAAATGAAGTGCATTTGACATAATGACATAATACAAGCTTGACAAAATGCATACTCTTAATGTTGAGATGAAAAAAAAAACACATTGACAAGCCCTTATTCATTCAAGAACCAAGTTAATAAAATCAAATTTCTGCAGTATTTAAAATTGATACTTCATCATAACGGAATGATGGAAGTAAATAATGGAACTACTTAAGCTAGCCATTAAATCTGTAGTCTTCCAGGCTTTATTTTACGAGTCAAGACATTTCATATCCTGAAATAAAGCTTTTGAAATATATTGAGTAGACCATCTTCAATGACAATCTGATATAGTGACTTAAAATATGGCTAAGTAAACTTCAGGACAAAGCTGAAGAACAAAAGCTGTACCTTAAACCTGTCCTTAGCACCAAATTTAAGAATAAGAAATTCTGTTGTTGGGACCACACCCTGAAACTAATCTTAAAATAAAATAAAAACTTTTATATCACGAAAGCTACAATATTTTTCTATCTTATAAAACATAAAGATAAAAACTTTCCATTTGACTGACACATAACAATTGTAATTCAACTTCAGGTATTGGTAAATGAATTTAGAGGTAAAAGAAATGCATAGAGCCATAGAATATCCTGAGTTGAAAGGGAACCACAAGGATCATTGAGGCTAATTCTTGGCTCTACACAGGGCAACTTAAAAATCAGACCAGATGTCGAAGAGCATCGCCTAAATGATTTTTGAACTCTGACAGGCTTGATGACATGACCATTTCTCTGGGGAGCCTGTTTTAGTGCCCAACCCCCCACCCAGTGAAGAACCTTTTCCTAACATCCAGCCTGATCCTTCCCTGTTGCAGCTTCAAGCCATTCCCTCAGCTTCTATCAATGTGAGGCGATTAAACTTACTATGTTGTTGTAACATATACTTCAGGTATGCTCTTAGTTAAATCACTTGGTCCAGATTTTTAAGTATAGTATTTTTAAGTATAGTATTTTAAGTATAGTTATCTCACTCTCCTACAGTCACTATTGAAATCAGTGAGACTAAGATCACTAAATAGTTTTGAAAGTCTAGGCCCTCGCTTTTGTGTGCCCCAGTTCTTCTATTTTTAAGAATCTGTGTTAACTAATTGTGGTAGAGCATTTCAACAAATGACGATCAAATAAATATACAGAATATGTAGAAGAAGAAATTTTAAAAATCTGTAGCACGTAAATGTAAAAAATAAAAATAAATCTTTTATTTTTGTCATTAATTTTAGGCTGACTTGGAGATGTAGATATCAAAACACTGAAGACAAGCAGCATCCCTGAGGAAAGATGAAAATCTCTAGGCTTTTGCCTTACTACAGAAATTTACTGTAGTAAGTAAAAGTAACTTTTATGTTAGACCAGTTGTGAAGAACCACATAAGCTTTCATGAGTCTGACCATAATCATGTACCCAAGGCAGACGAAGAACATGTGGTCAGCTGAATTATGACACAGTTCTGGTCCAAGTTCAGAATAACATTCACTGGAATAGCCTGTTCTTGTCTATAATCACAAAATTCTGGTCAGTATTAAGTTATCTATCTTAGCTTCGCAGACGTGTTTTGGCATGCCGTTACTTTGCACTGAAGATAAATTCAAGAGATTCTGGAAAATAGGGTTAATTAATCAGTAGGGCTTCAGCCACAATGAATTACCTTCCTGAACATCTTTCCTGATAAAATGAGTGAAAACAGGACTGGAGACAGAGTGAGTTAATGCAGTGGTTTTGTAGAGAGACCGAGAGTTAGTCAGAATTCCTGTTAAATCCTGGGTTGATTTTAAGCTTTGTGCGGTTTAAGCCTAATCCTCCATAAATGTAATAGTTTCTCAAGGTCAGACAGAAAGTGAAAGTAGCATTTGAATCCTCAGGGTTATCAAACCTGCACTGTTAGGTTCCCTGTTTCATATTCTCAGATATAATTCATAACTTCTTTTAAACTGAGATTAAGCAAACTGTAGAAATGAATCATAAGCCTGACCATTGATATAAAGAAATAAAAATAAATATAATTATATCAGCAGGAAAAGTATGGCAAGCATTCTTTTGTGTCAGTTGATAAGAATTAGTTAGTGTAACTAATATGCCTGGCATTATGACTGGTAGAGACTTGCTTGGTAAACAGATAGGAATTACAAAATTTCTGAAATAGTTGCCTCATAATGCAAACATCAAGGAGGAAGTATATACTGCAAATCAGTAAATATAGTTTAGAACAATAATAATACCTTCCAAAAAATGTTCATCACTGTATTTACTGACTGGCTTACCGGAATGTTAAGAATTTTCAACTTCGTATCGGTTGATTAGCTGGCAAATTGGCCATCAGTGCTGGCACTGACCAAGCCTATAACGATCATTGGTTAGCCTTTCTACAATATCCTGAACAAAGCTATTATTTTAAGGAAATAGGCATCATAATTTGTACATAGATATTTAAAGTATATACTTAAAATTTAAACATATGTTTTCCTTGGAATGTAGACAAAATAAAATGCATCAGGTCCCTACTGCATTCCAGCAAGGGCAATTTGCTGCTGTGCAAAGATGTTTCCATTAGTTTCACACAGGTAATAGGGTAATTAAATCTGTGTAGTTGTGATTAGCAGAGTTCAGTGAAAGCTGAAAGACCAGTTTGATGCTGAACCTGTTATCATGTCAGGAATCTTGTCTTGTTATAGGTAAACCATTACCAGTACCCAAGCTAGCTAATTTAGAGCCAAGTCTGCTCTATCTAGATGATACAAAAGTATAAACTCAGTTTGAACAAAAATGAGAATAATTAAAATAACTGTAGAACTCTCATATTTCTATGTTCCCAGCTGGAATTATAATTAAAGCAGTAGTTTACCTGGTAACATCAGTAATATATCCTATAATCCTAATTCCTTAAAACCATTAAAAAAAACAAAAAAACAAAAACAAAAACACAGAAACTTTTTTTTTCAATGATTCTTGAAACAATTGAAGTACGGTGAATTCTACTGGGGTGTACTGGGCTGTATGATGAATTCTACTGGGGTGTCTACACTGCCTGGTTTCAAGAACCAGAGAAACAGGCTATCCCACATAATCAACACATTGAGCTCAATTTTGTTGTAAAATGGTTTTTAATCATAGGTCAGATTTATATTTTTTTTTCCCCAACTGAAAAAAAATTTTGATGATCTCCATACTGGTGAACTTTAACATAGGAAGAAAAAGATACCTAACCTAAAAATAAAGATGCACTCCTTTTAAGGAAAAAGTAAGAAAAGGACAGAACTAGCTATAAAGTAATACTAATAACCTCCTTGCACCCTCTTTATTATGCTAGCACTTAAAAACAGGGAGTTTGATAAGAGTATAAATATAACTCTGGAGGAATATTGTTATTATAATTATACCCCTGAGGACAGGGAATGGGAGATGGAAAAACTGTTTTAAAAATATGAGCACAAGATAGAATGAGAGGTGATTGTCTCATTACATGTATAACATTTATTATTTAATTATTCTTATCACTTCAGAAGCAGAACCTCAAGAAATTACACATATTATAATAATACTACAGTAATTATCTCGAAGTTGCTCCAGAGCTGTCAGTAGTGGTAAAGAGAACACAAGCATCTTATCTTGAATTGCTATGCAAGAATCTATAAATCACAGTCAAAATAGTAATTTACTTAAGATTCACTGTCATTAGCTTGGAAAATAAAAACTAGTTATACGTATGACAGAAGAAATAAATTTGAATATTTGTACTATCTGCATTCTGGCAGCAATTTCCACCACATTCCTTCAAAGGAATGCAACCACTGTGTTAAGGTATTCAACACAGGACTGTAGGTTTACTACTAAATCTTACAGAATAATTTACAACAAATAGGACAAATGTTACTTTTAAAATGATCTAATTTTTGATGTGTCTTTCTGGATCCTTACTGCCTGCTTTTTTTTTTTTTTTTTTTTTTTTTTTTTTTTTTTTTTGTGAGGGTTATTCCAAAGTGTTTTGCATGACCTCATGTTGATCAACAGAGAAATACATTATCAAGACAAGTTTCTGAAATATCAAGCCACACCAAAGAAGATAAGGTCACACAAGAAGCTTCTTAGATATGGAGAAGTAAATCACAGGACCGTTTTACATTTAGGTGTCTCTAAGTATTATCTCACAAATTTACATCAAATGAAGTTAGGACTAAGAAAATGTGAGTAAAATCAACTTGATTTTCAGATTTGGCAAACACCTAAAGTTCCTACTTATTTTAATTAGAGAAGCAACTGGCAAATTGTTTTGAAAAGGAAGGAACTTAAATGAATTGCTCTGGAATTTGATAGGACCCTAAATCTAGGTAAGAAAATAGTTTTAAAATGTTCAGTTTGGGTGTCCTACATTCCTACCTAGTTGTTAGCCACTTGCAATGAAATACATTTTGGCACATTTGATTCACCGTCCCTTATTTCAGCTCACACAGATACAGCTGTAGGTTATCTTTACTCCAGTGAAATTTAGCATGACCAAAGATACATTTATCATAACATTGTCTCTGCAACAGGTTCTTTGCTATTCTCAAGCCTCTTGATATTTGTTGTCAAGCTAGCTGGGCACCACCTACCACAATGGCTTAGTGAGTTCACCCAGGAGACAGACAGCAAACTTCCTAGGGCTTTTTTCAGTTTGACAAATGTCAGAGCACACTGAGTTATCTCAGATGGGAACAGAAACAAGATATCGGAAAGATCAGGCAGCAACAATGCTGGATGTACTGCTATAACAGTAAAGAATCATTTAAAAGATTCACCCTCACTTTTTTTTAATATATTAAACATTAGACTTTTTTTAGCTCATTCATTAATGCAAACCAATATTATTCTCCTAACATACTACTGCAGCCAGGTTCAAAATTCTAATTCTGAATGTTCTTTACAAGAAGATTTACAGGCAACAAAAACCCCTGTGATCTGTGTGCCTGTCACTGGCACACAGCAAATGGAGAATATAAGATGCTATCTGAACATGAAAGCATGGTGTAAAAGAAACCTCTATAGCACTGCAGACATAAATTGGATACATAAACTATAATGGACAATATGCTCAATCATACAAAAAGTCTAGCATTACCTAGCATTCCAGAGATTAAAGTATTTAAAAAGGTGACTTTCCTTACTCGTTACAATAGTGTACAAGTTGAGGAGAAAAAATATACCACTTGACCAAGGTGAACAAGACATTTAAATACAGTTACCTGATTCAAATTTCAAAGATTCAAATTTCAGGGCTTCAGTGTTTACAACCTACATTCTACATTCTCACACTCCTGGAAAAAACTGCTTCCTCAAATCAAGGAAGTGCAGGACAATGTATCTAACTGAAAAAGGTATACAAAAAATTAGAAGATAACATTTACATAAATGGCAACAATTCATTACAGGATGGATTTTCTCAAGGAGATGTATCTACCATGGATGAAAATTAATTGTCTGCAAGCCAATTAAAATGTATGAGAGTTGTAATCTGGGCGAGTTCTTTTGCAGTCCTGCCATAAGAGATATTGAGAATTATAATGCAAGTGTAAAGTAAAATTCTTTACACAAGAGAAGACAATATTCTTTCTATATTAGGGTATATGCATTTTGTACAACTATTTTGCACTACTCTGTGAAGGAAAAAATATAGTGATCCTACAGATATGCAAAGGGTATTTTTGCATGCATTTCCAAGAATTACTCTGAAATTCAAATGACTTTTCAGAAATACTTTCAACGTTAGTATTCTGCTGAAACACATTAATAACTGTTAATTTCATATGTCAGTTTCCGGATTGTTTTCTCATCAGAAATGTAGATACACTTGAACTATGCCCCACTGTGGAGTAACAAATACTGGGGGAAAATATCTTTATTTATAGATAATATATTAAAGCCTATGATTTCCACAAAAATACTGTTATTTATGCTATAGAAAAGAGGAGTAATCTGGCATTAATCTTTTCAGTGGTACTGTACAAAAATAAAGCTTTTTTTTTTTTTCTTTTTCTTTTTCTCCATATTATTCTGGTTATTTTTCATTTCCCCATGATTTTAAATCAATATGACTGTACACCCTGTACAAGCAGAACATTTGTCTAACCAAAAATTCTTTAGCCTTCTCCAAAAATCCCACAACAACAACAAACCTAACCAAAACAAACCAAAACAAAAACATACACTGCTGTCCTTACCATATTTACTCAGCTACATGTCTACATTTTTCTGCTTTTGTCTACATCAAGATATCAAGACTTGGTACAGAGAATCAACTCTCAAATCGGGTGTTTAATCATACATTTATTTTGAAGTGCTTACTTCTGGGACTTAAAACTAAGCAGTTGCTTATTTCTTTATAGAAATTATGCTTTACTTTCATTAACATTTTATTTTAGAAAAGGCTTTTCTAAGCAATATTATCAGTGGACATTGGGCATACTTCTTGGAATGAAACAACATATCAATACTCCAAACCTACTTTGCCACAAAATCAAAGAAATTATTATTATTATTATTATTATTATTATTATTATTATTATTATTATTATTAAAATGATTACTACAGAAACTTTTTTTTTTAATTTTCTCTTCTGGGTATGTGCTTCTTAATAGTAATGCATGAGATATTTCATATGCATAAACATGAAGTCTTGGGATTACTGGTCAGTGGTACTACCATATTGACTAGGAAAATAATAACTAACTCATAAGACTGTCCAAAGAGGCCAAGACTTCAGCATGAAAATGTCACTTGCCCTTCAGGAGATCTCCCATCCAGAAAGATAAACCTCACTAAGTTACCTCCAGTTTTCAGTAAGAAACAAAAAAAAAATAAAGGAAAAAAAAAATAAAAAGGGAAATAAACAATTGTCTACTGCAGTGAGAGGGAGTGAAAAATAAGGTTTCAGAACTGTCAGAACTGTCCTGGTTTCGGTTAAGACAGAGTTGTTTTTCCTCCTAATAGCTGGTAGGGTGGTATGTTTTGGATTACGATGAGAAGAGTGCTGATAATACGCTGATGTTTTAATTGTTGCAGAGCAGTGCTTATACCCAGCAAAGGACGTTTCAGCTTCTCACTCTGTCCTGCCAGCGGGCAGGCTGGGGGCACAGCAAGAGCTGGGAGGGGACAGACACAGGACAGCTGACCCACACCGCCCAAAGACATATTCCATACCATCTGACGTCATGCTAAGCAATATATAGGGGTGACTAGCCGGGGTGGGGGGGCCAGCTGCTCAGGGTTAGGCTGGGCATTGGTCAGTGGGTGGTGAGCATTGCGCATCACTTGTTTTGTACACATTATTATTAGTAGTACTATCATCATCATCATTATTATTATTGTTATTATTATTTTCCCGTCTTAATAAACTGTCTTTATCTCAACTCACAGGCTTCACTTTCCCATTTCTCTCCCCCATCCCAGAGATGGAGGGGGGAGGGTGAGCGAATGGCTGTGTGGTGTTGAGTTGCCAGTTGGGTTAAACCACAGCAAGAACCCATAGTTCTGAATGACTTTTCATGCTCTGTTTGCTCTTTGCTTTATGAGGCATTAACCTTTTGTATAATTGTGACCTTAAAAAGCATAATCTGGATCAGCAGCTGATAGTGGTTCATGAAATCCTTACCTTCTTCTTAAACCCTGAATCCCACACCACACTTATTATTTCTTCTCCTGTCAGAGACAGAAATGTGTGACAATGTACAACCTTTTGAAATGTACAAATACTAAAAAGGAGATTTACTGTTCCCTCAATTCATATAGTATATCTTTTGGGACATATCTGAGATATGTTTTGTACCAGTGGTTTTATCCTTTTTTTCAAAGACCTCTGCATTTGTGCTGTGAGTGATCTAAGGTTCATGCAGTAAATGCTCAGTGCACTGCCCCTTAGGAAAATTAGATATTCTACTGATCATACAGTCTGTTAATCCATAAACTGTGTCAAAAGACTTAAGTGAGGAAAGCAGTCCTTCTTACAGCTATTGACTGCTTTGTCTCCTTTAACATTCCCAGAGTTTTGATTGATAGTCTTTGCTCAGGTAGGCAGGAATGTGAACTCCATAAAAACTGGAAAAATCAGTGGTGTTTTAAATGAGCCTTCTGACTTATTTGCTTCTGCTGACTGAAATAAAGTGCTTTTTGTGAAAGACATGTCTTGGAAACACACTGCAAATCACACACCAACACACTTTTCTCATTTCTCATTTACAGCATTATGGGAGTGTCTGAGTACATCCCCTCAATTAAAATTTGCTGTGTAAAAATAAAATACAAAAAATCTGCTGGCCCTTGTGAAATCACCTTCAAACCACAAACAAGACACTACTTAAGACTTCTCTAGTTTAATATCTGAGGGATTATGAATTATTCAAAATATCTATTTTTTCCCAATATGCGCCGTTCAAGTTTGTATTTAATAGATATATTTTAATGGAGACTAATTTATTTTATTCTTGCTTTTTTCCCCCTCTAACTACATCCTTTATATTAAGATTTTAGTTGATTTTGATTATTAAAAATCCTCACTAAGCAAGAGTTAGTGACTGTCTGCATAACAATAAGTGTATTTTGAGGTACTATTTTTTTTAGTTTTTAATGGAACTGAATCCCTGATCAATTTAGGAAATTCTGGAGATACAACCTATTGATTTTGTGAAGAGTAGTTACAAATTCTATGGCAGAAACACTGGCAGAAGTCACACATGAGACATACAGTTAGACTTGAGGGAACAAAACTCACATACACAATACCTAGGGTCTCTTTTTAAATCACTAGTAAATAGATTTCAACAGGGAAGAAAACAAAGTAAAATAAAATAAAATAAAATAAAAAATCCAACCAGACAATATTTTGGTAAATGTTTGCATAGCTGTCATTGTAAGGATGACACTTTGTCCAACTGCTCAGTCAACTCGGAAAATTTTGGTTAGGTCTGGTCATTGTTATTAATGTGCCTAGCTTCTTTAAAGCCAATACACAATCCAGAACTAATCAGTTTAAAGCACCAACAATATATTTGCAATTGAATACACTTTTTAGTGGAAAGATCTCTTGTTCTACCTACACTATAGAGCATTAACACACCTACACTATTATTTTCTATTTCTATTTAATAATTTACTATTATTTTCCTCCCCACCTGTACAAACCAGCGTCTCAGCTATCAGGGGTGAGCGTTCATCCATGCAAGGAAAACGATATGGTGGGTACACACTCTGCGCCACCCTATGGTTTTACCTATGTGGCCATGGAGAAGACATGAGAAAATGGGATGGAAAATCTACCTTTACCCTAGAGGCACAGGTACGTGAGTTGCAAAAGAAAACAATCAGGAAAAAGGTGTTCTCTGAAAATCTTGCTGCTCCAACTTCCAGCAGAGAGTCTTTTAGACATAGAAATGAAGATTCTGACCAGGATTAGAGGGGCCCTGCCTCCAGCCAGGGGGAGGAAAGGGACAATCGAGTTTATTGGACTGTGTGGATCTGATGGCCTGGCACGTCAGACGCACAGAAGTATAAGGCTTTAGTAGACACCAGTGCACAGTGTACTGTAATGACATCAAGCTATAAAGGGCCAGAACCCATCTGTATTTATGGAGTGACAGAGGGACCCAGCAGTTAACTGTATTGAAGGCTGAAATGAGTCTAACTAGGAATGAGTGGCAAAAGCACTGTATTGTGACTGGCCTGGATGCTCTGTGCATACTTGGCATAAACTGTCTTTATCTCAACCCACAGGCTTCACTTTCCCATTTCTCTCCCCCATCCCAGAGAGGGAGGGGAGAGGGTGAGCGTACGGCTGTGTGGTGTTTAGCTGCTGGCTTAAACCGCAACAGAGATACATAGCAGATGTAAAATCTGGAAGCAGATGAGAAAGCTTTTCCAATGAGAAAGCTTTCAGCTTTGTTACAATATGGTGAAAATGCTCAAAAGCATATGAAATGGAGATGTTTACTGTGACAGGAATACTGTACACAGAACGACTCTTACCTTGACCACTTTTCAACTAGAAAACCTTTACAATCCAGGTGGTAACTGAGGCACAGCAATTTTCAATGGACTATGTGAGTATAGGAAAATATGCCTGTTATCTCATAGAAGGTTCCTATGTTCACAGGTAACAGTTTACACCTATAGAACTCAGTATATACCATGTTTCCAGAAGCCTGACCAACCCAGCTGGGACTTACCATTTCTTCTTTCACGCAAGACTTCTTGAAGACTAAAGATTCACAAGTGGGAAGGAATTATCTAAGGAAAATCCTATCAAGTTATATCCAGTAGAATAAAATAAAATAATCAATTAAATCACTTTTATTTTTGTTGGTGAATACAGGACTTGCTAATGTTATTCATAAAACTTTTATCTATTTTTGTGTATGCCAGAACATTTGAGACTAAAAGTAATTTCTTTTCTTGGTAGTTTATTTCATATATTTAACAGTTTCCTGTTTTTTATTTCCTATTATCAAGAAGGAGGAAAGATCATCTGTGAGAGATGATCTACCTCTCCCTAATTCTTCCAATGCAGCTGCACTGAATGTTAGAAACTCAAAAAAAAAGCTTACTAGCAACTGTGGTAAAATGAAATATAGGAAAACTTGTTTTGTTGCTTATTTTTTCTCAGTTGCACACATCTTTCTTATACTAGGAACAAAAATGGTGATGCTAGTGGAGCAGAAGGCATTTTCCAGGGATTTTAAGTCAACAGGAAATCAATGCTGATAGCCAGAACACAGTTAACTCTTGTTTCTCTTCCCTGCATTTGTTACCATTTTTTTTCAAGATCAGAAAAAAAATAATAAATAAATATTAAAAAAAAAAAATCATTTCTGTAGTATCAGAACTTCACATTGAGTTGGTAGAAAAAAAAAAAAAAAAAAAAAAGAAGAAGAAGAAGAATTAATGTAACTTTTTGTGGTGTTAATATGACAACTTTCAGTTGACAGGAGAACTGTAAACAAAAAACTCTTTCAAAAGGTTCCAGAATAATTTTCTCTAACAACAGAAAACAGTATCCTTTTTTTTTTTTTTTTTAAAAAAAAAAGACCTTTGAATAACATAGTCACCAAAAACATCCCCCTAAATATCTCAAAAAAGCAAGTATAAATATCCTTATTTTAAGAAATACAATGAGAACTTGAACTGGAAACCAAGATGTCTTTATAAATCTTGTGTTTAGTTCCAGTTCCGGTACCTCTCTCTCTCTTCTTCAATACAAGCAAGACACTGAAGTTATGTCAAAACATAATTAAATGATCTAAAGCAAAATTTATGATAATGTTTTAGAGAACTATCACTTGCAAAAACATCAAAAGTTTCTGAGTTGCATTTTCCTCCTGTACAAGAATTTCTTGTTAACATTAATTTACGAGAACAAGCAATTATCCAATTATCTTCACATGTAAATTACCTAAATGTCCAGGTTATAATTACATTCATTTGTTACTAAAATTGCACCTGTAAATGCTATATCACAAATATGGCTATGAAACATTTATGTTGTTTTTCTGTAATGGATATTTAATAATTTAATTTCATTATTAATACTGCCTAGTATGCTGTAAGCAGCTTTGTAAAAATACTCATTGCTAGAGGGAGTCTTTTTGTTTGTGAAGGAAAACACCCAAGGAAAATATCATTAGCTTTCTTTTTCCCTCTGTAGTCAACACCAAAGGTAATAGTTCATTTCTGCTGACTGGCTGCTAGTGTTTTATGTTCAATATGGCATAAATCAACTGGCATAAATCAACTTAAATAGAAAATTTGTGGTGAGTTTTAATCTTCTTAGAATGGGATGTGACTTTTACTCTTTCCTACAAAAGTTTGGATACTCCAATTTGACAAGAAGTATTTGTAGCTTAAAGCCATTATGTCACTACCACTCTCATACTGGAAGAATCTGGGTCAGGAAGAGAAATTGGATTGAAAGAAAAAAATAATCAACTTTAAAGGTAAGTTAACAGACACATGTGCATCACATATAAAAACTTCTTCAAAGTATAAAAGTCTCACTGAATTGGGTTTGCACTTCAAAACTCACCAAATTCTTTCTGAAGGTAAATTATCCAAATATCTGTATGAGCTGCATGGGAATTAAATGATTAAATAACTTTGCAAGCATACGTACTTAAAATTTCACAGACAGACTTTAACAAAAGGTGACAATGATTAAAATAAATAAATAAATAAATACAAGTAATCTCTCTCCCAAACCCAAAAATTTTCTTCTGAGTCCAGATTTAAAAATATGAACAGGCAACAATTTTGACAAATTCTATAGTACATATAAACATGTGCTAGTTATAGAGAGATAACTTCCCAGCTGACATCCTTTCCTCCTTCTGGTGTCCCCTGCACAGAAAAAAAAAAAAAAAAAGTCTAAAAACAAAGCCAAAAAAAAGATAACTACTGAAATTAGTAAATAAATACTGACAATTTCTCCACTCCTACAGACTCATGATATTTTTCAGAAGCTTTTTATTATACTGTGGTGATCACATCTGGAATTGAACTGCTGCAAGGGCTGACGCTGATGACCCTTTTAATTACACGGTGGTCTGCCACATCTTGAAATGTCTACTTTCTAAATCTCAAATGAACATTTAAAGTCTTTTTTTTCTCTTATCCCCAGTATTTCAAGATGAAATGTCTGACTGCTACAATTATCTGAAGTCCTTCACTGTACAGATCACACATCAGAGAAGGCCCAGATTGGACTCAGCTCCTAGTTGAATGGCCGACTTTCATTTCTATAGAGGAAATGGGAACGGGATTTTACATTAACTGTTGCAATTAAACTGGCTCTGCTGCCATAACTTCTAGCAAAGGCACTTTATCTCAGTCCTTCTGTGGTCTTCAGAGCTTGCAGAGGGTCAACAGCTCAAGGAAAACATATCTGTACCCAGGCAGGTTTTCAAATGTGTTTAAAATAATGACTGTATAATCTTGAATCTCCATCATGCCCACTCTTGTTTTACTTAAGGTTTTTTGTGTTGTTTCACTTCTCTCAGTACCTCCAAATCTCTGCCTCCTTATAAAAAAAGAAAAAAAAAAAAGAAAAAAAAAAAAGTTTTCTTATGTGAATAAATAATAATAAAGAAATAAATAAATGAAGATTTTATCCCTGGTTTATTGTTCCAAAACTGAGATAATTAATCAAAAAATGGGGTATTGTGGCTCTGGTAACAAAATACTTTCCAACAAGATGAGGATATTTACCAAATTTGAAATTATAGAGCTTTACTTAGAGTCTTCTCCATGGGACGGAGATGCTTCTTATTTATATAAATAAAAGGTATATGGAAGTATTGTTAAACCTGATCAAACCTTCCAAAAGGGTCAAGCTATCACACATTAGAGAAGTAGCAAGAGAAATATCTACTCTGAGAGACAGAGAAAATTTATCTGTACTGGTAACTTCAAGCATTACCCATGAACATTTCTTGGTACTATAATGGGATCATCTAGACCATTTCAGCTAGCACTTAAACCAAACAAGTCCTAACATACTTTGACATCTTACTCATAAAGATGAAAACCGTTTTATGTCAGATGGCGTCAGTGCCAGGCTATCTCTCCAGGTGCTTTGTATGTGTCAGCAAAGGCATTTCCTTGGAGGACTTATCTCTGATTAAGCTTCTAAATTCATATGGCACAGTGCATTGCCATGCAGAAGCAAGGTGTTATGCCATAGCTTCAGGATGGTTGCATTGGCTGTGGAACTGCTCTGTTTAGCTACAACCTTCAATGGGACTGAACTAGTTTGGCCCCAATATCATAGCAGAATGGCCACATATCCCCAAAGTTAATGGTGGGAGTGTGTGTTAACTTCTCACATTAAAATTTCAGGAGACTATGGCTAGTGTAGAAATTGAAGAAACAAAGAAACTGTAGCAAGGTGACCAGTTTTCCCAGATACACTTGGTATGGAAAAGTAATAAATCTTAGTGCAATGAAGCTTATGAATATATTTTATTGTAATAAACATACAGGATTATGCTTAAGAAAGATCAGGAAACTCCTAGGCAATGACAGACATGGGTAAGTCTGAGCTTGCATTTCCCTGAATTTTACAGTGTTTCCATTGCCTGCTGGTATGTGATTTTCTGTCAGCATAACAGGCCTCAAAGTGTCAAAATAAGATAACACATTTTTGACTATAAGTCTAATTTCATATCCATGTGTGACAAGAACCTCAAAATATAAGGATTCCTTGCTGAGAATGAAAAAGGTGTAGTCCTTAGGAAGTGTTATCAGAAGTTATAAACCCAAGTGAAAAAAAAAAAAAAAAAAAGTGATTCTCATGATTCTCATTTGCACAAACAAATTTATGCTAGAGTAACATGAGATGATCACTGAAATATGAAAGAATGGCTGCTCCAGCACTGACGACTTCCTGAGCATTTGCTTCTAGGTGTGTCTGCTGCCAGCCTCTAGGAACTTACTCATCCTTGCCTTCTCAAAGCAGTCACATACTACCATAACCTTTTAAAAGATGTCATAAGTTTAAAGACGGAATTTAAGGGAGATTTAACTTCAGATAGACTATATGGAGAACCAAAATAATTTTGTTTTCATAAATGATATGCTACCTGATAAAGGAGTGCTTAGAGTGCTGAAGACATAGCAGTTACTACTAAAATGTGATGAAACTAGAAGTATATCTCTTAAAACAGACTGAATTCAGAACAGAGTTCAAAACTAGATGTACCTGATATACAGAATTTTTCACTAAAAGAAAAAAGATGGCTAAAACTTATCTGTGTATACACTGAGAATATGTATATTTATGTCCTAAAGATTTTACTAAGGCCAATTCATAGAGATGCTTAGAGTTTGAAAAGATTACAGTGATTAATAAACTTGATGTGAGTAATAATAATAAACTTGAAAGAGTTTATTATTATTCTTTGATAACATTGTAACAATGTTATCAAAGAATAACATTGATAACATAACAATGTATCTGAAGATACATTGAATGTATCTTCTACATTCAATAACAATGGAGAGGGGAGGGGAGATTTATTGCCTTCCAGCATTCTTACCCTCTTCTGAATGATTTCAAAGACCTTTTTTTTTTTTTTTTTTTTTTTTTTTTTTTTTTTTATCATGGAGCCCTGAATTGCACACAATTTTCAAGGTGAAGCCACACCAATGTTAAATACAGCAGGTGAATCATCTCTTTTGACTAGCTGGTTATGCTATGTTTAAGGCATCGTAAAATGCAGTTTGTCCTCTTGCATGCCAGGGCACACTGCTGGCTCATGCTGAGCTTGTTGTCAACCAGTACCCCCAGATCCCTTTCTGTTGAGCCACTCTCCAGCCACTTGTCTCTCAGTTGGCATTACTCTGTCCCAGGTGCAGAAATTAGCATTCCTTTGTTGAATATCATGCCACTGCTAATTGCCCAGTGCTCCACCCAATCTATCTAGATCCCTCTAACAAGCCTTTCATTCCTCCAGAGAGTCAATAGCATCTCCCTGTTTAATACCATCACCAAACTTTCTGAGTATGCACTCCAGTCTGGGATCCAGAACATTGATAAAAATGTTGAACAAGACTGGCCCTAGAACTGAGCCAATGGGAGTATTGCTGGTGACTGGCTGCCTGCCAGAGGTAGCCCTACTTCAACTCTTTGAGCTCTACCATTGAGCCAGTTCTTTGCCTCAGATAGTATGAACCTGTTTATCTCACAGTTGGACAATTTCTCCAGAAGGATGCAGTGCATCAACACCCTTACTGAAATCCAGAAAGATTATGTATGCTGCCTTCCCGTCATCCACCAAGTGGGAGACCTTATCATAGAACGAGATCAAATTACTAAGGTAGGACCTTGCCTTGATGAACCCATGTTGACTATACCTGATAACAGCTTTGTTCTTTAAGTGCTTTTCCATATCCACCAGGACAATCTTCTCTATAACTTTTCCAAGGACTTAAGTGAGGCTAATAGGTCTGTAGTTTCCTGGGTCTTCTCTCATACCTTATACTGGACTATATTTTTCTCCAAACTTAGACAGCAGCCAGAGATACAAGAGGTTCAGCTCACCTCATGCCTTCCTTTAACAGACGACAAAAAATTCCTCAAAGCTGTAACAGACAATTCTATAAAAATATCAGTTTACTACTGTCCACAAAGATCAACTTAATTTTAGCAGTTACCTGGAAAGAAACAGACAACACAGAAGTTACTATTTTCTCAGTACATAAATGAATAGGGCACCCATAACTGTAACACCATATGCAGATTTGTCCAGAACCTAACCCTGACACAACAAATCAAAAAAATATGCTAAAATTGCAATCGCACTGGACAATGACAGGGTGATTTAAAGTAGAGAACAGTTTATTGGAGGTGAATGCCTACATAGTTTGGGATTCTTCGGCCTAAAATGTATATAACTGAGAGTAGATAAAATGAAGGTATACCAAAGCCATGAACAGGGATAAGAGTTAATTATTAAAATAACTTCCCACTATTCAGTAGGTAGCAGTTTCAATACACTTGAAAAAAAAAGATAAATTTTCATATACAGCAAGGTATTAAATTGTGCAGCTTACTGCTGCAAGTTGTTCTGGATTACAAATACTATGGTAGATTCAAAAGCACTTATTACAGATTAAAAGAAGAAAAATCCATCATGGGCCATTAAGCTCAAAGATATCGCTTGTGTATTAGTATGTGAATCTATTCCAAATTGCATAAAATATTTACTAGGATAAAAATCCCTCCAAAACATCCCAGTTATTGATACCAACAAGCTACTCAAAGCCTCCAAACATATCAAAATCCTGAAAAAAATCTTTTTCTTTTTTTTTTTTTTTTTCTGTCTACATTAGTTGAAACCTCTATTTATGTTATTAATGTCTCTAAAACATTTCACTTGAAATGGTGGAGACTTTCTGAAATGGATGAGGTTCTAGAGGTAGTGACAATGTTTTGCTTTAATGCTTGTTATTTACAGTGAATCAAGTATGTCAAGTGGACTTTAGAGAATTCTCCAGCAAGTGCCAACGACTGGAACACAGAGATCTCTCCAAAACAGGCGTGCAAAAAGAAGTAGAAGGAGCATAAACCAGATTTCACAGTTGATGTCTGTAGCCAAGTTGCAGATATTTCAGCTGCTTTTCCTCTTATTTACTGAGAATAAAAAAACCTCTTGTGACATACCTACTGGAGCTGGGAGACATAGACAGAAACATGTTTTCCTATTGCCTTTCCTGTATATTTTATACCGACTGCCTTTCCTAAGCTACTGGCTTGTACTTAACCTGCTTTTCTCTGAATTCTATTATTAAAAGCCATTTGTAAACTCGGTCTTCAGAAATAAGTCTTTGGGGGTATTTTCCTTATACAAAGATGTCCATTTTAGAGTAAATTCAGAGGCTGCAATGGGAGTAACTATCATTTATGATCAATTCATTGTTTTCTTGTCCTACATTTAAGTAACAAAGCAGAATACTGTTGTTCTTGCTCCATTTCATAAACACTAGTAGTCAATATATCTTTGTCTGCCCTATTTGCTTTTTACTTTGCACTTCAGATGTACGAAGAACATAGATTATTTCCTGTTTGGCAAATAAGAGTGGCAAAGATTAACTGAAGTTTGGTGTAATGTCTTTGACAACATCAGCCCTGTCACTATTGTGCTATAGTCACTGCTATAATGACATTATTGGCATAGCATGACTCCACTTATTTAGCAGTGACTGAGGATGAGTCACGTCAGAAGTGAATTATCTTGCTTCTATGAATTGTTTGGATATTTTAAGATGGATTCATTTTCTTGCCAAGATAATGTGGCAGAGTTTATAGTATGGATGCTGTTGCAGTCTGTTACATTTGAACTCAAACTCCAAACTTCCAGCAAGTCCCAGGCAGGAAGAAACCCATGGTGAAATTCTGACCCAAATCAAATCAGTGGCAATATTCACATTGACTGCTTTAGTGCAAGGATTCCATTCCAAAAGTCAATATTATCTGGTCAGGGTTTGATGACATTTGTGGTATGGTCTCAGTTGAACCCTAAGTAGAACTCTGTCCAATATCCTAAAATACATCTGTCCTGGTTTCAGTTAGAACAGAATTAATTTTCTTCCTAGTAGCTGGTGGAATGCTGTGTTTTGGCTTAGGATGAGAAGAGTGCTGATAACACCCCGATGTTTTAATTGTTGCAGAGCAGTGCTTATACCAAGCCAAGGACGCCTCAGACTTTTGCTCTGTCCTGCCAACAGGCAGGCTGGGGGTGCAGTAAGAGCTGGGAGGGGACAGACCCAGGACAGGTGACCCGAACTAGCCAAAGGGGTATTCCATACCATCTGACGTCATGCTAAACAATACATAGGGGTGGCTAGCCGGGGGGAGGGGGCCGGACTGCTCGGGGTT
This sequence comes from Netta rufina, assembly GCF_964035555.1. Classification (NCBI taxonomy): domain Eukaryota; kingdom Metazoa; phylum Chordata; class Aves; order Anseriformes; family Anatidae; genus Netta; species Netta rufina. Next base: position 55,549,375 of record NC_140124.1, read on the forward strand.
AAGCTGGGCATCAGTCAGCGGGTGGTGAGCAATTGCATTGTGCATCACTTGTTTGTACATATTATTATTAGTAGTACTATTATTATCATTGTATTATTATTATTATTATTATTATTTTCCTGTCTTATTAAACTGTCTTTATCTCAACTCACGGGCTTCACTTTCCATTTCTCTCCCTCGTCCCAGAGAGGGAGGGGGGAGGGTGAGCTAACGGCTGCGTGGTGTTTAGCTGCCAGCCGGGTTAAACCACGACAACATCATAATGACCAGCAGCTTACTTTGCAGTACAACAGCAAGAACTGTGAACGGAACACATACCTTCTCTTTTCTGAGAGATTGATACTATAGAAAGACAGCAAGTGTTAAACTTTTGTGTAGGTAGATTAAAAATCTCCAATATTGTGATTTTGAAACACTTCAGAATTTCAGGGACCTATGGTATAGTTAACCTGTAAATATCTACTAATTTAAAAAATAAACTCTTTCAACAACAGTTGACATACAATGATATAAACTGTGAGGTATAAAGTTATTGCCCAAAACAACAAGGCAAAGTACTTTTGATGGAACTTGAGAGGAAGAGATACTTCAATAAAGTTATATATCTTGGATCCAGACAAAAAGCTTTTCAAAAAGGAACATCAAAACTCCTGATTTTTTCTTAAATGAAGCTAAAATACAGACATACATTTTGTGCACAACTAAAACCACACAGAGTAAGGAAGTGCTTGCCACTATATTTCCAATGTACAATGAAGAGTTTACAGATAAAAAGAGAAGACTGAGGGGAGACCTCATTAATGTGTGTACATATGTGAGGGGAAGGTGTTGAGAGGATGGAGCCGGTCTCTTTTCAGTTGGGCCCAGAGACAGGACGAGTGGCAATGGGCACAAACTGAAGCACAGGAGGCTATGGCTGAATATGAGAGAGCACTTTACTATGAGGGTGACAGAGCACTGGAACACATTGTCCAGAGAGGTTGTGAAGTCTCCTTCTCTGGAGATATTTAAAACCTGCCTGGATGCCATACTGTGCAACATGCTCTAGGTGAGGCTGCTCAGCAGGGGCATTGGACTAGATGATCTTCAGAGGTCCAGAGATGATCTTCAGACATCCCTTCCAGCCTTGGCCATTGTGTGATTTTACAATCTGAAAGACCCTGGGTTGCTGTCATGAGGATTTGTTACATGAACAGAAAAAGAAGGGTTGGTAACGTTGATCAGCGTGAAAGGCCTGAAAATAGTCTTAAGAACTGCATATTTGAAAGATATTTGACAGACCTGTTCTAGGATGTTTGTCCTACAGGTTTTGTTTCACTAAACATAAATTGGGCTGTGATGGCTCAAAGTACATGATCCTAAACTGCTTCACATCTAACCTGCTACTAAAAAGAAACTGACTCAGGATAACCTAACACCTAAAAAATAAAATCTAAGTACCTCATCATTTCTATTAATGTTCAGACCTTAATTCCAACATCATGTTACTTGGATCTCAATCAATTAAATAATCATAATTTGTGATTCCTGTGCAAAATTCTTATTCTAAAACGATATATATACTGCTTGGCAGACTTGACTAAAATTGATGGTTAAAGGCAAGTTCAGTTAACAAATGTTGAAGCACACAGATGTTTTCTTGACATTATGCTACATCACTAACGTGCAGATACAGAATTGTTTTTGATGCTCATTGCTTGTGTCGTGGCAAAAGGACCAATTTGCCTTCAACTTCTAAAAGAAATCCAAGTCTACAGCCTCAGAAAGTTTTTAGATGAATTATATGAAAAGTTACATAACGATTAAAATTATAGCTACAGTTTCAAAACATTACTAAGTTTCCTGGTAACGTTCCTAGAAGAATGTTTAATCAACCATTACCCTTGCTAAAATCCAAATTAATCCATCAAAGCTTATGAAGGATTGTATTAGACTGTTATAAGAAGAGGTGGGAAAAGCTTCATTGTAATAGACTGAAAGTGCAGTCTATTGAGGGCTGGAAATTCAGCTGAGAAAATATTTCAGTGATTCAAATTAATGGTAGCTTTAAGAACATCATGAAGGACTCTATGTAAAGGAAACGTGGCAATAGCTCTAGTGAGAAGGTAGCTTATGTGATTTGCAACAATGCAATACAACAAGCTGAACAGCAACACTTTTAATTAGTTTTGGGTCTTTCTCACCACTAATGTTTGGGAAAGTGCCCTTGCAGTGTCCTTTGTGCTTTGCATTTCTCTATTTTCCTGTCTTTACAGATTGTATCCATTATCCCAGCACATCTAACTTAGAGTCTTACAATATCATCTCTTGTTAAGATTTAAGCAACTGCTTAATTGAATCAATTTTTCTAGATTCTAATTTTACATTCTTGTGTTAACTCTCACAACATTGGTTAGTTTAGTATTTTAACACATGCTGTGAAGAAAAGTGGAAATGAAGGTCTCACAGTTCCTTGGTTCCTCTTCATCTGAAAGTTTATAGTATATTTACATTTTCTGATTTAGTGGTGGAAACTTCTTATTGAATGAGGCAAGGTCTCTCTCTGTCTCTCCTCTCTCTCTCTCTCTTTTTTTTTTTTTTTTCAGCCTTGCTATATCAATATTTACAGCTGATCTTCCATCCATTTTCAGAATGCATAAGATGCATTAATGATTTGTTCATTTTTATTTTTTTTTTTAATTTTAGTTCTGCACTGTTTACTTTGTTCAAAGCACAGATATATCATATTCAAATACACCCTAAGAGACACATAAAAGGTTTACACCTGAAAAGAAGGATATGAATTTCAGAAAGAGTGATTTTTCACATATGTGGCTGGCTGAAATTCAAGCTACGTGTATTCAGAATTTCAGCTTTGCTTTACTCCAGATCATTTGTTCAGCATGCTTTGTGTCAAATGTGTTGGCTTGAAAACTATATTCCCTTTCCATCCACAATAACTTTACACTGGCTGCCTCTAAGGAAACTGGTGTTTTCCTACCAGAAAGCCACCATAATGTAGCAAAAAATTCCAGATATACATGAAGAATCATACATATCTGAAGGGAGAAGACAGGACCAAGCTCTTTGTGGTGTCCGGAAGGTAAGACAAGAGGCACAAACTGAAACACAGAAGGTTCCATATAAATGTCAGGAAACATTTTTTGCACTGTGATGGAGCACTGGCACAGGTTCTCCAGAGAGGTTGGGGAGTTTGCCTCCAGAGAAATAATCAAAAACCATCTGGACACAGTCCTGGGCAACCTGGTCTAGGTGCTCTTGCTGTAGGAGGGGGGCTGTACATCCAGAGGTCCCTTCCAACCTCAAAAACATTGTATGATTCTGTGATACCATATATTGTAGAAATATATACATCACTGTAAGTTGCTTAAATAGATCTGTGATTACTCTTCAATGAATAGAATTAATTATGGCTTTTGACTCATTCATTTATTTTTTGCTTGGTAATTTCTCTCTTCATATTATCAATTCTGAATTCTAACACTGTTAGTAAGATTACATAAAAATCTTACAGCACTGTGGGTATGCATGTCCATTCAAAATAAACTGATAAAAGATACTTTTGTGTTGTCAATAGATAATTTCTTTCATGCATACAGTATTTTAATTAATTTTTTAATTGTAATAGCATTTCCTGTTTTATCTTTGGCTAAAGGGCTAATGCTTTAAAACTGCACACAACTTCCAATGGAAAGCTCACAATATTTCACTTTCCCAGGACTTTCTGTGGTTAAAGGAGCTTGGAAAAAAAATGAGATAATAAAAATGGGTCTGTTAGTATTCTGGATACTTACAACAGTTGTACTGCCCTCCAGACCCTTGCTGGTTATCAAATGCCTTCCATCTTCTTGTTAAATAACATGATTTATGAACTGAACATATAGATATTATATACTATAAATATTTTTATCACTATTTCATTTTAATCTAGTCCTTTAAATCTTCAGAGCTTGTGCTGCACCAACTGCCACCATATAATGAAGTCTTGATAAGGGTTTTATCAAATACAAACCTGTAGATGACTGCTGTCACCTAAGAAAAATAGTGGTAGATGCACAACAGTGTGCACATTAAAGGGCAGTGACTGAGGTGCAAAGGAGCCCAACTGTATGTGGAAAATGCTGGGCTCAAGCTGTCTTCCCATTTACATCAATAAAACAGATGGAAGAAAAGACTACACTGAGTTGTAAGTTTTATGGTATTCTTCCAGCTGGGGCAAAAAATAAATAAATAAATGCAAGAAGCAAGACAAGGCAGTTTCAGACCTTGTGAAATTTGTCTTGTGATCAAGAATGACTGTGAATTGATGCAGTTTCTAAAAGTTAAATAAGATTCTCAGTGCATTAAAGGATGAAGCACAGGATATGGTGGCTGATAAATTCATATACGTATTCTTAAAATTCCTTCTTTGCATAAATGATCTAATGTTAAATGAAAAACAAAACAAAACTCACATCTTTTAAGACTTTTTTGCTTATTATTTTTATCCAATTAAGCAACCAGTTGTTGATGATTAAGATACTTGCCTTGGGAGATTCATTCAGCTCTTTCTAAATTAAAAACAATTAATTTAACTCCATGTTTTTTGTTTTTTGTTTTTTTGTTTTTTGTTTTTTTCTAAAGGAGTTTTCTCAAATGTATTCAAGAAAAAGGTACAATATGTAATTTGTTTTGAACGAAAAATACTGAGATCTGTGAACATGCTTGAGACATTGTAAATGACTGGAATGCTATGCAAATGGAAAAACAAACAAACAAAAACAACAACAACAACAAAAAGGATATAAGATATCAAAGATTTTGCGATAGAGCCATTGCATAGGATACATAATGAATAAAGGAAGGGAGTACTTTTGGAAAGAAAAACATATTTTTTTTTCATTACAGCAATCTAAAAGAAAAGGGAAGTATGCAAATAAACAAAGTATATACAACAAACACAGAAGCTGAAGAATCTCAATTTGTGCACAGACAGTGGAAGCACAAAGGATGAGTATGCACAGGAAGCAGGAGCAAGAAAGATGGGGTGTCTTAATTAGAAAATGTGTGATGAGATGAACATGTCTTTCAGAATACAGAGATCTCCCTCTGTCCCTGACTGCCCTATTGATAGAAAGAAACCATCCTGCAGCCTTTCCTAATTGATATTTTTCACAGAAACAACTACCTAATTCTGAAGATGCTGTGCATTATTTCCCTGAGCAAATGCACAGAATATTTAAGGTTTAGTCAGTTGAAACAAATACTAGTGCTGATATAGAAAGTAAGACAGTGTAAAGCAAAAGCTAAATAAACATAAGTATGCCTGCCTAACTAATAAGGAAAATGTCTTTAATTTGGTACTTAGCACACACATTTCAGTGAAGAGATATTACAATAACAGCTTTAGATTTACCTTTTCATCTAAAATCAATTAATGGGCTTTAATGTTTCAAAGAGAACAGAAAAATATATTATTTTTTGTAGGTGGATTACTTTTTCTCTATACATAGCCACTATCCTTAAGGCAGCCTGTTCCTGAGAAATAAAAATTGTTTGTCACTACTGGTTTATTCATATATCCTTATGGAATGACATCATAAATACAATTTGTCACTCCCTAGCTTGATTCTCACAGCAGTTGTCTTTAGTGGAATTTATTCAAGTGGTTCAAGGTCTTCATGAATAATTAATGTTTAGAAATCCACTGCAGTGGCACAAGAAAACCACTTTTGGGCCTTTGATTTCAAATAAGTCTTGACACTTTTGTTCATTGAAGAAAATATGAGCAACTTTACACCTCTAAAATTGTAAAGGCATCTACAGTATGAATAGGAAAAGACTTAAGATTATGCAGAACCATCAAGACTGCCCAAGTAAGTATTTTGTTAAGTTGTACTTAGCAAATGTTAAATTTATAAATGAGAGAAAGGAGAGAAATGGTGTTATCTTTTCTAAATTCTTCTGGTCTAAATATAATTTATCTGTTTGAATCAACAGAAACTTAAGAAAGTATGGCATGCTGTCCTGCAAAAGACATTAGGTAATTAAAAATAATCAATATTCACTTGAAAAAGCTGTGTAGTATTTGGGCCACAGTGCAATCCATTTTAGTAAAGTTTAAGACTGACTTAGTAGATGCACATCTCCAAATGTACTTCAGTTATTATTAGTACACTCTCCCTGGAAATGCAGTACAAGTCTCTGAGGCTGCTGATACCATTATTTATTATTTGCATTCTGTAGGGCTCAGAATCTCCAGTAAAGGATCCCCATTGTGCTAGGTAATTATTGTAACACTAACACAGCATGATAAAATCCTGGAGCATTGTAATTAGAAAAGAAACAACTAGTAAAGAAATGTGGGCAATATGATTAGGAAACAGTAGCAATTAAAGACAAAATTCACTATTCAAATTTAAGTCTGGGACTTCAAAAATTTCAAGAACTACTGCTTTGTAGATTGTCATTAGTGATCCAGATCTGGCACCAAGATTCTGAAGCTTTATGGAACAGATCTCAATAATATTCCCTGCTGAAACACACAGTAAGAATGAATTAACTAAAAAAAGAAATTCAGCAGGAAAAGTAATTCAATTCTCCTGATATGAAAATCTCTAAAGAGATTTAATCTTTCATGAAGGCTGGCAGGTTACATACTGAATTAACACTGTATTCAAAATAGACAGAGGGAAAAAAATTTCCTGTGTGGCACAGAAAGGAATATGAGTGAAGAACACAGATGTTTCTCTCACTAGTGGTTATGTGTCCAGAAATTTTCCTCTGCTTTTCATCTTTGAACACTGTGGCTTAGTTTAAATATATATATATAAATATATTTTTAATAAATGAACAAAGTGACCTTGAACCCACTTATATAACCCACTTATTGCCCCTGTGGTATAATATTCTCTTCATGCCTAATGATCACAGTCAAATGCTTTCCATGCCAAACTGATTACAAATTCTTCTTTAAATATGAGTGTTAGTCTTGGGTATTCAAGAAAACAGGTACTGCTAAATTTATTTTAAAATAATAACTTTCAAACCTATAATATTATTCTGTAGTCCAAGCCCAAAGTATTGGATTAAATCCATCACCTGAGCAACACAAACCAAAACTAATTCACAGTAGAAATTCTTCAATAATTGACAGGTCCATGCACTCAGTGCAGGACTTTGTAGATATTCAAAGTACCCTGAAGACCAGAAGCAGTATATATTGCTCTGTTTGACTGCAATCACTCTAATGATGAGTTTGGGACTAGTGTTTTGCTTAATATGTACACCTACAGAGATGTTAAAACAATCAAACAAACTAACAAAAAGAATAATCATTTACTCTTGTATAGAGAGAGAGAGAATCTGACTCAAATGTAATGCAAGCATAAACAATTTCCTTGGGATCTGGCTGTTATTTTATTCTTCCTATTAGATACAAATATTTGAGCACTGTCACAACACTGGTAAGAAAGACTACCTTAGTAGGACTGATATTTGTCCCCCAGGTTGAAAAATTAGGAGAAATGCATAATTTGAAGTGTTTTAGATATTTTTCATGATTTACCCAGATTTTTACTGTAAAATAATTCACAATGAAGTGAATGGCTAAAATAAAAATGTTCTAAGGAATTTGTGGAAGGAATAGTGCTTTACACTTTCCATGAAGGAAAGGAGATGATAACACCAGAGAATGACGTAGATAGTAAGAAGTTTGAGTATAACAATTTTAAATGTTTAATTGTATTATTATTATTGAGATTTTCATTCAGAACCATTTATTTCCTTTGACTTTACTAATTAGGTCTATACTACTAATAATTCTCCACTTAGATAAGATTTCAACTATATTGACAAAAAATTCTTGGCTTTACATATCTGTTGTGTCTCCTTTATTCACCATAAAAAGCTTTGGAGTATCCAGCAGTAGTATATTTAAAAATACTCATTTACATTTTAGTATACAGTTGAGAAATATGAGGTATTATTTATACATACCACCTACACAACTGTATATCCCTACTTGATTTATTACAAGTGCATCTAATAGTATCAACTACTCTGAAGACTACCAAGTACTTCTTATGATGACATGAAGAAGAGGAAAGATCTGATGATAATTGAAATGGGGGGGCGGGGAGGGGAGAGGAGGTTGGAAAGAGCGGAGGCTGGGACTATATCGGTACATAAGAGTCTACAAGAATGCAAAGGTGGAAAATCAGTCCAGAAGGGAAACTGATACTAACAGGGAATTTGAGTAGGGAACTAAGTAATATCAAAACAGAATCAACATAAACTAAATGGCAAGGGTTGAAGTGATATGCTAGCAAGGAAATAAAAGGGCAAGATGGAAAAGTTAATAGGGAAACGTCAAGAAAGTGACAGAGAATGGGAGGGGGAATGGAAACCAAAACAGAAAAATCAAACTGGGAGAACAAGACTCAAGGAATGAACAAAATTAAAATGAAAAAGTTACAAAGTTGAAACTGTAACTGTGAGAAGTGGTCATCATAGTATTTGAGAATCATTATATACCCTAGGATTTGTTGAGAGTTTTGGCTATTGCATCTATTCTTTCTTCCATCTCTCCTACACTGCCCAAAAATACTGAAGCTTACGCTGCACATAATATTTTATAAAATAACTATAACTTATTATATATTTATTACTGGTGTAACTTGATTATCTTAATGCATTAAGCATCTGGTATAGGTTCTATATTTTTCTTGAGACTATTAACATGAGGGCCAAACAAAACCCAACAAAAAATGTTTCAAAATATATAAACTATTCACTGAAGGACTATGTTATCTTAAAACCAAAAAGCAACCAAAATTTTTTTTCAGTTTCCAGTTCCTCTCATTTGTCTATCAAGTTTCTGTAATGCAATTAATTTTTTCCCTGTCAGCAAAATTAACCAGCTTAGTGCAGAAAATACTACCAATTCCCTGTCAGATAATCCCATATAATAAAAACACTTCAAACGTAACAGATAATGTATCTTACTTTTCCATTGTATCTCCTACATGCTGTTAGAAATGTAATATGATGGTGGGTTTCTATCTTTGCTTAGTTACACATAATAAAAGTGAATGGATCAATTTCTTTATATACTCTAAGCACTGAACTTCTGACTTTACTCACAGCACCACTCCTCCCCCCAAATACAACAACAACAATATGCAATGAAAAGAGTTCCACCAACCTGTTCTCTACGTTACCTAATTAGCCAAAGGTATATCCGGAATATTAGAGTACAATATAGACAGTGCATGACTGTATTTTTACCTTCTGGCTGTTTAGAATGGTATGTTTGTATCTTCAAAGAGTGTCAACATTGTTCAGTTTCATTTTGAAGCTATTCTAACCTGACTAGCTACAAGATTTCCTTTAATAGCCTGCAGAAACAAGATCTCTAACGGAAAACCACATGCTCGCAACTACCTCATTTTAAACTGCTATCCTTACTCATGTGAAAAAAACAGATCCAGGGTCTTTCCTGTTAAATCTGTTTTACAGAGTAGTTTTCAAGGAACACAAAAGTGTCGATAGGGGATAGATGCCTGAAATCTGAATAGTGGAGGCTGACATATACCAATTACACCAAAAACATTACCATTCTTATCCTTTAACTTCATGTCAGTTCTGTGAAACAAATAACATTCCTTGTTTTGAAAATACAGAAGTAATGTAAAAATCCCACTAAGGTTTATATTAGAATGACAGATATGCTTCCAAATGAATATGTACTTCCATCATAGATACTAAGAGAAAACCAACTATTAACATTCTTTTACATTAGAAATATTTTAATTTCTTGGCATGTTTTTACCAACTAGCTGAACAGGCACACCGGTTCCCTGACTGTTAGAGGTTCCCTGACTAAAATCCTAGCTTTAATGAAGATGTTGATGGTTTTGCCACTAAGAAAAATGACATTTTAACTTCTTTAATGGTTCCTATGAGATGAGAGGTAGAGTGTGTACTAGAGGAAAAAAAAAAACCAACAACAACAAAAAACTTGTAGACTATAGCTGGTAATAAAATTAGGAAAGAGCAGATAAACATGCCAAAACTAAGCAAAATTTTTCAAGTGTCACTTAAAAAAAAAATAATTTAAATACAAGTGATATCTTTTAACAGAAGCAAGTTTTAGCTTTCTCCACGGGAAAACCTCTTTCCCGTCTTCATTTGTAGAAACACTTAAATGAGTTTCTACAGTAAGCTTTTTAATAGATGAAGAACAAGCTCTTGAATGACAGGGTTAAACAGGTACTGCATGTCTCTATATCACATTCACCAAGGTGAGCATAGCCAGGGGTTAACAGCAGCACCAATTTCATTTTAAGTAGAAAATGGCCACCTTGGTTAGTCTTTCAGAAAAGAGCTAATTTGTTGATAAATTGCTTCTGTCACATACTTTAAAGAGGTTGGTTGTCTGAAGTAACAGAATGACCTTATAATTCCTCCAGTAACTTCACATTTATAGACCAAAGGACAATACATCTTAGATATATAAACAAAGTGGTCAGATATGTGATCATATAAATCATTCTAACAGTTACATTTTATAATTTACAGAAAATAGTATAAATATGTTGCCTTACAGTCCCAGAATATTTTAAAAAGTATTTTTAAAGATTATAAAATGTACTTTTAAGGAGGCAGAGAGTTAGATTTAACCTGATAAATTTTAATTGTGCTAAAAAAAATCCAAAACTTATAAATAGATTTGAAAAGTTTATCCAGTTTATTCATATTTCACTTCCTCCTGTCACTTCTCTACTCCTCATTTTAGAAAGGATTAATCTTTATATTATATAGTGTGTTACTCTATTTGTTTTAGACTTTAGTGTGCTCTTACATTATTTTTGAAAAAGAAATGGCATGTAATAGCAAAAACTGCACTGTTTCTCCTTGCAGTCAGGAAGAATTTAAGTGAGCTGTGGGTTCCTTACTTATGAAGTTTTACGGGAGAAGCCCATTATATTGCAGCTCCAAAGTACTGTTGCTTATAAGTGTCCAAATATAAAAACTACCATGTTTAGTTTCAGAAATAGGCATGAGGTTAATTTTAAATTCCACTAAAGAATGAAAACTCAATTAATTAAAAAAAAAAATAACTAGGGGAGGGGAGGAGAGAAGAAAACATCCTCCAGCTCTTGTTTACATACAACTTATACCAAAACAGCATGTTCTCAGATGGTGCTTGCTGTAAACTATGGGAGAGGTGGTGACTAAAAATGAGTCCTCCTTGATATTATCATCTGTAACAACCATATGACTTGCAGTTCAACCTTTGAACAGCATATTACATTAAAGGTAATTAATGTTTAATTCTCTCAACTCATAGGTTAAAAAATATGGATCACATTGTGTGCTAACACAGTCGCCAAAGGCTATTTTCTCTCACAAAGTAATGTGTAATGTGCCAAGTTAGGTATTTCAACACAAGCCATACACAAATGTTACGCTTCAGCAATGAAAAAGAACTACCTTGTTGATGGAAAGAATAGAATGAAGATTTGTCTATGACTACTAACTGCCTCACAGATAGATTATCCAACAGAAGGTAAATTTTTCACTTCTCCTTCCCACATAGTGATTTTGTCCAAGTAATTTTCTAAACACTTATGCTATATACTTCCCTACTAGAACCTATTTACGTCCTAATCAAAAACATATGGAAATCTTTTGAAAGAGGATATCTACATTAAAACAAAAACAGAGCAGAATTCTCAGTGTAAGTGGAAGGCTCCCCTATCCCTCCCCTCCCCTCCCCTCCCCTCCCCTCCCCTCCCATCTATTGAATTACAGTAATATTTCATGAGAGTAACTTAAAATTTCTACATTCATCTCACATTACCACTCCCCAAGTCAGTAACAGTATTTTTTAAGATCAACTTCTATTTTCTTTCATCTTACTAAAGCAAATACATGTTATAATTAGCTTTTTCTTACTTGCATATTAGTTTCTTAATACTATATTACAAAATTCCATACACATGTAAATTAAACCTAATTGGGCTGGCTCATCAATCTGTTCCCCAATTGCATAACAAAAATACATTAACTGAATGTGATTTATGGATAAGGTACTTGTGAATGCTTATGATGGAATTCATAAAGTCCTGATTTGCATATCCTAATTAGCAGTTTATTGATCTTAAATGCATACAGAAATTAACAGCATTTTAATCTCCCCAAATGCATTTTTTTTTTTATCCTTTCATTAACAGCTATCAGCCTTCATATGAGACAATTCTTAATAGCTTATGGATAGTGATTATTAGTGCCTATGAAGACATAAAAATATGCACACATAGATGGGAGCTTTCTTTTTACTCTGGTGAATTGCTTCAGGGGACAGTATGGCTTTGTGGAGTAAGACTTCAGTAAACATAAATGATGATGTCTTTCCAAGGAGATACATACATAGGCCCTTTGCTAAGTGGAGTCATGTTTTAGAGAATCACAGGTTATTTTTTCCTTCCAGAATAGGGACTGACTACATGAAATAAAGTGTATTTTGTTTGTTTTGTTTGTTTTTAATTTAATCTTTTATTCCTTGTGTATAAAATAAACAATAAATTTAACTGAAGAGGAGCGGTCAGTTAATTAACAGTATGAAAAGGCAAATACCAAATGGAATATATATTTCATGAGAGTGGAATTTAAGCAACATTGAAAAAGATTGTTTTTCCATTTTCCCTGGATCCCAGCTGAACACAGAATTATAACAACTCTGCTCAGCACAATACCAGGCAGGTGTGCTTTCTAATTTTAGCTTCAGCAACAGGTCATTGCTGATCCCTGGGTAATGATTCACAACTTTGAAATTCAGCAGGTTGCAATTTGCTTTTGTAAATACACTGTTTCATATCCTATATTTTGCATTAGCAGTTTAATGTTTGCATACCTACTTCTTCTTTCTTGTTTAAACTCAAGGGCAGAGAAATAAACTAATTTACTTATATACCACTTGCAAACCACACACAACGTACAGCAAGAATTATATATATGTACATTAAATCAATAGTCTAGATTCCTTATTACTACATATCAGGCATTCATTGATTAGATAGTCACATAATATGCTTAGAAGATTAAAGTCATTGCAATGGCACTGATCACATTACCACATTCCATAGGATCATTCTTAATGGAGTGCTATAAAGACAAGGTAGAAAGTGTTAGTGTGCTTTAGGCAGCACATAACATTTCCATTCTTCTTCAGCTTCTGCTTACCTATCCATCTGTAGGATACTAGTCACCAATGGAAACAGTGGAAGGTGGATGTTCTTCCTCTGTCACAGAAACAGCCTTACCCCTACCTACAGGACTACACTACAGTGTTCTTTCTAGCAAGGTCAAAATTTTAGACAATTACACCCACATTTTACTTCCATTAATAATACAATGCAGTGACTACTAAGATCTACAAGAGTGCCTTCAGATAAAACTTTTAAAGCACAGAATCATAGAATGGCTTGTGTTGGATGGGACCTTGGAGATCATCTAGTTCCAACCCCCCTGCCATAGGCAGGGACGGCACCCACGAGATCAGGTAGTCCAGGGCCTTATTGAACCTGGTCTTGAACACCTACAGGGATGGGGCATCCACAACCTCTCTGGGAAATCTCCTCCAGTGCCTCACCATTCTCTGAGTAAAGAATTTCCTCCTAAAATCTACTCTAGATATACCCTCTTTTAGTTTAACACTATTCCCTCATTATCTGCATGAGCAAAAAATTGTCATGTCCCCTTTAAGTACTGAAAAGCAGCAATGAGATCTCCCTGGAGCCTTCTCTTCTCCAGGCTGAATATCCCCAGCTCTCTCAGTCTTTCTTCATAGGAGAGGTGCTCCAGCCCCCTGATCATCTTCATGGTCCTCCTCTGGACTTGCTCTAACAGGTCTTCATCCTTCTTATATTTGGAGCCCAAGACCTGGATGCACTACTCCAAGCGGGGACACAGAAGGCAGAGCAGAGGGGGACAAACACCTCCCTTGACCTGCTGGCTCTTTTGAGGCAGCTCATGATGGAGCTGGCCAATCACTTTTTACTTGAAACGTAACTAGACATTACTAAAAGTACATAATCATACTAAAAGTAACAAGACATTATACATATACTGAATAGAACCTTAAGTGTTAGGAAGTTGAGACAGTGCAAGAAATGGCACATTGGACTTTTGACTCAGTCTAGATGAGCTAAGCTGAGAAAATGCAATACAGTACAAAATAGAGCAAAACAGTATAAAAGAAGTGAAGTGCATGATGAAATCATAATGTCCCCTTTCAGTACTTTTGAAACAGATGTTGCAAGAAGCAGATTTCATGTCCTGCTGTATATAAAAAGAGAAATTTCTAGTTCTGAGTTAAGATATTCTGCTCAGTCCTATCCTTTCTCCTTTAAAATATTTTGTGCTTTCATAAGGAATATTCATTTTTGTGTACATGATCAGGATTTACATTGTAGATGGATGAAAACAGAAATCTTAAAGTACACATTGATTTGACGTCTAAGGTTAAATGTGGCTGGTTCAGTTATTCACATAGAAATAAATACCAGTCAGAAGAGATGCAAATGGTGAAAGTACTGAATTTTAGTCTGAAGGATATTAAAAAAAAAAACAAACAAAAAACAATAACATCAAGAAAAAAGTACGAAGAACAAACTGAATTGGTGAGCTAATTCTGTCTGTCCTTACAAAATAATATAAGTGTACAAATGCTAATACGTGCATAATACATCATACTAACTACAACTGACTACATTTCATGTGGATATGATTAACTGTGTTTGTCAGTGTATATGCAGACTAACTTCGAATTCATTGTATTACTTACTCCGCATTTGTCTTATATTGTCTGGACAGCACAGAATTAAATGAAAATACCATTTTCTAACGCTATTTTAGTTTAATTATGTGCTTTTCTTGTCTAGTGTTGCTCTGTGTTGTTGGTTTTGTAATATGCAATAAGACAAATTAAATCCAATTTAGTAATTTAAGAAGTTTTAAAATTGCAAGTCATACATATATACATAGAGATATAAAGTCATCTGTCAGTCTGAAATTAAGCGTTTCCAGTGCATATTGGTTTGGAGGTAGCAATCCATAACAAAGTCCTTTGACAGCTATCTGTCTGTGACAAAAAGGCAATGAGACATTATCAAAACACTTAAAGTACAACTGTATCTAATTTGGTGCAATACAGTAACCACAAAGGGATGCATTGTTCATTGAATTGACAATAAGATAGACAAATAGAAAAAGTCAGTCAGTGTTACCAAGCATCTTCAGACAATTAGACCTGCTACAAAAAAAGTGCCCAGCTTGATTTAAAGATTCGTGTTAATCTTCTGTTAACCAGATCAAGATACAAGAATGCCTAATTTGGTTTCAGTATATACCTATTATCTTTGTCTTAATTTTTGATTTGCATGACTGCAATCTCTCATTTTCTTTGAGAAAATGGAATCTTGAAACAAAGCTGCAAATGACTACATACTTAGAGATTTTAGTTAATTTTATTTTGATCATTTTTCATTTTATTATTAATTTCATAAACATTGATGAACTCATTTTTAAATATTGAAAGAACACAAAATGAATAAAATTAATGTAGTCCAAAATTAATAATAAAAATTACTGGTATTATTAACCAGCCACAGCTGAATTTCAGCATCTGGCTAGATCAGAATGGCAATATATATATACATGTATTAGCCATTCCTAATTTGGATTCATCATTAAACATAAACCAGAGGGAGGGGAAATAAAGAGCCTTGGTACTGAATCTAGACAATTTTCATAAGATTTTTTTTTTCATAAAAGAGTGGTTTTGTTAAAGGATTTTCCCTTGTAATGTAAGATGGAGTCACACTTTTTGCAAGGTGAACAGAAATTATGATGACATCTTTGGGGTTTGTGGATGACCATTTAGAGGCCATCAAGTTTTCCAAAATTTGTTGATTGTGTTTGAATTAAAGACTATGTGGCTATGTGGCTATATAGACTAGCATAAAGCAAAAGGCTGAGTACAGATGGGATTCTTTTGACCTAAGTGTATTTGCTATGTGCATTGGAAATTTTTCATTTCCTGAATCATTCACCATGAGCCAAAGTAGTTCCCCAAAGCTCATTCATTCATTACACTCGAAAAGACAATACAACCAAAAGAAGATAGGAAGAAAAATACTGTGTTGATTATTAATGCCTATAAAATATGTCAATAAAGATTTTTGTTTAGAATTGCAAGTTGTGATGACAGACATATACACTTTCTTATAGTTTCAGAAATAGAAAAACAGTTAATTTCTGTTTGTTTGATGTGGGTAGTTAGGGTCTGGCGGCCAGAAGATGTTGCGCTGTATGGAAAGGTGGAGCCCCTCCCTTGATGGACAGTAGCGCGTGGTCTGTGATGTAAGCAAGTGGAAATGATGTTATGGGCCTCGGCTATATAACACCATGTGACTCGACAATAAACGCCATTTGCCATCCACCACATTGGTGTCTGTGAGCCGATGGACCTGGGGTTAGTCGCCGTGCTGTTCCTGAACCAGGTCGCCACTGCCCCCTGAAGGCAACAGTTCGAAAACTTCAGCACTAAAATAAAACATAATTAGAATCTCACTTCCTTCTATGCTTCTTAGGATATTTCAAGGTATAGCAAATGCAGCTCACTTACTGCAGACTTATTCTCAAAGTAGGATTAAAAAAAACTACCCCATTGCCTCCCTTCCTCCAAACTTACAAGTTAATCTTCTAATTAACAACTTACTCCCTCCCAAAAATGCATAGTGCTTATCTACAAGATATGGTCCAAGATACATTCTCTGCCACAGGATAAATGAAAACCAGAAAAATCTTAAAAATCTAAATGCCAGTGTGCATTAAGGCTCAAGAAGGATCAGAGAATCATTTTACCAGCAGAAAAACAGCTCTTGCTCCACCGTCCATGAGACCCACATAACACAATGAAAAGAACAGAGTGCCCAGCTTAGCAAACCAGCTATGTAATTCAACATTCATGAGTTTGTGTTTTTTAACACTGAAGACCAATTAAATCTTAGTTGGGGGCTGGACTGGATGGCCTCCAGACATCCTGTACAAATAAATTATTGTATGAATCTAAGAACAGCTTTTGTAGTAGCAACAACATACATTTTAAAGTTGATTAATTGCTGCAGCTCAGTAACAAAAACTATAGTAATAGCCTACGCCCATCTGCTCCACTGTGGACTAAAGGTTCCAGAATTATGGTGCCATCATAGAATGACTATTAAAGCTGAGATGATAGTATTAATTAGATACTAAAAGAAAAATTAAAGCTGTCATTTCAGCGTGAACTACAACGGACCTTTCCTATGAGATTACAATAGACTCTAAATCCTGAGACTTAGGAAGGAAAAAGCTAGAAGTGATCACCCAAAGATTTTCAGGTTCTGTACCTAAATCAGACGTGTTGGAATACATCTGCAATTCCTCTCTTTTCAATATAATTTCCTTTCCAAAGAGTATGAAATATTTTGTGAAATGCCTTAATTTGTGATATATCTTGATTATATACCTATGAAGAGTCACATTTTACAATGATATTTCAAAAATCTCTGATTTCTATCCATTTGCATGAACTAAAGTTTCTATACCTTTAGATATTTTCCTGTTTCTGAAACCCACCTAATCTATCTGAATCTCCCCACCTGTCAGATGGTTAGATCTGACAGTTAATTACCAAAGTTATTAATTACCAATAGTTAATTGCCAATTATCAAAATGCATATACAATTACCAGAGACAGGTATAAATGGCACTACAAAGAAAAGCACTACAAAAAAAATAATATGGGCAGTCACAGGTTTGGTGCTAATCTACCTCCCAAATGATAAAAAAAGATGAAACAGATGTATGGGGAGGTAAGCTTGTTGGAATTGCATGATAAGAAAATCATAGCATTAGGCAAAACCAAATACTTAGCTATTCCAGCCTCAAGAACATGCATGGACAATTTAGGACAGTTTAGATGGGATATCATATTTAGGCTATGGAATTACAAGGGTGCTGAATGACGCCTGCCTTAGGCCAGTATGGCAACTGAACTTTCACAGCATCCATGTTGACCAAATAAATGAACAATCAGTAAGCCAAGCCCCTTCCTTCTGTTTGCTCCCCTCCTGCCACTGGCCGAATTTAATTCTAACCGGTCTTCGGCTTTCCTAACCTCATCCCTGGCTGCTCAGGCAATATCACTGTATTCCTACTAGGCTATCTGTCCTTATGTCTATGTCTGTATACCTTCTTTTTCTGTTTAAGCTTGGTCAGGAGCTCTTTGTTCATCCATGCAGGTCTCCTTGTATTTTTGCCCAACTTCCTCTTTGTTGGGATGCATCACTCCTGAGCTTTAGTAGGTGATCCTTGAATATTAACCAGCTTTCTTGGACGCCTCTTCTCTCCAGGGCTTTGTCCCATGGTACTTTACCAAGAAAATGACAAAGTTTGTCCTCCCAAAGTCCAGGGTAACAAGCTTGCTGTGCTGCCTCCTTGCTGCCCTCTGAATGCAAAACTGCACCATTTCATGATTGCTGCAGCCAAAGTTGCCTTTGAATTTCACATTCCGCACCAGCCCCTCCTTGTTGGTGAGAATGAGGTTCAACACAGCACCTCTCCTTGTTGGTTCCTCTATCAGAAGGAATTTGTCATTAGTGTATCTCAGGAACCTCCTGGATTGACTATGCCCTGCTGTACAGTTCCTCCAACAGATACTGGGGTGATTGAAGAACCAGGCCTTGCAAATGTGAGGCTGCTTCTGTCTCTCTATACAGGGCTTTATCTGCTTGGTCTTCTTGATCAGGTGGCCTGTAGCACATGCCCACTGTAATGTCCCCTGTCCCTACCCTGTCTGTAATCTTGACCCACAAATTCTCTTTCATCTTTTCATCCATCCCCCATAATCCTCAGAGAGTAATATCTTTTTCTATTTGGTTCCATGTATCTCATATGTTTTTTAAATTCTCTTATTATTAAGAGATAATGATAAATTATATTTATGATAGTGGTAGTTTATAAACTATCAACTATGATAAAATACTTTTTTTTTTTTTACAGACTACTACGGAATGGTATTATATAGATTATAACAAACTGTAAGATACAACAAAGAAGAGAGGAAGAATTTTATTTTTAGGATGGTTTGCTGTGTTGTCTATTAACTGTTCTAACTTAATTTTGACTTAAAAGCACACTGCGAATTGATTCCCTTAAACATTAGAAGCTCTGACTGAAATTCACACTTTCTTCTAGGTTAAAAATGGTAAAAGCAGTCCTTTTTCATTTCCCTCATGACAGAAAACATTTTGACATGTCAGATCATACCAGTCATAAATAAATCTTTAGTGTGCTCAGTAAAAATGGGTATCTCATAAAATAATGAATGACAAGGCAAATGTGTCACTTTTATGCCTCTTAGTATTTTACTGAGTAGTTACTGCTACTGGTATTTGGATTTTGAAATAATTTTGTGTGAACTTTTAACCTTTGCTATAACAATAAAATTCAAGGTTACTACAGTGAGGCAGCAACATTCTGTGGTTTGAATGAAGTTCATTGAGCCAGCTGGTGGAGTCATATCTATAGGCTCATCTTTACTGATGATAAACTTCATTTTAATTTTCAGAAAAAGAGAGCTTGGCACACAGCTTGGAAACTTCAGCTGCTCTCTGGCATGCAGTCATCAGATTTCAAGTGTGAATCTGCACTGTTTTCCCATTTTGTAAAAATTAGCCCAGATCACATTGTTTCATATTGTCATTTGTTTCCCCTTGACATTCCCTGTGTTTTCTTACTGGTATTTTAGATAATCCCTTCTAGACATGTAACACAATCAAATACATGCAAATATATTTTTAGTAACAGCTTGAAAAGGTTAAGTTTATTGCGTGCCAGCTTGGGTTTGGGACCAGGCACCATTTCCTCTGCCTTTCAACCCCAGTGAAACCTTGTTTCCCTTCCAGAAAAACTGTCATAAGCCTAACTTAACATGAGATACCTGTACATAGCCTGCACTGACATAGGTCTAAGTGTACTTTCAAATGTACTTTCAAAGATCTATTATTTTCTTCACATTTAGAACAATGACATTGATGACACTGAAATCCCTTACATAGGGCTATCTGCACAAAATCACAGAATCATAGGTTGGAAGGGACCTGCCATAGGCAGGGTTGCCACCCACTAGATCAGATTGGCCAAGGCCCCATTCAACCTAGTCTTGAACACCTCCGGGGATGGGGCATCCACAGCTTCTCTGGGCAACCTTGTCCACTGAAGAATCTCCTAATGTCTAATCTAAATCTATCCTCTTTTAGTTTAACACCATTCCCTCTTGTCCTATCATTATCTATCTGAGTAACACTGTGTTTGACTTCATGCATTTAGGAAGCTGCTCATTAGACCACATAATGGTCTCCTATGGTCTATATCTCCTGTCTGTAGCAACAGCTATCACCAGATGTTTCAGAAGAAATGGTGGAAAGTGATAAAAACTGATCCTACAACTCTATACCATAGTGGGACATTTATGCATAACTGCAGGTAGGTTTGCACTATATTAAAAGATAATGTTATAGATTTGAAATTTTACTCTACATAATACAACTGTTGCCACAGTTTTAATTCATGATATTTAAATGACTAAATCACTGTCTCCTTGTAAAACTGTGCTTCTTTTGTATAAACTCAAGGTCTATCTACCTATAAGACAGTAGCATTCCAGTAGCATTCCCAGAAAGACAGTGCATAATCTCAAATTTCCACAATACATCGACTATTTCTTTTTCTTTCATATATAAATATAAATATATAAGAAACTCACATGAAGTAAAAAGATCACAGAATCACAGAATCACAGATCACTTCAATTTGTCACATTAAACTCATCTACCATTTGTCTATGAAAACAAATAGCTATATTTGGGATAACAAAAGCTTGTCAAGGCTGAAAAAGATACTATTCAAGCTGAAGACACTCTACTTTAAAAAACAAAACAAAACAAAACAAAACAAAAAAAAAACTTACAATGAAATTGAATGTATGCAAGGATATAACAAAAATAAGAATCCAGTGAGACTGAAATTGCACACAGAGACACACAAAGACCACTGTTATGTTACGGGCTTCTCTTCTGTCTGAAGAGAAATAGCTGTTGACAAAGAGTGATAATGAAGTCTCCAAGATTCATTGTTCTGAGAGATGTCAATATACATATGGACAGTGCTTCTAATACATTCAATTAGTTCATGGCTATCATGGAGAATCACAGGATTGCTTAAGGTCTCACTTGAGCTGTTAATCTGGTTTATATGCAGATATATGCATATCTGATATATTTATATGCATATATGATATATTTATATGCAGTATTTAATAATTACACTCTTATTACACTTTCCAAATGGAGATTAAGGCTCTCTCACATATTCATCTAAAAAATGAAGTTTAAGGAGCTATAATATGGATCCACTGAGCTTCCAAAATGTTCTGCCTGAAAATTCTACCACTAGTTTATGGTTTGGAGAAAAGATAAATGACTTTCTTCCAAAGCTGTTTCTGCATGTCCTGGATTTTCGTAACTGCTCTACTACATATATTGAAGTAGAGGACAGCTTGATGAATTTTAATTCCATGTGGTTTAATATTATACAACAAAATTCTGTACACATATGTTAGGCAGACAGCGTATCAGAGAGGAACCACCCCAAGGCAACATTCAAAATCACAAAAATTGCAGAAGGCTTTAAAAATTCTCTGTTATTAGTCTACTTTTTCCCAGTTTAGGAGCTATGAGTTTAGGAAGGCATACTCCATATCACTTTTCACTGAAAACAGAGAACAAAGGAGTTGCAAGAAAGGACTGCCCCATATCTTGATAGAATATTGTTGCCTAGAAGGATGGTAAGTAAGGTAGGATTCTTAAAGTAGAAAATGCTTCAGGGAATTTCCTGTGGCCTGGCTTTTGAACAGAGTTGTCATGTCTACAAAAATAAAAGCAAACAAAGAGATTCCTGCAAGAAAGCAACAATAGACAGAATCAAGCCTCAGTCCACTGGAAATTTCTTGCTTGATCTTTAATAAATCCAAGAAGAGTAACAGGAAATCCCACTGGGATTATGTTAATTAAATTAATAACAGCTCTTTTTCTTTTTCTTTTTCTTTTTCTTTTTCTTTTTCTTTTTCTTTTTCTTTTTCTTTTTCTTTTCTTTTTCTTTTTCTTTTTCTTTTTCTTTTTCTTTCTTTCTCTTTCTCTTTCTTCTTTTCCTTTTCCTTTTCCTTTTCCTTTTCCTTTTCCTTTTCCTTTTCCTTTTCCTTTTCCTCTTTCCCTTTTCCTTTTCCTTTTCCTTTTCCTTTTCCTTTTCCTTTTCCTTTTCCTTTTCCTTTTCCTTTTCCTTTTTCCTTTTCACTTTTCCTTTTCCTTTTCCTTTTCCTTTTCCTTTTCCTTTTCCTGTTCTTTCCTTTTCTCTCTTTTCTCTTTCTCTTTTATTCTTTTTCATTTTCTCTTTTTCTCTTTCTCTTTTCTTCCTCTTCCTCTTTTTTTTTCCCTCATTTTTCCTTTTTTTTCTTTTTTTTTTTAATGTTTTTTTTTAATTAATTGGGTACCAAAATATATTCCTAAGGCGTACAGTCTCACCATTCCAAGTTTTGCAGATGAAGAAATAAGAGGTACAGAAATGTGATGGGTGCCCATTTTCATTTTCAATGGCAGGGTTGAAAGTAGAAATCCCCGCCATCCAATTCTTGTACTTATGTTATAATCACTATACATTCAAACTCGCTAGATAGGATATAAGCTATCCTTCAAATAACAAACAAAGGAAGACCTCTTTAGAAAAGAAACCGTATCTTTTCTTACCTGAAAGACTGAAACATTTTCACAGGCAAATTATAACAGATTGCAAATAAAAGAATGACCCTTACTTAAACTCTATTTTCCTTTAAATAACCAAACAAAATACTCTCTCAAATAAACTAAACAGTATATAATTTCCTGAATGGTATGCAAAATGCTGTTGGCTTCAGGTACCAATAGACAACCTTTTAAAAAGACTTTAAAAAAATGCTTCTGCTTATCACCATACATAAGCAAAAAATCACTTTACCTCTCCTCTCTGCACTTTTATTCCTCCTCTGGAATTGATATCTAATTTTATTCCTTGATTTAGATGTGTGGGTCGTTACTTCTTATTGAATAGCCAAATCATAAAAAAAAAAAAAAAAAAAAAAAAAAAAAAAAAACTTGCACAAATACATACCTGTATTGTTTTATTTATTATAAAAAAATATTATAAACTCCATCAAATGAGGTCTAGTGATGTTAGTGACACATTTAAATGTTTATTTCTGCTGAGATTTATTTTCATTTGTTTTGTTTCCCTTCACCAAAACCACTTTTAGATGAAGAGAATTCTGTACTTGCAGGTAAATAAAAGAAAAAAAAATCTGAATATAATAGAAATACTGATCCATTCTGCATGTACTGGAAACAGTAGGTTATGTCATCAGGAATTAATTTGGGTAATACTTTCAGTTTCATAAAGGTCTTTAAAGAACTCTTTCAGTGAGCATAAAAGGTGTGAAACATCTTAGCAGTACCTCTGCTCAGCTTTATGTCTTTGCATTGAAGATTGAAGGTGGAGAGATGAAAGCAAGTGGATTAAGCACTGTCTTCACTGTCTAAAACAACTGAATAGACCTTTAGTATTACTTTGGCTTTCTTTCAAAATTCTAGGTGGCTCAGTTCAATAAGCTCATCTGTATGTGGTGACAGGCTATTTTCTTACTGGGAAATACAGCCACCACTGGCTCCCCTGCCATGCTGCATGCAGCATACTTATCTCTGAGGCATCCAGCACATGTAGAGGCACTGTTGCTAGCAGTAGTCATCTAAATCCTAAATGCTTTAGAACTATCTGTATTGCTTCAAACCAGATGTCACATACTCTAAATTTTACTAGGAATTTAATAATGTTTCCACATACTCAGTGAAGTACCAATGTCATAACGACTTACTCACTAGTCCTAATGAATAATCAATATGCACAACTAAATATTTTTAAAAGCCTAAAGGAAAGTAACAGTTCATTTATCAAAGGCACTTTGACCATGTGCAGCCTCTGAATGGATTTTTATATTCATAAAAATACAGGAATTAAAAAGAAATCTACCTGCAAAAGAAATCTATTTCTGAAGAGGTTCTGCTCTACCAACACTGTATTGTTATCTATCAATATTATAGCCTTTCATGATAAATGCCAAAGTACCATAAAGTCTTCATAAATTTCAAATGTGTAATTATATATGCTACATTCCTGACAATTTACTTGTGTTTTGACATGAAAACACTATGCTACCCAACAACCCCCACTGTATTTTCTTTATATTTCATAAAGTGATAGGAATCTGCATATATATATATATATTATATGTATATAAAAGCTGGAAGGTAAAGCTATGGGGATTGAACCACAGGTAAAAATATAATCACTGATTTTGAAGCATTTTTATAATGAGTACATCAATTCAATTTGCTTATCTTCTATTAAAGAAAACATAAAGAAGAGTAGGGAAGTGGCATCATCATAACATACTAATCACACATCAGTGCCAAAATAACAAAAGATGACATCAGAAGAAAATCATCTTTGACATTTAATTCAGTGTGCTAAGTCCAGACATAGTGTGTGTATAAATATATATCTATATATATCATTTTGATGTGAATAAGAGTAAAAAACTCCATGGTCTATTTACATACAAGTACTACTATATTTTGTACATGTGGAACCAATGGATCTATGAATGTCAAGGCCAATTTTTACAGAATGATCTACAGTTTCAGCTGTCCGTATTTGTGCACTCCGGCTATAGTTCTCAACGATCTTCCAAAAATTAAAGGACCACAGGCTGGACAAACTGCTGATCTGCCTTGAAATTTATGTTATGAACAGAGACTCATCCATACTAGCAAATATGCTTTGATGGGTCAATCACTCTCTTCTCCTGATGTTGCTCACTCCTGTCTGTCCCACCTCCAGATACCCAGACCACTCAGGAAAGTCCTTTTCATCTCTGTGACTTCACACAAAATGTTAGAATCTCTAAGAGACTTTGGCAAGGACTCAGTCAGCCTTAACTTTAAGTGGGGACTCTTACTAAATTTGGACTTCAATTTTCACAAGAATTCTTAAACTATGAAACAGTAGGATACTGTCATGTCCAGCTTTGAGTGTCCTCAAGAAAATTTGGAATCTACTTAGCAACTCCTATGGCATGCTTATCACAGACAAGCATGTTTTCAGCTTCCCTATAATATTTTTTGAAGAACCTAGTGTCATCATTAACTATGCTAGCTCTTAAATGCTGAAAGGAAAATAAGTAGGTGAGCAGTGTTGGAAGAACTCAAATATGGCAATTCAGGTGGAAAAACTGCTCTCGTAATGATTTTTTTGATGTTGAAAGACTCCCAGGTTTTGTTTGCTGTCTCTTCTAAGTAGGAAAGAGCAACATGAAGGCAAAATTGTGTAACTACATTACATGCAATGGCAGATGTTGCAAATTGTGGTAGAATTAAAAGAAAAAAAAGGATTAATTACAATTATAACAGAAACAGCAGTAGTAAAATCAGGTGAAATCAGGCAACAAGAGCAGCAATCAGGAAAAAAGAAAATAATAACAATTATCACATGAGTTTCTCTCCTTGTCACTAAACAGATGTTCACAAAGCAACCACCTAACCTCCAAGCGTTTGAATCAAAGTCTACTATTAGTAATCATTCACGAGTATTACTCAGCAGAGCCACAACACGAAATATGCAAAACTAATGTAATTTGTTGGTAGTAGATCACCTAATCAGGAGTTGTGCTACTCATTATCTGCAGTCACTTCTAGTTTTTCTTCTGTCTTATTTTTATATAACTTGTCACTTCGATGTCACTATCACAAATAAGGTAAGTTTGGACTATGAATTGAAATGCAAAATAATCAAGATGTTTCGTATATGATGTTTCAAGAATTCCTTGTACTAAGTTGAAAACACAATGGAAAAGATAAAATCGTGTAACTCAACATATTGAGTTGAAATACATACCAATGTTAAACTTTGGAGAAAAGGTTCCACAGGAGTTCTATATATTCTTTCATTGAAAACTTTACTTGTTTTTTTGTTTGTTTGTTTGTTTTTCTTTAACTTCTGTGTAATACAGTGTTCTGCAGTTAAAAGCTGTTGTGTTTCATTGCTTTCTATATTCATAGTCATACCTTCTCCTAGGTTGAAACACCTCTGAGTACATGAGAGTATAACCTAATCTCTGAGTATTTAAGGAATTCATTATTTAGGGAGGAGGAAAAAGTAATTGGTGGGGCACAAAATACCAGGAAAAGAAAAAGAACAAATTAAGTCAACAAAAATTAAGGTAGAATATAATTGCAATATTAATCAGAACAGTTTTCCAGTAGGAATTGATCATTTAAATATGAACAAAACAATAACGAAAGACTGTTCTGCTGGGACATCTCTTTTATTTGCCAGGCTGTGATCTGAGAATAGTATGGATAACATTACATTTATTTTTGTATCTACAACTCCAATTACTTTATAGTATTTTTATGTTTTATTCTGAAGAATACTCTTTCATGACATTGCCAATCTCCTTTTCAGCTTAAATCCCAGTACTACCGCTTTGAAAATTAAGGTATTTTTGAAAAAAATAATTAGCCTTGAGAGTGTTCCCTCCCAAAATATAACTAAAAGCTAAGCAGTTGTTACCTCATACATTAAAAAGTTCTTAATTCATTTACTAGCTTTAATGAGGTAGTTCTAGGGAAACAACAGCAAATGATGTAATAAGAATATCTGTTTGTACAAAGAATTAAGTCAAAGCTATTTTGAAACACTGATACCTTGTGTTTTTAACCCCCAACACCCGGCATATTGTACTTCTATAATAACTGAATAAAGTTCGATATACAATCTTCTGATTTAAATCAAGATATTATAGGAAAATGCAACAGTACTGTTTTCATAATTAGTGTGTAGTTACCTTGAGCTTTTTCAAATAAAGTAAGGAATAAAATAACTGAAAAATTGAAATGCATATACTTTCACAGATTTTTTCTTCCCGAAAGGAAGACCAATTCAACAGAGTTAATAGAATCTCTGTTTTCAATATAACATATTTAGGAAGAAAAGAATATAAAGAAATACAGCATTAGGAGAACAAATCTAAACAAAAAAGCTGCAAAAACATTGTTCTGAGGACTGATATAATGTTTGGTGAATATTTCTATTCATATAAATATGTGAAAAGTATCTGCCTGAAAATAGTCAGCAGCCACCCCAGTGCCCTAATCTAATTCCTACGTGAATGTTTGATTCCTGTGAATGCAGAATTATTTATTTGCATGTATAGACAAATTTAGCCAATACTTGGGACACACTACTTCAGCTGTATGTTTCCATAACTATTCACTGCAAGTCACTTAGTGTTGCCATACAGAAAGACCTAAAGGGGGAATCTCATGAATGTGTATGAATATCTGAAGGGGAGGGTGCAAAGAGAACAGAACCTAGCTCTTTTCAGTAGTGCCCAGTGACAGGGCAAGAGGCAATAGGCACAAACTGAAACACTGGAAGTCCCATCTGAACACTTTTTTACTGTGCAGGTGACCAAGAATTCATACAGGTTTCCTGAAGAGGTTGTGTAGTCTCCCTTTTTGGAGATCTTCAAAAGCCACCTGGACAGTCCTGGGCAACCTAGGTGGCCATGCTTGAAACTGGGGGATGGATCAGATGACCTAGATAGGTCCCTTTAAACCTCAACAATTCTGTAATTCTGATTCCAAAAATATTTGCTTTTTCCCATCATGTCTTTTCTACTTGTTTTTAATTACTTGACTGATACTTCTATAACAGCATCTTAAAAAAATTCCCCTCAAACCCACCACGGTTATGGAAAAATATATTGCATGATATTATAGTTCATCAAATCTCTAAGCACTTTACATGTATCATGATTTTTTTTTTTTTTTTTTTTTTTTTTTTGTGTGGTATGCTTCTATGCTTTTTTCCTGCACTGAAGCAATAGTGAATACTGTTCTGAAAATGAGTACTGATCTGAGGCAATGATATTACACACTGATCATTGCTTCACTTAATATTTCATATCTTGTCATTTTCTCATAAATTACCTGAGGATGTGCTCCATGTTAATGCAGACTTCAGCATCAATCAACCGTTTGCATGAACTCATATAAAGAGCACCATACAAATGCTTTTGGCACTATCATTAACATAAATTGCAGCTTTTCAAATATCAGATCTTATTTACAGCTGACAAGATGGAAGAATTAGCCCTGTGTAGAGTCATTCCTGATGTTAATCTTCAGATTTAATGCTATTTAAAAACCATTTTCCAGCCAAAGTATGCTGACCTGTGGCTGTGGTCCAGCGTCAAATTTAAAAAGCAAACTAGAACACTGCTATAAAATAAATTGAAAGGAAAGACTCTGTAACACAGAAATACTGAAATGCCAGTACATGTCAAAGAATCGTTTTGACTATCATAGATTTAATGTTGTACTGACCAGATGGAAAAATATTAAGCATGCAGCATAGTGCAAAGCTTACTTCAATACTGAGGCTTCACAAATTCTAAAGCAGAAAAACAACAACAACAACAAAAAACAAACCCAATAGCTGAATTCACAACAATACATGTGAGGCAGCCACTGTAATCCTTAGCATTTAAGGTCCTTTCCTGTCATCCAAACAATACCTCTGCCTGTTCGATTAAAGCAGGCTCATTCATCCCTGTTTTGAAGGGCATTCCCCTTACTCACCATTTTCTGTGGCTCTGGATAGCACCACTACTTGCTGGCTGTTTCTGAATATATTTCTAACCTAGTAGGTATCATAGTACATGCTTTCCAACCTGCACAAGAAAAAGTAATTCCCATTTATAAAAATATTTTTATAAAAGCACCAAACTTTAGAAGAAGCAACAGGTTTCCTCTCATCCTTGTCATTATGTATATTAGGATATTAAACCACTTCCTTCTCCAACCTTGAAAAATATTCCCAAAATTCTATAACTTCATCAATAGGATTTATAACATCATAGCTCACTATAGATGAATTCCTACAACAGCAAAACATCATTGCAGTTTCATAATGAAAAATAATTTTGTTAACAGATGCTGGAAAATAAATTACCTTATTGAGTGTTGCACTTTAGATATGTTATTTCCAATGATTAATTTTTAAGAACAAATGAAGGCAACACTCCCAAATCTTCCTTATTGAACTGTTTCTTGTATCAAAGCTCAGTAATACTTCAGCTAGAAATCAGTCCTTATCACTGTTCCAACTTTTTCTTTTTTCTTCTTTTTTTTTTTTTTTTTTTGTAAGTATAATGTCAAATAGTTTACTGCTTTTTTAATCTTCAGCTTCTGAAGTTTCATGCAACTTATACTAACTACTCTTTTAGGATATAACAGACTCATGTTTGGTTCAAATTCTACTTTTTTCAGCATGCACATGACACTCACTGAAGTAAATATGGGATATAGAAACACATTTTTAGAGTATTTTTATTGTTTACAGTGATTTCAAAGCATCTGTATACATGAGAGACAGTGCTCCAGTGATACTTTTCTCCAATTGAGTGGGATCTACTCATTATGGGCTTTTTTTTCTTTTTTTTTTCCTGCTTGGTTGAAATTAACTCATTTACAAAACAGTATGAATATTGTATCCTTCATTCTTTCTAGTGGGAAAAAAAAATTTATATATATATATATGTATATTGTTCTGTCATATGTCTTCAGTTTGATTTCTGCCTTCCCAATCATCTTTCCAAGAAAAAACACACTTTTATTTATTTATTTATTTATTTTGCCTACGTCACATGAAGTGAGGTTTCAGACATTATTCGTGGAAATAGAGGACTATTATGTTTCTAACAGCGAGAAGACTATTATGCCAGTAATGATATAAAGAAGATATAAAGATACTACACCATTTCTCAAACAGATCTTACCACATCACTCAGGCTGCAAGCAGCCTTGGGAGTTCTCTGGTCCTGCCTGCTCTGCAAAGGAGGGTTAACACTGAATTTAGAACAGGTTGCTTGGGTCTTTAAAATCTTCAAGGGATTTGCTAACTTAAGTTTCTAACAGCAGTATTCAGATCAATTATTCTTATGATCATTACTTTTATTCTACCATCACCTAAACCACAGAATGATGGTCTTATAGGACTAGGTATCTGACATTCTGTCTTCTTCTTTGCATTAAAGACTGTAGATTCAGCTTTGTTACATTAGGTAAAGTCATGTAGCTGTTATGATTTGAAATAGCCCCCCTAACACCTTCCCCCCCCCCCCCCCCCAATAAATAAATAAATAAATAAATAAATAAACAAACTGTTCAGAGGATAAGACATTCTATGTTCTCATCCTTCTACCCATTAAAACCCAAATTTGCTTTGTTGCAAAAATGAGACAATATGTCCCATAGGAATTCAAATGTTTAGTTTTTTTCTCTTTCTATGCCATTCAAATGCAAATTTGCTAGAAAGATCAGGGAGGAACCTGCAATTTTCTGAACTCTATTGCTTCTGTTAAGGGTGCAGAAAACCTAGAGAAATGTATTTGCATCATGCTAGAAAGTTATGATTTCTTGCAGACACACAACAGAGTTTAATGCCAAAAGAGTTTACAAGGTTCTTTGAAAGTACTCAAATGACATTTCACCTAAGCAGAAACTATTTTTTCTCTACCACTGTTTCCCCCTGCACTTTTCCCTTGCTTTGTCATGGGATCTCCCATGACTTGCAAACCTTCAGGAAAAATCTGCTCCAGTTCAGGTTCTCTACAGGCTGCTGTTTCTTTAGTAAGTATCCACCTGCTCTAGTGTGGGGTCGTCTGTGGGCTGCAGTGTGTATGTCTGCTCCACCCTGGGCTCTCCAGGGGCTGCAGGGCAAGCTCTGCTGGGCACCTGCAGCAACTCCTTCCCTGGCTGCTCACAGGGCTGCTTCTTGCACACCTTTCCTCACTGCCAGGCAGCATTTGGCCCTTGCTGAGCTCCGCTCTCCCCGAGGAGCCCACAGAGCTGGCATGGGGCAGCCCCAGCCTCACCTCACAGAGAGGCCTGGCAGCCCTCACTGACAGTGCGTGGACATGTAAACACCATATATTATCATTGTCTCCCACAGTTTTATTGTTCTGAGTACAAACACTGTTCCAAAACACCCTACTAATGTCCTACAGGTATTTTTTGAGAACAAAATTTAGTCCCTGCTCCTTGAAAGCCAATTAAGCTCCCATGAGAGTTGATAGGAAGATGGTTAGTTCTTTGGCAGATTAACAAGGCCTGTCCTTTGTTACATAGTGTGGAAAGCACGATGTTATTAAATGACAGCAACACTGCTGTGTGACCACAGGATGAGGACAGCCGTGTTTTTTCACAGTAGTAAAACATTTTCTTCTGAAATGTGGTATAATTCAATATGTCATATGGTCTGAAATATACTTCAGCATAAAGAATAACTCATCATTTCACCTGGAAATTACCTTAATAAACATAAATGCCAATGATAACTGCTAGACTCACTACTAATTTTGATAATCTGTGTACATCTTGTTCACAAATAAATACAAATCAAGTAGCAGCTATGCACATGTTGTAACTCAGTGCGAGTCTGACCACTTAGAACCAATAAACTTTTGTGTCAAAACATCTTTCTCTTTCTAAAATCATGGGTCTTAGCTTTGTCTGTTTTCTCATTGAAAATAATAATAATAATAAATAATAATAATAATAATAAAATCAAACTCAGTACATTGTTTAGACCAAAAACAAGTGAGGGGAAAAAAATCATTAACAAATGTAATTTATCATTTTATGTTTTGCAAACAAAATATTTCAGTTAGTAATTTACACTGGTTAGCTGTAAAATATGAAGCATATTACAATTTAGCCTGAAGAAGGTGGCCTTTTAAAATCAGATTTTTTAAAGTCATTGTTTTATTTTTCTTCACTTTTTTTTTCTTTTTTTTCCCCAGTACTCACCCAGCCCAAAATAAGTTGCTCACACAGCCATGTATTAGCTGTTCTAGTCTAGAAGACTAGCAGGTTGGCAAGTTGGTAGCCTCAGCTAAAACACCATGAAACATGCCAGCAATGATGATTATTAAATTACCTGCAGCATATGCCCTGTGGGAAGCAGAGTGAGACTATCGACTCTTTTTGATAGCTGAACAGCCACACAGTAAAAATAATTTTCACGTACAACTCTTTGACTTGGGATCTGAAGTGGTTAATCCTAGATGAAGAACTCAGTATTACAGTATTTTCAAAATCTTCTTTACATGCTAGTTTTCAACTGTTAAAAATACAGCACTACAAACATCCAATTTTTATTTTTTTTTAATCTACTGTTGTCACAAATTTTGAATTAAATTGGTACATGTATTTAAATTAGGGTGGATACTTAAATTCATCAGCTATCCATGGCTGAATCCTCTAAGGATGATGTCAGTTCTTGGACTGTGCATGCTTTTTAACCATTTTACATGAATAATATCACGTCAGGGAGTAAAAAAAGAACCAACCTCTAAGGGCATATGAAAAGGTTTTACTTAGTGCATCCCAAAGTAAAACTCAAGGGTTCATAGCTGTTTAAGGGGCTAGTCCAATTTCAAAAACACTTTAGATTAGGACATATTTCTATAAATGGTATGTGATAAGTGTGATGGTCAAAGGAAATGTGGGTTTAATGTACCCTAGAAGTCTTGTGGCATTTTCTATGAAACTGTTATGTAATTCTATTGAATGAAAGTAATATCAGTGCTTTTTTCCCCTGTGGTCCAGGACACTCTCAGATATTCATAGCGATTTTGATCCTTTTTTGACCTACAACTTGCCATATATTTTCAAAAAGCTTCATTTTTAAAACATAAGAAAACCTATTAAAATTAATAAAAAAATTGAAAATTGCTTATATGGCAAATTAACTGTTAATTATTCCACTAATTCAAGAAAGTTACACTTTAATAAAGCCAGAACTCTAAAGTACTGTCCACTTTTTCCTACTGCTTAAAGATATTCAACAATTTCTGATATTTCACGTTTTTATGCACCACCTCTGTACTTCCTAGAATCCTTCCACAGTGTTTTAACCTTAATTTTACCAACCCCAACTTATACTAGCATATTAGCTTCAATGAACACAGCTCAAATTTAGAACAAAGTAATTAAGCTCAACAATGATTCTTGCAATATTATTTGTTGCCTGCCATAAACCCTTCAGCTATTGTAGACACTGAGTGATTTCGATTCTCCATCATCTCCTAAAAATAGCACTATGTTACCTTCCAAAGCAGATTTCAAATTCTGTAGTCCACAGTACTGCTGATGTATCATTTCCTTATCACCACCTGCTAATCTCTCATCCCTGACCCCTCCAGTCTTTAAATCCTTGCCAATCATCTTCTGAAGTGTCTTAAAAAGATTTGAAGAGTGATGTGAACAGAAAAAAGCAGCTTTCCAAAATGAATTTTATTAGCTTGAAAAAAATGATCAGTGGAAGCAATAAGCCTTCTGAATGTATTCAGAACTAAGAATTAATTAAGAATTAGTCTGTCAAAAAACAAGCAAGCGATGAAGAAAAATATTAAAGTATGGTCTTAAAAATGAATCAAGGAAAAATGGCATAAGAAAGAGCTAAAATAATTAAAAACATTTGTATTTAGTATTGAAGCTATGTATAAAGGAGTATTTTTGTTGTGTTTTTGTTGTTGTTTTTTTTTTCTTTTTTTATTTATTTTTTTTCTTTACAAGGTTACTATTTAAATACTTGACTACACTTGAATACTTACAGTCTATATGGTAAATATTTTGAATGCTCCTGAACTTTTAAATATTTCTCATTTAACTTTTCATGCTTAATGTTTAGAGTTATCTAACAGAGAAATGTTAGTTCCATTATTTCTTTTGAACAGGTATGCACTGAACTTGGGTAAGTCTTGGCTTACTTTGTTTTCTAATTCATAACAATAATTTGGTTCAGTAATTTAAAATCCGAATACAGAAGGAAATGAGGATGATCATGAATGAAAAGACTTTTCTATTTGCTATAAGTGACTATTCATGAATATTAGCCTTCAGTTAAATCACATTCACACAGAAGTTCAGAGGTCACACATCCTTTCAAAAAAAAAATACACAAAAAGAATAACAAACAAATCAGGTACTTCAGTATTATTGACTATTTATAAATCAATCAAGTGGGAAATGAAGGAAGTTCTTAGGATGTAGCACATATATATTTGGCTAGGTTGTAAGGTTGGTCTCATGAAATTTTTGTTTTCGCACTGTGATTAAGGTTTTACATAAGAATTCTTACAAGTTAAAATGAAATGTACTTAAAAGAACATAGTCTATATTGGGGGACACATTCTAGAATGTAAAGTACCAGTCCCAGGGCATGCAAGTACCAGGAAGCCTGACTGCAGATGGAGAGTGCTTTCTGGCCTTTCTCTTTCTCCTATTAGAAAATCTGTCACAATTACTATGGCTCTCCTCCTCTCCATGTCCATCCATTTACCTTGGTAGGATATCCAGACTTGCAGGGAACAGGGTAATAAGAGCATGTATAGGCTGCATTTGGAGATTGTGTCTATGAGGGTGTTCCTGCCCTGAGCCGAATACTGAGTCTTACTTCTTAATTATTCTTACTTATTGTTCCTTTATTTTACAAACAGATCAAACCTAGTGCCATGTGCCTGGTATTTGAAAAACATTAATTTTGACTGAGACCAACATATTTTATGAATCAAAGCACACCTTAAAATGGAGGAGACATTAGAAGAATGGGGATACCTATGAACATGGAAAATGACCACTTGAAAATGCCACTATTTTTATTGATAAAATACAGAGGTATTAGGAATAGAAAAGTAGCTAATAGATGCTTGCCACCCTACTTCAGTGAAATGTCACTGATAATCAGTCCCAATACAGAAGATATGAACTAGAATTAGTTTGGATTTCAGTAAGATGTTATTGCCATTAGTGTTGCACTGCAATTAGTCTGAAAAATAAATCTAAAAGAATATCCAAAAATAGGAGATAAATTCTTTTAAAATTTGCTTTGATTGTCCTTAACTTATTTATTCCAGATTTTGTCTGCAAGAAAGCACGTCCAGTATTCAGTGGCTGGCAAGGATGAGGAGCTATTCTAATTCTTCAGTCATAACTCGGAATAAAAATTGCTAATTTTGATAGACAGAAAAATTATTCTTTTTTTCGCCGATAAATTATTCTTTACAGAACTAAGAGAGGCCTCGGGATTAACTCCCCTTGTCCTTATGGGGGACTTCAACTTGCCAGACGTTAACTGGGAGTGCCACGAGCACCCAATGGCTGACACGAGCAAGTCCAGGAGGTTCATGAAGCACCTAGATGATAACTTCTTGGTGCAGGTGCTAACGGAGCCAACTAGGAAAGGTGCCCTCCTAGACCTGTTGCTAGAAAACAGAGAGGGTCTGGTGGGAGATGTGGTGATTGGTGGCTGCCTCGGTCATAGCGACCATGAAGTGGTTGAGTTCAAAATTTACGGTGACAGAAGGAAAAGTGCCACCAAAACCTCATCCCTAGATATGGGGAAAGCAGACTTCAGGCTGCTCAGGGAACTAGTCAGCAAGGTCCCCTGGGAAACTGCTCTTGAAGGCCTCGATGTCCACCAGTGCTGGTCATTCTTTAAGCGATGCCTCCTAGAAGCACAAGATCAGGCAATTCCTAAATATCACAAGTCAGGCAGGCGGGGCAGGAGGCCGGCGTGGCTGACCAGGAACATTCTAATGGAGATTAGGCGGAAACAGAGAGTGTTTCGCTACTGGAAGGAGGGCCAGGTGTCATGGAAAGAATACAGGGATGCTGTTCGTGTTTGTAGGGAGAAAATTCGTGTGGCCAAAGCACACCTAGAGTTGAAGCTGGCTGTGTCTGTGAGAGAAAATAAAAAGGGTTTCTTTAGATATGTGAATGGAAAAAGGAGAACTAAAGAATACATAGGGCCGCTCCTTGATAGGGAAGGTCTCCTCACAGACAATGACATAGGCAAAGCAGAGACGCTTAACGCCTTCTTTGCCTCTGTCTTCAATGCTGATGATGGGCTTCGGGACCCAGGGTGCCCTGAGCTGGAGGACCGGGACAGTGGGGATGACAAACTCCCAACCGACCCTGAACGTGTGCGGGATTTGCTACTCCACCTGGATCCCTACAAGTCCATGGGTCCGGATGGGATTCATCCCCGGGTGCTGAAAGAGCTGGCGGACGTCATCGCGGAACCTCTCTCAATTATTTTTCAATGATCCTGGGAATTTGGAGAGGTCCCGGTAGACTGGAAGCTGGCAAATGTTGTGCCGATTTTCAAGAAGGGTCAGAAAGAAGACCCTAGCAATTACAGGCCTGTCAGTCTCACTAAGGTGAGACTGACAACCTGGTAAAATCAACCTGGTAAAATCATGGAGAAGATGGTTCTCGAACTTATTGAGGCACACCTGGGGGACAAAGCAGTCATTGGTCCCAGCCAGCATGGGTTTGCGAAGGGTAGGTCCTGCCTAACTAACCTGATTTCCTTTTATGATAAGATCACCCGTATGGTGGACCAAGGGAAACCAGCTGATGTGATTTTTTTGGACTTCAGCAAGGCTTTTGACATGGTTTCCCATAGGATCCTACCGGACAAAATGTCCACCATACAGCTAAATAAAAACATCATACGATGGGAGAGCAATTGGCTAACGGGCAGGGCCCAAAGGGTTATGGTAAATGGGGCTGTGTCAGGCTGGCGGGCGGTCACCAGTGGGGTCCCTCAAGGCTCCATTTTAGGGCTGGTACTTTTCAATATTTTTATAAACGATCTGGATGTAGGAATAGAAGGTATTTTGAGCAAGTTTGCTGATGACACCAAACTTGGAGGAGCTGTGGACTCTGATGAGGGTGGAAAGGCCTTGCAGAGGGATCTGGATAGGTTGGAGAGCTGGGCGATCACCAACCGCATGAAGTTCAATAAGAGCAAGTGCCGGGTCCTGCACCTGGGACGGGGAAACCCTGGCTGCACGTACAGACTGGGCGATGAGACACTGGAGAGCAGCCTAGAAGAGAGGGATCTGGGGGTCATGGTAGACAGCAAGTTGAATATGAGCCAGCAGTGTGCCCTGGCAGCCAGGAGGGCCAACCGTGTCCTGGGGTGCATCAAGCACGGCATCGCTAGTAGGTCAAGGGAGGTGATTGTCCCGCTCTGCTCTGCGCTGGTGCGGCCTCACCTCGAGTACTGTGTGCAGTTCTGGGCACCACAGTATAAAAAGGACATGAAACTGTTGCAGAGTGTCCAGAGGAGGGCTACGAAGATGGTGAAAGGCCTGAAGGGGAAGACATACGAAGAACAGCTGAGGTCACTGGGCCTGTTCAGCCTGGAGAAGAGGAGGCTGAGGGGAGACCTCATCACAGTCTACAACTTCCTCGTAAGGGGGTGTCGAGAGGCAGGAGACCTTTTCTCTATTAACACCAGTGACGGGACCCGCGGGAACGGGGTTAAGCTGAGGCAGGGGAAATTTAGGCTTGACATCAGGAGGGGGTTCTTCACAGAGAGGGTGGTTGCACACTGGAACAGGCTCCCCAGGGAAGTGGTCACTGCACCGAGCCTGTCTGAATTTAAGAAGAGATTGGACTGTGCACTTAGTCACATGGTCTGAACTTTTGGGTAGACCTGCGCGGTGTCAAGAGTTGGACTTGATGATCCTTAAGGGTCCCTTCCAACTCAGGATATTCTATGATTCTATGATTCTATGAAAAAGAATCCTTTAATAGATTGAATTGACAGGGTTTTGTTATTGTTGTTGTTGTCTGTTTATGTGCGTGTTTGCTCTTAAAATATGTGAATTCCTGATGATAAGGCATATAATAAAAGGACTAGCAAAGTTAGCATGACCTTCAAGAAATAATCAATCCTTTTTTCTCTTTCTCTAAGCATTAGTTACTTAGTTGTACTATTTGAATAAAAATGAAGTCTTGATAGCAGTAGTAATATAAATTTAGGAATTGCTTATTACTTTTCTTGTGTTCACAGGAATCTATATACAATGCTTCTAACAGTCAGCCTACAGAGCCACACTATACGCCAAGTGATCTGACATAATTGTCTGTCTTTTGACCAAATGTTACGGTAGAATAAGAAGTCTGCACGCTAGTCCAAAGAAAATTAGGCACTGACATTGGGATGCTCCATATAAACAGATAATTACCTGTGCACTTTTCAGTGAAGTATATGTGAATAAGTTGCTCTACTTTAATAATGAATCAACTGTATGTTGATAAAATATTCTGTGGGTAAAATGTTAGCTTCATCGGAGGAAAGATCTAATTTGGCCTTTAGATGATTTCCACTCTTCTACTCATTTTTCTTTATTTTTTCTTTGTTAGCAATGTCTTGCTGGTGTTACACATATCTTATACTTGAACATGATTTTGAACAATGGAGTTAGCCATCAGGCCACAGATTAAGGTGAAGTACTAATCAGAACAAGAGTTAAGATTTTTGTTCAGTGTGTGCTTAGCATGCTAAATGTTGATCTGCTTTGATCATTAAATTGTGGCCAGCAATCCTCTCAATTCATCAAGACTGTTACATTCAAAGACACAGCACATAAATCCTTAAACATACAGAAGTGAAATCCCTAACCCAAACAAAACAAAACTCTCATTACTTCCAAATCTCCAAACATTTGAAGATTTTGTTAAGGTATTTTTGGATCTGTGGGTGAAAAAAGGCTTAGTGGCACAGATTAATTATCTAGTATGCCTGATATTTTTTTTGGGGGGGAGCTGCTTGTAATTTCAGATTTTCCAGAAAAGAAATTGGTGCAGTATCTCTTTCAAGTAGCCTTGCTACTCGACACAGGGCTTTGCAAGAAACTATGAAAGCATAGTCCATGCCATAGGGAATGGATGATTAAAAAGAAAAGAATCTTTGATCTGTTATTTCTGTGTCATTCAAGAGCAACACCACTGTAAATGCTATTTAGATTTTATAAAAGTGTATATGAAATTGGATTAAGTTACAAATATCAGAGGTTCACATACAATAAAACATCAAAGAAGAATGAGTAAAGAGGAAAGAGAAAAAAAGATAAAAAGAAATTTTGAGATTGTCTGATGTTAGCAGAAATCAGAATTACTGTTTCTTAAGGTGATGGGAGAAAATAATTTGTTAAATAGTATGGCATGTTCCAAAATACACACATTTTTGTGGACATTTTTGTGGATTCAAGTGTGATACAACAGATTCATTACAGCTATTCATTTATGTAAGAGCTATGGTAGATACAACACTTTAGAAATAACTCGACAGATACAAAATAAGTCTTGAATTTATGAGTTAGTAGGATCAATGTTATAAGTTACAAGTATCTATTGCATATCTGCAGTTTAAACAAAGCGTGATGATCATCATTGTCTTAACAATTGTTGCAATGCACAGGATCTTAACAAGCTGCAAGTAAAACCCCAGTATTGGTTGTGGAGCTTAGGTTTGCTTTATAGAGTCTATGCTGACTACCAAAGCATTCCAGCTATTTTTGCAACGCAGTATGGGAGTAGTGTTCCATTAAAAACTACTATAGTGGGTCTGTTCTAGTACAACTGAGATAGCAGCATGTATTTACCAGCTGCCACTTTCTGAAACTCATTATGCTCTTTCAGCTAAGTTGAAAGCTGATTCCAAATCTTTAGCTGCTGCTTCTGAAATGCTGGAGTGCATTTCAATCTTCTGCATCTTGCTAGAGGCTCTGTTTTCATCATTGCATATGCCAATAAATGTTCAGGTTCAAAGTTTAATTTCCACCAGTAGATGCAGTAAGCATCCCTTTTTTCTTTTATTTTTTAATCTGCAGATCCATTTTTTTCCAGAAAACATGGCTATTGATTTTTATTCCTATTCCTATTAATCAAGTGAAATACCTTTCCCACTCCTTATTCCAAGAATCAAAGGCATATTGTGAGTCATTTTCCAAATGTCTTTTCATTAAAATTTCTAGCTTACAGAAAAACAGAGATTACTTTTATTCACCTTCTCACATTAAAGAGATCTCATATAACAAATCATTTCAAAAGATGCATCAAAAAGGATCATGCTGCAGTATTCCTTCTAAGAAGTTACCATTGTCTGGAGACCATCTCCTTTTATATAAATTCTCATATGCATATAGATTTACTTGTGCAAAT
Source organism: Netta rufina (assembly GCF_964035555.1). Taxonomy (NCBI): domain Eukaryota; kingdom Metazoa; phylum Chordata; class Aves; order Anseriformes; family Anatidae; genus Netta; species Netta rufina. The sequence goes on from NC_140124.1 coordinate 55,589,694, forward strand.
CTAGAGATACCCATGGCTACAGTCATAAACACATAAAGGCACAAAAGTTCAAAGGGACAATGCACTCTCATTACCCAAATAGTGGCAAGGATGTTATGCTAAGCTGAATTTAAAATATGTCATAAATTTTGCATACTCCCTGTAGTGAAACTCCCTCCTCATACACACTTGGGCAACATTGTCTGGTCTAAGCAAGACACTGTTTTAACATTATCAAATGCATGCAGACAGAGTATGAAATCACTGAAGGGAATTCATGGAAAGAATTGGCTATATTATAAACAAAATGAGAAAAACTAGGGAAAATATATGCCGTATTATTCACAAGATGAAAAGGGAAAACTGTTTCAGGCACTCATTTTGAGAGAAGTCTAAAAAGCATTTAAGTAGACTGATTTGATGAATAATATAAAGCATACATAAAAAATGTAGTGAAAAAAACAATGTTCCTGGAATTAGATGTGTTTCAGGCTTTTCATACCACAAACTGCCAAACAGATGTTAATAATCATGCCATATCCATATTCAATTTTTACACATTCTTCTGTGTTCCAGGGATTTATCTAATGGACTTGTTATGAAAAACATGTATAATATAGGGGGTGGGATCTGATAACATTACTAATAACAGAAAGTAGTTTTAACAAGATGATTTAACAAGATGGTTCCAGTACTTCCAGTCAATAACTAAAAGAGACCAAAAGAGACATTTAAAGAGACTCCTGAGTGGCAGAAAGGCTTTCTAAGTGTACAACATAATATAGAAGAGAAAGCTCAATGCCCCAGACAGTCAGCTGGGAAAGCCCAGGTTATAATTTAGGAAACCCTAGATATAACCTTCAGTAAAAGGTACAGCCTCAAGAAATGAGTGTCATCACTAAGCAGAGCATATTCCCTCTGACAAATGAAGATGGAGAACTGGTAACAACAGATGTGGTGAAGGCTGAGGTACTTAACAACTTCTTTGTCTTGGTCTTCACTACTGGTCAGGCTTCCCACATCTCTTGAGTCCTTAAACCTCCATGCAGGGGCTGGGAGATCAGAGTCCCTCCCACTGTAAATGAAGAGCAAGTTTGGGATCTCCTGACACACCTTAACAATGACAAGTCTATGGGGCCTGATGACATGCATCCCAGGGTCCTGAGGGAATTGGTTGATGTAGTCATCAAACCACTCTCCATCGTATTAAAAAAATCATGGCAGTGAGGCAAAGTCCCCAGTGACTGGAAAAAGGGAAATATTCCCATTTTTAAAAAGAATAGAAAGGAGGACCCAGGGAACTATAGACCAGTGAGCCTCCCCTCTGTGCCTAGCAAGATTATGGAATAGATCCTCCTGGAGGCAATGTCAAGGCACATACAGGACAAGGAGGGGATATGGGACAGCCAGCATGGCTTCACCAAAGACAAATTGTGCATGACCAATCTGGTGGCTGCCTGCATCTCAACTGCATCAGTTGAGAAGGGAAGACCAACTGATGTCATCTACTTGGACTCCTGTAAGGCCTTTAATACAATTCCAGATATGAAGGGTGGACCATCTGGTGGATAAGGAATTACTTCAATGGCCACACCCAGAGAGTGGTGGTCAATGGTTCTATGTCCAGGTGGAGATGGATGATGAGCAGTGTCCCTCAGGGGTCTGTCTTGGGACCAATGCTTTTCAGTATCTTTATCAATGACACAGACAACGGGATTGAGTACTCAGCAAATTTAAATATGACATTAAGCTGAGTGATGCAGTTGATACAACAGAAGGAAGGGATGACATTTAAAGAGACCTGAACTATCTAGAGAAGTGGACCCGTGTGAACCACATGAGATTCAACAAGTCCAAGTACAAGGTGCTACACCTAGGTCAGAGCAATCCCAGACATGAGTACAGACTGGGAGAAGAACTCATTGAGAGCAGCCCTGCAGAGAGAGACTTGGGGATTCTGGTGGATGAAAAGTTCAACATGAGCCAGCACTACATGCTTTCATCCCAGAAGGCCAACTGCATCCTGGGCTGCATCAACAGAGGAGTGACCAGCAGGTGGAGGGAGATGATTGTGCCCCTCTGCTCTGACATTGTGAGGCCACACGTGGAGTACTGCATCCATGTTTGGGGCCCCCAGCACAAGAAAAATGTGGACCTGTTAGAACAAGTCCAGAGGACTCTTTGACTCTTTCCAGAGGACAGGTTCTTCTGTCTGTCTTTTAAGAACTAAAGGTAGTGAATCTTCTTCTGTAGTAGGCAGAACACATTTAGAGAGAGAGTGAATTTAAGAAAAAAAAAAAAAAAAAAAAAAAAAAAACATTTTGGAACATTCTGTTACAATTACAGAGTTAAATTTAAAATTCAGATACAACACCTTTTCTTAAAAAGATGTGGTAAACAAACTAAGTCTTAGAGCACTACAGTTATGCTTCCCATAAAGGATTTCTAATATTTTCAGGGCTATAATGAGCTACTATTACTTTTGACAAACAACAAAGAAAAATGTAGCCTCCAAAAGTTGTTTGTTTCCACTCATGCTTACAACACGAGTGTGTAAACCAAAGTGATGGGCAAGGACATTGCTTCTGCCACTCTTGTGCTTGAAAAAATCACTAGCAGGTGATATTCTAGAATAGTAATAGAGAGGAAGGGAACAATCAGTAAATTTCTTAAATCTGGATGTGAAAGTTTACAAGCATGTTTTGTGAAAGAGCAGTAAAAATTACGTGCTAACGTCTGAGCTACATTTGGAGCAGCTTCCACTCATCACTAAGAGAAGAAGAGTTCTGCAGTCCTGCAGACTATTTTTGAGAAACTCTTGTTAAACAGGTATTACAACTGCAACTACCACTCTACTTCAGTTAATGTCTAGAGATGCGGAAATTTAGATACTAAGTTCTGATTTGGATGGCTACTTAATAAAAATACCATACTTCAACTTTTAACTTTGTTTTTATTTCAGTCTACCTATAAATTTTGTTTATTACTGGTATTTCAACTAGCTTATTGTAACTAAAACAACTGAACAAATTAAGTTCTCTGTTCCACCTGCTAAACTCCTGAATTCATGAAGCTGCTGTCTTATTTACTCCAAAGAAAACAGGCATAAAGCAGTAATTCATGTGCTGTAGTAACTCTGCTTTATGCTTTTCATATGCTGCCCACAGGCTTCACTTTTTTTTTTTTTTTCTTGCTTAGTGAATAGCAATATAAATTGGTACACAACACGAACAGATCTTGTTCTGTATATCTGTGCTTTTAGCTCCCACACTCTGATTATTTGTTACAGCTCCTACAGTTCTGGGAAATGACAGACTCAAAGACTGTGAACACAGCAGCCCTCTTCCCTTCAGGTTGTCATTCCCAGGGGGAAGCAAAGAATGGCAGAACCAGCATGCTGTTCCCTCCCTATTTCAGGGGCTGAGATCAGTGTCCCATGGACAGTTTAATACCAAGGAAGTAGCAAGCAGGTGTTATCTCAAAGTCTAATGACAACAGTGCGTGAAAATATATAATTTTATTAACTAGTATTCTGCAGTCTATCAACATATTATTTCACTATCTTGTATATAATTTTCCTTCTTATAGCAAATAAAAAGATGTTTTTCCTCTAAAAGCACTGTGATTCTATACCCTTCTTTGCTTCTTTCATTCTCTTTAACCAGTGGGCACAAAAGAACTTCCTTCTATATCCAAGTTCCAGTTTGGAAATGAAGGAAATGTCCTGTTACCTCTCATACCAACTGGAATGTGTATGGGCATTGAGAACTCAGAAAACAGCTAGCTTGTCTTCAGTACTAAACATATCATTTTCTACTCAAAAAGGAAAGTTTCCAAGGTAACGAATAAATGAGGATATGAGAAATGTAAATTTAAAGGAGCAAAACAGTCTGGAGTTGTTGTTTGTTTTGTTTTTTTTTTTTTTTTTTTTTCTTCAAAATTTACATATACATGCATACTGTTATTAAGTTGGAATTATGGTCCATGGGTTTATCATTTTATTCATATATTAACAGTAATAGTTACTTGTATTGCCAAGATCAAGCCTTTATTGTGCTAATAACTGTATATTCACAAAGCAATTGCTGTATTAAAAAAAAAAAAAACACATCTAAATAAACAATACAGAGAATAAGATACATCAGCCTAATGTTGACTGAAATGAAAAAAAAAAAATCTTAAAGTTACAGAGAAAATCTCCATCAGTCAAGAACTGAACAGAGATCTCTTCGATACTTAGTTAATTGACATAAAGTCTATGAGACAACTGTGTCCACTATAGGTTCCCCATTTGAAAATGTCTTTCCCAGAAGTTTACAATACACCTATAATTATATAGTTTCCTGTGATAAGAAAATGGTGCATTTTCAGCAGAGTTGTCTGGTTTTGTGCTTTCTTAAGAAAGTTACCAAGCTGTCTTGATTGATTTTTTTTCTGGTGATCTTTTGTTAAGATTTTGAAGTAGACCCCTAGGTCTGCATATAATTTAAAAGATATTAGGCTGAAAGATCAAAACCAAACCAAGTGAAACCAAACAAAAAGTAAGGAAGAAGAACAAATTCCTGACAGTCTTTATTTACTGCTAGGCAAGCACTTTCATTCTGCTTTGAGCAGAAAATTGAACTTGATGACCTCCATCAGTCCCTTCCAACCTGAATTATCCTATGATTTTATGAGACACCTGTTTTCAGGTATGTTTTCAGAAGTCTCTCATGAAATCTCTGAATTTTCTTCTGAATTTACATGAAATATATGGCTTTCCTTTGCCTAAGTGGAAAGGCAATGGCATTGTGACATGTAAAATCACTCCCAATGCTTTCAGTGATTTATTCTGTGCAATGTCTGTGTCATTTGGCTTCATGAAAGTACATGATTAAGACTAAAAGACACAGACTCCAAGAAATAGAGACTCCAAATACTGACAATTTTTAGTTTGTACAGAATGAGAGCAAAATGTGTTGCTCTCAAAGCAACTGATAAATGAGAATTCTTGGACCTCTATGCCTGCAGCCACACATCCCCCAACAAAATATGTTTATAAATAGGAAAGCTTTCCTCAAATATAGACCTTCAATGCAGTTTCCAGTGCATTAATAAGTAATCAAAAAAAAATTAAAACAAAACAACAAAACTATTTAAGCTATTATTAGCAGCAAAACATGTATTACTGCCATTGTATATACTTCAACGACCTTGACAGGAAATGCATAACTAAGGAAGCAAAAGCCTTAGTTCACTAGTGTTTAGTTAATTACTTGTCATTAATGGATCAACAAACTGCTTCAGTCCTGACTGTGTTTAAATTATGTTAACCGAGCAGTTTCTGCCTGAGAAAGGATCATGTTTTTATCACATAATTGATGTGATACCCAAGAGGCAAAAAAGTGAAAAAGTTGAGCTGCTGCACTCTCTTCTCAGTTTTCTGTTCTCTTTGATGCAATTTAAAACAAAAGGACTAGTGTATTCTAAATGGTTACTGAAATGTATGAAAAGTGTAAAGGGAGAGTTCTGACTTAGAAAAGTATCTATGATCAAGGCCACAAATGGTGTCCTGATCCTATGAAGTCTGTAGAGATTTTACCACTGGTTTCAAAATAGTCTGAATTCCACTTTCTGAGGAATACAAAATGTCATTTTATTTCCTGTTTTGTTTTGTTTATTTATTTATATTATTTTTTTTTTTGGGGGGGGGAGCGGGTACAATACTGGAATGATTTATACAGAAAGCTCTGTAGTGGAAGAAGCTATGTAAGTACTTGGAGCTGTTCTCTCCAAGGGGGGAAAACAAACAAACAAACAAAAAAAAAGGATATGAAAAACTAGTTCCTTAGCTTAGATGTCATAGACAACAGCCAAGAATACAAAACATAGTAAAGAAAGAAAATGTGTTGGCCTCTCCCTCACTAACATACAAATCACTGCTGTGCTATGTGTAAAAAACATTAGAGGTGTTATGCAAACACTACAGTGTGATTAGTTGCTACTATTTAGGTTAAAGTTATCTGTCTTTATTGTTTCTTTCTTCCACTCACAGGAAACAAACAAATAACAACAACAAACACTTTGTAAAATACCTCCAGAAACTCACTTTCCAGACCAAGAAACCATTTTATAAAGAGTTTAATTTCCCTTTCCATACAAAAGGTGAAAACATGGAGAAAGAGGTATCCGCAAAATACACCCAATATACACCCATTTCTGAGAAATTAAAAAATGTACATATATGGAATTGATTATTCCTTTTTTTTTTTTTTTTTTTTAACTGTTCCTAAAATAAATTTGTGTGCTGCTTAATTGCTTTAAATTTGAAAGCAGCTGGAAACAACTGCAATTACAGTATATATTTCTTTTACTACAATATAAGCATATACTAACAAATATAATTTGGTCCTGAAACAATAGTCCTATTCATTCAACGGAAGAAAATCTAACACTGTACTCTGTGTAAACCATGAGTTTCTATGTACATTATCTGTAGCTCAAGTCCTCAAGTAAACTTACCTTCTAATTACCTGCCCAAAAATATATCCATACGCTACACTTTTGAAGCATGTGCAAATAGCACTGGCAGAATCTAATCACAGTACTTCTAATTATGAACATGATTCAGAATCTCCTATACATTAAGTCCCAAGAAAGAGGAAATTATTTCCCACTTTGCAGAGTCTCTTTGCTATGCTAAATTAAGCAAAATAATAGCAACAGAGACAAACCATGCATTAGAAATATTTCAAAAACAGCAGGGAGGAAGGAGAGGAGTAACAAGCATTACAGTATCTATTAACTAAGGAAACGCTTATGGAAATTGTGATAAGACACGCGTGCATGCCAAATGAATCCTTATCTATACCACCAAAAGAAAATATGCCAAAATAAATTCATGAGAGGAAGGAGCTTAATGTATAACACTGTAAGCCATTAGCTTCATCTGAAACACATTGAACTGCTTATATCACAATGTACTTATTTCACAATCACAAAAAATATTTTGTGTTTCCACATAGAACCCAGTCTTCATGAATTGCCATTAGAGATTTACTTAACATCAAATGCTATCATACACAATTAGAGCATAGATACAGTACTAGGTGCATATTAATAGTTTCTAAAAATAATTCCTTCTTTATATGCTGTTTTACTAATTCTGCAACCAGTAATAGTTTTATCAGTTATAGGTAAGAGTTGTTGAGAAGGTACATATAGCATTACTAGGACTGTTCTTTTCCAGTAAAGCTACAGATCAAAATGAAAAACTTATAATGACTCTAACCTGGCATATTGTATTTCTGACACAACCACATTACTGACCATACCAGTGTGTAAGGCGCACAAATAATTTTAATTATCACTAAAAATACTCCACGTTTAAGAAAACTGTTTCAGAGATATTAGTTGGAAAATTCCAATACTTATTCATCCAGTTCCTTCAATGACAGTAGCATATGAAGACAGACGACCAAAATGCAGGACAAAGGTCAAAGCAATATTTCAATATCTCCAATGATTAAACTTCCAAACCCACCCTGTTTACCAAAAATGGGAGGTTTAAGAAGGAACCAATCTGAGAGAACATGCAGAATTGTGATGTGAAAAAAAAAAAAAAAAAAAAAAAAACAGTAGTAAGAAAAAAGGCAAACTTTCTAAACAAGATAATTTATTCTGTGTTTTCAATTATTTACCTCTGTGTGAGGTGTGTAATGAAGGACAACAAAGATATGCTCTCACTGAGTGGACTGGTCTAGCAGCAATCTCTGATGATTTGTTCAGTGTCTTTGACACTGCATTTAACAGATAACCCATTCTCAGCCTACCTGGTGTATTAAGCAGCCGGGACATCTTGCAAGAATATGAGATAAACTGCTCACAGTATTCAGCACTACTGGTAATGGCAGAAATCTGGTCCATCGTTGCACTGTAGTTGAGCTGCAGTACAGATAATTTTTCCAAGCTGTTGCCTACCACAGAAGTCTGCGGTTGCAGATCATGATAGACAGTTGTCCATACTTTATCCTCTGAAATAGAGAGTGGAAAAAGACAAGACAAGAATTGGTAAAATAAAGACAGTTGAACCGAATTAAAATAAATCTTGGCCTTTGATAAAAGTTTAAAGTGTTCTGTAAGATGGTTTTGAGTGGGCAGCAGGGAAGAAGTCCATTGCATGTTAAGTCATCATATGAGAGCATAGCTCCAACAATGACAAACTGCTGAAAGGATGAAATGCTGATTACCATTGTAGTCTTGATAACCGATGTAGAATCATAGGATGATTTGGTTTGGAAGAGGCCTTTAAAGGTCATCTAGTCCACCCCATCTGCTTTGGACAGGCATATCTCTCACTAGATCAGTTTGCCCAGAGAGCTGTCCAACTTGCGCTTGAACACTTCCAGGGATGGGGCATCCACAACATCTCTGAGCAACCTGTTCCAGTGTCTCACCACCCTCAAGAGCGTCCTCCTTATATGTGATCTAAATCTACCTTATTTCAGTTTAAACCATTACCCCTTGTCTTATCACTGCAGGCCCTTGTAGAAAGTCTCTTTCCATCTTTCTTATATGGGCCCTTTAAGCAGGAAAGGCTGCAATATCATCTCCCTCGAACCTTCTCTTCTCCAGGCTAAACAATGGCATCTCTCTCAGACTTTCTCCATAGGAGAGGTGCTCCAGTCCTTCTGCTGGGAGCCCAAGAGCTGCATGCAGTACTTGAGGTGGGGTCTTACAACAGTGGAGTAGAGGGGAAAAATCACCTCCCTCAACATGCTGGCCACAGTTCTTTTGATGCAGCCTAGGATACAATTGACATTCTGGGTTGCAAGCACACATAGTCAGTTCATGTTTAATTTTTTATCCAAGTCTTTCTCCTCATGGCCACTCTCAACCCATATATTCCCCAGTCTGTATTGATGTTGGGGATTGCCCCAGTGCAGCACCTTGCACTTGGCCTTGTTGAATTTCATGAGGTTCATGTGGGCCCACCTTTCAAACTTGTCCAGGTCCCTCTGTGTGGCATCCCTTCCCTCTAGAGTGTCAACTACATCACTCAGCTTGGTGTCATCCACAAACTGGCTAAGGACACCTCCCTGCCTTCCATATGCCTTAACATGGTTTCTGGGAGGATCTGCTCCATGTTCTTACCTGACACAGAGGTAAGGATGATTTGTCTGTAGTTCCACAGGTCCTCCTTTTTACCCTTTTTAAAAATGAGTATATACTGTAATACTATGTACTGTATTCTGTGAAGAAGCTTCCTAAACAACTGATGATAATAGTGACTTATGGAAATAATAAGGATTAACTTTGTTCAAAAATCAATTAGAATGACACAAGGCTGATGCTTTAAAGATTTAAGCTTTCTCTGTGAGGAAAATTCACTATGCATGGGAAGTTTCTATGGGCTAGATTGAAATACTGCTTTGTAGTACACGTTAGGGACATACCAGATTCTAATGTGATTACATCTTTTAATTTTTAATACTGAAAACAGTGTAGTTTATCAATGAACACATGAATAATGTCTCCCACTTTTTTAACCAAGCTGTGTTCCAAGGAGAAACAAAAAATTAGCAATTCACCTACCATGTTATATAGAGACCACATGAGAATTTGGTCAAAAGCCTGGGATGGAAGTTTACTGAAAATTTGTTTTTGAAAAAGGAGTGATATAGATTATACATTCTTTGACAGCAATGTCTCATTTTTTGGCAGAAAGTGCTGCACATTTAAGAGTTCTAACATGTTAGAAAGGCCATTTAGAATCTCACCTTGGATTTCTGAGCCAGGAAAGACCCCTAGACTAGCCATTAGAAAGCCATAGGAACAGCATTAGCAATAAGAGTTGAACTGGGCCTCACATTTGTGAAGGGAGCTCTTTTCAAGATACTAGATTCCAGACAATGTAGCCCTGACACTTCCCCTCACACTGAGGGAATTTCAGGCTTTACTGTGGACGCTGTATAAAGGAATACGGAAACATACTCATGGATGGATCTAGGTTGCTTTTAAGTAGAAAGGGAGAAAACTAGCACTGCACAGCTAGAACATTTTTTTTTTCCTTTTTAGACTTAGTCTTATATGTTAATGTGATAATATTTCCCAAGGAAATCAGCTAGATATTTATAGTTTGAAAATAATACCATCTTCTTTCGTTGTTCCAATTTTTCAGAAACTGCTTGTTAGTTGACACCATTCTTCAGTACCATTCAGTCAGTAATCTGCTTGAGAACTACAGCCAACTTTAGTTACAAAAATGGTAATGCAAATAGTTCATACTACCTTAAGTACTTGTATTATCATGATTTATAGAATTGCTCTCATGTAGCTGAGAACAGGATGTGGTAATCAAAGTTAACATATCAAAATCTAAAAGAAAAGCATATTTTATGTCAATAATATACAGAAATCTCATATAAGGAATCTCATTTGGAGGTGAAAAATGTATCCTAGTTAACTGTAATTTGATATATACTCCTGGAAATTATTGGTATGAATATTCCCCTAATATACTGGCAATTATTTTAAGAAAGCATAACTTATAGCTATTTCTAACCACAAGTGTTTAGAGACAATTTTCAGGACAGTATAAGAAGCTGAAGAGCTGTGTATATGACTTCTGTACAGTGAAACACACCTTTAAAGAACAGAGGTCACATACCAATTATAATGCTAAGAGCCATCATCTGTAAAACATTCTGTGTTTATGACCTTTAAAATTCAAATTAATAAAACTATATTAAAATGAGCTAATGTTGAGAATGGTTATTAATAATCTAAGGATAATTATAGTACTACTGTAACATCTTTATCATAGCCATTACAAACAAAGGAAATTAAAAGTTAATGTTTAAAAGCTATCCAAGTATGTTTTAAATTTCAAAAAAATATGCAATAACTTTACAGAGAAGGGCATAAGAGCAATTTAAACCAAATTAGGGGAGTTTTGGTTGTTTGTTTTCTGTGATACTGCATGGGACAGTCACCATTTTCTGGGTTTCAATGACAACGTATTCCTGCACCTTAGTCCATTGTGTAGTATTTTCTTTGAGGCTGGTCAAAATTGCCTAAAAAGTAGTGTCTAAAAAGTAGTGATTAAAAAGTAGTTTAGACAGCCAGTGTAGGAGCTGGGCTTTGCCTTAAATTTGAAACTCATACATAACCACAGAACTTTGAGATAAGACATAGCAGTTGAGCAAAAAAACGTACATAGTAGAAACCTTAATGATTATGTAGAATATATGCTTATGAACAATCTCATTATGTCATTAGCTCATAAAACCTAAGAGACTTTTGAGTAGTGTTGTAGTTTAAGAATGTAGGCTGGATAGTGATAAAGTTCCTTTTGATATCATAATAACATTGAGAAGCAAGAATTATCTCATCTGCTGACTTGAGTGAAAGATAAATTATACAATCATAATTAGGTAAAGCATCATTGCTAATCAGGTTGACTGCATTTCATTTTTCCCCAAAAGTAAATCCTATGCAGAGATTTCAGTTAAGTTCAGTGATATTTAAAGTTGGAGTAGTCTACTTTATTCTATCATTAATTTACACTAAAAAGGTGGATTTTTAGAAAGATAACTTTCTTAGCTTCTTTGTCAGAAAATAATTTATTTGTGAAGTATCAGAAGAGAAGTTCTGCCATTGAGGTGAGTGATGTAATTTGGGATGAATCCCTTACACTTTCCTTACAAATAATGTTGAACCACAGATTTAAGCAGAGAACAGAATTCAATGCAGTTTTGCAACAAGCATCTTTGTAACACAGGGAAGAAGAAAAGTAATGTGTGCATTGAAAACTTAGCACCTGTCCCACACTGTTCCATCTCTTGGCCTCAACCTGTCCACATTTCAAGAGGATGTGACTTGCCTTCAGTAGAAGAGACTAGATACTTCCCATTGACACAGAAGCATAGGCGCTCCCTAACAGTAATCATTATATTGAAACTAGATTTCCCACTGGAGGACAACAGCTAATGGTCATCAGAAAGATAATTTGCTCCCAGATGACCACTTAGTCATTAACATGCAATTCCTAGAAAATGCATTCTCCTTTTTTAAAATTATCTGTAAATCATTCCAGCTGTAAAGGAATAATTACTATGGAAAAGTTTTTTGCTTTGTAAAAATCGTATCAGTAATCATAGATTATTAATAGAATGTATGAGGTTATTTAGTAGGACCAATCTTATTAACTCCAAACTGGTAAAATATTTGATACAAATATAGAAAAAAAAAAGAGTCCATCTAAATTAGTCTATGTATTACTCTGTGCTGAAGCACTTTCTCCCCCACAGACAGATATTATAGCGAGATGAAGATTAATCCAAAAATAACATAAAAAAAAAGGAAATGACCACCTATTTCCTCAAAAGGCAATTAAAGTGACATTCATAATTTATTCTTTTCAAAACACCATTCCATTGCAATGCCTCTTTTACAGTCCTGCCCACTAACTAATCATGATGATGTAATTAGTAACGATTCAATAATCACTAGCTATTCTAATTATCTAATCAAATATTAATGCAAGAGATTTTTCCCACTTAATACTTAGCCTATTTTGTTATGCTGGCGATAGTATTTACAACTATTCTGTATCACTGACGGTCAGTGTTTCCTGTAGCTAGTGGTTAGAGAAATTTAAAATCTATTTTACTTATTATTGAATCATTACCAATCATTATTAATGAATTATTTTATTAGTGAACCATTTTGCTTTTTTTTTAGTGAAACACAATTAATATATACTGTAAATATGTCATTGCAATGAAATGGTGTTTCCTAATTCATTTGATTGGTGCTCACTCAAGCAAGAAAACTTGCTTCTTGCAGAAAAGTCAAGTAAGATTTAGTAGTGTTAATTAATTAGAAATAAAATTTGAAAATAAACTTTAGAAAATATGATCCATAAATTTCACAAGCATAAACTTTTTTGTTGTTGTTTTCTTTTTTTCTTTAATCTTCAGATACATTTAACACCATTATGGTTCTGCTTTTTAAGTATTAATGGGCTTATAGTGTTAAGATTTTTACTTTTTTTTTTCACTCAAGAAATCAGAAAAGAGACTTCTTTCTCAGAAACCATCCTCTCTCTGTCTCTGGTGAAAGCTCAGAGGCTTTTTTAATGGACACACTTTCGTGACCTTAAATTTGGCTGACAATTTTGATTAATATCATCTGGTAATGATGACTTTCATCATACTCACCCACACAGTGGTTCTTGATTGAAGTCTCAGAGAAGATAATTTTGAGAAAACCTGGTCATCTCAAATAAGTCATATTCCTTTGATGACCATCATTATTTACAAATCCAGAAGTAAAGACTGCAAGTCCACTCCGATATTTGGAGTCCATTCTGTCTGTCAGTCATAAGCAACATCAACACTTCAGAAGCTCTAATCCTCAAGCTGATGACATTTCTTCTAGATGACTGTCTTATTGATCACTAACATCATGGAGCCTAATTACTCTTTATCCAAAATATTGCTCATCATGTACCAAGTCTCTTTCTGTTTAGTAGACTTTTTGTGAACTTGTAGGCAGAGGACTGAGGATAAGTGATCTGTGCTGATAACCAGTACTAAACTGCTGAAAATTCTCACATCTGTAACTTGTTAAAATCAGATGTGCATATTTAGCATTCAGATAACATGGAAGGATGTGATAGCCACAAGCTCAGTTAACATAAGTGTAAGGTAATACCTATGACAAAGGCAGGGTGAAGTAATTTCAAGATGCAATAAAAATTATATCCATCTTCCTCTGCTGCTGGGTGCTTTGCACTTGTTAAGAAATGATGCCTGCAGGTCCTTTTGGATTTCTACCTACCATTTTACAATTGTATTGCATCAACATTCAAGAACGCATTTCTTTCCCACATGTCAGCCTTATGAAAGCTGCCTCTTTACTAGACATCATGATTTTTACTATCATCATTTACTATCATTTGTCACTTCAAATTAGATTACTGCAATGTGCTCTACAATATGCTACACTACAAATCACTCAAGAAACTATACAAGACAGACCATTTTAAAGTGGACTGCCTTCTAGGGAGGATAAAAATTGCAATGGTAATCACCTCATATTATGAGATCTCCAATTTTATTTTCCAATAAGAACATACTTGGTATTTCAATTTCTGTTGAATTGTGTGGGATGGTACCTCAACAGTCATTAGCAATGTCATTAAACATTTTTTTTTTTGAAGCAATGTTGTAGACAGAAAATCTGATGTATACAAATGATGTCAAAAAAAAAAAAATTACAGCACATGGTACCCTTTTCTCCCCCCTCCTTTATAACTATATATATATAAATATACTCTTCTATGTGGAGAATATATATATATACACAAGTTTCAAAATATATGTAGCAGTTTGAAACTAATTCAGCTACAGAGTTCAAAGGAGTTACAGTTGGTTTATAAAAATGGGAAATAAAGGCTCCATTGAAGTTAATGAGTGTTTTGACAATCTCGCCTGAGATTTGCAAATGTCAATTTTGCAATAAAAATACTCTGGTGATAAGAATTCTATTGCTCTCATCTCACTAATACAGCAAATGGTTTCAGATCAGAAAAATCCAATGTCCTGAGGAAATAACTAACCAAACAAAAAGAGTAAACAAAGAATGATCTTATGGACCAAACTCTACTGAAATCAAAGTCAGTAAGTTTATTAATTGTATTTAGGTGTGGAATTAATCAATCCCAAAACATATTTCAACTATTGCTTCAGTTATTTCCTCCTTTTACTTTTTTTTTTTTTTTTCTTTTCACTGTTTCTTCATCAAGATAACAACACATTTTTAAATTTAGTTACCATCCACTGGTTGGATATTTTCCTTTTTAATTCTTACAGACATTATCATCTGAGACAATGAAACTGTGCACTTCTCTTTGTGTTTATGCACTGTTGTGATAGTTCATGAAGAGGAAAATCTCTTACTTATTCTGTGAACTTACTGTGATACTGAACATAAGTTTATCATATATAAATTAAATATATAATAAATTGTTCAGGTGCTTTACAAGATACAGTGTAAAGATGTGACCAAATGAAAGTTTTCAGAGAATATTCTGTTATCAGAGAAGTGATAATGAAATCACATGGTTGTTCCTACATGATTTGTTGGAAGCCTTAGGTGGTTTAATGATGTGATAAACAGAAGAGTTCTTATCAAAATTATTCAAGATGATTTCAAAACATACAACACAGTTGTGAAAAGCTAATTTCAAGAGTATCTCAAGAAACAGAACATAGATCACTTTAAAAAAAAAAAAAAAGTGTAGCAACATAGAACATTGTTATGGTGAAAAACAGTACCTGTATGGTAAAAGCTTAAATCAGATTTGAGATCTAATGTAGAAAATGACTGCATATGGGTACTAATAGGAACAAGAATTTAAAAATCATCATATACTGGAAGGAACAATAAATAATGAGACACAGTACAGCCATACAAAGGAAGACTTGGATCATTTACATGTCTAGTCTAACAGATGGCAATTGGAGTACAATTTAGATTGAGGAACATTAAATTCAAGAACAAAGGAGATAAAATAATTTACAGTATATATATATGTATATATATACAGTATTTATAAATAAAATATGGGCAAAGGGACTTTCTACAAGGGCCTGTAGTGCCCTTGTAGGCAAGGGGTAATGGTTTAAACTGAAATAAGGTAGATTTAGATCACATATAAGGAGGACGCTCTTGAGGGTGGTGAGACACTGGAACAGGTTGCTCAGAGATGTTGTGGATGCCCCATCCCTGGAAGTGTTCAAGCGCAAGTTGGACAGCTCTCTGGGCAAACTGATCTAGTGAGAGATGTGCATGCCCATGACAGATGGGGTGGACTTGATGATCTTTAAAGGTCTCTTCAAATCCAAACCATTAAATGATTCTATATATCACCTGGTATTGTAAAACTGGAAAGCTCACTTGCATGCATCTTAAAGTGACCTTCAGTTCATTTTAGCTTATCATTGGAACATATCCACCAAAAAAAAAAAATATAAAAAAAAATCAGCCTACTGCCTGACCTTTTATTTTAGCAATGAATTCTTTACTTCTATTTAATTCTTCTAAAGAATTCTTTAGCAATGATGCTATGATTTTTAGAATTAATGAGAAAAGTACCACAGTTTGAAAAGTTTATTTGGAAGGATATCTTGAGGAAAAATGGTCATCAATGCTTTTCAGTGTACTAGTTTGAATCTTAAGAAACCATTTCCTGGACTATCTTGACCAAAAAATAAGGTGAATTTTCATTATAACTTAGCTGAACAGACAGAAGAGGCATGCAGCCCTTGACCGTTACTGTTAAAACTTTACCTTTCTTTCTCCCATCGGTTTTTCAGTGCTTGAATTCTCAACATACCCTTAACTGATCCAACTTAGTTCTCTCAAGAGTAATTGATCCTGCTGGCTCCTGTCCTTGGACAGACAGGAAAAGGAGCACTGAAGATCCCTCTCTAATCACTGCAGCAATAAACTGAATGCTACAATTCCTGAAAAGACTGGTGTGAAGAATTCAAAAAGACATATATTTGTGAAATAATTACTTCCATTTTCAAGAATGTAGCTCTCTCTTGATAGAAGCTTCTTTGGCTATTTACATCTGAACTCTGGAAAGTTGTGGGTAACTGCATTTCTAACCAATAGTCTTTTTAATTTTGCTTTCAAAAGGTGTCTCCTGAATGGACAAGTAACAGTTCAATGTTTCACCACACATTCTAGATAATTTGTTTATTATTATGAAATATATAAGCTGTGCTTAAATTTAAGAATCCCATTAGAAAACTTCTGCTTAAACTTAAACATATCATTGGATAACTGAATAACAAACACTACTGTGACTGTAGTTTAGGTTAACATTATGTTTCTTGCTTTTTCAACATTTCAGCACTTGTGCATTAGAAAATTCAAATACTGCCATTCATTGTCACATTATAGCAGAATGAAGTTTGGTTACACCGTGACTGACAGAAGAATTTTGAAGCATTGAAAGTCCTTATTTGTAATCTCTCAATTGAAATGTGATTTAAAACGCCACATTACTCAACAGTGCTTAAGTGATTTCATCTATCATAAAACACCCATGTGTTATTTAACAATAAGATATAGGACATAATAGGCTAAATTACAGCAAAAGTTACAGCTTGGTCCTGAGAAAAGATAAATATCCCGCTTATACTTATGAATAAGGGTCACAAGTTGGATTTTAAATAATATATAAAATACTATTTTAAAAGTATGGTAAAGATGGTGAATAAAGATCATGCTAGACTGACAAGAAACTTCCAAATCCCAGAAGTAGAAAATCCTTGAATGTGATTTTATTTATTTATTTGTTAATTAATTTCCTCATAACCACATGGTGTGACACTTTCCTTCTCATCTCAGGACCTAAATAGCCATCATTAAAGCTCCATAACTCATTGCAGGGACATTATTTCTATCAAAACTTCCAATTATCTTTGCAGTGCATATCCCATGCAAATAGTACCCTAAGTGCTGTGGGGAAACAACACAACTATTTGTACCAGCCACCTCACTGGCTTTCTGCTAGCAAATGTCCAACAGACCCTTGCTTTCACAAAACTCTTTCCAGTGTCAGCAGCCATAGGATTCATGAAAAATAAACGCAGAAAAATGTGTATTTCCACAAACCTGTTTCTCCTGCACAGTCTTTTAAGCTTCAAGAAATCAGACCATGCACAGAAATCTCTACAGAAGCGGAAGAAGAGGATGACATATACATGTATGAAAATGAAGTTCCTTCTTCAGTAGGTCTTGTATTACCTTCCCTTTCACTGAAGGCTTGTAAACACTGTTTCCCTCTCCCCAACAATAATCTAATATATAACCATACCAAATAATAAATTTAAGACACACATTTCATTATATAGAAATTACATATTTAAGTTATATATTTGAAATACTGAAAAATTCTTGATTGTGCACAATATACTTAGTAGCTTGGATCCAACATAATTGAACATCTAAATGTTTTAATTACGCGCTTATCTGGAAAAAGCTATCTCTGCTCCTACTGAGGCTCCAAATATTTACAGAAATCATCTGTGATCACAGCTGATTGCTTTCCAGGGCAACAAGAAATTTTATTTGCAAGGAAACATCAGCATTCATATAGAACAGCCAGATATTTAGGAACCATAGAGAATGCTATGGTGGATCAGACAAGGTTCCATATATAGCAAAATGTTACTGAAAAAATCAGTAATAGCTTAACCACAGACTCCAATATACTTGGCATAGACCTGAAGTTTGGCCTTTATCAATGACTCTTCTTGACACATACATAATATTTTCTATTTGTAAATATACATGTACATGCCTTTCATCCAGACATGCCAGATACTTAGCTATCTGATTACATTTTATATAGAATTTTAAAATGATTTCTCTCTTAAACAATTTTCCCAATTCTTTTATGAGTTTTCCCCTTATTCAACTAATAGAAAGCTGATTTCCTTGAACAAGAAATATAAACTATATCACTTTTTATATTCAAGCAGCCCTCTTATCTCCTCAGGGTTCTCCATGAACAGAAAAGCATTAAATTACCTGTGGATGAAATTAAAATAGTGATATTGAAAAGGCCTATGAAGTTTTTATAGCCTATCAGATATACACGTGCTTTTACACATGTATGCTCACTTTAAAAAAAATGCTACATTGTGACAGACTGTTCTCATAGTTTACCTTCTAATGTTATCCAGTACAAAAAATGTGATCCATCAACCAAATGCTGAAACTGTGTGAAGACTATTGTCTTCAGTGGGTTCTGAGCAGATGCAGAAATCCATTTGCTTGCAGATTTCCATATGCCGGTCTGCAACTTGCACAGCTGACACTGCATTTTTTTTCCCCGTACTATCAGAACAATTCTAACTGCTCCCCACCCCCATTATGGTGCAAAAAGGAAGCAAAAATTAACAAAAATTTCCCCAGTTAATTCAATGGACCAAAGATAAAAAAAAAGGAAAAGGAAAAGGAAAAAAAAAAAGTAAAGGACAAGGAAAAGGAAACAGAAGGAAGAGAAACAAGACAAAACAGGAAAAGGAGCACATACTACAAACACAAGTACAGACAATACTGTAAACTTGCTAGCACTTGCAAAACTGTGTGGCTCAGGGAAACTGGTGTTGCAGCTCAAATGTTTTGACAGAGCTAATGTTTTTTCCAATGTAACTCCTTGAATATTAATAATTAAAATTTCAGATCACTAAACATGCAGTCTGGATAGTTCAGGAAATTGATGGTAAGATATAAATTGTTCATCATCAATTCAAGAATTAAAATATAAATTTATCGATTAAAATCTAGATTTCATGTACAGAAATTTTTAGCCCACGATAAAAATAAATAAAGAAATAAATAAAAAATCAGTTCCTCTCTCACCCAAAAAGCCATTTACCAAAAGATCTTAACATAACTAATACATAAATTCTGTGAACACTGAATTCACCAAAACTAGAAGACCAAACAAATTAAAAGAGATAATAATTTACTAATTATGGAAAAATCTTTGTGGTACATGGAACCGAGAGAAACTGGTCAATTCTCTTAAAAATTCACTTTATTCCAGTCATGTGGCAGATATTCACTTAGGCATAAGGATGTCCTGAAAATAATTTTTTAAAAAAAGGACCTTGTATTTCCTTGTATCTTTTTTTTTCAATCTACCTTTAAGAAAAAAAAAATCAAATAAGAAACAACATTTTTTGAAGGACATACCATTCTGAGAGATCAGGAATCCTCAAGGGAGCCACAGTTTTCTCAGAATTAAAGTTTATATATTTTTTTATTTGCTTAAAAGAACACAGATAATACTTACAATTGCTCCATATTCATTCTCATTCATGAATTTGAAGAAATAACTTAGAGACCATATGAAGTAGAAAATATTATTGAAAGATGGAATGTGAAGAGACTTATTAATGGCCATATTAAAATGTTAGTCACAAATACATTTGAACCAACTTATTAGTAACAGAGTTAACAGCAGATATTTCCAAGGCCAATATGGATAGGAAACAGAAGGAAGCATCTTCAAGGGATATTAGATAATGTCTTTGTTCTATCTACGTCTTCAAGACATATTATTTGATTTGAAACTATTAACATATAATATTGAAAATAAATTTTCTAGGTTTGGGTCTTAATGTGCTACTAAAACCACAAGATTGATTAGTGATTTCTGCCTATGAAGGCTGAAATGTCAGTTAATTCGATTTCTCTGTCTCTGATTAATGAAAAAGAAAGTGGCTGGTGGCCTGTGGCATCTACAGCACCTCTGCTCTGCTCAAAGCACATTTGCAATACAGCTGGGCATTAAGTAGCATGGTTTTAATATTAACATGAGAGTTGCAGCAAAAATTTGTGACTGTCATGACAAAAGTGACAGGCAAAAGTGAAGCAACTGCTCAGAACTCCTGAACACAGTGGAGTTGGTAAAGATTGCTGAAATAAATGTCATAGCACCCTTCTGAGTAATAACATTGATTAAGTATGCTGGTGTACTTATTTATAATTCCCACAGAACAATGAAACAAATTATATTGTTTCTAAGTAATCCAGTTTTTACAATGACACAAGCAAGCAGTGAATGCATGCCAATGTATAAAGCAAGATAATGAGTTGCTAACAACAGCTCTTGACCAACAGTACCTGAGTCTTCTCCATTTATACCTACTCTATCTAGCAGAAATACCAGTCACCCAAACAGTCTTAGCATAACTTCTAAATAGCATTGTATCAGTTCTGCTTTTTGTTCATCAGTTGCTCACCATAAAACACAGAATACTGTGTAGTAAGAGTAACTATTATAGTAAGTATTTCTGCTTAGTGCTGTGGTAATTACCAGATCAATACCAGCAATAAAGCACCTGCAGGCAAAAGCCAGTCCTTCTGACAGAAACTTATTTGATCTAGATTCATGAATAGTGAGTAGAAGGCAGAGAGCCCTGTATGCTAAAGCTTTGGAGAGCAAAGTCACCTCTGTCTTTCCAGCTCTCCCAAGCTGCCTGTCAAGCAGTTCCTGTGGAATATGTATGCCTCTGTAAGTGTACCAATTTCTCTCCAGAGACTATTGATGTGAATCCAATAGAGCTGTGATATCCCTAGATCTCCGATACAGTAATTTCTAATGCTGCCTTTTACAAGTGTTTTGTGACAGCAGTTTGTAGTATTACTACAAACAAACATATTTAATTTCCTTTTATGATTAATAACATGTTTATTCCATTTCAGTCAGACAACACAGTTCTGACAGAAAATCTACAGTAACTTCAATTTGTGGTACACAATTGCTTCTCAAAGTAGAGAAGAAAGCTAGTCTCTCAAGGTTTAGGGTAACATATTTGTTATAAATAAATAAAAGAATTTTTGGAAGGAAAGGGAATGATTTATTCTCACTATTTTCTAAAATTGCTTACTATTGAATGCTCCAGTATGTGTGAAGTTAGTCTTATCAATCTTATCTAGGGTAACTGAAGATCATTACATCAATAGATCCCAGTCAAGGAAGTATGTCACTGTAAACCAGACACATACTAGATAAAGACAATATTTTCAGTCGTCGTCCCCCCCCTTAAAAAAAAGTATATATATATAAAAAAAAAATGGTTTAGCAAAAGTTTTTTTTAGCAAAAAAACTCTAAAGCAGGATGTCTAAAAACATGTTAATGATGGATTATAAATATAAACTTTAAACACAATAAAACCAGATGGAGATACCTAATGTGATACTGAATGCCAAGTGGCACCGTCTTGCATATATCTCATTAGAAATCAGGTAGACTTGGCTTCCAGCAAATAGCTGACTCTCTAAAGAGAAACCTGATTCATATAATCTACAGTTTTCCATTCCAAATCTGAGAGTTTGCTCCGTGCATGTTTTCCAGTTGTAGTTGTTCCTCAGGGTCTCGCAGTCTCCTTATCTTTGGCCTCCAGTGGCTTGGCCCTGATCACTAAACCAAGTTGAATGCTGTTACTGGTTTGCTTTTAAACTGTAACAAATTTATGCCGACAGTTCTTCTCCTAATTGATGCTATGGAGTAAGTGATAATCTAGTAGCTTGCAACCAATTCTGGTTCTCCCAGGAAAATTCTTCCTTGATTTTCACAGATGTTAGCAGTCTCTTTGTAGTATCTTTCCCTTGACTGACTTATTTTCAATGGAAGTGCTGATTTCTGTGGCTTTGGAGATAAAAACAGCCAATTCCCAGATGAGATGATCCTAGATTTATGTCCTTTTCACATGTATTCCCACCAACCTGCAGGCTTTTTTGCCAGTTCTATTTGTCTCCTGACATGTGCAACAGAGATGGAGGTGAATTTACAGCATATTAGCCCCCCAGGCTGTAATAAGTGCCCAATCTGGAAATTATTAAAAATATCATGTCTACTTTAAATTCCCATTATAACTATTGCACACTTGTTTTCTTTTGTAGACAAGCACTAAGTGATAAACTGCAATTACGTCTGTAATCTTGAGAATTACTAGGAGTGTTCAAAGACAGTCTTCACACAAACTCTCTGTAACACTGGAAATTCACACTCTTCCATAATCTGTACTAAATTCACACATTAGTAAATCCTTGGAAAGGAATCATGGCAGAGTCATTCTGTACACCTCCTGTCCATACAAGTGATGTGCATCACCAGCACTTTCACTCACTATGTATGTGTATATAGAGGTGAAAATGGATGTCTACTGTGGATAATTCATTGCTGATTCATCTCTCTCCCTCTCTTTTTTTTTTTTTTTTTTTAAACAAAGAAAAACAAAACACACACACCAAAAACAAACAAACAAACAAACAAACAAACAAACAAAACTGCCAGAGAAAAAAGGAGGAAGCAAGAATTCCTAATTTTTTAACAGCAATAGTGACAGTACAACTAACCTGCCCTTTGAGGTAAATTAATTTAGAGAATTACACATCAGTGTGCTGTACTGCACCCTGAACACTGGTTAGGAATCCTTGAGTGGAATGAATCTCTCTTCTCTGTCTTTTAAAAATTATCTGTAATCATTTCATCACTTGATTATGTATCTCAGTAATAAGTGAACTGGCACCATTTGCCAGTTAAAGAGAATTTTAAATGTTTCATTTAAACTAATCTGCTCTGTGTTCTTTTAGTTATGTTGATTTTAAATTTAAAGAAAATGATGACAGAAAGAATACTTACAATAGGTAAATAGTTTTCTTCCTAGTCCCACTGTATGTCAACAAGGCAAGACAGCACTAGCAATTACAACCAACAGACTCTGAATATGACTTGCTGAAATGTCACACTTTGAAATGTTTTTTAAGGACAAGGAAGTCTTAAGGGGGAAACAAATATGAGAAAATATTTTGGTATACCAGAAATCCCCACCTGAACTTACTGACGCACACCTTCCAAGCTTCTGATGTAGTACATTTTGATCACTTGTTCCTCAAAGCCAAAAGAAGCATAAAAATGCCTTCCACAATGATATAGAGGCAAAAAGAAACAATCCTCCCCCCAAATCTGTCCCATCCAAAAAAAAACCCACAAAAATCCCTCCAAGTGTTACCATAAAAATTGTAATTACAACAACGACAACAACAAAAACCTTTTGCTATCATTTCAGGGGTAAATTAACCGTCTAGCAGTTTCTTAGATGACCAAAATAAAACAAGCAAATAAAATATTTTACAGAACATTCAAGTTTTGTTTGCAGTTTCAAAAATCGTCTCTATGAAAGGAATTTTCTAGGGATAACTGAAGCTTATCACTGATTTGAAGTATTTTGTGCTTCCTCACATCTACAATAGCACAAGTGTATGGGAAGTGAATTCAGAGTTAAATGTTTGCTTCTAACAGTCACAGTAACGGTTTAAAATAGAACTGGTTTATGTTCTCTCCTACAATACTAAATTCAGACAAACAAAACACATAGCAAGCTATCTAAGGCTCTTAGAACTCTCCTGTATCTGCGTACATAGCATCTGTATGGCTCCCACTTGGCTTTTTGCTGCAGTTAGGCGGTTCCTTTCATCATCCTATTTCTAACAATCCCATTTTTCTTCTCCTTGAGTTTTGGATATATTTCTTCAAATACAGACTTTTGTGATCCTGCAATGAAGAAAGAGTTCCAAAAAGATCTGCTGCTTTCTAACTTCAGTTAAGAGCTGTTTCCAACAAATGAGGAATATTTTCTGATCGCAGATGGTATCAGGATTTTTTTTTTTCCTTCAAAGCTAAATACTTTGACAAGACAAAGATTCTGCTATATTTTCAACCACTTCTGCTATGTCACTCTCAAAAGTCATTTTTTTCTCTTTCTTTGAGATCAGTGTACATTTAGTAGCTTTATGCCAGATGTATGGGTATAATGTGATGTTGGTGCTCCAACTACTTGAAATATGTTAAGAGGATGACATGATGCTCCAGACTTGTATGACATGATACTCCATAGACTTATGATGCTCCATAGCTTGAGGTAGGAGAGAAAGAAAAAATAGTGAGAAATAAAAGATAGGCAGGAGGAAATGCTTTTCTTACTTGGCAACTTGAGAAGCTGCCTTAAATGCCAATGACAAAGTTTTGTCCTCTACTCCTGGGGGAATACTTCAGAAGATATTCTTTATCTTATGATTTGGATATTTTCCCTGTAGTTGCACACTGGGCTAGCTTTTCATTTTCTATGTATACAAAGGAGACTGGAGAAAATAATTGGAGATTCTAATGTGATTTACTGAAAACCCTGAGGTTAAGACACCACATTTTTTTAATGACACATTTCTGTTTAAGGAAGTCATCAGGTGTTGATTTACATCCTGCTTTCCCAATAGAATCCACCTTTTTTTAATCTATGATGATCCCTGAAATAGTTAAATCTTTCACGTTCTTGAGGAGACTGTTTCTACAGCAATATATTTAGAAGTTTTGAACATCAAAAAAACAACAACCAAAACAAACAAAACTCACAATCACATGGAACTGGAATGCATCTTTATCAGTAGGGTTGAGGAGCCTGTGGTCCTTTCCTCTTTCACCATGAAAGGCTGTCAATATGGCAAACTCAACATGTTGTCAGAGAACACAGCAACAACCTGCACTCATGATCTGTTGCCAGCTAGACTGTGATTTTAATGTAGATGCAAGTAATTGCCAAGCACAGGAGTGCCTAACATCAACTTTTGCAACCTCAGGCAAAAATAAGCAAACAAAAAAAATGCATTCTGATTTATTTCAAAAGGATTACAAGTTTCATCTAATCCTTTTCAAAAGGATTGCAAGTTTCATCTAATCAAGACTAGTCTAAAGGCTGGCAATTACAACCAGTGAAATGCCTGAAGGTGAATGGACAGTTTACATCCAGTTGCAGAGACAACCATGACTAACTTCTTACCAGCAATCAGTACTGTGCTCCAGCGCATGAGGAGAAAAGGTACTAACCAGATTTCTTGAGATACAGTTCAGTATTGCAATGAGCTTTTTCACAAAATGTTAATTTTCATATATATTAAAAATAATGATATAAAATCTAAATGCATAATAAAAAGATACATTAATTAAACCTATAACACAAATGACATGCCTTATAAAACAAGAACAAATGGAAAAAAAAATATCAATGAACTAAAAATGAAGTGCAAGAAGTTTTCGACTACCTGACAGGCAAAGGCATGAACATATCTCATATTGTCTTCAGGTCCCTGATGGGTCTGTTTTTGTACTCTGAGTTTAGGAGGATGAACTCAACTTAGGTATGATAGCAGAGATCCTGTTTTAGACGTGATCATAGAACTATAGAACAGTTTGGGTTGGAAGGACAGTTGACCCAAACCGGTCAAAGGGATGTTCCATACCATATAGCATCATGCTGAACAAAAAAACTGGGGGAAATTGATACTTGGGGAGGTGTTATGCATTGGTTGGTGGATGGTGAGCAATTGCTTTATATATATACGTATATATATTATTATTATCATTATTATTACTTTGACTTCCTTTTCTATCCTATTAAACCGTCTTCATCTCAACCTAAATTTTTACTTTTTTTTTTTTTTTTTTTTTTTTTTTAAATTGTCTCCTCGCTACCACTGTGTTTGGGGAAGGGGGTGGGGAGAGAGAGGGGAGGAGAGTGAATAGCTGTGAGATGCTTAGCTGCCTGCTGTGTTAAACCAGAATAGAAGCACTAAAGCTGCTCTTCCCTCCTCTGTTTTAGGTAAATGATTTTGAATACTCATAATGAATGTTTTCTGCACTGAGATTACTCTGGGTAAGGTCTCTATAGTTTGATTGTCATATAAACTTAACATTTGCCAATGATAAATTGATGCTTTTGAATGATGTGTGCCAATTTTTCCTACTTCAGTTAAAAATTAAAAATGTAGTAGTTTCTTCCTCTATCACACCAGAGAAGCTACACATTAAAAAAAAAAAAAAAAAAGCCTTTACTAGAGAATAATTAAATTGCTCAAAACTCTACGTTTGACATGCATAAATATAGAAAATCATATCCTGAGTTGGAAGGGTTCCTCAAGGATCATCAAGTCCAACTTCTGGCCACACACATAGGACTACCTAAATATTAAACCACGTGTCTGAGGGAGCTGTCCAAATATTTGTTGAACTCTGACAGGCTTGTATGAATGAATAAAAGTTTTGGTACCCTGGCAGTTCAGCAAATCATTTCTCAGGCAAAATGTCTGAAAAACTAATTATACAGATACGTGCAAAACATTTTCCACTGTTGGGCACTTTTCATCTGTATGTTGTGATGAATGGCACATTTATATTTCTGTCATATGTTTCTACATATGTCATTGTAAAAGCACTCCAGTGACCCAATATTTACATCAAGAGAAGGCAGAAAAATCACAGGATATGACAGTTTTGTTTTTTTTAATGTCTACTCAAGAAGTCATTGAAGTAATCATTACATGTGCTGCTTCTGTTAAAAAACAAAACAAAACAAAACAAAACAAAACAAAAAACTAGACAGAAAGAAGGTGAGGGAAAGTGGGCAGGGAAGCCACCCCATACATTTGACCTGAATGAGGCAGGGTATGAATACATATAATGATTTTTCAACGTGTTTGAAGATTTGCAGCTTTAGGGAAAAGAATTATACTAGAAAGGGGGCAGGGTAAGTACCATTCAAATGGAGCCATTATGCTTGCATCTATTTGGGTACTGAAATGAGATAAAAGCTATATCACAGGCGTAATGACTTCAAGAAAAAAAATAACTGATATATCTCCTGCAAAACGGATTATGAAACCTTTTAGTTCTGCTTTGTATCAGTGGTCTAAATGATGAAACAGAAGAAACAGCACAATTTCCCTACCCTCAGCAGAAACACATAAGGAACTATAGAAGTGCTGGTCAATCACTGACCAGCAGTACCATTTGTATAGACATTGGGGTAAATTAACTAAGTATCTGTGGTCCCTGTGCATTGTTCCTCTACTTCTTTCTCACCCTTTCCTCTCAAGATTCTTGCAGAACATACACAAGATAAAATCAGATTAAACTTATAGATAAGTTTTCCTCCACCTCAGGTCAAGAAGGGAAAAAAGAGAAAGAAACAGAAAAAATAGGGAGTGATGTTAACTTATTTCTTATTTCTTTCTCAGTGAGACTGAAATCAAAACTTGCCTGAGGAAACTGAATCAAGCCTAGAGATTCAGAAACACATAACATCACACGGAGCATGGGATGAAGCTGTAATATACTCAAAGTTTACATCTTCCAACAAATATCTTAAAATAGCAGTTCTTTCCAGCACAGCTACTGTCATCGTGATAATTAAAGGAAAAAGCCTTAAACTGGATACTGAGATAGAAACCCTCCAATATTTGGAACCTGCTGGAATTCAGATGTTACTTTTGCATTGTGGACCTGTCTCCAAAACAGGATAAAAGCTCAGCCTTAGATGACAGAGCTTTGGAAGAGTTCCCTATTAACCTAAGATCACAAACTGGGAAAAAATGAAAAGCTGTCTAATCGTTACACACTGTGTCACAAAACAGCTTCCAGGAAAATACTTCCATAACCAGTGCATTCATTTGAAAAGTTCCAGCTAGTACTAAGCAAACATTTTAATTCTGTTGAGGGAAAAAATAAAACAGAACCAAAAACCTTCATGTACATAGTTCTTTCTTAAGTATTTGGAAAACTGCTGAGTTTCCATTATAATACCCTATATTTTTAAAAGCTGTGTTGCTACAGCAGGAATAGATATTTAAATGTGAAATATCAAATGTATTAACTGCACTGTGATGACACAAAATTTAAGTGCTCGATTCCTCATCACTACCAAAACACGGCACTGTCAGTATATAGCTCTAGGAGAATATGAAGACAATAGGGCTCTGGAATTTCTTTTACAATATGGAGTAGTTCATAGAGACTGTGAATAGCTGCTAGAAGCACATGCATACATGTACTTCCAAGATTTTGATTGCACTCTTAAATGGCTGGGATATCTTAGAAAACAACAATTTTTAGTTATCAAAGCAACACCTGTGACTGACAGGACTGTGACATTTGGCAGTTTCCTAAATTAAGACACACTAATGATAGACATGGACTATGCCCAGAAATATACCCAGAAGCTGTCTACTGTAATGTAATTTTCTTTTCAGTTTTTCAAAGAAAAAGATGACTCTTTTTTTGACACATTTGGGATATGTAATGCATTCTGAACACATACGGGGAAAAAGTAGAGGTACTTAATACCTTCTTTGCCTCAGTCTTTAGCAGCAAGACTAGTTCTCCTGGTACTCAGCGCCCTGAATAGACAAGGTAGATAAGGACAAGGAAACAAAGACCTCATAATCCATGAGGAAATGGTTAGCAACCTGTTATTCCACATAGACATACACAAGTCTATGGGCCTAGATTGGAACCATCTGAGGGTACTGTGGGATCTGGCAGAAGTGCTCACCAAGCCACTTTCCATCATTTATCATCAGTCCTGGCTGTCAGAGGAGGTCCCAGTAGACCAGTGGTTAGCAAACATGATGCCCATCTACAAGAAGGGCTGGAAGAAGGATGGGGAAACTATAAGTCTGTCAGTCTGACTACACTGCTGGAAAGGGTTATGGTGACGATTATCTTGTGTGCCATCATGCAGCATTTATGGGACAACCAGGTGAACAGGCCCAGTCAGCATGTGTTTAACAAAGGCAGGTCCTGCTTGACAAAACATGATCTCCTTCTACAACAAGATGACATGGTCAGTAGACAAGGGAAAGGCTGTGGATGTGGTCTACCTAGATTTCAGTAAGGTTTTTCACACCATTTTCCACAGCATTCTCCTGAGGAAGATGGCTGCTCAAGGCTTGGATGTGTGTACGCTTCATTGGATTAAGAACTGTCTAGGTAAATGAGCCCAAAGAGTCATGGTGAATGGAGCTAAATCCAGCTGGAGGCTGGTTCCTAGTGGTGTTCCCCGGGGCTCAGTACTGGGGCCAGGTCTCTTCAATATTTTTATCAGTGATGTGGATGAGGGGATTGAGTGCACCCTCATTAAGTCTGCAGACAACACTAAGTTAGGCATGAGTGTTGATCTGCTCAAGGGTTGGAAGGCTGTACAAAGAGATCTGGAAAGGATGGACCAATGGGCCAAGGCCAACAGTATAACATTCAACAAGGCTAAGTGCCAAGTCCTAGACCTGGGGCGTAACCCCATGCAATGATGCACGCTGGGGGAAGAGTGGCTGGAAACCTGCCAGGCAGAAAGGGACCTGGAAGTATTGGTTGATAGCCAGCTGAATATGAGTCAGTAGTGTGCTCAGGTGGCCAAGAAGACCAACAGCATCCTGGCTTGTATCAGAAATAGCATGACCAGCAGGACTAGGGAAATGATTGTCCACCTGAACTCGGCTCTGGTGAGACCACAGCACAAATACTGTGTTCAGTTTTGGGCCCCTCACTATAAGGGCATTGAGGTTCTGGCACATGCCCAAAGAAGGACAACAAAGCTGGTGAAGGGTCTAGAGAGCAAGTCTTCTGAGGAGCAGCTGAGGGAGCTGGGGTTGTTTAGTTTGGAGAAAAAAAAAAAAAAATGCTCAGGGGAGACCTTATTGTACTTTACAATTACCTTAAAGGAGGTTGTAGTGAGGTGGGGATTGGGCTCTTCTTCTTTGCATCAAGATGAGGGTAAACAGCCTCTAGTTGTACTGGGGAAAGTTTAGGTCGGATATTAGGAGAAATTTCTTTATTGAAAGGGTTGTAAATTATTGGAACAGGCTGCCCAGAGAAGTGGTTGAGTCAGCATCCCTGGAGGTCTTCAAGCAACATATAGTAACAGAACTGAGTAGCATGGGTTAATGGTGAACTTGTCAGTGCTACATGAAAGGTTGGACTAGATGATCTTAGAGGTCTTTTCCAATCTGAATGATTCTATGACTCTATAAAATATGTGAATCACTGTGGTGGTTTCACTTTGATGGGCAGCTAAAGTCAACCTCAACTGCTCTCTCACTCCCTCTCCTCAGAGGAACAGGAGAAGAAAATGAGATTAAATGGTGGGGGGGTTGGAACTAGAACCACCTATGGCAGGGGGTTTGGAGGTCCCTTCTAACCCAGGCCATTATTCTATGATTCTATAATGCAATATCTGTGATACAGTACCCTCAAGAGCTAAAGATCCAATTTCTAAATATAAAATTTTAGTGACTTTTCAAGTTATTGCCTCTTCCCTTAAAGTTTATACATAAGTGAGGGTGCAGCTTAGTCTGTAACATTTTCCACTAGCAGAATTATCTGCAGTACATGTGAAAGTAGTATGTAATCATTAAATCATCTTGTTTTTGAAAAGATGATTACTTGCTTTGGTAATAACCCCAATCTTCTTGTGAACTTGTTTTTTCCTAGGAGCAAAACTATCAAGTTACTTTTTATGTTACCTTTTTGGTCATTAAGGACTTCTTAGGTGCCAGTTCCACCTGAATGAAGGATATTTGAAGTGTGTATAAGCATCTTGAGTAGTAATTTAATATAAAGGTGCTTGTTTAATAGATTGGGTTCATGGGAACATTTAGATTTGACTCTTGTACTAGAGAGAGAAATTCAGTTAAAGACGTCTCTATTAAAATGAAATATCACTATCATGTCAGATGCGGAAATACATTTTATATTTAGTATACTCCATATGCTATTCATTACAGCTAGATCTGTAGGTTATTCATTTCACCTTCCCCCAAAAACAAAACAAAACAAAACGGAATTCAGTTAGTTTAGGTTCCTTTTCAAATATAGTGCTAGTAATGCCAGAAGCCTGCACAGTTTTCATGCTAAAACAATCTGATAATTCAGCTTTTATGCTAATATGCTATATTGCCTTTTGTTCTATGACAAGATATGTGTCATTGCTATGGAATTCTACAGAAATATGTTATTTATGAACAGTAAAGCCTTCAAATAACTTGATTCTGCCTCTTCTGTCCCTCATACATATATTACCAAAAATGCTCTCTATCAGTTCAGATCAAGGTTTAGATTGTGAATTTTCATATAAGAATGGAGCTCATCTCCCCACCTTCAATGTTTAAGATGATAATTAAAAGAAAATAAAAGCTGTAATAGATGCAATAAACAGTATGTGTATAGGTGATGTGCTATGAATAGTGCTTTGCAAAGCTATCCAAGAATGATTGTCAGTAGCTTTCTGGTTTTAAAAGTGGAGATTAAAATTTCTTCCTATCAATTTTCACATATTTCTTGCAGTCATTTGCATTTTAATGAATAAATAGTTCTATTAGGTTATTATTTTTAAAATGTAAGTAATGAGTTACATGAATTTTAGCACAATATGTGTTTATATTGTAGTAAAGAACTGCTGATGAGAGCAATTCTGTTAAAATGTAAAATTATTTTTACACAGCATGCATGGTATACAAATGCATTAGAACTAAATCTCCTACAATATCCTCTCACTGGCTCTGAAAAGTTCACAGAAACTCTGGAACTGTTTGTACACAAGGAACATTAGGAAAATGAAACTGTTACTTTTAATTTTCTTATCTGCTTTTTTGCAGTTTTGGACACACTACTAAGACATTCTACTGTATGTTTATTTCTAAAATAAATGAGCAATGCTGTATTTTTTTCATGCGTGACACCACTAATGCACTGTATTTTCACTTTACAAAGTTACCCTTGAAGAGTACCCAAAAGCTATATAGCTAGTGCTGAACACAGCAGTTATTCTGAATAGCAGAAATTGCTATAATATATCAGGAATTCTTGGCACTGTTCCTTGCGGTGTCTGTCTGATTAGTTACTGATACAGTTTAAGGTGCTAGTTATGATTTAAAAAGCCATAAATGGGTCAGGATCCACTTATTTGAAAGACTGCCTTTACACCTGTGTCTCTCAGTACAAATTGGCTGACCTCTCTCCAGTCCAAGAACTTGCGGACTTACTGCAAACCCAGAGCTTAGATCAGGCTCCTTTTTTCTACATATGCATTTATTATTCAAACACATAAATTTGTGTTTGAATAATATGAATATGAAAGAATAGTATTCTCTGGTCCTCCAAAAAGCTGTCTACCTACAAGCTTTTGTTGGGTCTGTTGCATGCGCTGTGCATGCTTCAAACCCGCCAGAGAGGCAGAGTTACTCTTACTGTTTCAACTTGTAATAGTACCTTCATGTTCAAGCTGCTGCTGATGAAGTCTGAGGAATCACACATATGCCATACTTACAATGCAAATAATTCAAACCCAAACTTATTATGCTGACAGTTGGAGAGAGTCAGGGGATACATCTGCTGTATCAACTGCCCAATATTTCACATCAGAAAGAAGAGCTGAGACAATTGTCATGTATTAATAGATTAAATAAATACTGAACTCCTGGAACAAAACAATGCCCCATTTTCATTTTTCACTATCATATTTTTCTGCCTCAACATGGCAATGCAGGTGACTGAGACAGGATATCTGTGAGAATGCCCTGATGGGATATTATCCAAGCAAAACCAGTGTTAAAGGCAGAAAAATTAAAATTCCACACAACAAAACCAAAATTTCTGAGACCATATACATCACTTCATTAAATTACTTGAAGGTAATTAAGATAAGTCATTCTAGTACCAGTTAAAAAAATGACAAAGAGTCACACAACTGATTTTTCTTGTAAATAAACTTTATTCGCTTCCTATGGTGGTAGATGGGGGAAAGTCAATAATACCTGGATAGACAAAAATAATCTGACATGTTGAGAAAGTTGCCTTTGGACCACAGACATTACTGAAATAGTTTTCAACAAATACAGAACCACTGGATGAGAGGATCATAGAATATCCCATGTTTGAAATGGACTTTCAAGTCCTTCAATGATCATCATGGACCTTCAAGATCCTTCAAGGATCATCAAGTCCAACTCCTAGCTACACATAGAACCACACAAAAATATACTATACGTCTGAGAGTGCTGTCCAAAGACATCTTGAATTTAGCAGTCTCGGTGCTGTGACCACTTCCTCAGGGAGCCTGTCTCAGTCCCTGACCACCCTCTTGGTGAATAACTTTTCCCTAACACCCAGCCTGACCCCAAGCTGTCCCAGCTCCATGCTGCTCCCCTCAGGTCCTATCACTGGTCACCAGAGAGTAGAGCTCCCTCCACTCCCCATTGTGAGGAAGTGGCAGGCTGCCATGAGGCCTTCCCTCAGTCTCCTCTTTCTCTAGGATGAAAAAAGCAAGTCTTCTCCTCTAGACCTTTCACTGTCTTTGGTGCCATCCTTTGAGCACTCTCTAATAGTTCAACAATAATAAGTTATTATTAGTTCAACAATAATAAGAACAATAATATTGTTCATAGATTGCAGTGCCCAAAACTTCACACAGTACTTGAGGTGAGGCAGCACCAGCGCAGAGCAGGACAATCCCCTCAGTGGGCTAGCAGTGCCATGCGTGATGCACCCCAGGGTGTGGTTGGCCCTTTTGGCTACCAGATTAAGCTCATATTCAAGTCGTCATCTACCAGAACCCCCAGATCTATTTCCAATGAAATGCTCTCCAGTCTCTCATCACCCAGTCTGTACATATATCCAGGGTTGCCTCATCTCAAGTGCAGAATCTGGCACTTGCTCATTAAGTTTCATGTCCTCAGTGATTGCCCAGACCTCTAATTTGTCAGGTCCTCTGTGGAAGTCCTCTCCACCCTCAACAGAGTCAACAGCTCCTCCTAACTTAGTGTTATCTGCAAATTTACTTTGTATGCATTTGAGGCCTGCATCCAGATTATTTATAAATATATCAAAGAGCACTGGCCCCGGGGAAAATGGAGCCCAGGGGAACCCTGGTAGTGACTGTCCACCAGCCTGATGTAATCCCATTTACCAGAACCCTTTGAGCCTATTGTTCACCCATCGTATTATGTATTTATCTAGCTGTGTGCTAGACATTTTGTCCAGAATAATGCTGTGAGAAACAGTATCAAAAGCTTTGTTGAAATCCAAAAAAAGATTACAAAAATATGCTGATACACAACAGTTTTGGTAAATAGCTATACATATATATATACACACATATATGTGTGTATATATATATATATATAATGCACCACTGATGATACAAAGGCCTGTTAAAGTTAATTAACAGCTCTAATTTAAAAAGCTTATAAAATGGATTAGTTACTGCTTTCCTCAGAATATACTGCATGGTGACTACAGTTGTCCCCTCTCCTGAAAAGCTCTCAACAATTATTTCTCTTTTGCCAAAAAATATGAATTATGAAATTCCCCTTTTTCCCAGTTATATTAAAAAAAAAAAAAAAAAAAGAATTAGCAAATATAATGCAGTTACCTGTCATATTGCAGTAAACTTTCAAAGGTCCCAGTGCCCCACTGCCATCTGGATCTATCCAGTAGTAATTTGAAGTTTTGCCCAAGTGTTTGTATGCTTCACAAGAGAGTTCATAAATAGCTGGAATAAAATAAAATACAACAATAAGTATCTTCAAATCCTGGAGCAGAAAAAAATCCATAATAACAGTAAATTGACCTTATTTGTATAAAGAACTATACCTTTGACATTAAAATAATGTCAATAACTTTCATAGAAAATATTTCCAAAAAATACAGAAGTGATTAAAAACTTAAGGCTTATTTATTTATTTATTTATTAATTTATTTATTTTTCCCTCTACACATAAGAAAAAGTCAGAATAGGGAGAGAATTCCAACAACTTGGGGGAAAGTGTTGGAGGGGAGGAACAACCAAAGATTTTTCGAGAGTAACTTAAAACCTTTTTTTGAAAATACCTTGGTTTAGAACTTTGTTTATACAGTGTTTTTTTTTTTTTTTTTTAAGTGTTTTCGTGTTGTTGTTGTTTAAGTTGTATATTACAAAAGAAGATTTCTATTGATACAACATACTTTTCCCTTTAGTTTTCTTTAAAGATATACATCAAAAAGGTTTTGATTTTTTTTTTTCAGTAAATATTAGATTTTTTGGGGTATTATTGTAACTCAGAATAAAATAGTTTCAAAATCGTGAAATTTCTCACTACACATAATACATGTCTCTATACAGCTCTGCAATTACATTACTACATATCTACATAACTATGACCCAGCAAGGTCTAAAATTTCTTCATGTTTACTGGAAGAAGTTTAGCCAACTTAGCAGAGGTTTTTTCTTATTTTTCCTTGACCTCTGTATACCACTTTTTATTTCACCTCATAAAACTGCTTGTCAGGTTGTGTTATGAAGATAACACACAATGCTCAGATATCAGAATATATCAAGCATTGTTGAGATGCTTTTCTAATAATGCCCAGGTTTTCCTTGTAATACATGACTATTTTGATGTGCAGTATCTATAAACAAACAACAACAGTCACTTTATGCACAGAAAATTTATATATTTAAAAGTTATACAAATATTAATATTTTAAATGCAAATTCAGACAAAAAAATGACTACTTTTTTTTTTTTTTTGTAAGTCTTCTCTCTTGTGCGAGGACCAAATGTTACAAGTTTTTTTGTTTGAAATTAATCAATCAGCTGATAAAATAAATGAAATGTTTGTTTAACCACTTCATAACCACTCTACAATTTAATCTATTCGTTGGCAATTCTTACAGCTGATCTGAAAACACCAGCTGTATTTCAAATGTCCAAAAGGATGAGCTGTTTTGTTGGGTGCTGATTTTAAGTGGGTGACTGATCACATACATATATGTGCACACAAACATTTAAAGACCTCCAAACAACTATCAAGATGCAGGAAGGACAGTGGAGCTGAAAAGAAATCTTCAATTTTGATGGGGCATAAATGCAAAGCAAAAGATTATTATACAGGCATAAAGAAAATCTCTTTGTTGATGCTATAAGAAAAATAATTTTCTGGAAGACTTTACTTGTTCATTGCAGGGTCTAAATTCAATTTAATATAAGTAGACATTGTAATTAAATTGTGAAATATTCCAAGACATTTCCCCTCCTTGCTCCCCAAACTAAAATCAACAGATTATTTCATTATCAAGGAGATACTCTGCCTGTTTGCAGACATTTTATACAGATTTTCAGTTACAAGATATTAAGTAATTCATAATGTTTATTTTTTCTCCAGAAATGTATCTTTAACTCTCAACACATTATCTCAGTGTAACCACAAAATAGCATCTCTGTTAATGTAGTTGTGACATTGTGTCACAAATTTTAATAGATCAATTCAAGGTCAAGCAAAGAAGATTACAAATACTCTTTATGATTTTCTGGAAATTTGGGGACTTTTTTCATTTTTAAACTGTTTCAGAAAACTAAAGGAGCTTTGTAGTATCCAAATCTATATGTAAATCCACATGACATTTTTCTCCAACTTAGCTCCTTTCAAGAAGATAAGTCAGTCTTTGAGCAGAGATGCTAGAAAGAAAAAAAAAAAAAAAAAAAAAAAAAAAAGAAGTTAAAGTAAAATAGAGAAGACAAAGCTAACAAGTTATACTGTTCATTTATCCAATGACATGGAATAGTTTACAGAAAATTAAAGATTCAGTCCCCTGCTTTCTATTCTTCTGGAATGGGAGAACTAAGTGTTTGGTAGTTATTTAACAGCACAAAAAGGATAAATTTCTGTAAGTCAGCATTTGTTAAGCATCAACCAAATGTTGAACACCAAACAATGGAAATGAAGATAGTTCTTGAAATAAAGACAATGCATTGGAATATTCTGAATAAATTCAATTTGTGGAAAAATATTTTTATGAGGGTGTGATGGGATTTTGGCAGTTTTTATTCTGATGTAGATGTATACCTCAAGACCTTGAAAATGTATTATCAGGAATAAATAAAAATGAAAAGACAGATCTTGAATTAAGAAGCAGTAATGTACAAATCATGTAACAGGAATTCGGGAATAAAATGAAAGGATAAGTGAAGTTAGTATACTGACAGAATAATTCGTAATTGAGATTCAATAGGAAACAATCATGTTCTGGTATATGGAAACATTTGATGAAAGAAAAAGACCTTTATGTTGAATTCAGATGTCTACTGGTAGTCACTAATATAAACAGCAGAACAGAAGTGGAAAGCCTTAGGAAGATTAGGCTTTGAAGGGAAGCAGGGTAAGGCATGATACCAAGAACTCAGAGAAGTAGAAGACAGGATGCCACAGGATCATATCATGATTCAGTCCTTCCTTTTATGGCATTTGAAATGGTGCAGAAAGATTAGTCAAACGTGTAAGGGTGAAAAGGTAAAAACAGAAGTTCTAAGAAACCCAAAGAAAACGTATAACAGATGAAAGGACAAGTATTTAACAAGTCATTGCTTTGGAAGACAACAAGTTAATTAAATCCCATATGAAAATGAAAACAAAATACAGCAAGGAAGAGACCATGGCACAATCAAAGCATTAATGAAGAAAACAATTAAGAGATCCAGGAAAGACAAGTCAGCAAAATTCAAGACTTGGATATAACATATAGATGTACATATGCAAATAAGGAGAAATGCCTGCAGGAACAGGAACAGGAAAAGGTTTTTACTGAGGATTTCTTCTGGGAGATAGGGGAAAAAAAACAAAAAACAAAACAAACAAAAAAAAAAAAAAAACAAAAACAAAAACAAACAAACAAACAAACAAAAAAAACAGAAAGACACATAGCAACAGATTTTTGGAAGTAGGAGTAAAATAGCAAAAATGTGAATTTGCTTTCTTGGCAGCTTGTCCAAATACACAATATATACTCTTAATGGAATTCAGAACATTATTAAACATCAAAATCTTTCAAGATGAAGATAAAACTCACTACATCTGCATTTCTGGCCAGATAAGCAACTTCTAACGTAATACATCCAAGTATTAAATCAAAAGAAGGTTAATAATATTCTTTCTGATAAGAAGAGCGAAAAACAAACAAACAAACAAAAACAAACAACTACACACACAACAACAAATCAAACAAACCAAAAACCAACCAACCAGCCATCCACAACAAAACAAAAAGAACACACTCTATAAATGACTTTCTCTATCAACTTGACATTCTTTCATATCACATCAAAAACTGTCAATGAGAAAAAAGTGATGAAAACCTGGTCAGGACAGAACAGTGATCTGAGTTCTGATTTAAACTTCATTTAAACTCTTGGTGTAAAACACCAAGCTTCTTTAACTGTAGTAGCCTAAGCAGAAATCTAGTCATTTTAATCAGTTGACAAAAATAACTACAATGCATTTTGTAATTCACTATTGACTAAGCTAGCATCCATAACAGTGGGCTTTAGCACATATTGATGTATGAAGTTTTTCTTTTTACAAAAGTTAGGCTAGGGAAGCAGAGTAAGGGAGAACAACTTAGGAGTAAATCAAAAACTAACACAGATATCTACATCATTTTCATTGTTTTATATACTCATGGGTTCTCTTCTCCCAAAAGAACTGCTTATCTGAACCCTAAAAGGGAGGTAGTGATCAAGGAAAACATTTCTTTCTTAGTTTTAGGATCCTATATTTTAAATATCTGGGGAAAAGTTCAGACAACAAGTTTACCTAATAGTGTTTTTTTCTAGCTCCAGATTGTTTGCCAAAATTTGGAAGCAGTCATCTCTTAGATTTAAATGTCTGTTTATTCATTGAGGGAAATGTGGTCTTAATCCTGTTTTACTTTCTGACTGGAGTGAAGATCAAGAGTTATCCCATGCAGCTTACACAGCTGCTGGTTATTTCTAGAATGCAGAATAACTGAAATACAGAAAAGATTTAAGAACTCTTGTCACTTTACATGCTGTTCCCACAGAGTTTCAGTAGCACCTTGGTGAACTAAAGTTTCTGTAACACTATGTAAAAAGCAGTTTTCATTTAGGGCTAACAAATATCTTCCTTTTATAAGTACAAAGCTCATTATAAATACGAGACCTAGCTTGTTAGTCTGCACTATGTAACATAATGAATGTGTTGAAATGCATTTTGTTTCTGTCGGTGAACATGGCTGCGGCAGGGGATAAACTCCCCTGAACTTCTGCTAATGCAAGAGTAAATCTCCTTAGCTTTATGAGGGTGTAAGAAAGGAGTAGATTCACAGGAAATGATAGAATTAAATGAATATAAAAGTGACAAAAGTAGGAAGTACATCAGATCCACAAAGTCCTTCTACTCCTCTCCATTAATTTCAACTTCCCAGAAATATATTGAAAGCTAAATAGAATTATAAGGTGCTTGGATTTAGGTCACCCAAGTTGGTTTCAGCTCCTGAGCTCCTTTAAAGGGCTTAAAAGCACAAGAAAGGGGAAGAAAAAACAAAATTACTCAATAAATAGTTTTACACTGAATGGCATACCTGCAATTTTAGAAATTAACATTAATTGCAAAATCTTTCTGACTCTACATCTCTAGAGTTTTACAGCTATTTTTTATTATACTGTGAAGTTTTAGATCATTTTTCCAGGAATGAAATACCAGCAAAAATGGACAAGGAAAGTAATCTTTGCAAAATACTGAGATTATGCCTGACCACATAAAGATATTGCTATGTTTCAGCAGTGTTCATAGAAATAGATGTTTTACACATTTTAAGTACCTATTAATTATTTTTAATTAGAACATTGAAAATTCCCCAAATACCCCAGTTATAAATACCTAAATACTATTAACCTCATATATCCTTAACTTCTATTTTTTTTTTTAAAGGCATGCTTTCATCAAATTATAGTACACTTCAAAATTACTGTCTTTTGACTGGCCAAAGACAAAGCCATTGCACTCATGTTTCTGGAACGTGGGAGATTAAACCAAGAGATAAAACCAAGAGCAAGAAGAATTTCTCAGCCTTAATTAGGTTTAAGGCTGAGAAACAAACAAAACCAAGCAATTTCAGTCCTAAAGGCAAGCCCAGCCCCTGGCATCTCCACATACCTTCAGTGTGAAATTAATATTTGACATTTTTTTTCCTCTTTTTTCCTAGAACACAGCCATTGAAGGGGCCCTTGGTTTGCTCTTGCAGTTGGTCAGTTCAGACATGAATTACAAGAGCTCAAAACCATACCATCCTTGTACTGTGGCCATGTGAGATTAGTAAGAACCTATTACACATAGCACAGCTATCTTACTCACGGAAGTTCAAATGCAAGATAACTTAACCTTATCTTAATCCTGGTTTAGTTCTGCCATTATTAACATAATTAGATAATTATTACATTGTTATACAAGATGTTCCAGGAAAAGGTTGTTGAGTTGGATCCAAATTATTTTTGAAGGAAAAAAAAAAAATAAAAAAAAGAGAAGAGGAGAAAGAGTGGAATCATTTTGTTGATCATATTTAGTGTTAACAGCAGAATCATATGACTGAGATGAACCTTAAAGACAATCTAAACCACCTTGGTCCCAAAAAGCTTTAACATCTATTTTCCTGACAGAATGATTAAAAATAAACAAACAAAACAAAACCAACCAACCAACCAAAAAACAGTCATCAAGTTCAACAAAGAAAAGCACAGAGTTCTGCACCTGGGGAGGTTCCCCCCTCCTCCCCCCAGAAGGCAGCTAGCTAAGTACTACACAGCTGCTGGCATCCACAGGTGGGATGGAGGAGAGAATCAGAGAACTAAAGGCACAATAACTCGTGGTTCAAAATAAAGACACTTTACTAGGTAAAGCTAAAGCTGTACATGCAAGCAAAGCAAAATAGTGAATTCATTCACTACTTCCCATCGGCAGGCAGGTGTTCAGCCACTTGCGGGAAAGCAGGGCTCATCATGCTTAACAGATTCTTGGGAAGACAAACGCCATCACTCCAAACATCACCCCTTTCTCCTTCTTTAACCAAGTTTTTACTGCTGAGCTTGACATTATAAGGCATAAGATATCTCTTTGGTCAGTTTGAGTCACTTGTCCCAGCTGTGTCCCCTCCCAGCTCCTTGTGCGTCCCCAGCCTCCTACCTGGCCGGGCAGCATGAGAAGCTGAAAAATCCTTGGCTCTGTGTAAGCACTACTCTGCAACAACTAAAAACATTGGTGTGTTATCACAATTACTTTCATCAAAAATCCAAAATACAGCGTTGTGTGAGCTTCTATGAAGAAAATTAACTCTAGCCTAGCCAAGAAAATGACAGGAAGAACAATCCCAGGCACCAGGACATGCTGGGGTCCACCCAGGTAGAAAGCAGCTCTGCAGAAAAGGACCTAGGAAGCCTGGTGGACACCAAGTCTGACATAAGTCAGTACTGTGCCTTTGCTGCTAAGAAGGCTAATAGTATCCTTGGCTGTATTAGGCAAAGTATCATCAGCAGGTTAAGAGACGTGATCCTTCTGCTCCACTTGGCATCAGGGAGGCCACACCTGGAATACTGTGTCCAGTTCTGGACCCTCAGGACAAGAGAGACATGAAGTCCTGGAAAGAGTCAAATGGAGGGGTCACAAAGGTGATGAAGGGACTAGAGCACCTCTCCTGTGAGGAAAGGCTGAGAGAGCTGGGACTATTCAGCCTGGAAAAGAGAAGGCTCAGGGGGGATCTTATCTATGTGTATAAACACCTGAGGAGAGAGCACAAAGAAGACAGAGCCAGACTCTTTTCAGTTGTGCCCAGTTATAGGACAAGAGGCAGCAGGTACAAAATGAAAAACAGGAGGAATAACTTCTTTGTAGTGTGAGTGACTGAGCACTAGCATTAGCCCTGAAAGGTTGTGTTATCTGTAGGTTTGTGCTGGTGTTCCTTGCCAAAAAAATAATTAAAAAAAAAAAATCACACATAGAATACACATGAAGGTCTTTTAATTAAATAGTTCATTACATAATTCTGCAGAATTAGGTGCTTGGCAATCTTTCACAAAGCAAGCACACCTCTCACTTGAATCACCATTATTTATACACAGCTATCTTGTGAAACTATCTCTGACTACTTTTGATTGGTTATTTTAGCTTGCATAACTTATCTCTGTTGAGCTTGGTCCGTCAGAGGACCAGCAAGGAGGGGAACACCAATCCCACAAGTCCATACATTTGCATTTTTGATTTTTTTTTTTTTTAAATATGTTAACAACCCTTAAAGAGCAAATGGTTACCATGGCTCAGCCTGGAATCTTCCTTCAGCTGTTTTCCTCCTTTTTGTTTTCTAGCTTTCATCTCTTATCTCCCTTGCTTCTGCTAGCTCAAGGCTACCAGTTTCCTGGTTCTCTTCAAGGTTTCCCTGTTCTTTTAAGCATAAGACTAGAATTTCCCCCCTTTGAGACTACAAAACTCACTTTAAGGTTTCATAGTTCTCACCACATAGTTCTTGTCCATTTCTGCTAATTTTAAGAAGTACTCCAAATTATCCATATCTCATTTTGCTAGCTTTACTTGGTTAGGTTTGCTGAACCAAGCACTATACAAATTTAGACAACTAGGCATGTATTGCAAAACACAACTACATATGACTTTTGTAACTACAATTAATATGATGACTAAAAACAGTTCTTATAATCCAAAGTCTAGCAACCATGACCACAAACAGGAAAAAGACGGTGGACTATTAATGGTTGCATCCTGAGACACTTGGTGAAATAAATAGATGCTTGCCTGATTCTGTTGATATCTGTCAGTCATTTGCTTCTTCTCATTTACATGGAGTCTCCCTCCTTGGAGACCTTCAAAAGCCACCTGGACATGGTCCTGGGTAACCTACTGTAGGTATCCCTACTTGAGTAGTGGGGTTGGACCACATGACCTCCAGAGGTCCCTTCCAACCTTAACCATTTTGTGACTCTGTGAAGGTAAACCTACAGATAGAATTATGGTGCTTATGGCTGGACCAGTGTACTTTTCTGGCCATTGCTGCATTGGTTGTCACATGGCAAAAATTTTCCATCCTTCATGACTGAGCACAAGCTTTTTTCCTGCTGCCATTGATCTAAGCTTCATCTTTCTTAAAGCTCTGAAGTTATGGATTGCTGCTTTCCCAGCTGCTGTACATGCCTTACACTCTCCCTTCCCCTCCTACTGTGAGATAATGAACTTGTAAAGGATTCTCATTATTAGTGCAATATTCAAATATGCCCCGTAGAAATGGAAAAGAAATTAAAACACAGAGAAAAAAAATAATAAGATGTGCGGAAATTTGCCAAATTTGTGTCAAGTTGACTTTAGGCTCATTTTTGCCAGTGATAAACAAGACAATTACCATTGTGATAACCAAGGGAGGAAAGTAGACAGTAGGATAAGAAAGAGCATGATTTTATTTGCCACTGGGATAATAAAGAACTCTGTTGCCATGAGGGTGAAAACTGCAATATGAGTTACCACAAAGTTGTTCTACCCAGGAATTTGCTATAAATATAGAAGAAAAAAAAATCCCTTTATAGCAAACAAATAGGTGTTTCTGTTTCTCTGTTGTTGGCTCTTACATTCCTTTGGGGAGGGTGGAGGGAAGAAAAATGAATTTAGAAACAAATACCTGATCAAAAATGGATTTTTTAACAAACCTAGCAGTGATTTAAAATTAGAAGCCATAAATTTGGCAATTAGCACCATTGTAACAATGTCAGCCTTCAGACAACTCAAGAAAGAAGTATAATTAGACACCAGTTTTTAACAAGGTACTTTGGAGAATGACATCATTCAAGAACAGACAAACACATTTTTTTAAAACCACATTCTGATATGGTTTTCTGTGACTGAAATAAACACTGTTCAGGATATAAACGTTCGAAACTGAAAATGGCAAGTCATGCTAAGCTCCACATAAAGGCATGGATTCATTTTAAATGTGGATGGTTTGGCATATTTGTGTAGCTGTAAACCATAACCAGGCACTGCATCTGGTGGGGGAAGACTGACAAAGAAACTATTGGATATTCAAAGTACTTGTGCTGGTTTTACATTGGTTCCAGCCACAGGAAGCTTCAGGGATGCTGAGTTTGAGTCTTCTCCAGCTGGAGTCAACAGGAGAACAACCAATATCAACCCAGTCTTCCATGTAAAAGGTTTCAAGATTGGCATAAAATCTAAACTTGAAAAATCCATACCCTGAAGAAAGGGTGTGATTTCTGCTCCCACTCCCACTTACTTTGTATTGACTAGGCAATAGAAAAGACAAGAGGAGACAA
Source organism: Netta rufina (assembly GCF_964035555.1). Classification (NCBI taxonomy): domain Eukaryota; kingdom Metazoa; phylum Chordata; class Aves; order Anseriformes; family Anatidae; genus Netta; species Netta rufina. Next base: position 55,634,229 of record NC_140124.1, read on the forward strand.
GGTGCAAGCCTGAATTCACAATTTCCCAGCTGTGTAAAATGAACACCTGATTACAATATGAAGTGTAGTGAAATACACAAATGAAAATCTTAGCAAATTATATGAGGGCCAAAAGTAGGGGAGATGTAAATTTAGGTAAAAGTTATGTAAATATATGGAATAATATTTTAACACAAGATGTCTATGAGCAGTTACAAACAGTAAAACTACATTTTTTTCCCCACCACGTTCATACCAGTTCTTTCCTGCCTTGGATAACAAGGTGTTTGGTCTATCTTAAGTCCTGAACTTCATTATCAATGTTAAATAATGCCCAACTGTACAAAGACACTTTCTCTTTACAGAGCGTGAAGAGATTATAATGTCAGGTTTTATTATGAATACTAATTCCAAAATGCATTATTCCCATGATAATTTAAGGAGCCTTAATAGTTACTTTTATAGGCCTTGACAGTTGTATTTGTCACTGTTTCCTGATCCTCTCCCAAGCCTCACCACCCCTGTTCCCCAAATAATTTTGTCACTGTAACAGTCACAACCTGCAATCCCATGAAGGAAAATGTGGTACCTTGCTTGACCATACTTAGTACAACTTTCACTGGCATAAAACCTATTCAAATTATCAAAAAAGATATTACTGGTCAAATAAAATAAGCATTATTAAAGCCTTACACCAAAAACATATATGAAAAAACAAAAAAAAATATATACACACACCAACAATAAAAATTAAATTACCTATAAAACAATGGCTGTACATACAGATTTACAGACACCTAAACAAACGTTTTCTGGAGAAACTGAGCACTTGTTTCAGCAAACAGAAAAGAACTAAGACATTATGAAAACAAATGCTCATATCAGCATTTACATTATCTCAATGAAAACATCCTCTATCAACATGACACCAATTTAGAACCAATGCATCATCTTTGTCATTTCCATAAATCACTGAGCAACTCACAACACCAACAGAATTCAACATTTTTAACTGCCAAAAAAATGTCAGCAGAAACATCTGCTCCATGTCTCTTTTTTCATATTTTTCTCTCTACTACTTTCAAGTGGGAATGATTGTGTCCTGGCAACTTACTGGAAATCATTTTCACATCTCATTCACATAATGGATGAGCTGTGAAATTAGTAACATAGATTGGAGGTTGCACTGGTTGGCATGCACTCTCTTTCACTGCTGTTTAAATAGCAGCAATTCAGAGTATGCATTTAGACTGTTTACTGAGGGGATGGAATCATAGAAAAGTGTACCAAAAGCTCATCTGCACACCTACAGATGACTTCAGACATGCAATTGCAGCAGAGGAACCCAAATAATCCTCTGCACATCTGCTCCCAGGCCCATCACAGGAGCCACCAGCTCAAAGATCCATCTGTACAATCCCAAAGGAGCACAGGGACACATTGGCTGGCAGCAACCCAAATTGAGGACTACAGAGGAATGAATGTCCTGTATGGGGTCCTCCTTGCAGTTGTCTCAGCAGAACCATCAGCCCCAGTGTCCAGGTGTGACACCCATCACCATGAGTCACTGGGAGCAGCTCTCCCATCAACATTCTGGACTAAGGGGGCTGATGTCTAGGGGTAGGATACATTATAGGATGCAGGGGAAGAGCACTTTAGGATCATAGAGGACATACAGGATGTTCAGAGAAAGAATCAAAGGCAAGAAATAGGAGGGGGTTAGGGGACCTGGAGAAGGAAAAAGCACGAGAAAAAGAGGGAAAAGTATAAATAGTTAGCTGGTCAGTACACTTTTCTGGTTTTGCTCTGCACATGAACAGCACAGTCTGTCCTGCCTTCTTATCAAATTCCCTTCTAAATTTTTCCTGGTTGAGGGGCTCTCTATTCTGGATGCATGTGTGTATGTGGGGTGTGAGTGCCAACATCTAAGTCAGACCACAGGTTGGAGGGCCCCTGTGTCTATGGTGACAGACACAGGACCAATACAGGTGTGTGATGTCTAAAGAAGATTGAGCCAGACTAGCTAGCAACCAGGTGAAAGTGGCTTGGGAGCAAGGGAGGATTAGTGGGTTTTTAAGGGCTAGCTTTGTGTGTGAGAGTGCCTAGGTATCTCTGTGAGTGAGTGCATAGGGAGCAGAGGTGTCAGCTACAGGGACCTGGAAAGTCCTGGCCAGCCGTGTGTGTGTGTGCATGCCATGGTCTGCACCAGCAACTGGAGTTGGACTACCACCTCAAGTGTTGTATGTCCTGGTGTCAGCAGCTGGGGAGATTGGGATCCAGCACCAACCAATGGGCACACCATGTCTCTGAGCACAGATGCTGGAGAGATCTGACCTGTACTTAAGTATATATACTCCTTCCAGGAGGACCTCCAACCTACTCAGTTATGTATGTATGTTGTGTATATGGGTGCCTGTTGGGCACACACACACACAAAGCCTGTCTTTAGGCTTGCTATTGGTTGGACCTCAGGACATTGAGCTGCAGCAGCCTTGCCTCTTTTGGGTTGTTTGATCTGGCATGACATGTTTTCTTCTAACAGAAAGCATTGAATAGTGAATACATGTCAAATGTCATGCAAGGTCAAAGTACACAACTTAACTCCTGCAATCATTTACTGTTGCAGTTAAACTTCCTACAGATTCCTGCATCTCAGCTACAGTGATGTTAAACACATCTTTTTCTGTTATTAGTAACATGTTGCCTGATAAGTAGTTCAAGTGATTAGAACCTGGGTGAAGCTCTCAACTTCTGTCCAATACAGCTTTTTAATCTGCAGAATATATTTGATGACTGTCATCTAAGCTGCTGGAAAAAGGCAAATACAGAGAGTGGGTGAAAAGAAAAATAATGTGAGCAGATGATTAGAAAAGAAAAAATAGAAGAAACAAACAAACTACTGAGGTTGATAGGCAAGCACAAAGAAATTCAGAAACATGGAAATGAAGAAAACAAAAATAGATTTGAAAGGAGCCTAGTTAAGAAATTCAAAAAGATTTAACAAGCCAGTGCAGCTCAGTTAGACTGAGCATGCATCTCAGAAATGCAGTAATTTCTGCATTGTCTTCAAGTAGCAGTCCCAGATATAGCTTCAAATAAAACAAAAGCAGTGAGAAACTGCATTACATTTTCCTCTAGGTTTCAGAGCATCTATTAATTCTTTCTGAATATAAAACCATATTGAAAACATACCAAACAAAATAGAACCACAGTCACAAGAAAAAATAATTAAAAGCTTTTTAAACAAGTGATCAGATGATTAATTCATCCATATTCCCTAACGTAAAAGCTTCAAAAGCTTAAAAATTTGCAAGATGAGATTCTAAGAAAGACTCTACGGTTGCAGTAAAACAAAAGTAGTGGTGTTAGATGAGCTGTACAACTAAGACTTTTACTGAGGGAAAACAAAACAAAACAAACAAACAAACAAACAAACAAACAAAACACATCACAAACAAAACAGTTCTGTTGCACCAGGGGAGTTTTAGGTTGGATGTTAGGAAGAACTTCTTAACCGAAAGGGTTGTTAGGCATTGGAACGGGCTGCCCAGGGAAGTGGTGGAGTCACCATCCCTGGAGGTCTTTAAAAGACGTTTAGATGTAGAGCTTAGCGATTTAGCTTAGCGATTTAGTGGAGGACTGTTAGTGTTAGGTCAGAGGTTGGACTCAATGATCTTGAGGTCTCTTCCAACCTAGAAATTCTGTAATGCTGTGATTCTGTGATCAACACATTTAAGTACTTCTAATACTATAAACAAAAACAGTTTTTACTAATCAGTAGCATCTCCACATTTCAGTAAAGTAAACAGACCTACAGAATTCACTAGGCTTAAATAAAATATTTGAGGAGTTCCTGTGTTTTCAACCTGTCATTACTTCTGCCAAAAGTCTTGTCTAACCAAGATAATCATAGCTGTCTAAGCGAAGGTGAAATTTCATAGCAACAGTTATGAAATATAACTGATATCTAACACCTACTTCTGCTAATAGATATTGGTCCTACATTTTTGCCTGCATTGTCATCCATTTAAATTATGAAGGAGCATAAAACTCAGAAAAAAAAAAAAAAAAAAAAAAAGAGAGCGAGCGAGTAAAAGAGAAACATCACAGCTCTTCAGCTCCTGCCTGCAGGTGACAAGGGTCAATGTGGATAATACAGAAGCTTGAGTATACTGGAATATGAATATGATGGTTGAGAAAGGTAGCATCCATAAACAAGAACCAAGCTGTATCAAAAAATACCTTCTACATTATACACTGTGGAAAGAGAATTGGCGTAAGAGGATTGACAATAATTTTTTTCTACGGCTACTTACTACTAAAGCCACACAGATACTACTGTAATCTAAATCTTGTCCTTTTAATTATAAAGGCATATTATATTGCACAAAACACAAGTAAATATTTGTCCTTAATCAAAAATGCCTGCTTACCCCACAGGAATCACATAAAACACTGTTCTAAAGCAATCAAAGTAGAAGGAAACTGAGATACCATGGTTTGTTACTGTTCACATGAATTTCTGTATTTTGTCCTTTCCTTTGCTGTCCATTTTCTTCCACAAGTGCAAAACTTTATTCTTGGGTTCAGCTTGTGACAAAAGATTCCTGACTCTTTCAGGGTTGCCAGCCAGGCCCAACACGAGACAAGAAGCCTTAGTATTATCAAAAGAGGTGAGGTCTTCTGATAAGTTGAGGCAATTGGCTCCAGGGCAGATGCATTCTGCAGCGGAGTTGGGGACTGCAGCGTGCAGGGCAGTCCCTACATGGAGGCCCCTCGAGGCAGCCACCAGGACCCAGCAGCCCTCACGAGGCCCGGCTGTCAAGGCTTGAGCAGAGCCAGACACAGTCGCCCTCTGTTGTACAAAGGCAACCCCTGGGGAGCATGAGCAACCAGGACATGGTGTGGCAGTCAGGGTGGCAGTGCATGCAGGCAGAGAGTAAGGTGGATCATTTTGTATTCTAGTAGCAACAGAGGAAGAGCCTTCTGCTACAACAGAAATGGTGTCCACCCACTGAGCCTGCCAGGCTAGGGATGAAACCCAGACAGGGGGGCCACAACATCTCCGGTTGGATGCCTACACCCAAAGAGACTTCCCGAGGATCTCTCTCTTGAGGTGAGAGGAACTCACCAGGCAATGTAGCATCCAGGAATCTGAGCAGGAGATTGACAAATAGTATTATGTGCTGACATGGTTTGAGCAACAGCCCTGCCTTAAGTCCTGGCAAGGGGAAGATAAACAAGCTTGCAGCCCTGAACCAACATCTGTGAAAGACTCACATGACACGGGAGAATAGATCCTTGTCTCTGCTTGGAGCTGGAGGAGGAGTCTCCCCCTTCCCCTAAGTGCCTCAGCACAATAAAGACAATGTTCTAGCAGGAGGGAAGGACTCCAGAAGAACTAGTAAAAACCTCAGAAAGGACATTCACACAAATTGGCTCAGTCTCCCAAGTGCATCGGAATTGTTGCCACAAAAAAGGCATGAAGAGTGTCAGTCACTGCAGACTCCTCTCTGGGAGGCATTGAGGTTCCTGTTTGACCCATGGACAATCTCTCCAGAGAGGTTTGCTGCCTGCCTGGGGCCCACATTTACGGTATCACAAAGAGGCTACCAAGTCTGGTAGGTCACAAAGACTACCACCCCTTCCAGCTTTTTCACATAGGATCAAATGATGCTGCCACAAGGAGATTCCAAAATATCAAAAAGGACTTTATGTCCCTCAAAAAGATACTGAAGGGATCAGGAGCACAAGTCATATTTTCCTCTGTCCTCCCAGTTGGTGACTGGGATCCAAGAAGAAGGAGATGAACGGACCAAATGAATGATTGGCTGTGAGGCTGGTGATGTGCTCAAGGTTTGGGGTTCTATGGTCTTGGATGCACTTTTGAGAAACCAGGCATGCTGACACTGAATGAAGTGCAGCTGACCAGGTGGGGCAAGAGCGTTCTGGACAGTAAGCTATCTGGGCTTGTAACAACAGGTTTAAACTGGATGCAGCGAGTGAAGGGGATGTACCTCTAAGTGAAGAAAGCAAACCTGAGAACACTGTCACTCTAAGAAACAACAGGGAAATACTTGTGTGCTGTCCAAAAGTAATAAGGAAGGGTTCTTCTGGAAATGTGATGCCCAGCCAAAGTGCCTCTACACCAATGCATGCACGATGGGAAACAAGCAGGAGGAGTTGGAAACCATGATGCAATTAGACAAATATGACCTGACTGCTATCATGGAAATGTGGTGGGATGGATCACACAACTGGAACACTGGAATAAAGGGCTACAAACTCTTCAGAAGAGAAAGACAGGAAAGGAGGGGAGAGAATGTTCCCCTCTACATTAGGGAAGGGATTGATTGCAAAGAAATACCTCTGAGAAACAGCTACAGACAGATTGAGAGCTTGTGGTTGAAAGGACCACACCAATAAAGGACATCTTGTAGTCAGGGTACACTACAGGCTGCCCGATCAAGGGAAGCCTGTGAATGAAGCATTCTTGCTTAAAGTACAAGAAGCGTCACTCTCACACTCATCCTGATGGGGGACTTCAACCATGTGGATGTCTGCTGGGAAAACTACACAGCAGGCTGTGAGCAATACCAGAGTTTCCTAGAGTACGTTCAGGATGACTTCGTGGTCCAGGTATTGGGTAAACGAGCCAAAGGAGAAGCGTTACTGGACCTGTTTCACATTGATGCAGATGAACTTATTAAAGAGGTTAAGATGGGAGGCAGTCTGGTCTGAAGCAACTATGCCCTGGCTGATGTTTTTGTTCTCAAGGAATATGGGCTTGGAAAAGAGCAAAGTCGAGATGCTGAACTTTAGAAGAGCAATCTTACAACTATTTAAAGAATGAGTGGATGAGATACCCTAGGAAACCATCATTAGGGACAGAGGAACTGATCAGAGCTGGCAACTCTTTAAGGACACTTAGAGGGCAAGAACTCTCCATCCCCATGTATAAGAAATCAAGCAGGGAAGGCAGGAAACCAGCATGGCAAAGCAAGGACCTGCTGGTCAAACTGAGGCATGAGAACAAAATGCACAGGCAGTGGAAGAAAGGACATCTGGTCTGTGAAAAGTACAGGGATGCCATCCAGACATGCAGAGACGGGATAAGGAAAGCCAACGCACTGATGGAACTGTGTTTGGTAAGGGATGCAAAAAAATAACAAGAGGGGATTCTGTAGGTACTTTGGCTGAAAAAGAAAAGCCAAGGAGGCCATATCCCCTCTGATAAATGAGAAGGGAGAACTGGTAACAGACATGGAGAAGGTTAAGGTACTCAATAGCTTCTTTGACTCAGTCTTCACTGCCAGTCAGGCTTCCCATGTTTCTCAAGTCCCTGAACCTCTGGGCAGGGGTTGGGGAAGTAAAGTCCCTTCCACTGTAAGCAAAGAGCGTGTTCAAGACCACCTGATTAAACTGAACAGGCACAAGCCCATGGGGCCTGATGACATGCATCCCAGGTCCTGAGGGGAATAGCTGATGGAATTGCCAAGACTCTCTCCATCGTATTTGAAAAGTTCTAGCAGTCAGATGAAGTCCCTGGTGACTGGAAAAAGGGAAACATCACTCCCATTTTACAAAAGGGTAGAAAGGAAAACACAGGGAACTACAGACCAGTGAGCCTCCCCTCTGTGCCTGGGAAAGTCATGGAAGAGATCTTCCTGGAAGAAATGTCTAGGTAGATGCAAGACAAGGAAGTGATCTGGGACAGCTAGCATGGCTTCACCAAGGGCAAATTTTGCCAATCTGGTAGCCTTCTATGAGTGAGCAACTGAATCAGTTGAGAAGGGAAGACCAACCAACGTCATCTACCTGGACTTCTGTAAGGCATTTGACAAGGTCCCACATGACACGCTTATCTCTAAATTGGAGAGAGATGGATTTGAAGGGTGGGCAATTTAGTGCATAAGAAGTTGTCTTGAAGGTCACACCCAGAGAGTGGTAGAGGCTGGTGATGAGTGGTGTCCCTCAGGGGTCTGTCCTCAGACCAGTACTGTTTATATCTCTATCAATGAAATAGACAGTGAGATTGAGTACACCCTCAGCAAGTTTTCAAATGACACCAAACTGAGTGGTGCAGCTGATACAAGAGAAGGAAGTGATGCCATCCAAACGGACCTGGACAAACTGGAGAAATGGGCCCATGTGAACCTAATGAGGTTCAACAAGTGAAAGGTGCTGCGCCTGGGTTGGGGCAATTCCAGATAAGAGTACAGATGGAGAAGAACTCATTGAGAGCAGCTCTGCAGAGAAGGACTTGGGGGTTCTGATAGATGAAAAGCTCAACATGAGTCAACAGTGCATGCTTGCAGCCCAGAAAGCCAACTGCATCCAGGGCTGCATCAACAGTGGAGTGGCCAGCAGGTGGAGCGAGGTGATTGTCCCCCTCTGCTCTGCCTTTGTGAAACCCCACTTGGAGTGCTGCATCCAGGTCTGGGGCCCCCAGCACAAGAAGGATGCAGAGCTATTAGAGCAGGTGCAGAGGAGGGCTACGAAGATGATCAGAGGGCTGGAGCACTTCTCCTATGAAGAAAGGATGAGAGAACTGTGAAAGTTCAGCCTAAAGAAGAGAAGGCTCTGGTGTGACCGCATAGTTGCTCTTCAGTACTTAAAATGGGTTTATAAGAAAAATGGGGAGCGACTTTGTGCTCAGATAATGACAGCACAAGGGGAAATTGTTTTAAACTGGAAGAGTGGAGATTTAGATTAGAGGTTAGGAGAAAGTTCTTCACTCAGAGGGTAGTGAGGCACTGGAACTGGTTTCCCAGAGAGGCTGTGGATGCCCCATCCCTGAAGGTGCTCAAGACCAGGCTGGATTAGGTCCTGGGAAATGTGATCTAGTAGGTGGCGTCCCTGCCTATGGCAGGGGGATTGGAACTAGATGATCCTAAAGGTTCTTTCCAACCTGAGCCTGAGAAACCTGAGAAGAAAAAAAAAAAAAAAAAGAAAGAAAAAAAAAAAGCATTTTTTTTTCTATTGCTTTCATGCACAAAACATAACCACATCCCAAGAAAAACACACTTTTTCCCCTGAACAAAAACTACCCATCAAAGAGTCAGCTCAAATATATTCATGACATCTGACATAGTAAGTCTGCTTAGAACCTGGGTTCTACCCTCAGTAGCCCATTCCAGAAGGGGTGCTCAGCTGCTTCTTCTCCACCCCAGGAAGAGCCTGAGGTGGTCTATATCATTTTCCATTTTCAAGGCTATATTCCAGCATGGATGGGTGTCTCCTCTTAAAGCAACCTTCAAAATTCTCAGAGACTTTGAGGTGACTAACCTCTTATACCCTCAGTCTTATACCTGAGGGATGACACAGAGTTCATTACCTGCCCTAGAGAATCTGCTGGAGAAAGTACAGCCTTTTCAGAATCCTTATTATCACCTTTTCTTCAGTCAGACAAACTGGAAGAAACAAAGAGATCTTTGGGAGTCTTTTTTTTTCCATTGTACTTCTATGTTCAATATGAATATCTCATATATTCATCCAGCTAGATCACAGAAAACAGCACTATTATGAAGTTGTAACTGGAGGCAGTTAGCATTTTTTGAGAGATCTTCTTCCCTTCCAGTAAAAATCTGGCTGTTTTTAGGAAGAAAAGTAGCAATTCTTAATTTTCTTGAATAGCTGCCTTTTGCAAAATAAGTTTTTGAATTAAAACATTTGTTTGCTAATATTTAGTGTGTTTCCAGTTTGTGAGATAAATGAGGGTCTGATTATACATTGACCAAATCTTTTCATTAAACTTTTAGAATGAAAAGAGATTTTTTGCAAGCTTTCTTCTCATTTTTTCAAATAGCTCTTCTGCTTGTAATGATTTTCATAAGTCTTAAAGCACTTACAAAGAGCATCATTTTTCCTATGGTGCAAATGAGGAAAAAAAAAAAAGAGAAAACACACAAGTGGGAGAGAGAAATTACTTGCCCCAAAATTAAATCACTGGGAAGTGCTAACACAAAGGACTGAATCTAAATATGCTAATTCTAATTCTGTAGTCCTACCAGATTGATCATGCTGCCTTCTACCTATGGAAAAATGAATAATATAGAATTTATCAAATCATTTTGTCCTAAGAAATGTACACAGAAATGGTACAAAACCTACATAATGTCTGATTATCTGTTGTTATATACTGCCTCTTTAATGGAAAACAAACAAAAAAAAAAAACCAGAATGTATTCTTTTTTGTCTATTTTTAATGCTATATAAAAAAAAATATGTATGCGTAGAAATAATAATAAAAAAAACACTACAGATATATCTGAAGAAATTCTCATTACTTCAGCTACAGAGCATCTCTACAATTGACCTTTGCACTAACTTCATTTTCTCACCTGTCTGAAAAAGCCAGAATTATGGAGTGACTTCAAAACATTTTTTTTTTTCCTTTTTTTTCTTTCTAACGGCTGTCAATCAGAATTTAATATCAACACCTTTATTATTATTATTATTGCAGTTAAGTTAAAATAAGCAATATGCTATACTGTCTTAATGGAGAAGTTTAAGAAAAAGCTAATTAATTTTGAAGTCTTTACACGCTGAGTCTTTTTTAGGCTGTGATTAATCCTGGCTTTGATTTTATAGCATACACGAGCTTTTTTAAAGTTATCTATTCTTAATTGCATGTTCTCTCTTAACTGTCCCATGGAAATAATATTTGATTCTGCATTCTGAATAACAACAGAGCACAGGTTATAGCTACCTGCAAAAACTTCTCTAATACCTAAACTTTCTCAAATTCAGGCAAGTTGCTTGGTCAGTTTTAAACACATAAACTAGGTCTTTGAACTCAGGGACTGAAAACACTGAATTAGACTCTGATTTCAGACTGTCACTGAGCCCCAAACATATTTCCCTTACATAGTAGTTTCGCTTAAAAATCACAACATTTGACTCTAATTTAAAACTATACATAAACAGCCTAACTTTATAAAAGCTTTTCTTTTCCCGGTTTTGGAGGCACAGCTCAAAAATACATTGACTTGGGGTTTATGTATTTCACATGAAAGACTGCAATGTGCCCGTGGTGCCAAGAAGGCTATCAGTATTCTTGGTTGTATTAGGCAAAGTATTACTAACAGGTCAAGAGAGTTGATCCTTCCATTGTTTCCCACAGCATCTTCCTGGAAAAAAAAACACTGTCTGTTCATGGCTTGGACAAATGTACAGTTTTCTGAGTGAAGGCTGGGTTGCTGGGCTCAAGGAGTGAACAGAGTTCAATCCAGTTGGTGGCAGGTCAACAGTGGCATTCCCAGGGTTCAGTCGTGGGGCTAATTTTGTTTAACATTTTTTTCAATGGTCTGGATGAGAGGGTCAAGTCCACCCTCACTAAGTTTGTAGATGATACCCAGTTAAGTAAAACTATTGATCTACTTAAGGGTAGGAAGGGTTTACAAAGGAATCTGGATAGGCTAAATTGATGGGCCAGATCCAATCACATGACATGTGACAAGGCTAAGTGCTAGGTGCTGCACTTGGGTCATAACAAACTCATGCATCAGTATGGGCTTGGGTAAGAGTGGCTAGAAATTTGCCAGCAGAAAAGGACCTGAGGGTGCTGCCAGCTGGACACAAGCCATTAGTGTGCCCAGGTGGCCAAGAAGGCACTAGCCTAGACTGAGTCAGAAATAGTGTGGCCAGCAGGATGAGGGAAGTGACAAGGCTCATCCAGACCCTTGGATGTAGCACTGGCAAGACTGCTCCTTGAATACCGTGTTCAGTTTGGAGCCCCTCAGTAAAAGGACATTCAGTTCCTTGAGCATGTGCAGAGAATGGCAACAAAGCTAGTTGAAGCAACTAGAAAACGAGGATTATGAAGAGTGACTGAGGCAATTGAGGTTGTTTAGTTTGTAGAGGAGGAGGAGAGGCCTCATCACTGCCCACAACTTCCTTACAGGACGTTGCAATAGGGAGGGTGTCAGTCTCTTTTATTAGGTGAGAAGTGACAGAATGCAAGGAAGTGTTCTTAGGATGTACCATTGGAAGTTTAGATTTGACATTAGCAACAATTTCTTCCCAAAAAGGGTGGTCAAGTATTGGAACAGGCTATCCAGAGAAATGGTGGAATCCCCTTGCCTGGGGGTATTTAAGAGATGTGTGGATGTGGCAATAAGGGAGGTGGTTTAATGGTGGAACTTGATAAGTCAGGCTGATGGCTGGACTTGATGATCTTGAACATCTTCTCCACTGTAAATGATTCTCCAATTTTAAAGCCTAAGATTAAACCAAACAACTTCACCTTCATTTAAGTTTATCTTTTTAAATTAAAAACATATAATTCAATAAGTCTGCATCCCTAGAAGAGCAAGAAAGGCATTATGTTAAATCCCTTGAAAACATGTAATAAATAATAGGAGATGAATCCACACAGACTACTATAAACTATGATATTTCCTTTGAAAAGTGTTATTGGAAAAAGATTAGCTGCTTTAGAAGTTAACATATTGATTATACAACCCTTCTAATAAACTTCTGTGAACAAAATAGTTTCTGTATAAACGAGCTTTGAGAATCTCTATTCTCAACAGCAAAGAGACAGACATGCTAGAAATGATGCTCTGCAGAGCATGTATCAGATTTGAACATTTGATTACTTCAGATACAGAGTGTGAGAAAGGAGAATAAATTGACACCAATCTCACCAGCTGAGAACAATCAGCTGTTGAAAGTGCTTTCTTAGAGAATACTAAGAGCAGGAGAGACAAAAGACTCTAAAGATTTCAGAAATTCTATCTCCCATTTTCAACTACTGCTCCAAGATTAGCATTGTTCAGATACACATCCACATGCACACACTGCTGAGCCTGAACATAGCATTTACCTCCCTAAATCTACTTTGCTTATCCTAGGTCACAAATTCAGAGTCTCTAAGTATCTTGGATGCAAACAGATTATTTATTTTTTATTATTATTTCCCAGCTAGACAGGACATCCCCTACTGCTTCTTTTCTGAGAAACTTCATCTGTTCTTAAGAAACTGTTGAACCTCCACTGCAGCAGCTCTTTTGGAAAGTTTTTTTTTTGTTTTTTTTTTTTTTTTTTTTTTTTAATTTACTTCTCCAATAATCAGGGGAGTTCTTAAGAAGCAGGATAGGAATGTCATCTTAATGTAGTTTTCAGTCCAATTTTGTATTCTTGTTTTCATTTGATTTTTCTTTCTTAAGGCAGAGCTGTACCAGAGAGTTAGATTTTACAAACAGGCCATGGAAACTATTCTGGCCTTAATTTTGAAGGTTGTATATTGTTTAGAAACACATAACTAGTTTCCTAGTTTCTATCAACATCAACCCTTATTGATATCAAACCCAAATCTCTTCCAAAGCCTTTTTCAAAGCTCAAATGAGAAAGATGTAGTCTCCAGCTGGTAGCATTTACTATCAAATGACTGTCTTCTCCACATTTAGTTTACAATTATCCAGAAGTATAATAAAGATATTAAAGTATTTTTCTTCAGTTTAAGTTTTTTGTTTGTTCTTAAACCGAGGTTCTGTTAGTTCTAGCAAGGGTCAATTCTGTAGTAGAAGTTCTAGGGGGAAATTACTAAGGGAAAAAATAAATACCACTTTCATCTTGGCAGATGTTACAAACTTCAGAGTTTGTTTTTTTTTTTTTTGGTCATTAATGACCCTCCACATTTGGATTAGTGGATTATTTTGCTGTGTCCTGGAGGCACTTCAGTTGCATATACCTTCTCTCCTGATAGTGCATTTATGTGTTGTTCATGGTTATAAAACTTGACTCATGAGATCATAAGCAACCTTACTATTAGTGGATGGTCTGTCCTATCTCACTCAGATCAAATTGAACAAGTTCAGTAAGTGTTGCTTGTTATTAATTGCAGCAGTTGATTTTCTTTGAAAGATTTTTCTGTTGTTTCCCAGATTTTTCTCTTCCCTCCATTAAATGTTTCTGTAATTAGTGAATTGTAAAGAGAACTCTCATTATTGATCACATAATGCATTAATCTGTCTGTGAAACTGCAAGCCCATTGCCATTTCTTAAAAAAAAAAAATAAAATAAAAAATTTAGTTCTCTAACAAATCTGTTAGTTACTTTTTATGATCTCAATTTTATTCTCAGAACTCCCCCAGTTTTTACTGGGGTGGAAAGTCATACTTGTTCGTGATGACTATGCATCTGTACAATTACTTTTATTTATTTATTTTCCTGAAGATTCAAAATGCATATCTTTGACGAATTATGTATTTGCTCTTTTTGCTATGGACTACTTCCCAAAATGCTCTAGAGAAATAAAAACAAGCACTATAATGACATCTTTTCTTCTCTAGACTCTGAATGTAAAAAGTCAAATGCTTCAGTTGCTTCCTCCTTTCTGGAAATACAAGAAAATCATTTATAGCCAAGTAATCAACAGAAGTCTTGCTGTAAGTCCAATCATTACAGCTTATGCAGATTATATTTGGTTTTCTGATTACTGATTTTAGCAAGAATTAGGAATCAAAATTATCACTGCCTCTACAATGTGTGTTAGTATAGAAGTTTCTTGCTCAAGTTTTATTTCTAGATACTAACACACTACTTATTAATGCAGAATTTCATTTTAGGGAGAAAGTGAATATTCCTAGGAAAACAAATAATCAATGCTCATTAGACTTTCAGTTACACCTAATGTATTAATCTAAAGGGAAGATCAGTGCTTTACTCCCTAGTAAACTCTGGAATACATTCCGAAATATATGGTAACATTCATGACAAGCTATGAGGAGACAGAGCCAGGGAATGCAGGGGTCAGGATCTGTTATGTTTAAACTAGGACAAAACAAACAAACAAACAAACAACAAACAACTCACCACATTGTTACAAATACTCATTCTGGAAAACAAAAAACAAAACAAAAAACAAACAAACAAAACAAATCCCCACAACCTTGCAGCAGAATTCTACTCTAAAAGTATAAAAATTTGTGTATGTTCTCAATAGAGTTGTACTCTCTGTATTCCGGTGTAATTTCTCTGCCTCTAGTGATGTGATTATCTAAGACTACATATCACCTATTGCTTTTACAGGTCTAACAGATAACTGATGGCAAGCTTGAGGTTAGTGCCCCCAGTGGAATAACTGAAGATTTATAAGCAAACCCTTTCCCATGAGATATTCTCAAAGGAAAGGTGGACATACACAAGTAAAAATAAGGGCATTTTTTTGTTTGAAAGTGAAATTTAGAAAGAATATAGCTTGTCTCATATGAGTAAATATGAACATAATTAAGATTAATCCTTTGAGAACAAATTGGACTTTGCTATTGGAAATAATTAGGAGAAGACAAATATAGTTAAATTATTTTTATAGGTTCTGCTAGATTTTTCCTAAATCCTTTATTGTGTTTCTTTCATATGTAGAGTTAAGTGAAAACATGCTGCACATTAAAAATCTGAGAGAAAGAAGTTTGAATAATTACTATTTGTGCTGATATGCATTTGTAAATTTATACCATTTTGTTTTAAGGAAGCACCTTAGAGCCTAAAGCTGTATGTATAGTTTGTGCAAGGTGCAGCAGAGTGATGTTATCTGAACAACACAATGGAGATGAGAAGCAATGAAGAAAATAAGCTCCTATTCTCAATGGCTCCAGGAACCACTTACCAATAGACTCTTGAAAAACGTGTCTCTAAGAAATGTGCATGGCAGGGCAGCCTTCAGTAGGCTATAAAGGTTAGTCAGAGATTAAAATTTAGCTCATACAATAAAGCTGATAAGGATTATGCTTAATGTTAATTATAACCTTAATTTTTAAAACAATTTTAAACCCTTTAACACCTGTAAATAATGATTTTTAAGTATTAAAAAAATCTCAAAAAATTTAATGCTTAAGTATTAATTTACCTTTCTGTTTTATCTAATGATAAAGTTGGTTTTCTAGCTTGGTATTTGCAAGGCCACAGTATTCCCCTGGGCACTGAGAATGTTATGAAAAAACCAATATGGCAGATTTCTAGGGTGTTTCCTATGCAATGAAATACACAACTTTCCAATATTATTGGTTAATTCACCATTAAGCTTTTGGGACTCTACAGGGTCTGGCTGGGATGGAGTTTACTTTCCATGCAGCAGCCCATACAATGCTGTGCTCTGCACTTGTAGCTAGAACAGCACTGGTATCACACCAGTTTTGTGTCTACTGCTGAGCAGTGCTGGCACAGCACCAGGACTCCCTCCAAACCCCACACAGTCAGGAGGCCGGGGGTGAGCAAGAGACAGGGAGGGACCATCACCAGGGCAGCTGACCTAAACCAATCAAAGGGATATTCCATACCATATGATGTCACACTGAGCAATAAAAGGTGGGAAAGGGGAAGGAGAAGGAGGGTCTCCTGTTATGAAGATATCTGCCCTCCCAAACAACTGCTGCACATATTGAGGCCCTGCTTCCCAGGACACGGAAGAACATTGCTTGTTGATGGGAAGTAGAGATTTTTTTTCTTCCTTCTGCTTCTCTGTGGTCTTTGTTTGATTTTATCTTTTTCTCTTTAATTAAATTATCCTTATCTCAACCCATACGCCTCCCCTCAAAATTGTTAATTTCAAATAAATCTGAAATAACTATTTCTGTTTTGTAGTTTACACTGTTCTCATCTCCAGAATACATACTTCACCTCTCTGAACTAACTATTGTTTTCACTATCATGCTATAAATATATTATGACCAGACCTACGTGAAACAAGGCCATTTTAATTCACAAGGGTTTCATGCAAACATTTTTCTCTGTTTCACTTCAAGGACATCATCTCTTGATTTTGTCTGAGTTTCAACTTCAAAAGAAACCTAACACACTAGTCTGAAATTCAGTCAAGGCTGTAAAGCTTTGCCTTGTTTCAGGTCAAAAGCTTAGGAAAGTGTTGAAATTCCCTGACCAAAGCAAAATTCACTGACAAAAGCCTTCGGTAACACAGAACTTGTTCCTTTAAGTTCAGCAAAACTCAAACTCATGAAAATCATAAGTTACAGAGCTAAGATACACACTAGTATAGCCTTGACTCTAGCCTCTTTAAGAAATGCCCTGTTACATCACCAGAACAAACATTGTAAACACTGAGAAAAACATTTTACAGTAGAACACAAAACCACTTGCTTTGTAACAATCTTATATTTAAGATAAATGATACTGAAAGTGCCTGTACTTAAACAATTTTCTTCTCCATAGAATCACGACATCTGCTAAACTTTATAGCCTTTTCATACAACTCATAATCCTGTTTAAAATTGCTTCCAGTTATTTTTATATTACACCAGTTATCATTCCAACTTTGTTCCTCCTCCAGCATCTCTTTTGTACTATTGTCACAAACATCAGAAATTTCATAAGGAGCTGAAAGGTAGCACACCAAGCGTGTTCAAGTACATATTCACACTGCAGAAGTAGGAAAGGACAGATGGGGTCAGTATCACTGCAGCAGAGTTGAAGCCCCATACCTTAGGACAGGATAACCACAACCTTTAGCAAGTTTCAATAGATCCCCTCTTTATTTGCAGAGATAATTAATACTGTAAACAGAGTTGTAACATCTTGTAAATCCTGGTAAGTATTGCCTGCTCAGTAAAGGCAGAGGTAAGGTTATCTCAGCTTATACCTCAACACTAATTTTTGATTTTCACCGATTTTGGAACCATTCAATTCCAGACTCCAGAACAGCACAAGACCTCACACATTCTCACAGAACAGCCACTGAGTAAATAACTTTCTGCTCAACATTTTTTTAAATAGAAAAAAAAAAAAAAAAAGATTTCTAAAATTGTAGCACTGATAAAAACTTCTCTTTTTTAAGATAAAAAAATAATCAAAACAAAAGCTTAGACATCTATGTTAGAAAGTTCATCTGAATTAAAATGTAAATTTCTAAACAATATTTCTAAACATCTCCAAATGACCTGGACGCCGTAATCCCATATACTTATCCTATATCACATAACTCATCCTATAGTTAAAAACAGAACAGTAGACTCCAAATCCCCCTTTCAATACTGCAGTCCAGCAGTGCCTTTTACTTGCCTTATTGCATTGTTCATCCATAACAGGCAGGTGAAAATCCTGTTAAGAGAACTGTTTACACATCATTGGTTTATTAGTCCTTTCCTTTTTAGTGACTGATTTAAGAAAAGTTACGTCACCTATGTGTCCTTGTTGCTTCTCTTTGGGACTCAAGAAGGAAAGCTAGACTATGTTAGATTATATCTTAAGTCATCTACACACTCACAAAGGAGTGAAGAGACAATGGCAGAAGGAAGAGCCCAAATAATACCTTGCCAGTCTATTCACGGTCCAGGCATCAGTAACTGGGGAGACTGGGACCCAGGAACAGCTACTAGGCAGACTGTCTGAGCCAAGCCACTGATCAGCCAAAAAAGGGAAAGGGATGAGGACACTGGTGCAGTATTTCTGTAAATGTTTTGCATATTATCTGTGCAGCCAGCCATGCACTTGCATGTGCATGATGTGCCTGCTGGGAATGCATGCAGCTGCAGGAATCTTGCCTCTGTCAGGCTTTTGGATCCTGCACAACACATTTTCCTCTGACAAATTATACGTATTTTCTGAGGCTTGCTAGATAAAATGTACTTAATTAACTGAGCTTCCATCCCTGCATTTCTCCAGTTAAACACCTTCATAGCATATCATATGGACAGGAAACATATTTTTCCAGGTGTCTATACTAGAGCAGAAAAAGTTCTAAAAATATTATACTTTAAAAAAAAAAATTACTTTTCCTTTGTTTCACCAAAATCCTACTTCATTCTAAATTCTGTGTCTCCTTTCTTAAGAGAAGAGGTAAGCACTGCTATGCACACCCACTCGGTGGAAAAAGGGCTGCCCATGAAATTTCTTACACACACATTGGTGCTTCATATATTTGCCATTAATAAACACTCATTTGCCACTTAACTCTCAGTTTTACTAGCATATTAGCCATACCATGAAGGACTTGATTAATACATGTGTATATTCAGACTATGAATTGTCACCATTTTTCTCATTGACATTTTGATTATGAATTCAATAATACTGCAATTGTATTTGTAACATTTTATATAGTTGTAATTAGATTATATTAATTTATATCTACATAAAACCCAACTTCAAATTTAACTTTTCAACTGTTCAATCTTTATTATCTCCTCAATATTAAGAGACAGTTTGCTAAAGAAAAAGAGGAAAAAAGGAAGGACTTGATATGTTTTCTGCATTTTCCAGATATTTTAAAATACACTTTGTAGATAAAAACCCTGTTTTTAGTGTATGATGGAAGGAACAGAAGACACATGGGAGGCTCTGCATACACACTTCAGAATCTGTAAAAAGAGCAGCTGTATATTTTTGTCATTTTTCTTTGCTTTAATATTGTAGGATAGGTGGAGCTCATAGGAAATATTTTTATTTGCAAGACAAAAGAATAATTTAATTACAGAATGGTCACAAATCAGTATGTAAACAAAGCCTCAGGATTAGCAACCTGAACCAATATTTCTCTAGCAGTGGTCAGCAGCTCTCCCCAAAAGCTGAGGGCACATTCACTGTGTCCATTTCAAAGTGTAGAGTGCAATCACTGACAATGTACTTGGTCAATGTGCTTTGGATCCTTGTGTGATACAGAAAAATACTATATAAATACAGCCCTACATAGAAAAGGCAGAGCCTGCTTAAATCAACTTTTTCTTAAAAAGGTTGAGAATCTTTAGCAAGCAGATAAGATGACAAACTTTATATCTCAAAAGACACCAGGGTCTTCCATACTCAATTATGATTTTGAAATTGCAAGACGGCTTACAGTTATGACAAGTGGCGCCACTGTATCCAGTTCCATCGCAAGTGCACTTGAAGCTGTCCCACGTCTGGGTGCATTTGCCACCATGTTCACAGTGGTTGGGCACGCACCTGTCAGGATGAGATGCAAAGATAGAGAGAAAACTAAATGAGTGTCAAGATTTACATGCAGCTAAATTCAGAGCTGCCCAAGCAGTATATCATGTCCTTGCTTAGCAATTAATCCTTGTTATTTCTTTCAGAGTAACATAATTTGTATCCAAAAACAAAGTTGCACAATTAATGATTTATCAGGCTCTGATGAAGCCCCTTTACAAACAGGAAAAAAAGGGGGAATAAAAGTGGAGTGTTTTCACTTAATATATTAGGGTTCTAAACTAAGTATGACTGGTACTTAGCTGTCAAAAACAAAAAGAATATCACAAGCCACGCTGCTTTCTGCTATGCAGGTGGTGTCATGCCTCATGGACTCCAGTCCCATGACTGAAAGTAAAAGAAAGAATGCCAGTGAGTTGCTATTTATCCTTCTGTTGTCAGCAATGGGATAAAGTGAAGGCAGATTGCTGGCTAGGACGGAAATTACTAATGTTGCATTATTAAAACAAACAAGGTGGTATAGGCTGCATTATAAAAAAATCAATAGGTTTTTCTTTATAGGGATTTGTGGCAAACGTTGCTGTTTTATCCTACCCATCTGTTTTTCTTCTCCAGCTATGCTGTTGCTGGGGAGTGGGAGGAATGCAGAAGAAGTGGGATGCCAGATATTCTATGTCATAGCAGAACATGTATTTATCTTTTCAAATATTATCTAAATGTAATTTCAGAGGCATAAGTTTGACCTCAGATAGTTAAAAAAAAAAAAAAAAAAGGAGTTACCATGTATTTTCACCTTTGAAACAATTAAATCTCTTTTCTTTGAGACATCTGTGCAATATAATTTCAAAGACTTTTTCTCCTTTATTAAATTGGCTAGAGTCAGACTCAGTATAGGTTCTGCATTTTTTAAAAATCAAGAAATTAAGGAGTTTTGCTTTCATGTTGAGTTAGCCAAATCTATTTTATGAACTGTATTTTTCATTAAAACATTGGAAATAAAAGTTAGGAAACTGCTCATTAGACAAACAAAAAAAAGTTTCAGAAATGCATTACAAATTAAGGATGTTTGTCTTCAGGATCTGCAGTTCATCATATTCATCATGTTAACAACACATTATTAAATAACATCCAAGGACAGCTTTTCCTTCCTTACGTAGCAATTTAAGGAGACTCAAAGTATCTAGTGCACGCTCTGTAAGCTTAGAGTTTCCTGTCTCCTCAAGTTCCACTTGATAGCATTGATATGCAGGACAGCTACCAAAAAGAACCTACATGACAATATGCATTTGAGACTTGGATGTTGTGTATTCATCCTTATAAAGGATTGTTGGCTTTATGCATGCCAGAAGTACTTCAGAACACACACCACCATGGCTTATGTCCTATATCAGCCTGTGGTATTCAAGGCTAGCCATTTATTCTTTTTCAAAAAAAATCAGAATCTACTAGTTTTGTTAAAAAATAGCACTTAAAGAAATGCTCATCTGAAGTAAGAAACAAAGCAATTTAAAATTTTGCTTTCATATTAAAATACAGTAAACCTACCTGAGACAGTTATCACAGTTCAATAAATTATGTTTTCTACAAGGTTTAAGTGAATTCATTTAGTTTTGTAACTGTGGTAGTCTAAATGCACAGATAGAGTTGATTACTGTAATTCAGCTAGTAAGTGATAGCTTCAAGTTGTGCTCTCAACACTACAGAACAGCAGCACATAATGGCACATTTCTAAACATCCAAATCACTAAAAATTTCCATGAATTCATAGCTGGTGGGTACATGAGTAGGGAAAACAGAGACCAGTGACACTTCAAAAATAATCTTATTGAACTTGTATTGAAAGATATAAACAACTAGAAAAGTTCCTAAATTTGAATATAGTTTCTTGATTTTTTCCAGTCTTTCAAAATAACTGCTTTCAATCTATTTTCTTCTTCATTTACATTTTTAACACATTACTTCAAAAGTTATTTTTTTTCCAATGGCCATACTAAACATTTTTCTATGTGAATTTGGCCAGCTATTTATACAAAATCTCACATATAATGCCAGTGAACTGTTTCACTTTTTAGTGCTATATAACTTACATTTATTGTAGCATAGCTAGTAAAAATACTCCATTATTGACTACAGCAGTGAGGTAAATGAATTAATATAGTGATATATGAAAAAGATATTTATCTCTATCATTCAGTGGAGCATATCAGAACATAAAAACAGATCTTCAGCAAACTTCCCAATGCTAATTTTATACTTCCTCTATGATGGTTGAACTAGCCTCATCTGTATCCATTTATTTATTTATTATTTTTATTTGCTTTTCCCATAAACTAAACATAATGTAGTTAAAAATAAAAAAAGTGATATAATATCAGTGCTACCTAACTGTAGCTTTGAATGATTTCCTTAACCCCCAATTTTCTGCTAGCTTGTTTTATCAGACAGAACTATAAAATTTCTTTTCTATTAAGTACATTAACAAACTGACATATTGTGATCTGCCACCTATCTATTGTAGTGGAGTTAGTGGAAGAAATTTTAGGGAACCAGAACATAAAACCTACAAAAAATGTAAGAAAAAAGAAATTTGTATTTAAAAAAGAAAATTATTTGAGTATATTTATTCATGTAGTATATTTACCTTTTGCTTAACGTTCAGCATATACTCTGAAAAACTAATCCAAGCCATATGTACAGTTCATTAATATAAAAAAATATATTTCTAGACAATTCCATTCTTTCTTTTAGGAATAAGGCTATGCTTACATGAAAAATTTACTTCAAAACCACACTTCTGTCCTTAACCAGGCTCTGAAGTTAGAAGCAAGCATAGCACAGAGAACTTGAAATTCCTAGTCAATGGGTTCTGTCGCTTCCTAGTATGGACAACTGTATTTTAAGTACTGACACTTATAAAGCCTTACCAACTACATTTTGAGAACTTTCTTGCTCTCAGGGTCCTTCTGGAAGGCAGGTCTAGAATTTCTTTCTTTCACGCATGGTATAATTTTACTTAATTTCCATCCAAAAATCTGTCCATAAAGAATATACAGATGCTATTTTGTTTGTGATGGGATTTATTTATTTATTGGTAACATTGGCCTGTCTTAAAAAGCTTTTATTCCTCTCTGAGATGTACAATTGATGACTTAGTGTAGAGAGCAATAGTTCATTCAGTCCATACTTTTATGAAGACAAGTCTCCTGTTGGAAAATAGATTTTCTAGTTATCTTCTTTGTAGTCACCCCCTCCTCTGCACTTGTGATCATATTGGTATTCTGGAGGTCTTACCAATGTTTTGTGGTTTCAGCGTTGATTAATATTTTCATATCTCTGTTGAAAATACTTTGCTTGAGATACAGCATTTTCCTGAATACATCAAAATGGTGGCATAAAGTCACCCTAAGATTGCTCAGTATAGTAACTCTCTTCAGTACGTTCCCATCCTTCTCTTCACAGTCATCTCCAACCAACAAACTCCAGCTTTACACAGAGATTCTTGTTATCATTCTCAACAGCATTATTCTGCACTATTAACTTCCATGGTGCCATCCAAATCTTTGGTTATTTTTCTAGGCTGAATCTGTATCATCAGCAAATTTCAGTAGTATATTCCTAATTTTGAGCAAAGGTCAAAGCATTAAACAGGATCACCTCTGGCACTGATCTCTGAGCAACTCTAATCTCTCAGCCAGCTGCTAACTCTTCAGTATAACCCATAAGGCAATTCCATTTGCGAGCTCACAACTCACTTTGCAATTCCTCATTCAAACCTCATCTTCCTTGGTTCACTTAATAATTTTCATCATTATAGCGTATCAAATATTTTATTGGCATTTGACACACTGGATCTATTGTGTTTTTCCTGTCTGAGAAAGAAGTACTGCACTTCATCAGAAGAGAATATCAGGTTAATCCTGAACAATAAACTGTTGATAGACGTGTGCTGCATTTTACTTCACTTTTTATTTATTTACTTCTAGGTATTTAATTATTCTTTCCTTCATTTCTTCAAAAGCTTAAAGTCAGATTTATAGCTATATAGTGATTTGGATCTCTTTCCATTTTTTAAATGTCACAAGGTTAACTGTCACCTAATAATATAAAAACAAGCTTCTCCCCACCCGCTACCCTCCCAGGCTGCAATACGACATGTCAAAATTATGAAACAGATATTTATTATCTAATTAGGTTTTGTGCATTCTTGGTGCCTACTTACTCTGATATTCTAATTACTATTCCTTCATTTCTGTTATTTGATTCACTAGCACCTCAGTAATAACCAGTATAAATTGTTACCTTCCTTTATGCTGCAGTAGGAAACAAATTTAAACCTACAGATGGCAACTCTGACCTTCCAAGCAGGACAGGAAAAACTATGTTACACTTTTCTTCTGTCTGTCCATATATACTTTCCACAAGAAATGCAAATGGTATGTCTGTGTCCTGAAGCTTTTGCATTTTCTCAGAGATGCTATATACAAATATCTAGTACACCACTTAGCTCCTCAACCATAAGAAGAAAAACTGGGAACAAGATGCTCATGTAGTTTGTAAACACCATTTTACCCCAAAATAAATCCAAACGTTTTTTGGTGCAACCAAGAACAAATACTGGGACTGAAGAACCATCGCAAACCTTACTATTCTTCACATGTAGATGTTTCCTTCCCCCATTAACCCCCCTTCCCTTGGTTTCCTTTCCTGTTTCCCCTTCCTAGAAACTCTAAGATAAGTGCAGAATACGTACAGCTTGTGCATATACATAAATTAAATGTAAACACATTCTTTCTATAAAGTAGGAACAACCAAAACAAGAAATACCACCGAGACAAAACGTTCAACTGCCAAGTTACTCCTCTACCTGAGAGGAGGAAAGGAAGGAGTTCTCAACACAGCGGCAATATCTGGTACATATTGCCTACTACAGTACTGAAAAAAGCTCCAAAAATGCAGTGATAATGACAGCATAAGAACTTCCGTAGTGGAGGACAAAATGTTAGAAGCTCTTTGCAATTAAAGATAACAAAAGGAAACTGTGTTAAGTTATTCCCAACATGAATTTTAATCTTTTCTTTCTCATCATCAAATCCCTAACTAATCTTGCTCCTGTTCAGACCCCATCTCTCATGTCTGTGTGCCCTTCTCTCTCTCCCACATTGTTTTTGTTACGCTCTTTTGTTCATGCCTCTGCCTCAGAACCAACCAACTCATCAGTATGTTTCAAATAGTCTTACGGTATTTTTCCACTAGTTGGCCTTTTTATAGCCTTCAAACAGCTCTTTAAAACCCATATCACCATTTATTGGATAGTTTCTTACCTAGATCCTTCAAAATGCATAATGCTATCCTTCAAAATGCATAATGCTATCCTTGTTGAGCATGATTTTCCATCATTATATGCATTGTATAAACATTCACATCCACACAAAGACTAGAAAAGCGTGTTTAAAATTTAACCCCTTTTTCTTCTACCAGCTTACCTGTCTGCTCAAGAAAACAACGAGAGATTAGGTCTATAAAACAATGTTCAAGGAAAACACTTTCATAATTCTTTCAAGGTGGCAGTCTCAATCACCAAATTTAAGTAGCTTACTTAAAAGACAAACTGTAAAATATTTCTTGTGATTCTATTACTAGTTAAGTGTTTGTACATTTGCACTAAGTACCTTGTTAACAAGCAATAGAGTACTTTCCACTAGGCACATCACAAGTAGTATTAAACAATAAGATAATCAAATTAAGGACACATTATTATTAGAGTCTTATTGAATCAAGGTCAGACTAAAATTACCTCTTTCAGACAGAGCCTCTGACTTTCAGAGTGCTCTAAATAAAACAAAAATACCTGATCTGACCTTTAGGAATTTATCACTTCCTACAACATAGCAAGCGTTCAATGTGACTTTGGGATCTTCAGAAAAAGGATTTGCATCTTATATGCAAGGCAGCACAAAAGGCAGATGGGAGTGACTGTAAAATTCATTCTGGTTCACAGTAATTCACAAACTAGTTTCATTTGCTACTGTCTTCTAATTGTGCACAGATGCATATAATTAACAATGGCAGAGGTAAACAATCCCTTCTGAACCGAAAAGGACCTATTCTTTTTTGTTATTTAGTGTAATACAAGGATTTCATATTTCTTTGGTGGATATTATCAAATTTGTTCTGACATCAAAACAAAATGCCTGGCAATTTTAAAGACTGTGATTTACAAAGAGCAAATCAATATTAAAATATTCAGTGACATTTGGTTAAGCAAAGTTCCTTTAGGGCATATTACTAGAAAAGGCTGCCAAAGTTTTTCACAGTGTTATCTCCAGACCAATAAGGTGCTATTCTAAGCTGTTTGCATTAAAATGATTAAAGAAGGACTAACATGTAAAGAAAAATTTAGCATTTAACTCATTTGAATTAAAGAATACTCTTAGATTTATGCAGTTTTAGTGCATGTACTATCATATAGATACTTATTCCATTTTTTTTCCCTACTACTTTTAATTTCCAGATCACTTCAGAAATTAACTTCTTAAAATGAAACCATGCTGGTCTGCTTTAGCAATCTCAGGAACTGGATAACCCATATTCCTGCATTGTTGCAGAAAAAAATCCTGTTCTTGTTATGCGTAACCTAGGATCTAGAATAGTCATGGCCAAATATATACTTCTGCACAACCCAAACTGTTGCTACCATGGTGGAAGCAAAGCAGGGGAGGGTAAATCTACTGGAGCTACTAACAGAAGAGGTAATTTCCCAGCTGCAGTACCCTTCCTGTCAATTCTTAGCAATTGTTTCATGTTAACAAAAGCAGAACAGCTCTGTGTGGAGCTGTGGCAGGAAAAACAAACAAACAAACAAAAAAAAAACAAACAAAACAAACAAACAAACAAAAAAAACACAAACAAACAAAAAAAAAAAGGAAATGGTCTATTGAGCAGCACCTGCTATTCTCTGTCTCCTCTGCTAAAGAGGGAATAAAAGATAAATTGGTCAACAGGTCAGAATAAAAAGAATAAAGTCTTATGAAAGGCCAGTTACTAAATTGAAAACTGGTTTTTATTTAACTTTTTATCTATCTATTTATTTATTTATTTTTACTACCCTGTGAAAATCTTTTCCTGCTTTGTAGCTAGGTTAAGGATTTCTAGGGCATTAGAGAGCAACTGCATACCATTTTATTTATTTATTTATTTATTTATTTATGGACTGGTGTATTTGAATTTCTTATTTAGACAATTTTATAGAAGAAGTGGAAGCTAGTCATTAACCTAAGCCAATATGGCACAATTCTCTTTGGGATAGCAGATACATTAAGCACTCAGAATCCTTAGAATAATCTCTTGTTTTTTACTGATTAGTGTTCTGAAGAAATCTTCAAGCCTTCTTAAGTATTAACGTGATCAAAATTTGACTGGATTTGACTTTGTATTCATGTAACCATCTCTCTTATATGATTTCAAATACATGAGGAAGAACATACAGGACTTGAGAACAAACCATAACACTGACTTTGTGATGTCCTATTGATTATTATTTCTGCACTGTACAGCTTGAATCAAACACTACTCCTGAGATTTTATGACATCAACTTCACTTTATAATCCATATTAAGCATTTGCAGAAAGTTTTTTCTTTAGAAGATGATAATTATCATCAAATCAGAGAATAATAGAATAGCTTGTTTTGGAAGGGACCTTAAAATCACCTACTTCTAACTCCCCTGCCATGGGTCCCTACCCATGTTACCCACTAGATCAGGTGGCCCAGGACCTCTTCCTACCTGGCCTTGATCACCTCCAGGGATGGGGCAACCACAACTTCTCTGGGCAAACTGTTCCAGTGTCTCACCACACTCAGTGGATTCACCATCCCTGGGGGTGTTTAAGGAAAGGTTGGATATGGTGCTTAGGGACATGGTTTAGTGGGTGATATTGGTGGTAGGAGGATGGTTAGACTAGATGATCTGGAGGTCTTTTCCAACCTTAATGATTCTGCAATTATGTGATATTACTGCCAGGAATCTGGCCACTTTCTTCACTTTCATTTACAATCTCAAAGTTTCACTGGAATATTAATTACTTTGGAGGTAAAGCTAGGATAATTACTGATGTCTTCACAGGAACTATGTTCTCGTATTAACATGTAGATCATAAATTGTTAATTCTAGTGAATGATTCTAATAACAATATGAACTGAAGAATTTGTCCTGTGAGTGGCACAGAAAATGCTTTCTGCCTAAACACTGAAGGATTTTCCCCTTCAAAACAAAAACACAGTCTTAGCAGTAAAGCAAAACACAAAGTCTATGCAATTAAATGAATATGAAATGGCAGTTAATGTTTCTGTGACATTTACTAATGACAACTGGTATAAATGCCAGGTTCCTTATTAAATCCCTAGCAGAAAATGTAAGTCAAGGACGTTAATTTCTCCTGTCTTTGAGAGACACTCAAATTTTCCTTTATACATTGGTAGAGCAAAAAGAAACCTACTAAGACTTTTAGTTATCCCAATGTACCATAAAGGAACAGCTGAGCATGCTTTTCATGCTGTGCATTCCCATAGACTCCTGGTTTGCTAAACGTTGGTAAGGAAGCATAGATTAAGTTCTCTGAGTCACGAGTTGAAATTTGACTTCGATCTACCATGAATAAATCAGATGTAGATGACATTTACAGATGGTTTATTTATTTCACATGGAATGTTCCCCCTGAGCTGATCCATACACCCACAAAACTCAATGATGAGTATAAATCATCCATTAGTGATGAAGTAAAACGCATATTTAGTTGTAACTCTCTTCATGCACATATCTTATCTTCTTAGTTTTCAAGATTTTTGTATCAGAAAAAGGATGTTAATTTATATTTGCCTGGGGTTTATCACAGTGGCTTTTTCCCCCTCTTTTCATTGCAGTTATCAGGCACAACAACAATAATAAGCAGTGACACAGAAATGATCTACACTTCACTATTCTCCAGATCATCATTGAGCATATTTATATCACTTGGTAAAGTCTACAAAATCTGCTTTTTCTCATTTACTGTAATGATTCTGCAATCTACCACAAGCAGCATCATACTCAACTAAAATTTCATGTATAAAACATTAAGCATACAGTTTCAACTGACTTATCCCTCTGTCCTTTGCGTGTGTCCTTAGTGCACAACCATATTTTATTCTTTTATAGAAGCCCTATAACATTTTTATAAATTGCAATATAATGAGTGTTCTACTCTACTTTTAAGACATCAAAAGCAAGGATGCTCCAATGAATTAGAAGCTGTGCTGCAGTGCAGTCATGACTCTGTGATAAATATACAAATACAATGCTCAACTTACAACCTCTTATTCAACTCATTTTCAATTTGCTGAAAACAGATATGTACAGTAGATAATAAACAACTAATTCATTACCTAAAACTTGTGCATTGAAGAGTTTTGAAGCCAGAAGGTTAGCTGTTGAAGCAATAAACAGGTGCAAGCACATGCACATCTGTGCATACATGGTCACACACCTACATTTAATATGCATAAATGTGTACAAACTCTTTTCTCCAAGAATGAAAACAATTTCAAGCTTCTGAAAATGGGCAGTGTGTTCAAGAAAAAAAAAATCATGTGAAAAGCAAACCTGTTTTTAGGTGAAATAGAAAAATGAGAATACAACTTTTAGTAATGTACTCGACTTTAAAAAATTGTGAGATGGCATGATCCTGGTATGCTTAATTTTCATTACAAATAGCTCCTTGCTGGGAAGCTATTATTCTACTTAAATAGCCTTGTGATTGCCCTATAGAAAAATTGATAGACTATAATTTGCTTGTAGTTTAGTGGCTTTTTTTTTTTTTTTTCCAAGTACTGCAATTTGGGCACTATAGTTCAGGCTCTGTCAGTATTTCAGTTTATTGTAAGCTTTGATTTCTCAAGGGTTTATATTTCATTTATAAAAAATTTACTCCAGAAATTCATCACACAAAGCTTAAGACAGAAAGGAAATAAACAGTAGCATACTGACAGTACTTGTGAAACAGCTCATACAACTGGCTTACTGCTTAGTATTCCAGCAGAGTACGGACAAACTGGTAGACAGTTTTACAGGTTTTATTTTAAAAAGAAGAGAAAAAGGAAAAAGGAAAAGGAAAAGGAAAAGGAAAAGGAAAAGGAAAAGGAAAAGGAAAAGGAAAAGGAAAAGGAAAAGGAAAAGGAAAAGGAAAAGGAAAAGGAAAAGGAAAAAGGAAAGAGAACGAGAAAAAAGAAAAAGAAAAAGAAAAAGAAAAAGAAAAAGAAAAAGAAAAAGAAAAAGAAAAAGAAAAAGAAAAAGAAAAAGAAAAAGAAAAAGAAAAAGAAAAAGAAAAAGGAAAAATCCCTACACAATATTTCTCTTTAGTTCTCCAGAGAGTTTGGCATGAAATTTTTGACATTTCCTTGAAATAGACTGTTCAGAGGCAAGGGACAGATTTGATTAATATTTCAACTTGAGCAAATGTTGGAAAACATCTTGAAATTCTTGAAATGTTATTTCACATGTTCTAAATTAAGGGCATCCTTTTTCAGTTTAATTTTTTTGATGTTGTTGTTTTAAAATATAAGTTAAAATATACTGTATGGATGACACTCTACCAAGCCAAGTAATAACACCTCTAATAAGTGCCAACTCTCTATTTCATATTGAAAATGTTTTCTGAGGGAGCAATGGGTTGTAGTGGTTGAGCGCTGCAGTATTGAAGAAAATTTTTGAATGTATCTGTGCAGCTTTAATAGCTGAACTGGGAACAACAGGATAACCTGAAAGTCAACAGATATGCTATGGGAACAATCTAATCATGTTGTGCACCAGAAACTTCATCTAGTAGGCAATTATATGAGAGGGAAGAAAAAAAAAAAAAAAGAAGAAGAGAGAGAGGGAGAGGAAAATAAAATGCTTAATTATTAGTTTAAGCACTGTTCAGGGAAAAAAAAAAATAAATATATATACATACATGTATATATATATATAAATAAAAATAGATATTGGAATGCTGTTCCATGCAGTACAATAAGGAAACAACTCAGATCCCTAGGACAGGAAAGAGATGAACCCCCACAACCTCAGCTGCCATTCTTCATGTTCTGCATATATGTTTGTGTAGGATTAGAACAGATAGTCAATGCACTAATGTAAATAATATAAATAAGTTTCTCAAAAGTTATTCAGAGGCTGCACCTCAACAATAGATTGAATGAATTTACTTAGCCTTAACTGAAATCTGGGGTATCCTTGGAGAGGATAGTTAAGGGGATATAAGGGGATAGTTCTGCAGAGTAGTACAGAACACTCACTCCATAAAGAAGGAAGGAGTAAAAAGACAAATTTGGGGGATGTCAGATTGAACTAATCTTTGGGACAGATTTTTACTTTTGTAACATTGTTTAAAGCAGAGGAGAATGATAAAACTACAATGTGGGAAGAAGACATCCTCACAAAGGCTACAAAATACTCAAAATAGAAACTTCTGTACAACTATTCAAGAGTACTAAAACTCTGAACAGGAATAATACCAGTTGTATGGTTGTTCATAAGGACCTATGAAATCAATGGTGTGGCTAGTATGACACAGCAGAACCAATTCATTCCCATGTCAGGGAATGGCATGGTTCTTGCACACCAGCACTGAAAAAGATCTCATTGTTTCTGTTTTTCTGTTATTTTATTTAACCAAAGGTGTTTTGACTGTTTCAATGCATATTTGTTAAGGCCTTCTGTTTACCTTTTATCTACAGATGTGGTGCCAGCAGTTTTGATAATGAAATACCACAGAGTTAGCCCTGAAAACAAACATTTGTAACTGATTTATTACACTCATTTATCAGAACAAGTTTGTGCTTTATGTTCAATATTTGCAAGATAAAACATACCCAATTTCAAAGTATCAGTCACCACTTGCACAGGTTATTATAAAGATGTTGTCTTAATTTCTTTACAGATTTTTGGAAGTTATGTTACAACACAAGTAGAATTAAATCACAAACCATCACTGTTACTATTTCAATACAATATTTGGTCATTTGCCTTCCAGTGGAAAGCGAATCCTTCCTCAGTCTTTTGTTTATTATAACACTAACATTGAAATGGATAACTAACTGTTTTGCTTCCTATACTTAGGCATATAGGCTGTTCATTTCATTAATGGCTTTACTCACATCCACCCTTTCTTTTTATCCTCAAATTCTGCTCTAGCTGGTTCTTTCCCCTTAACTTTAGCTCAGTGAAAATGTGTTCACAGAATCACAGAACTGTAGAGGTTGGAAGGGACCTCGAGAGATCATCAGGTCTAACCCCCCTGCCAAAGCAGTTTCCTTAGAGCAGGCTGCCCAGGTAGGTGTCCAGGTGGTCCTTGAATATCTCCAGAGAAGGAGGCTCCCCAACCTCCCTGGGCAGCCTGTTCCAGTGCTCCATTACCCTCACCATGAAGAAGTTCTTTCACATGTTGGTGCGGAACTTCCTCTGTGCTCCATTATGTAGCCATTACCCCTTGTCCTGTCCCCACAAACCACTGAAAAGAGGTTGGCCAAATCCCTCTGTCTCCCACACTTCAGGTATTTATAAATGTTGATAATGCCCTCTCAGTCTTCTCTTCTCAAGGCTGAACAGACCCAGGTCTCTCAGCCTTTCCTCATTGGGAAGATGCTCCAGGCCCTGTATCATCTTTGAGGCCCTCTGCTGGACTCTTTCCAGGAAATCCCTGGCTTTTTTGTACTGGGGAGCCCAGAACTGGACACAGTACTCCAGGTGAGGCTTGACCAGGGCAGAGTAGAGGGGGAGGATCACCCTCCTTGACCTGCTGGCCACACTCCTTCTAATGCACGCCAGGATCCCATTGGCCCTCTTGGCCACAAGGGCACACTACCTGCTCATGGTCAACCTGTCGCCTACCAGGACCCCCAGGTCCTTCTCCTCATAGCTCCTCTCCAGCAGGTTGCCCCCCCGCCTGTATTGATATGTGCAGTTGTTCCTTCCCAGGTGCAGGACTCTACACTTGCTCTTATTAAACCTCATTTGGTTTCTTCCTGCCCAACTCTCCAGCCAGTCCAGGTCTTGCTGAAAGGCAGCACAGCTTTCTGGCATGTCAGCCACTCCTCCCAGCTTTGTGTCATCAGTGTACTTGCTGAGAGCGGACACTATTCCCTCATCAAGTTCGTCGATGAAGATGTTGAACAGGACAAGACTCAGCACTGACCCCTGGGGAACACTGCTAGTCACTGGTCTCCAGCTGGACTTTGCACCTCCAATTACCACCCTCTGAGCTCGGCCAGTCAGCCAGTTCTCAACCCACCTTACTGTCCACTCGTCTATCCCACAGTTTCTCAGAATGTTGATTATCCCTACTGCTTCAGCTCCCTGCTCTACAAGAGATTGCGAAGAAATGTTGAAATGACATTTTCCTGTGGTCTTTTCTTACAGAATGTTGCTGATATCTCAAGCTTTGTGGCACCTTCCTCCTTCATAGAATCATAGGATATTCTATGATTCAAAGAATCATAGGGTAGAACTGGAAGGGACCCACAGGAGTCCAATCCCTGGCTACACACAGGACCACCCCAAAACAAAACCATACATCTGAGAGTGTTGTCCAAATGCTTCTTGAACTCTGGCAGGCTTGATGCCATGACTGCTTCACCAGGGAGCCTGTGCCATTGCCCGACCACTCTCTCAGTGAAGAACCTTTTCCTAATATCCATTCTAAACCTTCCCTAACACAGATTCATGCTGTTCCCCTGGATCCTAGGATGACCTGCTTGCATCTATGTGCAGCAGGTACTGTAGGAGTGATCAGTTGTCGTGGTTTAACCCGACCGGCAGCTAAACACCACGCAGCCGTTCGCTCACCCTCCCCCCTCCCTCTCTGGGACGGGGGAGAGAAATGGAAAGTGAAGCCCGTGAGTTGAGATAAAGACAGTTTAATAAGACAGGAAAAAAAAAAAAAAAAATAATAATAACAATAATAATAATGATGATACAATGGGGATAATACGAAAGTAATAATAGTATGTACAAACAAGTGATGCACAATGCAATTGCTCACCACCCGCTGACCGATGCCCAGCCTAACCCCGAGCAGTCCGGCCCCCTCCCCCCGGCTAGCCACCCCTATATATTGTTTAGCATGACGTCAGATGGTATGGAATACCCCTTTGGCTAGTTTGGGTCACCTGTCCTGGGTCTGTCCCCTCCCAGCTCTTACTGCACCCCCCAGCCTGCCCGTTGGCAGGACAGAGCAAAGGCTGAGATGTCCTTGGCTTAGTATAAGCACTGCTCTGCAACAATTAAAGCATCGGGGTGTTATCAGCACTCTTCTCATTCTAAGCCAAAACACAGCATTCCACCAGCTACTAGGAAGAAAATTAATTCTGTGCTAACTGAAACCAGGACATCTATCCACCCCTTATTCCATACCATTTATGTCATGCTCAGGTTACACTCTTTTCCATACATTCTAATTAGTCACCTATAGTAATCATGGTAGTGATAACATACAGTATAATATACTATTTAACATGGTGCAATTCAGTTCATGGGCTATTCTCACCCAGTATTAAATCTCCTTGAGGTACACACCGGACCTCTCCGTTCTTTTGCATCACCCACCAAGTATATCCAGGTCCCTGAGCGAAAACAATTCCACGAATAGGTTTGCCTTTTCCTGAGGCAGGAGTAGCCCAGACTGTTTTACCCAGCATATTTTTTACATGCACTACAGGAACTTTATCCCCATCTACAGTACGTAACAGGTTTGATTGGGCAGGTCCAGCTCGGTTGGTAGATCCCCTAGTATTGACTAACCAGGTGGCCTTTGCCAAATGCGTATCCCAGTTTTTGAACGTCCCAGCGCCCATTGCTTTCAAGGTAGTCTTTAACAGGCCATTGTATCGTTCAACTTTCCCGGAGGCTGGTGCATGATAGGGGATGTGATACACCCATTCAATACCATGTTCTTTGGCCCAAGTGTCTATAAGGTTGTTTCGGAAGTGAGTCCCATTATCTGATTCTATTCTTTCTGGGGTGCCATGTCGCCATAGGACTTGCTTTTCAAGGCCCAGGATGGTGTTCCGGGCGGTAGCATGAGGCACAGGATATGTTTCCAGCCATCCGGTGGTTGCTTCCACCATTGTAAGTACGTGGCGCTTGCCATTGCGAGTTTGAGGGAGTGTGATGTAATCAATCTGCCAGGCCTCTCCATATTTATATTTCAGCCATCGTCCTCCATACCAAAGAGGCTTTGACCGTTTGGCTTGCTTGATTGCAGCACATGTTTCACAGTCATGAATAACCTGTGCTATAGCGTCCATGGTCAAGTCCACCCCTCGATCACGAGCCCATCTGTATGTTGCATCTCTACCTTGATGGCCTGAGGTGTCATGGGCCCATCGGGCTATAAATAATTCACCTTTATGCTGCCAATCCAGGTCCACCTGAGCTACTTCAATCTTAGCAGCCTGATCCACCTGCTGGTTGTTTTGATGTTCTTCAGTAGCCCGATTCTTGGGCACATGAGCATCTACGTGGCGTACTTTCACAGCCAGGTTCTCTACCCGAGCAGCAATATCTTGCCACAATGCAGCAGCCCAGATAGGTTTGCCCCTACGCTGCCAGTTGTTTTGCTTCCATTGCTGTAACCATCCCCACAGGGCATTTGCTACCATCCATGAATCGGTGTAGAGATAGAGAACTGGCCATTTTTCTCGTTCAGCAATGTCTAAAGCCAGCTGAATGGCTTTCACTTCTGCAAACTGACTCGATTCACCTTCTCCCTCAGCAGCTTCTGCAACTCGTCGCGTAGGACTCCATACAGCAGCCTTCCATCTCCGATGCTTCCCCACAATACGACAGGACCCATCAGTGAACAGGGCATATTTCTTTTCATTCTCTGGCAACTGGTTGTACAGTGGGGCTTCTTCAGCACGACCCACCTCCTCCTCTGATGATATCCCAAAGTATTTGCCTTCTGGCCAGTCCATGATCACTTCCAATATTCCTGGGCGACTGGGGTTTCCTATTCGAGCCCGCTGAGTAATCAGTGCAACCCACTTGCTCCATGTAGCATCAGTTGCATGATGCGTAGAGGGGACCCTTCCCTTGAACATCCAGCCTAGTACCGGTAATCGGGGTGCTAGGAGGAGCTGCGCTTCAGTACCGACCACCTCCGAAGCAGATCGAACTCCTTCATATGCTGCCAATATCTCCTTTTCAGTTGGAGTATAGCGGGCCTCAGATCCTCTGTATCCCCGACTCCAAAACCCCAGAGGCCGACCTCGAGTTTCCCCAGGTTCTTTCTGCCAGAGGCTCCAGGTGGGGCCGTTCTCCCCGGCTGCAGTGTAGAGCACATTCTTTACATCTGGTCCTGTTCGAACTGGCCCAAGGGCTACTGCATGGACTATTTCCTGCTTGATTTGTTCAAAGGCTTGTCGTTGTTCAGGGCCCCATTCAAACTCATTCTTCTTGCGAGTTACTTGGTAGAGTGGGTTTACAATCAGACTGTAATTTGGGATGTGCATTCTCCAAAACCCCACAACACCTAGGAAAGTCTGTGTTTCTTTTTTGTTAGTTGGTGGAGACATAGCTGTTATTTTGTTGATCACATCCATTGGGATTTGACGACGTCCATCTTGCCATTTTATTCCTAAAAACTGGATCTCCCGTGCAGGTCCTTTGACTTTATTTTGTTTTATGGCAAAACCGGCTTTCAGAAGGATTTGGACTATTTTCTTCCCTTTCTCGAAAACTTCCTCTGCTGTGTCACCCCACACAATAATGTCATCGATGTACTGCAGGTGTTCAGGAGCTTCCCCCTGCTCTAGTGCAGACTGGATCAGCCCATGGCAAATGGTAGGGCTGTGTTTCCACCCCTGGGGCAGCCTATTCCAAGTATATTGGACTCCCCTCCAAGTGAAGGCAAATTGTGGCCTGCACTCTGCTGCTAGAGGGATGGAGAAAAATGCATTAGCGATATCAATTGTGGCGTACCACTTGGCTGCCTTCGATTCAAGTTCATACTGAAGTTCCAGCATGTCCGGCACTGCAGCACTCAGTGGTGGCGTGACTTCGTTCAAGCCGCGATAGTCCACTGTTAGTCTCCACTCGCCATTAGACTTTCGCACTGGCCATATGGGACTATTGAAAGGTGAATGAGTCTTGCTGATCACTCCTTGGCTCTCCAATTGACGAATTAGCTTATGGATGGGAATCAGGGAGTCTCGGTTGGTGCGATATTGCCGCCGGTGCACAGTTGTGGTAGCAATTGGCACTTGCTGTTCTTCGACCCTCAGCAACCCCACAACAGAGGGGTCCTCTGAGAGACCAGGCAAGGTAGATAATTGTTTAATGCCCTCTGTCTCTAAGGCAGCAATACCAAAAGCCCACCGGAACCCTTTTGGGTCCTTGCAGTATCCTCTTCTAAGATAGTCTATGCCAAGGATACATGGAGCATCCGGACCAGTCACAATGCGGTGCTTTTCCCACTCATTCCCAGTCAGACTCACTTCAGCCTCCAATACAGTCAACTGCTGAGATCCCCCTGTCACTCCACAAATATAGATGGGCTCTGGTCCTTTATAGCTCGATGGCATTATAGTACATTGTGCACCGGTGTCTACTAAAGCCTTATACTTCTGTGCGCGTGATGTGCCAGGCCATCGAATCCACACAGTCCAATAAACTCGATTGTCCCTTTCCTCCCCCTGGCTGGAGGCAGGGCCCCCCTAATCCTGGTCAGAATCTTCCTCGTTTCTGTGTTTGAAGGACTGTCTGCTGGAAGTTGGAGCAGCAAACTTTTCGGAGAATCCCTTTTTCCTGATTGTTTTCTTTTGCAACTCACGTACCCGTGCCTCTAGGGTCGCGGTAGATTTTCCATCCCACTTTCTCATGTCCTCTCCATGGTCTCGTAAGTAAAACCACAGGGTGGCACGGGGTGAGTACCCACCATATCGTCTTCCTTGTGTGGGTGAACGCCTACCCCTGACAGCTGAGACACTGCTTTGTACAGGTGCAAAGGAGAATAATCTCTCTTCAAGTTGGTGAACCTTTTCAGAAAGTTTCTCCCAAGTGTTCTCCTTTGGTCGGTGGGCACTGGTTGGTTCAGGTGGGGAGGACAATAGATTCTCTTCAAGTTGGTGAACCTTTTCAGAAAGTTTCTCCACAGCTGAGACGCAGGCCTGTAAGGAAGAGGAGAGACTTTCTTCGTACTGCCGGAGTTGTTTAGCCGCT
The DNA here is from genome assembly GCF_964035555.1 of Netta rufina. Taxonomy (NCBI): domain Eukaryota; kingdom Metazoa; phylum Chordata; class Aves; order Anseriformes; family Anatidae; genus Netta; species Netta rufina. The sequence goes on from NC_140124.1 coordinate 55,672,340, forward strand.
TCACCCACTGTGGGTTCCTCATCCTCTTTCCAGGCCATTATTGCCAATGAGCTGGCATATGATGATGGTGCACTCCGTACAAACTTCCGCCACATGGGTCGTGTACACTTGACTTCATCTGGATCTGTGGATGTTTGATTGAGGTCTGGATCCTCATAAATCACTTCCCGTACGGCTAATTCCCTCAGGTACTGGATTCCCTTCTCCATAGTGGTCCACTTGCCTGGTAGACATAAAATATCTTCCTTGAAGGGATACCTTTCCCTCACAGCTGAGAGGAGACGCCTCCAGAGGCTGGTGGGTCGTGCTCCATCTGCAATTGCTTTGTCAATGCCGGCGTCTCGAGCAAGGGATCCCAGCCGCTTGGCTTCCCTGCCGTCTAATTCCACACAATTGGCTCCAGAGTCCCAGCACCGGAGCAGCCAGGTGACAAGCTGCTCACCTATACAGCGACCAAAATCTTTTCGCACATCTCGTAGCTCGCGCTCGTTTAGGCTTCGGGTAGTTACTGTTGCTCTTTCGGCATCCTCATCTTCCTCCTCCTGAATCCTTGACGGCCCAGCGTCGTCATCATCTTCGTCATCTCTATACTTAGTTTTGGCAGAAGCCTTACCTGGATTGGCAGAAGACTCTCTGCGTTCTAAACGACTTGAATTTCTGTACCATATTTTCACCTTCTCTACAGGGGCAGCTTGCACTGCTACTGCTCGTTTCTCTGACTTTGTTACAGGGTCTGCCACAGGGGTTGGAATGCCCTCTGCAGGGTCAACTTGCACTGCTACAGCTCGTTTCTCTGACACGGCCACAGGAGCTGGAGCGGCTACAGGAGCTGGAGCAGTTGCAGGAACCGGAGCTGTAGCGGCTACAGGAGCTGGAGCTGGAGCTGGAGCAGTTGCAGGAGCTGGGACTGGAGCAGCAGTAGGAGCTGGAGCTGGAGCGGCTTCAGGAGCTGGAGCTGGAGCGGCTTCAGAAGCTGGGACTGGAGCAGTTGCAGGAACTGGGACTGGAGTAGCGGCCGGAGCTGGAACTGGAGCGGCTGCAGGAGCTGGGACTGGAGCGGCTGCAGGAGCTGGAGCTGGAGCGGCTGCAGGAGCTGGGACTGGAGCGGCTGCAGGAGCTGGGACTGGAGCGGCTGCAGGAGCTGGGACTGGAGCGGCTGCAGGAGCTGGAGCTGGAGCGGCTGCAGGAGCTGGGACTGGAGCGGCTGCAGGAGCTGGGACTGGAGCGGCTGCAGGAGCTGGGACTGGAGCGGCTGCAGAATCCACCGTAGGGGTCACAGTGGCCGTTGGATCTGTCACAGGGTTTGGAGTGGCCGCAGGGTCTGTCACTAAGTTGACAGCAGTATCAATGGCAGCTCGATAGGCATGAGCCAGGCCCCAGCACGTTACAATGATTTGTGTTACTTTGGAACTGCCAGAATCATTACACCTTTTTTTCAAGCATTCTGCCAGTTTTTGAGGATTTTGCCATTGTTCAGGGGTGAATTTCCAACACACTGGGGGTGCCAACTGCTCTAGATGCCTGCCCATATCCACCCATACTCCCTGCCACCCACAACTATACTGCCTCCGGGCAGATCTCCGGATGAGCTTCATAAGTAGTTGTTTAACTTTAAGCAGAATCTGAAGTGCATTCATGAGGCAGAACAACAAGACTATGGTATTCTGAGTATTCCAGAAATATTCAATATCTTGGAGAGCTATTGTGACAAGCTCAGGGGATAAGAGGGTGGTGAAGGAGGAAGGCAGAGTGACCCAGGAGGATACAGGGGTGGTGAAGGAGAAAGGGAGAGTAAGCAAGTAAGGAAAAATATCCTCCCCTTTCCCCTCCACAGATTGACTCTCTAATGGAGAAAAACAATAGGTATAATTGCTAATAGTTCCCAAGATGCTGTTTCCAAAGTACAGAGTCCACGATGTTACTGAGTATAAATACCAAGTTAGAGTCATGACCAGATATCTTATCGTCTCATAAGCCATTGCTATAACACTTAGTACCATAATGGTCTGAAACCAGGGCCCGGAGAGGAGAAACAACACTACAGAGAGCAAATACGGAAAATAATGTACTATAATACTCAATTTGGAAAACAGGCGCAGCAGAGTTGTGATTAAAGCAATCAGCATCATGACAAGTGACTATTAAGCAGGTCTAATCCTTACACCAATTTTAGTTTAACACACTCTGATCAGATCTGCCGTTATCTCAACCTTTCGGGCCCCACGTTGGGCGCCAAAAAGACTGTCGTGGTTTAACCCGACCGGCAGCTAAACACCACGCAGCCGTTCGCTCACCCTCCCCCCTCCCTCTCTGGGACGGGGGAGAGAAATGGAAAGTGAAGCCCGTGAGTTGAGATAAAGACAGTTTAATAAGACAGGAAAAAAAAAAAAAAAATAATAATAACAATAATAATAATGATGATACAATGGGGATAATACGAAAGTAATAATAGTATGTACAAACAAGTGATGCACAATGCAATTGCTCACCACCCGCTGACCGATGCCCAGCCTAACCCCGAGCAGTCCGGCCCCCTCCCCCCGGCTAGCCACCCCTATATATTGTTTAGCATGACGTCAGATGGTATGGAATACCCCTTTGGCTAGTTTGGGTCACCTGTCCTGGGTCTGTCCCCTCCCAGCTCTTACTGCACCCCCCAGCCTGCCCGTTGGCAGGACAGAGCAAAGGCTGAGATGTCCTTGGCTTAGTATAAGCACTGCTCTGCAACAATTAAAGCATCGGGGTGTTATCAGCACTCTTCTCATTCTAAGCCAAAACACAGCATTCCACCAGCTACTAGGAAGAAAATTAATTCTGTGCTAACTGAAACCAGGACATCAGTACAGAGAAGGGGTATCTCAGGTATTCAGTCATGCCTTTGCTGAGCTCTAGTTATAAAATAATAAATATGGCAAGCTGTTATAAAAGGTCTCAATGACAATAACCTCTGGTAAGGCTCAATAGGAATGTATACATGATCCTTTCTTCCCACCTCACTTTCTCTGCCCTAATGTATACCATTAGAAAATTTAAGCCCTTATCATTTCCACTAGTACCTACAATGTTTAGACTCTATTTTCAGTCTCATTTCTAGTTGTGCCCAAGATTTTTTTTCCATTTCTTTTTCTCTCCTGATTTGACTTGATTTTGAGTCCTGATTTCAAAATACACTGTTCTATCCCCATTCTCCACTTTCTGAACACATACTCTTTTCTCCTGATCTCCTAGTTGGAGTCCTGGTCATCATTAACAATACTAGCAGTGAATTTAGCCAACTACTCTAGGTTTGATATTACCATCAGATATACATCTCTTCTTCCTACTTTTTACTATTATGCATATTCCTGAGCAGAAAAAGGAGTCTGAAATAATATGCTAAAATTCTTTGTGGGACCCAAAATTTTATTAGTGAGCATGGCACTGAACATTTGTATTTACCAGGTGTCCTCACATATGCATAATTTGCACATCTCCTTGCAGTGAAGGAACAAGTGAACAGCTGTATTAAGTCTCACAGTGCTAATGCTCAGGATGCAGCCTGAGTACTAATGCTTTGCTGTAGCCAGAAGTATTTCTGGATTAAGGATAAGGCAAATTCTATAAATCAGCATTTACAGAAATTAAATGCTGTAAAAATGCTTTTGCGGTGAAATTAAACTAGATTTTGTTGTTGTAGTGGGTTTACATGGCAAGGTTTTGGTAGCAGGGGACATAGGGGTGGCTTCTGTGAGAATAATCTAGAAGCTGCCCCATGTTAGGTAAGGGCCCCACTGCTGACCAGAGCTGAGCCAATAAGTGATATTGTTTGCACCTCTGTGAGACCATATTTAAGACAGGGGAAAAAACTGCTGTGACACACAACAGCTGGGAGAGTGAGAGGAGTGAGGAACGGCCTTGCAGGTGCCAAGGTCAGTGAAGAAGGAGGGGGAGAGGTGCTCCAGCTACCGGAGCAGAAGTCCCCTGCGGCCTGTGGTGAGGACCATGTGAAGCAGACCGTCCCCCTGCAGCCCATGGAGTACCACTGTGGAGCAGGGTTCCACGCTGCAGCCTGTGGAGGACACCATGGTGGAGCAGCTGGATCTGCACTGACAGAGACTGCGGCCTGTGGAAGACGCCTGCTGGAGCAAATTCCGGGCTGGACCTGTAGCCTGTGGAGAGGAGACCATGCAGGAGCAGGTGACCCGGCAGGAGCTGCTGACTGTAGGGGACCCAGGTTGGCATAGTTTGCTCCTGATGGATAGCCCCCGTGGTATGGCCCCATATCTGGAGCAGTTCTTGAAGAGCTGCTGAATGTGGTAAGCCCACGCCAGATCAGTTCTCCAAGGACTACATCCCGTGGGAGGGACCCCACAGCACAAGGGATGATCATTCTCCGTCTTTCACTTCCACATACAAACAGTTGTCACACTCAAAGTGTGAATGTGTGAGAAGAATATATGCAGTGTTTAACTAACAGAATGCTTTTGGGGTCTTCTTGAGGGCAGTGTGCAGGTCATTTGAAAGCTCTGAAGTATATGCTTCCACACTATGGATTTATTGGATTTATATTATCCTAAAAATAAGGGTCCATGTATTTTCCAAAAGACTTAGTGTTTACCCTAAATTTATCTCTTCCCTCAGAGGTTTTTCTTTTTTCTTTAACTTCCATTCTTTTATACTTTGCTTTTGGGAAAAGATGGAGAGAGGTATTTCTCTGAATCAGAGAAGTGTTGCTGGATAGAGGTAAAATGAAGCAGAAAAAAAATCACTGTCTCATTTAGAGCTAACAAGTGGTATCAATAAGATACCATAGATGTGATTGTCTTTTGCTTCTCTCTTTTGCAGTACCATTTACCTGTGCAACATACCTGTTACATAGCAGGACAGAATTGGGGTGAACTTACTGGTATTGTCTGGTAATAAACACTGTTTATGAAAAGGGTAGCTCCTTGCCTTTGCCTCTGCAAAGGATTTAATTCTACCTTTTTCAGATAGTTACTTTAAATTGAAATTTATTTCAGTGATCTCATTTAAAGCTCAGTCCAGATCTTATGTAAATCAGCATTTCTACCAAAGAAAAATCTCTTGTAACTACAATATTAGGCTCCTGATTTTAGAATATGATAATTTAGCAGAGTCTCTGTTAGTCTGATTCTCTTGTGAGCCACCTCCTTTCATTACAGTAAGAGACTTAGCAATTTTGTGGCCTCACTGCACTGTCAAGCACATAAAAGCCAAACCTTCACAACATGTTACAGATCAGAAGAGATAAATCGACTACCAAAACCTGCTTGAAGTTTTGTAAGGTACTCAAAAAGAACTTTTATAGTGAGTCACCAGTCCTACAAAGATAGGTCACATTTAAATTATGAACTAATACATTATTTATATTGGAGAGATTGTAACTCAAAAATCATAGCTACAAACAGTAGAAAGGTCTATGCAAGAGCAGTGAAATTATACTGCTATTTTCTCAGCTACACAGATAAATTATTTCTAAGCAATATATATCATAAATAGTGGTGCTACACAAATAAGCTGTCCCTGAATTATAGGGGAACAGAACAAAATGCTAAAAATTTCAAGGAAAAAGTGACCGTGGTTTACAGGATAATGACAGTTCTTACAGACAGAAGAATATATGGTTCCCAGTAGACTACAAACTGCAATTTAAGCCAGGAGCTCCACCAACAGAACTGATTGCTAGAGTCTAAAGAAAGAACCATAACATCATGAAATAAAAATACCAGGTATTATCAGGTTTAAACTGGAAATCTATGGTGTAGGAAAAGCAGACTTATCATGCATGAGATGGAAAAAGGATGTTAGTGAACATGTGATCTAGAAAACAGAATTTTGCTCTAAAATGCTATTTTTATTGAGTCCTGAGACTCCTCTTTACCCTGAATCATCCCAGCTCTCTCAGCCTCTTCTCACATGAAAGATGTTCTAGTCCTTTAATCTTCATGGCACTTCACTGGACTCTCTCCAGCATGTCCATGTTTCTCTTGTACTGGGAAGCCTATATACACAGACAGCACTCTAGGTGTGGCTTCACTAGTGATGAGTAGAGGAGAAGGATCACCTCCCTCAACCTGCTAGCAATATTTTGCCTAATGCAGCCCAGGATACTGCTGGCCTTTTTTTCCACGACAGTGCACTGCTGATTCATGGTTTGCTTGGTGTCCACCAGTACCCCTAGGGTCTTCTCTGAAAAGCTGCTTTCTGGCTGGTCAGCCTCCAGCTTGTACAAGTGCCTGGAATGGTGCCTTCCCAAGTGCAGAACTTTTCATTTCCCTTTACTGAGCTTTATGAGGTTCCTGTTAGCACACTTGTCGTCTGTCAAGATCCAGATATTCCTACCGGTTCTGTATTGTCTGCAAACTTCCTGGGTGGACACTTTGCCCCAGTGCCCAGTTCATTAATGAAACTGTTGAACAGTATCAGCACCCATATTGACTCCTGGGGTGTACCACTAGTCACTTGCCTTCAACTGGACTTTTTGCCACTGTTAACAGCCATTTGGGCCCATCCCTTAAATTCATTTTCAACCAGCTTCACTATCCACTTATCTAAATCATACTTTTTCAGATTGTCTATGAGGATGTTACGGGAAACAGCGTTGAAGGCTTTACTAAAGTCAAGGTAAACAACATGCAGTGCTCTCCCCTGGTCCATGAAACCAGTCTCTGCATTATAGAAGGTTGGTCAAGCATTTTCCCCTCATAAATCCATGCTGACTACTCCCAATAAATTTTTGTCTTCTACGTGTTTGGAAATGGTTTTCAGGAGGATTTCCTTCATCACCCTCTTAGGGACTGAGGTGAGGCTAAACAGCCTGTATTTTCCCAGATGTTCCTTCTTGCTTTTCTTGAAGATAGGAGTGACATTTGTTCTCTTCCAGCCTTCTAGAATCTCTCCCAGTATCTGCAGCCTTTCAGCGATGATCAGTAGTGGCCTTACAATGACATCAGCCAGATCCTTCAGCACTTGTAGGCACAACACATCAGGCACCATGGACGTATGTTCAGTTTGTTGGAAATACTCCATAACCTGGCCCTCCATGGAGGATAAGTCTACCTTGTTTCAGACCCTCCCTCTGATCACGTTCCTGGGATTCACGATGGCCAATATTACTGGTAAAGACTGAGGCAAAGAAGGCATTCAATACTTCAGCTTGTTCCACATCTGTTGTCACCAGTTTTCATGCCCCATCCAGCAGCAGGCCTACATTTTCCCCTTTTGCTCTTTATGTACTTGTAGAATTTGTGAACCTTTTACAATATATGGCCTTCATGTAAGCCAGGATTTCTAATGGATTAGAAGTGATTTGTCATATGGTCTTTTAAGAATCCTGGGGTTACACAGCCATGGAACATGAGATAACATAGCTTACACCAAAGCTCTGAACAAGATGTAATTGAATGAAAACATTGTAGCATGTGTTGTCAAATAATGGCTGTGTTCTAAAACCCAGGATGCATTATTAATTTTACCAGCAAATAAAACCATAGGTAATACTTATAACACAAGAAGTGGTGCAGACAAGTGAAAGGCACACAGGGAAATAAGAATCACAAATGAGAATTACTGCAGCTAGGACACATAGTTTAATTATGCTATCCTCACAAGAAAAAAAAAAAAAAACAAAAAAAAAAACACACACACAAAAAAAAAACACAAAAAAACCAACAACCACAAGATCATTAGCAGCCAGGAGGGATAAGTACCTCAGTTTTATTACTCACACAAAACATTCAAGATAAGTGAACATATGCTTTAAAATGTCAGAGTCTCATTCTGACCTCTTTTTAGGCTATCAAAATTTGTGACTCTCATTTCCTTATACATTTTAATTTCTGCCATGTTCTGGAAACTTCCTACAGCACAATATTCACAACAAAATTCACAGTACAGACGGGGTCAAAGGATCTCACATTAGTTCCCAAATATGCTGTTCTAACAAAATTTAGGAATGTAACTGAATTCACAGACATACATGTAGGCTTTATTTCCATCTATGACTATGAACAGGTTCATGACCCATAGGACTCCCAATGACCATGCTGGTGCTGCTGTAGTGGCCTGATTCTGTAGGTCTCTTTGGGGAGAAGTACTGGGTGGAAGCATTCAAATTAAGATTCTAAAATTGCTCCATTCCTACCATTGTCTAAGGCATGCCAACACTGCAGTCTAGACAGGGCTTCCTCTGACACACTTAACCCAACAACCAGTGAGGCTCATCTCACACTCTCCTTGTCTGGGCCATACATCCCACTACAATCTTCCTACCCTTTGTGATGGGCAGTTATTCGTTTCACCACAACTACATGCTCTAACTAGCTGATGCTCCTGAGGCACAAGCAGGGCAAAGGTGTAGCCTGAAGGAACAGAAGGGTGATCAACAAACATGACACCAAGCATCCAGCTCATCTGAAAGACTGAGACAATAGGTAGAGTCTGCTATATATTCTGTATACTTTTTTGGTTCACTGAAGGTGTAAAAAAGTGTCTGGAGAGCATCAGATCCAACCTCAAGCATGCTATGCCTTGGTAAATCTGGGATAATATCATTTTCTACACACAGGCGAATCATTTCTGGGTGGTTAATATCAGGATACAAAAGGCCTCTTTTAGGGTCCTGTACCATGAAGTGATGCAGACTAGAGAGAGAAAGGATGCAAATTTTCAGGATCTGATCTGTCCGTGTGGTCCAGAAAGGTAGTCAGTGTCTTCCAGATGCTGACTGTGAAAACACTTCTAGATTCTCTCAGAAAGCCTGAGATTTCTCTCCTTTTCATTTTCTAGTGTACAGTGTTTGCACATATCCTGACTTGTATTTCAACAGAACAGATCAAAATAGAAATTTATTCTAAAATGAAACCTTTTAAGCCTAAAAGGCTAAATTCACCTTCAACAAATTAGGAGATCCAGAATTACCTTATATCATTTGAAGATATTTTTTATAATGTCTGCACACACTCCTCCCTCCACCTACTTTATACACAGAAAGATTTACATCTTGGTACGCTACAAATACGATCAGCTTTTGATGGGGGTATATAAACCTATTTCACCAGTGGTATCTCTTGCTGTAAGGCATAATTTTGTATTTGTTTAATTATTTTTTTAATAGCAATAAGAATAACTCATCACAAAAAGATCAGGTCTCTTCTTTCCATCCTTCCACCGAGCTCACCTGGCTACCATCTGCTTTGAAAAATATTGAGACCATTATATTTGAGTACACCACAGAGAATATAATGAACAGAAATAGATGAATATCCTAAGACCATATCACTTTGTTTAATTATGAACATTTCTATTTATCACAGTCTCTATGCAACATTTCCTAGATTTAGGACAAGACAGGGCAATGGAAGATTTGAGAGTTAGCCATAGAACTCAAAAAAGTCAAAAATGTATTAGAATTTTCTGAATGAGATCCCCATCATATAATTATACTCCATTTCTATCCTTGCATTAATTTCTAGCCTTTCAAAAGAAATAAGAAGCTGAATATGCACCATGCACCATGTCTATACAATTACTTTAAGATATTGAAATCATGCTACATGTTGTACATACTAAGAAAAACCAAGCCAGTTCCTTAAAAATTCCTTTATTATTATTATTTTTTTTTATTTCATATTGTAAAATAATCCATAATGTGGTGGGGCTGTGTCAGTGACAGCTCAGAACTGTTTTATACACAAGACCCTGTACAGAGCAGCAACTTAAATAGCTTCTATTCTGGAGGCTGATTAGTTCAGTTTGAGGAAGCAATAGGAAACCAGAACTTACAGGCCTTGGTACCATCTGCAGCTTTGGAGGTAAGGAGCAAACAACTAATCTTCAAACTGAGGTGTGGTGAAAAACCACCTATCTACCTACTAGTGATTTTCTCTGGAAAGAAGCTGGGAAGGCAAGCTATCAGTATACATACCTACACATCCATCTAGCTATCCAGATCCAACTTTGTGTAGCTGGTTAGCTAGAGGACAACAAAGCATAACCTTTGTGGATGCCCAGTTTCTGTCATCATGAAGAATTCTCTTTTCCTTTGATGCAAAAAATACTGATTAGGTACAAACTGATTTGGATGGTATTATGGGAAATAATACCAGGACATCAGATGGCACCACCTCTAATTAGATTTCATGCTCTTTCATTCAGATCTTCACAGTGCTGCTAGGAAGTTATTTCCTACTATGTATTAACTGGACCATGGCCTCTTTAGCTGAAAATCAGCAGAGAATTTTTGAGGATCACCAATATTGATAAATGTCTTCCATTTTGCAGGAAAGCAGTATTCCTTCTGTCCAAAATGTTTGCTTAGTGATCTCTCATGTCACCCCTCTGTTTAATGAGCAAATGAAAATAAGGGGGTGGTACACAATGATATTTATATCTTCCCTGAAAAATGTGGAGTTCATTGACAGAATTAGGGAGACGTACAGAAAATAGCAGACTAAATAGACAAAAGAAAATGAATGTCCTATGAAAAAAAACAAATGAAACAACAACAACACAACAACAAAAAATCTAAAACAAAACAACAACAAAAAAAAAACACAACAGTGGGATAATTTACATGAATACAGTGGGATTCTGGTGGTACCTTCTGTTGGGCACATAACATACCTTGTTGTCAGATGTGTTTATATTCTCAGTGCAATGTCTAAACCACTGCTCTCTTGAATTTCCAAATACCATCTAGTCCAAATAATAACTGATTTATCCTACCTATGGCTGGATGGTCTACTTCTCTTTTAATACGAAACTCTGCAAAGTGATTTGTGAATTCTCTGCAACAGAACTAATTTTGACATGCTTTCTCTTTATGTCCTTATTCTGGGTCCCAGGGAGGTAGCAGACCTCCCTACGAAGTGGGTCCAGTCTTCATATTGGACCTTTTGTTCCCTTTGGAAGGGAATCTCCCACAAAAACAACCTATCTTTGTTTCTTTGTAGGAGCTGTTTCAAAGCAGGGCACAAGTCAAAATGACTTTGGTGACACCTCTAAGCCAGATGTACTGTGCTCTTCAACATTGTTCAGATCAGCCTGCAAAACTTCATACCTATTGCACACAGGCACGTGGGAAGGTGGGAAAGTCCCTGAGGGGACGTGCCTGCTGTGCCAGACAGGGACTTGTTGCCACTTCCCCTTGTCCTTTAGTTCAATGCATTCAGCGAGGTGGAGAGAGATTAAGGAGTCCTCCATACTGTATGTCCCTTTAACCTGTTGGATTTGTTTCTGGGAAGGCAGGGGGTGACTCCAGTAGTCTATCTCCCTCTTGGACTCCCAGATACTCCTCAGCCTATTCACCTCTTCCTGAAGCTCTGTCACCAGGTGGAGGAGTGCCTCCACTGGACACACCTCTCACAGCTGTGTTTGCTCCTGCCATCCTGTATTGGCATTAAGAGCAGGGCACACTCTGCAGCCTGACACCTTGGAGCAGCATGTTACCCTCAGAGCTCCAGCTGGGAGGCTGTGTTGCTTGTGGAGGGTGCCAAGCTCCAAGAGGCCACAGCCTTTGCCAGGTGGATACCATTGCTCCTGATCAAGCTGGCCAAGCTCCCGCACACTCTATGCATGCCAACTGCCACAATGACTCACGCCCTATGCATGTCCTGTTTGTCCAACCTGGTTGCTGCACTCCCTAGCGGTTGCCTTTGTATATAAGGGGGGAATGGGATGACTCCTGGCTCTGCCCAAGCCCTGTCAGCCACCCTCGCAAGGTATGCCAGGTCCCAGCAGCTCCCTCGGCTGCCTCAAGGGGCCTCAATGCTTCGATGTAGGGAACCCCTTGCACGCCACGATCCCCTGCTCCACTGCAGAATGCGTCTGCTTGGAGCCAATTGCCTTGGTGAGTCAAATGGTAAAATGTCCCTGCAAAACAAAACAAAACAAAACAAAACAAAACAAAACCTAAAACAAACAAACAAACAAACAAAAAAAAAAACAGCTTTATGACTATACAACAAAATCAATAAACTAACTATTCTGTCACTAGAAAGCCATCTTTGTAAATCTTCTTGTAAGTACCAGTTCAGTGTTCAGAAACAGCTAAAAAGGCGATCAGAATGCTAACAACTGATATAAAACAAAATGATTATGAAAGCAACATTTTGCCAGTATAGATATCCACAGTACCCCACATTTTGAATATATCATGTATTTCTTTGTATCTCATCTAAATGAATAAGACGAGGCTAACAGGATCTTGGAAAAAAAAAAAAAAAAAGGTAACAGTAGAACGCAAGTTTATAAAAAGAATGGTGTAGAAAACTGGCACTAGGAATGATTAGACATCAGTCTCACAGTACAAAAACTAACGATAATTTACTGCAGTTACCAAGCATCATGGTCAAAACTAAAAGTCCTTCTTCATGCTCTTCCACTGTGGAAATCATTACAATTGGATTTCAAGGAGAGTGACAAAAAACAAAAGTGAGTAGAAAAACTCTTTTTTTTCTCCAAACAGAGTAGAAAAAGTGAGGGAAGATAAACAGAGATACAGCATCCTAATAAAGAATTCCTTAAACTACTGATGGTTGAAAATCAGACCAGGGAAATACTATCCTGCACTTACTTTGTTTATTGAATGTTTACCCCAGGTATCCGTTGGATGACATTGTTTGCTACAAAATACTAGAGCCGATGGAGTTCCCACCTGATTATTATGAAAACTTTTTAGAACGTTATTGTCAGGGATGAGCAAGCAGACTGCTTGCTCTATTTGGGAAGAAGAGCTGGGAGTTTAGAGGCAGGCAAGGCAGGCAGGGCACCAACCTCATTATTTGGTCCCAAAGTACCAAGCAAAGTAAGCCATGACAGTTGGGTGATCCAGACTGTGAGATGAGCTGGCAATGATGCAGGTCAAGCCAGGATATGAAGTCAATGGGTCAGGGAATGAATCAGTGAGGTAGATGGCTAGGGAATGGAAAAGCAGCAGAGTAGCACAGGCAAAGGCTAAATGAGAGGGAAAGCCTTAAAATAAAAAGGGTGTAAGAACGTTCCTTCTCAAAGCTTTTCCTTGCAAGGCTCTCCCCACACAGTTCTCTGATCCAAGGCCAGGAAGCTGCAGCAAAGCTGGCCCTGAACCCAGGCAACCAAACCCCTAGGGACAGTGAGAGTGGAGAGTGATTCACTTAAGACCCTGATATTCATTTGTATGGGGTGTCCATACTCCACCAATGCACTGAGTGCTATGCAATGTTGTTGTATTTCAGGCCTAAACCATGTGTTTTAAGTGTTCAACTAACTCCATTTACCTAAGAATTCGACTTAACCTCCCTGTAGTAAGGGCACAAATTTTTGCTCCACTGTCATAATTCCACCGATTTCAGTAGTAATTTTCCTCTTAATTTGGAAAAGACAGCTTATTAAAGTGGCTGATTTGTTTCCTTTTATCACTTGTATCACTGTCACTATGACCTGCTACACATAGGTGGGCATAGCCTTTGAAATACATTCCTTTCAGAAAATTCCCAGAATCGAGCATAACAAACATAAGGTCATGGTATATGACATTTTTCATTTGTCAAACATTTAATTAACCATTAGATTTTTCAAGGAACTGCATATACAGGTTGCTGGCTATTTTTTATTCCTTTCCAAAGGATATATTTTGTCTTAATTATGTCCTAAACTGGTAGAATCAGATCTGTTATTGCGATGATGGATGCCTCTGCAAATCTTTTAATGTGCAATTACATTCATTTTGGCCTTCAAATACAGAATACACAAGACTATTCTCACACTCAGATTTAATTATTAACCTTACTTGTCTGTTAGCAACTGCCCTCTTCAAAGAAAGCCATAAACCAGAGTTTTAAGAAATGCGTGGTTCATTAACTAGTTACATTTCTTAGAATGTTCTTTGAGTTTCTATGGTTCAGCAAACTCACTCTCAGCTGCCAAAATGCTTTCACAGTTTTCCGCTCTTAATATAACTGCAGAAAGAACTTTAACGTGTGAAAATTGCTTTGTTCTCTGTATGTTCTATGACACAGTCATTCTTTGGCAGTTAACTTTTTTTTTTCTTTTTTTTTAATATGAAAAGTTTGTCTCACTGAATACAGGGTAAACAGTATACTGCTTGTGCTTACCCATGAAAAGAGAACACCTGAAAATATCCCATACATTCTTCTCCCCACAGGAAGGTGAAAGAAGAATAAGCAAGAACCTCACGACTCCCTAATGACGTCACTAAAGTGACAGAGAAGACATTAGTCATGGGATACAAGGAACTATAAGGCTGAAGGAAAATAAATAAATAAATAGATAAATAAATAAATAAGTGTGTTTCATTATGTTTGAGATGTTGGGTCAAAGAGGTTGAGAACAAAATTCTAATTCTTAATACATGACAGAGAAGGAACTAAAGAACTTGGAGAAAACAGTTTCCATGGAACATGACACCCCTCTCTCTGCCTGTGGCATTTATTATTGCCTCTTTGACATTGCATTATTGCATAAGAGTGGAAAAACAAGGGAAATTTAAAGCAGGAGTCTCTGAATAACCTTCTAAACTATAGTGTTCTACACCGATTGTGATAGAAGACGAGGGAAACCAGCTGGTAGATCTGATGAGATAAAATAATGCTCATAATTTGGTGGTATGGAAACACGTTTCACTCTGCACAGTGTCAAAAGCTTAAGCCAGAGTAGAAAGAGATCAGGATGGAACTGTGGAGAAGGACTTACAGGCAATATACATGCATATCCAATATCCAATGACTCTAGAAAAGAAAATGACCTCTATTCCTATATACAGCCTGCATGATAAATGCTGAAGTATGTCAATTGTTTGTAAGACTTCAATATCTTCTCTCATCTAAAACAGTTTTTCTGAAATTATACTCACTGAAAATCATTATATGTTAGTAAGTGGCAGTGTGCTCAGTATTAGTACTGCTAAAAAGGACTTGGGATTTTTAAAATTTTGAAATGTGAGTAGTTTTGAAATGTGATGAAAGGCCTTGTATGTGGCCAATACATACTAAGCTGTGGACAGATCACAGGAAGTACTGTTCCTGTGTTAATGAGATTTAGAAATAATTTCACAAGATAACATAGATTTTACCACTTCAATCATTTAAGTAAAGTAGACTATATACATCATATATTTCTCATCTGCGTAAGCAGAATAGGCTACATAGAACAGGAGAGATTGTCTAGTGCAGATTTGACATGTAATTTTAAATAACACCATGAGGAATGGAGAGAAGATTATATACCTTTATTTCAGTAGATAAGAACATGATGAAATCTGGATATTTTATCATCAACATTACACGTGTCATCCACAGGTTATCAGCATTAATTTGAACATAATGCCATGACGCAGTTGGTGCCTAACAGCACCAAGATCATTATGAAGACAGATGTTGGGCTGAGGGCACATTTAATTAGATTAGCTAGCTACATTACTGAGTGAGTTACTATTTCTGCTTGCTCTGACCAACAAATGGTTTCAGAATGTTGTTAACCACCCATTTTTTGCACCATGCTTTTAGGAAATGCTGCATTCATTTGTAATCCCCCAGTACATATATTCTTTAACTTCTTAGGCTCTAGAATCTGGCCTCTAAATAGGATTGGTGGTAGCAATTGTAAAAAGGGTGTGGAAAGATGTCTCAAAATCAGTTTGTAATTCCATTAAAAGTTTAAATGCAACAAAGAAGTGCTTTGTTCATTATAAATTTTTGCAAAACAAATACTTAGCAATTCTCTTCAGGAAAGATGACAAATTCTAGCTAGAAAATTCCATTTGCTTTGCTGCTGATTTCAATATGTTTACTTGCCTAATTTGTGAATATAATTTAGAACATAGTATCTCCACGCTAGTTGAGACCAAAGGTCCACATGGTGCATAATCCTGCCTTCTGCAGTGGCAAGTTACACATGTTACAGAGAATGGACAGGAAATGAAAGACCTGTTGTAGAGTCATCTTTGGCTTGATTTCTTCTGCCCATTTCTGCTGACACTTTTATCATTGGGAGCAATCTTCAGCCACTGCAGATTATTATGGAAAGCTCAATATGGACACACAACAACTGAGGCAGGTAAAGATGTAAGATTTTTTGAAAATGCTACCATAACATTTTAAAGGTCTTCTAAATGATGTTATTTGATGTGGTTATTGGGCAATTTCTTGATCTTGTTTTGTCTTTTTCTATTTTCATTATTTTATTAATTTATTTATTCCTAAAGGGAATACACATACTATGGGCAGAAAAACACTGTTTTGCACCACAGAGCAACATTTACCTACAGTTCTACCAGCACTCCCTTGGGCTTCAATAAGTCTTTTCATCCCCATGTCAGGAAAGCAGATAAGGTTAATGGATGATGTGTATTTTCCTAAGTATGCTTCTTAGCGTGCTAAAACTGCCCTTTAAAATATGAATCAGACTCTCTGAAGTCATATAAATAATAGTTTACCAGAGACCTTCAGAAAGGTGGTTGATGCCCTTGCCTTTGGCAGTATTTTCTTGACTGTGTCAGATAGTAACAAGAAAAATTGCTCTGTAAAATAGGTGATTAAAACAAAAACAAAAGGAAAAGTTACTTGCTACCCCAACCACCAAACTTTTTTTTTGTGAATACAAATCAAACTGATGGAAACTGATAAAAGATGGAAACTGATGGAAACTGATAGGCAAATATGATATGCCCAACACCTGCTGGGCCACCTGATCTAGCAGGTGGCATCCCTGCCCATGGCAGGGGGGTTGGAACTGGATGATCTTTAAGGTCCCTTCCAACCCAAGCCATTCTATGATTCTATGACTGCACTGCAAAGGATGATGCACAAAGTAATGCATATGTTATCATATGTTTTGTAAATTTTCTAGAGAAGATGTGCATTGTTCCTTCAGATTAAGGCAGGCTTATATTTGAATTTTCCTCTTGACATTTACAGAACTGTTAAGAACTACCAGAAAGTAATTATTGTTATTCAACCTTGATCTGAAGCTATGGCAGGGTAGTGTAGCTATAATTTCTATCACAAGTGCTGCTAAGCCTCATTCTATTTCTGAGCATGAATTCTTGCTTTTACTGTTATAGATGCCATCTTTATCAGTATATTTAAATAGGAGAAGCTTTTAATGTTTTTTTTTTAGTATAATCATTCAGTAACTTAGTTCTCCCAGGACACTTTTCAGTGGTGTGTATCAACAGATTCCTCCCATATTCCCTGGTAAATAGAAATTAATTGGGAAAAAACTCTGAGTGATAAAAGCATGATAGAGACTGAAGTCTACTTTGAGAGTACATACTGACTAATCCTTAAAGAACGCCTTCTTGGTTGCCTAGTTCCCTCCCTCCCTCATGATTTCCTGTCAAATCAATTCAAGTCCACAACAGGATGCTCAAAACAAGAAGGTCTTGTTCCTGGCACACAATCTCAGACTTTTCTCATACAAGAATGATTTTCTCCTCACTTATGCTTCATTTACATTGCTGACTTGAATTGTGTTATCCCAGGATATTCCTTAGTGCAGTTACAACAGGATCCAGCTCTGGTGTTATACCAGGTGCAGGTGCCCAGGTGCAGCCAGGGGCCTGCTGGGCTGCTCCGTGAGGCAAGGCCTGGGCTGCCCCATGCAGGCTCCAGTGGCCCCACCACAGGCCCCAGCAGAGCCCCTCAGCCATGGGTGGGCTCCTCGCAAAGAGCGGAGCTCAGCAAGGGCCAAATGCTGCCCGGCAGTGAGGAAAGGAGAGCGAGAAGCAGCCCTGCGAACAGCCAGGGCAGGAGGTGCTCCAGGTGCCCAGCAGAGCTTGCCCTGCAGTCCCTGCGAGCAGCCCAGGATGGAGCATGGGAGAGGTGTGAGGAGGAAGGGGCAGCACAGAGGAGCTGCTGGGTGTGACCGCAGCTCCACTCCCCAGCCCCCTGCACCACTCGGGGAGCTGGGGGAGGTAGAAGTCCAATAGGGTGAGCCTGGAAAGCAGGTGGGGTGGGGTGAAGGTGTTCTAGTCTTTGTTTCCCTCTATCCAACTCTATTTGGGAATAAAGCAAATTAACTTTTCCCAAGGTATGTCTGTTTTGCCTGTAATGGTAATCAGTAAGTGATCTCCCTGTCTTTATCTTGACCCATGTGCTTTTCCATATTTTTTTTTTCTCCCTGTTTCCTGCTGAGGAGAGGGAGGGTAGGATCAGCTGTATGAGTGTCTGGCAGCCAGTCAAGGTCAACCCACCACAGTTGTTCATATAAAGAGACTTAAAAACTTGAGTCTGTGATATACTGGATATTTATACTTATTCTTGACATCAGCTGGAATTATAGTTGCTTAGTGGCTGTAAAAGAAGCCTATTATCATAATATTAGTTAAAATAAATACCTGAATTATACCTCATCCATTACTAAGATGTATAATAATAAAGTATAAGATGAATCCATTTTGTTTATGTCTAGCAAAGTAGAAAAGAAACCTTGGTTTGAAAGAAGAACACATAAATCTAACATAGTTGGAAAAAGTTTAAAAATATTACTTCAAAGTTAAGTTCATACAAATTGCAATGGGAATGTCGTGGCATTCCATTAAAATATAATTGAGGTTCTACCTGAGAGTATTTTGGCTCATAACTGAACACTATGATGATTCTGTTTTGAAGACATGGAGTAAATATATCTTAACTATATCAAAAGGAAACATCTCTGAACTCTGAGATCTGATGTTATTTACAATGCTCCCCAAATTCTTTGCACGACAACAGTGATGGGAAACAGTATTAGCATATCTCCCTGCAACTGGAACAATTAAGGTAATATCTTTTTATCTTAAATTGTGAAATCATTACTTATCCAGTGACAATATAAGTTCATCATATTTCATATAATATAGAAATGAATAATATGCTATAATGTATACAAATTAGTGAAAGACAGGAGTAAGTAAACAAACCACATACAAATAAAATATGCTCTTTGGGGATATCAGAATTAACCACAAAAGTTTCACTGAATTTGGAAAGATATAAGAAGTATCTGAAACAAGACAGAATATGAAAAATGTCAATCCAGTAACAGAAAAAATCACTTGTGTAAATGGGGTGTTTTCTTATGTTAACAGTCTGAAACTGAACGCTGTTATGTTATTATTATGGCTGTATTTCCTCTGTTTGGAAGAGCAGTAATTCACAGTAAGAAAGACAGCTTCTGTAAATGATGGCAATTCTGTTTGAATCTCCTGTGACAAGTGTCCAATCAAAACACTACTAAACATTTTGGGAAAGGGATCTGCTGGATTATAAGAATGTCTTCTACCTTATTATGCCCTTGCTGTCCAACTTACAGATAGAACACAGCTGGAGAACTCATGGCCTTACCCTGTGGGAATTCACAACCTAGAGAAAGCTGGAAACAAATTTGTGATGAAGAGTGTTGACTTTACAGAAGAAACTTGGCATATATGGCAGTGATACCATAGTGGTATCACTGTATATTATCACTAGCTGCTAAAGATGAATTCACTTTTCCAACCACTAATGTATAGGAAACATACAGTCAGACAACCATCAGTTTTTGGTAAATTTCCATGTCAGAAATCATGCTATTGAAGATCAGTGCAAACAGATGAAAAAATGGTCACAAGCAGGAAAAAAAAAAAAAAAAAAAAAAAAAGCTAAAATTGTACTGGCAACTAAAGCTTTGCATCAACTAACCTCTAAAGGATGTGCTCTGCTTCAAATGGATATATTTAAAAAGAAAATTTTGAGACAAACTTATCACAATTACTTATGCACAACATGCTACTTCGGTTGCAACTTTGCCTTCAAATGACAGGATTTAGTTCACATAGAACTAAAATAAAATTACATTTATATATTAAGAGAAGAAATGTACAACGTGATGAAATCCAGAGCTCAGTGAGGTTGGCAAGTACAAAATTTTATTAAGCATATCTCAACTTTATTTTCATTTCCCTTTTAATTGAGACAAACCTATTAATAACCAGTTATTCCTCAGTTCTTGGTTTATTGTATAATTTTATTTATTTATGTATGTATTTTTTGCTACTGCAATACATTATTTAATAGGTTCCCATCTTAGTATTTCAGATCTGAAGAATGTAATACTTCACATCACTAATAAAATAAGAATTGTTACACACAGTTGAATACCCCTAAAGATTAAGTAGGAAGGTGCTATTTTTTTCATAATATATTTTTTTCCCCCTAGAGTATCAGTGAGGAAGGATATTATCACTTCATTCATTGATTAATTCATTCATTCATTCAAAAAAAAAAAAAAAAAGTAACCTACATATTTGATAGTTATATATAGATACATAACTCTGAGGTTATGTCACGTGCAGATAATCCTCTATTATCTGATTTAGCTCATACTGAAAAATCCCACTGTTCATTTTTTTTTTTTTGTTCTGTTTCAGAAAAGTTCTGTGGATATTAAAAATATCAGTATCTATCCATAGGCAGTTTCAACATACCCACAGGCATCTTGCTACAGTTTGAGGTTTTGGAAAAAAGTAATGCTATATAGAGCTGCAAAACGTATAATATGTACATAGAAAAAAATCTGTCATTTTGAGGTATTTCAATATGTAAGACATGTGCCAGAGGTCTCATGCTTCCACCAGTCAAACAGCCTTAATGTTCCTATGAATTCTACCTAAGAACTGTTGGGCGGAAACACATTGCTTGAGGCAGTCTTATATCAGACAGTAGTTTGAAGGAAAATTGATCCCACAGCTGAAACTGATGTTTTTTTCTTAAATACAAGTGATTATAGCATAATTTAATGAACTGCTAGCAAAGCCTGCATAGTCTCAACTGGTAATATGAATATGACTTAATAAGACCTGTTTTCCAAACTGGGAAGGAAAGTATGTACACATCTAAATGATAAGCAAGTATTGACAAGATTTTCTAGGGTAAGTGGCAAGTGACAGACTACACCTTGCATTACAGGTAACTCCTGAGGAATGCAGAAAAGTGGGGTTGGTAAGCCTTAGGGTCATTGCAAAAATGGTGGGAGAGAACACAGGCTGTATTACCTGCACTAATATGAAAATAATGGCATCAGTAGAAAGGAAAACAAACAAACAAAACCCAACACCTAATAAAAATAAAAAACTAAATCCAACTATCCTTAACAAAGTTAGCATTTATATATTGAGGTAAATGAAATCTTAATGATATTGAGCATCTGATGGTATCTCAGAAGGGTGAAACCAAACAAAAATGTTATAAATTCTTCAGTATTTGCCCACAAGCAGAATCACTCATGTTATGACAATAACAAAACATTTTCTATTGACTAACCACTTCAGTGATGTGAAGGAGCAATTATTATAGTGATCCTTCAGACTTTTTAGGACTGAGTAGATTACATCCAAGAGCATCAAAAGTATTAGCTTACAAAATTGTTGAAGTGTTGACATTAATTTAAAAAAAAAAACAAAAACAAAAACAAAAACAAAAAACTAAGACTTGCAGTGGAGATCTTGAGACCTGGTAAAAAGCCAGTATTATGCCAATATTTGTAAATGGTAGCTGAGATGACCTCAGAAACTAACGGCAGCTTAGCTTGATAGAAATCCTATCAAAAGGGCAAGAACAGTGTGTGGTAGGAGGTACAGCTAGTGTATAACTGAAAAAAAATGATAACTTTCAAATCAATATAGCTCAAGGAAGACCAAAATCCAACAAGCCTCATACAACTTGTGTGGAATCACAAATCTAGTTAACAAAAGTCATTATACAAGGCCAAGTGTCGAGTTTAGTTAAACAAGAGACTCAGAGAAAAAGAGAGATGATGAGCAAGATGATAGATGAGATGAGATCACCACTCAAATACTTCTGTGAGAGGGTGAAAGACCTGGATATATCTGTTATTTATTCAATATCCTGCAGATCATAATTAAGAAACTCTAACCATGGTACTGTTCTGTTAGCAAAGATAAACTTTCTGTTCGGTTATCACAGAATTATAGAATCATAGAATGGTTTGGGTTGGAAAGGACCATAAAGATTATATAATTCCAACCCCTGCACCACGAGCTGGGACAACTTCCACTAAATCAATGGAAGGACAGGGCATCCACAACTTACATGTATTTGGACAACCTGTTCTAGTGCCTCACTCCCTCATAGTAAAGCACTTCCTGCTTATATGTAATCTAAGTCCAACCTCTTTTAGTTTAAAGCCTTCACTCCTTTGTCCTATCACACACCCTGATAAAGCGTCTCTCTCCAGCTTTCCCATAGGCCCCCTTTAGGTACTGGAAGGCTGCTTTAAAGTCTCCCCAGAGCCTTCTCTGGGGAGACCCCAGAGCTGAACAACCCCAATTCCCTCCCCTTGTCTTCATAGGAGAGGTGCTCCAGCCCCTTGATCATCTTTGTGGCCCTCCTCTGGACTTGTTCCAATACTTCCATGTCCTTCTGGTGCTGGAGACCCAGAGCTGAATGCAGTACTCCAGGTGGGGTCTCACGAGAGCAGAGAAAGGGGTACAACCATCTCCCTTGGCCTCCTGGCCATACCTCTTTTGATGCAGCCCAGGGTACGGTTGGCTTTCTGGGCTGGAAGTGTGCATTGTCAGCTCCCGCTGAGCTTCTTGTCAACCAACACTCCCTGGTCCTTCTCATCAGGGCTGATTTCAATCCTTCCTCTGCCTAGCTTTCATTTGTTCTTGGGATTGCCCTGGCCCAGAGGCAGGACCTTGCATTTGGCCTTTTTGAGCCTCATGAGGTTTGCACAGGCCCACTTCTCAAACCTGTCAAGGTCTTTCTCGATGATATCCCTTCCATCCAGCATGTTGACCGCACCACATAGCTTGGTGTCATTGGCAAACTTGCTGAAGGTGTGCTCCATTTCACTGTCCATGTCACCAACAAAGACGTTAAATAGTGCCGGTCCCAATAGCAAACCCTGAGGAACACCACTCCTTGCTGATCTCCACAACTCAGGTCTTTAATACAGCAAACATGTAAATTAACAAGTGATTAAAGAGCTCAAGGAGTATGAAAAGAATCAGTGTCTTCTCTATCAGTTTGATGTCAAGTGATGTTACAGCAACTGTTCAAAGTCAAAATGTAAAAGGATAAGGATCAGCTACCAAGACAAAAGTGTTGTCAAGAATCTTTTAAGACTACACAAACATTTTAACAACTGGACGCTATGAATACGTCCACTGGACGCTGGGCATTTTGCTGAGGCGATCGGCTCTGGGGCAGACGTGTTCTGCAGCGGAGCAGGGGACTGAGGCGGGCAGGGCTTTTTGTCCGGCATCGAGGCCACTCGGGGGAGCCGCTGGGACCCGGCTGTCCTCGCGAGGGAGGCTGACAAGGCGAGGGCGCAGCCAGCAGCGCCCCCTCCCAGGCTGTTTAACAGTTGCCCCTAGGGAGCGCGAGCGACCAGGAGCGCGGCGAACAGGACGGGCAAACAGGGCGTGGCACGTCGAAGGGCGTGGCAGTTTGCGCGGCAGTTCGCGCGGGCAGGGCGAGTGGGGGGCCCATCGTCGCTCTGTTGCAGCTGCCTCTCCCTTCGGTGCTTGTAACCTGCTTGCGTAGAACCTGACCATGGTATCAACCAGGCAGAAAACCGTGGCCTCCGCATCTCGTGCGGCATCTCCAGCCACGGTCGCCAGTGTGGCTACTCAGACGGAGGGCTCAGGGAAACACGCAGCCGTCCAGGTCCTGGGCTGCAGAGTGTGCCCCAGCCTTCTGTCGGTCTCTGACAGCAGTGGTGGATATGCCTGTGGGAGGTGTGCCCAGGTTGAAGAACTGCTCAGCCAGGTAGCGGAGCTCCGGGAGGAGGTGAACAAGCTCAGGAGCATCAGGGAATCAGAGAGGGAAATTGACTGGTGGAGGTGCGCTCTACCCTCTCTGAGGCCGGCTCACGAGACTGCCACAGCACAGGCGTCTCCTGTTACGCAGAAGATGGAGGTTCCCTCCTCCTGCCAGGCAGCAGGAGGAGACCTAGATCAAGGGGGGGAATGGAGGCAGGTGCCTATTCGGGGTGGTAGGCGAGCCCTCTCTCTGCCCACCTCACCTTCTCATCTACCCTTAAATAATCGATATGAAGTACTAGAGCAAGACAATCTAAATGACAAAGTAGACAAAAACCCGTCCCAGTTGGAGGGGGCACCTAAGACATGGAGACCTACACGTTGCATTGCCACATCATCCTTCAAAAAAGAAAGAAGGGCTATTGTTATGGGGGGCTCCCTCCTGAAAGGGACAGAGGGACCGATATGCCGACCGGACCCAACCCGCAGAGAAGTCTGTTGGATCGAAGCTGAAAGGCGTGCTGTTCACATAAACTCGTGGCTTCGAGACTGGTGTGACCGGCAGAATTTCGGTTTCTTTGATCACGGGAAGATCTACGCTACACCGGGCCTGATGGCACCGGATGGGATGCGCCTCTCTCGTAGAGGGGTAAGGATCTTTGGTCAGGAGTTGGCAGGGCTGATAGATAGGGCTTTAAACTAGAGTCGAAGGGGGAAGGGGCTAAAACCAGGCACGCCGGTGAAGACCTAAGGGATGGTACGCTAGAATCAGAGGGGCTGTGTGCCAGTGAGGTCCTTCGGTCAGATCCACAAGGTGCTGAGTGTAAGGAGACGCACCTGAAGTGCTTCTACACGAACGCACGCAGTATGAGGAATAAAATAGATGAGCTAGAAGTCCTGGCCCAGTCCCGCAACTACGACATCATCGGCATAAGCGAAACCTGGTGGGATGAGTCCTGTGACTGGGGTGTTGCGATAGATGGTTACAGGCTCTTCAGGAGGGACAGGCAGGGTAGGCGAGGTGGTGGGGTGGCGATGTATGTGAAGCAGGGGCTGGACTGTGTGGAACTTCAGGTCGGCGATGGCAAAGTTGAGAGCCTCTGGGTAAGGATCAAGGGACGAACAAATAAAGGGGATGTCGTTGTGGGAGTCTATTACAGACCGCCTGGCCAGGACGATAGCGCCGATAAATTATTCTTTACAGAACTAAGAGAGGCCTCGAGATTAACTCCCCTTGTCCTTACGGGGGACTTCAACTTGCCGGACGTTAACTGGGAGTGCCACACGGCTGACATGAGCAAGTCCAGGAGGTTCATGAAGCACCTAGATGATAACTTCTTGGTGCAGGTGCTAACGGAGCCAACTAGGAAAGGTGCCCTCCTAGACCTGTTGCTAGAAAACAGAGAGAGTCTGGTGGGAGATGTGGTGATTGGTGGCTGCCTCGGTCATAGCGACCATGAAGTGGTTGAGTTCAAAATTTACGGTGACAGAAGGAAAAGTGCCACCAAAACCTCATCCCTAGATATGGGGAAAGCGGACTTCAGGCTGCTCAGGGAACTAGTCAGCAAGGTCCCCTGGGAAACTGCTCTTGAAGGCCTCGATGTCCACCAGTGCTGGTCATTCTTTAAGCGATGCCTCCTAGAAGCACAAGATCAGGCAATTCCTAAATATCGCAAGTCAGGCAGGCGGGGCAGGAGGCCGGCGTGGCTGACCAGGAACATTCTAATGGAGATTAGGCGGAAACAGAGAGTGTTTCGCTACTGGAAGGAGGGCCAGGCATCATGGAAAGAATACAGGGATGCTGTTCGTGTTTGTAGGGAGAAAATTCGTGTGGCCAAAGCACACCTAGAGTTGAAGCTGGCTGTGTCTGTGAGAGAAAATAAAAAGGGTTTTTTTAGATATGTGAATGGAAAAAGGAGAACTAAAGAATACATAGGGCCGCTCCTTGATAGGGAAGGTCTCCTCACAGACGATGACATAGGCAAAGCAGAGACGCTTAACGCCTTCTTTGCCTCTGTCTTCAATGCCGATGATGGGCTTCGGGACCCAGGGTGCCCTGAGCTGGAGGACCGGGACGGTGGGGATGACAAACTCCCAACTGACCCTGAACGTGTGCGGGATTTGCTACTCCACCTGGATCCCTACAAGTCCATGGGTCCGGATGGGATTCATCCCCGGGTGCTGAAAGAGCTGGCGGACGTCATCGCGGAACCTCTCTCAATTATTTTTCAACGATCCTGGGAATTTGGAGAGGTCCCGGTAGACTGGAAGCTGGCAAATGTTGTGCCGATTTTCAAGAAGGGTCAGAAAGAAGACCCTAGCAATTACAGGCCTGTCAGTCTCACTAAGGTGAGACTGACAACCTGGTAAAATCAACCTGGTAAAATCATGGAGAAGTTGGTTCTCAAACTTATTGAGGCGCACCTGGGGGACAAAGCAGTCATTGGTCCCGGCCAGCATGGGTTTGCGAAGGGTAGGTCCTGCCTAACTAACCTGATTTCCTTTTATGATAAGATCACACGTATGGTGGACCAAGGGAAACCAGCTGATGTGATTTTTTTGGACTTCAGCAAGGCTTTTGACACGGTTTCCCATAGGATCCTACTGGACAAAATGTCCACCATACAGCTAAATAAAAACATCATACGATGGGTGAGCAATTGGCTAACTGGCAGGGCCCAAAGGGTTATCGTAAATGGGGCTGCGTCAGGCTGGCGGGCGGTCACCAGTGGGGTCCCTCAAGGCTCCATTTTAGGGCCGGTACTTTTCAATATTTTTATAAACGATCTGGATGTAGGAATAGAAGGTATTTTGAGCAAGTTTGCTGATGACACCAAACTTGGAGGAGTTGTGGACTCGAATGAGGGCGTAAAGGCCTTACAGAGGGATCTGGACAGGTTGGAGAGCTGGGCGATCACCAACCGCATGAAGTTCAATAAGAGCAAGTGCCGGGTCCTGCACCTGGGACGGGGAAACCCTGGCTGCATGTACAGACTGGGCGATGAGACACTGGAGAGCAGCCTAGAAGAGAGGTATCTGGGGGTCGTGGTAGACAGCAAGTTGAATATGAGCCAGCAGTGTGCCCTGGCAGCCAGGAGGGCCAACCGTGTCCTGGGGTGCATCAAGCACGGCATCGCTAGTAGGTCAAGGGAGGTGATTGTCCCGCTCTACTCTGCGCTGGTGCGGCCTCACCTCGAGTACTGTGTGCAGTTCTGGGCACCACAGTATAAAAAGGACATGAAACTCTTGGAAAGTGTCCAGAGGAGGGCTACGAAGATGGTGAAAGGCCTTGAGGGGAAGACGTACGAGGAACGGCTGAGGTCACTGGGCCTGTTCAGCCTGGAGAAGAGGAGGCTGAGGGGAGACCTCATCACAGTCTACAACTTCCTCGTAAGGGGGTGTCGAGAGGCAGGAGACCTTTTCTCCATTAACACTAGTGACAGGACCCGCGGGAACGGGGTTAAGCTGAGGCAGGGGAAATTTAGGCTGGACGTCAGGAGGGGGTTCTTCACAGAGAGGGTGGTTGCACACTGGAACAGGCTCCCCAGGGAAGTGGTCACTGCACCGAGCCTGTCTGAATTTAAGAAGAGATTGGACTATGCACTTAGGCACATGGTCTGAACTTTTGGGTAGACCTGTGCGGTGTCAAGAGTTGGACTTGATGATCCTTAAGGGTCCCTTCCAACTCAGGATATTCTATGATTCTATGATAATATTTACCCAGATTTCTTGTTAAAATGAGGTCACCTGAACAATTTATATTTTAATACACTTAAATGCAAATTCTTTGAATACAATCTTTAGTTAAAAGCACAGTAAAATGGAATCTGGCAATAGAGAAGTCTGGACAACCAGTTAAAAGTTAAGCTCCAAAGTGAAAGTTTTACGTAAGAAAGGAGACACGAGTCCCAAGGATAAACAGGACAAGAGTGTAGAAAGAAAAGAATGTGCTTAGTTCTGTCTGCTACACTGAATATTTTTGAATGAGCAAGGAAGAATGCATCTTACAAGTGGAGGTAAGAATTTCTTGTCAGCTTAGTTATGTCTAACAGTCAAGTAATTCAAAAGTAATTCAAATTTTCTAATTAATACAGATAAGTTTCATGAATAATACAATTAAAATTGTTATGCAAGCCTTCCTAGTACTAATCATTCTTTGCTCACCCTTCAACTCCACCTCTGTGTGCTCAGGTTGACATTTCAATTTTCCTTAACAAGAATGCAGGCAGGTGGTAAGAAGAGAGCTATCATGAGGTCCTTGCTGGGAGAAGTTTGCTTATCACAGTGCTGGGGGCTGTGATAAGCTTTTCAATTTTGGGGCCCCATGAGGCTACTTCTATGCATTTTCCACCACAGTCCTTTTCTTCTCTTCCCAAGTTAGAGGTTTAAAGTCGCACAACAGTTTCCCCCACCCTCAGGTCACCCAAAGGGCTGGTGTTTGTCACACAGAGACTACAGGTTCTATCAGTCCTTCAGTGTCCAGGGGATTCACTAATCTGAAGCCCAGACAGGTCAGGCACCAGTCAGGTGGCCACTGGAAATTGTTATCAAGGCTACAACCAGCTCAGGCCAGCTGTTGTGGTTTAACCCAGCTGGCAGCTAAGCACCACACAGCTGTTCGCTCACCCTCCCACCTCAGTCTTTGCAATAGGGGAGAGAAACAGGAAAGTGAAGCCTGTGGGTTGAGATAAAAACAGTTTTCTAAGACAGGAAAAAAAAAATATATATATAATATTTTACATATAAAATTAATATTTATATAATTAATAATAAATTTTATTATTGTTATTATTATTATGTGTACAAAACAAGTGATACACAGTGCAATTGGTCACCACCCACTGACTGATGGGACACCAGTGCAAACCCAGACAAGTCCTGCTAACTCTACTACCAGGCTGACACAAAGGCTGTGACCTTTACTAGTTGTGGCAAGAATCTGGGCTATATTTCTGGACTGTAAATTTACATTATTTAAAATAATAATAAATAAAAAATTATAAAAGCTTGAGGATGAGCTATTGTCCTGGTTTCAGCTAGGATAGAGTTAGTTTTCTTCCTAGTAGCTGGCATGTTGCTGTGTTTGGGATTTAGGATGAGAATAATGTTGATAACACGCTGGTGTTTTAATCATTGCAGAGCAGTGCTTACACTAAGCCAAGGACTTTTCAATTTCTCACACTGTCCTGCAAGCAGGCAGGCTGGGGGTGCAGCAGGAGCTGGGAGAGGACAGACCCAGGACAGCTGACCCATACTGGCCAAAGGGGTATTCCATACAATCTGATGCCATGCTGAACAATATATATAGGGGTGGCTAGCCGAGGGGGGGGGGGCAGGGAGTGGTGGTGGCTGCTCGGGGTTAGGCTGGGCATCGGTCAGCAAGTGGTGAGCAATTGCATTGTGCATCACTTGTTTGTACACATTAGTAGTACTATTATCATTATTATCATTATTATTATTTTCCTTTATTTTCTGTCCTAATAAACTGTCTTTATCTCAACCCACAGGTTTTCATTTTTTTCTAATTCTCTCAACCATCCCAGGAGGGAGGCGGGAGGGTGAGCAAATGGCTGTGTGGTGCTTAGAGACTGGCTGGGTTAAACCACAGCAATTATAAGAGTGGTAAATCACATAGGATTGCCAGAGTCTATGGAACTTCCACTTAGCTTATTCCCAGAATCGTCTGATGAATGTGATAACAAAATTTCCAAGGAGAACTTTTTTTGCTTTAGTGGTAATGAGATCTGAAAGCTCACGGTTGAAGCTAGACAAATTCAGGCTTGAAGTAAGATACATGCTTTGAACTGTGAAGAAAATTAACCACTGAGGAGCAATTATCTTAAGATATAGAAGGCTTTATATGTCTTGAAATAATTTTGTGACGATTGTCTTAAAAAAAAAAAAAAGGAAAACAGGAGAAAATATCATTAATGAACTATTCACATAGTAAATTTTTTATGTTCTGTAACGCAAGGGCTTAAACTAAGCAAACTTAATGGATTGTTTTGGCAATCTGTGGCAATCTCTCAGGTTCCCATAGAGTGACTTAATTTGCTTGTAATACTAAGGAGATAAGTCTTGAAAAGTTAGCAAAAACAAAATGGTCATTTAATAGTATCCCTGCTCGGGTTTTGGAAGGTTCAGATTGAAATCTTAAAGGCAAACACAGAAGAAACTATAGCATTAGCATTTACTGTGTACCAGTACATGCTGGTACCAGTACTTATTCTGGTAACCATTCTTTCACAGTTAGAATCATAGAATCATTTAGGTTGGAAACCTAAATGATTCTATTCTACACCATTTTAGACACGCAGCAAAGTACAACACATTTATAGAAAGCAACTTTTTCCCTGTTTTGTGTTGTAAGAGTAGAGTAGAGGGCCAGGAATGAGATTTGGCTTTATTTTTTTTTTTTTTCTCCCTTGAAGAAACAGTTATAGATCATACAAGATTCACTGATGTAGAACTCCCTTTTTCTTTGTCATGTACAAACCCCTTCCTTCTGCCCCAAGGATTTAGCTTGTGCTTAAACAACTTAAACAGCTATGTGCCTTACATGTCTGTCTAATATAAAATCTACTTTTGTATTTCCTACTTCAATTTACTGTTCACTGAGAATTCCATAGCTAAAATCCTCTGTCACTTTATATAGCAATAACAGTAAACTCCGTAATAGTGTATTCCTAGACTACTGCTGCCTAGACAAGATAAAGAATTGTTCAGGCCTCTCAAACTGGCTAGCACTGCTTACTGGTTCAAATTCTGCTTTTTATGTGCGTAAACACTTCACCCTTCAAAGCTCTACAAATTCCTCAACTCCTTCACCATTAACTCTCTTACTCCTTTCCTTTCTTTCACTTATTTTCTTTCATTTCCTTTCTCTCATATTTTAGGAGAATAAGTTACTTATGTTAACACATATGTAGATATTTTTCAAGTAAGCGTTTCACATTTCATGAATTAGTAACTATTTCCCTTTACTGATTCTGCTTTGATGGAATAAAATAAATGAGCCCATAGGTATAAATCTGTAATGTTAAAATAAAACGTCATGTTGACTGGTAATATTTAAAAAGAAGAGAGCATAGTTTGAAACTTCTCTGTGTTCAAATGTATTTCTAACATCAAACAGTAACATACGCTTGTGTAAAATCAGGAACTTTACTTATTTCAAAACATAATTATACTGTTCTAAGACAACTACTGTGTACTTTTATGAGACAATATAATGCAACTATGCTTTGCACATTTCATATAAATAGAATGTACCACTGAGATAAATAATAGTTGCACAGTCAAATAACTAACAATAGAAGAGAGAAAAAACACATTAAGTCATGAGAAATGGAGAAGAATATATTCTAAAAAATTTGTAAAAAGGTTAGTCAATAACACAGATACAAAGGCATTTCTAGGAGGTAGCTATAAAATAAAAGATTTCAGAACAGCTAAAATAAGACTGCATAAATAAGATACACAAGGTTGCTACTCTGATGAAAGAGAATGGATTACAGTTGAAAAGAAAAGGTCATTTATTTTCTGCTATCTTCTGAATAATTGTCATATGGCCAGTGAAGCATTAATCGTTTGGAACATGCTGACAACCACAAATGTAATACTAAGTGTGAAAAATTAGGATGGCAAGTCCAAATAAATTCTGTCAATACTAAACACACAAAACAAATGTATCAGAAGGGGGTTATTTGACCAAACATTGGAGTAGTTAGCTTTTGACATTACAACTGATCTTCAGTGAAAATAAGCCAGCAGAGGAAAGGGATTATGCTTGAACACTTGCTACTGTTCTCAGAGGTCCTGAATCAAACAATCATATGGTAATAAAAGATCAGAAGTGACAATTGATGGTCCCTTGAGCTCCCTTCAAATGGGAAAATTTAATATAAGGGGTACAATAGTGTGGGAGAGATCTCATCTTCTGATTAGTATTAATACAAACTGTAATTTAGAAAGCTAACTAAACTGAAGAGAGGGAAATAGAGAACCATCAGTAAATTCTAGAATAAACTGTATTGGATCTAGTCTAGGCAAGAAGTAATTTTATTTATTGAGTTAATGATTTTAAGGTAAGTTTGTATAATGGCTCTGAGTCTGTTGCTGGAGTTCAGTGAAGAAACTGCAAAGGAATAGACAGAACTAAGGTTTATTGTTCTGTAAAATGTGCAGAGATTGTGAAAAAAAAAAAAAAAAAAAAAAAGAAAGAAAAGAAAAGCATACATTGCCTCTCAAGTTTCACTAGAAAGATACATTTTAGGAGTTGAATTTCTTCTTTCACCTAGAAATCTCTGCAGCTTGATATTCTTCCTTTAATAGTAAAGTGAAAAGGGAAGTGAAAATAATAGCTACCTTCACTAAAGCTGACAGTGAATATTCAGCTTTGAATGCAGAAGAAGTTAGTAGATAGAGCATGTGAAAGACTGTCTTGTGCATGTATACAAATCGAGTAGCACAATCAACTGTAAAATGCCTGGGCAGCTCTTCAACCTCAAAAGCTTCAGGAATTTGATCTGAAAACATGGGGAATTAATATTTTAAGTGAAAAAACAAACAAACAAACAAAAAACAAACAAACAACCCTTAGACCCTAAAATTATAAAACCTTAAAAACTAGGAGGTTAATGAAGTTTGAATTTACAGTGCTATCTAACATTGGGAACTAGAGAACATTAAAGGCCTTTCCTTAAAACTGTCTGTCATGTTTCTTGTTATTACACTCATACCACTTAAGAGTTTATCTGCTTATCTAGGACTAATTTATCTTATTTGCCTGTTCATTAACTTCAAAATGATTAAAGATTAAATGATTAAATAAAATAAGTATTTTTGTAGTATTTCAAATGAAAATCATTTCTTTAGATAACAACTTTCCATAAAATTTCATGGGAGCTATTTAATGAATTAAACTTTGAAAACCTAAGTAAGTATTTCAAATAATGCAATAGTTGTGTTCAAATAAACATTTCCCAGACAATTGCAGGAAGCAGTAGATTATCACAGTGAAACCAATCTTTATGAATAGCATTTCACAAGGTTGCCTTAGAAATGGCTGCTACATAAATCCAAAATAGAATAAGGATAAATCTATCAAATAAATACCAATTTGTTTGAATCAGTCTTTGAACAATGATCTACAACAGTGCCTAGCATTGTTTATATGAAATCTATCCAGTGCCATACAGATTAATCACAATTGCAAGGCTGTGACATGAAAAATGCTAAAAAGGACCAATGAAAACTTGTATTCTTTCCCTTAGATTCGATCGATTCTGAAATAGACCCAGTATGAGCTGCCAAAATAAAAAGTTGAAATCAAATTAACTGCTGCCCTCTAACAAGTCCGATTTAACAATGAAGCATAACACAGTGAAAGAAAAAAAAAAAAAAAAAGACGTTATCAGTTGACTGCATGGCAACAAATAAATGTAACAAATGTACAAGTAATTAATAGCTTTTCAAAAAATAAGAATCAAACCTTTTTTCAAGGCACAAGAAAATGGCTTTATGGGTTTAAAGTGTAAAACATCTTAAAGAAAATAAAAATATCTCCTTTCATTATATCATGTTGGTTCATTCTTGGTCTACATGCCCTTGCAGGCGTTCAAATGGCTTTCAAATCCTGGGCACAGTTACAAGCATACAACATTTTTCATGTCTAGGCACTGACTTACACTATGGGTTTGAAAACCCTTCTTTCGTTTTTGCACCAATGAAAAAGTGTTGCATTTAATTGGCACTGGCACATTGTGTTTCTTATGCACCAGCACTGTTTCTAAAATATGAACATATAAGTTGAGTCTTTTGTTGAAAGAAACAAAAATTGCTGCCAATGTAAAATGTAAAGGCACCATATGTATGTTTGTCTTAGCAATCAGTGTGTAGAAAGTCAGTATGGTAGTCTGTCTCTCTCCCTTGACTCAAAGCTAACAACAGACAATCTAAACAGTCTTTCCCTCCCTTTGACTAGTTCACACTGATACTGTTTTCTGAATAGATACGCCATATATGGCAAAACCAGGTTAGCAGTTAACGTAAGGCGCTTACATTCAGCAGGGTCCAACTTACAGGTGGAAGTTGGCCTGTAAGATACTTCTGTAAGGCTGCTACATTTTTCTGAGAGGACAATTTATTGGGCAAATAATAGAGGGCAACTAATTAGGCAATTGACAAAGCCTGACCAGACAGATATTTCTGTCTGGATACACAAGTAATCAGAGACAGAATTAGAACTGGATGCTTTCATCACAATGAACTGAGAGGAAAAGGAGAAGGAGCTGATTTCATGCAGTCATACATGCCTACTCTGCTGCCAGTTTAAAAATGGATCCCCAAACTGTTTTCCACAGCAGGTGTAGTTGAAGACCACAGTCAGACCCTCACTTGAACAATTAGGGATGTAGGTGGAATTTCAGAGGCGCTGAACAATTGCACTTCTACTGGCCTCTGCTTCACTGAATGTTATCTAATGAATAAATCTGTTTATTTTTTCGTGTCTTGCCTTACAGGAGGATACGATTATAAGCACATCAGAAATGTTGACATAGAAATCTTAATATTGCTGGCTACAGAAAAGCATAAAACAGGTAAGATGAAGTAGCAGAAATGGATTTGAAAGAATCACAGAATAGTTAATGGTTATCCCCATGTCCAGGTGGCTTTTGAAGGTCTCCAAAGAGGGAGACTCCGCAATATCTTAAGGGCAACCTGTGCCAGTGCTCAGTCACCAGCACGAAAGAAGTGCTTCCTGATGTTTAGACAGAACATCCTTTTTCATAGTGTTCACTGCATCTTGTCCTGTCACTGGGCACCACTGAAAACAGCCTGGCCCTGGCTTCTTTGCAACCTCCCCTGAGGTGTTAAGATAATAAGATGATAAGATCCCCCCTGAGTCTTCTCTTCTTCCAGAACTGGGTACAGCCTCACAAAAACTGAGTAGAGTTGAAGAGTTGAAGGATCACCTCCCTTGACCTGCTGGTGATACTTTGCCTAATGCAGCCAAGTATACTGATAGCAAGTTGATCACCTTTCTTTTGTTGTTAAGTAGTACTTTATTGTCCTGCAAAACATCCATTAAATCAGTGTCTGGGAGATTTAATGTGGAATAATATTTTCTCAGTGGATAGAGATTAATTTTTGAAAGAGGCTAATCACTAGCAAAGACTCACTACCAACAGAAATTCAGAAATAATAGCATAAGTCCTACTTTTTGAGAAAAGGAAGACGAGATGCAGAACCATATTAAGCCTGAAGCACGTATCTAGACATTATTGTTATTGTTATATATTTTCAGTGATTTCAGTTATTACTGTTATTTTTCCAAGCTTTAAAGATTAACCTATTTCAAAACTACTTCTAGTCTATTAAAGTTATAACTCAATTTCTTTAGAGTGTAAACAGTGCAAGTATTCTGAATGAAAAAGAGATTTCAATAAACTATTTTAAAAATTACAATTATTCCTGGAAAAAAAAAAAAAAAAAGAAAGAAAAAAAAAAAAGAATTTAATTTCTGCAGGAACTCTACAGCAAGCCAATTTCTGCTAAAGTCAAACCTCATCCACAAATAGCTAGGTGTCCTTATTTCTACCAGTGTTTTTTGCATCTACTTTGAAGATTTTATTGCTTGCCTGTATGAACAAGAGATGGACCTAGTATTTATACTAAACAATGCACTTAGTAAAAATTATTACTACAGAAATCTACTGCCAGAT
Source organism: Netta rufina (assembly GCF_964035555.1). Taxonomy (NCBI): domain Eukaryota; kingdom Metazoa; phylum Chordata; class Aves; order Anseriformes; family Anatidae; genus Netta; species Netta rufina. Next base: position 55,707,809 of record NC_140124.1, read on the forward strand.
TATTGAATGGTTATTATATGGTTTTAACAACATCCCTTGTAATCAATCACAGAATCACAGAATTTCTAGGTTGGAAGAGACCTCAAGATCATCGAGTCTAACCTCTGACCTAACACTAACAGTCCCCACTAAACCATTTCCCTAAGCTCTACATCTAAACGTCTTTTGAAGACTTCCAGGGATGGTGACTCCACCACTTCCCTGGGCAGCCTGTTCCAATGCCTAACAACCCTTTCGGTAAAGAAGTTCTTCCTAACATCCAACCTAAAACTCCCCTGGCACAACTTAAGCCCATTCCCCCTCGTCCTGTCACCAGGCACGTGGGAGAATAGACCAACCCCCACCTCGCTACAGCCTCCTTTAAGGTATCTGTAAAGAGCGATAAGGTCACCCCTGAGCCTCCTTTTCTCCAGGCTGAACAAGCCCAGCTCCCTCAGCCGCTCCTCGTAGGACTTGTTCTCCAGGCCCCTCACCAGCTTCGTCACCCTTCTCTGCACTCGCTCAAGCACCTCCATGTCCTTCTTGTAGCGAGGGGCCCAAAACTGAACACAGTACTCGAGGTGTGGCCTCACCAGAGCCAAGTACAGGGGGATGATCACCTCCCTAGCCCTGCTGGTCACACTGTTTCTGATGCAAGCCAGGATGCTGTTGGCCTTCTTGTCCACCTGAGCACACTGCTGGCTCATATTCAGCCGACTATCAGCCATCACTCCCAGGTCCTTCTCTGCCTGGCAGCTCTCCAACCACTCATCTCCCAGCCTGTAGCTCTGCTTGGGGTTATTGCACCCCAGGTGCAGGACCCAGCACTTGGCCTTGTTAAACTTCATGCAGTTGACCTCAGCCCATCGGTGCAGCCCATCCAGATCCTCCTGCAGAGCCTTCCTACCCTCAAGCAGATCGACACACGCGCATAGCTTGGTATCATCTGCAAACTTACTGAGGGTGCACTCAATGCCCTCGTCCAGATCATCGATGAAGGTATTAAAGAGGACCGGCCCCAGCACCGAGCCCTGGGGAATGCCACTAGTGACTGGCCTCCAACTGGACTTGACTCCATTTACCACGACTCTTTGGGCCCGCCTATCCAGCCAGTTTCTAACCCAACGAAGTGTACGCCAGTCCAAGTCAAGAGCAGCCAGTTTCTTGAGGAGAATGCTGTGGGAAAATGGATCTGGAGAAATTCCAGTAATCCACCTTGTTGCCCTTCTGTTTTAATTGCACATACTTCTAAGGAACTGGTTGAATTATGGTTTGATATCAAATTACAAAGTTAGACTTTCGGTCTTATAACTGGTCATAATCAGACCTGTGCATATAAATATATAAACAATGTTTACAACTGTTTTGCTTCTAGTCTGAAAATATTTAAAGTAGAAGGAATCATATTCATATCTGAGAAACACATTATTTTATATTCATAAATGAAAGTGAGAGAGTGGCACAATTCTGGTCTTATCTGAAAGCTGAAAACAATAGTAACATTATAGTAACAATAGTCCTTGAAGCAATGCCCTGATTTTTTTCCTCGGTCAGATGACAACCCATTTTTATTTACTTTTGAGAATGATCTTATAATGATGGATAATCATGAAGAATTCTGTTGAATTCTGTTCATTCAACAGAAGGATATCTTAATCACCTAAAAAATAAGTAATCTGCATAACACCATCTTTGAGTTGATGAGAAGTGCTAACTGATGAACTATTTGATAGTGTCATCAAAGCGATTTGGCTTCAAAACTGAGTTGAGTAACTAGGGAGTTAATGTTTCAAAGGTATTTTTATGGGATCAATTCAGTATTTACCATCTAGTCCTGTGAGAGTGTAAATTTCATGTCAAAAAGAGAGCTTTAAAGAGAGAACTTTGTAGATGTTTGCTCAGTGCTTACATCTTTCCCACAGGAAAATAAAAATAAAATAATAATTAAGCATAAATATAACACAAGCTGCACATACAAGCAAGTCCCCTGAGTGAAGTACTGTATTTAAGAGAAAACAAGAAATGAATTCCCACACAGTCCTTTTGGTTATGACCTTTATAAATTATAGATTATTCCATTTCATTAAACTGCTCCCACACCAGTGATGTGTTAGCAGATGGCAAAAAAAAAAAAAAAAAAAAAAAAGAAAAAAAAAAGCAGAGGTTCTGCCAAAACAGATTTAATATCATTTAAATGAAATTTTAAAACGTTGCCACTGTTGACAAACTTCTTTTCAAATCCTTGTCCTTCTGATTTTACCAGATTACTAAATGTAGGTAAGTATGTAAGTGTGTGCCTGTGAGAGTAACCACTTCTCTCTCCTGTACAGATAAAAATCCACAATGCAGAGCACCCAGAGTGTGTCTGGGCAATGCATTGACTTACAGCCATGCAGACTGAAGCAGGTTGTCAGATTTGAAGCTGTGAGGGGTAGACAATAAAGTTTGCCCAGTCGTGCCTATGGGTAAGTTGAACAGGAATTGTTAAGAATGAAGAAGCGTAAGTGGGTTTGATCAGCAGGCAATCTCAAATGCTTCTGAATCAATTGGACGGTCTCGTGTGGCAGCTCAGGGATTGTAATATCTATGATGTGCATGGGATGAGAATGCATGATCATGCACTTCTCCTTCCAGGCATGATAACGATAATTATGATTATCAGTGTTAGTGATGATTCAGTTTCCTTCTGGGTACAACTACCTGGAGAGATCCAGAAAGAGTTGTTAGATCATAATGATCCTGCTCTGGGTAGGACTTCTAAAGTAATGACTCTAGATTTTCCAAGTGGAGGAACCATCTACGACTTCCTTGACTCAGCCCAGGATTAGCATCAATCTTTTATTCTCTGTCTGAATTGCACCAACAAGAGCTTTTAAATTGAGCTCCTTTTTGTTAACATATATACATGTTCTGGGATCTAAAAAGCCTCTGTAAGAATTGTCGTGCATTTTTCATGTAAGTATGGGACCTGCACAAGGCAAAGGAGAGAAAAATACATATATAGAGAGAAATATGTGTGTATACATATATATATATATTTTTTTTAAGGGAGAGGTCCATGAAAAAAGGTGTTTGTGCAATCAAGTATCTGTGGGGGAGAAGGTTAAGTAAAGAGCTCAGCTTGCACTTAGTCTTGCACAGCTCACTTTTCCGTGTAACCTAATCAAAGATTTGGCCTATAATTTGTCTTTTCTCATCAGGTTTGCCATCTATCATCTCCATCTGGAGCTACCTTTGACCACTCAAAAAAATAGTAAGCATTAGATCAGCTCATCCAGAAATCTGTTTTACAGCCTCCCCTTCTTCTTCAGTAATATGCCTAAGTGTTAACAAAGCCTTTACCTAATGCTAAGGCTTATCTTTTGTTTTAGTAAGAACAGGCATTTATAATGGACAAATAATCTACTTCCTCTAAAAAATTATTTCATTAGCATACATTTTTCATAATATAAAGTTTTTTGTTGTTGTTTGTTTGTTCTCCCCCCTGGAGATTTTATCTATGATAAATACAAAACAAAGAACAACTGAAGATTTTGGCTACTTCCAAATGTTTAGGCATCCAGCTGCAAGATAATGTATAAGCCATACAGTTACTTAAAAGATTCTGATCTGAATGCTATTGTTGATTTTGACTTGTGGAATATAATTTAAAGAGCATAAAGAAGAAGAAAAAAAAAAAAAAAGCATGCACATAAAAACATAATAAAGGCATAATTATAACAAGTGTTCAAACCATTTGCAGTTCAAACTATTCTAATTTGGTAACAGAGCATCTGATTACACTGTTAAGTTATTTAATAGACTGGGTCATTAGTCATACTGTTCCACACAAGGAACCTCACATGCTATGAATCCTTCTGTCCCTACAGTCCTACTCTATCCCTTGTTGCTGCTTTTCATGTGGGAGCCTCCATTATCTAATCAGCATCATTTTGTCTTGGAGATTTTAAGCTCCATCATCCAGAATTTGAAGGGGATTATAGTCCTAGTTCTAAAGTGATTATAGTCCTCATAGAGAGCTAAAGAAAAGAAAGTAAATATCTTATTTCTCTTTCTCCTTCTTTCTGTTCCCTATCTGTAGATAGAACCATAGAGGATCACTTGTATCCACTTCACATGTTGGCTTTCTGCACATACATTATTTCTTGCTTTACTGTTTATCTCTAAGAAACTGAAAACTTCTAATTTTCCTTTCTTTATCTTCTCTAGTCCCAAATATATCCTTTTCAGTTCCCCAAATGCCCTTGTTCTGTGTTCTTCAAGTGCATCTTTTACTTCCAAGATGTCCTCAACCTGTTCTAGGATATGCTGATCAATGTGTTTTATTTCTTACAAGAAAATTTTAAAAGACCACGAATTACTTCTCATTGCAATAACTTTTTTTTTTTTTTTTTTTTTTTATCTCATAAAGCTTTATGGAAGAGGAAATTGTTCTTCACACAGCTCTTGTGATTATCTTACTTAACATGAAATGTATATTTCTTGCCTTCATTCCTCTTTCAAACACTGGCAAATGGCAGTTTCATCACTATACGCTCCAGTCAAAGGTTAAAGTGGATGTGGTTGTCCTTGTTCAAAGACCATTCCATACAGCTTGTTTGGCAGGCTCAGGAAAAAGCAAGAGAAATCAACCCAAGCAGGGAAACATTATGAAAACATTGCTCTTTTCACACCTTATTCCACAGAGTTAATACACATTCCACATTTACTCCAACAGGCAATGCATCATGTCTACCTGTCTGCCTTATTTTAGAACTAGCAACTGTTGTAGGTCAATGATTCTTCTGTTTCAGATTCTTAAATTAACACTTTTTCCCCTTTAAGCAAGTAAGACCTAAATGTATTCCATTGACCTATCCTCAGACTGATTGTGATAATGATGAATCCTGAATCTGTGGTGAAAAAAAAAAACAATCCCTAAGTATGACTGATTTGAAGTGATAAAACCAACTCTTATGACTAGCCTGTAAGCCAAAAAGATAATTTTAAAAATCTGCATGTTATGCTCTCTTGAGGAACTCCTGTCTGACTAAGGACAACTAGAAGGTCCAACCTTTTGTTTGTTGAGTATACCAAAGTGCTGCATACAGTAAAAAAAAAAAAAAAAAAAAAAAAAAAAGAGGAAAACTAAGATATACTGTAAAAAAAAAAGGTAATTAAATCACTCCTATTTTGTGTATGTTTCTGTAGAGCCAGTAACATCCAGATACCTACTGACCTGTGTTAAATAATATGGCAGTTGTCACACTGTGATATTTGGATGGCACATCATCACTGAACTGGCAGAGAGAGTGGGAGAACACTGAGGATGGGCAGAAGCTTAAAGCCCAAGTAAACAACCAGAAATGAAGAATGTTAAGACTATCTGAAATGATCATTTGCAATTCCCCCACAAATCCCTGTTTTGCCGACAGTTCCATTGAGGCCATTTTTATGCATTAGTATGCTTGCTGTGTTTTGTTACTTAAAGGAATTATTTCTAATTTTGACTGGTAATCACATAGTATAGAAAACATAAGGGATTCGAGCAGAATGCTGGCATTCTGTCATAGTGTATCACCACAGCAGGTGAGCAATAATCATCCAGAAATGTACTGCCACACATTTCTGGTTACTTACATTAATTCTTTAATGTGAACTTACAGAAAATCTGCATCTAATTCATCTCACTGTAATACAGAGTGAATCACATAGTTCACACATTCATACAACATTGGAAGCAGCTACATGAAAATTCTTGGTACTGAACTTGTTTTTCCATTTCTGTTATTTCGTATGGTACACTGACAGATTTTCTTTAAAGTTGGCATATGTTCTGCATAATCTATGGCAACAGATTGGACACTATATTTTGAAACCATTTTAGTGTCTTCTCATCATGATCCTGTGATAAAACCCCATAATTTTAGCCACAACCAAGTCAGGCGAGCTTAAGTATTCTCTGAGGCTGCTGGGATAAATTAGTTGTGAATAATAATTCCTGTTCAATGTCCTGTGCTAAAATCCTGAAGTACAACTGTACCATCTGGACTGTAACAACAACTCAGTTTGTTAATGATAAGTAAAGGAGGTGTACAGGGACCTGTGGTTTCACAAGCAGTACAGCATGTTGATCACTGTGACAACAATACAACTTCCATTGCTAATACAATTATAGTTAATTAAGATACAAAAGGAGGGACAATTATTTATTCTCGGTAGTATTTTAAGTGCCTGTAATTACTACCTATATATACCTGCGTGTCATGACATTATAAGCACTTTGACTACCTGTAAAAAGAGAATGTTCCTTAGCTTTGGTGTTCCCTGTTAATATGATCTCAATTTGTGGGTCTAGATGCAATAACAAAATGCCTAGGTGAGGAAGGGAAGACTGAGGATAAAAAGAAACATTCAATGTATCTATTTCCCAAGTATAAGTGCAATGCTAATATGACTGTTCTTCTAATATCTTTAAAATACTGGAACTTAACTGCAATGGTGTGGGCATTCAGCTGGCAGAATGTGGGACCATTCAGCAGTTACCTCCAGGCTGATGTGACACAAGAACTCACCACACTGAGTACCTTTCAACATGTCCTTACAGAGAAAATTGTTCCCTCCTTGCTATCCATTCTGGCTAATGATGAAAAATGCCATCATTCACAACTTCACATTTTTTCCTCCAACCAAATGGCTGAAGTATGCAGTAAGAATAATTCAGTGTGACAGCTTATCTTTTTGCCCAGTGGGGTTCTTCACTGAAGTGTGGCTATGAAAGCAATTTCCATGTTGATGAAGACCGAAGCCTTTATGATTCAGAGTGAAACATGTAAAAAATAAAGCCAGAGGATCCCAGTATCACAGGCACAAGTATCCTCCTGTTTCAAAGGAAATTAAATTAAGCTAATATATAGCACACATGGTGCTTGGCCAAATATAGAAATGTTATACGTACTGACATATTGTGCCAGAAGTGCTTGTAAAATCTTATTTGCAGATCTCACTAAGACAGCCATGAAAATCCAGTCAGATCTAAAAGCCTGACGTTATTACTTCCTAGTAGAACTGTTTATTTTAAAGTGCAAACTACAAAGAAATAAATTTGATCATGGGAGAACAACAAACTAGATGGCTTCTCAATCTTAAAAAGAAAAATCTAGTATGCTATTCTAATTTCCAGTGATTATAAAATTGTTACTCTGCTTGCAACACAATCTGTTAGTGCCTAGAAAGCATACATGTAAGACATATTTTTACTTTATAGGGTTTATATAAATTTGTTATAATTCATGTGTTTATTATTTACATATAATTATATATATATTATGTATTTTTATACATGATGTATTTAATATATATAAAGGGCAATATCAGGGTCCAAGGTGGCAGAAGAGAGAGGAGGAGTGAAGATATCTCTTCTTATTTAATAAATACATATCCAAAATTATGTTGTATTACAGTGCATAATAAAACACAAAAATTTTTGCTATGTAAAATAAATCCAATTTAAATACATGTTAAATATATAAAATACGTTAATAGTTCAATACATTGTAATGTATTTCATATAATATACAGCATGTAGTATTGTATTATATAAAATATTTAAATGTATTATATAAGTAAATATGTATCTTATAAATAGCAATTTCTACATGAAGTTCACTTCAAAAGTGAATTGCTTGGCATTTAGGAAGCTTTAAGTTATATTTTTCAAAAATGCATTGTATTGGTTTGATTCTAATTAACTTACATTATGAATTAATTGTAATTACATTGTAATACATTATAAAAGCCTAATTCTGATTAAGTTCAAATAATGGAATTACTTCTGACAGACACTGGCATAAGTGGGATCAATACAAACTGTCTCATAAGCTCAGATAGGGAAGAGCAGAGACTTAATCAGATATATCTCCCATATATCTCCCAACTTTTTTTTTTTTTCCCAAAAATATTCAAAATAAAACTAATCAATTCAAACTAACAACTTCTAACAACAGAGGGCCTTTCTAGCATCACTAGTATTGGTAAGAGACAGAGCAAATTTTTCCCTGTGACAGCAGTCCTTCACTTGTTTTTGCTATGACTTCAACTCTCAGCTTATCCAGGAGAAGCAGCTGTCTAACATGGCCTGACATGACAGAACAAATTACTGCTACTCCACAATGCACAATCCTTAACACTGATATTACTAAAATTGTTTACTGGATCTCAGTGGGATGAAGCTTTAAAGTTAATTTTCTTCTTAGCAACCTGTATGGAGCTGTGTTTTGTAGCTGTGGCTAAAACAGTGTTTGCAATACACCAGTATTTTCGCTGTTGTTTAACAAGGCTTGCGTAGCATCAAGGCTTTCTCTCCAAGAATAGAGAACTCTACCATTTCATGGTCACTCTGCCCAAGGCAGTGCCAACCACCACATCTCCCACCAATCCTCTCCTCCTCTGTTTGTGAACAGGTCTAGCAGGGCACCCCCTTTAGTAGGCTCACTATCCAGCTGAGTCAGGAAGCTGTCTTCCACACACTCCAAAAACCTTATAGACTGCTTCCTCAGGGCTGCATTGTATTTCCAGCATATATCCAGGAAGCTGAAATCCCCTATGAGAACAAGTGCTGGAGATTGCATGATTTCTGCCAGATGGATTTCTCATCCATCTCTTTATCCTGCTTTGGTGGTTTGGCCACTGGTTACCAGTGGCATTCGCCAGGGGTTGGTGTTAGGGACTACCTTTATTGTCTTTAATGTCTTTATTGATGATTAGGATGAAGGAATAGAGTGCACCCTCATTAAGTCTGTAGACAACACGAAGGTGGGGGGAAGTGTTGATCTTCTGGAGGGTAGAAAGGCCTTGCAGAGGGACATGGACAGGTTGAATCAATTGTCAGAGGCCAACAGGATGAGGTTCAACATGGCTAAGTGCCAGGTCCTGCATTCGGGGCACAACAACCCCATGCAACACAACAAACTTGGGGCAGAGTGGCTGGAAAGTTGTGCAGAGGAAAAGAATCTGGAGGTATTGGTTGATGCTCACCTGAACATGAGCTGGCAGTGTGCCTAGGTGGCCAAGAAGGCTAACAGCATCCTGGCTTGCATCAGGAATAACATAGCCAGCAGGACCAGGGAGCTGATTGCCCCCCTATACTCTGCTCTGGTGAGACCACACCTCGAGCGCTGTATTCAGTTTTGGGCCCCTCACTACAAGAAGGACATCGAGGCCATGGACCATGTCCAGGGAAGGGGTACAAAGCTGGTGAAGGGCTTGGATCACAAGTTGTATAAGGAGCGGCTGAGGGAACTAGGGTTATTTAGTCTGAAGAAGAGGAAGCTCAGGGGAGACCTTATTGCTCTCTACAACTACCTGAAAGGAAGGTGTGGGGAGCTGGGAGTCAGACTCTTCTCGCACATAACTAGTGATAGGACAAGAGGGAATGGCCTCAAGTTGAACCACGGGAGGTTCAGGTTGGAAATTAGGAGACATTTCTTCTCAGAAAGAGTGGTTAGGCAACAGTGGTTAGGAACGGGTTGCCCGGTGAGGTGGTGGAACGACCGTTCCTGGGGGTGTTTAAGGAAAGGTTGGACATGGTGCTTAGGGACATGGTTTAGTGGGTAATACCAGTCATAAAGAGATGATTGGAGCAGATGATCTTGGAGGTTTTTTCCAACCTGAATGATTCTATGATTCCACTATAACACTGTTCCCCACTGTCAGTACACTGGGGATGGGCGAGATTTTGGGAGGAGAAACAGCAAGGACAGCTGACCCAAACTGATGAAGGAGAGATTCCATACCATATGACATCATGCTCAGCAATGAAAACTCTAGGAAAGGAGAAGGAATAGGGGATTTTTCACAGTTGTGGCATTTTCTGACAATATCCAGTCACAGTTTGTGGAATCTTCATAGCTGGAGATACTTAGAATGTGACTGGACACGACCCTTGGCAACCTGATGAAGCTTCGAAGTTGGCCTCACTTTTAGCAAAGGTTGGAGAACATGAACTCCAGATATTTCTTGTAACCTGAACTGTTTTAAGATTCTGTGGTCTCATAATCTTTGCTTCTTTCAAAGCAGAATTTTAAAAAGTCATTTTCAACCTCCCAGCAGACTTGCAATTGGTTTAAAACTTATGTAATATTAATGAGAAGTCAAACTGCCATTATTTGGGAACTATGCCACTTCCTTCTATGTCTTTCCTAGTATTTTTAAATTTACTTATTTATTTATTTGCCAAAGAACAAGACACTGACAATCAGGAGCAGTAAAAATCAACACAGGTTGAATAGGTAAGCCCCAAAGAAAAAGTCTACCATTGTATACACTGAGAATTTCTTAATTGCTGAATTCTTTCTAAATTACTCTTCTCAGGAAGGGGTGGGGGGGGTGGGGGGGAATGAGAGAGGGGGGAACAACACGGACCAAACCAAGCATTATTTTAATCAAGTTCATGCCTTTATTAAATGCACAACTGTGCAAGTATGTGCACCTATTTTAGTTCTCTGAGGAATTCAGTGGTAGCAGAAGGCACTAAAGCTGGAAAGCACAGCTTCCAGTTGCAAAAAGATTGCTGTAACTGACATATAAGAAACTGATAAAGCATGTGTCTTTCTCTACAGACATCTCAGACATCTTTCTCTATTCAAGGCAGCCATTTTATTGACCTGTGCACTGAATTTCACTTACAATAGCTTTTCACCTCTTCCTCTGCCTGAGAGAGTGGATACTGGAGGTATGCCTTCCACTGTATGTTCACAACCTAAAGCCATTATCTCCAAGCATGACACCCACTGCTAAAATGGTGGGACTGCACTAAGACTATCACTGGCAGTGTCAGAGAATCCTTTTGTACAACACTGTATAATTTTGGAACATGCAGGAGGTGTATTAGTGTATCAGAGTATCAGTGATGTCTCTGCAACTTACCTGTCAATAATTGCACACATGTCAATGGTTACATTGGCAAAGCTTCCTAGCTTGCCTTGCTCTACTGCTTGCAAATCCACCAGCTGATCATCCACATGAATAAACTGCATGCATCCTTGAAATGAATGCTGAAATAGCAAGTGATCCGAGTCATTCATCTGCATAGGAAACCCTGGAGAGCAGCAGAAGAAATAGCATTATTAACTTCACATAGTGTTAATCAAGCCAGTATTTTTTCACAACAAAATACATTTCATAGATAAGAGAAAAAAAAAAAAAAAAGTGGGTAAGGAAATATTACACAGTTATTCAATTGCATTGCAATGTTATTGATTTAAGTCATTGGAACTGCCTGTAAGAATTTATACAGTACAGTTGATGATTCTTTCATTAATTTTTGTCCACAGAATAGAATTCTTCTACTACCTTTCTTCTACATGTACTCCAGCCCCCTATTACTGTTTCTTGTTACTTCTCTCTTTATAAATAGACCAAGGGAATTGAAGAGGAATTAATCTCCTTGCTATACTTTAGAGATCACATTCCCTTTTCTCAGATATTTTTATGGTATGTATTCCATAAAGTGACTTTCCAGTTTGTCTTTCCTTAGAGCAAAGCTAACTGTAAAATAAATATGTCTGCTGGGAACTTCCTGCAAACTCAAAACTAGCCCTAAAATCTCCAGGCCTACTTCTGAGAAATCTGAGGACATTTTGTAGTGTTTTCATTTTTGTTCTAAATGCTCTCATTTGCTCATCCCTATGAAGATAATTTATAAGAGATAAGAATGAATTAAAATCTTGACTCAGGGTAAAACTCGGGGGGACAAGATGTTTGCATGTAATTGTTTAACTTAATGCCCTTAGAAATGAATGTGACAGTTTACCTGAGAAAAGTGTCCTAGGTATGACAATTGAGTGCCTTATCCACTACATATAAATCTTTAACAATGGACTCCCTGAAAAAGCCTCAAGAAAATCATTTAAACAGAATGTTTAAGAGAGCAGGAAAGAGGAGAGATGGGCTATCAACAATTTGTTAGTAAAGAAGCTAAAAAGACTGAAAAATGTGTAATGGTTTTGCAGACTTCAGATAGGAACATGACTAGCCATGCAGTTCTTGACAAAGGTATAAATTTCACACACATTTATTTTGGTAGCTAAGACAAATTATACAGCTCATATTCATTCTCTCACTTTCATACCCAAACCAATGCTTTACCACCTTCTTCAATAGCATGGGAACAGCTAAATGTGAAGACAGGAGAATAACAGATTATGGAAATGATCCAGGTTAAAAACAATCTGATAACAACAGTAGGAAGTAGAAGGAATGAGCATCATTTTAAATTCTGCTCTTGAATACAGTTTACAAAGTGCCACAAAAAAACATTGGATTGGCATAATGAGGAGGCCAATGCATAGAGAGCAGAAACAAGTAACTGGGGGTTGTTGGAAGATGCTGCTTAATATGGCAACTATTACTGAAAACAACAACAAAAACATATACATATATACATATAAGTCTACCCAAGCATTTACTCAAGGCACATTTTGACTGAAAATCTTTGCCAGCACATCTATATGACTAATAACAGTGACTGAAATTTTCTAAAACAGTCTTCCCCCTCAGCTAATACTACTGCTGATAACTCCTAAATTTCCCTGACTCACTTCAGAGTTCACTCGTGGCACCACAGGATTAATCAGGGATGTTATGGTCATTAAGCAGTTACCATGCTAAAAGTTAGCTCTGACATGTATTTCAAGAAATTGTGCAAAACCCCATAGGAGCAAAATTACACTATCACAGGGAGCCATGACTACTATAAGAAAGATAAATAATCCATTCCCACTAATACATGTCAGATGGAGAAGAAAAAGCTCCTAGGGTTGGCTAGGTAGGGTTGACTCCCATTTGGCGAGGTAGTGTACAATATCCTCATCAGACCATCTATCTTCTACCAAAATTATTCTAATCCCAGTGCTTGAGAATCATTAATTTGGATTGACAGAAAAATCACGTTATAAGGACAGGATTTATATTTTCTTCCCAACATGAGCATTGGCTAATGACTTATCTGAGGAAAAGAAGATGGGAACTTCAAAAACCTGCCTCCTATTTTTTTAATTTGTTCTTTCCAGTAACTGATTAAATCAATCAATCTCAATTAATTTGAGGCTTTACAGAAAACAGAACAGAGACAGGGAAGTGAAAGTTCATCCTTTGCTGTTTGATGAGTGAAAGTACTACATTTGCATGATTCCATCATGTGCTTTCTCCATTTACACTTAAACAGCTCATTCTTTCATTATATATATATATTTTTTTTTCCTTAACTGTCACTAGAATTACCCTATGTAAGTAGAATTACCCTTCTTGGCAGGAAGCCTGTCATCTTCTTGTTCAAAGCATTTCCAAAATTCCTTTTTTGTAAATATTAAATCCAAGGTTACCAACACTGATGTAAAACCTGCACTTAGTAACTTTAATGTAAACCCAGCAAAGTCAAGGAATTGTAGAGGTATGTCTGAATGTACTGGAAGATTATCCACCGCTCTTCAAGGACTAACTATAAAATAAGCTCCAAGCCTAGAGCCACAATTCACTGTTAACACATCAAAAAGAGTATGATCCAAATAACTAAGCTGGAAATGTATGATTGGATTCAACAATTTACTACTAATATTTGATAGAATTTGAGGACTGTCCACAGAGGCATTTCAATATGGTGAGTCTCAGTTTCAGGGCATCAGAAGTATCACTTCTTCACCTACACTACTTTAGCACATAGTTACTGCTCTCTGGGACACATGCTCAGCATTTATATTAGGTGAACCTTCAAACTGGAAAGCAGCTGCTCCTAACCTGACAACAGCCTAAATCAAGGGGAGTGGTCTACACTGAGTTCTACAGTATGAATTTTGCTATATCTATCAATGGATGAAGAGTATAATTTGCTCACTCATAACTCTTTATTTGCCCATCTCCTTGCTACATCCTTTGCTGTTTCTAGTCATAGTAAGGACTTGGAAGAGGATTATATTATCACTATTATTTTTACTTTAATATATTAATATATATAATAACATAATATTAAATATATTAAATATAATATTAATATAAGGCTAATATTTTAATATAGGATAATAATAAATATTTAATGTTGTACATCACCTTACATAAATTGTGAGGCTTGGGTGTCAAGGCTTGTAAAAAATATACTGTTACTATAACAGAGAGGTAAAGCAGAGATAGTTTCAGAAAACAATTCCTTAGCTATGGGGACTAGAAGACTCATGTTTTATTTTTCAACCATATGCTTTCTCCATTCTCACAAACAGCATTTTTAAACATTTTTTTCTGCTTTAAGATTGCTGTCGTAGCTTAGACAAACTCTTCAGAATAGTTAATAAATACACTGTTGTGTAAAGAGAACACCTTGTTATATTTTTATTTTTACGTCTTGCTTCAACTGTAAGTTAAGGATGGCACATGGGAAAGCAAGTATATTAACTGTATATGTAATAGATACATTGTTTCAGTCTATTAAGTATACAATCTAATGCCCATTAATTTCGGTGGAACCTGCACAGATACATTCTTTACACAATTCAGACAATTCCAATATGAGTCACTCGGGGCAAAGGTGCATTTAAAACCTGGAAATGATCTAATGTATTGTGGTTTATTATTTCAAATATGATAATGCTTTTTCCTTCGAGATTTCCATTACAGAGACACGATTCACTTCCTGATCTTTCCTACATTGAATAAAATGTTAAATGAAGTTCTATAGGCAAGGTTGACAGTAATGCTGTCACTGGGAAGGCCAAGCAATGAATGCATGATTTGGATAACACTATATCGATTTTCTCGCTGACAAGAAAAATACATACATTACCAATCTGCTTATAAAGTGCAATTTGGACAATTCAAAACAATTTTGATGCTTGGGACTACAAATATACCTTAAACTCAGGTAGACTGAGTTATCTTGTAATTTTGATGTCTTTCTGACTTTTTTCTAAGTCTGAATCTTACCAGTTTATTTTTCCACATTCCATCCCACAAAGAGATACATTATCCTGTAACGTTCATACATGGATCAAATATAAATTTTACCCAGAGTTCAAGGTTGTTTTTTTTCCACAACTTCACTTTGACATACCAATCATGAAACAGCTGAAAGTCTATATCCAGCTTCTAATCTTAATTCAAACCTGCAAACATAGTTTAAAAATCTATAGTTTTGACTCATGCTAATTTCCATGTTAGAAGAATCATTCTATTTTCTCATGGTATTTGACTCATGATATTTCCTATGTTATATAAATATTATAAAATAATTAAACAAATGATAATTGATATAATAAAATACCCACAAAGGGAAAACAGAATTTCTTTTCCAGTGCCAAGATTTATTTTGCCTATCTTCCAATTACTTAAAAAATTCTAGCAAAGAAATTATAAGAAATGAAGCCTAAGGTAAAATGTATTCAGTTTCATGGTATAATGATGAATAAGCATATAGTCAAAGTACAACATTAAACATCTTAGGCACTATCTGTTTCTGAGATCTGATATAAGAATAAAATACTAGACTAGACTTTATAAGAGGAAATTCAAATTGTAATGCCACAGCAATGGTAATTTGTGACAAAGGAATTCTCTGGCATGGATTTAACTTGATCTACTTTAAATTTCTAACTTAAAACAGAACAACAACAAAAATGTATGTATATGTAAAGAAAAGTATGCTTTGCTAGTGCTAAATTTTGAGGCAAAAGGATGCTTATTTCTAGTAGTCCCAGGGCACACAAGCCCTCCAGGTAAAACAGGATAGCATTAATGAAGACTCTGGTGGATTTCACAGAATATTCTCTGTACACGTATTTCATATTATGTTGGAAAAGTTTGACCAGATCTCTTAAGACTTGGCCAGCATTTTCTACTTATGATTGGACTCCTGATGTGTTTTGTCTCCTCTGGAAATCTGATCCTCAGCCAGACCATCTCCTCTAAAAATATTTTATCACCAGCTGTCTGCTTATTAACTGGAACTAGTTCTAAAGAGCATTGAGATTTTTCAGTCTCTCTGTATATCATTCCTTAACCCTCAGTTAGATTTTACTTCATACACTGATACTGGGTCAATGCCTATTTGAATGGGATTGAAGTCTTTACAAAGTAGCTTCTAGCACCTCTATTGTACAAATGATACCAATTCAATATAACAATTCTCCTCTACCATGTGCCAGAGGAATATTTCCTGGAGCACACATGAGATTTATCTGTAATAATGCTATGGTTATTTGACCTAGGCATACATATAGGCCATGTAAAGCATAAAAGGCTGTCTGAACATTGTTATTGGTATTGTTTATAAATTGGTTCTTCAGGAAAGAAACAGACAGATAATGCAGTATGCTACATGAGAAAATGCCCAAAAGATATTCAGGTAGCAGCTGAGAAATTAGCTGTGAACAGACTATCTTTAAGCTACAACACAGCTTGCACAATTTTTATTTTATTTTTTCTTATGAGGATATTACCTGGCTAGGATGACAGGTTAGAGAAGAAGAAGGAAAAAAAAAAAAAAAAAAAAAAAAGTAGAGGAAATACAGTAGTGAAGGCACTGACAAAGCAAAAACAAGAGCAAGGCAGACTATCCCTAATGGCACACAGGCAGAGTTACCTCAAGTACAAAGGGAAGAATAAGACTACAGTATAATCACCTCTTTTTAGGCTTTGTTGTTTCAGTGCTTTTCTCTCATTGCTGCGGACCTTAGAGTGAACAACAGTATACTTTTTAGAAGAACTGTTTTGAGACACTTTTCCCAACTTCCGGTCATGGAATTCAAATGATTTAAACCTATTTGGGCCTTCCAGTTACAGTTGGGAACTATCACATTTGCAACCCAAGCTTTCAGGTTGCAAGGTTTGCATTTGTTTTAAATTAACTGCAGTGGGTCCTGAGGTGTATCCCACCTTTAACTATAGCATCTTTTTCTTTTCCCTTCCAATGCACAAGGACAGGTGCTCTTCTGTTGTTGTTGTTTGTTTGTTTTTCCCTGATGTAACTACAAATATGGCATCTCTGCTATTTTCAAACCCATCTCCTGCAAGATTCATGTAGATCTCAATGTCTGGTGGACTGTACCCAAGCTCAGATACATGCACATAGCTCAACTCTGTTCTCAGATCACATGCCACCTGGACTACACTTTTCAAAGAATCCATGTATTATATCACCACTGGGATCTAATTAACTAATTGAGTAGAACACAAGCACGTTTTTCATTCACACAGAATGATTTCCTTCATAATAAATACAAGGTATGTCCTAAATACTGATATTTATTTTAATGGCTCAACTTCATACCCTAGCTTAGATAACACTGCAATAGAATAGAAATCATTCTTGGTAATCTAAAAAAAAAAAAAAACACACAAACTTCTACATTCATAAAACCAACTACCTATTAGTGTTCTCAGATACAATTCCTCCATGAAAAAAGACTTGTTGCAAACCAGGTATAATGTTATTTGAAAATTGCTGCTACAGGCTTAACTTCCCTAGGAGATACCTTAATAGTTACAAATCTAAGCATATATCCATGGACACTAAGATGGAAATGAACAATGTCTTGGTGGTGGAGGAGAACAAACATAATTATCTCATGGGACTGGTTTTACTGATTTTGTCTTTAGATGGGGAAGATAAGACTGATGTCTTTTCCTGCTTCACGACTGCATGAAATATATTGACTTCTACTCTTGTATGGCTCTCTTTGAAGTACTTTGGGATAAATGTTAGCCCAGATATTTGAGAGATGAAACAAAATACTCTTGCCTTGTGGGAAAGATGATAAAATATTGATATCAGGTATTGTACTGTATTAAAGGCAGGAACAAAATGGAAAATGTTAATTAAAATAGTCTTAAAAATAGAGATTAGAACTAATACTTGCCCAAATCACAACAGAAATAAGATATTATCTACTCAATAGATAATTTTCCATCTTTTATTTGCCTCACTATTGTACTTTCTTTCTATAGGTTGGTGGCTCAGTGGTGCACACTACTGGTTTTACAACATCAGCATGTATCTGGGGTCATCAAAAAAATTTACAATGAACTGCATGGAGAACGACATTCACTGCATTCCAAGAGCATTTGAAATTTACTGATATGAGAATTATATGTTTGTTTGTTTTGTTTTTCACAAAATAATAGGAAAACAGGATCATCTTGCTATCTCGATGTCTAAAAAATGAATGAAAAGGAACATTTTATTTATTTTCTGACAACAAGGTACTCCAAAAGACCTTATTTTGACAGGAAGTAATGCAAGCAGTTACCAATTCATATTATAAAAGCAGCTTACTTTAAGCTAAAATGAAGCAGTAATGCCTCATGATGAAAACTGGGTCTTATATAAACAAGAGTTCCGCTGAGGAAAGACCAATTTTTAAAGTGGTTAAAGGCTGCATTTTTTGCTTTTTCTGCAGAAACAGCTTGATCTGGCAAGTTTTTAAACACTTCCAATTCCAATGCATGGCTGAAATCCTAAAATAGGAAATCAGCAGGACCTTTACTTGTTTTGACATAAAAACTTAAAAGCTGTCTTCCTATTCCTGTTTAGGCAAAATTCTCCTTCAGATGACTGGGAAATATGAGCTACAACAGTGAGATTCAGTTTTTTGACATGGAGCAAAGCAGTAAGTATGATCTTTATCACCAGTCCTGGCAATCAAAATTAAGTCAATCTTACACTTTACTGCATTTTTTATCTTGTTTTATTGGATATCATGGAAAATACGGAAAACCACATAATGATCAAATTACAGCAAATCTGAACATTACACTACCCATGTAATACATTCTATTTATTTTATTTTATTATTTAGGCTTTCTGTTTTATAAGAAAGAGCCCAGAATAAACATACACTAGATTTTCAAACTCTACTTCAACCAAAAATCCTTCATGAAGATAAAATGGGTCTAGAGACTGCTTGTATAATCATGCTTCAGGAGATCTAAGTAGCATAAAATAATCATCATTTACTGCCTTTCAAAACAGAATGGTTTTGGTTGGAAGGAACCTATAAAGGTCATTTAGTCCTACTGCCTGGCCATGGAGAAAGACCTCTTTCCTTAGATAAGGTTCTCCTTATCTAAAGGAGCCTCCTCCAGTCTGATTTCAAGCACTTCCTGGGATAGGGAACCTACGATTCCTCTGGGCAACCTGTTTCTGTATCTCACCACCCTCATTGTGAAAAATTTCCCTATGTTATATCTAATCTAAACCTACCCTATTTCAGTTTTAAAACTGTTGCCTCTAGTCCTGTCACTTTAGAACCTGGTAAAAAGTCCCTCTATCTTTCTCATAAGCCCTCATTATGTATTCTAAGGTCACAATAAGGTCTGCCTTGAGCCTTCACTTCTCCAGGCTGAACAATCCCAACTCTCTCAGCATCTTTTCATAGAAGTTCTCCAGGCTTCTGATAATTTTGTGTCTTTCCTTTGAACCTGCTCTAACAGGTGCATGTCTATCTTATACTGGGGTAGTAGAGTTGGGTACAATGCTTCAGGTGAGGTCTCACAAGGGAATCAGTTCCCTCAACCTGCAAGCCTTGCTTCTTTTGATACTGCCCAGGAGGTAACTGGCTTTCTGGTCTGCAAGCATACATTGCCAGCTGATGTCCAATGTTTAATCTACCAGTATCTACAGTGCTACTTCTCAATCAGTTCATTATACAGACTGTACTAATACTGGGGATTGCCCTGACCCAGGTGCAGGACCTTACACTCGACCTTTTTGAACTTCAGGAGTTGTTTGTTTGTTTGTTTGTTTGTTTTTTGTTTGTTTAAAAAAACAAACAAACAATAAGGAGATTGCACTGTTGGCATTCCTTTTGTAATCTTAATTGCTGCTTCTATCAATTTATTTTGTATTTTTATATACTACAAAATTCTGTCCACAATATCACTAAGATAAATTTGCTTCAAACAAAAGTAGGTCTACAGAACTTGTTGGAGCAATACAGGTAATGAATCACTTGATTTACTTCCACTTACTTCCACCTAAGAGATTTATATTTTAATCAATAGTTTGTTTTTCAGTCCATTTAACAAAAGTACTGGAATGAAAACATTTGGTGGGAAGGGGCTCAACACCCAACCATTCTTTTATACTAGCCATTCAAAATCTTTCTGGTGACCAGTGATAGGACCTGAGGGAACAGAATAAAGCTGTATCAGGGAAGGTTCACATTGGATATTAGAAAAAGGTTCTTCATCAAGAAGGTGACTGGGCAATGGAACATTCTCTCCAGGGAAGCAGTGATGGCACTAAGCCTGCCAGAGTTCAAGAAGTGTTTGGACAATGCTCTTAGCCATATGTTTTGATTTTGGGGTGGTGCTATGTGTAGGCAGTTGGATTCAATGATCCTTGAGGGTCTCTTCCAACTCGTGATGTTCTATGACTCTACGAGTGTTCCCAAAAATTTGTATAACGATGATATACATGTACAACATTGTTGTAAATTGCACCAGTCTGGAACTGAATTTTTTCTTTAGGTACCCTAAAGATGCTATGAGATAGGAAGATAAATTGAGAAAATAAGCCTTTTATACTGAACTTCTGCATACATGGAGTTATATCTGTGCTTGTGTGTCTTGTTGAGTTGAGACTTATATACTTTAAGTGTTAATGTTAAAATGTTCTGCCCTGAAGAAAGGGATCTGGGGGTACCGGTTGACAGTAGGCTTATTGTGAGTCAGCAGTGTGCCCTGGCAGACCAGAGGGCAAATTGCATTTAAGGATGCATTAAACACAGCATAGCCAGCCAGTTAAAAGAGGTGATTCTCCCACTGTAATCAGCACTGGTGCAGCCTTACCTTGAATATTGGGTGCAGTTCTGTGTTTCACAATATAAAAAGGATATTAAGATACTTGAAAATTATCTTAGCAAATCTGCTAAAAAGGTTGGAAGGCATGTCCTATGAGGAGAGACTGAGGACATTTGGGTTGTCTATTCTGTAGAAAAGAAGGCTGAGAGATGATCTCATTGCTCTCTACAACTGTCTGGGGAGGGGAAGTGGAGAGGTAGGTGCCAATGACAGGACACATGGAAATTGCACAAAGCTGCACCAAGGGAGGTTCAGATTTGCTATAAGGAAAAATGTCTTTACTCTGAAGGTGGCCAAACACTGGAACAGGCTTCCTAGAGAGGGGTTGATGCCCCATGCCTGTCAGATGTTTGGACAATGCCTTTTATTGGCCATAAAATCCCATAAAATCCAATAGAATATTGGGCATATTTTATTCTATTGATGAGACTGGACACAGCATTATGCTACATGTATTCCTGGTGAAGGTCATTGTCAGTACATTTCTCCAGTATGCTGAGATCCAGGTGAAGAGCAGACTTGTTACAGCCTTTTAAGTTACAACCACTCTCCCTAGCTTATCATACACAAATTGCTGAGGGTGCATTCCATCCCATTGCCCAGGTTGTTTATGAAAACACTAAAGAGTATTGCTTCCAGCATCAGTTCCTGAAGAGCACTACTAGTAACTGGTCAACACTTAGACTTTACAGTATTAATCACCACCATTTAAGCCTGGCATCCAGTCAGTTTTCCCCTCATTCATTTATCCAGATGATATTTTACCAATTTGCTATATGTATCATTGCCACAAATATCACGCAGACTGTGTTGAAGGCCTTTCTAAAGACAAGGCATACATCCACTGTTCTTGCCTCATCCATAAAGCCAATCATTTTATCATAGAGGACAATCTCAAGTATCTCCCTAAATTGCCATAATCTTTCAAAGACGATTGAGAGTAAACTTACAATAAAATTAGTCAGCTTCATCAGCACTCTTGGATCCAGCCCACCTGACACAACAAACTTCTAAGCATGCAATTTGCATGTGCTGTCTTTCTAGGCTAATCAAGTCTTTTTATGATGTGGGCAATACTTAACCCCGTTGGGTTCTGACTAGTTTCGGAGGCCTGGGAGGCCTGAAAGCAAACTTTGCCAAGAAATACCAAAGAAAGGAAGGTACAAAGTGTCTCAGCCTTTTCTGTGTCCTATCCCTGGGACCTAGTGAGATTACATTTTTCTTAATTTCCATTTGCTGCCAATATACTTACTGAAGCTTTTTTGCTGCCTTTAATATCCCTGGCTAGCTTCAACTCTGTCTGAGCTTCTTGCTAGTTTTCATCCCTGCATTCTTGGATGACTCTTGGGTAGCCCATCCCTATTTCAGCTTGCTGTGTTGTTTCATTTTTGCATTTGAGTTCAGTCAGAAATTCCCTTTTTCCTATAGCTATGATATTTCATTGACACTATTAATTATTGTAATAGATCTGTACAGAAAAAAAAATATATATACAAAAACAATAAAACAGTTTTATTTCACTTTGAATATGTGGATGACATTAAATTCCAAACATATACATTCTCTGTCATGTCTGTTTGGAATAAAGGACAATCAATTATCATGTGATTTGCCCTAATGCCTACTTGATTCATATAATGTTTCTTGCAGGCTGCTGGAGTGAGACTTCAGGGTATTTTCGTTAAGTGCCAAACATTATTTTTTTTTTTTTTTTTTTTTTTTTGCTACAGAGTTGGAACGCTAAGCAGCATAATGCATTGATAATTAAAAGAAGTGTGGAATGCATCTATGAGAAGAGAACGAGAGAGGAAAGGATAAAAGGAGACAGAAAAATTACATCTAACCTCTGTGTCTCCTCCTCCTTCTGTCACTCTTTGTCTCTCAAGCACAAAAGAGAGTAATATTTACTTTGAGCCAATGAGAAAGAGAGGCAACAACTTAGCTGAGAACATTCTCCGCAAGCACTTCTATTCAGCTGGGAGAAGAGGGATGCCTTTCTCCACCCCTCTTGCAGCCACGTGATGTAGACATGCAGACAAAAGCTCTGTGGCAGCTTTATTAAAACATTGTGCAGGACTATAATTCCATTTTCTGGGCTGAGCAGACCTTCTGGCTTCAGGGAAGAGACCTGACTCACTGGCAGGTGTTTGTGGAAACTGAATCAAGGGATGCAAGAACTGTGGATTTATTTTATTTTTTTCTTGGTCTGTAAAATACAGGCATGTGAAGAAAGTTCTGCAAAAAGATGCAGAAATTGTCTTGGCAACTGAGGGATTCACCTCTACCTGAATGCTACTAAAAGGTGAAATGCAAAATTTGGGAGACAGCTATGTTGTTTGTAAACAACAGTTAAGAGTTGCTAACTCGTTCACTGAACACACCCAGTCAATTCATGCTATTGAAATAACAGTAGCTTTTGATAAACCAGAATGAACACAATGATTTTCTCTGCCTGTGGCACTGAGCTTCTGAATTTGTTGAAACTGAAAGATCAGCTTTTCATATCTTGTATCTAAAATAGTAAAACCAGCAAATGTGTTAATGAAATGTACACAAAGGAAAAGACAGTGTGACATTTAGCCACTTCTTAGTGAGATACTGGAGTTAGATAATCTAAGCTATTTCATTAACTTTATATAGGTTTTCATATGGCTAAAATCATAGATATCACTGAAAAAAAAGAGGAACATTTTTACATTGACACTTAAAGTCTGCAAGTCTCAACAAAACACATAAGCACGTGTAAGTCCATGTATGAAGAAGTTCAATATACAAGGCTTATTTTATCACCTTGTTTACCTTCTTATCTAGTCGGTATCATTTTCTTGAGAAAGTGGGTTTAAATAAGACAGCAGACAGCTCTTGAGACCAGCTGCTACATTCTGTCAGATTTATTTACATTTTTTTTTGTATCAGCAAATTGTGTCTTAACAAGAGAGAGCAGTAGGTAGTGAAGTCTTCATCACACATGGCATTGAAAGCCATCTTTAAATGTAATTTGTCATATAACACTTAAAGCACTTATCCAGGCATGATGTAAAAGACTATATAATACATATATATATATATATGACCATATATATTGCTTGGCTTTGTCAGATCACACATCCAAGCCTTAAGTTCTAACCTTTTTCCCTACTTTTCTCCCTTTTCCTCTAGATATTTTGCAAGGCATAGTAGGACAATTTGAAATAAAAGAAGAAAAAAAAAAAAAAAAGGAAATTGCTGAGAAATGAACAATAGAGACTTTCTTCTATTGCAGTCAGAGACCAGCGTGAAATAGTCTAACACATAACCCTGCTACATAAAGAAAAATATATTTGCATTTCACTCTTTCATTTTCACAGATCTCCATCATCTGAAATCTATGTGTTTTTGCACAGTACTAGTTACAGACGTGTTCTATTTCTATATGATTATGCATGGCCCATATAGTTACCATGCTGGTGATCTGCAGAAGTCAACACTCACAAACTGGTATTTGTGGCTAAGAATGTGTGAGGCCTATTCTGTACCTGTGCAGAACACAGGAATATTTCATTGTATTTTGATGTTCATTGAAATGGTCATAAGGGGAAAAAATTAATTAAATTCCAGTTCTAAGCAGACATGGGAAAATTTATACTCAATTTGCCTTCTGATTCATGCATGATAGGAGTGGAAAGGAGAGAAGTAAAAGGTAGAAAGCCAGTAACACGTTGCTACATCAAGCAACATACAGTGATTATCAGCAAGACTGTAATTCCCCAAGTTTGACTAGGCAGTGTATTTGAGAAAAATAGACCTTGACAAGAAGCACGAATTGCCAGCCCATAATTTTTAATAGTGAATTCCCAGCACAAAGAATTTAAGCACATGGAACCATGTTAGCAGAGGCCTATTTCTAAGACAACAAGCAGAAGAGAACGGCATAAACGTATAGCACATGTGAAAACAATGTCAGCCAGGGAGAAATATCTTGATCTGGACTCCAGTTAAGAATCATCAGATTATGATTCTGTTCTCTGTAGTCCAGACATTAGCAGCTGTTGTGATTTAACCCGGCAGGCAGCTCAGCACCACATAGCCACTCGCTCACACTCCCTAGGGTGGGATGGCAGAGAGAATTGGAAAGGTAAAAGTGTGAGAACTCATGGCTTGAAATAAAGACAGTTTACTGGGTGAAGCAAAAGCTGCGTGCAAGCGCAGCAAAACAGTGAATTCATTCACTGCTTCCCATTGGCAGGCAGGTATTCAGCCACTTCTAGGAAAGCAGGGCTCATCATACGTAATGGTTCCTTGGAAAGACAAACACCATCACTCCAAATGTTCCTCACTTCCTCCTTTACCCCAGCTTTTATTGCTGAGCATGTCATATGGTGTGGAATATTCCTTTGGTCAATCTGGGTCAGCTCTCCTGGGTGTGTCCCTTCCCATCTCCTTATACATTCCCAGTCTCCTCACTGGCAGGGCAGCATGAGAAGCAGGAAAATCCTTGGCTCCATGCAAACACCACTTTGCAGAAACTAAAAACATCAGTGTGTTATTATCACTATTTTTGTCAAAAATCCAAAACATAGAATCTACAAAGGAAATTAACTCTGTCCCAGACAAAACCATGACACCAGGCAACTTGTCTGTTTTAGAGTTGGCTAACTTTACAATAAAATGTCAATTAATTTCTTTCTAAAAAGTTAGGTTTCCATTCATAATAGATTTAAGTGTCTCCACTTAAGCCATGAAGACAGTGAAATACACAATTTTATCATTGCCTTTCTTGAAGAGGAGAAAGCTGTGTCAGTATACATGTTTATGAGTCAAATTAATGAGAGTGCACCAAGTTAATCTAACTGGCAAGAATAAAAGGCAGCCACTTTGGTAATTTTTGAAAATACAAAAGTCTATCAAATCAGGCACTACAGAGAAAATACTAGATAGCAATAATCCTAAAGCAATAAATAAATAAATAAATAAATTAATCAGAACAATAAATAAAATGATGTAGATGGAGATAAGCTACCTGTTCATTTCTAAGTATACCACAGCTATTAAAACTAATATTGATGACTTATAAGCACAATCTATTATTTGACTACATATCCAAGAACGCTCATATTCTCAGAAGACAAGAAGAATTCATTTCATTCAGCTGTGTCACTTAATTTACAAGCAGAAGATAAGCAAATATTCTGATACACAGAAACCAACAGAACACTGCTGGAGAGCAAAAGGTAGGTTCTCCACAGAGAGACAAAAACACATTATAAGCATTACATTGCATCAACTCAAGAGAATAAAATCCTTTGGAAAACAATATAATTATTTGCTAATCAGAAACTTATATAAATCAACTACCCTGATGTATAAATGGAATTTTAATTGCGTGTCCTGAAAAACCTAGGTAATCATAGCAGTAAACAAAACAGTTGACTATCCAATTTATATGATTACTGTGCTGCCTTGTCATACAATGGTGAAAAAAGAATTGTATTTAGATAATACAAATATAACCTTTTAGATACAAACAAGTACACAGAGATGTTCCCTGTGTATTTTTCCAACTCTATTGTCTTTATAAACACAAGGCAGCAAAGCTATAAGCCATGTTTACCTTGAAACTATTCAACCAAATTCTTGAATATAACTTCCTGTGCCAATACTGTCTCCTAAACTACTACTCATATCCCACTGTTCAACAAGGTAAGCTTCAGTACATTAGGGGTGCACCTACTGTACATTTGCAGATATTTATTCCCAACCCCGATTCATGCACTCTGTTTCCATGAATAAAATTAGCTTAGAAATGAAAGAATATTTTCTAATCATCCACAGAGGGAGCTATCTCAGGGATGACTTATCATATCAGATTTTAATGATAAAAGATTTAGAGTGTTTTAAAATGGAGCTTGATAAATTTATGGAAGAAGTCATATGTCAGCTCAGGTTGATTTTTGAGTTACAAGTTCAGGCTTGCGATATAATACTTTTGGTGTGTAATTTGCTGATATTCCTAATGAGAGTTGAAAAATTGGACTGCTGTCTGTTCATGTTTCTACCATATTTATGTGTAGATACCTATGTGTTTAAGTGCAATGCTTCAGGGCTTCTGTTGGTTACCTACAAAAGCATGTACTGGTTAGGACTTTTAATTTTATTTATTTATTTTTTAATCCCTGATATATCAGTAGGATTTTGATGGAGTTTCTCCCTTCTGTGGAGCACTAAATTGCCACAGTAAGATTGAATCTGACACAAAGAAGGCCTGTACTCCTAGAGATTTTTATTTCTTGAGTGACTCACATTGACTTCCTCATCTAGCATGTTCAACTAACTGGAATAGCAAATATCTCCGAAGTGGCTTAATGTATTCCTCTGTGGGTAAGATCCATTCACGAGGATGGATGGAAAATTTCAAATCGTAACAGTTTTTGCAGGATTAGGATATCGGTGCTGCATCATAAGGTCTCTAGTTACAAATGTGGTTACAAATATTCAGGGTTCTGAATTTTCATTGTGATTGAAATTCAGTTTTA
This sequence comes from Netta rufina, assembly GCF_964035555.1. NCBI lineage: Eukaryota > Metazoa > Chordata > Aves > Anseriformes > Anatidae > Netta > Netta rufina. The sequence goes on from NC_140124.1 coordinate 55,735,123, forward strand.
GGGTACTAGTGGTATATGGGTGCATGTAGACAAAATAGTCTACAGACTGTCAGATTAAGGACTGCTGGATGAACATGGAGTTGAGAGAAATAAAACAATGACTCTTCATCCGTATGTCTAAACCATACCTAAGATACAATACCTAAAACTACAGAAAACATTTCTTAATTAATATTCATTTTAATTATTTAGATTTTTATTTCCATTCAAAGTCCCAGCATACAAACAACAAATTTAAGATTCAGGGATTCAGTGCAGAGATAACATATATATATATATATATATTTTTTTTTTTAGCACAAGTAGCAAAGCATAAAGAAATTTTTAATCTAACAGTAGTTCTTTTATCCAGTCCACACTGAAAGTACATGCAAAAAGTCTTATTTTAAATAAATTTTCCTGCTTAAGTTTGATTACTTCTATTTCCAAATAGCTACATACAGATGTTTTTCTAATTAGCACTGGGAAATTTATGCTGGCAGTGACTGTTTTTTCCTACAGGAAATTGTGCACTTCTGCCCATTAACTTGAGTAAGTAAAGAATGTCAACAGGATAACATGTGCAACCAATCTGTTTGCCACATATCTAGATTACTATTTTTATTGGGTGTATTCCCTCAGGAGTCTACACTGGTAGCACTGTAAAATTATATTGAAAATTCCATAAAGCACTCAGACTTCTGACTTGACACTAATATTAAATTTCAACACTACATACTTAAAATGCCATTTGAAATAGTGATTAGGACCAGGGGAGGGAAATGTTTCACCATGAATAGTTAATTAAAAGTATTACTCTGATAAAAATTAGAATATTACTACCCAGAGGAATAACATGCCTCCATATATCTTGGTTGTATTCAAGTACACTTGGCATGTTCAGCAGTATTTTACGTTGTTTCAGTCTCTTTCATTTGACAGTGTTAGCAGACACCACTGTGGCATGTCTGCCCAATCTCCCCTGCAAAAATCTAACACTCTCCATGGAAATCACTGTATGAATGTTTTATCTGTGCCTGTTTTCTTTGGCCGGTAGACCTTGATACTTCTGATATCTGGGTTATCTGTCAGTAAGCATAGTTATTATTAAGATTAAAGTAACATATATGACCTCCTGGAGGTTTTGCCCTAAACTTACTCTTTCTACAACCAGACTAGAAAGGTAAAATCATGTTCTGTCATTTCTGTAAGCCAGCTGTCAAGATATCTGCAATTAAGTGTGTTTACACATGCACACTGGGTAGGAAATGCATCCATAGTTCATTTGGTGTCTAATTATTTACCTACTTTTACCCTAATTTGGGGAACTCTGTCTTCTTAGAACCAATTTGCACAGCTCTTACCTACCTTACACTTTCTGCTGGAAATGTATCTCTGAAAATCTGTTGTTAATAATTCATTAATCATGATTACATATTTGCATAAATAGCATGGTATCAAGGCAAATGACTGATCTGTAAATATACCAACATCGCACCTTCAGCTACTGATAATTGGCCTAGCCCATTAACTTCAGTAGAGAAATGTAAATTTACACCAGCTTGGAACTTGCTTCTTTCATCCCTAAGTTCAAAAATTTCTTTTAGGTTGACATCTGCTGGTAAATTACATTGAACTGTGAAGAACTTTATACGGTAATAAGTACTATTCCCTTATGCTCTTTGATAATGCAAACAGTAAGTAAAGAATTAGACTTAAGGGTTTTCGGACAGGGTTCCTTTTTAGATTTAAAAAGTAATGCTTTATTATAGACAGTTTAGTAGGGATTTACCCCATGCAAGGTGGTACATGTAATTTTTATCTTCAGTCAAGCTACTCTTTCCTGGGAAGAATGTTAAACTTGGAAACAAAGATCAAAAGCAGGCAGCTTTGATACAAATGTACTTGATACTGTCTTGTCAGATTTGGCAGAACTTAAACTTTAGAATTTACTTCAGTTTTCCACAAACTGAGTTGTTTTGTTTACACTGAGCTACAAGTTAAATTCCCCTATAAATGAATAACACTGACTCTAGAATGATATTAAAACTGGAGATTAGGTCACGAATGAATTGCATATGAGCAATTCATCTCCAAAGTATCATACTCTCTTATTAAACCATACATAATGTTACCACATCCAGATGCCCTGCAAAGACTGTATTATTTAAAAAGTAATGAAAAAAAATCCCTAGTATTATGAATTTCCACTGTGTCCAGGGTTTTGTCCCATTTCCACTATCAGGTATTCATTCATCATTCTTTGTAGTCTCTGCTACCCTTTACTTATTTCTGTTCTACATCCCTTTTTGCAAATGTTTGCCTTTTGTTCTTTGAAGTGACACAACATCTCTTTGAAGCAAGTTACATTGTTCACATATACAGCAATATTTTGCATTTGAAGGTACTTGTGTTTGTTAAATTTAAATGTGATATCAAGTGATTTTGGTAATAAACCGTAATTCTTGAGTTGTGAAAAACATTCTCACTTCCTATGCACATTAGTTATGCCATTCATGAGTGCAAACCTAGATCACAACCCTCATACAAGAGCAAGATGGGGAGTCTTCTTTGTTCTTGACCTCGCCTCATACAGAAATTTTGATCAGCTCTGTCACCCTTCCCATAAATCTTTCCTAGTTCCAGTATATCTTTTCTGGGATAAGCTGATCATAGTAAAATGCACACAGCATTCAAAAGGTGAGGATAGCATTATTAATTTATGTAGAGTTATTAGCCCACATTTTTATTCCATTGCAGCTTAATTTCTTGAAAAGCCTGTGATAGGTCCTTTGTCTAAAGCTATTTGGAAATTCATATTTATCAGCTAGAATGCTCTTTATGTTTATGCTTTCCAACTAGTAAGAACAGCTATGAGCCTTTCTACAAGAATCTTTCCTGTCATACATAAATTGTTTCTGTATTTTATCAGATTTTTATTAATTTCCCTCAACTTCAGAAACCAGATCTATTCTCAGAGTCTACCTGGTACTTTTATAAATTGTTGTCACTTTTCCTAGTTCCTATTCCTCCAGAATATAGACTTATATGAGATAAGTAATTGGTTGTTGTTTATTTTAATATTTGACTTCCCTTAGAACTCCAGTGAACATTTTCTGGTGTTTGCAACATTTGTTAAGTTAGGTACACAGAGTATCCCATCTAGTATCCCTAGTAATGAGGTATCCCTCTATCTCTCAGTTCCTCTTTGCTTCAGCACAACCTTTCCAGATTATACGTGGGCATACTTCCCTCTTTTTCATACTAGAGCCTGTCAGATAACATGAAGTCTAAATTCTACTTGCCCAGCTGCTATTGAAGTCTCCTGAGTCCCAGGTATCCATAGTGCAGAGATGCATTAGAATATCTGAAAGTTTCTTATGTTTCTAACGTTAATTTATCCTCTTTGATTATAAAGGAATATACTTTCTCATTTATTCACAATAAAAATATCCCAGAAGACAACTATTTATCTGGTTTTCAGTTCAAAAGAAATTCTCTAAAGTAACGTTGGTTTGAGTTTTATGTTTGAAAAAATTTTAGACCACTTTTTTGATCAGACATTTTAGCAGACAAAACAGGCGATGGACAAAACTACAGTGCATACTTCAGGAGTGTTTTTCACTTAAAGTCTGTGTACAACGGGTGGGAGGTGTGTGTGTGGGGGGGAAAGGGGGAGGAAATATCATCACTTTTCAAAAAAAAAAAAGTAAATGAAACCATGAAAACATAACTAAAATGACCTGGTTTAGTGAGGACCTACATTAGTTTAAGTAGACACATACTGTTCTGTTATGCAAGCATTTAGATAATTTTAAAAGTACCCCATATCATATACAATTTCATTTTAATCTCTCTCAAACTTCCATTTAATAAAAGCCTCTTCGGTGCCTAGGATACACATATAAGGTGTAATCAGAAGTCAAGAGCTCATTTTAGGGTTTGGGATTTTTGTTTGTTTGTTTCAGTGAAGATGACAGATTCAGATCTTTAGAACTGAGAAGGGAATTGGATTTCTTTTATTGCTTTTAGTGCCATAGATGCTCATGATATACTCACTCTAATAGCAGAAGTAGACAAATAGCCTCCAAAGAAATCCTGGTAAATAATTAAAAGAAACAAAGTCTTTATTATCTTGAGTTGGGGTGGAATGGGGGTGAAATGACTGCTAATTACTGAATTGCCACTGAAAAATGTCAAGAAAACACTTTATCATACTATTTCTTTCACCCCAAAAATATTAATGTTCAATTTACTGCTTTATGTCTAAATTTTTTTTTCATATTTTCATAGAATTATTTCAGTTGGAAAATACCTTTAAGATCATGAGATCTAATCATCAACCTATAACTAACAAGTCCACAACTAAATCATGTCCCTAAGCACCACATCCACATGTCTCTTAAATACCTCCAGAGATGGCAATGCCACCATTCTGGGCATCCTGTTCTAATGCCTATCCATGAAGAAATTCTTCACAGCACCCAGCCTAAACCTCCTCTGCTACAACTTGAGGCTGTTTCCTCACATTCTGTACCTTGCCACCTGAGAAAAGAGACTGACACCCACCTCACTACAGCCTCCTTCCATGTAGTTAGGGAGTGATTAGTCTGCCCTCACCCTCCTTTTCTTCAGACTAAATAACACCAGTTTCATCAGCCACTCCTTATATATTTTGTTTTGTAGTTGTATGAACTGATAGAACTTATATCTTTTGGAGTTTCTCTATAAATCAATACTATCTGGGGGGTTGGGGGGGATGTCAAGTGTATGAAGTCTCAGAGCTGTATATGGAACAATAGAAAAAAGGAGAGGAGTATCATTGCAAGATTCCCCTGGGTCATCTGCTTGTGACAGCCAGCCAGTTAGTATATTGTAAGAAATGTTATCCTTTGACCTGCAGGAAGGAGATAAGCGTTTGATGCAAAATGAGGGCATAAACAACATATCTGGAACTTATCTGTGTGTACTTTGAGAGAAAGAAGATAGAAGAAAGGATACAAAGTTTTTATTAAATATGAGGAGAGGAAAAAATAACAATATGCTCCAGTAAATGTCAACATGATAAACTGTTCAGTCACAGTGCAAGAATGTTATGTGCCACTAATGCATGTGCAGTAGTGCTGAACATCAGACATACCAGTTTTAACAAAAACTAGGAGAGGGACCTAAACAGTGACTGTAGATTTGGATTTACCAAAACTCACATGGCCAAGGATATCAACACAGAAACCTTAACAGCCTTAATTATTTTTAAAAATGTCATTTTAAATGGAAATTTAGTGTCAGTAACTAACACTTTAGTCATACCTACATTACATACCTACATTTTCATACATTGCACATCTGCCAATAATGCCAATTGTCATTGTCATGGAGAGTCTTTAATTCTTCCTGCAAATATCTTCAAGTTTGGTTCCCTAATAACAAAGGAACATTTTGAATTTACTGCAAATCTACAGCAATTTATTGTGTATAAATTTATTTTATTTAACTATAATTTATAGTGGATACACTGTTCACCCGGGGGTGTTTAAGGAAAGGTTAGACGTGGTACTGAGGGACATGGTTTAGTGGGTGACATTGGTAGGGTGATGGTTGGACAAGATGATCTTGGATGTCTTTTCCAACCCTAATGATTCTATGATTCAATTACCCTGAAATTATTGGAAAACTTATTTTGTGTTTCACTTTTTAACTATGCTTAAACTAGCTGTCAAATTTCCATATTTTATACAATGTACACACTATTTATACAGTATGCATTCCATGGAGAGTGGAACCAAAGCAAAGAGCCTTTGATTTTGATGTAGAAACCTATTTCAGCAGGAATTAAAAATAGTTTGTATTTTCAGTCCCACCTTAGTGTGTAGGTATATTTATTTTTACACTGAAACATTCATTAGCAGGTACTTGAATGCAGAGGTCTCTTTCCAGTGTGAACATCTCAAATGTTGTTTGGCTTTTATTTTCTTCAATTACTTTAGCAACTCACAGAAGTTTTATAAAGGAAGAACAGGGAAAAGATCAACCAAATGAAACACTCACAGTGACTAATCCATTACTTTAAGGAACATGCAGATTTCATAGTTATATTAAATGTACTTCTTCACAAATCCTTGAACTTTTGGGGCAGTTTTGAGGTACATCTTAGAGGTCAGTCTGAGAAAACTTTTTCAGACTGGTTGGCATAGCTTAGTAGCACTATGCCACCTAAAGATTTACTGTGCTTTCTGTGACCTTGAAATGTAGGCAAAATCTCTTAAATATATTTAGACAGTTTTAAAGGAGGACAAACTGCAGAAAATATTACTGTTGGCAAGTCTGACCTTAATGGCATGAAAAAGCAGTGGCAGGGAAAGAAAACCAAAAAAATTTCCAATGTCATTGTGCTTCTCAAGACACTGGAATCACTGTTTATACAACAGTCTGAGCTACCACTTTATCTTTTATTGACATACACTTCCCTACCATTATTGCTGAATACAGTAAAAGACCAGAAGCTGGCTAGATTTTTCTTAATATTATTTAATTCAGTCTCTAATATTTTCATTGAAAGTTCAATGCCTTTGAAAAATGCAAATCTAAATGCAAAATTAAGAGAAAAATGCAAAATTAAGAGAATTATTTCATTTTCAAGTAAATTAAATCCAAAACCTAGAGATGATAATCTGAACACACAGTTTTGTGTGAAGTCTTTAAATTGTCTTACTGACAAAGACTTGCCTAGAAGCAAAGGAAAGGCTTTACTGACTCCAAGGATATCAGAAACAGGTTATAAGCACTTCATATCAACAATGCATTTCTAGAAATACAGCACAGGTTGATTTTGGAACTAAGGAGAATGAAAACAGACTGTTCAGGATGCACTATATTACTCTAAATAACTTACTGATTCTGCAGCATCAGTGCAGGAAAAGACCACGAAATAAGATAAGGAGAAAGAAATGCAGGAGCACTTCCTGTGTTTGAAACCAAAGCTTACACTGAACCTTAGACCAACACAATATAAGTAAACTTGTAATCACACAATTTAACTCTGAATTTGGCTCTAGTAAAAGCAAGGAATATTGGAACACAAGACCTCCAAAAGCCTCTTCCAACCCAATTATTCTATGATTTTAAGCATGAAATAAACTTTCCAATGCAAGTTTTGGATTTAGAATGCCTGAAAAGATGTATAATCTGTATGTGTGTGTGTATATATATATATATACATATAGTATAACTGAAATCAACAAGATCCCACTTAGTCAGGTGTACTAAGCATTCTATGCCTTTACCATTGTTATTAGCTGTTGCAAACATCGGGAAATTTGTAATACTAGACTACAGTTTCTGACACTGCTTTGGGAACTGCCATAATTTCAGACTGAAATGGGTATAGGATTAGATATTAATACCCAGCAGAACAAAGTGATAAATGCTTCAAAAGCCTGCTATTTTGTAACCTACTGGCTTTATTTCATTAGTAAATATTTTCCTATTGTAAATACTTTAACCATCTAAAAGGTACCAACCACTGGCAAACAGTCCAGAACTGCTTTGTTTGTTTGTTTTGTTATTTTTACTATGTTACTTGGACTTGGCACTGCAATTTATACTCACTCAATAGGCTAACAACAACAATGAAAAAATCTGTTCTTCCAACAAGGACTCCAACTAAAGCTATGCTAAAGTTTGCAGCAAAACTCAAAAGCGCAAAGCATCTGTGTTTTAGATTTCATTATCAACTCTGTTCATGCACAGTGAAAGATGTGTTGGAAGTCTAAAACCTTTAAAGTAAGCCAAGATCAATATTGCACTAACCAAAATATATTTAATGGTTTTACTTCAAAAAATAAAAAAATAAAAATCACATAAACACTCTGGTACTGGTTGGAAGCAGACAAAAGACCATTTTAGGAACACTGAGAAATCAGGCATGAAGCCCTTTTCTGAATCACATTTTAACCAGATTTGAAAACCAATTAGCTTAATTAAGCTTTGGAATTTTCAAACATTTTTTCAAACTTTCAAGGACCTTTCCATTGATAACTTTCATAGAGATGACCATTAAAAAAAAAAATATATATATATATATATTTATTTTTTTTTTTCAAAGACCTTTCAGTTGACAGACAGGAATAAGATATTCAGGCTTCGATGTTTAAATATATTTAAAGACAGTTTTTGGGGGGAAGCTTTCACTTTTTCTGGGAAATCAGCATGGTGCTCTTTTGAAATGCCTGTAGCTAAATGCAAGGAAAGTGGAGAATGAACAGGAAGAATTTGAGATGGGAGGATAGCTGTAGAGCTATCTCATTGGGATCACTGAGATCTAGTGGAATAACTGGCAACTGGAATACTAAAATGGTATATAGATACAGTCTCTTTTAGGAGGGTGTGTCAGGAAGGTGAGGAGTACCTGATCTGTGTGTAAGATCACAGCAGAAGTGCATGGAACTCTGCTTTGGGATGCTCAGTCAGCCAGCTGAGAGCTTACAGGCACAAGAACATGAGTGACATTGTGGGTGTTTGCCACTGACCACCTGATGAGGAAGAAGTAGAGGTGGCCTTCTTCAGACAACTGAAAGAAGGCTCGAGTTCTCACAGTTCTCAGAGTTCAACTACTCTGGTATCTGCTGGAGGGATAATACAGCAGGGCAGAAGCAATCCAGGTTTGTAAATCTGTGTTTTTCTGGAGTGCACTGACAACAGCTTCCTAACACCAGTGATCAAATAACTGATTAGGGGAGGCATTCTGCTGGATCTGACCCTTGCAAAGAATTGTTTGGAGAAGTGAAGGCAGGGGAAAACCTTGACTGCAGCAACCACCAGGTAGCAGAGTTTAGGATCTGTGAGGAAGGAACAAGGTAAAAGGCAAGATGACAAGAATAGACTTGAGGAAAGCAAACTGGTCTGTTGGAAAGAATCTCAATGGGATACAAACAAGGACCTGCAGACCCCTCTCTGTTCTCCAGCTACTCATCTCCCAGTCTGTACTTAGGTATGGTATTATACCATTTCAAGTGCAGAACTGGGTATTTGTTCTCGTTAAATTTCATGACGCTGCTAGTACTCCAGTATAATCTAGAAAGCTCTGCAAAGCCTTTTATCCCTCAAGAAAGTCCACAGCACCTCTCGGTTTAGTGTTGTCAGCAAATTTACTGAGGATGCATTCAACTCCTGCATCCAGATAATTTATAAAAAATATTAAACAAAACTGTCCTCCATAATGAGGTCTGGTCACCCATTAGTGACCAGCTGCCAGCCAGATGTAGTCCCATTCAATACAACCCTTATTACTATTAAGCCAGTCTTTTACCCCTCATACCACATACTAGTTCATCTCACAAATGGACAATTTATCCAGAAGGCTACTGTGAAGGATGTTTTCAAAAATCTTGCTAAAATCCTGAAGGACTTCATCCACCATCTTCCCTTCATCCACTAAGTGGGTGACCTTATTATAGAAGGATATAAAATTTGTGAGACAGGACTTTCCTTTCATGAACCCAAGTTGGCTGGGCCTGATGATTGTGCTTTAAGAACCTTTCAACAGTGCTGAGGATAACCTCCACAATTTTTCCAGACACTGAAGTTAAACTAGTTTCCATAGCCTCTCATGCCCTTCTTGTAAAGGAGATGGTGTTCAAAGAAAAGAGAACTCTCCAGGGGGCTCCAGCCAGCTTCTCTGGCATCACTTGTGTTACTGTACTGGCCACTTTGTGGTGTTCATCTCTGACTCCTCAGATTCAGGGATCTGAATCTGATAATGTTCATTATGATTGAGCACATGGTGATACCAGTCTGTTTCTTGCCTAAAGCAACTCAAGAAGTGTGAAGATGAGCTTCTATCCTCAACTGTCTTGGTAGGAAAAATCTGTTTTACCAACTTCTTCCTAGATGCTTAATTTCAAATCTATCAGGCAGTAAGAGAGACACTGCCATGTTCACCTTTCCCCTTCCCCCTCTCTTCCAAGAGAAAGAAGAAAACATTAAACAAATCAAAATGACTCAGTCACAGAAATGTTTAAAAAGAAAACACTAGTGATACGTATATACCAAAACTATTAGGCTGGAAAATTTCATCAAACATGGGAACAAAGAAGCGTTCCCCAATACTCATAACATTTTATCTCATGATAATGTTTTTCTGATGTAAAAAAGAAAAAAAAAAAAACAACAACAACAAAAAAAAACTTTTAAGAATTCACAAAGTTATCTTTAACCCTGCTGAAAAAGAATACTTAGGAATAAAAGTTCTCAAGCAGTTCTCCTAAATTTCCTTTAATACGGAAGTCAATTACCCTAAATTTACATTAAAAATGATTTAAAAATCACTATTTAATTCAATTACAATTCAATTTGAGACACAAATTTTCATTTCTAATTAATTGTAGATGACCTAATGGACAGAGTTATGCAAACAAAGGTTGGACAATATTCTAGAATCAGTTTGCCCACAGAGCTCTCCTTACTTTAAGTAAGTCATTCATAAGCTAAATGATTCAGGGATCATAGATTTGCCTTTAAGTAAAGATCAAAAACACTTAGAGTCTTCAGATCTACTTAAAGAAATAGCATCCAGAAAAGATTCCAGATTATTTCCTGATACAAATTCTGCTCTACATTCTATCAGAAACATGCTGAACCAAAATTACTGTTGTATTGTACTGCATGCACATTATCTATATTATACTAACTGAGCTCTTGGTAATAGTACAGTTCCTTCTTTATTTTACTTTTAGACAATTATTTAAATAAAAATAATTGGTTAGAATTGGAGATTGTTCAATCAGCTATAGAGTCATTTTATGGATATTATCAACAGAAATTACTCTGATTTCTAGTATTTTACATGTATCAGGATTTTCTATTGCCTTTCTATGTATAATTAAAATGCTAAATAACTGCTTTGAAGACAGATTCATTAATATCTATTTTCTGTTGGTTTGTTATTAGCATAAGGGGAAAGAAGCAGGATACACTAAATATTGAACATAAGACAGGAATGAAGTCTCTAACCCTTAAGCTAGAATCTCTAGAAAACCTCAGAGAAAACCTCAAGAAAACCTTCACAGAGAAACAGTTTTTAACATAAATTTGTGACCCGTGTCTTAATATCAACTTGCATATATTACCTTACTCCTCAAAGGCATCAGCAAATAATTCCTCACAAACCTTTTAGGAAATGTTGTTTCTAACCCTAACCACAGCTTTTAAAATCTTCTCACCAATCAAATTTAGTTAGATTTTCTTTTGTTTTCAGGAGAAAGTTCACAACAAATTCTTGTTTCTTTTCCCTTGTTCTTCCCATACAATAACACGTGCCTGTCCTTTTTGCGCAACTTGACAACAACAAGGACAGTACAAAAGTAAAAGCTATGAGAATACTCTAGAGGTGAGGTCATAAAACAAATGATAAGTAGTTGAGAAATGCTGGCATGGAGAGCTACATAGTAAACTTTGTTTCATAGTTCTCTTTCTTTTAGAAAAATCTGGGATTTTGTTTCAGTTCATTTATCTCTAGAATAAAATTTAATAAACCTTTTTATATCTAATAAGTAAATATGCCAGTAAAACATCTTATTTGCAACAAATTATTTTATCCTTAAAATAAAAAAAATAACAGTTTATAGTTCAAAATTCTTCTGAAAGAATCACGTCATACATTTACATCTCTACTTCACAACATACTATAAAAGTATATAGCATAATTCGGTCATAGCTGTTTTAGAGCTAGTAGCTTTTATAGACCATCTTTATTTTCTTATTTTAGAATGCAGAGGGATGTAAGTTTTTAATATTGTTCAGAGGCAAGTATTTATTTCATTTAGGCTTCTTGTTATTTTATATGTTGTCCGTGGGTTTTACCATATTCAGAATTTGTTTCTAGATGAATTATTGAAAAGCACAATTGCTCTGATAGCATGTTTTCTGATTAGTGTCTCTACAGAGATGCCCGTTTAACAAATGTATTCAATAATATTTAAATGTTTAGGGATACTGACTCACATTTTAATAGGAAATATTGCGTATAGTTTGTCCTTGAACATCAAATATCATCACATGCTCATCACTGATAGGAGTATGGTAATAAACAAGCTAAAGACCAGGCCACTGTACATTCAAAACAAATTATCAAGTTCCAACAAAATCTACTTCATGAAAAGCAGCTTAGAAATGAAGGGATGTCAATCTTCTCTAATAGCAAAATAAATACAAATGATCCTAATTTTGTATATAAAGTGCTTTTTATGCAACAGACAGCTACTGAAGTCACTTTCTCCTAGAATTTCACAATTTACATTAAAGGACTGAATAAAGACTAGCCTGGTAACAAAGAAACAGTTCTAAGGAAAGAAAAAAAAAAGGGGGGGGGGGGGGGGGAAGGAACAGGGAAGGGATAGGCTTTGCTGAGAAAAGCAGAAAAACTCAGCTTAAGTTTCATCACCAAAAAGCTCAGAGGTGCCCCCCTCCCCCAAGTTTATCTGTTCCAACCATCCCCCTACCACCAATGTCACCCATTAAGCCACATTCCTAAGCACCATGTCCAACCTAACCTTGAACACCCCTAGGGATAGTGAGTCCACCACCTCCTGGAGCAACCCATTCCAATACCTAACTACTCTTTGTAAGAAGAAGTGTCTCAATTACTCATCAGGACCTCTCCTGATACAACTTAAGGTCATTCCCACTTATCCTATCACTAGTTATCTGCAAGAAGAGGCCAACCCCCATCTCCCCACAACTTCCTATCAGGTAGTTGTAGAGAGCTGTAAGAGTTCTTGTATCCAAAACCACCTGGAATCTCAGCTGGGGATTGTGCACGGCTGACTAAACTTTGGTATGTAAAGTGATTTAAACAAGCAGCTGAAAACCTGCTTCTAGGCATTAAGAGGCTTTATACGTCTACAAATAAGCAGTATGGATGAGATAGGTTAGCATATACACAAGTCTGAACAATAAGAATAGCAAGTAATCAGACACTGATACAGAACTGAGATGTTCTGATGAGATCTAGGGACTCACATACTTAGCTGTATATTGACTTGCTCTTGTCATCGTTAACTGAGGATTTTCTTTTATGCCTAAACTATTCACTGAGGGATGTTTATTGCCACATCACATATAGTTACTTCTCAGTACTTGTGTGGTAACATCTGAATGTTTTATTGCACACAGAAATCACACAGAATTCAGCTCTACTTTGTTGCAAATGGATTGTAGGAAGTGCATACTAATGTATGTCTGGTTTTCTGGCTGGAAAAGAATAAACAAAAAATCTTAATTTCCTCTATCAAGGGTGCTTATCTGAGAGAGAAGTCTATTTTCCAGACTTTAGCAATGCATAACACATCTCCAAAAGGCATTAATGGAGATAATTTGCTCAGGTCATTATTTTGCATTCCTGTGTATAGTGGTCTGCAAAGGACAATCTGATGAACTACATTAACTGTGACCCCAATTATTTTGGAGGTAGCTGCAAATACTCGCACATACAAAAGTGATTCAATTTCCATCAAGAAACTACCTCACTATTTATTTTTTTTTTGCGCCCCTGATATTTAAAATACGAAGGAGCAAAGTCTGATTTATCCAAAATAAAATGTAAGACATAATTCTGTGGTATGATAAAACTGATTACCACCTACACAAAATAGTAATTTGTTAATTCCTCATTACCAAGCCTTGTTTCCTAAAAATGTGCTTATGGGCTTATGCTTTCTACCTACCTGGGCTTACTTTAAAGCTGGGTATCCAATTACTTTATTTTACCTTGAAAAGATGCACTAAGAAACAGTGCTAACATCAGAGGAGTGCTATATACACATCAAAGTGTCTCTGTTCAGACTGCACACACTTTCTTACAGTGGCACAACAGGGAAGCTGACATGAGAATATTAGTGACATACTGCAGTCAGAGCGCTGCAGTACTATGGGAATTTTCTTTACAGAACATTCTGTATGCTGGTATCCAAAGCCAGTAGCCATTTTCAGTAGTGTGACAGAGCAGGAATTTAAAAGAATGGACACTCCAATGAATTAAATTGACATCTGCTGTATGCTACAGCATTCCAAAAGAATAGTTGTACCCCTCCTGCTGTTGCTAAGTTTGTCTGTGTCCTAATCAGGTAAGCAAGGTAAACTGGACTGACAGACTTCCTTTCCCAGGAATCTTCCAAGGATATTGTAAAGGGTTTGGTTTGGAAGAAATTCTGTCAAAACTAGAAGGAGGAGATTGAAAGAGATGTCCTTCATCTGGAGTCACCAAAGCATGTTCAGACACAAAATTAATCTACACTGCAATTAGTGCTTTAAATAAACTAGCTTCTGTAACAGTAGCAGGACACATCACAACTACATTGAGTCAGGTGGTTTTGTCAGCAAGTTCCGTGTATGCTTTTTTATCTTGAATCAGCAAATGTTTAGACCACACTGAGCTATGCAGCAAAATGGCTAGGTTACTGCTGGTACCCCAGCCTGACTACTTGCAGGGTTCTACTGCTTGCAGCCTGACTACTTGCAGGATCTGCCATTCTGCTAAAACAGAAGTAGCAACCTCACATAGGACAAAAAAAAACAAAACCAAAAACAAACAAACAAACAACAACAACAACAAAAAAGTGAACGTGCATATAATCCAAACTCCATGCCACTGACAGTTAATATTTTGTTAGGTAACATGAAAACAGGTTTCATTTTGTTCTATTATGATTCTTTAGTATTATTTTTGTCCTTAAAATAAGGTATGTTCAGTTGATATTCAGGTGTTAAGGTGAAAACTATAAAGGTGAGATGGCAAGATCAAAAGAAAAAAGCTTGTGTTTCTTATATACAATAGATAGACACATTATTAAAACCTTGGTACAGGATGCTGTGCAGGTACAAAAAGTGACTAAATAAATATGAAATGTATGCATAATTCTCTGTTACCTGTAATCTCCAAAGACTGTTGAAGTATGAAGGCCAATTGCTCAGGGGAATTATGCAGGTAGATAATAGAAAAGTATCAGAAACTACATAAATGTTGGACTGACAATACTCAGTCCAATGCAGTTGTTTTATTCATGGGGGCCATAACTGTGACAGATAAACAGAAAAGTTCAGTAGCTCCACAGAAGTTTGTAGCCATGATACAATGCCATATTGATGCAGTCAGGTTAACTGAATGCATCAGTCCTACAGGATCACATGGTGATGAAACAGAAAATAAGAACTTTGATGCCTACCTAATATCTATGTATTGCTCCCTTTAGGTGATTTTGCCTGGAAAAAAAATAATAAAATCAGGAGGAGCACCAGGACTAGAGACCCTGTCTTTATATAACATGATTTTTCTAACATCTGTTCCCTCAGGATGGTGCCTTCTTTCTCCATCTTCTGTATTTCCATAAGGATACAAAACTCACAGTGCTTGACAGGCTGTTTATTTAAAGAAGGGTATATTTTTAGCACTTCAAGCTATTTGGCCTCATCTCTTGTTCATATGGAACTTTCTCACTTGGATAAGTGCCATGTTCCAGATGGCATGATCAGAACCTTTCGATTTCATTCATATGTTTTAAGTAAAGTCTAGCACATGCAATCCAGGTTATTAACTACTTGTCATCTTTATAACTGTTTACGATAGTGGCAGAGATAGCTATACACACAAAATATAAACCATGGGGATGTATTCATTTTTCTTTCATCATATATATTTTTTTCTCAGTTACATAAAACTTTTGAAAATGGCATTTTCCGTGTACCAGAAATGAGCCATGACAGAGCTTATATATTAGACTCATCCCTTAGGAGGAAGCAATAATTGTCCTCTGGGATCCTACAAAAGATGACTGAAAACACATTTAGAATCTTATCAACATCATCTTACCCAATTTACTGATGGCAGACATGAGCTTCCTTTTAAAACACCCTGAAAAGATGCATTTTTGCTCCATTAATGTTCCAAATTGAGTGAAAACCAACTGAACACATTTAGCATATAACACAGCTTAGACTGACAAATTGCCTCTTAGAAGGACATATTAGCTCATTCTTGATTGTGCACACACTACCTTCACATCATTTCCAGGAAGCTCAGAGGACAAAATGTTTTGGCTTTTGTCCATTTTAATTTTTACAAAGCAAGAAATTCCTCACTGGTCTATTCACCCTAAAAGCCCCTCTTTGCCAGTGCTTAAGTGTACAATTGTACTTCTCTGGAACACTCTCTTGACCTTGAGAAAGTTGCTGATGAGAGAATTCCTGAGTCAGAGGTGCTGTCTTTTTTTTTTTTTTTTTTTTTTTTTTTTTTTTTAATAACTCTCAACTGGAATAAAAGAAAAAAATAAAACTGCTTTTTGGTCACATTTTATCATCCACAGCATCTCATTGCTTGGAGTTGCCATAGGCTCACAATGTGTGAGTGATCACCTCCCTTCTCATGTTTTGAAGCAAAAACCTAACTGCTCATTTCATGTTTTGTCTCCTACTTCTTCTACAGAAAGAAATTACAAATAGCTGATTCCTTTTAACCTTCTCATGACTTCACTACCTAGAATGTGATAGTACTGAAAGCAAACTTTGTGATTTTATCATTCACACATTTTCAATGTATTTATTTATTTATTTATTAATAGGGAAAATGTAAAAATTCTCAGTGCAGAGTTCTATTAAGACTCTATACTAGTGATCTACTTCCATGGTGGCAACAGACTATATACTCCTACTGTCTCTCTCCTACCTATTAACTGTGCAAAACAGCTGTATTAGCTCTCACAGCCATGCAAGCAATGCTGTCACAGCATCTGTGAGATGTCACAGATGAAAAGTGACATTCATTTTACTAAGTGATGTGTCCATCAGAACACACCAGAGACAGGCAGTATCCTGTTTAATAGTGAATACCATGACTGATAGTAATAAATTAGTGTTTACTAACACTAAACTCATACTGAACTAAAAATACCGTAAAGTTAATTTAGAGAACTCAGACTAGCACTAGCACATTCTGTTAACAACTGTTTTGTCCCCAAAAATCTTAAAAATTAAACTAAACTAAGTATAGTTAACGTCAATGGAAAAGTCAGAGACAGAGACAGAAAGTGGCTTGATGAAGATTTAACAGCATAGCCAGCAAATGAAAAATACGTTAATTCACACGCTGAAAAAAACATCAGCAAGGCCACCTAGCCTTCAACCTAGGCCACCTAGCCTTCTAGCACCTACAGAGCTGAAAATATGTTGGTGTTCATTTCATCATGACCAGCTGCCAACTTATGAGCACAGTGGGAATTAATGGAAAATCTGGTTAACTCACCAAATATCACTAGATACCTTGAATAAATATGAAACTGTGTTAGCATTATTTTCCTGCATTTTGTAATGTGACAATTAAAACTTCAGTGGTGGGGGTGGAGGAAAAGGAAGGAGAATAGAGAACAGAAATCTTTTTTTCCTTTGTTTAGCCTTCCTCTTGGGATCAGCAGACATGAAGGGTGCCAGCTGTGAATTTCTCTTTTGCTGCTTTATTCAGAGCTAAATGGGGTACTTTCCACAGGCAGCATATGTTGTGCTAAATGTTTTGAGCTTTTCTATCCCTAAATGTATATACTGTCACTCCCAGGTACAAGTAACATCTTTTAACACCTTGTGATGTTAGATAAGATGATACACTTGGCAATAAAGGTGATAGACTGAAATGAAACTAAGACAGTGCGATTCATCAGACTTTAGGCAGCACTGCATCTGGTGTCATGAAAAGCCAGTAAATGCATTAACAAACAGATATTCCTCTTCAGTGGTTTACAGAATGGAAATGCAGTTTGTTCTCAGTTTCTCCTCCTCTTCAATTCCTAAAAATTATATTATTCTAACACTATCACCAGCTTCATCATTACTGATGATCACCCCTTCTTACTCACACTACATTTTAGGCTTATCCAGGTTTTTAACAGGCAAGATACTTATATATTTAACAGATTAATTTACACCGGATTTTATGAGTATCTTTATGTAAGCTGTTCTTTTTTTTTTTTGCATATGTTGACATACAAGATTTCTCTAAGAAAACTATTGTTACAAAATGGAACTCCAAGATTGTTGCATTTCATCTCATCTTCCCACCAAAACACCAGAAAAAAAACGTATCATGATCATCCCTCCTCCAGTGAAAATTATTTAAGAGGAGCTTCACAAATCTTGAAATGAAACAAGACTGAGCATAGAGCTTTTAATGACATGTTTTAATGAAACAAATATAATTAAATACAGTTTTGGGTTTAGTGTAAACACTTCACATGGCTGAGTATGACAAAGACAGTGTAGTTTTACCCTCTAAAGCCAATGATACTAAAAAACATCCAAAGTAACAAAGCAACCAAAACAGACTTCTTTCCTTTCCTGTCTGCTTTGATTTCACTTTGTACCTGTTCTTTAAAGTACTAGGTTTTAAACTATGACTCTCTTCAGTCACTGAATGAATAAGGAAAAATGAATAATTTGATGCCAATGCAAAATATATAACTTTAGGCACTGTTTCATTAGCACTGGCACACTTAGCCTTTTAAAAAATCAGTGCCTGTGACATGTGATAAAAGCAAGTGGGGGAGTTTCTTTCTTTTACTAACAGTGCTCCAAATTTTGGTTCCTTTGCTTAGTAACCACATTTGGGCAAAACTGAGCTTTTGTCAATTGCCTGGTAATTATTCAAGGAAAAGAAAAAAAATGTTAAAGTGCTTTTGTAGAGGAATGTGGAAAGTTGTCATGACTAATGAAAATACTTTGTGAAGCTCTCGAAGAGAGTAGAAAGTGCACTCATGGAAGAAGACAATCTATTTCATTTACGAAAATGCAGAATACTGAAGTTATACTTCATGGATGCACAAGTATCTATCGTTAATTTCTTAATTTAACATTACATTCCTGAATAAAACTAACAGAGATTGACTATTTTTCATGTCACCTTCCAGATGCTACTTGAAGTTATTTCTGATGCAATGAACCTTATTGCCTTCAGTGAACATGAACATTCATTTGGAACTTTATTTTTAGCACTCTGAGGCAGAATGCAGACATTGTTCAAGACTTGTCTTTAAATCTGTATATAGAGGAATGCCAAGAAAAATCAGCAGGCTTTCTATTCATTTCACAGATGACTCAAACCCACTTTCAATATGTACAAAAACACTTGCCCACAAGCTTCCAGTAAACATTGAAAACTACTCACAGAGTTCTGAAATACACAAAAGAAGAACAGCTCTTGAGGAGAAAACTTTAAAAAGACATGAACAATATCTGTAGGACAGACGTACATGGCAAAGCAGTATATGCTCCTGAAATACAGTTGTATACACATTGCTATGGATAATTTGACAAGGCAGCCATAGCCTAAGAGCCATCTGATCCAGAAAAGCAATGGAAAAAAAAAAAAAAAAAAAAAAAGCTGCTTAAATTATGAGATGAGAGTAACATAACCTCAGAGCTTTCACCTTTCTTGTATTTCCCACAGCACTCCCAAAGTTTTTGACAAATTTAAATTCCCCAAATTTAAACTGCTTAGAATGATTCAAAGCAGCTCAAGGAAAAAAATGGAAAAGAGGAACTTCATCTGCAGAATTAGAACAATAATCTTATCAGCCTGTATTTTTTTGTTTTCTTTGTTTGTTTGTTTTTACTGCCAGAGTAATTAATCACAAATACCCCATTGTTGCTTAGAGATTTTCAGTATTGTGATCTATGTAATTTAGTAATCTATTCCTGCTTTATTTTAGCACATGGACACTCAGTAACATACTGACCAAATTATGATGACTTCAGAAAATTATGAGGACTTCAGAAAAGTTAAACCTAAACCCTTTGAGATAATTCCTGCACATCCAAACTTCTACCATGTAGGGTAGATTGATGCAACCTAAGAACAGGGCTCAGAAGGGTACTCTATCGTGTACATTACAGCTCTGAAAGGTCAGAGGTTGGACATACACTTTTGCCACCACATCTGTTCCCAATTTGGAATGACAATTCAGAAGAAGCAAATGGTGAATAGACTGACTCTGAAACTACAGTAACTGAAGTCAAGTGCTGGGTGGAAGAGGAGGTGGGTTGTTGCAAACACAAGTACATACATTGATGAAAGCAAGGTCTCTTTTTCCAAATCACTTGTCACTTGGTTTCCATATTATCTTTCCCAAAGCTCTTGGAAATTTATGAAAGGTGGGATAGTGACAACCAAATAAACATTCTGTTTATATCATGAAAACATTTTCTTACTTTTCCACAAGTTGCATTTTAAGAGTTTCTGTTACATGAGATGAACCATCAGTTCTTTGAGAAGATTTTGTGTATCCTTATTTTTAGTATACGGCAAATTGTGAAATGTGAGTTGAGAATACCAAACTGCATATGTCAAATTGTGCAGCTGACGCAAGTGCAAATTGTGATGCCAAATGTTCTGTGGAAGTATAGCTGGGATCTGAGAAACAATGTGCATGTTCATGGTAGGTGAACAGATCTAGAACAGGCTGTAAAAGCAGCACTCATTTTAACTGTTGTAGGCTGTAGGCACTTTTCTAAAAGTGTTCTCATAAACATGTTTCTTTGTTGAACATGAGCAAATTTTAAAGGCTTAGATGTTATTGTTTGACATTTACACTTTTCCCCTCAAGAGACAAGTAGTTGAAATTATTTTCCGTATGTCTCAGGTCTATTTAAAAGAAAGGCTAATATTCATGAGCTAAGGAAATATTAGACCAAGGTCCCAGTTGAGGTCTAACCAGAGGACAGATATGCATTAATCTCTTCACAAAACCTTTTAATAACTACAGATAAAAATGGTCTTTTGCATGACTAACCTTTGATAAACCAGAAGAGATATGACAAGCACCTATACTAACAATACCTTTTTGATGATTTTAAAAGAAGTAAATAACCTGGAACAGGCTGATAAGTACTTGAAGCTCAGTTTGTTATTATTGGTCACCCTGAGGGAAAATCTTTTGCACATATGATCCTAGCTCAGACAATATGATTGTTTTCAGAAGATTTATATAATATCTTCTTCTTTTTCAAAATAAAATTCTAACATTATATTTATATCGTATAGTGTGAGAACATAAAGATATAAAGGTATAGTGTGAGAACATAAAGATGATTTGTCAAGAAACAAGAAGATAAAAACAATTAAACATAATATAAAGGAAGATTTAAATCCAAATTAAGGAGGTAGCACACCTAGGAATAATTTCTTTTATTAATCAAAGATGTTATAATTTTATTGGGCCATTCCCTAACATATTTGTATATAAGTAAGGTGGCTAATGCTTCATACCTCCTTTTGTAGTCCCACCTTCTAAAAGGTGTAGGAGACTGAAGAAAGGTGAACAACAGCTCAGGGCCACTACCATGAAATGAGGCTACACCACTGGTATAACCTTATCCCAAGAAACTGCAGAGTTAATTTAGTATTTCAGAGCCCTCCACCTACAAATTCAAAATAATAGAAAACACTGGCAGCAATTTTGTGAATTACTAAGGTCTGTTCTTTTACTGGCTTGGATCTTGATATGAGTTATCTTCAAGAAAATTAACTGGAAAATTGAAAAATGAAACAAAGCAAAATAAACTCACTTTGTGAGCTAATATCCTAAACAGAACACAAAACAAAGGGAAAAATTACTAATTTCACAAAGAAACTGAGACTAGAGAGAAGAATACATACTTGAAAAGTTTGTATTTTTACAAATTTTTGTACAAAGTTTGTACTAGAAGATGAGCACTTTAATCTAGTAGCTCCAGGTCCCTGACCCTCCCTGTCTTGTTTTTAATTTGTTGGATGTTATGCTAGATTTTCTGTTGCTTATTTTGTTCAGCTCTCATCTGTCTTCCATGCACTATTTAATACTATGAGATTCAACTTTCTTAGTAGCATTATTATAACATCTTTTATTTAATCACCTGTTTTCTTCAGGTCCAGAAGAACTTCCCCTGATTTAGTTTACTCAGGGCTACAAACTAGTTTTCTCTCATTCTGATTTGTCAAGAAATCAATTGTTTTATGCATTTGCAACTCAATGGATCACTTAATTAGTAGCCTTCTGAAAATGAAATGCATTAGTTACATTTAACTTCTTCAGAAAGCTTAAATGATAGCCAATTCAGTTTCCCAAGGCAATTTATTATTTCCACCACAAATCACTGTTCTTTGTTCCACATGTATTTCCCATCTTTTAGCTATTCCTAATCTACTGGAGACATGAACATCAGGCCGTGTAAGCACAATTGTTCATTGTGTGCCTAATTAAACAAGTCAGGCAGGCAGGTTTAGGGATTTCAAAAGACCTATACTTAGACATCTCAGGCTTATTACAGGAGGATGATGGATTTACAGTAGCTCCAGAGAAATTTATAAAAATAGTTTATTAATCTGAGTATTGAGAATTGTATGAACCGTGAAAGTATTGGGTTAATGCAAAAGTCTGTCTGGGAAAAGATGTGAAAGAAAAGAATGGCAAAAGCTTTTTCTCACCAGACATTTCAAAGTTGTCAGGGAACAAAGAATTATTAGGTTTGATGATTTCGCCTTCTGTCCAGTCAACCTATAAAATAATTTTTGCATAGAGCACAAGAAGCTCATGAACCCACACAAAGAAACAAAACTACTTGTAGAATGAAATGCAATAGATCTCTAAAAATGGAGGCAGTTCCCTTCCCTTGAGGAAAGGGAATATCTCTGCAGGTATAGGAGGCTAGGTAAGCAGAGCAGTATGACATTAGTAGGGAGAAATTAATGCATCTTGTTTTACTTTTTTTTTTTTTTTTTTTTTTTTTTTTTTTTTTTCCAACCAGAATCTTTCATGTTACTGGAAAAGCAAACAATGTCATTTTATGAGTCTCACACTTGAAAAGAAAGCTGCACTTCCCAAATTCAGTTGGATCTACTACATAATACTGTAGCCAAGCTTGGAATTGGAGAGTCACACTGTTCTTTGCAGCAAAAGCTTTGGCCATTTGCCGAGGCGATCGGCTCCGGGGCAGACGCGTTCTGCAGCGGAGCGGGGGATCGGGCCAGGCAGGGCTAATTTTTTTTCCGGCATCGAGCCTACTGGAGGGAGCCGCCAGGACCCGGCAGCCCTCGTGAGGGAGGCTGACGAGGCGAAGGCGGAGCCAGCAGCGTCAGCGGCGGGCTATTTAAATCGGGACCCACCGCCATTTCACTGCCATTTGCCGAGGCGATCGGCTCCGGGGCAGACGCGTTCTGCAGCGGAGCGGGGGATCGGGCCAGGCAGGGCTAATTTTTTTCCGGCATCGAGCCTACTGGAGGGAGCCGCCAGGACCCGGCAGCCCTCGTGAGGGAGGCTGACGAGGCGAAGGCGGAGCCAGCAGCGCCCCCTCCCCAGCCGTTCAAAAGCTGCCCCTAGGGAGCGCGAGCGACCAGGAGCGCGGCGAACAGGGCGGGCAAACAGGGCGTGGCGCGTCAGAAGGGAGTGGCGCGGCAGTTAGCGCGGCAGTTCGCGCAGGCAGGGCGCGCAGGAAGGGCGGAGCGCTCCCCCTACACACAAACAACACCTCGTTAACAACAGCCGTAGCTAGGTGATAATGGTCGCCACCAGGCACGGCGCGCTCTCCAGGAAGTCGGTACACACCCAGACCGACTACCCGTTAAAAAATGCCGCAGTTCAGGTCACCGGATGCAAGGAGTGTCTGAGCCTGTTGCTGCCATCGGCGGGAGGCAGAGAAACTGCGTGCGTGAGGTGCGAGCAGGTGGATGACCTGCTCCGCATGGTGGCGGAGCTCAAGGAGGAGGTGGAGAGGTTGAGGGCCATCAGGGAATGTGAGCGGGAGATAGACTTCTGGAGTAACTCCCTGCAGGGCCTCAAGGGGAGGTGCCGAGGTGAGACTCCTCAAATGGGGGCGGACCCCCTGCCCTGTCCCTGTCGGGCAGAGGGAGGGGATCTGGGAGCTGAGGAGGAATGGAAACAAGTCCCTGCTCGACATCGCAGGCGATGCCCTCCCCTTCCGGCCCCACCCTCCCAGGTGCCCTTACACAACAGGTTTGAGGCCCTAGAGATTGAGAGGCCGGTGAGGGAGGAAGAGGTAGCAAATGTTCCCAAGAGGATGCCTGGGGCGAGGAGGTCGACTCCGCGCCTCAGGACTGCCTCCACCAAGAAAGACAGGAGGGTGATTGTTGTGGGAGACTCTCTTCTCAGGGGAACAGAGGGCCCTATTTGTCGGCCAGACCCTACCCGTAGGGAAGTCTGCTGCCTCCCTGGGGCCAGGGTCAGGGACGTTGCCAGGAAGCTTCCTAACCTGGTACGCCCCTCTGACTATTACCCCCTTTTGATAGTCCAGGCGGGCAGTGATAACATCGAAGAGAGAAGCCTCAAGGCTATCAAAAGGGACTTTAGGGGACTGGGTCGGTTAGTGGATGGAGCGGGAGTGCAGGTGGTGTTTTCGTCCATCCCTATGGTGGCAGGGAGGGGCTCAGAGAGGACACGGAAAGCTCACCTGTTAAACACGTGGCTCCGGGACTGGTGCCAACGCAGAAATCTTGGGTTTTTTGATCACGGGGCACTTTACTCAGCACCTGGCCTGATGGCCGCAGACGGGTCCCTATCTTTTAGGGGAAAAAGGATCCTGGGCCAGGAACTGGCAGGGCTCATTGAGAGGGCTTTAAACTAGGTAGGAAGGGGGATGGGGCTGAGGCTAGGATTGTTGGGGCTGTGCCAGGGGGAACAATGGCAAGGCTGGAGGATAAGGCTATGGCCCAGCTGAAGTGCATCTACACCAATGCACGCAGCATGGGTAACAAACAGGAGGAGCTGGAAGCCATCGTGCGGCAGGCAGGCTACGACTTGGTTGCCATCACGGAGACGTGGTGGGACCAGTCTCATGACTGGAGTGCTGCAATGCCTGGCTATAAGCTCTATAGAAGGGACAGGCAGCATAGAAGGGGTGGTGGTGTGGCTCTCTATATTAGAGAGTCTTTCGAGGTTGTAGAACTCGAGGTTGGGAATGACAAGGTCGAGTCCCTTTGGGTTAGGATCGGCAGGGACAACAAGGCTAGTGTCCTGGTCGGGGTCTGCTATAGACCGCCGAACCAGGATGAGGAGACGGATGAGGAATTCTACAGGCAGCTGACAGAGGTTGCTAAATCATCAGCTCTTGTACTCGTGGGGGACTTCAACTTCCCTGACATATCCTGGAAGCACAACACAGCCCTGAGAAAGCAGTCTAGGAGGTTTCTGGAGAGCGTGGAAGATAGCTTCCTGACGCAGCTGGTTAGTGAACCTACCAGGGGTGGTGCCCTGCTAGACCTTCTCTTCACAAACAGAGAAGGACTGGTGGAGGACGTGATCGTCGGGAGCTGTCTTGGGCAGAGTGACCACGCAATGGTGGAGTTCACTATTCTTGGCGAGGCCAGGAAGGGGACCAGTAAAACCGCTGTATTGGACTTTCGAAGGGCTGACTTTGAGCTGCTCAGGACACTGGTTGGTAGAGTCCCTTGGGAGGTGGTTCTGAAGGGCAGAGGGGTCCAGGAAGGCTGGGCGCTCTTCAAGAGGGAAGTCTTAATGGCGCAGGAACGGTCTGTCCCCACGTGCCCAAAGACGAGCTGGCGGGGAAGAAGACCGGCCTGGCTCAACAGAGAATTGTGGCTTGATCTTAGGAGGAAAAAGAGGGTTTATAAGCTTTGGAAAAGTGGGCAGGCCACTAAGGAGGACTTTAAAGAAGTAGCGAGGCTGTGCAGGGACAAAATTAGGAAGGCCAAAGCTCATCTGGAGCTCAATCTGGCTACTGCCGTTAAAGATAACAAAAAACGTTTCTATAAATACATCAACACAAAAAGGAGGACTAAGGAGAATCTCCATCCTTTACTGGATGCGGGGGGAAACTTAGTTACAAGAGATGAGGAAAAGGCGGAGGTGCTCAATGCCTTCTTTGCCTCAGTCTTTAGCGGCAATACCGGATGTTCTCTGGATACTCAGTACCCTGAGCTGGTGGAAGGCGATGGGGAGCAGGATGTGGCCCTCATTATCCATGAAGAACTGGTTGGTGACCTGCTACGGCACTTAGATGTGCACAAGTCGATGGGGCCGGATGGGATCCACCCAAGGGTACTGAGGGAACTGGCAGAGGAGCTGGCCAAGCCACTTTCCATCATTTATCAACAGTCCTGGCTATCAGGGGAGGTTCCAATCGACTGGCGGCTAGCAAACGTGACGCCCATCTACAAGAAGGGCCGGAGGGCAGACCCGGGAAACTACAGGCCTGTCAGTTTGACCTCAGTGCCAGGAAAGCTCATGGAGCAGATCCTCCTGAGAGTCATCGTGCAGCACTTGCAGGGCAAGCAGGCGATCAGGCCCAGTCAGCATGGCTTTATGAAAGGCAGGTCATGCCTGACGAACCTGATCTCCTTCTATGACAGAGTGACGCGCTGGGTGGATGAGGGAAAGGCTGTGGATGTGGTCTACCTTGACTTCAGCAAGGCTTTTGACACCGTCTCCCACAGCATTCTCCTCAAGAAACTGGCTGCTCTTGGCTTGGACTGGCGCACGCTTCGCTGGGTTAGAAACTGGCTGGATAGCCGGGCCCAAAGAGTCGTGGTGAATGGAGCCAAGTCCAGTTGGAGGCCAGTCACTAGTGGCGTCCCCCAGGGCTCGGTGCTGGGGCCGGTCCTCTTTAATATCTTCATCGATGATCTGGACGAGGGCATCGAGTGCACCCTCAGTAAGTTCGCAGATGACACCAAGTTAGGTGCGTGTGTTGATCTGCTCGAGGGTAGGAAAGCTCTGCAGGAGGATCTGGATAGGCTGCACCGATGGGCTGAGGTCAACTGCATGAAGTTCAACAAAGCCAAGTGCCGGGTCCTGCACCTGGGGCGCAATAACCCCAAGCAGAGCTACAGACTGGGAGAGGAATGGTTGGAGAGCTGCCAGGCAGAGAAGGACCTGGGAGTGATGGTGGATAGTCAGCTGAATATGAGCCAGCAGTGTGCTCAGGTGGCCAAGAAGGCCAACGGCATCCTGGCTTGTATCAGGAACAGCGTGACCAGCAGGGCGAGGGAGGTGATCATCCCCCTGTACTCGGCTCTGGTGAGGCCGCACCTCGAGTACTGTGTTCAGTTTTGGGCCCCTCGCTACAAGAAGGACATCGAGGTGCTTGAGCGGGTGCAGAGAAGGGCGACGAAGCTGGTGAGGGGCCTGGAGAACAAGTCCTACGAGGAGCGGCTGAGGGAGCTGGGCTTGTTCAGCCTGGAGAAGAGGAGGCTCAGGGGTGACCTTATCGCTCTTTTTAGGTACCTCAAGGGAGGCTGTAGCGAGGTGGGGGTTGGCCTGTTCTCCCATGTGCCTGGTGACAGGACGAGGGGGAATGGGCTTAAGTTGAGCCAGGGGAGTTTTAGGTTAGATGTTAGGAAGAACTTCTTCACTGAAAGGGTTGTTAGACATTGGAACAGGCTGCCCAGGGAAGTGGTGGAGTCACCATCCCTAGAAGTCTTCAAAAGACGTTTAGATGTAGAGCTTAGGGATATGGTTTAGTGGAGGGCTGTTAGCGTTAGGTTGGAGGTTGGACTCGATGACCTTGAGGTCTCTTCCAACCTAGAAATTCTGTGATTCTGTGAAAATGAAAGTATGAAAGGAGATACCTAAAGGGGTACACTCAGAAAGATGAACACTGCACTGTCATTGTAATGTTAATCTAATAAGACCCTTAGTAAGAATTCTTGAGCAATTCACTTACAGGTGATTTACAGAAGGGACATCTTCAGTTTAATAGTGACCTATTGGCTAGCTTAATAATCTATAGAATATGTGGTCTAGGGAATATGACTCCTAAGACATGAAGGGGAAAATAATCAAAGTTTAACAGCAGAAACTTTCTGGATTGGTGACATATAAGCACAGCACAGGCTGCTTAGTTCCTCTTTCTATGGCACTCCTGTCAATCCAAAATAATCAATCTGATGTACTTTCTAGTCTCACCTCTGGGAAGTGTCATATTTGCATTTGACCTTTTGTTGGCATCCGAATTGTTTTTACCAGATCACTGTGTACTCCGGAGAGGGAAATATGGGACAGAAAAAATGACTATATTTTAATCCAAGAAGGATAAAGGAAATAGAAATTTATATATGTTATATATAAGCATATACAACATATATGTAAGTTTATATATTATATATAAACTTATAGACTATATATATAGATTATATACATATATATTAAGTTCACCCCTTAACAGAAGATTGTTTTCTGCATGGAATACCTCTAGGCATTCTTATTCTAATTTTTTGGGGCTGTATTTTCCTTAATGTTAACGGACTTCTGTAGCACATGATGCGGCAGCATGGAAATGGTTTCAGAGCTAGTTAGAACTGTCTAGCTCTCTGAACTACTAGAGAAATATGCTTGTTTTGAACTACAACAAAAATAGACAGGGAGAGGAACTCCATTAAGCCTCTAAGTAGTACCTGTGTTTTCCAGTACAGTTTTCCACAAGGTTTACCACTACGGCGGAATTAGTAAAAACATTGCTATTGCAATGTCAGCTGTAGCACTTTCAGGGCTTCTTCATAAACTGAACTAAAGTACATTTTTTCTCAGGAGCACTGAAAAGTCAGCCTAGACTGAGAAATATTTCTACATATGGGCAGAGAGAAATGGTGGAGTCAAAATGAAACAAAAAAAGTAACATGTTAAAGGAAACAATGGGGGTGGAAAAAAAGGAAAGAGGAGGGATGAGAGATGTTAATTTAGGAGGTTTGGTGATAAGAAGTGTTTGCAGTGGCCAGTGGCCTGCTGTGTGTTCTCACCTAATTTTATTTTATTTTTTTTTCATCTCAAAGTCTGATTGTCCTTCAGTCTTCTGTGACTGTCAAGAATAATGTACAAACTTCTAATTCTGGATCATCATTAGCATCAATCTTTCCAAACCACATATGAAAGTGCGATTTAAAAATTCAGTAAGGCAGTGTATGCATGGTGTATGTTTACCTGAAAGTGAAACTTTTTGACCTTCATCCAAAAAGAAAGTAAAATTCCAGGTAATATATTTTATATATTAAACTTAATTTGTATTGATGTATGAAACTTGAAATCCCTGTTTTTGTGATTATAATACAAACATCCTGTCCCTCTTAAAATAAAAAAGAAGCTGACAGTTCAGTGTGGATCTAAATTTTAGTGCCAGCAGTAATATGCTATCAGTACGTACCCAACCAATGCCTGGGAACTTTATGTTTTCATTTAGCTTTCTTAGAGATGAGAACACATGATAAACCTATCATAGGTACCATCCCTCAACCTTTGCTGGCAGCCTGGGTGATAGAGCCTGCTTTACATTCAGACAGAAGACAAATTAGACTGCACTGTGCTCAGGCTTCATGCTCTCTTCTTGCTGCAGAAACCATTCATCTCTTCACTTTGATTGAGAGATACTGGGCAGCGTGCTGGTAAGAGGGGAGGAGGGAAGAAATGTAGGAGGGAGAACAGTAGGAAAAATGCTGCATAAGAAATTCAGGGCCTTATAACCCTAAGTGAAATATCCTGATAATGCACAGAGATGGAATACAAGGTGAAGGCACATTCTCAAAAATTCATATCAGTTATTTAGAAATGAATGTGTTTCTAGAATCAGATTAACCCAGAGCATGAAGGGGAAGACATGACAAGATGCAGACTATAGCACACATTATCCAGCACATGTCATCCAGACTTAGATTTAATTGGGAACAAGATGTCTGAATTCCTTGAAAAAGGATTTCTTCCTTCTTTCTTTTCTATAAACTGAATAATAATGAACAATAACAATAGAAGAAGCAGAAATTAAGATTGAAAAGAAAGATTAATTAAGAAATTAACAACTGGCTGCTTCTGGCTTTAGATTTTCTTGTCTACACCCAGAAATTATTTGGCTACACTCTCCTTCTTCCACTTGTATTCCACATGTGCACAGACCAGTAATACTTGTGTCTGCAGAGTTCAACATCTGCCATATATAAAAAGTTATTTTGCCTCTATTTTCCTTCTACTTCCAAGACAAACTAAAATACAGGCTGCTTAAAAGGAAAATTTATTTTTATCCTTCAGCTTTCAAGTCTTACAGAAGGTAACACTTTTATTTATAACATTATGGAAATTCACAGGAAGAAATAAATGTGATTTGTCTCTAATCACTATCTGACAAAATTTATTATTTTGCCATTAACATGACATTGAAGGACGGTAATTGGTGTGTATCTAAATTACACTGGTATCACTGGTATTGTAAACAAAGAAGTTGATTATACTGATCAGTAGACCTGGTAAAAGAATACATTATATATATATTTATATGTATATGCTTTTTTCTTCAATTTCTATGGGATCTACTCTGTTTTTGTTTGTTTGTTTGTTTGTTTGTTTTATCTATGCAGTGTTCTGATCACAGAGCTAAGCTCTTTTGGGCATTTTAATTAATTAAAGCAAAATTTGAGTTTTCATATGATTCAAAGTAATGTTTTAATAATGGCATGCCTCTTTTCTCCCCTTAAATATTATTACAAACACCTATCTCTTATTTTGGCAATGATTCTATGAAATTTGGCAGCATCAGACTAACTGATAGAGCCTAACTGTGAAACAATGGTGCATCCCTTCACAAATGCAAAAATTAAACTTATTTCATTATTATGTTATATATTCATTGCAGCATATTTGATGTTTTTCATGACAGATACTACCAATATATAACTTTATGCCTCAAAACAATTTAAAAGAATGGAAGAAATATAATTTTTGTTTTTCTATATACCTTTATTTATAGGTTGTGAAATAATTAACCTGAAATATTGAAGCATACTGCTTTTCTTTGCTTTGTATACAATTGATATTTATTAGGCAGAAGAAGCTGTCAGGAAATTTTCGAATAACATTTTTTTAATAATTTTAAAATAATTTTAAAATATATTTTTGTAATTTCTTATGGGGAATAAAAGAAAGAACAAGAACAAGAAAGAGAGAAAGAGAGAAAGAGAGAAAGAGAGAAAGAGAGAAAGAGAGAAAGAGAGAAAGAGAGAAAGAGAGAAAGAAAGAAAGAAAGAAAGAAAGAAAGAAAGAAAGAAAGAAAGAAAGAAAGAAAGAAAGAAAGGAAGAAAGAAAGAAAAAGAAGAAAAGAAAGAAAGTTATTCTTGTCTATCAGTAAATCTCTTTCAATCTCTATCAGTACAAATCTCTTTCTATAATTTCAGTATTTAACTGCTTTTTAACTGCTTGTCAAAAATATATTAATAAGAAGGAAGATTCAGTAAGATATATTCTTGAAAGAGTATTAATTTCAGTGCATCTTCAAGGCATATTCTAGGATGTGTTCTTTACTCCTCATGCATAAAAGGATGAATCATTTATAATAACACTAGTATCAATAGCAATAAGTGAAAATATTATTTGTATAATATTATATTTCCCTTAATAAATTATTAATACATTAATTATTATATTATATTATATTATATTATATTATATTATATTATATTATATTATATTATATTATATTATATTATATTATATTATTAATAAATATTTATTAAAAATAATAAATAATATTTCCCTTATAAATCTGAACTGATTCACAAATACCTTTTAAAGAAGACTTGCAATAAATCTCTGAGATTATAATTTATCTAAATGGAACCCTAAGTGATTTATCAGAAGATACACAAGCAAAAAATCTCTTCCTTAGGAAAAAATAATCTTTTTTTTTTTTTTTTTCATAAAGGAGATCATAAAAGTATTTAGTTATTTATTTATTATAGGAAATTATTTCTGAATTTCTTCAATGAGTAAATAAGTACTCAATTTTAAGTTTGTAAACATATTATATTAGCAATTAAAAGTTCATTATATCTTGGTTTTGTCTGTAAATCATGTAATACTTTCACTGTTCTCTGATGGGGTCATTTATGTAACTAATTAATATATCACAGACTGGAAATCATATATATATGTGATTATTAATATACATAACATCATATATACAGATGCATTATATGTTATTTACATGTATATATATGTATATAATTATGTATTGTATATATCTATATAATCATATACACGTACTCAATGCAATTCACCATTTCTGTGTAGCATAGTATATAAAAATCACAGTTAAGAGACACAATACAGAATGAATCTGTTAAAGAAGAGTTATTATGAAACCTGAATTACAGTTTTGAAATAATAATAATAATAATAATAATAATAATAATAATAATAATAATAATAACAATAACAATAACAATAACAATAACAATAATAAATATGTATTTACTATAACTATAAATAGCAGGGTGCATTAAATGAGGCACAGAAGTTTTGACAGAAGCACAAAACCAAAAAAACACAATGCAGATTAAAGTTTCCACCTCACCGTGGTGAGGCCTGATGGTTGGCCTGATGATATGAGAAGGGAAAAATGGAAAGGGATACACTCATCTATTTTCAAGAAAATGTTTTATTGTTAATTTTTACTATTCTTTGTTCGACATGTATTTTTATTGTAAAACCAACATCAATAATAATCCAATTTCTATTTAATTGTATTTTAAAATGATCTATGTAATTCATATTTTTTTTTAACTTCTTCATCTACTTTTGTTACAAGTAAAGCTTTTTTGAAACAGTCTTGGGCTTATAGGTCAGGCATAATATATGAACTCACTGTTTCACTAAGGATATCTTATATATAGTTTGCAGTCTTTTGAGATGTTGAAAGAGAACAAAACTGTAGATCAATAGGTCTAGAAAGGTGAGCTATAGTCATTATGATTCTTAGAGCAGTTAAACTCCACGGCTGTTCCTGAAAGTGCTGATAATCAGATTCTTCCTGCCCTTGCATTTTCTGAGAGCAGCAAAGCAGAAAATGGAGTGAGCTGTGTAAATGAGACTAGTTTTGGAGAAGTTTCACATAAGATGATGGTTAAGAGAAAATGTGCTCTATCTCACACTCCAAAATTTAAAAAGATCTTGGATAGAAACAATTTCCTTACAATCACCCTCAATGTTGTCATCATGTACTTGACTAGTTTTGTTTTTTTTTTTTTGATTATTTGTTTGTTTTGTTAGCACAGAAAAAATATTGTTAGCACTGAAAGCCAAATGGAGTCCTTACAATGTTTTTCTTGATTAGAAGAACAAATGTAAAGGCTAGGATAGTTGCCTAGCAGTAATGATACACTAAGAATACATTTATTAGTAAAAAAATTTCTTAAATATATCTCTGTAAAGAATACAGTGGAGTCCAGAGTAACTGAAAGTACATTTCTATTAGTAATATTATTATGTATACAACAGTTTCAAAATATATTAAGTTACAGATTTTGTTTTTTGTTTTTTTTCAGAGCAACTAATAAGAATTTTACTGTAAAATTGACATGAAGATCCTTAGTTGCTGTATTTTCCTTCTAATCAAGTGTAATTTTTCAAAAGGTCTTTATCAGTTTTACATAACTAGGTGTCCTGGTTTTGGCAGGGACACAGTTAATCTTCTTCAAACTAGCTGATATAGTGCTGTTTTGGATTTAGGATGAAACTAATGCTGATAACATATTTTAGATATTGCTAAGCAGTGATTGCACAGAGTCAAGGACTTTGGCTTCTTATGCTGTGGGATTGGGCTAGGGATGCACAGGCAGATGGAAGGGAACAGAACCAAGTCAGCTGATCCAAAATGATTAAAGAAATATTCCATACCATCTGATGTCATACTTAACAATAAAACTAGGGAGAGTGGACTGGGGGAGCTGCTGTTGCTTGGGGATTGGCTGGGCATCAGTTGGTTAGTGGTAAACAATTGCATTGTTCATCACTGTTTATTATTATTGTTGTTGCTGTTACTTTTTTTCATTTTCACTTTATTATTACATTGTCCTTGTCTCAATTGATGAACTGATGAATTCTTGCACCTTTATCTTGTTTTGATTCTCTTCCCCATCCCACTGCAGGGGAGTGAGCAAATGGCTGTGTGATACTTTGCTTCTAGTCAGGTCAAACCACAACACAAGGTCATTTCAGATGTAAGAATATTAATTTTACAAAGTATGTATAAAAGATATAAAACAAGTCACTTTTGGGACACATATCTACTATGCTGCCTGAACATTACTCCAAAAGGCTTCAATGGAAAACTTTAAAGGCTATCCATGGGACACATTCTGGTTCCAATTTAAGAACTTCCCAGTTACTGGTCCAAGCATGGAAAAGAGACAGAAAGTTTCAAATTTCAGGACATTCCTATGTGACATTCAGGAATTGTTTCTACAGGTAGATAGCCCTAGCTATGGACCTTGCTTCTTCATTTGAATATCAAAATGTTTAAGCACTAGGAAAAATGGTTTAGGGTTCTCTATAAAGTCAGGGTAGTTTTGTTGAATGCATTTTTAATGTGTGTGTATGTATGCATGCACGGATATGTGATGTCGTATGCCTATCCCAGTGGTTTATGACACATACCAAAAGTAGGAACATGAATTACTATTTTTATGCATTACAACATCGCCATTGATGCAAATGAGAATTTCAGTTACTAATGATACATGGATGCGACACAGTGATATTTTTCTATTTCTGGGTAATAGCATGAGATATGATTACAGGTTCATTCCTGATATTTGTAGAATTCCTGAAAAGATCACCTACTGCATTTATTAAGACCTGTCCTATTTGACTTTCGTTGAGGTCATAAATACAATAAAATCTATTTAAACGTGAAAAAGGTTCATATAACTGACAAAACGAGCAATGCCATTCTCCTGCCATCCTCCAGAAGATTTAAGATCAATTTATTATTCCAGAAGTATAATTCCTCAGTGACCTTTCTTCAACATGCACCAAGCAAGGTATGCACCATTCCATCTCTTTATGTTACCTCAAGATTTTTCATCACGTATCTACAAAATAACTGTGAGTCACTAACAGCTGACAGTTAGTAAGCAGTATTTACTAACACCATGGTCATTAAAGTATTTAAACAATAAAATGTGGGAAACTTTCATTCCCGCTCAAGTTTTCTCTTCTCTTTTAGCTAGGTTCTTAATAAAAGGTATATTAAAAATGCAATAAAAATGAAAAAAGGAAAAGCTCTTATCACATCTATCGAGAATATGAATTGCACAGACAGTAAGTATAAATGAGTGAGTTCTAAAACAAGCAAGAAGGTCAGATTTTGGGTGACCCATTCCTATACATGAAAATAATGAGTATATTGGACCTACATGTCTCTTCAAATTTCCATTCAGTTTGGCTATGATGCCAGCAAAACCACAATACACCTAATTAATTGAAAGTAATGTATCCTAAAGCCCTATAGAAAGCTTCCAATTCATAGGATGAAATATAAGGATTACATTTAAAAAAAAAAAAATAATCTTTTAGAATAAAAAATATTATTTTAACGCAGAGATGCTTGTATGTAGAACATCGTATGTAAAGCACGTAGAGAAAATGACTTGGGTAGTGTGGTCAATAAGAATAATGAAACTTAGGAAATTAAGTGTTTTCAAATATTATCTCATGTATTTTGAGGTCTCATATACTTGGAAAAAGTTCTACAAGACACTTCAGCTGGGCTATCCGCCACATCACATTTTAGAGGAGCACCTTTTTAGAGGTGCATTCATAGAATCATAGAATATCTGAGTTGGAAGGGACACACAAGGATCATTGAGTCCAACTCCCAGGTCCCCAGAGGATCACCTAAAATAATAAATAAATCAGATCATGTGTCTGAGAGCATTGTCCAAATGCTTCTTGAACTCTGGCAGGCTCCTTTGAGATAATTAAATTTCTAATTGAGATAAGGTGCTTCCCTATTGCTTCCTAATGTATCAGTCCCTGGCTCTTCTCTATCATTCAGGACTCCTTCCTCTACTAAATCTAAAGTTCTGCCTTTAAGTCCAGCCAGCTTGTTATGCAGGATGCTCTTGTCCCACTTGGTCAGAAGAGCCCTGTCAGCTCTTGGTCTAGTGGTTTTCTGGTTAACTATCAATTCTCTCATATAGAGATCATCAATGTTATATATTTAGTATTTCATTACCAGAATACTGTCCACTCCAAATTAAACTTACAGTAGACATACTATGGCCTTTTAAACTGGGCAATATGCTTGTTCTTGTCAAAAACCCACAGCTGTGGATCTCCAACTTGTTACCTCACACTGCTAGATATTATACAGATAAATTCAATGCTTTGCTGATAAGAGAAAACAAAGACGCAAATAAGGATTTGAACGATTGTTTCAGCTTCATAGTACAATTTTGCCAATTTATGCAGACAAATCAGCTCTAAGCTACTGACTGTGAGCATGAATGAAGTTCCTTCTTTGGAAAGAGATAAATCCTTAAAATCTACTTCATGATTTACAAAAGCATCACTAATAAGTGTTCCTGTTAAAATCCTAGACAGCTACTTCTTTATGATGCAATTTATTGTATTCAGTGAGAGGTGATAATAACATCCTTGGATTGTAGGCATGCAAGAATTTAATTGAATGCCTGCCCTAGACACAAAGGACTACCTGCAGTTTGCTTATATAGTAAAAGTATCAGACAGTAATTATAAATTTAATTGGTATTTCAGTCAGGTTTCATATGTGAGCCAGTATTTACAACCAGCACTGAGACCCATTCTTAGCTCAGGTTATATAAGTCAGAATGTAGTTCCTTTACAGGATAACTATTTTTTCTCTATTTTCCATTTTCACAAGCATATTTTTGCAAGTTCTGGAATGTATTCTGATATTGTCTTCCTGTTACATGTTTATAATTCACTAAACTAGATTTCCAAAATTATTCACATTTATAATTACAGAAGTAAATTTTCTAAACAAAAAGGTCAGCTGTCTGTCACCAGAAGCAATGGCCTATAGGTAACTTCTTGCATAGTGGTGGTTTTTTGTTTGTTAGTCTGTTTTTAACTATAGTAATAGTTGTTTAATTTTACTCTTAAAAAAGTGAAATGCAAAAATTTGGCTCAAGTTTAGAGAGGGTTGGAGGAAAAGGGGAGACTGAGGTAGGTTCTATCATTTTAAAGAAGAGAATCACTAATGCTACTATATATGGAAAGTCCACTCGGAAACACTGACATGCCAAGAAGATCAGTAAGTCACTTTCTAAAACAATAGGCTCTAAAAGGCTCTGAAAACAATATAGTGTATCTATAATAGTAGGAATTTAGCTTAGCTTTTTGTGTGTGTGTGCACGTATGTGTAGTTGAATTGTGATTGATTGTTGATTGACAATAAGCACATTCATACATCTAGAAGCAGAACCATGATACCGTGTAACACAAGTTAAGTCATTGATATGCTATGTCATTATTAATTGTAATTCTCCACTATTTAGCATTGTGATTATTTTCAAACTCTGGGAAAAAATATGTGCTTATTGTTCACAGTACAATTCAACTGAGACAGAAATGTTTATGATTCCTAATGCCATCAACAGACTACAGTATTTTCAGTGTTCTAAAAACATATAGTCCTTATTAGTACTGTCTAGCAATTATTACTGGCTAGCTTTCTTCCCAACATTCACTGCCTGTTGAATACCCTCCCTTTCTTCTTGTGGGAAAAATGTCGAGCTACTGCAGCTGAAAACCTGTAACTTGACCTACTAAGGCATCAGCAAAAGAGACATATAGGAGGGCATAGGTTTTATTGCCACTTTGGAGTGTCTTTCCAGTAATCACTTCTGAGTCCCCACCAGACATTTCTGTCTCCATTTTTTTTCTCTTTTAGACGGAGTTATTTACTTCTACAAGTCCTCTCCTTTCCCTATGGAATCAGAGCTATACAATGTAGGGTATTTCCTCTATTTCTAAATATTTTTTCTATAATATTCAGGGACTTGATAGTGTTTGCTTCTGACTGAAACTTAGGAAATGATATGACTATTATACTTAGTGGAAAAGGAAATCAATCCTATATAGATAGAATTAGAAATCAATCCTATATAGACAGAATAAAGTTTCACTTACTCCTTCCCAGGTCAATGCATTTTATTCTGTATTACACATGTTCATTCTTTTTGTTCACATCTTGTTGTTTGGTCTTTCTTGGCTTTAAATGTCAGTAAGAGAAAAGAAAGTCCATTGAAATTTATTTATTTATTAATTTATTTTTATCTGCTGCACACAGAAATTTACTTGAATGATTTCAGGAAGGGGCAGAGTAAGGTAAAGCTAATGAGGTTCAGTTCCCTCTTTTTTTTTTTTTTTTGAAAAACTTCCAGATATATACACTGTGACCAATATGTTCATATTAGCAAGAGATTTATGTTATATAACAAGGAGAGTACACTTGAAGACTTCATTCATGCATTTTTCAGTGAGCAGACATTTCACAGAATCACAGAATTTCTAGGTTGGAAGAGACCTCAAGATCATCGAGTCCAACCTCTGACCTAACACTAACAGTCCCCACTAAACCATATCCCTAAGCTCTACATCTAAACGTCTTTTAAAGACTTCCAGGGATGGTGACTCCACCACTTCCCTGAGCAGCCTGTTCCAATGTCTAACAACCCTTTCGGTAAAGAAGTTCTTCCTAACATCCAACCTAAAACTCCCCTGGCTCAACTTAAGCACATTCCCCCTCGTCCTGTCACCAGGCACGTGGGAGAATAGACCAACCCCCACCTCGCTACAGCCTCCTTTAAGGTATCTGTAAAGAGCAACAAGGTCACCCCTGAGCCTCCTTTTCTCCAGGCTGAACAAGCCCAGCTCCCTCAGCCGCTCCTCGTAGGACTTGTTCTCCAGGCCCCTCACCAGCTTCGTCGCCCTTCTCTGGACCCGCTCAAGCACCTCCATGTCCTTCTTGTAGCAAGGGGCCCAAAACTGAACACAGTACTCGAGGTGCGGCCTCACCAGAGCCGAGTACAGGGGGACGATCACCTCCCTAGCCCTGCTGGTCACACTGTTTCTGATGCAAGCCAGGATGCTGTTGGCCTTCTTGGCCACCTGAGCACACTGCTGGCTCATATTCAGCCGACTATCAGCCATCACTCCCAGGTCCTTCTCTGCCTGGCAGCTCTCCAACCACTCATCTCCCAGCCTGTAGCTCTGCTTGGGGTTATTGCGCCCCAGGTGCAGGACCCAGCACTTGGCCTTGTTAAACTTCATGCAGTTGACCTCAGCCCATCGGTGCAGCCCATCCAGATCCTCCTGCAGAGCCTTCCTACCCTCAAGCAGATTGACACATGCGCATAGCTTGGTGTCATCTGCAAACTTACTGAGGGTGCACTCAATGCCCTCGTCCAGATCATCGATGAAGGTATTAAAGAGGACTGGCCCCAGCACCGAGCCCTGGGGAATGCCACTAGCGACTGGCCTCCAACTGGACTTGGCTCCATTTACCACGACTCTTTGGGCCCGGCTATCCAGCCAGTTTCTAACCCAACGAAGCGTGCGCCAGTCCGAGTCAAGAGCAGCCAGTTTCTTGAGGAGAATGCTGTGGGAAATGGTGTCAAAAGCCTTGCTGAAGTCAAGGTAGACCACATCCACAGCCTTTCCCTCATCCACCCAGCGCGTTACTTTGTCATAGAAGGAGATCAGGTTCGTCAAGCAGGATCTGCCTTTCAGAAACCCATGCTGACTGGGCCTGATCGCCTGCTTGCCCTGCAAGTGCTGCGTGATGACTCTCAAGAGGATCTACTCCATGAGCTTCCCTGGTACTGAGGTCAAACTGACAGGCCTGTAGTTTCCTGGGTCTGCCCTCCAGCAGAGATTAGACATTTCTCATGTCTAATAAGCCTTTGCTCAAAAGATGAAGTTATTCCAGCAAGACTCATACTCCCATATATCCATTCCTAAAGTATTTGCTTACACAAAGTATCAGATTCCTGCCTGCACTTTTTCTTCAGGATATCCATCTACCTCCAGCATTTCTGTTTGTACTGCTGTATGCAAATATGTTGGTGGATTGATGTATTATAACATCACCAAGAATATTCTTCATACTCCTGAAAATTAATCAAAGAATGTCAACATTATTTTATCTGGTTTCATATGTCTAACATTCAAACAAAACTATAAATGATGAAAGGTATGAAACTCAAGAGTTAATTTGCAATGTTGATCAATTTCACTTTCTTCATTTCTTTCAGATGCAAACAAGGAGTATGCTTTCAGCTGTTTCAGTGTTCATGGTGGAAGAGAGAAGATGAAAATATCAAGAATTTGAATTCTGTATTAAATTGCAGAGAGAGGCTTACATGCCTACAATTGCCTGTGTTTATTTTTATTATTTATTAATTGTCTCATTGTAACAGTGAAGACAAATGAAGATCCAAAAAGAAAAGGTAAAAAATGGGTAAACAAAACCAATTCCCTGTTTTACTCAGGTATGTACATTCCGCATATTTGTATTCTTTGCTCATCTACTGACTTAAAATTGTTCTGGATTTAACAGTCCAAAACAAGATGGCTGTTAAAAAGTACAGTCTGTTCGAGTTCTTGATATCTGATAATACTTGTAATTCAGACGATCTGAGTGCTTTTGAAGTCCCAGTGATACTACCTAGGAACCATGACTGTAACAACTACTAATGATTGACTCACACAATGATGATGATGGGTAGCTTGATAAAAATGTTGGCACACCACCTGAAGACTGAGGTTATAGTTGACAGGCTTTAAGAAAGGAAGATTTACACAGAAAAGCACTGCATATGTGAAACAGAGGAAGGTATTTTTTCTATTTTGTTTGACTTCCCTCTCTCCCCTCTTCCTTCCTTTCATATAACTCTGTAGGATTTTAGACCAACCCAAATTTCAGAAAGAAATGAATTCTATTCCAGGAGCAAGATTCCATCCAGAGCACATTTTGTACAGCCGTACAGAAAGGAAGTTACTATATGCCACAAACAAGTGCCTCATAGGAAATTTACTACATAGTCTATTCATCTTTGCTTGTCAGCAAAAAGGAGCACAGTGGATTGACAGATGCTTAATGC
The DNA here is from genome assembly GCF_964035555.1 of Netta rufina. NCBI lineage: Eukaryota > Metazoa > Chordata > Aves > Anseriformes > Anatidae > Netta > Netta rufina. The sequence goes on from NC_140124.1 coordinate 55,776,050, forward strand.
ATACCTTTTTTCTCACTGAAGATTCATACCCCGCCACACACCATACAGAAAACTCTCACATTTTTAAGCCAGTGAAATTGAAGATGGAAATGAGACACAAGATGAAACGCTCTAAGAAATAAGTCAAAATTATGTCTCTAATCAACTATTTCCTCTGGGCCCTAGGCTATTAGGTAGTTTGGTGCAAGCTTAAAATGCCTCATAACAGCTCCTTATCTCCAACAGTATAAATTAGGACTTGTTTTAACTTTGCAATTCACTTTCTCTACTCTGACTTCTTGTTTTATGCATATAATTGGAAACAAAAAAAGAAATGTCATTCTCTCAAGGTAGGAAAAGGAAATTCACTTCTTTCCCAAAACCCAACTTCAAGACAAGACAGAGAAGAAAAACGAAAACAGTGAGGAGAGAAGAGTTATACAGAAGGGTAATGGGCAGTTAGCACCCAATCTACCAAATACAACAGCACACATTCACACAGTCTACAGAAATACCATATCTTTGACATAACTTCCTCTAGCTCAGACTTGAATAAAACATCATCGTTGTCTGTACCTTGTCAGGATCTTAGTAGTGCTGGGAGACAGCACAGGAGAGGCACAAAGGAATTTAAAAAAATAAAGACTGTATCCGTACTGAAAATGATTTATTCTCTAACAGAGAATTGGAGAATCCTCTTATGATTTACTGCTGTGTTTTAAAACTGTAAAAGTTTCAAACTAGTTCTGTGGAAAGAAATCACAAAAGATTCTAATGTACACATCTCCTTTATTCAAATATTAATTACTGTACATGTTGTAAAACAACATGTCGACAACAAGCATTTCTGTGCAAATAAAAGAACAAATTGAGGAATAACTGGAACATGTTTAGGAATAAATTCTGAGTGAAAGTGTGATTTCAGAGAGTGTCAGTCAGGTCTGCTTTCTCCAAAAGGTCAACACTGCTGAAAATTATAGGCCCAGTCTACTCCGTGTCCAAACCAGATACATTAATCCATTCAGTGTCTACACCATATTCAACTTCCCCTTACTCTACTGAGATGCATGTACAGAGAGAGGGAGAACTCTGATTTACAGGCTTGTTCCTGTTAAAATTTCTAATGCCAAAAAGAAATTTACAACCATCCCATATCCCTACGTCCTGTGTCTCTACATTCCCCCTATTTATTTATATTGTTATGTAGAACTTAATCATAATCAAGTTCTCATCAAAATGCTATGAATCAAATGAAGAATTTTTTCAGATATCACTGATATCTGTGATATTTCATCTGTGATATTTCTCTTATGTTAAAAGCTGTAGTTAACTTCACAGAACAGGTCTATCTAATGTTTGCCTTACTACTACGAAGCAATACCAATTTTACTTTTCTCTTTAAATTCTCCGAGGTATAGTTGCAACAATATTGCAGTGCGTTGCTGAAATGCAACCATTAAACTTTTTTTCAGCAAAGACAACACCACTGCATATAGTATGTAATTGCTATATTGACACCAGGAGACCATGACATAAATAGAGACACTTATTTTGAAGTCAGTGTAACGGAAAATTTGGAGAACAAAGCATTTGCTGACATGTGGTATCCCTTTCAAGGATGAAATAGGAGAATTGACATCAGAAGAGCACACGCATTCAGAGAATTCTAGAAATGCTGTACAAACCCTCCAAACATATATTTAATGGACTGAGCTTTCTCAGTATTTTGTAAGATCAATAAATATAACATTGAGATGGGATGAATATCATAACATTACTGTGTTTCTTACTATGGTCAGTTAACTTTTGCATTTGTGACAAATATTTGAATTTTATTATGCAAAGTTTTAGTAGTCATAATACCCTTAACTATTATACTCAGATCAAAGAAACCTCTGGATTTCTATTCATACTGAAAATTTATAATCATCAAAGACTTTTACTTTTTTTTTTTTTTGCTAGCCATCTGGCAAAAGCAGTTTACAAAAACAAATATGTGAACCTCTGAATTCAAGAGGCAGTTGTCCCTTCCCTAACCACTTATGCATATTTGCAGAAAAAAAGTATTTGACAGATTGTTATCTGAACTTACCTTTAAGTTTAATGAAACTAATGAAAACCCTTTCTTTGATGAAAATTATGAAATTTTATAAAAGTTTGAAGTTCCCAACTTTTCTCACTTCTTCATCCTTTTCTTGCAAGTATTATTTATTAGTAACCATAAATTGGAATGCTAATATAGAAAAATATAAGGAGGAACACATACAATATAGAAGGAAATAGAAGAACAATACTTTAACATCATAAGATGCAGATTGTGAATACAAAGATTAAGTTGCTAATATGAATGCAGAAAACTGACTTTAAGATGCAAGTGATTTCTAATCAACAGATATTTATAGCAAAATGACAAACTTTTATATGCATATAGGAATGTTTATGGGAGTATACCAAAATAAATGGGTTCCTCTGATCTAAGTCAGAAATAAAGCTTCCTCAGATTCACAGCTTGAGACAGTTAAAATGCAAAAGTGCAGTGTCACAAATGCAGATTTCTTATTTAGAAATAAAAGGGGATATGAAGGTTAGGACACTGTTATCCTTTTGATATATTTTTAGAAGAGCTTTCAGGTTATAGAAGATAATGAGGAAAACAAAACAAGACAAAACAAAAAAACACCACATAGCTTATGCAAAGGGACCACACATTTCAGTGAACAGATGTGGAAATGACACTTCAGAGAATTCAAGATTGACTTGCATATCACACTAAAACAACATCTACATGTACACTTTTTTTTTAAGAAGGATGGTGGAATTATAAAGTACAGGCCAACAACTACAACTTCAAGTTGAGATTTCAGAATCCAGCTGAAATTACAACAAAGCAACCTGCAATTTGACTTAGAAAAGTATATTTAAAAAATGCCTGGAGAAACTACACAGTCTATCCCTCACAACCCAAAGAGAGAAAAGGCATTTCAAAAAAAAAAATCTCTCTCAGTGTCTCTCCAGAAACGTAATAGTGTTCTGGGGAGTTTGCCTATCAAAATTAACAGAATAACACTGAAGGTACTATGTATGGCATTTATTTTCATTTTGTTCTGTGTATGCTTAATAACTGCATTTAATCTGAATGTTTTAGATGGTTCTGACAGTCACAGCACTGTGTTTTGATGACAAAATTTAAAGGCTTTAGCATGTTGCAATTGGTTATGCTAGAATTTTTATCAGAGTCCACATGCTAAAAAAAAGAGAGAGAGAGAGAGAGAGAGAGAGAAGAACCTATGAACCTATTCAGGCTATTAGTTGACTTAAGTACATTGTAAGGACATTGAAAAAGATGGATGTTGCAGCAACAGAGATGTTTACTTTTTGTGACAGATTAATTTTAAACTGGTAATATTTGTCTGAGACTGCATTTTCATCATTGCTACAGTGTTTCCTGGAAGTGTAGTATCAGTATCTGCAAGATTAGAATCTATTTTTAATTAGCTATGTTAGTTTGTAACATTATTCAAACACTAATTTCCACATGTATTTTTAATGATTCAACTGATAGGAGATAATGAAATGAGAATAACCTTGAAAGGATTTTTTCCCTTTCTACTTACAGTACTTCATATCTCAGTAACCTTTCTATTGCTTGTTAAGACTATTTATAGTACTACATTTGCATTTTGTTTTAATTAGCCTTGTTTGAAAAAAAATAGTTTCAACACTGATAAATTCTACTTTCAAAACTTGTGTTCTCTGTCTAAAGGTTTAATGTACAACCTCACGTGTGGAACACTTCAAAGGTACAGCTTACAACTCTTTTTTTGATTTTAGCATTTGCGCTCACAGAGAATTCTGGTTGAACAAAGATTGCAAGTCATTTCTGAATTGGATGTTTAAAACAAACCTGGCTAGAAGTACAAATAATTATACAAGAGTTTAAAAACCCTTATCAACCTTCCTCTATAAGATAGTAGTGTATCAAATATATTCAAGCCATAATCTGAAAGAACTCGGTTTTGGTGTATGTATCATTAATGGACAGAAATACTGAGAAATGTAAGGCTTCAATTTAGGAAAGCACTCAGCTACTCGTAATCATAACAGCTCTTTAAAAAATCAGCAAACTGTTAAGACTCATTCTGAACAGTGATATTTTTTGTCTTCAGGATTCCAAATTTGAAAAGATAAGCGTATCTCTCTTCTCAGTGCCATTTAATTAGACTACTAATATTGGAAATTTTCCTTTTCAGAGAATGGTCTCTGAAATATTCAGGGGAGATCTGGGGAATAAATTCAAAGTGGATTATCTCTTGCACATATTTTTCAGGGTTCCTTTTGCAAGGACAAGGAGGTGTAAATGATTATTAAAAGTAAAATAAAGTTTAGTATTATACTTTTTTTTTTTTTTTTGGCAAGCAGCACCTAGCCATTTTAAAAGAGAATAGAACCATAAGCAGATATTTGTTGTGATATTTTTTTACCTCCAAAGAAATATTTCTCTCCAGTCTTAACTTGCAGAGGGCTGTTTGTTCGCACAGCTGAAGCTTCATCTCCATCAATGGTGAGAACAGCAAAATTTTCCTTAGCTAGGAATCGAACTTCATGCCACTGCCCATCATTGAGACCAGAGCCTATGAAGAACAGAAAACATTGGAATATTTTACTTAGTGCAATACTTATTATCTGTAAGTGGTTAGTGTGCCTCTCCCAAGCTCATAATGTAATTTCCAATGAAGCCTACTTAAGAAATGAATTCATTTTAGTGTGATAATGAGGTGCTATTTTAAAGTAACTATTACAAAAAAATTATCATTATCGTCATAAATACAAGTCTTACAACTACTGAATTGTCCATTTTGTCACATATAATTGTTTCTAAATATACATGTTATCGCTCATCTTACCCATCAAAAGGCCATATTCCATATTTTACAAATGAGGAATCTCTCTTAATTGTTTCTATGACCAGGTTTAAAAGGAAAATACATTGATTAAACCATTTAATAATAGCCAGTAACAAGCCCACACAGGGCATATTATGCTTGTGATTGCTGATTCTATCAAAAGCCAGATATTTTCAGTAAAAAGGAAAGAAAAAAGAGGAAGGGAAAAGACTCATGTGGAAGGTGAGTTCACCAATAATGCTCTCATTGAGATGTGGCATTAATCACAAAGTCATTACAAAAACAGTGCATGTCCACCAAAAACCTGAATCTTAGGGGAACATCATCCAGTACTGACAGCACCGATGTACATGGATATGTCCATTCACTTTTAAAAAACAACAGGACTTTAATATTTTTTCCTTGTCTTCAGCACGTGTCAGGATGCTATTTTGCCTAGCATATTCAGCTGGCATTTAAGATCAGCAAAAGAGTATTGGTTTGTTCTCATCATTATTTTGCAGGTAGGTTAGGTGATGTCAGCAAATAAGTAGCAAATACTCTAGTAAAAGCAAATTCCAAATCATAGCACCTCTTTAAAACAACATTTTTTCTCCACCTTTCAACCTTAGCAAGGTGTACTTTAGAATCATAAATTCCTAGAATATGGAATATTGGAAGGGATCTACACAGATCATCAAATCCAACTCCTAGGTCTGCACGGGACCACCCAATAATCAGACCATTTGTATGACAGCATTGTCCAAAGGCTTCTTTGAACTTTAGCAGGCTTGGTGCTGTGACCACTTCCCTGGAGAACCAAATTGCCCTCTAGTAAAGAACTTTTTTCCTAATACCCAGCCTGAACTTCCCCTGTCTCAGCTCCATGCCATCCTCTTGTGTCCTATCACTGGTCACCAGAGAGCAGTCTAGCACCTGTCCCTCTGCTCCCCATTGTGAAGAAGCTGTAGGCTGCCATGAGGTCTCCCCTCATGGGAGCCTGGCTGAAAAATCCCTTCTCCTGGCTGAACAATCCCAGTGACTTCAGCTAATCTTCACCATTTTTGCAGCCCTCCTTTGGACACTGCCTTATAGTTTTAAGTCTTTTTTATACTGTGGTGCCCAAAACTGCACGGAGTATTAAAGATGAGGCCACACCAGCAGAGCAGAGTGGGACAATCACTTCCAGTTAGTAATGCTTTTTACTAACTTACTAATGCTAATTACTAACTTACCAGTTAGTAATGCTGTGCTTGATGCACCACAGGACACTGTTGGTCCTTTTGGCTGCCAGGGCACACAGCTCATACTCAACTTGCTGTCAACCAAAATGCCCTTTCTGAGGGGCTGCTCTCCAGCCTGTCATCTGGTCCATACCTATATCTAGTGTTGCCCCTTCCCATGTGCAAAATCCAGCACTTGCTTTTGTTAAACTTCAGATTGTTGGCAGTTGCTCAGCTGCTTGATTTGTCAAGATTTCTCTGCAAGACATCTCTACCCCCAATGGAATCAACAGCTCCTCCCAAATCAGTATCACAGTAAAACTTACTCAATAACACATTTTAGTCCTACATCCAAGTCATTTATGAAAACTTTGCCAAAATAAACCACACTGTAATGCAATATGCTGTTTCTGAAATTAAATGGGATGTGTAATATGGTATTAATAATTATAAGACAAAATTTCAAAATATTCCAAGGAGTTTCATCTATGAACAAGGAATAATGCTCATGGCAAACAGGTATACCTAGGCATTTATTTTTTTTTCCATATGCTTCTATGTGTTTAAGATACAAGATCAAGTCCTGATACAACACAGAAGATGTCATATATTGGAATATTCTTGGAATATTTGATAGTGTAAATAAAAGTGGCATATGCCTCTTAAAAATGTATCAGTAAGAAATGTTTCTGCCAAAGCTTATTCAGGCTAGTGTAGGAAGAGATGAAAGAGCTAATATACTAAACATAAGGAAAGCTTTCTTCCTGTATGTGAGCTGCTTTTTCCTTTGTCATTATATTTGGCAAGCAAATAAGAAACAGAAAAACACTTAATTCAAACCAACATAAAATTATTTTCTATGGACCAAACTCAGAAAATAAAAAGATACGCCATTTTATAGAGTTCCAAGAAAAAAATTTGACAGCATATTTATTCTATTAAAACTGAAGGTTATTAAATCGTAGTTAGAATCCCTATTTTCCATCTTAAGATGACCTATCATTATAAAAATTAAAAAATAAATCCATTTTAGTTTTTTATCGAATTGTTGCCCTGAACATGTTAATGCAACATTGTTAATGTAACGTTGCACTTGTCGAGGTGATCGGCTCTGGGGCAGACGCGTTCTGCAGTGGAGCGGGGGATCGAGGCCACTCGAAGCAGCCGAGGGAGCCGCCAGGACTCAGCAGCCCTTGTGAGGGAGGCTGACAAGGCGTAGGTGGAGCCAGCAGCGCCCCCTCCCCAGCTGTTCAAAGGCACCCCTTAGGGAGCGTGAGTGACCAGAAGCGTGGTGACCAGGACAGAGCATGGCGTGTCAGAAGGCTGTGCGCAGTTCATGCAGGCGGGGTGAGCAGGGAGGGCCCCTCTCCGCTCCTATGCAGCAGTCTTTCCCATCAGCACTTGTAACCTGATTGAGAAGAGCCTGACCATAGTATCAACCAGGCAGAAAAACATGGCCTCCTAATCTCTTGTGGCCTCTCCAGCTGCAGTCACTGATGTGGCTACTCAGACAGAGGACTCAGGGAAACACACTGCCATCCAGGTCTTGGGCTGCAGGGTGTGCCTGAGTCTTCTGTCTGTATCCGGCTGCAGCAGTGAGGGTATGCCTGTGGGAGGTGTGCCCAGGTCGAAGAGCTGCTCAGCCAGGTTGCGGAGCTTTGGGAGGAGGTGAGCAGGCTCAGGAGCATCAGGGAGTCAGAGAGGGAAATTGACTGGTGGAGGTGTACTCTGCCCTCTCTGAGACAGACTCACAAGCCTGCCACAGCACAAGTGTCTCGTGTCACGCAGAAGACAAAGTTCCCTCATCCCGCCAGGCAGCAGGAGGAGACCTAGGCCAAGAGGGGGGATGGAGGCAGGTTCCTGTTCGGGGTGGTAGGTGAGCCCTGTCTGTGCCCACCTCACCTTCCCATCTACCCTTGTATAACAGGTATGAGGGTCTAGAACACGACAGTCAGAACGATGAAGTAGACGAAAGCCCGTCCCAATTAAGAGGGTACCTAAGGCAAGGCAGCCTACCCCCCGCATTGCTACATCATCTGTCAAAAAAGAAAGAAGGGTTATTGTCATGGGGGACTCCCTTTTGAAAGAGGCAGAGGGCCCAATATGCCGACCAGACCCAACCCGAAACATAGAAACATAGAAAATATAGGTCTGCTACTTGATGAGGAAGGTTTCCTCAAAGACAATGACATAGGCAAAGCAGAGATATTTAATGCCTTCTTTGCCTCTGTCTTCAACGCTAATGATGGGCTTTGGGACCCAGGGTGCCCTGAGCTGGAGGACCATGATGGTGGAAATGACAAACTCCCAACCGACCCTGAACGTGTGCGGAATTTGCTGCTCTGCCTGGATCCATACAAGTCCATGGGTCCGGATGGGATTCATCCCAGGGTGATTAAAGAGCTGGTTGATGTCATCGCGGAACCTCTCTCAATTATTTTTCAATGCTCTTGGGAATCTGGAGAGGTCCCAGTAGACTGGAAGCTGGCAAATGTTGTGCCAATTTTCAAGAAGGGTAAGAAAGAAGACCCTAGCAATTACAGGCCTGTCAGTCTCACCTCAGTGCCTGGTAAAATTAAGGAGAAGATTCTTGAAGTTATTGAAGCACAACTGGGGGACAATGCTGTCATTGGTCCCAGCCAACATGGGTTCATGAGGGGTAGGTCCTGCCTAACAAATTTTATTTCCTTTTATGATAAGATCACCTGTCTAGTTGATCAAGGGAAACGAGTTGATGTGATCGTTTTGGACTTCAGCAAGGCTTTTGACAGTTTCCCATAGGATCCTATTGGACAAAATGTCCAGCATATAACTTAACAAAAAACATCATACGATGGGTGAGCAATTGGCTGATGGTCAGGGCTCAAAGGCTTGTGGTAAATGGGGCCACATCTGGCTGGCAGATGGTCACTAGTGGGGTTCCTCAAGGCTCCATTTTAGGGCCAGTCCTCTTCAATGGTTTTAGAAATGATTTGGATGTAGGACTAGAAGGTGTTCTGAGCAAATTTGCTGATGACACCAAACTTGGAGGAGTTGTGGACTCTGATGAGGGTGGAAAGGCCTTGCAGAGAGACCTGGACAGACTGGAGAGCTGGGCAATCACCAACCGCATGAAGTTTAACAAAAGCAAGTGCTGGGTCCTGCACCTGAGATAGGGCAACCCTGGCTATACGTACAGACTAGGTGACACGATGCTGGAGAGCAGCCCCACAGAGAGAGATATGGGGGTTGTGGTTGACAGCAAGTTGAATATGAGCCAGCAGTGTGCTCTGGCAGCCAGGAGGGCCAACCGTATCCTAGGGTGCATCAAGCATGGCACTGCTAGTTGGAGGGAGGTGATTGTCCAGCTCTACTTTGCGTTGGTGCAGCCTCACCTTGAGTACTGTGTGCAGTTCTGAGCATCACAGTACAAAAAGGACATTAAACTATCGAAGAGTGTCCAGAGGAGGGTGATGAAGATGGTGAAGGGCCTAGAAGGGAAGACGTATGAGGAGCGGCTGAGGGCACTGGGCCTGTTCAGCCTGGAGAAGAGGAGGCTGTGGGGGGACCTCATCACGGTCTACAACTTCCTCGCAAGGGGGAGTGGAGAGGCAGGAGACCTATTCTCTGTAAACACCAGTGATAGGACCCGAGGGAATAGTGTTAAGCTGAGGCAGGGGAAGTTTAAGCTTGACATTAGGAAGAGGTTCCTTACCGAGAGGGTGGTCACTGGAACAGGCTTCCACAGTGAAGTAGTCACTGCACCAAGCCTGTCTGAATTTAAAAAACAATTGGACTGTGCACTTAGTAACATGGTCTAAACTTTTGGATAGACCTGTGTGGTGCCAGGAGTTGGACTTGATGATCCTTATGGATCCCTTCCAACTCAGGATATTCTATGATTCTATGATTGTTGCCCTGAACTCAGTGACAATGAATAGAGACTTCCAGACAAAATTAAATCTTTGCTATTAAAACACAAGGGATTGTGAAGGAAAAAAGAAAAAAAAAAAAAAAAAAAAAAAAAAAAAGCATCAGCGTACCTTGACCACAATTCATATTATATCAAAGGATAAGCGGATAAGCTTTGGTACCTTGACAAACTGTAACTATAGAAATTGTCACACTTCTGGTGAGTTCTTCTAAATATGCTTGTCTCCCCAAAGTACTGAAATGTCACTAGTTTTCTCCTGCTTCTGTACTGATGTTTCAGCGTTGTCTGATGTATTTACACAGAAAATATCTCTCCAAAATTGTTTGCTTTTATGGACACTTTTTTTCATGCTTTGATTTTTTTTAAGATTATTAAACAAATAGATAAAACTTTCTAGCCCATTTAAACAGAATTAGATACAAATATACATTCAACACTGGGTGCAGGTGCCCAGGCAGTGTCAGGGGGCTGCCAGGCCGCTCTGTGAGGTGAGGCCTGGGCTGCCCCATGCTGGCTGCAGCGGTCCCACCACAGGGCCTGGCTGAGCCCGTAAGCCACTGGTGGGCTCCTCGGTGAGAGCAGAGCTCAGCAAGGGCCAAACACTGCCCGGCAGTGAGGAAAGGAGTGTGAGAAGCAGCCCTGCGAGCAGCCAGGGCAGGAGGTGCTCCAGGTGCCCAGCGGAGCTTGCCCTGCAGCCCCTAGAGAGCCCAGGCTGGAGCAGGGGAGAGGTGTGAGGAGGAAGGGGCAGCACAGAGGAGCTGCTGGGGGTGACTGCAGCCCTGCTTCCCAGACAGCACCACGAGCTCACTAGCACCACAATAAAAAGATGAATAATGCAATGACTCAAGGAAAGAACCAGGCAGGGGGAAGGTGAACCAGCAGTGCAGATGGAAATCAAAGCATGAGGAGAGCTACAGGTTACCAGCAAAGTCTAATGCCATGCAGACAGAACTTTGTGTGCACAGCATTTATCGAAGTATACTAAGGAGACACACTGCTGCCTGTAAGCTGCCTGTTAGAGGCGTGATTGGAGAACCACTGTATTAAACTTATTAACCCCTGTAAGTTAGCATTGTTTCTGCTGGTTTCTGAAAGATCACACTGTATCTCTTTTTGCATTTTGCACTTTATTTACTTTAAAATGACAATTTAAGACTGTCTTCTTCTTAAAAGAAGACCATCCTCACGGAGCTTTACAGTATGACAGTAACATTTTCAACTTTTCTGTCTCAAAGTTGGCACAAAAATTCAATTGCAATTTTGTGTTTTCTTATGATTTTTTTTATTGATAATAATTTTCCATGGAGTTTACTGATGGATGCTAATAAAGATTGCTCATCATCTCTCAGTGAGTACTCACTGTTGTGTTTACAGAACAGCATTCCCCACTGATGTAAGTAAGAACACCGTTTTTCACTGTCACACTTTATCTGTTTTATATGCCTGTGTTTTAGAGCCAGTAGTGTCAATTTCCCTTTCTTAATGTGATAATGCTCTGTTGCAAAGACTTAGTTATTGTGATACATAGCATATGATCCCATAGAGGATAAGTTTGTATAGACACATGACCTATTTTTATTGTAATATTTTATTACATGCCTTATATGTACTACAGAATTATTTCTATTTGGACTTAAAGAAAAAAAACCTTAACTGAGATTTTTCTGCAAACAAAGACTAAATATTCAGAACAGAATATGTCTCTATTAAAGAATTTTCTGTTGTTAAGTATGTAATGGAGAACATCCCAAATGCAAAATGATCATTTCTCATTACAGTTTAATCTCTCTTATCTGAGCTGATACATATATTTATTTGCATTCATTTCATCTTACTGTAGCTTTCTGGTATACAAATTGAGGGGAAAAAAAGAAATACATACTGCTAGCACCACAAATTCCTTGATGATTTCTGGAAAAGCTGATTTCATATGCAAATTTTAAAATGTTAATGAAATGCATTCTCCCTATCTCGGATTTCTACTTAAATGACATTATTTTAAAAGTAGGACTCTTGAGGTAAGCACTTTGATTGAACAAGAAGAAACAGATGTTTTGCTTATTACAGACATGGAGGAAGGACTGTATTAATGAATACCTAAAACTACAAGAGTTTAATACATAATGGACAATGTAGATAACATCTGGTTATCTGTGTCTCGAAGAAAACTGTAGTAGCAAAAATCTTAAATTCTTCAACAATTAATCTCGTGAGATAAAATCTTCCTGTAAAAGTTAAGGGCCCAATTAGTAGTTACAAATGAGTGCCATATTATCGTCCACTAATATAAATGGACAAAATTCTTCTGAAGTCAACAACATCACATCTGCTACATCACAACAGAACCTTGTCGTAATTTTGATATGACCAATATCTAAAATTCAGCTAAGAGATTTAATGGTTAAGAACAAGACACAGAAAGAATAGTATCATTAGCACTCCATGAAGCACTAAAGCAATGTGAGACTATGCTGCTGCACATACCTCTTTAGTTTTTACTGCTGTAGTGAATATTTGATGCTGTAATTTCTTATAAATTCTACTGGGAGATGAAACCTAGGAATAAATTCTTATAAATTCTATTCAGGAGACCTGGAGACAGCTGAACAGAACAGGATGCAGATACACAAACAAACCTCAGAGGTGCTAGAAACAAGGAGACTTTCTCGGATATTCAGCAATAGCTGTGTGGATTTCCTGCAATCCAGAAATCCTGAAGTCTGTTCAAAGTTTCTGTGCTGATGGCAAGACCAGCTCTGACTGAAGCAGAAAACAAAGGAAGTGATTTGACTGCAACTTCTTTCACTTTAGCCAGACATCATGTTTCATCTGAATATGGTGTTCTAGTTGCTTTCTACCTAACCCCTCACTAATACAGTACAACTTTGCACCAGGATTTCTGGCTATAAGAAAATGAGCCAATATTTTGAAACATTCACTTCTGTTCAAATATACAGGATTTAGTGTATTTAGTCAACTGAGAAAAACAAACAAACAAACAGGATGTTATTTCAAGAATTTTCAAGAATTTCAAATTCTGTCCTAACGTCCAGAGGTATTTTAGAGGTATTTTTTTAAGATCAGTTATAATGAACATGACCAGTTTTTGCACATCAGTGACATTTTGTTTATATTGAGTTTTATCTTTAAGTTAATGCCAAAGAAAAAGATGAAGATTTGACATTGCTAGTCAGTCGAGGGAAGTGATTGTCCCACTCTGCTCTGCGCTGTGCGGCCTTACCTCGAGTACTGTGTGCACTTCTGGGCACCGTAGTACAAAAAGGATGTGAACAGTTGGAGAGTGTCCAAAGGAGGGCTACAAAGATGGTGAAGGTCCTAGAGGGGAATACGTATAAGGAGCAGTTGAGGTGACTTGGCTGTTCAGCCTGGAAAAGAGGAGGCCACTTCATCATGGTCTTCCTCACGAGGGGGAGTGGAGGGGCAGGCGCCTATTCTCTTTAGCAAACAGTGATAGGACCTGAGGGAATGGCATCAAGCTGCAACAGGGGGTTTCAGAAAGAGGTTCTTCACCGAGAGGGTTGTCGTGTACTGGAACAGGGAAGTAGTCACTTCACCAAGCCTGCTGGAGTTTAAGAAGTGGTTGGACTGTGTACTTAGTCATACGGTCTGAATTTTTGTGTAGACCTGTGTGGTGCCAGGAGTTGGACTCAATGATCCTTATGGGTCTCTTCCAACTCGGGATATTCCATGATTCTATTCTATGATTCTAAGACTTAGATTTAAATATGACTGTAGCCTTGTTTATATAGAATATATATTAAAAACAAACAAACAAAAAGAACAAACAAACAAAAAAAGAAAACAAATCAACATCAACAACAACACAAAAGAAAAAAAAAAAAACAACAACAAAGAAAAAAACTAGGTCATTTTACTATTTCCATAGTTGATACTGTTCAATATTGAACAGAAAATAAAGTGAATATATATGATTGCAATGTTGCAGACTATCACATTCAGTCCTGTTCCTATAAAAGGCTTGACAACTGGTGATTTCAATGAAATGGACCATAAATTTTGCAAATAATGGTCAAACTTGTAATGATTTTTTGTTCTGTCATTTACTGAAAGCTAATAAAAAACAGATAAAAAAGATGCATTTGCATTTGAATGACAGAAGAAAAAAAAATTTGCAAATTCTAATCTTAGATGCTTACAAAATCTCATGAAATTGCTGAACCAATTTTAGCTTTACAAGCACAAGCTTTTTTCCCTTCCTGTGACTACTCTTCTCATAATCTCTATTCTTGGGGGAAAAAAATAAAATAGTAGTATTATTGTGGCTTTCGTATGAAAATATATACAGCTGGAAATTGGAATCTTTATATCTGTTTCAGCTCACAGAAAGGATGATGTTGTTAATGGACAAATACACATTTTTCCACTGTCCATGTACTCAAGTCCATATCAAGACAACATAAAGCAATTTGGTGCCCTGGAATTGTACAGCATTTTGTATATGCTGATTATTAATCACCTCGACAAATGACTCCAGGATTAATTACTAAGGAACAGACTATGGCCACTCATAGATTATAAGGAACATAACTGTTCCTTAATTCCTCAAAACTCTTTCCAGATCAGCATCTAGCTTTATCTATTTTTAACTGACAACATTATAATTGATATACAGGTCTGTGGATCATATCCAAATTATATATCACCAAGTCAAAAATAGTTATCTACATCTGTAAGAGTATATAGAACACAGTCTACTTTCCTTCTTTACTTAAAATTCTTTACTTAAAACCACAAACATGCTAATAAAAAGTCTATTCCTAGGTTTCAAATAATTTAAATTACTGAAACTTGTAACTTAATTTTTCTTTATCTAGCATACACATTTCATATAAGAAACCTTCAGATTTTTTTCTATTTTTTTTCCATGCAAATTATAATAAACGGCATTATACATGTACTCATACTTTTTTTAACTTCATTTTAAGTTTGTTTTTTTTTTACAGTGACTTGCCAGATGTGATTGTGCACTGGGTTATTATATTAATATCTTATGTTTATTTACATAGTAATATTCTGATTTAAGTGAGCTAACCAGGGCTTTCCTGTTCATCTTAATAGTTTTATAACTACTGTATCACCTTTATCCATATTAAATATTATTTCTTTAGCTTTTATGGGGGATACCTTTCTGAATTTGCAGCCCTTCTGTATAACTACAATTGTTTATAAGCTTTACTATATATTTACTATCTAGATGAATTGTTAAAAGAATACAGCAGGTAACTTACTTTACTTTGTCTTATCTTTGGACTAATCATGTTCGCATAACTATAAAGTACCTATTCTTTGCACATTCATGCCAAACAACATGAAATAAAATAACTAGATATTGTAGACAGAAGAGGGAAAGTGAATCTGTATGTTCTTGTTTCATAGTGTTGAATTATTCAGTAACAAGGAGAATAGACTAATTCTTATTTCCCTAGATTTTCCCACAGGTGCCCCACTGGAACACTTTTCCTTTTGCTTAAACAGAATATTTAATTATAAACAAAACAGAACTTGGCAGGGAAGGCTATGATGGTAAGCAGATGAAAAAGCAGAAAATAACTCCATGTTTACTCCAGGTAAATTGACATTTGCTGGCCAATGACAAAAAGCAAATGCAACTTTGCTTTGAGATAAACTTCCTAATGATGGCTTCAAACCAACAAGAATATTTTACATCATGCTTAGGTAGGAGATTACTCAAGGGTTTAAAAGCTGAGAATGCATTCAAGCACTCTGCCAAACAGTCATCTAAATATGTCTCAGACACCCGAACAGGTATTTTGGCACACATTTTCTAGCAGTCATCTAATGCATAACTTGAGAGCTCGAAGCATATGAAGGGGGAAGAGTTGGTCTTGTTTTATCACCTTACTTGTGATACATCAAAACAGATTAATGTTGCTCATTTAGCAATACTTTTAAATCAGCACCTGTAACACTTTCATTATACTCTTCTTTAGAAGATACACAAAGCTCTAGGCACAAGATATTCTGAAAGGAAATTCACATTGCAACTCTTTTCATGCCTTAATCCTGTTATAAAGGTATCTTTTTTTTCTTTTTTTTTTAAAAATATTTTTATTGTCATTGTACATATGCCTTACAGAACAGTAGAAAAACTCAACTTTCTTCTAAACTATAACACCCTCATAGAAGTACAAACTGTAGAAAAACCAAACCATTGCTCCCCATCAGAAACAAACAAACAGATGCCCTAAATGGGAACATACTACCTAGGAAATACCAATGACCAATCAATTGGTCTTTCTTCATGATTTGTATTTTATTAAACTCTAACTATATTAATCCATTTATTCTTTACTTTGAATACTCCAAATATAATTATTTGGCCAAAACCAGTTAATGCTACATCTGAAGAACAATTTTTTCATAAAGTCCTGTCCAATGCTGTGGTCAAGACCCTATTAATGACAGCTTGAGGCTGGACTTCGCCTTGTTTTAGACTAGTTTTGCAGCCAAAAGGAAAAGAAGTGAGCTCCACACAGCAGAACTGCATAAAGGCATTTCCGTACATAAACCATGAACCTGTAGAGGTGTTGGTGGAGGTTTACCTGCAGTGGTAAAATATGTTTAGTTTTTAGCTTGTTGCTACAGTATGCATGTGAAGCATATCCAGCTGTTCTACTTAGTAGACCCTGTTTTGTATTAGTATCAGTTTCAAAGCCCAAGAACTGTATTTTGTTCATATGAAACTAAGTCCAAACTAACAAGCTCCAATCTCTAGTGTGTAAATGACGTTGCACAGACATTCAGGTCTCCACACGAACTATTCTGCATTGCAGATCCACTTTTGTCATGCTTGCCTACTGCAAACATAGCCAGGGTCTGAAACAGAGAAAGCATTTGCTGAGTATATCAGGATCTTGATTTGAAAATACATCAATCTGTTTTCTTCTATCAAAAATCTTAAGAAAAAAGTGATAGAAACACTGCCCCACCATATCAGTCTCCAATTTACTACAACTACTGCAAGAAAAAAGTTAGAGTTGCATTTCCCTGCCCCAAGAAGAATATGTTTGCCCCAACATTATCATGTATTTGCTGGGACAGATTAGTTTTCTATTTATGTTAAAGCCTTCAAAACCAGTGTCCTTGTTTTGGCTGGGATAGAGTTAATATCCTCCCCAGTAGCTGTTGTGGTGCTGTGTTTTGAATTTGATATGAGAATAATGACTGATAATGAGTGATAACACACTGATGTTTTAGTTGTTGCAGAGCATTGCTTACATTTAGTCAAGGACTTTTCAACTTCTCATGTTGCCGTCAGTGAGCAGGTCAGGGGGTGCACGAGAAGCTGGGAGGGGACAGAACCAGGACAACTGATGCGGACTGGGGATATTTCATACCACATAACGTCATGCTGAACAGTAAAACTTGGAGGTTGGCCAATGAGGAGGGGAAGGGTGGGAGGCAAAGGGGCAGCGGCTTGGAGTCTGGCAATGGGGTGAAAAATTGCATTGTGCATCACTTACTTTGGATTCTTCTTTTCCCTTCCTTCTCTTTTCTATTAAACCATATTTATCTCAACCCAGGTTTTACCTTGGTTGTTGTTTGTTTTGTTTTGTTTTGATTTGATTTGGTCTCCAAGCACGGCATCGCTAGTAGGTCAAGGGAGGTGATTGTCCCGCTCTACTCTGCGCTGGTGCGGCCTCACCTCGAGTACTGTGTGCAGTTCTGGGCACCACAGTATAAAAAGGACATGAAACTGTTGCAGAGTGTCCAGAGGAGGGCTACGAAGATGGTGAAAGGCCTGAAGGGGAAGACGTACGAAGAACAGCTGAGGTCACTGGGCCTGTTCAGCCTGGAGAAGAGGAGGCTGAGGGGAGACATCACAGTCTACAACTTCCTCGTAAGGGGGTGTCGAGAGGCAGGAGACCTTTTCTCCATTAACACCAGTGACAGGACCCGCGGGAACGGGGTTAAGCTGAGGCAGGGGAAATTTAGGCGGGGGGAAATTTATGGGGGGAACCCCCCCCATCAGGAGGGGGTTCTTCACAGAGAGGGTGGTTGCACACTGGAACAGGCTCCCCAGGGAAGTGGTCACTGCACCGAGCCTATCTGAATTAAAGAAGAGATTGGACTGTGCACTTAGTCACATGGTCTGAACTTTTGGGTAGACCTGTGCGGTGTCAAGAGTTGGACTTGATGATCCTTAAGGGTCCCTTCCAACTCAGGATATTCTATGATTCTATGATTCTATGATTTTATTCTCTCCCCAATTCCACTGCAGGGGGGGAGAATGTGAACAGATGTGTGCTTAGATGTCTGCAGGATTAAACCACAACAATTAGAAAAACAGCAGAAAAACAAACAAACAAAACCCAGAGAATAAAGTTCTTGGTGAAACAGAGTAAAATATTAATATAATGATTGCTTCAGTTGATCCACTTTACTAACTAAAAATATTTTTTTATATATTATATTTTCTTTGTTAAGGAAAACTGGCACAGTAACAGATATACTTAAAATAAAATATACTTCTTTTCAAAGAGAGTTCCAATAAAGGTCAGACCTTAGGCAGTTGTTTTTTAAGAAAACCACAAAACAAAAAAAAAATAATGCAGGTATTGTAGGATTGCTTTGCATTTTACTTAATATTGCCTTCCTCAGACTACTTTCAGACAACACAAGTTATATATCAAAGGAAGAAGAAATGCTGCAGGAAGCATGTACTCTGACTCCATCAATGAGCTGTGTCCTAGAGTATTTCATGTGTTCATTTAGGAGGAAGTACCTAATGAAAGCAACCTTTCAGCATAAAGGAAGTTTTAAGGAGCAAAGAAACTTAGAAATGTGTCCAGCTCCTTTGTTTCCCTGACAGTTCAATATGGCAGAATTTCCTCTCATTAGCACCTTTCAGCAAAGAGAAATGTGTGGTTTAAAATGACTAGACCTTATGCCTTTAAAAAGGAGTCACATAATCTATTCTTCAAATAGACACTGACTTATTTTGCTACTCCTTACAGCAGCATTATATGAACCCTGAATTTCAGTACAGTTTCACTAGACTCCTAGAATATGACTCAAGCGCAAACATGATTAAAGAGGAAAGGAAGCTATGTCAAATACAACCTAACAGCAGTAAGATCAGAGCTGAGCATTGCTACAGTACTGGGTGCTAGAAATGCTACCTTTGAAATCCAGACAGAATATACCTACTGGAACAGAGGAAAGCCAGGAAGAGGATGGCCCTGTCAATATGATTAGTAAGACACTGGGAAAGCTGGCAGGGGAGGAACAAAGTACTATGTAACACACAAACACACACTAGTCATACGTGTATCACAAGCTAATGATGGAGGGACTACAGGATATGGAATTGTGATATTATCAATACAACCTTTAAAATATCTTTCTCAAATATCAGAAACATTTATGAAAGATTCACACAATTATGTCTTAAGCTACAAGGACTTCAGCTGGGTTTAATCCCACCAGAGAGGTACTTGCAACAACTTGAGTAGAACATCTCTGCTGAAGTCCTGAACCTCTGGGCATCTGTACTAGCTGAGCTTTTAGGCTAGCATATAAAAACCACAAAATTTTTAGAAAGCTGAATAGATGAACTGCAGTATCTTTCACACCTACCAATCTGTGATAATCAAAAGCACTGTAATGGAGAGGCAGTAGCTCTTCCTAGTTACAAATGCTACCATATTCCATTACAAAGCAATTCACAGAATCACAGAATTTCTAGGTTGGAAGAGACCTCAAGATCATCGAGTCCAACCTCTGACCTAACGCTAGCAGTCCCCACTAAACCATATCCCTAAGCTCTACATCTAAACGTCTTTTGAAGACTTCCAGGGATGGTGACTCCACCACTTCCCTGGGCAGCCTGTTCCAATGCCTCACAACCCTTTCAGTAAAGAAGTTCTTCCTAACATCTAACCTAAAACTCCCCTGGCTCAACTTAAGCCCATTCCCCCTCGTCCTGTCACCAGGCACGTGGGAGAACAAACCAACCCCCACCTCGCTACAGCATCCCTTGAGGTACCTATAGAGAGCGATAAGGTCACCCCTGAGCCTCCTCTTCTCCAGGCTGAACAAGCCCAGCTCCCTCAGCCGCTCCTCGTAGGACTTGTTCTCCAGGCCCCTCACCCAATTCACCCATTCACTCCCAACTGAATTCTTATATGCCGTACTGTACTTAGAATTACTGAATCTGTTCTGTGAGTGAGGGAGTCAACCTTTATTGAATTAATACCTCTGAGCTTAAAGTAAATTTAACTGTCATTTTTTGTTTTGTTTTGTAAATTTGACCCTTGTTCAGTATTTTTCTCCCCCATGTATGAGTAGAAAACTGTATTTTTATAGCCACTTTAAAGGCTTATTCACAGTATGATCTCCTTAAAACCTTGCTTAATGGAAAAAAAATGCATAATTCGTAGGCATAGGTAAGAATATTACAAGCATTTCATTCTCTATCTTGTATATAAAATTGCCTTGTTCTTTATTAAGTGTGTATTTTATCCCTTGTGGTCATCACAACTCTGACTTAATTATTATTCTTTAATTACTAATTTCTGATGCTCACCTCAACATAATGGATGACAAAAAAAGCAAAGCAACATACTAACATCAATTCTATGCTGCAAAAAGATATACAGACCTATACAGACCACTACGTTCTATTTGTAGCCAAATTAAACAAGGGATCTTCATAAAACAGAGATGGAGATTTGCTAGTGAGACAGAAAGGTTGATTACAAATTCCTGCCCAGTCTCCTTGTGAAATGGGCTTATTTCCATTTCTATTCACCAGCCTGCCTCCCACAGCCTTGCTTGCCCACATGCAAAAGCAGATCTACATGACCATGCTCACTTTTTGGGCACCTGCAGGCATATTTTCTTGGCCAGATGTGTG
Source organism: Netta rufina (assembly GCF_964035555.1). NCBI lineage: Eukaryota > Metazoa > Chordata > Aves > Anseriformes > Anatidae > Netta > Netta rufina. The sequence goes on from NC_140124.1 coordinate 55,796,969, forward strand.
CCAGTCCCCTTATGAGGCCCCATTCGCCCTCCACCAGCCAACCCAACATACTGTGCTGCGAGTCAAGGAGGCTGACTCTTCCCCACCACCAGGCACCCTCAGGGAATGGGAAATGCTAACATAAAAAAGGACAAGGAGCCCAGTAGAGGAGCAAAAGGAGTGAACAGTAAAAGGCTAGGTGCATGCAAACTGTATGCTAAAATAAATTTTTTCTTTTGAGGAAGAAAACGTTTTGGAAAATCAAAAACTGAGATTCCTATTGTCTAATATAAAAGTATTTATTTTCATATAAAGAATAATATTCCAAATCATCATTACTCTGCCTGACCAGACATTTAGATCAACTAATTAATTCTTAATATCTAGCATGAAAGGCAAAGGGAAAAAATGCATTTTTAGTTTCACTAACTTTTTTGAAATTTTGGAAAAAAATCTTTTTTTTTTTTTTACTTTAAAGAAAAATAATATTTAATTTAATCCTAAACCTTCTTTGTTTTTTGCATTTTGAAAACAACAACAACAAAGTAGTGAAATATGTTGAAAATTATTGGGTTTGTTTTCTTCTTTTTTCCCCAACTTTTCCACAGTTTTATTTCACTAGATAGACTTAAATACCTAGTGATTTGTAGTGTATACAATTAAATATATCCAGACTCAGAAAATTCTTACTTTTTTAAGCTAAAGTGGATTTTGAAAATATTACAAGAACAAAAACTGATGGACCTTGCTTGGACAAATTCTTATTTCTTAACATCCTCCTCCTCTTCTCCCCTCCTCCCCCCTCTTTTTTTGAAGTCAGCAATACAGCATAAAAAATATTAAAAATATGCAGATATCAGATATACAACGCCTCTATAAAGACTCTTAAGTGCACAGTGCATATACATGTATTTCAACCCGTTAGTTACTAAATAAACTATATTTCAATGATCAGAAAAATCCCAACAAAGGATTGTGGAATGAAAATGCAGATCAATTAAGCTTAATTCTAAGCTGTTACAAGTATAGCAGGGCTATGTCCTAGGAACAGTCGCCAATATAGGAAAAGATAGCACTGTTTATTCGTACATTTGGTTAGTAGGTTCCTGGCCTGTATGTATGCATAATAGTCCATGCATTGTGAAAGCTTTGAGAAAGAAATTACCAAATCAATTCATTCACTACCTTATAAGCAAAATGGTCTCTGACACAAGGTAACACCTTTGCCATAAATTAAACTGAAAAGAATTGACATTAAAATGAAACTGTAATAATTCTGGAAGATAAAAGCTTTCTGCTGCATTACTTCACAGAAACAAAATATGAATATATGCACTTCCCTTTTCATTGTGCATCTAAGATAGGATAATCAACAAACAGGAGAGATGACTCAGAAAGTAGCGCTGCTTAACATTAAATGTAAGAATAACTGAATCAAGCCTTACTACTTTAAAAATGAAATCCAAACTGTCCCTCCTACCTTACCTATAATACCCAAAAGAAGCTAACTAATATGTATTATACACATTATTATAATATTTATTTGTCAAATCATGCAAAGACAGTTGTATCAGACTAATGTTTTAGGTATGCAGTTGACATTCAGAACTGAAAGAAGACAATTTGCTGCCAGAAAATCTGCATTCCAAAACAACAAATGAAACAAAAAAAGTTATTCTATGTTATTTCTTAAGACATCTACTTCTATTATCATATAAAATCAAATCTTACTAGTTTGCAGTTTATTCATGGAATGTAATTAAAAATATTTTTTTAAAAGATATTTGTCCTTAAGTAAAAAATATAGTACCAGTAAATGGCATCTAATAAAAAATATTGCTAAAGTGTTATATCTATTAAGGCTGGGTGTGATCAGTAATTAAGGCTCCATTGCAAAACATGTATACTTGAAAGAGACATTCAATAGCTTTATATATGCAACTACTTCTACAGTGACTGGAAGTTGCACGTATATATATAAAGGAAGAATGTGATTCAGGTTTGAAAGGTCTCCAGAGGTACCTTGGTGTCAGAAGTAATAACTAAACCTTGACTTTATAAGAAACTGGAACCACCACTACTGAAGGCAATAATTATGCCACAGCCACCATTGGAACAAATTTCTGCCTTGCAACACAGCTCCAAAAACATCAGTAGATCTTTGTGTGAGTGGAAAGATGAGCAGTTGTTAGATGAGGTACTGTACTGTCATCCTTCCCATTGTTCCTCAGAGAAGAGGGAGCTAGTACAAATCAGCTTTTCCTCCATGAATTTGAAATACTGTTAAGTGGTACACATCTAGGTATTTAATATTTTTACAAATGACACTGAAACTGAGATTGAAAGTTGTTCATAGATAGTCTTTTCTTTTGTATTTACTTCTACCATTTTGTTAGGGAGAATAATGAGATATTCTAACAATTCAACAGTTTACAGTCAAATGGAGTAATATTACACATTTCAAAACTTTTTAGGCTTTTTACTGACTACACAGTACTAAGAGCTACATGATTACCATGTTTTACTTTGCAAATATCTTTATATTTTAATGAATTTATTCTTTTTCTAGTAGACTGTCCTATCGGGGGGAAGAGGGAGGTTGGAGAGGAAGATGATGAACATCTCATTAAATATTCCCAAGGTCATCCAATACTTAGGAAAAAATTACTGCTGAATACAATCAGGAATTATCAGTAGCTGAGACATCTCTCTCTCTGTTTTTTTTTTGTTTTTGTTTTTGTTTTTGTTTTTGTTTTTTATATATATATATATGTGTGTGTGTCCAGTCACATTTTAATTTTTGTTGTTATTGTTTTATACAGTTAGTATAACACATTAGTATAGTATATTAGTATTGTATAGTAGTATACATAGTATAGTTAGACCACAACTGAAAGCAGAGAGGTTAATATCTGGTAGATATTTATCATTTTTACCCTTTCTGCAGCTTTTATTAAAAATTATTAATGCAAAAATAGATTTCTTAGGGTCAGAAAATTTCATCTCACTCCTCACAAAAATTTATTTTTGATAGGAATTTTGAACTGTACTGCTATAATCATTCTTCATTGCAGTTTTTCTGTTGCATTTTATGCATCAGGTGGTCTGTCATATGCATGATTAGTAATTTTAAGACCTACAGTCAATAAATCATGAGAACATATTATCTTTGCATCATACTTTACTGGGGTTAACAACATTCTGATGCGTAGTATAGGCTGTCACTAGCATTTTATGAAGATAAATCATTGACCTACGCAGCTCATAAGCAGAATTGTAATAAATCATTCTGTTCTCTGTTGCTAAAGGCCTTGTGACACTGTCAGTTAAACATGGCTGAGCAGAACTTTTTCATTGTAACAGGAATACATGGCTGCTACTGACAAGTATACCCATACTAGTTGCCTAGAGATCTGTGAGGAACTGTTGTGACCAAGTCATATCAGAGTGTGCATTCTCATTCAGAGCCTCAGTAAGTTCTTTTAGCTCTTGGGAATCTGCTGACAAGCAACTCCTTTCCCCAGGGAAAACAAAACAATAAATAAACAAAAGAAAAAAAAAAGCAAACAAACAAAACCAGCAAAAAGAACAAAACCTATTTATTTTCAATTCTCAGTCCTTATACAGAACATATAACATATATGAACATATACAGCATTCTCCTCAAGAAACTGGCTGCTCTTGGCTTGGACTGGCGCACGCTTCGCTGGGTTAGAAACTGGCTGGATAGCCGGGCCCAAAGAGTCGTGGTGAATGGAGCCAAGTCCAGTTGGAGGCCAGTCACTAGTGGCGTCCCCCAGGGCTCGGTGCTGGGGCCGGTCCTCTTTAATATCTTCATCGATGATCTGGACGAGGGCATCGAGTGCACCCTCAGTAAGTTCGCAGATGACACCAAGTTAGGTGCGTGTGTCGATCTGCTCGAGGGTAGGAAAGCTCTGCAGGAGGATCTGGATAGGCTGCACCGATGGGCTGAGGTCAACTGCATGAAGTTCAACAAGGCCAAGTGCCGGGTCCTGCACCTGGGGCGCAATAACCCCAAGCAGAGCTACAGACTGGGAGAGGAATGGTTGGAGAGCTGCCAGGCAGAGAAGGACCTGGGAGTGATGGTGGATAGTCGGCTGAATATGAGCCAGCAGTGTGCTCAGGTAGCCAAGAAGGCCAACGGCATCCTGGCTTGTATCAGGAACAGCGTGACCAGCAGGGCTAGGGAGGTGATCGTCCCCCTGTACTCAGCTCTGGTGAGGCCGCACCTCGAGTACTGTGTTCAGTTTTGGGCCCCTCGCTACAAGAAGGACATGGAGGTGCTTGAGCGGGTGCAGAGAAGGGCGACGAAGCTGGTGAGGGGCCTGGAGAACAAGTCCTATGAGGAACGGCTGAGGGAGCTGGGCTTGTTCAGCCTGGAGAAGAGGAGGCTCAGGGGTGACCTTATCGCTCTTTTTAGGTACCTCAAGGGAGGCTGTAGTGAGGTGGGGGTTGGCCTGTTCTCCCACGTGCCTGGTGACAGGACGAGGGGGAATGGGCTTAAGTTGAGCCAGGGGAGTTTTAGGTTAGATGTTAGGAAGAACTTCTTCACTGAAAGGGTTGTTAGACATTGGAACAGGCTGCCCAGGGAAGTGGTGGAGTCACCATCCCTGGAAGTCTTCAAAAGACGTTTAGATGTAGAGCTTAGGGATATGGTTTAGTGGAGGGCTGTTAGCGTTAGGTTGGAGGTTGGACTCGATGACCTTGAGGTCTCTTCCAACCTAGAAATTCTGTGATTCTGTGATATACACCTTACAGAAAAAAAATATTACAGCTATTGGCTTTGCTGTCATTCTTGAAATGCCAGCATAGAAAGAAATGCCTGTCTTTTTGAAATGATGTAACTTCTGAAGTTTTAGAATTGTCATTTATTGCTGTAGTGACAAATTAGGAAAAAAATGCAAAAACATAAGATACGATCTTGAATGAGCTTACTCTTTAATATAACAACTATATAAAAGTTGCTACAAAAAATTTAAGAAAAAAATACAGGAATCTAAATATGAAATTAATCCTGTTTTTAAAAATTCTCTAAAACATTCTTTTAAAATAGGCAATGATAGCATTGATATTGACAAAATAGGCAATGATATGCATTTTAAACACTTTTTGAGCTGTTGAAAACTGGAACATGATTTTCTTGCTTAAACTGATTTTTATAGAAGGTATGTTACATCCTTACAAATATACCTGTTTATCTTTACGCAAATGTATCTGCCTTTTCCACTTTATCACTGACAGTAAGCAACTTCTGCAATGAAAGATGTTGTAAGACAACAACAGCTTTGCAATTGTCCTATAAAATTCACAGTAGATAAATAAATAAATCCTAAGTAAATAAACATATTTACCAAAGTAAATTTGTTGTTTCATGCATGGCTTGCCCTCACATTACAGAGACCATCTGTAAATGGATTTTTAAACAAAACTTTGCTGAAAAGTTGGTGGTTTAACTAATGCCATCTTACTTAAAATATAATCAAGCCACACCTGAGATTCCAAAGCATGTTGAGTGGAAATCAGATTTCATTATAGGTTGTTCCTTATCTCTTGCTGGCAGGAATACTGCTTGAAGTCAAAAACTTCTAGTGACTCTTTTACTAAAAGGATTTATTTATCCATTAAGTTATTCAGTGTAGAATAATTTAGTTGTTTATAAAACAACTTTCCCTGACACTTTGCTTAGAAGTGGGTTAAACAACACAGAAAATATGGCTTGATAAACCACCTTTTTCTATATTTGCCAACTTCTTTTAAACTTTTATGGCCTATCAAACCAGTAATTAAATTTGATTTACTACAGAAGGCTGGTAATTATTATTAATTGGTAATTCTGACAATTCACAAAGGACTAATGATTTTCTTAGTAGTATGGAAGCACACGAAGTCCTTAGTGTTTACTTTTTATTTATTTATTTATTTATTCATGGCAATAGGAAAACCATTTCAACTTCATATACTAAAGTTAAGCTTACAGTTTAGAGCAAGCTCAATCACTGAGTCACATGTATTTTTGTAATACTTGTAATATTACATGTCTTCTTACTGTTACTTTGCCATAGGAATCTCCACAGTTCTTTCAAATAAACAGCACTTCTAAACAAAATGATGAACTTTCTTTGGGTTTCCATAGAAATGGCATGCTTTGGGGGAAATTATTCCTATTGAATTAATGATGTTTCTTCAGATATAACACTGAGAAAGCACGAGACTCATTTTGAAGGAAAAACTGGAAGTTGACTCAGAAGAGTTATAAAGTAAAAAGAATTTAGTCTGGCTAACAGTTTGAATTCTGTTTAGTTTGTGTTGTTTTGTTTTGTTTGTTTGTTTTTGTTTGATTGGTTGGTTGGTTGGTTTGGGTTGGTTTGGTTTGCTGTTGTTTTTTTGATTTTTTGTTTTCATCTGCAGACGTATCTCCAATGAGGTATGTCCTTACTTGTAAGTGTATGATACACACTTACAGTGGCATTTCTTAAGTAATTCCCAGCTGTCTTCTGCCCATGTGCTAGCTTTCAGGCTGCTGCTACTTGTTTTTTATAATGGCTCTTCCTATCATGAATCCAGAGGAATTATGCAAGGGGATTTGCAGACATTATAGAAAATTTCATCACAATGTTTTAGGCTGAAGTGTGAGGATATTCAAAGGGTGCTGCTATGTGAGACTAAACATAAAGCATATTAAAATGAGTAATTACAGTTAACATATACATATTATGCTCTGTAGGTGTAGCTCGTATAGTAACTTGTTTAAATATGAACATTTACATTTTAAGTGGGAGGAAAAAATAGCAAGTCCTTAGGAGAGACCATCATAAAATGAGAATTTTCTCCTTGTTTGAGGAAACAGAATTTAAACCAGGACCTAAAGACAGAAGCAGTAATTTGTTTATGATAAATGTTTTAATAAACAAGCACCGATTACAACTACAGCTCCCTCTGTCAATTTGCTACAAAATAATGATCACACTTAGCAATTGTAACAATAGAAAGGAATCAACTCTATTTCTTTTTGCTCAAACAGCAAGGTTTAAAAATTGTCTTAATTAAAGCAGATTTTAAAAAATAATAAATTATTATTAGGAACTGTACTGTAGAATGCATGGATGCACAGATGCACATCTATTTACAGAAGTATCTTGCTTATTGCTCAAGGTGCAATAATATTCTATTTCATACCAAGTACCTTAAGTAGAATACAGAGAACCCTCAATTTAGCAATTTTAGTGTTTAAATCGGCCACAGTATCTCTCTTTTTTTTTTTTTTTGATACGATTGTTCCTCCTTCTCACTGAGTTGTTTGTGTGGTGAGTGTTTGTAGAAAACTGTTTATCTACTTTAAGGAAGAACTGAATAAATGATCTCGCTATGTGGAAGAAAATACCTTCCTTGATCCTCTGTTCTTTCGAGAATCAAGTCAAAGAGAATTCTGCCTGCCAAATTAAATAAATATAAATAAATAAATATCTTTTACTGTTATTTAGCTGCAGAGCATTTATAGAAACTAAGCAAGGTCACGTTGCTTCAACAAACAATATCCAGCTCAGCATACACCAGCTCTCAAATCTGTGTTCTCAATTTTATTCTCTCTTCATCTATTTAATTTCTCTTCTGTTCAAATCTGCTGTCAAGTTATGACAGAAAGTATCATCTTGAAATTACTGTCAGTTTGCTTCTTCACTTCTGTGATCAAGGAAAGGGGATTCCTGAAGAAGTTCTATTGCTGCGTTCTTTACATTTTTTAAGTCTCCTCCTTCTTTTATCAAAAACTTGTTCACAGCACAAAGATGCATAAAGACAAATTACCTTCAGGGAGAATTACAGTGTTTTAATCTGATTAGGATCATTTAGTAATTGTTAAATGCAGAACATAATTAGTATTCTTAATTCAAAGTAATTAACAATTGACAAATATGACCTGGCTGCTGGAGAGACTTATCTCCTAACATCAGCAGACTGTTGCTCTGGTCAGTGAATGAAATTCCTTCTATTTAAGTTGTGGAAGAGCCACAATTATGATGAAGTTTCTTTTTCTCACTTGGCTAGACCTGGATGTATTAGCCTCACAGCATGTTAAAAAAAAACATCTAATCTGCCATTTCAGTAACAACTCTTGGTAAATTCTAAATAATTATTTAAATGAAACAGACAGCATACATTAAAGAGAATGCAGAGATGGAGCATATGGGTGTACAAGAGCTATCACTAGACTAAATTGAATGGAAAAGCAAAGCTCTCATGCCAAATCATTATCATGTATTTCTTCCTTTACCTCCAATTCATCCCACTCACAGTTCTATCTAGGCAAAGGTTAAGACCATTTTTATTCTACTACAATATTTGCCTAATTTGAAAATTTCCTACACATTCCTATATATATATAAAAAAAAAAATCAAATTCCAAACTCTCCTCCAGTGAGATCCGAATGAAATAAAACAATTTCCAGCACTGTCACTGAGATATAAATAAAAAAGGACAGATGCAACTGTCTTATTACATCCTTTAAAACACCACCGTTATGTATCACATAACGACTTGGCCACTCTCACAATCAGCTCTTAAGCTTAATTCCAAAACTAAGGCAATATTTTTGAGAGCTCTGGTGCACAAACACAGATGTTTGAACATCAGGTGTTACATAAATGAAATTGTTCTTAACAAAACAAAAGCTGTTTATTTCAACTGCATTAAAAAAAAAAAAAAAAAAGTGAAATAAAGTGAAAATTATGAAAAATACTGTTAAATTTCACAGACACCATTTCAAACTGAAATCAAAGAAACAAGTTGAATGAGAGCTGCTTCTTTAAAATTCCTGTCTGAGAGTTGCCTGAGAGTTTTTGTTTGTTTGTTTGTTTTCCTTGAAAACCCCAAATACAAAGGCAAACTACTGTTCTTCACAGTAATGAATTCACTTTGCTTTTCAATATTAATATAGGACCCACATACTGCTAAAAAAATTATTTTTCTTTTTTTCCCCACCTCTTGTTGCATCTATATATAACAAATGATAAAATGTGTCTCAAATGTTTTCTAAAACAAATACATAAGACACATGAGTAAGAATGGATTTGTTACCCCTATCTTATAAATAAGAACTACAGTTCAGGAACCAACACAAGGTTAATCTAACGCCTTTATTACAAGACTATTTAATTTACTAATTCTTCATTATTTTTTTCCTTCTTTAATGCTCTTACTGAAGAAATACATTTATTTTAATATTTAAGTTATTATTTGTTAAAGTTTGTTAAACAAATTAATTATTACTAAGTTCCTTTTAGCTTTTGATCTATTCTCCTAACTACAAGGAGTAAAATCTTAGCAACTTAAATGATTCTTCTGTCTTTTTGCAATTAAATGTGTATTTTAAATACATAAGGAACAAAGATTGTTAGCAGGGTGAAGAAAGGTGGGAGCTTTATGTTATAAATAAAGGTGAATGAAATGCATTTTTCATGAGCATAAAATATGCATGTATAACAATCAAAGGGTTATTGATATTTCATAACAATATGAAGTTTAAAATGATCGTTTAGATTATTGAATAATCTCTTGGTAGCCCTACTAGAAGGTCAGGCAATTCAAAAATAAAATAAAATAAAACCAAGCAGACACAGCATGGAACAGATTTAAGAAGTTAAGGACATCTTGCTTTGACCGGATTTTCTCTGGTAATATCTGTGATATAAAGAAACTCTACCTTTCCAGTCTCTCAGATATGTGCTACAACACAGCCCACCACTGTTCCTTGCATTTTAAGACTTCATGAATTATTAATAGGCATCAATGTAAATGAGTTTCTTTTGCAATTCTATTTCAGGCACTCAACAATGTGCAGGCTTTTACTGTATCTTTGAAACTCAGGTCCATACTGCCCACAATCTATCAATAGTGATTGTGCTTGCTTCTACATCCTAAATAAGGTTCACTATATTTTTTTTACAACTAGCTACTTCTTTTACAATGCAATATAAAAGTAGCAGGGACTTCAAATTATAAGGGCTTTGTAGCTGATGATATACATGGATTTTTGCAAGACTTGCAACCAGGAATTGAAATAAAAGAGCTATTTCTTTTCCTGCTTTCTTCAAGCAATTGCCTTGCAAAAGGCCTGGTATGGTTACATTGGTGTGGTCTTAGTGAATATACAGAAAGTATAATGAGAAAAGTCACCGCATCAGCAAGAAAAAGCAAAAGATAGATTAAAACCGAAATGTGGAAATAGAGCAAGTCCTTTCTTTTCTTCTTTTTAGCTCTCTTACTGAGCTGTGTATGTTTCAGTTCTGGCATTAGGTTTTGAATGAGAGAATATTCTGTATTGCTGTCAGCAGTTCTAATTGTAGGCACTTGTAGGCACTTTTTTTTTTTTTTTTCCCCACATCGTATACTCCTTGATGAAATATTTTTGAAAGTTATACGTTTCCATTTATCACAGAATCACAGAATGATTGAGGTTGAAAGGCACCTCTGGAGGTCATCTAGTCCAGCTTCCCTGCTCAGGCAGAACCACCTACAGCAGATCGACCAAGACTGTGTCCAGGCGCCTTTTGAATATCTCCAAAAAGGGAGACTCCACAACTTGTCAGGGCAACGCATGCCAATGTTCAGTCACCCTCACAGTAAACGACTGTTTCCTGATATTCAGAAGGAAATTCCTGCTTTCCATTTTGTGCCCATTGCCTCACTGGAAGGAGCCTGGCTCCATCTTCTTTGTACCCTCCTTTTTATAAACATTGACAGATTGTCTCTGAGCTTTCTCTTCTCCAGGCTGAGCAGTCTCTCTCAGCCTTTCCTCATACGAAAGATGCCATCATCTTTGTGGCCCTTCCTTGGACTCTCTCCAGTATGTGTCTCTCTCTTTTACTGGGGAGCCCAGAATTGGTAACAGCACTGCAGGTGTGTTCTCACCAGTGCTGAGCAGAGGGAAATATCAATAGCACAAAACAATTTAAAAGAAAAAGAAATCAAGTAGTAGTCAAACTGGTGGTGATGGTGTGGTTGATGCTGGGACAAAGGACTTCATATTTCCAACTGGTTTCAATATCCCATTAGCTGATGATCACAATAGGATTGAGAATATGACTGCTAATCAGCACTAGAATTAGATAAAAGGCAAAAAATCACATCAAATGATTTTATGCTGCAATGTCACTACCCCTTCCAGACTATTATTTAACTCTTGAGCAATGTGTTAGTGAAAGTATTAAAACAACAACTTTTTAATAACATGAAAATCTTAAATACCTTTAAAACACTTAATAATGTTAAAAATAGTGTTAAGACTTTGTAACATAAAAAAATAAATAGTGTTTTCAATACAGCAAAGGTGAAAAAACAACAAAACACTGAAAAAGAAAAGACGTCTTTTTGCCAGTAAGACCGTGTTTTGCAAATTATATCAACAATATTGAAGTAATAATATATTCCTACACAGAATTTGAAACATTCAAAACTGGTATTACTTGTGGACTTTGAAAAGCAGATAAATGAATAGATACTAGTTCTACACACTGCCAAAGCTTTGGTATTTACTAGTGTAATGACAACTAGAAGCAGTATTAAATGGAAGGCTGAAATATTTAAATAGAGAAGAAAAAAGGAACATAATTGAAATCATAAAGGATCCCAGGCATAGTTCAAGCATCTTTGAAAGGAATCACAATTTGTATATATGTATATATACATGTTTTCTGAGTTATCAAGTATATATAAAAGTGCCATTAGGAAAACAAATAGTAGGCTGTAGATAGGTAAAATCCAGCCTGCAGGTCACGGATTGGAAACCCAATGTTAAGGCACTTAACAGATGGAAAAAAAAAAATATATATATATATATACACACACATATAAATAAATATATATATTATTTATATATATAAATTTATATATATTATTAAATATATATGTATATATATATGTGTGTGTATATATATATATATATATATATATATATTCTTCTTTGCCTAAATCCAAGCAAGAAATGAAGTACTTCCCTCTCATGGCTGAGAAGAGTTCCACAATTTCCAGATTAAAGGGAGCAATGTCATGTAATTAAAATATCATCCTTTTTTTACAAGATTGTATAGCACATAAGTTATTTATTTTATTTAATAATGGAGAATATGAAAAAAATAATTCTCTCTTGGATATTTCAAACCTTGACCTGACATTGAGTCTACTGCATGCTGATTAAGCACATTTTCACAGAATTTCACAGATTTTAACTGAATTATAGATTAGGCCTTTGGCTATATTGTGTGAACTGGAGGCACCTCATTCTCATATTTTTACTCTAGATTACCCAGGAAGCTATAAATCACAGAATCATAAGAATCATAGAATGGTTTGGTTTGGAAGGGACGTTAAAGGTCATCTAATTCACCCCTCCCCTCCACGGGCAGGGATACCTTCCACTAGTGCAGGTTGCTCAAAGCCCCATCTAACCTGGTCTAAAACACCTTCAGGGATGGGGTATCCACAGCTTCTCTGGGCAACCTGTTCCAGTACCTACCACTCTCATAGTAAATAACTTCTCCCTGATGTCTTACCTAAATGGACCCTTTTTTAATTTAAAGCCATTACTCCTTGTCCTATCCCTACACTTCCTGACGAAGTGTCCCTCTCCAGCCTTCCTGGAGGCCCTCTTTAGGTACTGGAAGGCTGCTATAAGGTCTTCCCAGAGCCTTCTCTTCTCCAGACTGAGTAACCCCAACTCCTTCAGCTTGAAAAAGTACAGTATCTGAAGAGCATTTTTTCTCCTCTATGTGTATTTCTCCTCTAAGTATTATATTTCATATATACTCTCTTCAAAACCTTTGAAATCTGAGGTTTTCAAATACTTTACAAACATAAAGGTATTTATTCTTATACCAGTTTAGTGACAGACTTATTTTACCCTTCTTAAACTGTGTATTTATATACAACTGAGCTTGCAGTTGGAGGTCAAGCATTCTACCTGAAGAGCTTCTTGGTTGTCCAGCTGAGGATCTGTTTATATACTGTTAGATGAATGAGAATAGCTTAGCAGGAATCTTCCAGACAAGATATTTATCTATCTTTGTCATCAGGTTAGAACACAGCTGGGAAACTGATGAACAGGGGAGAAAAGTAGGTTTCCAAAATAATACCATAAATCTGAGAGAATTAAATGTATTATTCTCAGTTACTGATGGCTATCCTGACTATTAATATAAACCATTTCTACTTCTGTATTCAGTAGGCAGCATCATAAATTTTCCTGTGCAAAAACATATTATGTTAATATTATTGATCTAGTGGTTATATGACAATGACCATATTTAAGAAAGATAAGGGGATAAAAAAAAGAGCATTATGAAAAATTTAAAAGAATACAATGCCCATGAATCTTTTGATCTTTTGCCCTTCTCTTGTAACAATCTCAAGTGAATCCAGAATAACTGCCTACTTCAGTTCTTAAGTGTACATCAACTACCAAGTAATTAACCTTAAAGAATGTGCTGAATACATTATTAGTTCCATTAACATTCTTATAGATAAATACAATGCTCTGAAATTTCCCATCTTATGACCTTGGAAATCTCCCTGGGGAAGCTGTAAAAGACCAGTTGCTGAGGTCATTTAAAATGGAGTATAACAAAACTCAGAAAAATACACTAAAGGGAACAATGCTGCCATAAATAGGGAATTCAGCTAAATGCAAAATAATAGAGCTTTTGCATCTCTAATGTTTATGGGTTTATAAAAATACAATTTAATAACTTTGTAAATCTGCCATCCTGTATATTAATGTCTTGTTTGCATAACAATTTTCTTCCTTTCAAAAAATTCAAACCCACAAGCTTTTGTCTCAAAATAACCACATTAAAATAACCTTTTGCAATAACAGATTTTTTATTTATTTATTTTTATTTTTATTAGTTTTATTTTTTTAAGGAGGAATCATAGAATCTCTCAGCCAGTTTGAACATGAGAGTAGCCAGGAAACAGGCCAATGCCCATCAGCCATAGAGTGATCTACCCTCTAAAATTTTCCAGGGAAGTTAGGGAATGAGAAGCAACTCCCCCCCCCTTTTTTTTTTTTTTATGGAGTACCTTTCTTTGCAATTGCCGCATTTTGCTGAGGCTTCATAACTACCATTTGCCCTCCCTTACATAACTTTCTATGGTTAATGCCATAAACTGGAAGTCTGAAATTCTGGGAACTCTAAACTAGTTATTTTACTAACTGCAGGTTATCCAGGTTATCCATGATGCAGGTTAGGTTTATCTTTATTTATTTATTTAGAAATTATTTTTTTAGACTTCACTGGAGCTTGCCTTTGGACAAAGTCAAGCTTTTCTGACTTTTCAGTGTCCCTTGCATTGATTGATGCAATGGGACCACAAACAGAAGTCCAAGGTGGGTCTGAAATTTGCAGCCAATCCAACACTGCTTTGTAGTAATATGTGCTAATGTTAGTATCAAACTAATGTGGGCAAAAGAGAGCTCAGCACATACTCACTCTCTGCACATTTACCCAATATTCTGATTCTATTTTCATAATTATGTTGATCTTTGTATTTCTTTCACAGTTCTTAGTACTGAAGACACCTGATACAAAATTAGTTAATATTGACAAAACCTGTAATTACCCCAGGGCATATTACATGATTGTACCTCAAAGATAGTACACCAATTGCCATAAACAGTTCCAGTAAACACACAGGGCAGTTTGGTTAAATAAAGAGAATATTAACTTGATTTTGGTTGCCCTTTCAGCATTGACAGATACTTCACACTGTAAATTGCAGACAGATCTAATTAAGCTGTAAGTGTTTTGGAATCTAACAAGAAAACTTCTTCAAAACAAGACAAAACCACCAAGTTGCATCTTCTGATCCCTTTTGAATGTATGCTTATTAGTTTGACAACCCACATGTGATGACATGTAAATTTTTCTTTGATTTATGCTTGAGAAAATTTCCATTTGTTCCATTGTCACAAAATTTCAGAGAAGATTGGTTCTACTTTCATGTCATAACAGCTTTTCTGCACCCATTTACAGGCTATCAGCTTCTTAATAGTCACTGTTGCTTGACAATTTTGTTTCAGGCATCTACCCACCAGTAATTGCATCAGTGATGGCTGACATATACCCTCAGAAGCCGAATTAGATCCTTGATTATTTCTTTCTATATTGTAAGATGTGTTATTGAAAATTTAAATAGTGGGTTTTTGGTTGGTTGATTGGTTTTTGTTTTCATTTATCCCTTTTGATTTGGATGTTTTAGGTGTTAGATTACCTGGTAAAAACATGCTTAATTTTGCAAGACTGAATTTCACAGGATCACAGAATGGTTGAGGTTGGAAGGGACTTCTGGAGATCATCTGGTCCAACCCCTCTGCCAAGCAGGGTCATCTAGCGCATGTTGGATGGCATCCAAGTGGATTTTGAATATCTCCAGAGAAGGAAACTCCACAACCTCTAGGACAACCTTTTATATTGTCATGTGACTTTCTAGAAAGTACCTGATCAGAAATCCTAGTCTACACGAGGAGGTATTTCATATATGTATTTCTCTTTTGCTGAGGATATTGCAAGTAATACATAGCTCAGAAGGACACTCAAGTGCAAATCAGCCAGTATTGGAATATTTGCCTTCAAAGACAGAACAGTTATTTCACGTTGCTTGGATTTTATGAACGTGTAATGGCTTTTCAAAATTATGGTATTTTTAATATTTTGAAAGGATACACAAACTGTGTTTTCTGTTCATTACAGCATAGCACAGGATATTTAAGATTTATCCTATGTGACATATAATAATAATATTGACATATAATAATAATGACATATAAACACAGAAATGTCTATATACACTGCTGATTTATTAAGAGTAAATTGAAGGAGTTCAATTATTGTGAAATAACAGATATGAAATAATAATGTAATGCCCCTTCTGTCTCTAAACATCACAGTACAATTAATATCTTAAATTCTTTTATCAATACATAACTCAAATATTCACAGGTAGTATAAGTTTTTCTTTTTATAAATACATTGTTTGTTCTTTCTGCCTTCACAAAGTGTTTCCTGAAAGTAAGAAAAGGCAATGCATGCTCTGACATTGACAGAATTTTCAGTGTTTGTATGCAAAACTTTAGAATTCTATCTCTGATTTTCTTAGAGCAATAGTGGGGGGGGGAGAGGGGGAGGATAGAGGGGGGAATCTAGGGATCTAGGGCAGTGTGTGTGTTCCTACCACTGACAATAAAATCTATACTTCTAATATTGTCTTTGATAAACTAACAAAGGTCCTCTGCAAAATAATAGTGTTGTTTGTATATTTAACTGCAAGAGATCAGATACAACTAATGTAATATTTGTTGAAATGTTTAAAGGACATGAATTTACTAATGAAAAAACAGTAATGGCAAGTAACAAGGAAAGATTCCAACTAAGCAGATAGGATAAAGAGACTGGAACAAACAAACAAACAAAAAACACTTTTGACTTAGATATTGAGACGCTTGAGTAATAAGTTATTAAAATAATTGTGTAACATCATCATGACTATAAAAAAATGTATACTTCCTATCAAAGTAAGAATGCATTTTAGACTCTTTTGATCCAAGAGGCTTTAGATGGTTTAAACAACTATTATCTTAGAAAAAGCTTTTTTCTTTATGTTATACTGCAACAGAATAAATCTAACTGTTAACGTAGAAAGTCATACTCAGAAATATAAAGGTAGGAGGAAAAAAAAGGGGGGGGTGAGGGTAGGAAGAGAAGGAAAAAGAGAGAGAGAGAGAGACAAGGATTTCTAGTTGCTCGGCAGCCCAGTTGAAGCGCGAGTTCTCAAGCTACTTGAATATTTGCAAGTATTTTTATATTATGTGGACAATGATATAAGAAACATCAAATGTGCAGCAGCTGAAATTGTTCATGTAACATTTTAAACATCAGAGGAAGAGTTTTTATCCCATAAAACATTTTGCCTATTTTTTTACTTAAACATACCACTAAAGAACTGGATGGTAAAATACAAGTTTGATGTTGATATACTCTTCCTATGACCCATTTCTATTTCTTGACTGCAGTTATCTATATATTACTGAAAGCAAATGTTTTTTAAAAGCATTCACTGAAATTTTGGAAACAAAGAAAAAACACCTTTTAGTAAAAGCAATAAATGCAGAATTCACCTATTCATTACAATAAATCTATGAAGGAGTTTGTTAAAGACAGAAGATTTTTGCTGATATCGCTAAGTTTATCTATTAAATTAAACACAAAGAGATAAATATCAATTTTATTCAAAGGCTATTTTATTCATTTGCTATGTGAACAAGTAAATCAATGAAATCATTTATCCAAAGTTTATCAGTGTTTGAAAATTACTTTCTCCTCCTGTTCAAACCTTTTTTTAGGAGTCATGCATAAACATGAAAGCTCTGTAAATGTGTTGTGGAAGACAGTTATGGATTGCCTTGATCATTTGTGCAAAACTTATGTTTAAGTATTCAGAATAATGTTTTTGAACTACACGATGAAAAAAAAACACACAACAACAACAAAAAAAAGAGTCAAATACTAGAACGCACATGAATTTATCTTTTATCTTTTAATAGTTTATATCTTAATCTCTTTTTCAAAATGCATATTCAAATCCAGCCAGATGATACACCTTTAGATGAGACTGTGCGTTAATATAGACTTCCTGTGGACTTCCTAGGGAATATAGATCTATGAAAAAAGTAAGGAGGCTGCATAATATAAAAAACTCTGTTACTCACCTTAATGCAAGGAAAAATATCTGAATAGCTGAAAACCAAGTTTCCTAGGCAATTTAACCCCAAAGCATTATGTGAAGAAGTCACTACTGAATAATTTACAGATTTTTCAGTCACATACATTCATAGGTCAGTCCTGTGCTTTATTAGTGTGTACAGACATAGGTACACAAAGAGTAGGAGTATGCATTTGGTATTTATGACATTCCTCAGAATACTACAACTTCACAGGTTTTATTTAGCCTGATCAGCTTTCACATGTAAAAGCAGAGCTAAATGCAACTCAGTCCCCTTAAATAACTGACATTTTTCAGCAGTTATACATAATAATTATACATAATTATACATAAGAAACATAACGTTTCTTATTATGCTGATTGTGTATCCAGTAAAAGTAGAGATGTATACATAGTACGTGTCACATTTACAAATTAAATTTTTGGTATAGAGCCAGCCCTTTGTTGTCTTTCCTTAGCCACACATTATATAACATCTTCTTGCCAGCAAGGTCCACCTGTCTGATGTGCCTTTTGAGATAGGGAATGGAGAGCCATGTGGCAGCAAAGGAACAAGGAACATTGATGGGTTAGAAATCATGAAAGTGCCCAGGAATTAGGGCTACTTCCCCCAAAGAAAAGTAACAGGATCACTAGCCCAGCTGAAGTGCATTTACGCCAATGCACACAATATGGACATTAAACAGGAAGAGATGGAGGCCATTGTACAGCAGAGAAACTACGACACAGTTACTATCATCGAGACATGGTGGGGTGGCTCTCATGACTAGAGTGCTGTAATGGAGGGCTACAGACTCTTCAGAAGGGATAGGCTAGGAAGGAGAGTTGGAGGCATAGCCTTGCATGTAAGGGAGTGTTTTGACTGTCTAGAGCTGAACAACAGTGATGACACGGTTGAATGTTTATGGGTAAGAATCAAGGGGAAGGCTGATGAGACAGATGTCTTGGTGGGAATCTGTTATATTTGTTATTATCTGTTATATCTGTTATTATTCAGCCCAACCAGGATGAAACTGCACATGAAATATTCTATAAGCAGCTGGGAGAAGTTTCACAATTGCTAGCCCTTGTATTCATGGAGGACTTCAACTTACCAGATGTCTGCTGGCAATACAACACAGCAGAGAGGCAGTCTATGAGGTTTCTAGAATGTGTGGAAGACAACTTCTTGACACAGATGGTGAGTGAGCCAGCTGAGAAACAGCTCCCTGTTGGATCTTTTGTTTGAAAATAGAGAACTTGTGGGTGGTGTTAAGATTGGAGACTGTCTCAGACAAAACAATCATGAATTAATAGCATTTTTAATTCTTGGAAAATTAAGGAGAGGGATTAGCAGAACTGTGACCCTGGACTTCTGGAAGGCAGACTTTGGCCTGTTTAGGAGACTGATTGGCAGAGTCTCTTGGGAGAGACTAAAGGGCAAAGGAGTCCAGGAAGGCTGGACCCTCTTCAAGAAAGAAATCCTTAAGGTACAGGAGCAGGCAGTCCCTACATGCTGAATGATGAGCTAGTGTTGAAGAAGACCAGCCTGTCTGAATAGAGATCTGCAGCTAGAGTTCAGGAAGAAAAGGTGGGTTTGTGACCTTTGAAAGAAGGGATGGGTCACTCAAAAGTTCTGCAAAGATGTCACGAGGCTGTGTAGGGACAAAATTAGAAGGGACAAAGCCCAAAGCCAATGGAACTCAATCTGGCTACTGCTGTTAAAGACAATAATAAATAAATAAATATATAAATACATAAACAAGAAAAGGAGTACTAAGGAGAATCTCCATTGTTTATTGGATGTGGAGGGAAACATAATAACAAGAAAAAAGGAAAATGCTGAGGTACTTAATGCCTTCTTTGCTTTAGTCTTTAGAAGCATGACCAGGTGTTCTCTGGGAACTCAGCCTCCTGAGCTTGAAGGCATGGATGGGGAGCAGAATGAAGCCCTCATGATCCATGATGACATGGTTAGCAACCTGCTAAACCATGTAGATGTACACAGGTCTATGAAGCCAGATGGGATCCACCTGAGGGTACTGAAGGAGCTGGTAAAAATACTTGCCAAGTTGCTTTTCATCATTTATCAGCAGTCCTGGCTATCGGGGGAGGTCCAAGTTGACTGGATGCTAGCAAACATGATGCCCATCTACAGGACAGGCTGGAAAGAGGATCTGGGAAACTACAGGCCTGTCAGTCTGACCTCAGTGCTGGGGAAGCTCGTGGAGCTTGAGTGTCATCATGCAGCACTTGCAGGGCAAGCAGGTGATCAGGCCCAGTCAGCATGGGTTTATCAAAGGCAGGTCCTGCTTGATGGATATGATCTCCTTCTAAAGTGATATGCTCACTGGACAAGGGAAAGTCTATGGATGTGGACTTCAGTAAGGCTTTTGACACTGCTTCCACAGCATTCTCCCAAAGAAGCTGGCTGCTCAAGGCTTGGACGGCTATAGGCTTCATTAGAGTAAAAACTGGCAGGGTGGCCAGGCCCAGAGTCCTGGTGAATGGAATTAAATCCATCTGGAGGCTGGTCCCTAGTGGTGTCCCTCAGGGATCAATACTGGGGCCAGTTCTCTTCGGTATCTTTATCAATGATATGGATGAGGGGATCAAGTGCACCCTCAGTAAGTTTGCAGACAACACCAAGTTAGGTGTTAGTGTTGATCTACTTGGCCAACTGTGTGACATTCAACAAGGCTAAGTGCCAGATCCTGGACTTGGGCACAACACCCCCATGCAATGCTAAAGCCTGGGGGAAGAGTGGCTGCAAAGCTGCCTGGATAAAAGGGACCTGGGGGTATTGGTTCATAGCTGGCTCAATATGAGCCAGCAGTGTGCTCAGGTGGCCAAGAAGACAAACAGCATTCTGGCTAGTCAGCAGGACTAGGGAAGTGATTGTCCCTCTGTACTTGGTGAGGCTGCACCTTGAATACTGTGTACAGTTTTGGACACCTTAGTATAAGAAGAACATCAAGGTGCTGAAGTATGTCCAAAGAAGGGGAATGAAGCTGGTGAAAGGTCTAGAGAACAAGTCTAAGGAGCAGCTGAGGGAGCTGGGAGCTGGGGCTGTTTAGCTTGGAGAAAAGGAGACTCAGGGGAGACATTACTGTACTGAGGTGAATTACAGAGGTGGGGATTGGTCTATTCTCCCATGCACCAAGTGACATGTTGGGAGAAAATGGCCTTAGGTTGCACCAGGGGAGGTTTAGGTCAGATATTAGGAAAAAAAGAAATCACTGAAAGGGTTGTGAAGCATTGGAACAGGCTGCCCAGGCAAGTGCCAGGATGCCAGGAAAGTCACCATCCCTGGAGGTCTTCAAGCGACATACAGATGTAGAACTGAGTAACATGGTTTAGTGGTGGACTTGTCAGTACTGTGTTAAGGGTTGGACTAGATATCGTAGAGGTCTTTTCCAACCTAAATGATTCTGTGATTCTTTATGGATTTTGAGCTGCATTCTTTTTACACAATGGAGAACAGGCACATAATTGTAATTTGTCATGCTTGACTCCAGCCCTGCACTCCTAAGAAGTGGATGCCAATGATCACAACTTCAGCAACTCATGGTTAACAGCAGCCATAAAACAGCCCTCTCGGAGAGTAACAATTATTTTAAGAACTGGCTTGTGAACACAAAGACATGTGTCCCCAAAAGATACAGTTTTTGTTTGTTTGTTTGTTTTTCTATTGGTCATGCTATTACTGTAACAGAAATATTATGACTGATATGCAAATGATAAAATGCACCTTGACACCTCAAAGCTACATTGTAAAATCTGTTAACGTTTTGTAAGTGATTGATAAGATCACTTTGCAGCTCCTGCTGTAAAAAGTGGTTTCTTCTGGTAGAAATAATTTTGTCTTACATCAATGGGTATGGGAATGGGTAAGCCATTGGCCACTGCTGTGAAAGAGAAACTTTTCTATAATGGTAAAACTGATAGCAACTGCTAAAAATTCAATGACACAATCAAAAGAACCAATTTATGTCTAGGCAAAAGATAACAGTTAAGATGTTCATCATCCTGAGCACATGCCTATTAATAGGAATAACAGTTATACGTGCTTTTTATCACAACTCTCTCTCTCAGGATAGAAGTATTTAAATCTTCATAGACACAGAATTTTAAAAAGCAAAAAGGCACAACAACCTCAACATGGATGTAGAAACTGTGTGTGCTTTCAACTCTAAGTTGAATCATGCTATAAATAATCCATGAAAACCAATGTTTCTAGAGGGGAGGGGAGGGGAGGGGAGGGGAGGGGAGGGGAGGGGAGGGGAGGGGAGGGGAGGGGAGGGGAGAGGAAAAAGGAAGCTTTAGAAGAAATAGAGAAAAGACATGTCCAGCAGAAGCAAGGTGTGAAAAGGTTATACGAGGCCCTGTGCAACCTGATCTAGTGAGTAGCATCCCTGCCTATGGCAGGAGAGTTGGAACTAGGTGATTTTTAAAGTCCCTTCCAACCCAAGCCATTCTATGATGAAAGCAAAATCTGTATTTAACTTTAAAAAGCTGAGGAAAAGGAAATTTAAAAGAATGAAGAGAAATAGATTTCTGAACCGTAGTGAAACTGTTAGGTGATACTTGGACTTTTCAACGGCCATTCCACCTTTTGTAATAGGAACTGAAAGCAGAGCACCAGTCAGTTTCAGAAAAAGTCAGTTAGGATAGCTCAAATCATTTTTATTCTTAGATAAAGCTACCACAGTTAATATATGCCCATGGACTTATTTTAATGGGAATCTATAGAAGCTTCTTTATTAAAAAAATAAAATAAAAATGCCCGAGGAAGGATCACAAACCACCTCCAACCATCACTGTTAGCAATGAAGACTGAAGGTGAGAGTTGGGTAATGCTAGAGAGAGCACTGTTCAGATTTGAAACCAATTTCCCTTTGCAATACATATAATGATATGATCTTCCTAAGACTTAATAGAAAACATCTCTGAAGAAAAAGAGACAGCTCTGAAATTATTTCATAAGGTTGACAAGCAGCCAATAAGAAGGCTAATTTTGAGTTGTCAGTAAAGATTTAATCACACAGTGGATAAAAATCATGACAATATGTCTGTGCAGTGGAGGCATGGGGAAAGGTTTAGGATTAAAAAAGGAAACAAGAAGACTGAATTCATAATAAATACAAAAGAATTCTTGAACTGAAAAAATAATCAAAATAAAACTGTAACAATGCAATAGCACATAAGAAATCAAATCTTTGGGCTATCAAATAGAACAAGCTACATAAGAAAATAATCAAGGTTCAGTATAATGTGTTTAAAATTAATACTGAATTGTTTTAAATCTGATAATACTAAACTTGAAAATATAGTTATCAGTTGAAAAGGAAGAACATTCACAAAATAAGGACAAGAGGGCTGGAAAATGTATGCTGCTTATCAAATAGACTCCTTGCTCCCAGCACTAAGCTGTTATCAAAACCACCTTTAAGATAAAAGAAGCACTGATAAGACATTGTGTGACTTGAAGGATAACCTCTGATTAGGGTACTGTTTTCTAAGGATGTTATAACCTTATTTTTGATTTATTACAAACACTAAGAGATAACTTAGTCTAATATTGTTCTTGGTCAATTACCTACGCATGTACATCATCTTATTCCAGCCTTTCAAGATTTTAAAGCCAGGAAAAAAAATAAAAGTTTATCCTTTCATAGAAAGATTTTACTTATTTTAAGATGTAATTATACTGAATGATATTATCCTCATCTAGTAGTTGGCTTCACTAAATTCAGTACCTGTGTCCTAGGCTAAGACATTCATTAATCAGAGACCTACATGACGTATCTTTCAAATCTGGTATTCACTGTAGTATGTGTGTAAGTCCTTAAAGAGCCCTACTTTAGCACCTGTTCTTGATGACCACCTATCGCCATATTTTAATTAATTGTGTAGGAACCATCTTGTATTTCACTGCTGATATGGACACATAGTCAATCCAATTTTTTTAAAGTGTAATTTTATTTACTTTTATTTATTTATTTATTTATTTTAAAACCTGGTATAGCAGGGGGCAGGCTTACTCCATCTGAGAGCACATTGAATGCCTCAGTATTGAGCATCAAGGTTTTGGTTATCAGCAGGCAGTATCTGCTGCTCTCTTAAGCAACTTGGGTCCGCTTTGACTTAGAAAAAAATAATCCCTAGAACTTTGAGCAACATGATCTACTAGAAGGTGACCTAACTATGGCTGAGGGGATGGAACTAGATGATCTTCAAAGGACCCTTTAAAACCAAATCATTCCATTATTCTATAGGCACTGTAAGCACACTAGTCAATAATTAAGATAAAACCAGACACTTAAATAGATGAGCCACAGCATTTTGAAACCTTGGTAGCCAATTAGTGTGTCTAGCTCTGGGCTCCCCAGTACAAGAGGAACATAGAACTACTGGAGCAAGTCCAGAGAAGGGCTATGAAGATGATTAGAAGACTGGAACACAGGTTGTACAAGGACAGGCTGAGAGCACTGGGCCTGTTTATCCTGGAAAAGACTGAGGGGAGAACTCATCAAGTTGTATCTGAGGGGAGGGTGTCAAGAGAATGGAGCCAGTCTCTCTTTTGAGTTGTGCCGAGCAACAGAACGAGAAGCAGCAGGCACAAACTGAAGCACAAGAAGTTCTGGTTGAATATGAGAGGGCACTTCTTTACTGTGAGGTTGACAGAGCACTGGAACAGGTTGCCCAGAGAGGCTGTGGGCAACCTCATGGAGGAAAGGATATCACCTTTCTTAGAGATATTCAAAACCTGCCTGGATGACATCCTGTGCAATATGCTCCAGGTGATCCTGCTTGGCAGGGGGATTGGACTAGATGATCTTCAGAGGTCCCTTCCAACCTTGGCCATTCTGTGATTCTATGAATTGCTAAAACACACTGATGATTTCTTTGATGCCATTAGTTATAAACAAACAAAACAAAAAGCCCATGGAAAATAAACTAGACAATCAACCACGTGGATTTTGGGGAATATAACATCAAATTCCTGATGTGACTTTGGATGAATGACCTTTGAAAATTTACTAGGAGCTTGAGTGGGTGGGAATACTCTGAGAAAATATCAAATTTCTTGCTCTTCTGACCTTATTTGTCTCATGGTGTCTTGAGCTATTTCACTGCAGCCTTTGTTTTATTTATTATTTGTTTGTTTCTTTCTTTATTTTTTTTACTATAGATCCCTTAGTGTTTTGGATTGGAATTGTGATAGGCTCTCAATTTGCTGCCAGAGACAGGTAAGTAAGTTGTGAGTGCTTCCCATATTTTGTATCATTCAGCATGACTACGTTGCTCCCTAGGATTGATAAGGGAAAATATGTGGCAAAGGAAAAACGAGTGGCAGGAGATTCATCTCGTCTAGAGCATGTATTACGCTGCCTTGTAGAACAACTAGAACATTATGCTTAGACAATAATAATATAAAACAAATCAGTTTGCACAGGTACAGCAATACATTAGATGGCTTTCATTTGCATCATCATATTTGGGTTGCTAAGAAAGATGCAGATGATTCTAGATTAAGTAAGTAGAAATATCTGAGAGCTAAATTTGGAAGGTTAATGTGTATTTAGAGCTACTACGATGTCCTGTTATTTCTCATAACAGGGTTTATTTTTTTCAGTATTCAGGTGCTCAATTGCTGTCCTGAACATACAGGAATGTGATAATATGAGATCATGCATCTCACTTTAAAAAAAAAAAAAAAAAAAGGACTAGCATTCATAATTTCATACTCACCATACCAGAGTATATCTGTGGATTAAATCAAAATTCTCTTTATGATAATATATCATTCAATGACACTGAATTTGTCCAGGGGATTTTATGCTCTAATACTATCTCAAGATCCTTTTCATCATTTGAATTTAGTCTTTTAGTTACAGTAATAGGTTTAGATTAGCTAAGTTGAAATATTCGGCACGGACACACTATCATATTCATTTTGCTGATCCTCTGAGATTGGCGCAGTTAACATTTTTCAAGTCCCATTCCCAAAGAGCTTTATGTGAGCATAATGTTACTATACATTAAATCCAGCTAAAAGTGACATAGTTTAATGCTTCATAAATACTCCCGTTTGCCACCCAACTGCACTTAGCAAGCTCAGCTGACAAGGTGATCTGTACATCATTTCTCATGATGATTTATGCTGAAGGTTTGTAATTAAATTCTTTTCTTTTAGTAAGCTTTATGAGCAGCATGCATAGCAACATAGCACCAGCTCTCAAACTTTAGAGCTATTCTTATTTTATCTATTGACACAGTGATAGGTTATACACAGTATATGCAGACAGCCCAAAGAAGCAGAAGTAAACAGTAGATTCTGATTTACTGGGAACGATATAAGACAGTATGACTCAAAGTTCATACATCCAATCTTGCTATGTTAACTTTGTGAGAACTGAAACTCTAGGGAAAGTAGTAAAGCTATAGAAAGAAAAGAAAGGAAGAAAGGCTTTGCAGACACTTATGTTAGCAGAGGTCATAAAGATAGTTATTGTAAACTCTTGCAATGTGAAATTTGCATGGATTATTGATCCTCCTCTCTTATTCATATTACTTAAACTGCTTAAAAGCTACCACTAGAGCAGAAAGAAGCTAACGACAAGTATTGTCCTTCGACAAAATTTTATATTCAAAATAAATTTCATCTGTTTGCTAACACAGGTTACTAGGATTTCATTGCCATAGGATGTCTGTCTCTGAACTGGCATCCTACAGTAAAAAAGAATGCAATCCATGATGCTGTCCTGATCTCTGTCTCTGAAGAGCTCCACCTCATATGTTGCCTGTTCTGTGATAATGACAGGAGTTTCGTTCCATGGAAAAAAATGAAAGAGTTGTCAAGCAAAGGAAGATTCACATTTAAGGAAGATATGTATAGGTGCTGGAATAAGGCTACCAAAAATTCCATTGCCAAAATAAAAAAGGAACTCCATATTCATTTTAGTTTCAGGCAAAGTCCATTATTTAATACACTTTTTTTTTTTTTTTTTTTTGGTAATAGTCTTTCTGAGCACACTAATTTCTCGTCATTTACATATACGTGTATTCATTATAAACATTTGAAGGACAAATTTGAGCTTATTGCTGTCAGCTGTTAATTATAAAGATCTTGACAGATGAATTTATGTAAATTAGAAGTTAGGCTATTTTAATTATTTTTGTAGAAAGCATCTTCGAAGCGCTGCCTGTCCTGCAGTGTTGTTACCCAAAATGAGTTATGGACATTTCTATAATAACATCCATCATGACATAGTTCCATAAGTCTTTATGCAGTGGATATTTCATTGAAAGGGAAATAATCCTTCATGACAGAAAACTCTTCTAAACATAATTCTGAATCTTGACATAGCATTTGACATAGAATTTACTATGTATTTTCTTATGCCAGTGATCTCCACAAAATTAAACAAACAGAAAATTGTAATGAAAAAAGATTAATATGCAGGTTGGTTTATAAGTATGCAACTATTACATGAGAAGAGAAGAGGAGAGGAGAGGAGAGGAGAGGAGAGGAGAGGAGAGGAGAGGAGAGGAGAGGAGAGGAGAGGAGAGGAGAGGAGAGGAGAGGAGAGGAGAGGAGAGGAGAGGAGAGGAGAGGAGAGGAGAGGAGAGGAGAGGAGAGGAGAGGAGAGGAGAGGAGAGGAGAGGAGAGGAGAGGAGAGGAGAGGAGAGGAGAGGAGAGGAGAGGAGGAGAGAGGAGAGGAGAGGAGGAGAGAGGAGAGGAGGAGAGAGGAGAGGAGAGGAGAGGAGAGGAGAGGAGAGGAGGAGAGAAGAGAAGAGAAGAGAAGAGAAGAGAAGAGAAGAGAAGAGAAGAGAAGAGAAGAGAAGAGAAGAGAAGAGAAGAGAAGAGAAGAGAAGAGAAGAGAAGAGAAGAGAAGAGAAGAGAAGAGAAGAGAAGAGAAGAGAAGAGAAGAGAAGAGAAGAGAAGAGAAGAGAAGAGAAGAGAAGAGAAGAGAAGAGAAGAGAAGAGAAGAGAAGAGAAGAGAGGAGAAGAGAAGAGGAGTAGAACAGTTGGAAGGAACTTTCAAGATCATCTACTCCAACTACCTGACCTCTTCAGGACTTATCAAAACTTAAAGCATATTAATTAGGGCATTGTTAAAATGATTCAGGTATACTGACAGGTATGGGGCATCACCCACCTCTTTAGGAAGCCTTTTTCAGTGTTTGATTACCTTCACACTAAAGAAATTTTTCCTAATGTCTAGTTTGAACCTTTCCAGTCATAGCGTTATACTGTTCCCACGCATCTTGTCATTGATTACCAGGGAGAAGAGACCAGCACCTCCCTCTCTACTTCCCCTCCTCAGGAAGGTGTAGAGAGCAATGAGATCATCTCTCAGCCTTCTTTTCTACATAGTAGACAACCCAAATGTCTTCAGAATCTCTTCACAGGACATGTCTTCCAGCCTTTTTATTAGCTTTGCTAAGATACTTTTCAAGCATTTTAACATCTTTTTTTTTATTGTGGAGCCCAGAATTGCACCTAATATTCAAGCTGAGTTTGCACCAATGCTAATTATAGCAGGAGAATCACCTCTTTTAACTGGCTGGCTATGCTGGGCTTAATTCATCCTAAAATACTGTTTGCCCTTTTGGCTGCCAGGGCACACTGCTGACTCACAATGAGCCTACTGCCCACCAATACTCCCAGATCCCTTTCTGCAGGGCTGCTTTCCAGCCACTTGTCTCCCAGCCTGTACCTATGTCTGGCATTACTCCATCATAGATGCAAAACCTGGGATTTTCCTTTTTGAAATTCATACTGTTGCTAATAGTCCAGTGCCCCAATATATCTAGATCCCTCTGCAAAGCCTCCCATCCCTTCAGGGAGTCAACAGTACCTCCCAGTTTAGTGTTGTCATTAAACTTGCTAAGGAGACATTGCAGTCCTGTACTTCCATCATTAGAAACATATATGTCACATATAAAAACACTAGTAATTAAGCTGATGTCAGTTTATCACAAATAGTCAACATAAGAATTCATGTAGGGTGTTTGAAGGGCTAACAGAGGTAAAAAAGAATGCTTATTAGGTGTTATAGGCAATTACAGATTTAAATTAATTGAGGTGTGCTCATTACAATCATAGTGCTCCTTCTGAATATTACACTCCTTACTCATCAGACATGTAATGTGCTCCGCACATTCACACTTTTTTTATAAAACCTCTGCAAGTGAAAACTTAATATAAAGCATAACCAATATCACTTTTCTGCTTTTCAAGTCTAAGGAAAAAGATTCAAATTTTACAGAAATTAAATTTGGGGGTAAAATCTATTTTGTAGTAAGCAAGTGTTATTAATGTTCAATGTCGCATGTAAATATTTTAAAACAGAATTTTACTCAGATGTTAATGCTGCTTAGGGCCACTTCTTTGATACTTCATATCAGCATGATTAAAACACACACACACACATACACACACAAAACAGCAAAAAAATCTTAAGCACATGTTCCAGCTGTTTCAACTACAAAGAACACCCAGACATAAACCTGGTCTCCAACTGAACTTGGTCAAATGAAAATGAATTTGAGGCTGATTTATGCAAAAGAGCATGCTTTTGTCTTGATATTCTGTTGAATGACAAACATACAAGATCATATAAATGTCACCTAAATCCTGGTCTGTTATTAAAGAAGCATAGGATAACTTAGGTTAGAGGTCATTTAGAGCAATCCTCTCCACCAAGCAAACACAATTTCAACCTTAAGTCAAGTTGCTCAGGGTCTTCTCCAGTCAAGTTTTTTAAATCTCCGAAGATGGAGATTTCACAATTTCTCTGAGAAACCTGCTCTGGGGATTAGTCACTCTCACTCTGATTTCCTCCACTCTGGCCCTTTATATCAAATCAGAACTGTTTTTGTTCCAACCAAATTGTAACTGCACTCTGTGTCTTACTCATATCTTATGGGGAAAAGTTAGTACCTCTGCTAAATCAAACTCACTTAGTACTTCTGCTCAATCTCAACCAATATTGCCTTTTAAATGAGATATTATGGAAAATTACTTTATTACGTTATTTAGTAACCATAGGGTTACTAAAAAAAATGTTTTCTTTTTCCTCCCTCTCTTTACTGTCTGGAAAATCCTTTACAGAGTTAATATACCAGAGAATAAGCACATTACCATTTGTGTGAGTTTGTTTGTCCATGGGATTTTTTTTTTCTCTCATAAATCTCAAAGAAGCCTTTCTTACTCAGTGTTGGCAGTCATTAGTATGGGAAATGAAAGAAGATGCTATGTAATGTATATGGAAAAAATAAATACATAATTGGTATAAATATAAAACTGAGAAACACAGAGAACTGAGTCACATTAAGTAAACTGTAGCGCGAGATATATTTTGAATATGACAAAAGTGTTAGGGTATTGTATTATTCTTTCATATGCGAAGCAGAAACAGCAGTGCTTAGAAGTGTCACTTTGTGTCTCTGCCTGTATCTATTTTTGCATATGTTCGTACAACTGCAGGTGTTGTTAATACCAAACCTGAAAGGTGAAGAATTTGTTTCCACTTTCCCTTAGAACAGACATGAAATATTCACATTATTGTCAAAACTCTACCAAACTATACACCAGGCAAAACTTTTGAGGAAGCAAAACACACAGCTAAACATCACACATGCAAAACAACAAAGCAAAACACACATGCAAAAAGCATGGCAAAATATTCAAAGCTATATCACTTCCAAAATGTGATCCTGTAGAGTTTTAAAGAATGTCAGGAATGCAAGTAGATTTTTTTTTTCTTTTTTTCTTCTTCTTTTTTTTTTTTTTTTTTTTACTTTTTCTTCCTTGTGTGCTTTTTGTTTGTAGTAAATAAGAGGAATTTTATTTATTTATTTATTTTATTTGCCTCAGGCAAAGGCAAACCCATCTGTAGGATTGACTTTGCTCAGGGACATTGGTGCATTTGGTGGGTAATGTGGAAGGATGGGGAAGTCCAATGTGTACTTCAAGGGATTTAACTTGTGGTGAGAATAGCCAAGGTATTTAACTTGGGGTGAGAATAGCCAATGATTTGAATTGTATGATGTTAATTACTACATAATGCTGTATGTCATCATTACTGTGGTTGCTATATGTTATATCAGAGGTAATACAATAAGACCAGATCAATGAAGAATGAATTTTGATGGAACTAAGCAAAGTGCAGCAGTGATGGAACCAGAACTTGCCTCAGCATGCAACAATTCAACACCATTCACCATCTCTCCTGCCCAGAAGGACTGTTATGAAAGATGGGGATCAGAGTCATGGACTAAATGAACTCTACAGTCATTTTAGAGGGTTGGCCCACAGACTAAGGGAATTATATCTGTCTGTATATGTCAAAAGATATGTATGGTGATTAACAGGTGTAACATAGGTATGGGAAGTAAAAGTATGGGACCTGAGCATGATCTAAATGGAATGGAATAAGGGGTGGATATTGTCCTGGTTTCAGCTGAGATAGAGTTAATTTTCATATTCATAGGAGCTGGTGTGTGCTGTGTTTTAGATTTAGGAGAAAAATAATGCTGATAACATACTAATGTTTAAGTTGTTGCTCTGCAGCACTTACGCTAACTCAAGCAATTTTCAGCTTACCACACTGCCCTGCCACTGAGGAGGGTGGATGTGCACAAGTTGGGAGGGGACAGAACCAGGACAACTGACCCAAACAGACCAAAGGGATATTCCATACCATATGGCATCATGTGGGACAATAAAAACTGGGAGGGTTAGCCTGGGGGTATTGCTGCTTGGGGACTAGGCATCAGTCTGTGTGTGTTGAGCAATTGCATAGTTCATCACTGGTTTTAAAAATATATATATATATTATCATAATATAATATAATATAATATAATATAATATAATATAATATAATATAATATAATATAATATAATATATAACATTAATATAATTCAACAACATATTAATATACCATACCAATATTATTATCATAATTGTTATAATTAATATTTATTGATATCTAATATTAATTATTATTAATAATATTACAATTGATACTAATATTAATTAATATTGCTATTAATATTATAGTATGATGTTAATATAGTATAATATTATTAATATAATGATATATATTGTCATATCATAGTAGGGAATATAGTTTTCTGTTTCTATCCTATTAAATTGTCTTTATTTAAACCCATGAGTTTTTATTTTTATTTTTTTCCTTCTGCTTCCCTCCCTCATCCCACTTGGCACGGGGGAAAGGAGGGAGAGGAAAGGAGGAGTAAAGAGCTGTGTGGTGCTTAGCTGCCTGCTGAGTTAAACCACAACAGTTCTGCAACCTGGAGAGTTAATGATTGAAAAAAAAAATCTTTATGAATACTAAGAAAGGCTCTAAAATGGTACCAGAAAAAAGCTTAACTGATAACAGAAACCATCTACGTAGACAGATATTATGTACTGGCTTACTTTAACTACATTTATTGTGAAATGAATTTTAAGTAAGACCAGTTTTTGGAAGGCAAGTTAAGAGGGCAAGAGAGGAAATAAATGCAGTCTGGGCATTTATATCACATTTCCAGCACAAGTGAAAATAAGCAAAAGTGTAAACTCAGGTATGCATGCACATATATACAGGAACTCTATGAGTAAGAAGCTAGCTAGATATTGTGAAAGAAGTGAGGGAAAAAAAAAAAAAAAGAAAAAAAAAAAAACACCCAGAAGCATCAGTAAAGACAGGACATTAAAAATGCTAAAAGATAGGAAAAAAAATAAATTAATTTTTAGAGAAAAAGGCTTGATATAAATATATTGGTAAATATTTAGACACAAAAAGATAGGAAAAGGACTGTCTGAGTAAAAAAAAAAATGTATGTTTCTTCAGGAAATAGGCACAGCTATTTTCAGTATGTTTATGATTCTGTCAGTCTATTTATTTATTTATATATATATATATATATATATATTTTTTGTCAAGTGAGGATGTTTTCCCTATTGGAGTAAGCAAAAGATTTTTCCCTTCTCCAAATCTTTGGTAGTAAAACGTGCCGGTAATATTTTAAGATATCATGAAAGAATTAAAATTGTGATTAGTGAGGCTGGGAAGGGGGATCATTTAAATAGGAAACATTTATTATTTAATCTACATGCAAATATCCAATATAATGTAGAATATAAGTACCTTATCATTGGACAGAGTGAAGCAGCATACAAAAAGCATCCTTTCTTCACCTTACACATCCATTATTGTTGGAGCCCATCTCCAAGGATACAACAGCAGAACTTCCACGGCCCATGATTTCTATGCTTACTGGAATTATTAAGCTTACAGAAAGCTTAATTTTGTTTTAAACTGTGTGGTTAGGGTGCAAACTTGGTAATTTCTTCACTTAAACAAGTTGGTAAACTACATGTATATCAGAATCATAAGCAACTAAAACCTGGCAAGAAAACTGAACCAAAAAAGTACTTCTTAAACTTCTTAAATTTCTTTTCAGTTTAAATTAATAGTTAGCTTAAACATCAAACCTTAATCGACTGTTTTTTTGTTTGTCTGTCTGTTTGTTTTAACTGAAAATTGATTATCTGGAAATGGCACTAATAGAGGAACAGTGATGCTTAATCTAAGATGATACCTCTGAATCCTGTGAAACTGAAGCTAAAAGCCAATTAAATCCCACATCCAACAGTGCAGATGGTGCCAACCGGAGTAAAATAAATTTCATTGGTGTGAGGTAATGACCAAATATAATAGTAAGTGAATTGTGAACTGAATTGTGACAACAGTTAGAGGAAAACAGTACGAGATAAACCATTCTTCTTTATACAATTCTATTTTTCTGTATTTTGCTTGGGTTGCTTTATTTTCCTTTATTATGAATATCCTATAATGCTTTTGAGTCATAAATTGGTATGTTTATACATTTAATTGATAATACATACGTATCCTTATTTCTTATATTTTCTCAAATAACTTGCCGTATTTTTGAATTGTAAAGGCATGTCTGTACAAAACTGCTCTCAAAAAAGTAAACTGAGAATTTTGAGACATGCTAGGTACAGTGAACCAATTAGACAGAATATACTTAATCCTCAATAAATGAGGATTCTGAGAGTCTGGAGTTGTTCAGTGTTGGTATTTTTTATAAACAGTACTATATTTATCACTTGTTATGAACAGTACCATATATTATATGTTATAAACATGTGTTATATGCATCTGATGATTAACTCATGTTACCTCTACTTAATATTATAGTTTACTTCTTGATTCCTTAGTTTGAAACTGATGTGAATCAGATAATGAAGTTTATCTTTTACATTTCAGTATTTTTCTATGAGCAAAAAGCATTAATGTTAATGAACATATATGTGCCATATGGCACAGATATTCATATATATCCCTTTTGAGGGAACTTTGGAAATAGTTTTCTGTATTCCATTATGGTCTTCAAAAGCAGTAGATCAGACATCTGTAATTTTGCCAAGTTCGAACTTGTAATGCAAAACACAAGTGCATATCTACCATTTTTATGTTTTCCCAGGATTAAAAATGAGGCTTGAAGCCTGATACACTCTTTGCACATAATAGAACTTGGAAGTTTCATGCAATGACTTCTTAGTCAGTGGAGCAGTGAACTGCTTGCAGCAGTTGTTTCCTCTGTTTATTTGGAGCTGTGCTGTGGTGCACACCACCATGCAAACGTGATCCTAGTATTTCAAAAACCAATTGCTTAAAAAATGGAAAACAAACAAACAAAAAAAAACCAATCTTTTCAGTCTCAACACTGAAACTCCCATCTTGTCAAAACAAAGAAATGAACAAAATCAGTCTTATTTCCTGTCATTGAACTAAAGCAAAAATCCTTCTGGGGACTGGTCATGCTGATAAGACTTAACAGTGAGCTCTGATGTACTTTCTTACAGACACATGAAATCGGGCATCATCAAGCACAGAAATCTGTTTTGTTATCGAATAATCTGTGCTCTTGGATATGTTTGTGTATAATCCCTGCTGATGACAACACAATTCACATGTTCATATTGAGAAAAGAGACACCATTTTCCCTGTACCTGACTTAGCAAATGCATAATGGCTGCTTCTACAACTATTAGCACTGTTTTCTTAAAGACTTTCAATTTTTTCAAATATTTCAGTAATGATGGAAACAGAAGAATATTTTTTCACAAGGAGAACTAAAACAATTGATAAAGCACCAAATTAATTCCTTACTTGGTGACTTCAATTTAATTCTGCTTCATTTACAGATAAACTCCCAATGGCACAAGACAAGCTTCATGGTTTCAGAAGTGAAAAATACATTACATTCAATTCTTCTTAAAATAAACAAACAAAAAAAAATCAACCCAAGAACAAGAAAGAATACCACCATCATAGAGTTATATAGCATGCTTTTCCAGACAAAAGTTGGTAAATGAAGTATCAGAATCAAAACACAGTATCAGACCACAGTGTTCTGTGTTGCCAGTATGAGACAAAACATTTCCCTTTGTATCTGTATTTCTATAGAGGACATATATACCCCAGGTATTCAGGAAAGTTCTCCCACTACAGAAATAATCCCTGAGAATCTGCAGATACAACATCCTGCTCACATCATCAACTCTGCTCCTTGGTGCAGAGTTTTATTCCCCAAATAAAACTTCCCCCGAAAAATTCCCCAGTCTTATTCCCCAAAACTATGGTTAATTATGCCTGATTCAAAAAGACTGTGGACCTATATCTTTCATGTGGGTATGCATATTAACATATGTTCCTGAAAGTAGTGGTCTTGTACAGCATTGCCTAGTAGCTACAAGGAAAACCAAAGCTTAGCAAACAGTGAAGATCACCATTTTCACACATGTATATCAAATCTTATTCAGAGGAATTTTTCCACTAGGAAAGAACTTTTATTGTTTTGTTTGTTTGTTTGTTTTTCTTCTTTTCCAGAACCTTAGTTACTCTGTTTGCAACAATACCTAGTTTATTATTGATAATAACCTAAGAGATAAATTCTGCATTTTCTGCTTCTTTAATAATTGCTACATAAAATCTTTAAATGAAACGTCTACCATATCAATACAGCAAATTACAGGAGAATAAGGACCACAAACTGCATTTGCCAAAGTTCCTTAAATCCCTACTCTGTATCCCACAGTAATACAGGGTAGCAGGAGCAAAAGGCAATCTGATTATCTGTGGGAATTTTCACACATATCTTTGAAGAAGTAAGGTATACCAAGAAGCCCCAAAGCCCTCATCTTTGTTTTTTGCACTCCACCCTCATCGGGGTATTTGTCTACTCTAATTAGCAAATGTGTTTTAACATCCCTGGTTTCATGCCTTGGAGGTTTTTGTCCCCCATCATTCTTCATAATCTTGAGGTAACTGTAATAAGGAAATGCAATGCAATAAAATTGTAATAATGAGGAAGTAGTCATATAATGCCATTAAACAAAAATTGACTTTTCTTAAAATAAGATCTGTCACATTCAAATGTGTTTCTTTTAAAATTATGTTAAAAAAAATATATATAACAAATAAAGGTGAATAAAAAGGGTATATAGTGTACCTTGCATACTATATTAACCTGCTAATTAAAAACCCTCCCTTGAAGAGTTTTGAGGATTCACAAAAAGATTAATCTGAAGGTATTTATATGTCAATTATATTATATGTCAATTGGATGGGGCTAGACTCTTTTCAGTGGGGTCTGGCAGCGTGACAACAGACAATGGGCACAAAACTTACTACAGGAAGTTCCAGCTGAATAAGAGAAAAGACTTCTTTACTGTGAAGGTGACAGAGCACTGGCACAGGTTTCCCAGGGAGGCCGTGGAATCTCCTTCTCTGGAGATAGTCAAAACCCACCTGTATGCCATCCTGTGCAACATGCTCTAGGTGACTCTGCTTGGCAGGGGCGCTGGACTAGATAATCTCCAGAGGTCCCTTCCAACATCAACCATTCTGTGATTCTGTGATTCTGTGATTTAGTCTGAGACAGACATTTTGCACATTGATTTTCAGTGGATAATTAATCATTCAGGATAATCAAAGACTTCTATTTTTTCAAAGGATGGTCAGACCCATTTTTTTCGTCACACTTATATTTCCCATCCAGTTGGATGTTATAGATAAATTTCTGCTGCCTAAGTGAAAAAAATAATTATGATCTACAGGCACCATAATAAAGGCTGTTCAAATATCACTGCACCCATACAACATAAAAATCTCCCTTTTGGGAATATGTCCCTGAAATATTTTGAGGATTTCAGGATTGAAAAAAAAAAACAAAACAAAAAAGAGGATGAATTACCATGATATTCATGTGGTCTAGATTGCAATGTTTGAATATTTATTAGTTTCTTTCTCTAAGAAAAAAATATTCTGTGAATGGGAAATCACTGAATTGCTAGCAATGTTTTTCTCATTTCTTCTGTCTTTCTATAATATTAATCTTTAGTTGTTTTTAATAGAGTTTTATGTTTAGAGACAACAGCTGGCAATTAATATACAGATGCACAGAAGATTCATTTTCAGCCTACTGTATACTTTATGAAAGGGAATGAATGAAAATAATTTTTCTATGCAAAACTGCATGTTTGGGATTCACTAGGCATGGAGTTTTTACACAAACTCCTACCAGCACACTCAAGGGTATAAAATCCACTGCATGAATCTGGAATAAAAGAAGCCTAATTTTTATCTTTGAAAAATGCATGCTGTTTCCCCATTGCATGCTCTTTCCCCATTAAATCAACAAATAAAAATGTGGGCAATTACTATTTCTACATGAAGCACTATGTAAATTACAGACTGAGACTGTGAATCTACCAGAGGTGATTAAATGACTGTCATGCACATATATTTTTCCTTTCATAAAGCTCCATTCTTTATTTTTTATTTTTTGTAAATACTGAATAGAGTTCTCAGATTAACACAAGGAATTCAAGAAAAACAGAATGTTAAATGTTTCTCTAGTCTTAGCAAATTATGAATTATGAAAGCTCTCTTTTGATTACTGTCATTAAGAAGGTATATAGACCCAAAACAAAGAAGTATTATTATTATTTATTAATTTACTGGCCTCCTAAAATGTTCTTTGTTATAACTATACAAAGGCTTAGCATATCTTGTCTCTGATTTTATCTACCCTAGGGAAAATAGACACATTTAATGATAAATCTCAGATTTTGATTGAATTAATTTTAACTTATTGGCAACATTCTAGAAAATAAATTTTCATTTAGAAACATAAACTACATGTTTTATTAAAGTATCTGTCTACTGTTTCCTAAGAATCAACATGATTCCCTGTATTGTCACCTCCAGCGTTGGAAGAACTGAAATAAGCTACAAAGGACCAAAAGAAAGCTCTCTGAGTATTAAGTCTAACTCCTCATTTTCACAGACAGCTATCTCATGCATTATAACTTCTGACTACCTTACATCAAATCAGTATAACACTGAAATCAATAAATATATATCAATCAATTTTAGGTAACTTCTTGCAACATCTGAGAAAGTGACCATCTCTTTGAATCATTTTTCCAAACAGTTTCCTCTGACTATGCTCTCTCTTCTGTTACAGTTTTTCCTATGTTTTCAAAAACTTCAGATGTCCAGGGCTCTGTCCATTTTTTCTCTAGGTTGATATAAACATTATTTGGCTTCTCTAAACTGTCTCCCTTTGCCATCCCCACTCTTTCCTTCCATGGACTGTCTCTTATCCCCAGTTCTTGCAAAAGGACAAATATCAAGGAAGGGAAAACAAAGTTTTAGTTTGATGCCACTAGTGAAAAAATAGGTTTTAACCTGGACTGGGTTAAAATTCCTCTACACCTATCTTTCCATGTATAAATTTTCAGCTCACTGCTGGCCTACAGAGTTATGTTTCCTTTCTCATATGATGTCTCACATCAGAGCATCACCATGAAATACTGTTAACGGGAAGACATACTCCATCCACTGCTATCTACATTGCTTCTGCATCAGAGGAATGGTAGGAAAGCAATTTAATAAAGTGTTCTGTATTGAGATACATTTTTAGCACAGATTAAAATATGGTCACTGCACATACACCATTGTGGTTGTATTGCAATTCCAAATGAATGACATAATTCCTAAAGTATGAACTCCAGAGCATTAGCAATAACAATGACAGAAATGCTGTCCCAGAGTAAAACCAAAAAAAAAAAAAAACAAAAAAAAACCATAGTGATTACTTTTTAACAGAAAATATATATAAAAAGTAGTCTATCAGTTAAGATGACAAAATAATATGAACAAAAAGAGAACCTTAACTTTGCTTTCCTTCAGTTCAACCTTTTTCGTTCATTACTAGAGGTATGATTCAGTAGGTGTCACTGTTTCCCCAGAGCAACTACTAAACCAGCACATCAGCAAAAAATAAAAGCAAACAGTACTGCTAGAAGAATTGTTTTATGGAAACCAAAGCAGATCTAAATCCCTTGCCTTCATTACAAAATCCCATTACAGTTTTCACAAGACTACAGGCCTGTATAGATTCTTTTTGAGTTCTTGTCAGTTCTTTTGCTCCTTCCACAAGAAAGAAACACATTCAGTACCACTATATGAAAACTTAGTATTAGTCTTGGTATTAGTCTTCATTAGAAAACTTGGTATTAGTCTTCATGTCTTGTATCCATTCACTTTTCAGTAAAATAAATGAGTGTTCAGTATGCAGAATCAAGAATAAATCAAATGATCAACATAATTTAGCATCATTCACAATCTGCTGTTCAATATTAATAAGCAGTTGCTAAATAAGTTTAATTCTATCTCTACTTGCTGCAACGCAAACAATTTTTGCATTAAATTTTAATTGAACAATGTAAAACATACACAATTGAGTGCTAGTATTTTAGAGAAGCCACAGTTTTATTGGCATGCCTCCTTTTGCAGTTCACTTTGTAATGACTTTCTATTCAGGGCACTTAGAATATCTTTAAGCATTCAAGACAGCTTTCAGACTTGACTGCACCTCTACGACTTGACTGCACCTCTACTGTTATGGGTGTAAGTGTCTCAGGCTGAGGTGTAGCTAAGAGTATAGGATACGGAAAAATGCTAGACATGACACGAAATCACCAGATGTGCTAGATAACAATGTGAGAAGCTGTAAAATGTTACAGATAACACCATGATGGTTATATGGTGTTATATGGTGGCAGGATTTCACCAATGCTTAAATTTTGGACTAATGTGAGAAAAGATCAGGCTTCACAGATCACTGACAGGAAGTTCTGTGCACCTTTGGGAAGTTGAATCCTGCATATAAACTTAAATAATCTAGGTAACAGTATCAGAAATACCAAATCTGGATGCAGATATAGCAAAACTGGGACCAATGATGAGAAAGTAGTTACTAGAGAGTTGTTTATTTTGGAGGACAATAGAGCAGAATTTAAAAGGTGGCAAAAAGGATAGTCAGAAGAAGGTATAATTAAAATTAAATTAAATTAAATTAAAAAAAAAAAAAGGGGGGGGGATCAGTGCTGTGTAGGGGCACCTAATTGATAGCTCTTTGCTTTAGCAGTGCAGCCTCAGCCAGGACAACAGAACAGTGTTCTACTTCCATGGACGGAAGGGGAAGGGAGCAGGTGAAGGGAAGGGTCCATGGCTATCAGAAGGGTACGTGGACAAAAGTCTGAACATAGCAGTATTGCTGTGTTGGTGCCTATTGCAGGCCTGTTATTGATGTCATCAACATCTACATAACCAGTTCCTGACACCTACATATTTCAGGTATCAGTGCAGTTCTGTGGCTTTCAAGACCTATATTCTGAGGTTTGGTTATCAACAGGATTATTAAACAGAAATGTCACAATGTCATATGATGTCAGATGATACAATGTCATACAGCTGCATTCTAGTCTCACAAGCCAATGCCTCAGGGCACTTACTGAAGTATTTCCTCTTTTGAATCTGTTGTCCCAATTCCAGGAAGTATAAACATTACTTATCTTTCCAGGTTTAAGGACCCCAATTGCTTCCAAGGAAATGGACATAAAAGAAGCTTTTAACTATAGGAAAATCTTTGTCCAGAGGAAACCAATCCAAAACCCAATGTCATTATCATAACACTTATAGTAAAGTGCAGACAAAATTGCTCATGCTTTTCTAAGTCAGTAGGATGCCAAATATAACAGCTTTAACCACTCATGCCATGTACAGTGATGAGATATTTCTCCTTCCGGAAATGAATTAAACAGTTATGTACTTATACCTCAAGCTTCCTCTTCTTTACTATTTGCTCCTTAACATGCCTCAAATGCACAGACTGTCTCCAAAGTCTGCAATAACCACCATTCAACAGTGAAGCAGACTCACTGTGTAGATTATATTTCTGCCAGCGACTCTTACATGCAAACTTTGATGATTGTGATGAGGAAGTATGCAAGGTCTTTTCAGTATAGGTTTTGTTGCTTGTCTAAAATAAATATTGTCTGTTTTATAAAACCACTGAAGAAACTGAGAAAAAGAGAAAAAAAAAAAAAAAAAAGAGAGAAACAGCTTAGGAGAGAGAAATGGGATCTAACACCGAACACAAGCGGACCAATATTTTAAGTACAATATATTTATATTCAGTTTACAACTGAATTGAACTGACTAGTGACTTATGAGTCACACAATGAATTTCAAAATACAGTCTCCGTATTCACAAGATAAAACACATCTTCTAAGCCAAATACATAAATCTCTATCAGCTCCTATATTATCCCAGCAGAACAACAACAAAAACACAAGAAGCAAAACCTGTAACTATAGGCCACATTCAAAGAAAAGAACCAGTACTTTATGAAATAGGCTATTAAATAGAAATAAGTTGGTCTTCTTTGAAAAGCCTTTTGGTTAAAATATAAATTGTCTATGAGACCATAATGGAATAAACACAATAACAGAAGAGGACGGTGTGATTCTAAAATTACTTATTGTATAGATTAACTTCCAGTAAGAGAGAGTGGGCAAAGTGAAATCACTTGCTAACTTTAAAAATTAATTTGTGATTTTATGAAACACATTACAGACAGGATTGAGACCACATAACTGAAAATGAATTTTGCCATCGAGTGGTATATAGGCTGGGTTAAGATTTTGGGATGACTGTTAATGAATTCATAAGGCTAATCAGTGTTTAAAAGGTGATGAAACCAGACACAAATTTCATTTACACAACTAATTCTAAAATGAATATATAACTAATGTAATTCCAGAGGT
Source organism: Netta rufina (assembly GCF_964035555.1). NCBI lineage: Eukaryota > Metazoa > Chordata > Aves > Anseriformes > Anatidae > Netta > Netta rufina. Next base: position 55,838,950 of record NC_140124.1, read on the forward strand.
CTTTCATGCACAATCTATTTCTTTACCAAGAGCTCAGTAATGTCCTTACTTGCAACACAAGTTCTAAATCTCATTTTCTACAAAACATCCTAACAAAGCTTTTCCATTTATAAAAAAAAAAAAAAAAAGAAAAAAAAATAAGATGAAACTTCTTTCACACTTTCTGCATTTTACAATGTGTACAAAACCACCTCATCTATCAGATCATAAAAGGCACATTAGAATAGTATGTACATATGTATATATTATTATTTCTTTAATTTACAGATAGCAAGAAGGCTTGTCATGTAACCACATAGCTTTCCACAGAATTCATGAAGAGAAATTTGGATTAAATGCACTTATAATACTGTTCACTATACATTTTGTATCTTTTTTTATTGTCCTATATTCTTCCACAGTTTAACAAACAAATAAATAATCAGAATGAAATGTAAAATTGATGCTTATTTCATTTCTAAAATCTATGCCTTGTAACCTGAGAATTTATCAGTTGTTTGGAACATGTAAAAAGCCTTATATGGCTTAACTGATGTACTACTTCTAATCTGAGGTAGGGAATAGGATGAATAGGAATAGCTAAGATGCTCAGAAACTGGTTAGTGAAGCAACTGCAAGTATAGTTGACAGTTTTTTCCCTTCCTCAAAAAAAATAAAATGAGAATAGTTTATTTATTGACACTGCAACTGTTGGAGATATACTGGAATACTAAGGCAAGTCTCTTGCCATTCACTGGTTATGTGTCTGAGGCAGGAAAAAAAGTGGTTGCTGCAAGATTGAGAGTACTGACTTCCTTTTTCACCCTCAAATCTACCACACTGTTAAGGTTTATTGTCTCCTAGCTACTACTTTGTGCAGGTGTGTTAAGTCCAATCACAACCTTTTCCCTCAGAAGCAGGAAGGCTTCTTTATTTTCCTCATGTTACACAGTTTCTTATGCAACACTAAGTTTGAAAAAGAACAAATGCACAGTTTTTATAAGAAGTCAAAAGTTTATGTAGTAAGCATTCTTACTGCATTCTTTCTCCAGGAAGAAAGACTGTCCTAAATTAAGTTGCCTGTCCTCATAATTTTAAAATTAGCATGTTCTAAGGACTAAAGCTGTTTGATATCCTGTAGAAAGTCTACAATGACATATTTGGAATGCATATTGGGCATTTAATTTCAAATACAATTTACTTTTAGTTTTGAGTACACAGTAAAGAGAAAAGGTCTTTATCAGATATTATTTCAGAAACATCCAAATATAGAGAACACGTATGAAAATTTCAAAAAGAATATTATATTAAGGTTTTATTATAAAGTTAAAGTTTAAAATTTTTTTTTTTTTTAAATAAAGTTTTTTTTTTATAAAGTTAAAGTTAAAGTTAAGGTTTTATTATAAAGTTAAATTCAATCGTTAAATTCAATTTTCAGTTGTTTAGTTGTTTCTAAAATTGTAATTATTTTGCAGAAATGTACTGTGATAATTGTTTCCTTCAAATTACTATTTTTCTATCAAAAATCATTCAGGCCAAGCAGTACAGCTTTCAAAGATAAATACAACGTTTGCCTAATACAATTTGTGGCTATGTTTTTCTTTCTCTCTCTCTCTTTTTTTTTTTTTTTTTTTTGGGGGGGGGAGGGATTCAGAAATTTGTGAGAAAAATTGAAATTTTGTATGAAATTGCTTAAATGACATCTATATAACATTAGCATATAACAATAACATGTTATTTTTTCCTTTTTTTTTGACTCATAAACTAACCAGAAAAAAATGGAATTTGTGGATGACCAGTGAGAATTAATAAATATTAATGGCTAAGATTTCAGAAAATAAACTCTTCTTAGTGTATATATTGAATCTAGCACACACTAAAAGTAGAAAGAACTAAGCCACTCCCAGGGGGCAGCATTATGATCATGCTAATCAATCAGAAATAACGTCTTTATTATTATTATTGTTATTATTGTTATGATGATGATGATGATGATGATTACTGAAAGGTAAGGACTCCATCTCTCTACTGCCAGTCACTTTCTTCTAGAAAAATGACTGGCAGATTCAACAACAAAAAGGAAGGAATTAGCAGATTCTAAAAGGGGAATGAAAAAACAGGGTAAGAATAAACAATGACTAATCAGAACCTGAAGAGAGAAACTGACTGTGGACTGAGAGACAGAAGTGGTTAGACAAGACTAAAAGTGAAAACTAGACATTGTGGGAGGCCAAGACAACTAGATACTGGAGAAGGTAAAAGACTGAGAGCAACCAGCCAAGGGAATGCTGAAGTTTTGAAAAGATTATCTCAATGAGTCTGTACTCTGTCTGAGAAAGGCAGATACAAAACAAGCCAGAAAAGAATCTGTAGTGCCAGGTGAGTTAAACTAGTTACAAAAAGAATAAGAACAAAAGGAGAAATAGGTTGAGAAAAATGCAACTCCAGTTTAAAGTCCTCTTTACCAGCTTGGGTAGCCTATGACTGAAGATGTTGCTGACCCTCATCAGCATGCCATGTTTCTCAAAGCCAGTCCCATGCTCCCCTGGCTGTACCACCAACCATCAGCTGATTTGTCTGATTAAACTGGCTCTTTCAACCTCCTTCCCTTTGACCGGGAGGACTGATTAAACAAAACAACAACTTGTGCTTCGGAGTCCCTTACTGTTGCTCCCAGGGCTCTGTAATCCCTCTTGATAATCCTCAGACTGCTCCTAGCTGCACCACTGGTGCACACACAAGACAGCAGCAGTGGAAAATAGTCCTCATGTTGTACATGGTTTGGCAGTCTCTTGGTGACATCCCTGATATGAGTCCCTGGTGAACAGCAGACTTCTCTCAAGAGCAGGTAAGTTCAGCATACATGTATATGTGCCTCTGTACCTCTCAGAAGAGAGTCGTCTACTATTATCATCTATTGCTTTTTCTTAGTTGTACTGGCTGTTATGTATGGTCAGGCTGTCTTACTATACTGGCTGCTCTGGGAAAAGTTAACTCCACCTCCGCAAGACCCCATACAACTTTACACCAAAACTGCTACAAAATTATTTGCAACGTAAAATCATGGGATGTATCTTCTAACCACAATACCACAATAATGTTCTCTAAATATGTACTTCTCTTTCACTAACAGGTCAGAGAATTGCCTAATCTTGTGGAGACCACTGGAGACAATATCCTTCTTCCACTCAGGGTAGGATCATACATTACTATTAATCCAGCAACACAGCTTGTTACTGGTATAATTAATGTTCTTCCAGAGATATCATTGAAATTACTTATAAAGCTGTGCTGTAAGCCAGATCAGTAACATCAAGTTAAACAAACAAACAAGCACATCACAAACAAGCACATCATCTGTCATAGCTGAGAGCCCACAAAGAAGACATTTAGACAAGCAGCTCCATTGGCTAAGTGGAGGAGATGAACTGGAGCTGAATTGGAGGCATCTGCCCTTGCCATCAACAAAAATTGCGATATAATAAAAAAATTGCAATATATAACCTCAAATAACATAAAACAGGCAGCATGCAAGCCTCTGTCTCTTCGACATAAGTCCAAAGAGTTTCCTCCATATCCAAGGTTAAGCCTAAAAGAGGTAGGCATAAGTTTCATAAATACGTTTTTGTGAGACTAGGATGCATCAATCATGTTTGCTTTGAACAGAAACAGACAACAAGCCTCTGTATTTCAGCCAAGCATGTAAGACAGTTGTCAGCAGGAACTTTTTTTCACATTTTAGCACCAGTATTAGCCATTTTTATAAGACAAGCAATAATATTTACATGAAATGATTAGGAAAAAAAAAAGTGTGAATGCTGTAAGCAAAGCATTCACTTCTTTTGCATAAGAATATTTTACCATTTGCTTTTAATTTAATAGCTCACTGAAAGAGTGAACCTTCTTTGGTTTTGTTGTTTTTAATTTTATTGATTCTATTTTTTAAGTAAAAACTGGGAAAAAAATGTTGCAGTTCTTCATATAGCATTTAAAAAAAAAAAAAAAAACAACTTAGAATTTGAATTTCACTTATCACTAAGATAAAGAGGTCATTTTCCTTCAGCTATTACTGCTTTGACTTAGGCGAATTTAAATTTTTAGTCTTCCATGTATGGGGTGCATCTTCCTTTGTCCTCCAAACATGTATAATGTAAACTTTACACTATTTTAAAAGGAAAGCAAAATGAGAAAATCATGACAGTAAAACCTTCATCACATATCAAGACAAGTCCTTTTAACTTTGATCTGCTGATGATAATTGTAATTAAATGCCTACTGAACCTACATACAAGAATGATTTGTAGATGCATATTTAGATGCCAAAATTTCACATCTGCATGACATGGAATATGTCCTTCATGGAATATAATTTATGACCTTCAAAACAAAATCATCTTACTAAATTCAGGGAATTTCTTCTATCTCTAAACATTAGTCTTTAAGAATGCAGAACAAAACGCAGAATGGATATTGGAGGATATGGCTAGATGAGACAAAAGTGGATTTGATTCATCTCATCACAATGACTTCACAACCTCTTCACAGCAGCAGATGGAAATGAAACACACCCTACACTGTTATGTAAGATGGACACATCAGCATCTGATCTTCCCATAATATGAAAATATTCTAACTATGCTCTTCTCTAACCCAATAATATCCATATTTTCCTTCTAATGGGGAGAATCCCTTTTAGAATCAGGAAATAAAGCAAAGTGGGAAGGTGATTACAACTCATGATACAGAAAGTTTGATGTTTCTTTTGAAAAGTATTTGTGTTTATTCTATAGCAAAAGCTTTACAAATTTCTTCTATCTTTTTCCAGCATTAGGAGCAAACAAATTTTATTTTTGGGGGAAACAGTTTGTCAAATTTCCCTTTTAATCAGCTACACCTCTGAGTCTCTTCTTCCTGTAATTGTAAAACTTACTTAAATTAGTTTTAAGGCCTTTTTTCCCCTTTTCTTGAAGCTTTAGCTTTTGAATTAAGAATTAGTTGGCCAAGCTTATCTCAAAGGGACTCTCAGAAGCTGAGTTAGTTGTTTACAAAGCCACAGGTTTATAAGGGAACTGCTGACATATCAGTATAGACACCAATACAAAGGTAATAGTAGGATATGACTTCATTTAGCAGTATATTTCTCTTCTGGCAGGGGAATTGTTTACCACTGTAGACACTGTTTAATATATTAATATTATATAGTAATGATTTTAGATAATGTCTATCTTTCTAAAAAGCAGATATAAACTGAGAATGGAGTTTCACCTTCTAGCATCAAGAAAAAAAAAGGGCTGAGAAGCACAAACTAATAAATACCTAACAACTAAGACAGTCCTACTGAACTGTTCAGTTTTTAGCCATACAAACTCTGAAGAAGAATCCTCATTGCTGCAAAACAGGTTGCAAGAGAGCTGTTTTCCTTCCAAAGAAAATTATCCACAAAATACAGCAGGAATACAGCATATAAAAACATATCTGTACACACATAACATACACAATGTGCACAATGCACTGTGATTTTCTTATTCTGGCAGAGATACTTCACCATATCTGGTCTTATGAAGCAGTACAGCACCAAGGGACAGGAATGCAACACGGAAAAATATATGAAAACAGACTACCTGACTGACAAATTTAAGTATAAGCACCAGTGATTATCAAACAGTTTGCTTTGCTTTAGCACTTACAGTATCTGAACAGTTGTGATGATTAAAGGACAGAGAGATAGGAAAAGAAAAAAAAAGAAAAAAAAAACATGGGCAAAAGTATTCTTTCATAAAGTGATATAATTGGAGAATTGGACACAGTTTCCGGGTTGAGGCTTAAGGAGTGGACTTATATTATAGTTTTGTGTTGGTTTTGTTTGTTTGTTTGCTTGTTTTTCCCAAATGAAACAGCTGGTCTAATTGAAATAAACACAAACAAACAAATAAAGAGAAGAAGGTTTCTGCTTTGTGAAGCAACCTCTTTCTGGTGTTATCACAGAAAGTTGGTAATAATCTGTAAGACTGTGTTCCTCATTAGTCTCCTGAAGAGAGAACAAATCATGCAAACAATCTCTGATCCTTTGCCATTGGCTAAACTGGATTTGACTTCTTAATATCTTTTCTCTATGCCTGAGATACCTTAAAGGTACGATAGGATGGGATAGTTAACTGAATATGAACATTTATTTAGCTGTTACTGTGAAGGCTGTATCCAACAATATTACAGGGGTCAGAATGTCCTCAAATCTATAATACCATTTTATTCAAAACTGACAACTCTCACATCTTTGTTTCTAACAAATCATACAAAAGTTTGTTTGTTTGTTTTGTTGAGTGGAAATAAATATAAGTACACACATTGTTCAATAACAAACTCAGCATAAATAATGTAACCAAGGCCACAATCATTTTATCAGGTGAAAAATATTATTTCATTTTCCTCAAACTTTAATGAAGTTGTTTTCCATTTGGCAGAAGGTCTCTAGATTTGATTTACAAAAGAGACATCTGTAGAGAAAAAACCTTTAAATATCACACAGATAAAAACATCTACTTATTAAAAAGTAGAAAAAACTCCTGGAAAAATAAAATATGCTTTTAAGAATATAAAGCTTCATTCATATATGAAAAGCCACCTCAAAATTGTATTTTAACTCTGAACAATGGCAATGGTAGCAAATGATACTGGGATGATGGGGAAGGGCCATAAATGATGAAGGTGGATGATGGGGATGATGATGGACCTACATGGAATTTTCATTTTCTTTTGCTTAAACATTCTTTAAGAATATACAAATAATGTATAAAGATGGATTTAAATATACATTAGCAAATGTGTTTATAATGAGCTGTTGAGAACTAATACATTTATCTGTGAGATGACTACCATTAGTCATCTATATGACTACTCAAAAATACATGTTGAGTAAAACAGTAATACCTACCATGTATTCAGTATTAAACAGAAGCAGTACATATCTCAGGTAAAGGAAAATTTTCCATTTGATTTTTATATAGCTCATAGGACTTTCTGTAAACCCATGCTTGTTCACACCTGTTCTTTTCTGATAGGTCATATGTGATTACATGCTGGTAACTACAAATTCTGTGGATTGGGCCTGCTGCAAACACAAGAAAAGCTGGCTTTAACCAGTTAGGATGATTTGACTCCGAAAGTTATATATTGTTAACAGTATTAAACGGAAACCCTTTTCTATGGAAACATTGCATATCAGTTACTGATAACTGTAAGGTCCAGTTCTTAAACAGGGTAGCTGCTCTTTTGCTATATATGTACATGAGGATTCAATCCCATCTCCACTCTGCACATTTTACATAAGTATACAACCCAATATAGGCAAACATCTAGGCAAAAAAAAAAATCCTCAGTCATTTCTTATACAAAAAGAAAAAAAAAAAAAGAAAAAAAGAGAGAAACTATTTTATAGTACTGAGTTGTTAAAAAAAATACACCTCCTGCTATACTTTCAACACAACAGGTTCCCTGTTAAAAATTAAACGCAAAGGTATAACTTGAAAAATGTCTAATTTAGGTTTCAGTATCTTTGTTAGAAAGCAAAAGGAAAGCAAAAGGAGCAAAGAAGCAAGAACAGACTGAAGATAACAGAGAAAGAGCTACTTTTGATGGGTGAAAAAATAAAAATAATAGTAAAAAAAATAATAGATGGAGTAGATAAAATTATGGATTTAATGACCCAACAGCACACAGAAGCAAAAATATACAATATGTCACAAAAGATCAATGAATGTTCATATTTTAGGAGCTTGTTAACTACATTCAGTAAAGGAGATAAAAGAATTTGGGCAAGGGATGGAAAATCTGTCTCAAAAATAGTCAACCCTATCAAACCTGGCAAGATATTTAAATCTAGTGAAAAGGTCTCTGGAGAGTATGTAGTGGTGTATTGCTTACTGAGCTGGCAATAGTATTATCACTGGGAAGATGTGCTTAAATAATTGTAGTAGACTGTTTTTTCTTTTTTCCTCCAGAAGCAAAAATCATTAGTGAAATCATCAGAGGCTACCATACTTCAAACAAGTTGACTAACTTGTCAGAATTTACCTCTGAGTTCTGAATTGTAGAAATAAACCAAATCAATCAAAACAGCTACACTGCAAGATGAGTTTTCTAAGAAGAAAAAGGATGCTAAGAACCAACATCATTTTGTTCATGTTGTAGCTATGAAGTTGTTCTGAAGCAGTGTACATTTTTAACTTTTCAGGGCTAAGTGGGATTACCTCTTGCTGTTACTGTCTGCGTGCACTGGAATATTATTGTTCTACTTGTTAAATGCCTTCTTCTGAATTACAGTCTGAAGTAATTCATGACTAGTTTATATCCACTTTTTACTATGCCATTAATTATGCTTTTGATTATAAAGCTATTATACCTCCCTGACAACTGCACTATGAAATGTTTTCAGAAAACATTCATATTTCTCTTCTAACATTAATTGTGCTTGTGAAACAGCCCATGTTATTTTAGGTTAAATTAGTATATACATTCATATTGTGCAGACCATCTTCTCTCTTAGTTCCCATAACCGGTTTTGTTGTTGGATTGGAAAGGACCTTAAAGATCATCTAGTTCCAACCCCTCTACCATGGGCAGAGATGCCACCCACTAGACCAGGTTGCCCAGGGCCTCATCTAACCTGGCCTTGAACACCTCCAGGGATTGGTCATCCACAGCTCCTCTGGGCAACCTGTTCCAGTGCCTCACCACCCTCTGAGTGAAGAATTTCCTCCTAACCTCTAATTTAAATCACTACGTTCCGCGCAGCTGTTCACTCACTCCATGCCCCACCATGGGATAGGGGACAAAATAAGAAAAAAGGGTAAAGGGTAAAAACTCCTGAGTTGAGATAAAGGCAGTTTAAAAAGACAGAAAAAGCATGAGGAGGAGGAGGAGGAGAAGAAGGAGGAGGAAAAGAAGGAGGAGGAGGAGGAGGGGAGAGAAAACATAAAGCAAGTGATGCACGATGTAATTTTTCACCACCCACTGATCTATCCCCAGAGAGGACATAAGCAGTGGCATCTCTCTACCCCTCAGCCAAGTCTTAGCCTAGTTGTAGGAACACACATCTTTAGTGTTCCTTATAAAAAAATCCTCTCTTTCTCTTTATTCCACCTTCCTGCACCACCTTCCATCTACACATCTTTTAATCCTGCTCCCTGCTGATGATGAAAATAAGCTTTCTTTCAGCTTTACACTCCAAAGAGGAACTCCCACCTAATACTGCCAGTCTGTAATATATGGCTCTCACAGAATGCTGGAAATGTCTGGGTAAATCATCTGGCCTCTGAAACCCACAGTCTGATCTTCATTCTCTTCATGCTTTCTGTTTCTTCTCACTTACTTTGCCTTTTGAAGAATAAGAAACCAGCAGTAGAAAAGGCTTATTTCTCTGGGAACTTAGCAAGAGACACAGGTAGTGCATATTCCTCCCAGCCCTCACAAAAGACAGAAAATTTGTGCCACCAGCCTCTTTTGATTTTATCACATCTTAATGTATCTTAGACTTTACAGACAGACACAGTTCCTGGATAAAAGTGATTACAGGACTATCTTAGTTACCACTAGAATAAAATGCACTGAAGAAATCATCATAATACATTTTAATTCTGAGAAACCAAAAGCAAAAGGAAGTTAGAAGAGTTAAAATACAACAGTTTTAACTTCAAAGGCAATATCACAATGTGCAAGGATTGGGCACATAATATTTTAAAACTTCTTATTTTGTGCTACTCCTGCAATTTTGTTTTAAGGACACTGAGCTCCAGATGCAAAGTTTTGTTGCTGGATAATATATTCTGCTAAAGCCTCTAGATTCATAATCTTTGTACCTAAAAATCCCGGGACTTTTCCTTCCTTCCACCTTTGTAAAAAATCTGAGAATCTATGTAATCTATATGTCACATAGGCATCAGGAGTACTGAGCCTAAAGTGTTACTAACTGGTGGATAAAGTTCTCTGCTACCTTCACCACCCAAGTTAGAGAGATCTAAATTATTATCTCATTTATTGGACTTTAATTTGGCTTTTATCATCTTACCTCACCTTCTACATATGCTTTGCTTAAGTAATGATTGGGGTTTTCATAATTTGTTGTCAGAATGACTCAGAAGAGTGGCACTATGTCAGGCTTCAGGTGATGGATGAAGTACAAATACGGAAAAAGATACTAAAGAGTAAATACTCTGTTGAAGACCATTATCTGAAAAGTCTCTTAAAAAATCACATTCATAGGACAGGTTTTCAACTGATATATTTCCTATCTGTCTGCATGCTTGTACACTGCAAGAGCTTGCATGACAAAGTAAGAAGTGTTTGATAATATTAGTGCTTTTTGATGAATTGGTTAATTATAACACAATCCAATATAACAATTATCAGTTTATGAAAAACAAATTAAGAATTCTCTTAGGATTATTTTTCAAAATGTTGAACCTGTGTGTTTAATTTATTTATTCATATTAATAATTTGGTTCTGGAAAGACAAACCAGTAGAATTTCAAAGATATACTATCTGTGTGAGGAGACATATAAAGCAAATATATGAAATTTGGTGATGTTATGCATAGTGTATGTGGAATTTTCCACAGTTACTATTCTGAAAATCATTTTAGGACTGACTAAAGTGGCATAGAACAAGAAATGTTGCTCAGCATATTTTCATGAGAAAACAACTTCTGAATGCTTGAGTTTGCAACATTAAAATTGGATTAAGTTCATTCTTAAGAAAAAAAAAAAAAACAAGCACAGAACAAACTCTCAATCAGCATATCTTTTTAACGTTCTTCAACAGCCTAAGACATTTAATGAATGCTGAAATATAGAAGGATGTTCTGAGTGCTTTACCAGAACTGTGTCCCTCTTCCATATAGGACAGTGCATTGTGGATTATTCCTATGGTAATTTTAATAGTGCAGATTTTTTTTGAAGTTACAGTTAACTGACCATAAAGGAGTAAAATACCCACATCTCTTTTTTTTTTTGTTTGTTTCTTCCTGTGCTCAAAGAAGGGGAGGAAGAGAAAGAGGTAAAGACTGATCATATTCCTTTTAGCTATCCATAGAGCTACAACTCTTCCATTTCTTGTGTTAAGAATTTCTTCAATGACAAAGAACAGCATTAACAAAAGTTCTTAATGTTTAGTCCCAAGGACTCTGCTTGCTTTGGCATCAATCAATGAGAATTGTGAAGAATTGCATTGTCCATTGATTTTAAAGTGCAATAGAGAAAATAAGGACTTCGTGTAGGTACCCTCATGGATACTTATCTTTTAAGAGTGCTTAAAAAGACTGGAATTTTTTTAGATGTGTGAGAATTGCAGAAATCTTACTTTTCAACAAAAGAGATATCATTTCTATAGGAGCTAGGAGGGTTTGTTTGTTTGTTTGTTTTTGTTTTAAGATGTTTCTCCATGGCATAATTTCTTCAATGGCTCTTGAAGGTTTCACAATTTAGTGCCAATTAATTCTTTTCGTGCAGTTTCTAAAATATTGTTCTCTTTGCCTTTCAGAGTAGTGTGTGGGATGGTACATGAGAATGAGCAACAGCTGGCATTTCCTTGTAGTCAGCCAAGCAGTCTCTCAAGAGTGCAAGTGGCAGAACCCTATTAGATCTTCCCTATCAGAGACCTACCTGGTACAGTGAGGACCCTTCTTAAAAAGCCCTATTTGGAGCAGAAAATCTGATACCAAAATTTAATTAGGTTAATGACTCTGTAACACACTAGATGGCAAAACACAGTATTTTGAGCTCATATTTAATTTGAAATGAATAAGAGCTTTTGTTTTTGTTGCATGATTGCAGTAACATTTTTAAGACTCACCTAGTCATAGCACATAAATTGTATTCTACAGATACAAACCCCTTTCTATTTGCTAATTCACATGGAGAAAAAAAAATACGTGCTATATTCCTTTTTGAGGTAGCAGTATTTCCACTCTAACTTAATTTCCATATTAAAAACAATTAAATTATATTTAGTATCAAATTGTAGATCATATTCAAATTTTATATCATCAACCAGCTCTTTGCAATGCAGAGATTTCAAACTAAAGAGTTCCCTCTATGAAATGAAAATTTAAGTTGACAGGTTAAGTCCTAAAGGATCAATTGACAACTGATGACATACTGAAGAAGGGCTTTCTGACTCCTGTTCCCCCTGCTTCTGACCCCTGCTCTCTCAGCTCCCCCCTACCCTCCCACCCCCACCCCCTTTCAATTAAATGAATATGCAACAAACTGAAAACAGAATTTACAGAGGCAGGCAGTGAGTCCTGGCAGTAGTGACAAGCATCAGACAAGCATTATTGACATGGTGTGAACTGTAATGCATGGTAGGGGGAATGGACCTTATATATTTTTGCACCACTTGCTGCTGCACTTAGATAATGCACAGAGTAACTTTAAAAAAAATGTGTTAAGAAAAACAAGTTATATTGCAATGCCCTTCTCAGAAGCTATCAGACTCAAATTTTTATCGAATTTAAGTTGGCCTGAGACTCTGATTTCAGTACTGGATGTGGCAGCATCACGTTCTTTCCAGGCTGTGCTCTGCATTGTACAAAAGGCTTTCAAATTCTGCTGTTTTCAGTGTGAGATGAGTGTATTTGGCAGCTACAAGGGTGCTCAATAACTCATAATAACATAATATCATGTTTCCTGTGTGATTATGCTGGTTACGAGTGGAGACTAGACCACATTGTTACTTCAGATTTCTGCATGCCTAGATGTATTAATCACCAAAGATAATGGACAAAAAAATGTTTTATTTCATTATTATTATTTTTTTTTTTTATATCTATTTGGTAGTTTAGAGGTTCAGCTTAATTTGAACTTTAAGTTCCAAACATTTCATGTTTGTCTTAGGATTGTGGGTACCCACATGCCTGTTAAAACTTCCAAATGACAAAAACAGATTTGAGCTGGAAGCTTTGATCCAAACTGAACTTCAGCTTGATTCTATTTAGCTCTGTTGTAAGGATGTCGATGATAACCAGAAAATTTAGAACACTAATTAATTTTAAAATAAGAGTTCATTCTTAAATTTTACACCATTAGTTTGCTCATCAGTTTAATGACAATACATATCTATTTTTTGAAGCCAAACCAAATCAAAACCATAATGAATTCCACAAACAAACTAATATTAATTCCATATATTATATATATGTAATTCCAAATATATATTCCACATATATAATTCCAAATATATTCCATATATTCCAAATATTATTCCATAATTCTTCTTAGCAAGATTTGGTTGACATAACTGAATGTGCTTTCATATCTATTTAAATGAAATAAAATATTTCTCTTGTGCCTATAAAATATGATATGAGAAAGCCAACCAAAGTGATATGAACATAAAAGTAACATTACTACTGAATTGCACTTAATGTTTTTTTCTGTTTATCATTTAAAACAGATTTCTGAAACATTACAGAATTCTTTCAAGCTTGTTGGATTTTCTTTCCCCCATTAGAAGTGGATGAGTTTTCTAAAATCATGGCTGTTTAGAAAAGCTCTGTGAAAGCTGAATTTACTTTAGGAAACAAACTACAGAGCTACTTGTTTAATTTATCTTTTTAAAAAACAAAACAAAACAAAACATAACACAAAGAAACAACAAATTAAACCTACTAGTATTTAGCTAGTACTGTGTAATTTCTTTGTCTTCTTGTACTTTTATATATAATATTGGTGCTGAATTTTTTTTTGAGAACATAATGTAAGGTATTGGACCTCAGACCATTTCCATAGAAACAGGAATTTAGCACCCTATGTGAAAAAAATTCTAAGGAAGTTGAAGTGATTGATAAATAAGTGAGTACAGCTCAGTTAACAAACCACATTATATTCTAGCTTTCTGTTGAGCTAGCAATAAGAGACACATAACAAACGAAGTATTGGTATTTATTTATCTACATATGAAAAGCTTATTTGCATTAACCTTTATTTATCATTTATCTACAATTAATTCCTCTCTCAGCCTCAATCTGCCTCAGTGTACAGTTACATCTAATTGTTCTTTCTTTCATACAACATTTTTCTAACCAATCTCACACAGATTCATGGAGCTTCAGTGACACAAAGAAAGACCTTAACAATTCTGGGAACACACTCTGCTCAGGAAAAAAAAATAAAAAAATAAAAAATGTTTTCTATTGACTTGCTGCATTCCCCTATCACATGATTGTTAAATAGCTCACTACTTACAGAAAAAAATATTAGCTCTCATTAGCAGAGACATCCAGTGTCTCTGATTCACTGTCATGGGAATGCCCTGGGAGACCTGAAGCTGAAAATACCTAAAGAAGCTTTCAGAAAACAAAAAGGATAAAAATGATGCTCACTCATTCTACAAGCAAACAAACAAGCAAGCAAACAAACAAAAAATATATATTGTGTTCAGCTTTAGAGCTTCTGTTGCATTGTCTGAGATGATCTTCCTTCTGAGATGGTCATACTTCTGATATTTGTTTATGCACTTTACACTTTTAATTTAATTTAATTTTTTAAATATTATTATTTAAAAGCCAAAACCTTGTACTAATTACAGAATAGCCTTAAGGAGACTTATAACACTGATCACAGGGTCCTAAGCAACAGCACTCAAAATTCAGATGTGATTGACTGGCATATGGGACATGCTTCTAGTAACATAACTATTTATTATAAGTAGTAATATTAGTTAGTAGTAGTAATATTAGTAGTAATATTAACATTATTTCCAGTCAAAAATTGAGTTGTAAAAATCCACATTTAAGCAGCTAAAGACAAAGGGTCCAAGACCAAAAGGCCTACATTAGGAGAGATCAGAAATAAAAGAATCATGTACTAAAACTCACAGACTTGAAAGCATTTTACTACAAACAAAAGCTGAAAAGCAAAGTTTGTACTACACTGATCAAAGCAAGAAAGAAATAGGTACAAGCAGAAGTAAGTACATTCTTTGTGCTCTAGGTTTGTTCAACAGAAAAACAAATAACCCAATGTTATCTTGCCAAAGGAAGATAAAATGGTTCAGCAATTTATTGTTTTTGTTTGCTTTTAAGTGGTCTGTTAGCAAAACAGCATTCTCTAGCTCTGCTCTCAATTTTTTGAGGATTTTTTTATTATTATTTTAAATAACATTATTTTATGTGGCCCTGTGTATCTTGAGCAGTCTTCTAAGAAGATTACATATAAATTTGATGAGATATATTGTATTATATTACACATATATAATTCTTTATTAATACCTTATCAATATGCCCTGCTGTTTGTGAGGAAAGAGTTAAGACTGGATATCAGGGAGCCCTGACATGTTATGCCATTGCTTTATTTGATATTTCTTTTGAACTATACAGGGAAAGTTCAACACTCTATCTCTCTATCTTATCTATCTCTCCACTGTAAGAAAGAGAATTAGTGAATGCTTATTGTATCATAATGTTTTACGCCTTTCTAGTCATAATGTAGAAAAGTAAGCATCTCATATGCATTTTTTTTTCAGTATCTCAGGCACCTTCAACTGAAACCATAACAAAGCTCCTTATTTTTGTAATTGTAACTTCCAATTGCAACATCTATAGTAAGAGTAGAACAACACTTTGACTTAAGTGTGGATACAAGCAATAGACTACATTTCACTGTAGCAAAAAGATTATCGTTCAAACTATTGGTGGAAACACAGCTATAGTTCTGAACAAAACATTATTGCCACTCACTGAAGTAAAGCAAAGGCCCATGAACTTCTTCTGAGACAAGACTTCATCTCAAAGACTTGAAATAATTATTAACTGGCTGTTTGAAAATCACAATCAGTGTAAATTTGTGTGAGGTGTAAAAGCACTCAATAAAAATGATTTCTGTTTTTGTTTTTAAATGTGCTGATCTACTACAAAACAAAGCAGAAAGTGTTAAGAAAAGATTGAATTTAGGACATTTCAAATATATATTTTTAAGTTTTAAGTATTTTACATAAATACATAAATGTATTTACACAGTATATTAATATTGCAAAACTAAATATTTGTTTAACAGGCACCAATTGAAGGCAAAGAAGGAAGGGCTGTACTCTGCCTAGTTCTGTGCCTTTGTAATGCTTCAATACATGTAGGTCATCCTCCCGAGACCAGATTTTCTGTATAATATACAGGAAAGCTTTACCACGAAGTAAATTTGATCAGAGATATCACTTGCTCCTAATACTAGAGAAACAGGCTTAGTCTCCTAAATGTGCCTCAGTAACACATTATTCTGTCCTAGATCTAGTGCTATCAGTAATATCTGCCTTGTGTTGCAAATTCCAGATCCCAGAGACATGGCATTTGCTGTAATTGTTTGAAAAGGTAATTGCCTAAGTACCAACATCAGAATGTTAAAAAGGCTGTTTTGTTTGGTGGAAATCTGTGTGCTTGTTCTGTGGTAAAGACGATTCCACTTGGCAGTTGATTTTAATATATGTGTTAATGTAACTACACAATATGCATAAGAAGAACTGTTAAGAGAACTACAAAAGATTAATGAATTAAATCATCATTTATGAGAGCTTATATTATGACATTACACTATTTTAAGTATGTAACAATAAAACCAAAGTCATTTTTGCATTTTAAAAGAATGGAGACTTCAAGTATTGTATATAAAATGTATTTCACATAAAAGATACAGAGGAAGTCATGCCTCTGAACATGTTTTTTCTCTACTAAGCAAATATTCTATAAAGTAGATGTGTAGAATTTTCATTATTTTTCTTCAGTGAAAAACTTCCATAAAATCCCCGTTCATATTAAAATAAACTATGTATTTTATAGTCACTGCTCCTCAGCAAGGCAATTAAGAGTGTATCTTTTATTTTATTTTTCCCCACTCAAATACGTAAACTTAATGAGCAAGCTTTCCAAAGGCAATGTCTTCTGCCATTCAGTTTACAGAATCCAAAGGACTTTGGTTGCTCTGTTTCACCTCAGTGCTCATGTGCTGCTGCTTCAGCACCATTTGAAAATGAAAAGAAGCAATGTGCAAAAAATGCCCGAAGGGACTCACAATATTTTTCAATATTTTTCAACATACAACCAGATTCTCCCCCCCACCTTGTGTACTGTGACCCAAGGATTTCTGCAGCTCCTGTGAACTATTCAGAAGAAAAACCAACAACTAGACCGTGAAGACTATACATGATACCATTTCAAGGAAGCACACTCATAGAAATTGCTTTTAATTCTGTCAATGTCAGTAGAAAATGTCAAAATAATAAAACACATAACTTATTAACAAAAAAAAACAAAAAAAAACAAAAAACAAAAAACAGTTACTGCTAAGCTGTTTTACGAGAGCTGTCTTGCCCATGGAAAAAAAAAAATTAAATTCAGCCTTTGGGCTAGACACCATCCTGTGTCATTGATATAAACCTGGAGGTCAGTAGAAGCACTGTGAATTTTAAATGGCCTAACTGAAAACAGAATCTTTTCTCTAGCACTTAAATTTTATGCAGCATAAAATATGTATGTATGCTTGACAACTTTTCTTTTCACTATATACAAAAGTGACTCTTTCTTCTCTCAAAAAAAAACCACTGTCAAACCAAGAGGGACTGCCAGAAACCTGTCACAGATAATAATCTATTTGCTCAAGTTGCTGAATAGCAATGAAAAAGAAGATATTGAGAGTCAGTTTCCAGGACATAAATTGAAGTTCCATGCCTGTTCCATGTTCTCCTCCCTACCAAATAATAATAATAATAATAATAATAATAATAATAATAATAATAATAATAATAATAATAATTTATTATTTTTTCTCTAATTCCTTAGTGGCATTGTGGTACATATACCTAAAGATTAGATATAAATAAGATTAGATGTTTCAAAATTGTAAAATTCCATGCAAACTCAAATAAGTTTCAAGGGCATTTCCACTAGAAAGAACATTTCTGTTTTTATTACAAGTACAAATGCTGAAAATACCCACCTTACAATAAAATAAAACCTATATTTTTTTCTTGCTTTTGGAGAAGGTTAAAAAGTAGCACTGGGAGTTTTATTTTACTTAAAAAAATAATTGACAGTGGTTCTGCGCATTGTTGTGTCTCCCCAGTTTGAAGTTTTGATGCCGTTATTATTATTTTTAAAAATGATATAACATAGTACATGTAACCAACAATAAAGTACATACCATGGTTCAGGACCCTTGATTTCCCAGCCTGTCCTTTAACGTATTTTCACATGTAAAGGCAATAAAAGTGTTATCTAATAAGTGGAAACTATATAACTGTGTCTCCAGTATTTATTTATTTTCTAATTCCTAAAAAAAATTGTTTTCTTGTTCCGGCAGGTTTTTGCACCCACTAAAGCTCCCTTCTGAAACAACAAATACTGTGTAGTAGTAGGCCACTTTTCCAAACCCGTTAACTACTCTTTTGCTTCTACTACTGTAGGTAAACTTCAAGTCTATAAATACAATATTGACTCTGTGTTTTTTGTTTCTGAAACACCACAGGCTGTGTCTATGTCGTCTTGTAATCAGGAACAGAGAATGATCTTTGTTCTCATGGCCAGTTTGTCCAACACGGTTATTGATGTGGATGCAGTAAGTAAAGGCAACAAGAAAAGCAACTACAATTGTGCCAGCAAATAAAAGTATTTAAGCTATTATAGATGATTAATCATATGTCAGGTTGTCACAAGATGTATTTAGCCAACTGCTTTCTCTCTGAAATAACAGTGAAGTAAAAAGTAAAGTTCATATAGTATTGCTACATTTTCTCACTAGTCCAGTAATCTGCTACAACAAGGTGGACTAAAGTCCTAATATAATACAAAGTCTAAACACATTTTTTCAAGTAACATTAACATCCAAGAAAAAGTGTACAGGAACCATCTCATCCTGTCATTAACAGAAAAATGGTCTTTCATGAAATTAGAAACATAAGCTGAAATAACATAAGGTGCTGAATGTTATTCATGTCAGTGCTGAAAGAATTGGCTGACATTGTTGCAAGGTTACTGTCACCTATGAAAACCAATGTTCAGCATAGGTATATGAGTGCCAGAAATGGGCTTTCTTAAAGTGCTGTTTTTATGGAAGAGGAGGGAGAGCTGGTAAACTACTAAATTGGGGGAAAGAACATAACATTTCTGATATCCAGTAATTTACATAGTAGAAAACATTCCTTTAATCTTTCTTTATATTATATGAATACTCCATGGTGCCCTTGGGATACTTCTGTCAGGTCAGGATGTGCACAAGCACAACAAATACATTTACAGCTCTTGTCTCTATTGTATCATTTTGTTTAACTATTACTCCACTAAAAGGAAAATAATAGCAGAAAAAAACTCAATTAACTTAATCAGCACATGTAAGTCCTGAAAGACCTTCAAACACACACACAAAAAAGTGTATTTTGTCATGTCCTTTCTCACAGTACCTTCTTACTGATCCAAGAAGTAATGCTAGCTTTAACTAAACAACCCTAGCTTACTAAACCAACCTTCACAGCGAGATTTCTGGTCACATTAGTTTTTATTCAACAAAAATAAACACACAAAGTACCCATTTAAGTAAAAACTCATCTGCTTTATGTAATTCAATGATATTAGACAGCTCTGTAGTGTTCAGAACTAAGGGGCTAGTCTTTGATTGAAGTCACAAGAAAATTTTCACTGATTTGACTCAAGCCTGC
The DNA here is from genome assembly GCF_964035555.1 of Netta rufina. NCBI lineage: Eukaryota > Metazoa > Chordata > Aves > Anseriformes > Anatidae > Netta > Netta rufina. The sequence goes on from NC_140124.1 coordinate 55,858,619, forward strand.
CTGACAACTACTAATGTGGATGGAGTAAGCAAAGGGAACAAGGAAAGAAACAGAAACTGATTTTGTTTCCTGTCAAACTTACTGAATTAAAAACCAGTCAGAAGTGTAAATTTCCAAATAGTTCTGTCCACCTCCACTGACATAATTTACACTAGAAAGCTAAAATTCCCATTTAGCTATCTAATTTGACTATTAGACCTCTTCCTGAATGAAATTCAGTGCAACATAGTGACTGCTCAAAGGCCTTACTTCATCTTGCAGTATTAAATTACAGAGTGGACTGCAAAGGTCCCTTCTAACTCTCTTCTATAACACAGAGGAAAATGAGGTCAAAATAAGTAAACTGAACTTCAGACTCCTGTATACTTTTAGGAAGCTTGTTAAGATAGTCTGCTTTCTTTTCTTCTCAGGTTTTTCCATCCTTTTAAGGTACCAGTGCAACCAACAGTTATATACTTCTATAACACTTCTGAGTGAAGTATCCAAAAATGGTACCACCTAAATTTTAGAATGCATAGCTTGGTGGGCAACTCTCCAGTGAAAATCAGTGTCTGTTGAAACACAATTCATCAAAGCATTGACTAATCAGTTTTCTTAGTAGAAAAAGCCTTCAGTCGAGAACTCTATTTCTTGCTCTGACTGGTTTCTGCATCTCGGTACAGTGAGATGCAGAAAGAGTCTACAAGAAAACTATGAATAACGAACCCTGCAAGTATGTCTGTTTCTCAGTTCTCTGCGACCCATAAATAAATGAATAAATAAACACAATATTCCTGTAGCTGCATTCACTGTTTAAAGTCATTAACAAAAAATAAATATATAAAAGAGAAATAGAGAGACAAAACGAGACATGTATGGGAAGAAAACAAACAAACAACGGGGATATTCAGACTCTTCTAAGTCATCAAGCTTCCATGAACAGAATTTGTGTCTCATCTTGATCATTCTGAAAAGTGTCTCACAGCCTTTACTTACTAATGTTCAGTGTATAACCTAGTATCAGTTGTATGGGAACGACATGATGGGAAATGTTATCTTCCCACCAGAAGTGCACTTTTGATCTGTATATACACATTCTCTATTTAAACCCTCATATAGGAATAGAGGCAAAAGTACTTCTAAATTCCCACATTTCCACATAAAGTCCCCTGGGAATTTTCACTGGAAGAGTACAACTTTAGATCTGTCAGACAGTAACACGTTGTTACCTTGAGGATGTTATCTTAACCTGAGGTCTAAAATATAAACGAACTGCAATTCAGATAACTTGAGACCTAGCAGAGAGGCGTGGAAAGCTTCCCAAAAGGATTATATGGGGAGAAGTCTTATTTATTTAATGTGGATAAATATGACAAAATGGGATATTCATAGCCCAAGTATTAATAAGTTTATGGTTGAGAAGAGGAACTAAAGACAGCCTTGAGCAGCAGCTGTGATACAAAAGAAGATGTTAAGTAGAAGAGTTGGAACAGGAAAAAAGTAGCTACAAGCAGATGAATTCAATTCAGTGGCAGAAGACTTTGGAAACTGAAAAATTCTCTGTTAAGGTATTATGGGCAAAAGAAGATGTTCCCTTTCAGTGACTTATGAGTTGTACTTTGGGATAGAATCCAGAGGATTTTCACAGAGCTTGTTCTACTTAAGTTGAGCAGACAATGTTTAGAGTTGAAAGATCTCTTTTTAGATTTGAAACAGTCTACAAAAAGCCATCAAGCGAGAAGGTATATGCTTGATTAAATTAAGAGATTATTTATTGTTACCTGTCAGCATGAAAACTTTGCCTTTTCTCCAGAGACACAGGAGTTGTTTTGTATACTAAAACAGGAATTTAGGGTTTGCTGTCAAAGACTGTCAGGAAGCAACTAGATCATTTCTCAGGACTGCTATTTTGAATGTTACTACCGTTGTTTCTTCAGCCAAAGCAGCATTCTTCATTTTTGTTAGCGGGTTACCAATTTTTCCACATGTTGAAAGTTTTGTTGAAAACTTTGGTTTAATTGGGAAAGAATTTGGATAAAGTTTCTGAAACAGGTAGATATAACTTGGCAGAAGGAAAGAAGGCAATTGGGACACAGACTGTGACTTCACTATGCAATGAACAGCATTTGCAGGTGACTTTTAGAAATATGGTTAGTTTTTTGGAAAAGAGACATGGGAGTCTGACATTTTCTAATTGTTGATTTCTTCTGCGCTCAAGAAAGAAGACATCAGCATTAACAAGCTTATAAATAAACACATTTTCATCAACAAGTTATACCTCTAATTTAAAGATCACAGTTTTTGAGTAGGCTGTAAACTGGTGGCATATACTAAAATGAAATGATTTTATGAACTGCAGCAGAAAATCAGAATTCTTTGGTATTGCAAACTATATTAGTCTGTGTTTAAAAAGTTCTTCCAGAAAGCAGTAACACTTATTTCTTTAACATGCTTAGCCCAGCAGTGCAGCCATCACTCCCTTGGGTAAACCCAACAATTTCCAGGAAGTTTCCTTGAATGTATGCCCATGATGCCAAAAGCAGAATTTGCTCCAAAACTATATGGAGCAGTAAAAATAAATCTCCTGACTGTTTCTCTCCTATTATTATACTGGGAGATACAAAACTGTGAAGATATTCATCACAGTTTACTCTGTATAGAAAAGTCAATAGAATGTTTAACTCTTGATTTATACACAAGCTTTAAGTAATTCACTTGTGTAATTTTCCACTGTCAATAGATGATTTCTTCTAATTAAATCTTCTTTATTTCAGCTTCCAGTAGGCCTGATTTTTCTCTTAGTAACAGCAGTTTATTATAATATCTGTAAGCAATCAAATGGTGGTAGTGTTTGAATAGGGCCAATGTAAGAAAAAGGAAAATTGTACAACAGATTTGCCTGATCACAGCTATACTGTGTTTACTAAACATTTAGTTTACATGAAGAAAGTTTACATGGAGGAAGTCTGTTCAGAAGACATTAAGTCTTCAAGACTTACCTTTGTCTCTTTCATATGCACTGAAAACTGAAGACTACATATTAAAGTAAAATATTCTGTTATAATCAAAATTTTGTTATGGGGAAAGAAATGTACACTTTATCAATACATTATCAAAATTTATCGAAAAGTTATAACTAGTTATTAACAAGTTTTTTATTGTCACCACCTAGCTAAAACCCAGGGATCAGACACTGATCTGTTTTTCTGTTGTTAAACAAACTACAGCTATCTCAAGTAAATCCTGAAATTTTGCTTTGCCAGGTCAACACAAAGTCTATTGCTTTTTTCTGGTAATGCAAAAATAATATGTACTAGGCTGTAATATAACCACCCTCATTCTTTTCAACACACTAATGGAAAATGGTATGAATATAATGAAATGTTCATAATACAGATTATTAAATCCTTTAATCAGACGTATAGAGATTAGGCAGAGGCTTGAAAAAAGTGACTGAATGCATAAAAAAAAAAGCATGGTATCTATCATTAAAGAAGAAAATAAAATTCATTTTTTGCAAAGCATAACTTCAGAAAGTTATCCAGAAACTGATAACTACTGTTGATATCAGCATTACCTGTTTTTCCTAACTATGACATGCCAGCACCTTAAAACAAAATTCTTGTTCAAGACCCTAGAGTATAACCAAAGCAGTACTTAATTCTTTCATGAATATTATATAACAAGGCAATGAAACACTAACTTGTAAGCTACTGTATTGATTTTTGTACTCAGGAAAATTCTAATGGTGGAAGAAAATTTAATATATTTTTCATTTAAAATGTTCATTTTACAAAACAGATGAATTCTGATTTCTTGTTATTACTATTCAAATTTTATTCACTTCTATATTTAAACAATTTAATTCACCTTACGATGTTCAGCTGTATTTCATTAATGGGGTGAAGAGAGAAAACTTCTTCCCAAATGAATTGTTACTCTCCTTTTAACCTTTTCTCATTAGAATATATATATTTTTTTACGTTTCCTTAACTTATATTATTATTATATTAATAATATTTATATTATTAATTATATTATATTAACTTATTAACTTATATTAACTTATAATATGCTTATATTACTGACTACAGAGATAACATATTTTCCACAGTAAATCAAACGGTAAACATAAAAAACATTGCCATTCATTGCAGTGAATGGTATCAATGAAGACTGAAATACCTTCACTATAGAATTAAGAAAAATTTTGGCTAAGTAACTAGGCTAACATATACAATGCTTCAAATAATTTGTGTATGTGTGTGTGTATATCTACACCTATTTGCGATCAACTTTGTATTTTCCAACTCATAATTAGGTCATGACTTTGCTAACAAATGGACATGACATTGCAAACATCATACTGGCCATAGCTGATCCAGAAATGCCCATATATAGAAAGTACAATTTAGCAAAATCATAGAATCATACAGTGCTTTGAGTTGGAAGAGACCTTTAATGATCATCTAGATCCAACCCCCCTGCCATGGGCAGGGAAATCTCTCACTAAATCACACTGCCCAAAGCCACATCAACCTGACCTTGAACAACTTCAAGGAGAGAGCATCCGAAGCTTCCCTGGGCAACCTGTTCCAGTGCCTCACCATTCCCATAGTGAAGAATTTCTTATTTATATCAAATATAAATCTACCCATTTACCCACTGTTACCAACAAACCCATAAATATATAATACCCATATATGTAAATCTACTCTTTTACCCATAAAACTGTTACCCATTACATAACATTACATAACATAAAACTGTTACTGCCAATACAAGCCCTTGTAAAAAGTTTATCCTTTTCTTTCTTATAAACCCCCTTTAAGTCCCACCGGAGCCTTCTTCAGGTTAAAATAAACCAAACATCTCTCTCAGGCATTCATAGTAGGAAAGGTGCTCCAGCCCTCTGATCATTTTTGTGGCTCTTCACTGGACTTGCTTTAAGAGGTTCAAGTCTTTCTTGTGCTATGGCCCCAGACCTGGATGAAGTAATCTTGATGAGGTCTCACGACAGCAGAGTAGAGGGGGAAAATCACCTCCCTCAACTTGCTGGCCATGCTTGTCTTGATGCAGCCCAGGATACAGTTAGCTTTCTGGGCTGCAAATGCACACTGAAAGCTCATGTTGACCTACTTGTCAACCAACACCCCCAAGTCCATCTCCTCAGAGCTGCTGTCAATCCATTCACCATCCAGCCTGTATTTGTGATTGGGATTGCCAAGGCTCAGATGCAGGATCTTGCACTTGGCTTTGTTGAACTCCGTGAAGTTCACAGAGGCCCACTTCTCAAGTCTGTCTAGGTGCCTCTGGATAGCATCCCTTCCTTCTGTTGTGCTGTCTGCGTCACTCAGCTTCATGTCATGCACAAACTTGTTGAGTTTGTGTATGTTGTCATGGAGTTTTCATGCACTCCATCCCATCGTCTATATCATTACTTAACATTAAATAGAAGCGGTCTCTCTACAGACCCCTGAGGGCCACCATTCGTCTCTGACCTCTGCCATTAACTGCAACTCTCTGGATGTGATCATCCAGCCAGTTACTTAGCCACTGAATAGTCTACCCTTCAAATCCACTTCTCTCCAATCTGGAGACAAGGATCTTGTATGGAACCACGTCAAAGGCCTTACAGAAGTCTACGTAGATGACATGAGTTACTTTTCCCTTGTCCACTGATGTAGTCACACCATCATAGAAGACAGATGATGACCATACTAGATTGGTCATGCATGATTTGCCCTTCCTGAAGTCATGTTGGCTGTCTCAATTCACCTCCCTACCTTAACATATGTCTTAACATGACTTCAGAGAAGATCTGTTCCATAGTGGACTTGTTAGTGTTAGGTCAGGGATTGGACTCCGTGATCTTGGAGGTCTCTTCCAACCTAGATGATTCTGTGATTCTGTGATGATTTTCCCAGGCACAGAGACGAGGTTGCCTAGTCTGTAGTTCCTAGGATCTTCCTTTCTACTCTTTTTAAAAATTGGAGTGACATTTCCCTTTCCAGTCACCAGGGAGTCCACCTGACTGCCATGACTTTTCAAATGTGATGGAGGGTGTATTGGTAACTACATCAACCAGTTCACTCAGGACCCTGGGATGCATCAAGTATTTTTAAAAGACTTACCAACTGGAACAAACACACACCTTAACTTCCAGAAACAAACCTAATGATTTTTAATTCTTTTACACAGTATTTTTCCAAAGCTTCCTTAGATAGGTACTGAAAGCTTTGTTACTTCTCCAGCATGACTTTGTAGAATATTTAGAAAATGTCATGGTATTTTTCACACCAGCCCTGTGGTTAAAACAACTTGTTTTTTTTTTTGAGGGATAGAGAGCTTCCATATTATTAGGCTACTCTCCACTCAGGGATATCATATCATCTCCTGTTGAAAGTACGTATTTTTGCTGAGAAGACTGAAAGACTGATGGAAAAAAAAAGAAAGTATGAAGTAACACTGCCTCATAGTCAAGGAGTGATATGTCTTCTTGTTTTAATCACAGAATAAGAATACTTGTCTCTTATCTAACAACTGGTTTCTTTTTCTACCTTTTACTCATTGAGATGCATAATAAAGGATCTGATTAAGTATGAATAAATGTGCTGTTACAGCTTCAATTTTAAATTTTGTAAAGCATTTTTTCCAATTTTGAATTCCAATATTCTTTTAAACAACACCAACAAAAATTATATCAATTAAAAAAAAAAAAAAAAACAGCAACAAAAAACACACTTACCTGATGAGATGTCTATTCGGTTCTTCTTGATTTGGGTGACATTGATGTGAACACTGACTTTGCCTTCGTTAATGTCAATTTCAACATTGCCCAGGCCATCTGCAAAGTTGCTGAAGACAAGAAGTCCATTGGGGTTCCAGGTTCGGAAAAGGAAACTGACTGAAAACAGATCCTGGCTTGGGCGACCAGGAACCTCAAGGTAACTGGTGGCATTGAAAAAGACAGGCACTGTATGTGGCTCCACACAAGAAAAACTTAAATTTCCCTAAGTAAAACAGACAAAAAAGCAAAAATGTAAGCAAAATTTTAAGATTCCACTAAATTCATAGCTACCTCTATGTATAACCTAGTATTCTAGGTAGAAAAGTATTCTAGGTTTCATTCAATCCAGAGACTACTGTAGTCAATGTAAGCTCCATGTAAAAATGTGTAAAAATGTGTAAAATATTATCATTATTGTTATTATTATAAGGTGGTAGTTGACATTTCTGTTTTGCCTAGAGGCTTCTGCCAAAGAAGTGGCTTAATTATATTTTGCACTGTGCATATACATAGTAAGAGGCAGTCTCTGCCCTGAAGAGTTGTAGTGTAACATAAAGCTTAGAGGAACACATTAATATTCTCAGTTCAATCCATGAGAAACTTGAACTTGTTCATGGTAACCAAAGAAATCTATAAGATGGCAATAGTTCATTAAATAGAGTTTTCAAAATACCCTTATATCACCATGTCAAATCAGCACAACGTGTGAGGTTGTAAAAGAAGGACATATAATACGTTGTGAACAGCTAGCTTCTCTGTTATGTTTTCTGATGGATAATACTAGACAAGCTAATACTTTATTTTATGAAGTTGAATGATTTGGAGTACCTGATCATGAACAATGCCTAATGTTTTTGGTCAATTAATCATTTTCTCTGTAAAAGAAGTTGAGTTTTGCACACTATAAAATTTCACTCTTAAGGAAACTGACAAAAATCCAGTCAGGTATACTGATCACAAAAGCTGTAAAACATACCTGTAAGTAAGACCAGAGTTATGGACATAAATTTTTCACTCTGGTTCGGATGTCATTTCTCATGAGAGAACACAATGGCAGGCTGTATTATAGACATATTTTTTCCTTAGAAATAATAAGCAATATAAAGCTCTTATTTTACCATATTCCTCTAAGGAGATCTCTGTCCAGAACTGATATTTTAATGCTTCAATGAATAGAACAGGAAGACTTGCTCTACTGAAGAACTGTTCTACCATGTGGCAAAGAGGACCTTGTTCTATGGTTAAATTTTCTGCTGCACTGTGGAAAAATTATACTCTAGTAATTTCAATTTATTTTGATAAGGAAAGATTTTGTCTGATGCAGTATCAGATGATCAGAGCAGTAGTTCCATTGCCACTTATTTCAACATTAAAAATTATTAAGGATTGAACAACATTTTCAGAGGTATTTAGATATTTAGATAAAAGGTTCATCTGAGCACTGTTCAGACCCAGTCAGAGTAAGACATAATTGTTAGCACATAAATATTTTAAATTCCAGCTTACTGACTTTCTGTTACTTATCATTCCTTTCATGCCAAACTTTTTTATTATTATTATTCATAGTGTATAAATGCACCTGAAAAATCACCTTGGGGGAAATTAGAGCATTTGGATGCCAGACAGTAACTTTCTAAGATGTGTGGGTGGAAGTCCTAAGTAAATTTTTTTATAAGTACTTGTTTTCAACTGGAAATGGGCTAGATAATGTCATAAGGAAGCAAGACTGTGTACCCATTTACCAATGTCCTAAAAAATATCTTTTTAAAGGAATGAAAACACCTTATTTATGTCATAGCATGATACCACCTATGTGGCCGATTCTGTTTCTTATTTAGTATTGCCATGCCACGACTAACTAAATAAAAATAAAGACTTTCTTGAGCTCTCAGATTTATTCTTAGATGTATTCTGCATAACTACCTCTTTTTCCTACAGAGTGTCAGAAATTATACTGCCACACAGTCTACTTATACTAGCCAGTAAAACAAAAAGTAGCTAGACTATCAGGTTACCTCCATTATTAATCACAAAACATTGGAGTTTCCATTACTCTGAAACTAAAGAAGAGACTTCTCTTTGCTGATCTCAAAAAAAGGATTTGTTCCTATCTTTATGATAAAATTGCAACATCAGAAACCATGTTCTTTTTGTATACCACATATGTTCCACGGGTAACAAAATACATTTAAAGATTAAGGAAAATGATTAGCGAAAACAACTACAGGAATCTTTCAAATTGGAGTGTGAATTACAGAAATGACAACTACTTTCTCAGTAAAGTCAAAGGACCTCCTTTTAGCTGCTTTGATACTAATCAGCTTGACTATTTATTTATTTATTTATTTATTCAGTCTAAAAGTTGCCTACAGATTTTCATTTCAAGCTTTCAGCCAACTAACACTATGTTGAAATAGCTAACAATTTTTTGGATACTTTCAGTCTGAATATTTCCAAGTGTGATACACATATTTTGGCTAAACCACAGGTTTTACATACAGAAAAAAAAATCTGGAATTTGGATGAAATACGCTCTGCAACCCTTTGTTAATATTCTCAGTGTGGTAGTCACACTATGGATTAGAAATATATTTTGTTACGTAGATAAGGTATTTCACTGTAGGCACAGAGGACAATAACATTTTGTAAGAGCCTGCATCTTACAATACAGTCAGAGACACTAGTCACAGATGACAATTAAGAAGCACTCAGAAAGTATTTTGTTAGACATTTGTAAGTTTCTCTTTCTGTCTTGTTACTGTGAGGTACCAACAATTTCCTCATAAAAAGAAGGCTTTCATATCCTGATGCATGAGACACTTGCACATATAATGCCTATTAAGGTTAATGGAACTCAGTCCATTCAAATCCTTTTTCACATCAGTGAGCTCATTTATCATAAACACTGACTGCGTAAGAGATTTCTTGAGGAAGTAACATATAATTCTAATTTCACTGTTAGCTAAAATGGTATTTTCCCTGTTGAGACATTTAGATTAATCTGAACTGGATTCCCAATTCCCACTAAGACTGTACTTCACAGGAAGATTGTCTAAAATTTAAGCCCATTGGATACACATTGTTCACTACGGTCTGGGCTACAAATTAGAACTAATTTGCAGCTTGTCTCTATAAAAGCATCCCTGTTTTTCAAAGAGAAAGAGATCCTTTTGTGTAGATTCAGAGTAGTTTCTGAATCCCAAGCCCCAGAAGGCAAAGGCAGGGACTGGGGGAACGAAGAAAAGCCCACTGTAGGAGATCAGCTTCAAGACTACTTTAAGGAACCTAAGGTTGCACAAATCCAAGGGGCCTGATGAGATACACCCATGGGTCCTGAAGGAACTGGCAGATAAAGTTACTAAGGCACTGTCTGTCATATTTGAGAAGTCATCACAGTGCAGTGAGGTTCCCAGTAACTGAAAGAGGGGAAACATAACCCTCATTTTCAATAGGGAAAAAAAGAAGACCCAGGGAACTACAGTCATGTCAGTCCTCACCTATGTGCCTGACAAGATCATGGATCCTCCCAGAAACTCTGCTAAGGCATATGGAAAATAAGGAGGTGATTGGTGACAGCCAACATCTTCACTAAAGGCAGATCAACCATGACAAACCTGGTGGCCTTCTGCAAGAGGGTTACAGCAATGGTGGATAAGGAAAGAGCAACTAATGTCATCTACCAGGACTTGTGCAAAAGCATTTGACACTGTCCCCCATGATATCCTTGTCTTTAAATTGGACAGACATGGATCCGATGGATGGCACACTCAGTGGATAAGAAATTGACTAGATAGTTGCACTCAGTATCTGAACAGTTGTTGTTTGACATCTTTGTTGGTGACATGGACAGTGGGATCAATTGCACCCTCAGCAAGTTTGCTGATGACACCAAGCTGTGTGGTGTGGTTGACACACTGGAGGGAAGGGATGCCATCCAGAGGCACCTAGACAGGCTTGAGAAGTGGGCCTCTGTGAACTTCACGGAGTTCAACAAAGCCAAGTGCAAGATCCTGCATCTGAGCCTTGGCAATCCCAATCACAAATACAGGCTGGATGGTGAATGGATTGACAGCAGCTCTGAGGAGATGGACTTGGGGGTGTTGGTTGACAAGTAGGTCAACATGAGCTTTCAGTGTGCATTTGCAGCCCAGAAAGCTAACTGTATCCTGGGCTGCATCAAGACAAGCATGGCCAGCAAGTTGAGGTCCCTCTCTACTCTGCTCTTGTGAGACTCCACCCGGAATTCTGCTGCATTCAGCTCTGGAGCCCCCAGCACACAAACAATTTCAGAGGAGGGCCCTGAGGAGGATCAGAGGGCTAGAGCACTTCCCCTATGAAGACAGGCTGAGGGAGTTGAGGTTTTTCAGCCTAAAGAAGAGAAGACTCTGGGGAGACCTTAAACCCATTTTCCATTATCTAAAGATGCCCTACAAGAAAGCAGGAGAGGTATTCTTTGTCAGGGAGTGTAGTGACAGGACACGGGTTAACAGTTTTTAAAAAGAGAATATTTCTATCAGGTATTAGGAAGTAATTATTTACTCAGAGGGTGAATGAAGGTTATAAAATGTGTTGCCCATAGAAGTTGTGGATGTGCCATCCCTGGAAGTGTTCAAGGCTTGATGGGGCTTTAAGCAATCTTGTCTAATGGAAGGTGTGTGTCTCCCCATGGTAGGGAGAGTGGAACTAGATGATCTTTAAGGTCCCTTGCAACCTAAACTACTCTATGATTCTATGATAATTTGTTGAACATCTTTCTGGGCAGTGATATGGAAGTCAAACATACAGTGTGCATTTATACTCAAATACATGCATTTATACTAAAACTGTTGATCTTATTAAAGAATTACTTATAATACATTGGAAGGGAAATTACGAAAATATCTTGATTTGGTCACTTTGACCTTTGTATCACGAACTCTGTCTTTCAAGTTAGCTTCATGTTTACCTTTTATAAATGATTTTTGCTTTCAGATCTTATCCCCTGTGGAAATACTACCTGGCCTTAAAAAAAAAAAAAACAAAAACAAAAACACTTAATTAATAGAGATAATGGATGAATCTTGCAAAAGAGAGGTAATGAGTTTAGTAACACTACAGTACCTGTTAAATTAAGTTAGATCATACAGTAAAGGCAATAATATTCTAGCTAATAGTTGTCATGTTGTTTCAGTATTTTTCTTAAAATAGCTTATTACTCATCCTTATTATGTTAAGAACATTTGGCAAATGCAAAGAAAAAACTTATGTTAAATTTGCACATGATTGCCCTCAGTAATATCTGATGGAGCAGCTGCTGAAGTGGGTGGAATATAGGCCTAATGTATGTAAAGATAGAGGACAGCAAATATGATTCTTCTCAGAATTTTTCTGTTACAGGCTTTGGGAAAGTGCTGCATATTACACTTTAGTGCTTGTAAATGTACACAAAAAAACAAACCATAAATAAACTTACTCTTTTAGATAAACATAAAAAAGATGGACTGGAAGACTTCTGTGTAAGCATGGTCTTTATTTTTGTCTTAGACCTGAACCAGGCTGTAAACAAGAGTTAACACCTACTGTTCTATTTAGTCACTGCCAACTCGTGTTTGCAACTTGATTCAGGAGAAAAGCAGACACTTATTATTTGTCTTGGCTCTCCTTCTCTCCCTTTTGGAGATGTTTATCATTTGTCTCATTTATCTAATATGAAAACAAATCAGGTTCCACTAGTAAGAACAACTGTTCAAGGCCATCCATCTTACTCATTCTCCCCAAAGAGTTGTTGCTACCTTTTCTATCACAGAGGGCTGTGACACTCCTGCCCTCCCCCCCCCCCCTTTTTTTTTCCCTATTTTGTTAATCTGAAAAGCTAAAATGAATAAATCATTTAAGTAAATGTTATGAGTGCACTCTTGGTGGTGTCATAACACCTATGTATGTGAGACCTAAAGATTTCTAGATATTAACTTCAATTTTGTTCAGAGACAAATGAAGATTATCTCCTTAAATTGTCTAGATCTCCTCATTCTATTAACTTGTCCATTTCCTTTTTCTGTGTGACCTTTGAAATCTGCCTATAAGAACATCTTTCCTTTTGTCTCACACCTCTTTCATAGTCTTCTTTTCTCTTCTTTTATTTCCCCCCCCCCGTGATACTTCTTATAAACATGTTGATTACTTCAACTCTGTTCCATTTTATTACATTTTGTTTTGTATGTTTTTTTTTTTTGTTTTTTTTTTTTTTTTGTATAATAAATTGTTTAGGGCAGGGTGTACCAACTATTATGCATCTGTACAGTATCTCCTACAATGAAGCTTTGATCCTGGTTGGATTACTTAAGAGTCATTATCAGAAACATGGTTATTGACTACAGTAGTCTCAACCAGCTCTACTTTCTATGGTAAATCAGGCTCAAAACTAGGAAACAAAGTCTTCTGTAAGAAACACAGAAATCCATGTTGATTTAATTAGAGTAAAATAGATTTTGCTTTTGAAGAGTCTAAGCAATATAAGTAATATTACTGAAAGCAAAGGTCACTTCTATTTTTATAGATATTAGAATCGGAAATCAAGAGAGTCATTAAATTAAACTAGCATGTCACAGCCTCTTGATGAAGCACTAACACTGACAAAGCCACAGATGTGGATTTTGTTACGGGTAACAGAATTTAATCAGAAACCAAGCAAAAAGCCTGTGTCGTGCCCCATCCCACCCCCCCAAAAAAAAAAACAAAAACAAACCCACACAAACTAAAAATACAACCAAATAAAAATAGAGAGATGGTTTTACTAAGACTTTAGGACTGCTATCTATGCTGCACTCTCTAGAGGTATTTCTGCTACAGAAATCTCTTAAGTAACGCTTCTGTTCAGGAAGACGCTTTAAGAAAATGTCCTACTAACTTACAGTAGACTGGACTGGGAAAAAAAGAAAAAAAGGAAAAAAAATCTCCTGTATAACAATTCTTTCCTGAATTAATTATCAATCTTTGAAAAATGTGCTTAAATTACAAGTTTAATATGCACTGCAAGCAGGTGATTTTGAAAAAAAAAATAACTGAAAAAATTCTAGAAGGGTAGTCTTCTTTTTTTGACATATATATCATTCTCTTTGTCTTTGACAACACTGAAAAAAAATCATTTATAAAAAGAGGTTCTAAATATCAGGCTGTATTACTGAGTTGGTACAGACTCAGGATTTATATCACATACTCAGAATTATCCTTCCTTATAACCTTGCTCATTTAGCCATATTGTTCATACAATTACATGAAACATCAATATTACTATCCAAGGAATAATCAAATGGTAATCAGCCCTTTGCACTTTATCATTATTGCATGTATAAATCTTTACTATGCAATACTTAAAAAAAAAAAAAAGCAACAGTGGAACCATACATATTGCTAGCAGGGGGTTGTGAAGATTGTAATCTTGTACAGAAAAAAGCCTTGAACAACTTACTCAGGCCATCTGAAGTTCATGGTAATAATACATTCATTTCCTACCCACATTGCTTGTGTAAGTCATCAAATATTTTGAGGAACATTTAGAACCTTAAAGATATACAAATTTCTTGTATATCTTGTATAGCTTTTCTTGATCAGCCTGTCTATAAAGCCACAAGTTTAAACTCGTTTTAAAGTTGCTTTAAAGCAACTATAAGTGCTTAAGCAAGAAAAAAAAAAAAGGAAAACTACCACCAGAATAAAATATTATTAAACTTTGTAATGTTAATAAGCTAAATAATGATTTTGAAGATGAGTACCTTGAGGCTTTTTAAAGCTCCCAGAAAAGGGATCTAGAACCATCTCTTTCCAGTGATTTTTCACTCCAGCAATCCAACTAGCTCTGCACAGATGGAAAATACCAGGATTTAAAGCCATGAGAAACCTGGAATTGATTTAATAATAAATCTTTTCTACCCTAGTAGTGGATCACTATAATTGGGTCCATCTGTTTTCTTTTAAAAACTAGTTATCTGATACTGAAGGTTAATTTTGAAAAGCTGAAATTTAACTCCCAGAAGTAAAATGCTCAGAGATAATAATAATTAAAAAAATATATTTTAAATAATAATTATTAAAAAAAAAAGTCACAGAAGTATTTACAATGAGATCTTTGGGCACATGATAAACTTTGTTTTGTATATTACATCACGAGGGTATCTGCTACACACACACACAAAACTTCCTTAGAATGAGAAGCAGAAGTTTAGATGACCATTAAATTATGTTCTCACCACATTAGAAGGCTCCAATTTCTTCCTTTTGGCAAGGTCAGTGATATTATTGCCATTGTAGTTGATGCTCTCCATACAGCCTTTGAAATTTTTCCTGCTGTTAGAACTTGGCTTCCCAGAAAAAGGCATGCCTCCAAAGGTTATCTTTGAATGCAACAAAAAATGGAAGGTAGTTACTGGAGGGCAAACACTTCTTAGATTTTTTAAACATATCTGTTGCAGATGCATTTGCTTTTTTTGAACACTCAAACACAGAGACTAATAGCTAGCAACACTGCTAATTATGAAAAAGAAGTTCCAAACAGGCACTGCAAAAGCAGGAAAAAAAATATATAATGAATTTGTGATTGCAAATATTTATGGTAGCAAATCTCAATTGTTATTGTACTTCTCCAAATAAAGAGCACACCCACATCATGGTTACTCATATCAGACTGCTCTTCTGACTGCTACTGAATAATACTTGTCTCAAATAACAAAGTACTTGGAATAACTGTCCTTTTCATTATTTTTCTCAAGCAGAAATGAGTAGATATGAGATTAGCAAGGTAGATAGCCTTACTTGAATCATTTAAGTATAAATGTGTTAGATTCAGAGCTCAGACTACAACACAGCAGTTGTGGGTTTCAGTATGATGCATTTGCTTCCTTTAATGCTTATATATTTACTTTATCTAGAAGGATTTTACAGAATCCCTTAGTTAAAGTTACTATCTCTGGTTAGACAAGATTACCTTCCACTATTGAAAGTACACTTTTATCATGTAGTTATAGTCAATGAAGAGTTACCACATGACTTAGCACAACAAACAAGAATTGTTTTTCTCTTGATGTTGAATTTCATTACTTTAAAACACGAGGTTATGCAGAATCTCTAGTGCTGAAACACTATAAAAAACAAATAATTTATGAACTAGAATTGTTCTTCTCTCCCTGTCACCCCATAGAGACTATACAGGTCTCTACCCTGCCAGGGTCTTTTTAATTTCATTAATACTTTGCAGCCCAGTTGTGAAGAATAAAGGACCCGTGAGATTAGTCCCTGCAATCTTTGTTAAGTATTTATATCAAATAGATGATGGTATAAATAATAATAGCAGCTAGATTTCCTACCCCAGGAAAGCTCACAAATATTTCTGCTTGCAGTCTGCTGCTGAGATTTGGCAGAACCAAGCTTTTAAATATCATTCATTGTTAATGCCATTGGATATTACTGAAGGCAGGAAAATGCAGATCAAGGGACCCACTTACCATTTTAAAAGCATGTAAGATACCACTTTCTATCCCAAAGAGATATTGACTTAGCATATAAGAAGTAAAGGTATATAGCTGAAAACTAAGATCTTTATAAATAGTCCATACCAGCTACATAAAAGCCTTTTACAGACACATCCTCAGATGTTATAAATTGATTTGATTTGACTTTAGAAAAGACACACCACCTTACACAAACTGAAGAATGTGATTGTAATATAGTAATTGTTGTCAAACATTCTTTTGCATGTTATAGTCATGTTTTTGGACAGGAGAAAATAGAAAGGTGCACTGGTTTTAGCTTGGATAGAGTTAATTTTCTTCATAATAGCTCATGTGGTGCTATGTTTTGGATTGGTGACCAAAACAGTGTTGGTAACACAACAACATTTTAGCTATTGCTGAACTATGCTTACAAAGCATGAAGGCCTTTTCTGGTTCTCATGTTCCCCTGCCAGTGAGTAGGTTGGAGGTGCACAAGAAACCGGGGTGTGACACAGCTAGGACAACTAACACAAACTGACAAAAAGGATATCCCATAACATTTGACATTGTGCCCAGCAACAAAAGCTAACTGAAGGAGGGATGAAAGTGGAGACATTTGGAGTTATTGCTTTGTCTTTTCTATGAAAAATTGTTTTGATTCATTGTGTTTTATCTATGATGATTAACATCACAAGTGCAACACAATTAAATGTAGCCTATGAATTTGAGAGGAAAGAAAGGAGAAGAGTTCAAGGCTGTTGCATTTATACAAACTACAGAATATATATCCCCACAATCAAATAATTTCCATTAAACATATGCAGATCTATCTATGTACATGGAGATTTAAATTTATCTTTGAGAACTGCCAGTGAAGTTTCTAGTGTCAAAGAAGGGAAAGTTTAATCTCCTGGATTTCCCCCTCACTTATAAGTAACTTTATTGTACACAATACATTTATTATGTAAATATGTTACACATATATCTGCAAAATGCTCAAGGACTTAAGGCACTCAGCCTTTTTCTGTAGTTCACTCAGTTGAAAATCTTTAATAAAGTCTATTTTTGTGAATTTTCAGTAGCTCAGTTCAGATCTTCCATGTCCCATTAGTATCACTGGTACAGGTAAATTTGCTTATTGAGTATTTTTTGAGTACTCATTTGTTCAATGAGTATTATGTCATCATTACTGCTAATAAAGAAGGCACTTATTTATGTGGATGGAAATAGTTACATGTGGTTCAGGCAACTACATTAGTTCTCATCAGAAACAGGAAACAGTGCAAGAAAATTATTTTACAAAGTCTATATAACAAAAGTCTCCCATTCTGTAGGTACATGTGACATTCCCCTCTCCTCATCTTCCCCTCCTCTTCCTCTCCTTTTCTTCTCCTCTTCATCTCCTCTTTCTCTCCTCATCGGTGTCTAGTGAATTATGTATGTACACCTTGCTTGAGCATTCTCTGACCTGATCCTCTTCTGCTAAAGGCAATTCTTCCTTGATCCAGTTTCTCTCCCCTGGTTTCTAAGACCACTTCTCAGCCTTTTAGCTAAGAGAAAGTGTAGTATAGTGTAGTTTATTACCAACACTTGTATTTATTAACTGACTCATTAAACAAAAGTTTTCTTGGAAGTTTTCTAGCTCTTTACTGTTTCTTTCTGGAAATTAGTTATTGATGGTGTACTTGTGAAAATACAAGGAAGTACTTATGTGCTTAAAAAAAAAGCAAGATCAAGGTCATTAAGTAAAAAACTTTTTTTTTTTTTTTTTTTTTTTTTTTTTAATCAATCTTGTGCTTACAGCAGCTGCTTAGCTGTACCCTTAGCTGGCTGCTGGCTGAATTACATAGACCTCCTATTTTAGAACAATAGGCTGAGATGAGCTTTATAATAGAAGTTATCTGTTAGACTAATGAAGGGAAACTAAATTTACACCTAAGAGAAAACTGTTCAAAATAAAATTCCATGAAATATAAGGCAAAATTAATTATAACGATCATTAAAACAAACAAACAAACAAAAAGTTATAAAAAAAACCACCACTTTAACTATATTAATTTTCTCTTCCCTTCTTATTGGACTTCTCTTTATAACGTCTATTTAATGAAAATGAAAAAAAATCGCCATCTACCTCATAATCCAGGTCCAGGTAATCAAATTCTCCATTGGTTCTGAAATGCTGAATGTGTCTGTCCAGGGTGAGATTGATGTTTCTTCCATGGCGCTCTATGATGATGGAGTGCCAGTGGTGATCATCTAAGAGACTGCCTGTCATCACAGATGTGTGGCCATAAATAGAGCCAAGCTGATTGCTACCTAAAATAAGAATAGAAACAACAGCAATTTTCACCTCACACCAGTTCAGCAAGCATTTTCCTTTTATTCTGTCAATATTTTACCTGAATCATAATGGACACACAGGAGGCTGGAGCAAGTCAGCCCACTATGAAGCAAACGGTGGAGGGTTGTTTACGTAAATACAGATAGGTATATCAAATACAGCAAGTATCAAATTGGTAATGCATAGTTATTCGGAGGTGAACCAGAGAAGCAATATGTACTTTCAGTTGCAAAATTGTTTTCAACTAAAGGTTTTCGGTGTTTCGATCCCTGTCCAGCAGAAGTGAAAAGCTGTCACCCTTCCCAGAATAGCTTTTGTTCCAGGTCTTGAGCTTCAATGAAACTGTACTGATCATTGAGGACACTGCGTGATAATAAACTCTGGTAACAGAAAGTCTTTTTGGTCTGATAACTGCAAACAAATAAGTTCAATACTTTGTAGACTCTCTATATAGCTAGACCAGCTACTGTTATAGGAAGAGGCTCAAAGCAGACTGAGCTGGCTACGGGGAAAAAAATAAATAAGTCTTTTGCTAACATAGCTTATTTCAGTCTTTCCTCCTGTGTCAACTTTAGTTTTCTGGAAGTCAAATAAAATACTAGCAAGAGCACAGTTTTGCAACTTACTGCTGTTCTTTCCAGGGACTTTTGCCAATGCAGGTATGTTCATCAGGGATCGCATCTCATTGTATGCTGACTGATGTAGCTAAGCCAGCAAAGGCTATAGATCTCAACTGGAGCAGCAAATGACACATTCAGCAATAAGTTTAAAAAACTGCTGCATTGCCCAATAACTCAGTGCATTCTTCCATGTTTTGAATACATGAGAACCTAAAGCATTTCTGGTGCATGCCTGCAATTCAGACACTAAGGCTGTGAATGTTGATAACACATTCTGGCAAATCAAACTGCCATGGCTTCACTACATTACTACATTACTTCACTACAAACGATCATACTGCCTTTTTGCTTCATATTAAGAGCTTAAGAAACAAACAAATGACAACAACAACAACAAAAAACACTTCTCTTTGCCTACCTTCAAGATATACTTCTTTCTAGGAATGGTCACGGAGCCTCAATCTCACATAGCTTCCTAGGCTTTTTTTTTTTTTTTTTTTTTGGTTAAGATTGCTGATCCTTATTCCTCTATAATTAAAGGCAGCACCCTTCTCTCATACTGACACTTGATTACGTACAAATGAGACCATGACAGTCTCCATTCTTGGAGACGTTCAAAAGATTACTGGACATGTTCCTGGTTCTAGGTGACCCTGCTTGAGCAGGAGGGTTGGACAAGATGACCTCCAGAAGTTCCTTCCAACCCTAACTATTTTGTGATTCTGTGAAGAAAACAGAACTATAGCAGAGGTCAAATATAATTCCGTCAATACTCTTTTCTTTGTGACAAATTTCTAATAACAATATATTGTTGATTTTTTTTAATGAGTTTATTTTCATGTTATCTCACACAAAGTAAATGGGGAGGCATAGAACAGGAAAAATAAAAATAAATAAATAAAAGGAATGAAGAAAGTTTTCAACAAATGTTCTTATTAAATGATGTGGCCTGCCATATTACTGAGGAAAAAAAGGAGGTAAATTCTTTGGAGAATTAAAAAGTGCAGAAAACTAGACAATCAAAATATACCTAAATTTAAATTTAGAACAAGTTTGGCTTTCTTGAGTTCCAAGGTGATATAGTCTCCTTGCTGTCCTTCTCCATGGAAGATTACACCTTCACTTTCAGAGGTTTTAAATTTCAGAGAGATGACATCCTTCAGTGTTTTCATTTTCTTGTTCCTGAATCTGTATGGTAACACTACATGGCCATCAAAATTGATAACATCAGCCCCTAAAAGACAAAAACAAATAACATTGTTGATTAGTGATTATACATTCCTTTAGCAACTGGAAAAAGAGCCATGCCGTATGTGGACTGTACTTGAACAGAATAAAAAGCTGTGCAAGTACAGGATGCTTTGCAAATGCATTTCCTCTTGACCATAACTTAATACTATCGAAAGTAGGAACCAGGAAGAGCATAAATTTAATTCATAGGATGTTATAAAGCAGAGTTTGTGGGAAAACACTACCACTTTACTGAACTTATCTTAGCTTCTCTTAATATAGTTGCTTGCCTACACATTTTCCCAATTATAGTTGAAAATGAGAGACAAATCACTGGTTGTTATTACTAATTCATGTTATACCTCTTAAACATCCAATATATGTATCTGAGAGGACTGTGAGCAGTAAGATATGAATCTAAAGAAATTGCTTAGGAGTTTTAAGAGATACCTCAATCTTTATTTAAACCATAGACATAAACTTTGTCTAATTCAGTAATTTCCAAGTAATTTCTGAAATATTATTTTACATTGTGATTCAGAGAAGTGTCTTAAGAAGTAGTTACATCTATTCCTAACCATCTGAGAATGTAGCGACTAACAAAATGATCTGCTGAGTCAATTTTACTAGTGTTGAGTCATCAGTTACTACAAAAGGACTTCTTATGTATAGCAACTGTATAGATTGCTTTTTCACATTCTGTAATTTCTAGAAACACTTTTCACAGTGATATAAGAGCTCTTTGATTCTCAAAGAAAAGCATTCAATCAAGCTTCATGATGTTTAGCATTTATTTGGTACTGAAAAGTATGTAGAAACATAACCAATATTTCATAAATGATTTATTTCTCATTGTTCTGTCACGAAATTCACATCCCATCTTGTATTCATTAACTAAAACACACTCAATTGAGACTGAGGCTTGCAGTCATATTGATTAAATGCCTATTCATACATCCTCACATCATTAAGCATAGCAAGTTTTCAAATATAAAGACCAACACATTATGTTTTTATCCTTCGGGATTTTTCCCACAAATCACTAATATAATAAATAGTTCAATACTACTTACAGAACATTTGTTTTTCTGAAACAATGTTCCTGTGCATTACAATGAGGTATGTAATACCTGTTTCTGGTTGATATTGTCATTTGACCTTTGTAGATCTTAATAAATCTATACGCATAATCGTAACACGTAATATGGTCATAGTCCTCAGCTGATATGAACTATTGACCCTCTGGGGACTATGAAAATGGAAGAACTGAAGATCTGAGTTACCTTGTAAAAATTCTGTTTACAGTTCTTAAGTTTGATATAGAGGAAGCATGGTGTCTATTGGTCCACCTAATATATACTGAACAGTTTACAACCATCTAATGTGAACCTAGCCCAAATTTCCCTTAAACATACAAAGATGTCTGATGAAACAATAAACTCTGACCCACGTTATGTCAACTGAATGGGGAAAAAATTTTCTTCAGTAAATATAACACGAGCATTCCAAACTAACTGCAACATCCCATAGGTATATCATATATATCTGAAGCATATCAGAAATGTATATTAGAAACACACATTTTCTTTATAAAACACACCTTGCCATATACACTCTGATAAAAAAATACTCATTAAGCTCCAAGTTCAATTAAAACTTTGAGTCTGATCTAATACCTATGAATGACAAATTCCAGGACAGTGAATCAACTGAAAATTAAATATCAGAATGGCACACTATGATTTTAGTGCAAGAAATACATTAAAAAATTATCAGCATGTAAGAAGAACACATTTAGTCAGGCATAGATGAAGGTGCTGCTCTCAGAAATGAAGGCACTCCATTTCCTATTCTGAGTGTGTATTCAGAAGCAACAGTATGTGAGTTCAGGGGTGGGGTTATCTTGTATACTGTCATTACTCAAGAAAATAAATACTTCTGGAGTTTATTTTGTAGAAACAAATAAATTTGTTAGAAAAATACTGTAAAAGAGATTATATAAACCCTGTTATTTTTGCTTGAAGAAAAATCCAATAAACATTTCTTGAGATTTTTGTGGGTATTAAGAAATTTTAGAAAAGCATGAAAACTGTTTACAGAAAAAAAAAAATCTACATGAAATTTATATTTTTAATCACACTGTAATTACCAAATTCATGTTTCTATGTAAAGCAAATCTTCTACATAGATTATACTCTTCCAAACTGGCATACAACTGCCATGAAGAAATGATACAAATTAAAGAAATTGATGGATATTATAGATTAAGCTACTGTCATAACAAATACACATCATAAAAAATATAGTTCCATATACAAAATCATAGATCCTTTTCCTTTAATATTTGTCAGATTTACTTGTTGCTGTTTATAGAATCTCCTATATGGGGTATATCACCTTACCCCTAAGGCCAGCTGGTTCCTCTTTCTAACATCTGCAAAAATTACCATAACTATCAAGCATGCAACCAAGACCTAATCAGGACATTGACTTCAGTGGGTTTATGGATTCCCAACATGTTAGCCCTGAAAAGGCAAGTATCGCTTTTGTACGTAGATCACTCTTGCCAACATGCAGACACGTTTTTCTCATTATTCATTGAAGCAAACTCATAACCCACAGTTACAAAGTTGAGTAAAAGTAACATATTTTTTTTTCAAAACCTGGCCCTGAATTATTATGTTTAGAAAATCATTCAATTATAAAAAAAAAAAGAAGAAGCAGTAATCTTTGATTAAGCAGCTTTCTTTTATGCATAGCTATGCTGGCAGTATGCACACAGGCCTGCATGATAATTCAATCACCTAAAGATTACATAGCAATTATGTTTAAGAGTTATCATATGTAGAACTGTGGTAATGACTTGTGTTCCTTCTATGATGACACTCAGCTACTTAATATCATGGTAATTACCGTGATGAGAAATGGTACTTAAGACAGTAAACCATATAATTCATATAATTGCAGTGTAAATATATAATTTTTCTCATCCTTAGCCACTGAACTAGCCTGCATTCGTAGGAAAGAGACCTAAGCCATTGCATACTGTATATTCACATAAATTCAGGGAGGTCTGATTGTTCTCAGAGGCTACTGTTGCAATGGACTACACATATATATATATATATATATATCACAAGAGAAAGCATGAGTTGAGGAAAGAGGGAGAGGGAGAAAGGGAAACAAAAATATGGTTAGAGGGGAAAAAAATTGACATTATTAAAAAACATATAAAAAATTAAATAGGAAATACAAGCCTGATTACTTGTAATCTGACTTCTCCACTCTTGGATTTCCAGACAGCCTGAACGATGCTGTTGACATCTTAAAAATACAACACTACTTTTAGCAGTCCAAGAAGATGTGTTAGGCCTTATTCCAGTATATTTCTGAGATGGCACAATTAACACAGTTTCATTAGTTAATGACGTCACCACATTCAGTTTTCATCTAAAGAATAATCAAGTCAGAAAACCTTTAAAACATTGTTAGGACCCCATTCACAAATTTCAAAGGAGAAATCAACAGTCATGGGTTGTACTACTTGTGCGGCAGACACAGGTAGCCCTGTGTAGCCACTTTTGCCCTGTTCTTTTGGAGACTTGCAGAATTTGGTAAATTTTGGTAAGGGAACCAAATCTGTAAAAAGAGATTAGAGTTCCAAAAATAATTAATTAATTAATTAATTAATTAAAAATTACTTCTAATCAGACTCAGGCTCCAGTAGTTCTCTATTTCCTCTATTTCTGGTGAGAAAAATATAACTGTATCCTCAATGTCAGCATCTCAAAAACACAGAAGTGCTCATTCTTAAAGACTCAACAGTGATTTCAGCACAGCCACTTAGCTTGATAAAGCTACTGCCTGGAATTACTAAAAAATCCCTGTTATCAGGGGGTATCAGTAAAATGGCATTGATCAGAACAGTACTTTCCAGAGAGATTCTTACCATGCAGAAAATAAACTCAACAATATTCATGGGAAATTTAACATGTACTCATATTTAAAAATTGCTGATGATCTCTAAATGATCTACTCTACACAGTACCTGCAAAATAATCTCTGGGATTGAAAATACAAAGGTTCTGTACTACTGATTCCCAGCATAGGTGAATTTTTTTTCACTTTTTTCATCTCCATTCTCTCTTCTCCATTATCGCTATTTCATCTGCTTTAATTTTCTTTTTAGATTAAATATTTTTAGGGAAAAGATCTTTGCTTTTTTTACTGTATGATGTGAGACTTATGCCTGCTGTGTGCGCTAACACATATACTAATACTGTATTAATAAAAAATATTGACCAGGCATCTATCCTTTGAAAACATCAGAGATTCATCAAAGCACCTCTGGCTGGGCCACAATATTCCCCACACATGGTTTCAATTGTTGTCACTCTTAATCATGGGTACTAAAATATCATTGTGACAAATAAAAGCATATAAAAAATACATTATGTCCATATTTTAACAGCAAAAATTGAGGCTTTCCCACTCTAAAGCAAGGGATAAGGCTCAAAATCATAAGAAAAAAAACTCTTTGTTGCAACCCATGACAAGGACCCTATAGAGAAATTACTTCAGAAGATCCTAATCTATTTTTTTCAGGAGTCCCAAGTACTGTCAACATGACAGCATGTTAAATTTGCCACTGGAGTTTTTGCAGTTTGAATCTCAGTACTACTAAGTTAGCTGATCTCTTGTTAGAAATACATTACTACATCTCATTGCACCAGTAAAAATGAAGAAGCTCTGTCCCAGCACATCAGTCAAAAGAGTCTCCTTTCTATGCTCTCTCTCAATGGAGTACAGAGCCAAAGGTAATGTGTTTGAACATTGCCTTCAGGCACTACAGTCTGGCTGTAAGGACATGGGCAACTCACTGGTTTGAAATCTGCTGCAGTAAAACTGACAATGCCTTTACTAAGTTTTTCAAAAGGCAATACATCTGCCATAAGGGGGCCAAACCGCTAAACCTAATACAGATACAGATGTATTTTGTATATACAATAGCACATACTTCTTCATATTCTAGAAGCATAAGGCGAAGAAAAATCAATTTTAAAGTTTCTGTTGCCTGATTAGCTTCCAGTGCACTGAATCTTAATCCTGTTGTATTTGTCAAATAATTCAACCCTAAGTGCTTGAAAAAGAAAAAAAAAAAAAAAAAAAAAAAACACATTTACTATGAGGTTTTGATTATTTTTTTTTAGTTTATTATTTATGATTTTTTCTTTATAGTAGATAAAATGTATGCATGTAATTGACATGGCAAAGTACCAAAGAATACTTGTCAAGGTCTATTTTAAACTCAATTCATAGGTAGAATGCACAAATTTTATTCTTACATTTTATCTTATAAAATATATATTATGTTATAAAATGAAAAATACCTGCCAGGAACTTTCAAAATAAATCTGTGAAGAACTGTTCCCTAAGGTGGTGAGAATATTGTGCCAAGTTCTGAGTGCAATATCTGCTGAAGATAGGCCAGCAGCTCTCTGCACTTTTCTAGGTCTTTCTGAATGTTGAAGCACAGGCATGTATTTCCTTTTATTATTTCCTACTTTTTTCCTTATTTCACTGTTGTTATTATTCTGGTATACTAATAACACCTGCACTTCATTAGATCTCATGCAAATCTGTCTTTAAATGAGTGATTATTTGTCTTGGATAATATGAAGAAAATGCAAAAAACGGAATTAAAAAGCAGTGGAAGAAAAATAAAAACGGAAACAATATATAAAGAAATGTAATCTATTGACCATGGCTAAAAACCCCTCACCCTTTTCTTTTCTGTAGGTGTGGTGGTTTTACTCAGGTGGACGGCTGAGCTCCACCACAGCTGCTCTCTCACTCCACCTCCTCAAAGAGGAACAGGGAGAAAATACAATGAAAAGGGCTCGAGGGTTGAGATAAGGACAAGGAGATCGCACAGTAATTATTGTGACGGGCAAAACAGACTCAGCATAGGGAGGTAGTAAGATTTACTGCTTATTACTAACAAGCTAGAGAAGTGAGAAAAAAAGGAAAGAAACCAAAAGCACCTCCCCCCCCCATCCACCCTCTTCCACCTCCTCCCCCCGAGCGGCGCAGGGGAACAGGGGAATGGGGGTCATGTTCAGTCTGTAGCGCTTCTTCTCCGCCCCTCCTTCTCAGTCACTCTCATCCCTTGTGCTGTGGGGTCTCTCCCACGGGTTGCAGTCCTTGATGAACTGATCCGGCATGGGCTGCCCACAGACAAGAACTGCTCCAGATATGGGGCCATATCATGGGGTCCATCCCTCAGGAGCAAACTGCTCCAACCAGGCTCCCCCATGGCCAGCAGCTCCTGCCAGGTCACCTGCTCCTGTGTAGTCTCCTCTCCATGGGCTACAGGCCCAGCCCGGAATTTCCTCTAGCAGGGGTCTTCCACAGGCGGCAGCCTCCATCAGTGCAGGTTCACCTGCTCCACCGTGGTCTCCTCCACGGGCTGCAGCGTGGAACCCTGCTCCACCGTGGTACTCCATGGGCTGCACGGGGACAGCCTGCTTCACCATGGCCCTCACCACAGGCTGCAGGGGACTTCTGCTCCGGTAGCTGGAGCACCTCTCCCCCTCCTTCTTCACTGACCGTGGCGCTTGCAAGGCTGTTCCTCACTCCTCTCATTCCCTCAGCTGTTGTGCGTGGTGCAGCATTTTTTTTCCCCTGTCTTTAATATGGTCTCACAGAGGCGCAAACAACATCACATATAGCTCAGCTCTGGTCAGCAGTGGGGCCCTTACCAAATGTGTGATAGCTTCTAGACCCTTCTCAGAGAAACCAGCCCTATGACCCCCTGCTACCAGAACCTTGCCACGTAAACCCACTACAGTAGGATAGATTCTTCTTCTAATTTGTGTAGTTATTCAGCTGCATTGCTATACAATCTAACAGTTACTTAAGACAATCATTTTGTGATGAGTGTACATAACAGTGCAGTGCTCTGCTGTATTACACCTAACTTCTGCATTGTATCGTGTAAGATAAAAGCAGCTTCTTCTGGGAAAATTTGGAGGTCTGTCAAGGCATTATTTACAAAATACACAGAAGAAAGAACTAAGATATTTGAAGGAAAGCAAGACTTCTAAACTCAGAGTAAGCTTCCAAATATGCCATGAAGTTACTGTCTTAAGGGTCTGTATAAGTAGGATGATTTTTCATGCACTTAACACTATGGCTGATGATCTTTTTTATCCAGATCTAACACAACGCAAGACTCTCAAATAAATTTTATTTCATTAATTCTTCAGCTTTTCAAAGATAATTTTATTTAAAAACCAAATGGGAAAGCGTTATGCTTATATTATGTTTGATAAATGAGGCAATAAACATGATTATACTATACTTTGCAATTCGGCTTTAATCTATACCTAGCTTTTGCACCCTAAGCACAGCAATATACAAATTAGACCATGCGGAATTGCTCTGTGCTCCTATAACACTAGTTATATAGTGTTATAGTTATGTTTGACTAGTTATGTAACTGCTAGTACTACTAGCAGTGCCAGAGAAAACTGAGGTAAAACTGCAATTCAATATGATTGTCAGCCAGACAAAAACTATTGTTTTCATAATCTACTCTGACTCCAGAAAGTCAATTATGGTGCATGGTATGAGTTGCAGTCTGTAACTAAGGGAGTTAGGAAACTTCTATGGCAACGTGTTTCTTATCCAAATTCCAGTTATTTAATTTACTGAACAACTAGTTTTTCTTTTCTTTTTTTTTTTTTTTTCCAACCAGAAAATCTCTAAAGTTACCTGTATGTTGTATTGACAATTAATAAAAATAAATAAATAAATAAATAAATAACAGAAGTATTTTGTTCTGAAGATGTAATGTGAAATATTGTTGGTGCATGCTTTCTTCTCTTTAAAATAACTTTATTCAAATGGTTAAATTACAGAAAAAAAAAAAATCAAAGGCTGTGCTGAAGGCCTGTTAAATCCTAAAAATGAAACTCTGGATATTTTCAACTAACTTTGAGCTACAAGTAGATGCAAGTTAAAACACAGTCTTCATTTCCTTGAAGTTACACTAGCATGAACATCATCCGTATTCATAAGTGACAGTTCATATTAGTTCATAAAATCATTTAATTTTGCTAAAACCTCCTTCAGTTTTTCTGGCTGTAGCAATCACGTTTCAGTTAATAATTTTCCAGTTCATAGTACAATAGCATTTATTGAATGGACAAAACAGAAGCAGTTTGTTATGTGAGTTTTTACACTTTAAAAAGTTTTTATTATCTACATCATTACAAGGATAATATATGATTGTAAAAGTTAAATTTTAAGGATCTTGCAACTATGCACTAGAAGCTGCAAAATATTATTTATGTTTTATTATTCTCTAACTATGGTGCTGTCAAATTAATTTGGTAAAACTATATGTATATTATAAAGAAATCCAACATTTTGGTATTTTATCATGTTGATTTACAATTTTGCCTTCCTTGCAACTGTAAATATATTTCATTCTGTCCTTAATTGTGAAACTGGTCATCTGATGTTGGTTCTCAATGGGAACATTAAAGTGTATAATTACACTCTGATAGCAGGTACAGTAAAGAACTTAATTTACTTGAAAATAGCTAGACCCTACTAATGTTTTTACTGTTTATTAAAAAAGTAAATCACAAGAGCTTCAGGTCAATAAAAAAAGGACAACACTGACTCTCACACAATAAATGGCCAGAACAGATCTCAATCCATATTAAACTGCTGAACTCACTCATTACTTAATGAAAAACAAACAACCAAACAAAACAACAGCAAGCAGTGAACAAAGGATTTGTACCATGTCATCAAACATTCTATTTACTCAGTGAATAAATGGGCTATGAAATGGAAAAGACAGTCTATTAAAACATTAAGTATAGTCATGACTAGATGGATCCCTTGTTTAAAACAGAAAGATGCACAGGTGACCTACAAATACTGATTTGGAATTTATCTTTTTGAGCCAATGCTACCTAATTTAATTATCCGATGTTATATGTGTACTTTACACGTACTTTACCTTTCCATACATGTACTTTAATGTCTTGATGATCTAAGAGTGCTCATTATTCAAGACTAAATTCTTTTTTCTAATTCACATTCTATATCCTTTATTCACATAATCATTCTTAAATGCATGCAGTTTATTTCTTCCTACCATGGAGCTCATATTTAAATTGAACATTCAAAAGGAGTTGCATACACACTGATTAAGGAATGTGCAGCAGAGACAGTTTAAAGCTGCTATACTTAACTAAATCTCAAAGTAAAAATCTTGCTGTCATTATTTGACCCTAAAAAGCAAGGAGAGCAAGACTGAGTCTGAGTTCTGGC
The DNA here is from genome assembly GCF_964035555.1 of Netta rufina. Taxonomy (NCBI): domain Eukaryota; kingdom Metazoa; phylum Chordata; class Aves; order Anseriformes; family Anatidae; genus Netta; species Netta rufina. Next base: position 55,888,394 of record NC_140124.1, read on the forward strand.
TTGGAGACACATTTATTCTGGTGAGTACCCTCACTATTGTCTAAAACACACCAATGAGTATCATTAAAGACCACCTTTAATGCACGTATAATCTTCAGTTTCATCGTGTTTCCAAATTATCCAGATACAAATACCGTGTCTCACAGCACAGCATCATAAAAGAAAACCACTGGAACTTGTTAGGCAAAAAAATTAAGGTTAGTAATTCAACTGTTTTCTCCTCCCCTTGCCTAACATCCAGCATATCTGAGATCATGCATTTCTCTACTATGCTTTTACTCAATGTCATCTTAACTTGTGTGCGTGTGTAAGAAATGGTATCAGCCTCTAACTTGCAAGTCATAAATTTTAAGCCTCAAATTCTTTCTTGCATCAATCAAGTGGTGAACTTGATGGCAACTTAATTAAGTATTTTTCCCATTCCTTTGTATGTATTCCAGTCCATATATTTAAGCAAACAAATAAACAAATAAACAACACATTTAAGATGCTTATGAGCTCATTGAGTCTGGACTTTTTCAGATGATTTGTTTTAGTTCTTCTCTGCCTCAGTGAGAGTATAATCATTTACTCTAACACGGTGTGCTATTTTAATAGAGCATATAGTTGTCAATTTTAAGTGAACAATGGCTTTATTTAAATAACACTCAGTAAAAAATGTAAGAATCTCCTACTACATTGGTATAACTTTCTACTCTGTTTATAACCCACAGAAGGAAAATCCCCAAATGAGTCAATATGCAGTAAGATGAAATACTCAACGTTGATTACAACAAGCATTTATTTAGAGTGAGGTAATTATTTCCCTGGGAGGAAAAACTACATTGTTTTGGAGGTGCTCTCCATAGCAGGTAGTATAGGAGGTAAAAGCATGTACTCACAGAATCATTAAGGTTGGAAAGGATCTCTGGAAATCATCTAGTCTAATCCACTTGCTCAAAGCCAGGCTGAAGTGAGGTATGCTTTACTCCAACCTATTTGCACATCACATTCTACTAGAAGAACTGAATTTAAGTGGGCTTTCACTTTTTCTCCTAACCTGAGACAAGAAAACAGGACATTTGTTTTTACCAGCAAATGATTTTCCTTGTGTTTATCAGGCTGCACTTTCAAAGGTCAGTGATATATTGTGTCCCCTGCCTCCCTGACGTGACCTATCCATAAGTTCTAACATGGTTCACAATTTAAGATTTGCTGCTGTTGCACAGTTTAAGACCTTCACATTCCATACTTGACAGAACAGTACTAAAAATCCTTTCTTTACTGTGAGGGTGCTTATAGTGTCTCAACTGCACTGACTGGCTTTTCCTCCCCTATACCATGCATTTCAAGCTTCTTTGCACAGTCAGCACCATCAGTCCAGTCTCCTCAGCTCTGGTTTGCTTTCCATCTCTAAAAGCTGAAGGAAGCCAGATAGATGAGAGTTTCTTTTCAGTAAAAGTATAAGGAACTCCCTCACATTGCATTATTAAGAAGGATTAACATGCAGCAAGTACAATACTTACAGTCACAGAGATTGAAATACATGTATATTGCTTTTGCAATTACAATTCTTCATCCACTGCCATTTTATTTCATCTGGCCTATTATGGTAAATTTCATTCAAGTTTTTAATCTCTGAAGTACAGACAGTAGAATCCAAACCTATTGCTTTGTTTCCTCAAACATTTTTTGATTGCCTGTCTCAAAAGTTACAGTGCTACAATAAAAAGTTACAATGGCTCCTGCCTTGTAAGGAGCAGGAAACAGTCCTGTATGATCTGAAGACCAAACAGGCAGACAGTTCTACGTACAAAGAATAAGTTTAGAAGACAGCAGTCTTCCTTGCATTCCCAGATCTTTAAGTTAAGCAGTGTCCTCAGCAGCCTCAGCCCAAGGACTAAAGAAAGCACCCTTGGTGTATCAAAGCAGCACACACACAGCTCTCTGACCACATGGCGTCAACTCCTCTAGCTTGGAGGAAAAAAAATAATAAAAATTGTTGAGAGATCATGTTCAGCTCTCTTGGCCTGGAGAAGGAACCAGGGAGGGAGCACTGGGGACGGCCCTCTAACAGCCTGGATGCCCTGCCAGTAGAGGTGTTGGGGAGCTTTGTGCTGCCTCTCGACAGGGACAGGCCACTGGGAATGGGGGCAGTGGGGTCTATCACCAGGACTGTGGGCGCAGCCAGGCTCCCCATGCTCAGCACCTCCACCGGGGCTCTGAACTGATCTCTCAAGGCCACTGAGTCACCGCTGGACTCTGAATGCCAGCCTGGGTTTATGGTAAAACCTCTACTGCTGCTCAGCTCCATGTGAGTAAACTTGATTAAGATTCAGCACAGTTCAAGACAGAAAATGTCTTGACTGACGTTAAAAGACACACTTAAAGGTTGGGGAAATACAAGTTAAATCTCTTGCTCAGTAATGGAGTCAGATTAATTTAGGGAAGGTAATCTCAAAGTATAGTATGAATATACGTCCAAGAAAATAAGGTCTCCAAGATCCATTAGATTTTTATTTTATTTATTTATTTATTTATTAATGAACCTGGAGGCTTCGTAAGAATATATTTATAGTTTTTCTTTTAGATCAGAGCATTTTGCCTGAATTAGCATTATTGAAAGCAGCCATAAATTTGCAAATGATTTGATAGAATACTTTCTTTCTGTCTTCAAATTATGCAAGATTTTTTTCAGATAATGAAAATACTAAAGTTCCTGTTTCAGTTGTTATTTCCCAAAACCCACTAAAGACTTTATTTGCTTCCTAAAACTAATTCAACCATCTCTGTGAGATAGCTACTTTCACTTTACCAAATATTTGTCTTGACACAATGGGTGAAATTTCACAACCACTACTTACGGTATAAACTATTACCTTTAATAAGCAAAGGGACAATAACATTCAAGATTGTCCAAGTAGGTAAGAAATGCATATACATGTGTATAAACAACTTCACATTCAAAAGATGCTGCTATTCAAACAAAGCAATGAATGCCACACATGAATAAAAGAGGAAGAGGCTTTTTAAAATCCAGGCGTGTGGAAAACTAACTTCTCTTGCAAAGAATTGCCATGCTTCCTTCTTTGAAATTGCTGTTCCTTTGTGTTGGAACAAGGCTGTCAGAGAAATTGTTCATAGAGATTTGTGTGGGATGCATACAGTGTTAGAACATTTTTATTTATTTATTTATTTTTACCTTTTATCCAGTCACCATTGCTTAGAATAAATCAAATAAGTAATGCATGTAACAGACAAGTTTCTCTTGGTTTACTGCACTGAAATATAACCTGAATTAATATGTATGCAGTGCAACAGCCATACAGAACTAAAACACATGTACTAGATTTGGTTTGTAAAGGAAAATTATTTCCTTTGGGGTTTAAGAAATGATTGTCAGGTGGACATACAGCATGGGAGACTTTATCTAAATGGCAAAATTCGTAATAATGTTATTCTTGCCCATTATATCTTTTCCTAGCAGTGAGACAAGATCCAAACTAAAGCTGCAAGTACGGATGCATAAGTTTTTGTGAACTCTTTTGGTCTGTGTGGTATCATCCACACAGCATCAATCAAGCATCAATAAATTGCATTTCAGAGTGTATTGTCTGGGTACTTTAATGTATAAGCCTTTGGTAAATGAAAAGCACATGGAAGGTACAAACCTGCCAATTCATGTTAGAATAGAACTGAATAACTCACTTGGCAGGGACCTACAAAGATCAGCAAATCCATCTTCCTGATCACTTCAGAGCTAACCAAAATGGTAGAGCATATTAAAGAGGGCATTGTCCAAATGTACACTGACAGGCATGGTGCATCAGCCACCTCTCTAGGAAGCCTGTTTCAGTGTTTGACCACCTTCATGGTAAAGAAGGTTTTCCTAATGTCTAGTCTGAACTTCCCCTGCACAGCCTTGTGCCTTTCCGCTCATCCTGTCATTGGTTACCAGAGGGAAGAGACAAGCACCTCCCTCTCCACTTCCCCTCCTCTGCAAGGTGTACAGAACAATGAAGTTCCTCTCAGCCTTCTTTTCTCTGGAGTAAGCAACCCAAGTGTCCTCAGCCTCCTCACAGGACATGCCTTCCAGCCCTTTTACATGCTGTGCTGCCCTCCTCTGGATGCTTTCATGTACCCTAATATCCTTTTTATATTGTGGAGCCCTAAACTGCACACAATACTCAAGCTGAGGCTGCACCAGCACTAAAGATAGAGGGAGAATCACCTCTTTTGACCACCTGGCTTAATGCACCCCAAAATGAGGTTTGCCCTCTTGGGTGCCAAAGCACACCGTTGGCTTGTATCGAGTATACTGTTAGCCAATACACCCAAATCCTTTTCTGCAGGGCTGCTCTACAGCCACGTCTCCCAGTCTGTATCTGTGCCCAGCATTACTCCACCGCAGGTGCAAATCTCGGGATTTTCCCTTTTGAGTTTCATGCCACTGATAATTGCCCAGTGCTCCAGTTTATCTAGATCCCTCTGCAAGGACTCTCATCCTTCCAAGGAGTTAACAGTGCCACCCAGTGCCTCCTATCATCAGCAAACTTGCTAAGGACTTGCTAAGGATTCCACTCCTGCAACCAGATCACTGATAAAAATGTAGATCAGAACTGTCCATAGAACCAAGGCCTGAACTGTGCCTCGAACTGAGTCAACTGCTAGTCACCAGCCAGATGTATCCCTTTGAGATCTGCTGTTGAGCCAGTTCATCACCTAGCATAGTGTGAACCTGTTTATCTCACAGTTGGACAATTTCTCCAGAAGGATGCTCTGAGGGATGGTATCCAAGGCCTTGCTAAAATCCAGAAAGGTTATATCCACTTCCTTCTCTTCATCATAGAAGACCAAATGACTAAGGCAGGACTCTCCCTTGATGAACCCTTGTTGATTATGCCTGATAGAAGCTTTGCTCTTTAAACGCCTTTCAGTACCCCCTAGGATAATCACCACAACTGTTCTAGGTACTGAGGTTAAACTAACAGGTCTGTAGTTTGTTTGGTTTGTGCATGAAATAGCTCTTTCTATAGCCAGTGACATTGTTCATTTTGTCCACCAATTTTTCACTATTGGAAGCATCACTGAAGCAGCAGGAAAACATCTTATGTCAGTTTCCTGAATCCTGACTTTCTTAAATTCTACCAGAAAATTATTTTTTAATGACTAGACAGATACCACTGATGGATATTAGGCTTCCATATACATAATTAAGACAATTCACTAATCCTATTCCATGCATTAATACTCCTTTTTTTTTTTTTTTTCCTGCTTGCAATATTCTAGTCTTAAAAACATCACCAATCACTGAAAGGAGATAATTTATTAGATTTTTTCCAAACTTTTAATTTTACTTATGGTTTATGACCCATTAATATCTTGGGGAGGGGGATTCATCAAAAAAGTAGTAATTGTTAACTGAAAATGTAAGATTTACAAGGCAGTATTGTATAGACAAGAATTGCAGAAAATATTTAATTGCATAGCAAGTGAAATTGAATCAGTACTTATCCATAATTAAAAATAAGGTGAGAAAATAGCCTTAACTCAGTAAAAAATCTGCTCTACTTTAAGTAGTAAAATCCATACTGTTTTCCTTTACAAGAACAAAAACCTACTTGCTCATAAGAGTAATCTGCAGAGGTGTTATTATATAAGCTGCATCTTTTATTTAACTTTCATTTCCAAGTCAAGAAAGAAAATAAACAATACCAGCAAATGATATAAATTATACTCATGAACAATGAAGATTGTATGTGCAATGATGTCATCTCAGTGTCTTTCTATGTCTGCGTTTACATTTGAGGAAATCTGCCATTATTCAGGTCTGTCATTTTTTCTTTAGGAAAATAGCTCTGTGTAACTGGAATGAAAATGCATAGAATGGTGCATGTTACCACTCAAAGTAACTTTAATAGAAATCTCTATTCAAGATAAGCTTATTTTTTTTAAAAGATGTTTTGTTCCGATTTATATTGGCTTTTGGTAATACAGCATAGTTCTATATATAGGTAAGAGAAAGAAACATATTGTCTAAACATTTTCAGGTGTTTTAAAATATACCAATTTACACATCAGCCTCATACAGCTTCCCTTCTCTGTTGGAAAACTAATGGCACTTACTTCTCTAGGAATGACACACTTCTCTAGGAAAAACAAACTTAGCTCTGCAGTCCAGAAATCCAGTCTTGATATAGACTATAATATGCCACACATCTGATTAGAGTCTTGAATTTGAGGTTTATTGAAGAAAAATGAAATTAACTGTACAAAAGCAGAAAAAAAGTGATGTGGAATAGTTCCTTTTCTTATGAAAACAGCTATGTTTATTCTAAAGAAAATGGTTAGTCTTAGTATATAAAACTCTAATTTCCCTTTTTGTCAGTATTGAGCATTACTAATTTTTCATAAATCATATGTATTTTCCTTCTGATAATCCTCCTTTTCATATAAAAAAAAAAAGAAAATGTGAAGCTGCATACTCATATTTGATTACTAAAAATGTTTTTTTTTGTTGTTTTGTTTTGTTTTTTTTTTTTTTTTCTGGGGAGAAATTTCTGTGCATTTAACTATTTAATTTACAGAACAAGTATAGATTTATGAATTTCTATCTCAAATATCAACAGGCAAAATCCTGCTCAGTGTCTGATAGCTATAACAAAGATGAGACTTTTTCTTTAACAGATTTATTTTCTGATAACTCTTTGTTTAACAGATGGTGGGAGAGAAAAATAGGGGAAGGAAGGGAGAAGGAGAGCAAGACAGGAATATAACTAAAGAAAATGGATAAAATGAAAGAAAAAAGATTTATATATACATGTATATATGTATGTATATGCATTTTGAATAAAGTTCTATAACAAGGAAAAACTAACAGTCTTTTCATGATGATAAAATCAAGGTACTTAATATCTTCAAAGTATATAAATCCTGCTTAGTTTTTCAAACAACAAATGCAAGTCCATTTGTTTCATGTTGAGGATTTTATATAAAATGATATCTGAATTAAAAGCTATACCTTTCTTTTTACTAATTGAAAGTGTTGGGAGAAGATTTGGAATCTTTTCTGTTTTAGAAGCTGTGTGATGCAAAATTTGAAATGAATTCATAGACTGTAATAATATATTATATGAGATAGTTTGGTATCTCATAAATAAGTTACTTTCTTCACAGCAGCCCATATGGTACTATGTTTTGAATTTTTGACTAAAACATTGTCGATAACACACCAGTGTTTTGCCAATTGATGAGCAGTGTTACACAGTTTCAAGACTTTCTCATTTTCCCACTGTGCACTATTACCTCTTTTCCCCTCAAAAAAAAAAAAAAAAAAAAAAAAAAGAGCAGTTTGAAAATCAATCTCCAGGTTGCAAGGAAACTGTTCAATCTGAGATCACGGGGAAATGAACCAAAAGTTCATTCTGCTCAGCCTGACATATACCAAACTACTGTTGGGACAAAGGAGTAATACTGCTTCAAAGAGCTCAAAATACATAGTTAAAAAGCAAATCTTTATTCGCTTCAAAAAATAGGAAAATGCCACGCTACTGAAATATATGGGTTTGTAAGAGCTGTTCTGTGAAGTTTATGCTAAAACAATAGAATACCTCTTCTTTCGCCTTTCACCTTTGGAAAAAAAAATCTTTAGCTAAACCGAAAATTATAAAATTATAAGGCCTGAGACTCCCAGTACCTCCTGTCTTTAAATTCTTAATATTTTTTCCAAAGAAAACAATTTTTTTCACTTCTTAAATTTTCTAATTAAGTTATATAAAATTTAATTTAATTGTCCATAAAGCTATTAATCTATTGTTTAACTTCTTATATTTAATAATTAAATTTTAAATTGATTTTTAAAGAATTAAGAATTTTATTTTTCACTACCAAAGCTACTTTAGCTGTAGCAGTATCAGTATTGCTTTGAATGTTAGCCTAAACTGGCCTGCTATAGCAGTACTTTCATGCATGTATGCTCATATGCTGTTAACAATCTATGTTTGTAACAGTAGATTTTATTTGTCTATTGCAAAATGTCCTTTAGCATAATGAACAAGTCTTTGTTCAGATATTACTGGGAGCCTTTTTCCATCATTTGAGGAACAGATCTTCACTGCTTCTAAACAGGTGAAATAAACTATTTAACAATACTGGTATTTAAATTGACCTCTACAGAAAGACAACAAATATACCATCTCATTGACAAAGGGTGTTGGTTCATACTGTAAGATAAATTATATTTTATATTAAAGTCTGGATTTTCCAGGTTCTTGTTAACCTCAGCAATAAATAAATAAATAAATAAATACTTTTGCTTCTTTCAGATGTGCCACCCATCTTCAGAGTATGATATACAGGCCCATTTTGTAGTCTTCTTTGCTCACAGGACATATGAAAGTATGACATCTATCTTTTCAGTTTATACTTGTAATACTAATTTTTCATTGCCTTAAGTTAGTAATGGCAGAAATCTTGGTGAACTCAGTGGGCATTTCTCAATATGTCCTTCATGTATATAAGGACTTACAGGCTCAAGCCTTTTACATTGAACTTCAAGCATTAAAATATAAAAATGTAACAGTAAAGCGATATCAAATAAATATACAACTGGAAAGAAAAACTGCCATGTACATTGAAATAAAAAGAAACTTACTGGTCTACCAAACCCAGCTCAACTCAGCTAAGAGAACAGGCAGAAAGATTTTACCTAATTGCCCAAATAAACAATTACACAGCTCTTATCCCAATTAAGACAACACAAAGTCAACATTTTATCCCTGGTCTTAGACTCTCATTACTCTGAGATGCTTTTTCTAAGAAAACTGGACGAGATGACATTACAATGGATCAAATATTCTGAAAACAAATCTGTTATAATTTTTAGTGTAATTCGTGAAGCAGTAACAGATCACTGAGGGTAAGTGGTGTTCTGGGATTTTCTTTTTTTTTTCCCTCCTCTATTTTTTCTTCACTGTCTACCAGCAAAATGGGCCCTTTTACCCTTTACGTTATGTTGTTATGTTATTTGTATTTTCAACTTCATGCAGAGAAAGGTGCCTAATTAGGAAGACCAGAGTGAGTTGCTAGAGTATTGCTGCTTAATACCATTATTTTATCTGATAATTATGGTGTTATTCTTTCCCATCTAATGGGATTTTTTTTTCTTTCTACTAAGAAAACTCAGGGAAGTCATTACAAAGACATACAGGGGAGGAGGTTGATGGGAGGCTCAGAAATATTTATTGTTACAATTTATTAGTGTCTCCTCTTCTTCCACTCATACCCACACCCTTATCAGGCTTTTTTTAAGAAGGATGTAGTTCATTTTCAATAAACGATTCTTACTCCTGCTAGTAAGCCTCTCCTCTCCTCTCCTTTCCTCTCCTCTCCACACTGAAATAAATCCAATCAGATACCTTTCTTTGCATTTTTAAATACTGAAAATAAAATTCTATTACACTGAAAACAAACAAACAAACAAACAAACATTTTTTTATTCTTTGTTGATAGTGAAAAAAAATGAAAGCAAACATCTAATTAGTATTTGATTCTTCATGTAAGCTTTTTTATACATCACAAAGACCTAGTTTTGGACCTTTGTTAATATTTCTATACAGGAAATTGAATTATATCTAGGGGTTTCTTCTGGCATCAAAAGCTATTAAATATGTGAAACTAAGAGGAATAGATTTTTCATTTAAAAATCTATCTTTTGTCATTAAAATTCACATTAAATATAAATATTTTAAATATAACTAGGAAAAAATAAAAGAATCAGCAAAACCATAATACACTATATACTCTGCAGGAGTAGTTTATACAATTTAGAGTAATTCTTTTGAATCACTAAAGCATTTCATATGACATTATACATTGCATAGATTATGATGAGGTGGAAAAAAGTGTATCAGTACATCTTGGCTTACTGGAAACTAAATTCATTTACAATGTTTAATGATTCTCTCTGTCACTCAGAGGTGGCTTTCTCTCTGTCTTATACAGATTCCCTTTCATGCACAAGGAAAATATTTCTCTCCACACTGGCACCTTGCATTTTTAGGCCATAATAATATTGAAAGATATAGAATGCGTCCTAAAATGTAGTTTTGTGACTGCAATAAGTATTTATCTCAAATAGCGACAAGGTGGAAAGTACAAACCCCTTGTCCAGAGCAATTATAAATTAATATTTTTAATGGAATCTGCTAACAAATTATATCAAACATCTAATATTTCAAAGGAAAAAAATAAGAAAGCAAACAAAAGGCACCACAATCTTGTTAAATTTTGAGTAGTTTATCCTGATAAACTACTCAAATTTAGTTTATCCTGATAAACTACTCAAAATTTAATGTTTGTTCTAAGAAATTCTGCTTAACCTTTTCTAAAAGCTATTTTTGCTCACTCCTGCCCACTAGGAAAGCTGTTATTTTATTAAGCTAAGGTTTGTGTTTTTGTTTTTAAAGACAGATTTGCATGAGTTACTTGGTGCAATATAAACACGGAGAAAAGGTCATTAAAATATTTCATTTTGTAATTACATATGGCAGTGTTTGAGACCTTAGTGTAATCATATGTGGACTTTGTAAAATTAAATCTAACTCATCTTGTATCTCATGTTCACATTGTAGAAGCATGGGTGTTTCTTACATAACTGAAAGTTATGTGCCTCACTGAGCATTATTTTCTATCTTCACAGGTAACATGTAGCTTATTACAGAAGCATATTTAAAATATAACATTCATACAAGTAATAGATATAAATTACTTGTCAGAACACATGAAATGTAAGAGCTATGAAGCCTGGAAGAAATGTGTTTTGTTTTTTTTGATGTAGGTTGTTCTAATTATTAATGGTCTGGAGAGAGACCCATCTTTTTATTCAGCATCTGAAGTCCACATATTTAATAGTTATACAAATCCTGAAGACTCAGAATAGCAGCTAGAAGAGCTTTCAAAATCATGAAGACATACTCCCATCTGTTAGCTTGAGAAAATATGAATCTTTAGATGTCTATGTGCTTTGTAGAAATAGCCTTAAGTACTTTGATGCAAATAATTCCAAAAATTGTAAAGGACAGATTATCTTATTCTAAAATAAATATTGCTAATGAAGGCAATCATCTCAGTAGTTCCTCCAATAAGCAGGAAAACATCGCCAACCCTCAGATCAAGTACACTCTGCCTCAAATTGTAGAGGAAAGCCATGTACTTTGCAAGCTGATGTGGATATTAACAGATAGGCTCACCATGTCTGTAAAACATTTAGAAAAATGTTTTTATTAATCTGTATATCTCTTCCTGTCATCTTACCTAACCAAGGCTAAGATTTATGGCTATCCTATAAATATTGTGAAAGATAACTTCCTCAGAATTCTTACATGAAAGTTACCTTGCTGTCCCAGGAAGAAAGTATTTGTACTGTGGAAAATTTACCCACTGGAAATCATGCAAAAACATACATGAAAACCTACAAAATTTCTTAGAGCTTGTGGAGTTGTCCTCACACATTCCAATTATAGTTGAGTCTCCTGCAGCATGTTTCTCATTTTTCATTTATTCTCCCACATACCTATTACATCTACCACATCTTTTCATCTTTCTCTCTATTACATGGTATCATGTAAACTCATGTATGGAAATTTGGTATGTAACTATGGAATATACCTTAGTCACAGAAATAATGACTGCTGTGACAGTCATTCCACAATGCCTGTGAAATCAGAGCCAAATGTGAGTCTCACAAATTACTGAATTTATTTTTAATTTTTTTGCAAAATCCACCAAGTAATATACAGTGAGAAGATGATTTGACTCCCTCTTTAACTTGTCTAATTCAGTAGAAAGATGTTATATGCTTACAAGAGCAAACAAAGTGGATCCACTTATGAATTTAAACATTTGGAATCACAGAATCATTAAGGTAAGAAAAGACCTTTGAGATCATCTGGTCCACTACAAGAGCAAATATGTTAAGTATGTCTGAGCACTTTTCAGAAATTAAAATACCAAGACTAGAGGACCTACAATGATTATTCAGAACTCATAATGTGAATGTAAATGACACTTTGCTGAAACATTTTTATAACATTATTGAAGTATTTCTATTAAATTTGATCAGTGTTCCTTTAAAAAATAAAAGACAAAAAAAAATCATTATGGAATACTTGTACTTGGATCATAGAGTATCCTGCTGCTAGGTTCACAAGCCAGTATATACTCTGCTGTATTTTATGACTGCTTGAAAATAATTCTAACCTATAATGCCATTCAAAATAGATGACTAACAAACAAGACATTCATCATTAGAATAGGCTATATCATTTGATTGGAAACTAATAAATGCATCATTAATTCATTCTGGCTTAAGAAGTTCATATTTATCTATCATAGTAACATAAACAGACACTTTGATTATCAGTTCAGAATTAATATCAGATATAAAGTCCTTAGAAAAATCAGACAAAAAGAAGCTCTTTCAACTTCTAAATCTCCCCAAATTATCCTAATATGTACAGAGGATTTCATGTTCCAGCCAACGAGACCGAAGCTTCTTTCAGAAGCAGCTCCCACCTCCATCCCCACATCTTGGAAGGTAGGTAGACAGGTGAGTTTTAACCATAGGATAGTTGAAGTTAAAGTTTTCCTCTTACATGTCTGTACTGGGTCTGGCTGGGATGAAGTTAATTTTATTCATTGCAGGAAAAATGGTGCTGTGCTTTTCAATTGTGTGTTGATAACAGCGTTTTCACTGCTGCTTAACGCGGCTTGCACTGTCAAGCCCCTCTCTCCACACCACCAGTATGTTCATAGTGGTAAGGAAGGCACCTAGACAAGATGGCTGACTTGAACTGGCCAAAGGGATATTCCATATCATATGGCATCATGCTCAGATGTTAAATCTCAGAGAAAGGAAGGGGGGGGTGGGGGGGTGGGACATGCAGAATTCTGTTTGTCTTTCCAAGCAACCATTAGGTGTGCAGAGGCCCTGCTTCTCAGGAAGAAGCCTGCCAATGGAAAGTAGTAAATGAATTCCTCTTTTTGCTTTGTTTCCATGCACAGCTTTTTCTTTTCTTATTAAACTGTTGTTATCTCCATGCATGACTCATTTTACCTTCCTTCCATTTTTCTCCCCATCCCTCAGGAAAGTGGAGTGGGTGAAAGGCAGGCTGGGTGTCTAGCTGCTGGTCAGGGTCAAACCACCAAACTCTCTTAACTGCACCTACTTCTGGGAAAACTTTCTAATTTCTGTTATTAGCAAATTGTTATCTTTTTGGAGGATTGATGACAAAATTTTAAAGAGAGTTTTAAAGGTTTGGATGGAAAAAAACTCTGTTAGATTTGATCAGAAACTAATTACCACAGAAACCAGAATAATCACAAGAAAATGAATCCTTTCTTTAAGCATCATCCAAAAGTTTGGCCCTGCAACAGAGCAGAATTCTTCTTCCCAAGGAGGGAGCATGCCATCTTGTGAACAGCTTTTAACATTTCTAATACAATCTACTTTTCTTTGTTGTTTTCCAGCTCTATAACTGACTGTCCATTTAAGGCTCTGACTTATGATGGGCTCATACACTATTATGGTCCATACTGCAAATTTAAAGTGGTTCATACTAGATAATCTCAAACACTGACTCTACATCCTTACTTAACAGTCAAACTGTTATACCCTAGGGAGAGGATTTGAAACCATAAGATGAACTGCAAGACAGGAATACCTAAAGTATGCTGGTATAGATGCTTGAATGGGGGTAGTATCTGCCCTCAAATTCCTGTGCAGAAATATAAAAAAAATGATTGATCTACTAAACTTGTTACAATAGCAAGGGAGGGGAGGGGAGGGGAGGGGAGGGGAGGGGAGGGGAGGGGAGGGGAAGGGAGGGGAGGGGAGGGGAGGGGAGGGAGAGACTTCATTATGTCTTAATGCCCTTTTATTAGGCCTCAGCAAGTATCTGGGCTCTATAGGACTTCTTTCTGCTTTTTTATAAACTATGGAGACTTATTGAAACAAATATATATCAAAATTAAAATCTAAGTATGAAAAGGAATGTATCCTGTGATGTACTGAAAAGAAAATATACCAAACAGCATTCATTCCACTGCTCTGTTTCTAAATTTAATCTCTTCCTTTGTGTAGCTTAGGCCACACTCAGACACAAATAAAATCCTTATGCCCATGAAAATCACCACTGCCACCACTAGACTACTAGAAAGGATTAAATCAGATAATTTACATAGTTTTCTTTGAAAATATTGATCCCAGTGCAACACTTGCTGCCTAAATCTATAGTTTACAAATTGTCTTTAGCCTTATTCTTCAAAATCTTATTATTCTCTAACCCTTGAGCCACTAGAGAACTTGCTGATAGTCATGCAGACTCCAGCTGATAATACCTGGAGCCTGAGAATATGAATCATTTTTATAACTTCATGATTTATTATACATGTGACTTTAATATGGCAAATTCAGTCTGTGAATCTAACATTAATATTTTGTATCAAAAGCTTCAGACTATAAGTTTACAAACTGGACATATGAATAGTTTTTCCTGCTATCAGGATGTTATGACCAAAGAGCACTTGCTAGTCTACAATTCAAATGTTCATGAAAACATAAATGAAAGCAAAATACAGTACATTACAGACATAACTGAACTGCTCAGTGACTAATGAGAGACTGCAGATGTACTGTACCTGACGGATCACTGCTTTCATCACTGGGGAGCATTCAAGCGCAAGAAGGTATGTCTGGCTCTGCTTGCTATATAGACACAAAGAGACACGTGTTGTGAAAGTATTCTGCTTCTTTAAATGCACCTCTCATGGTCTTTTCTCAGAAGATGGTTTCATCATGTGCATTAAGTTCCTTTCTGTTTTAACAGAGGGTTTAAGCAAATCCTGTTCAGTGGTTCTCCCTTTGCCTCTCTCTGCTTCAGCTCAGCCATGGACAGATTAAAATGACCAGTGTCTTCTGACATAAGGTACTTATTTTTCTTAATTCTTCTTCAGAGTATCTCAGTTTTCCCTGTATGTTTATGCAACATATATTGTCTCATTTTCTTCGTAAAATCCATATACATACCTTCCAAATTACTATAATGCTATTTCAGTAAGAAAATATCTTAGATGTATGGATATCGCTATTACCAATGGAATATACTATAATAAATATCAAATAAGAATCTGGTATGACAGGTACTGAAATGATGGAAAAGTAGTAAGCCTTTGTATGAATAGTCTTTTTGATATCTGATTACATAGTGCACCCAGTTGAAAGATAACATTATTCTAGCAGCAAAGGTAAACATGGAAGAATCTCATGCTTCTTGAACAGCAACATATATTATTTCTTGGATTTTTTCTATAATCTGTTCTGGTGAACCATTACAAATGGTAATCCAATGATTTTTGATTAGGTAATGTAAAGGAGAGATGGTAACTAGTAGAGATTTAAAGAAAACAAATCACTGAATATTGTTAGAATTCCTCTGTGCTTTCACAATTCACAGCAATAAATCCAAGTATTTTCAAAATACTTCCTTTTTACTATGCAATACATAGAAAAATCATAATTTACTTAAATTTTAGTTTCTACTTTGTGAAATTTTTCGAGGTTTTAGAAATGTTCCATTCGCTCTTTTTGTTTGACTATGGTGAATTTCACAGTATTCTGAAAAAATGCAGCTTCTTGTCTAGTTTCTGTGATAATAAGGAGACCAGAAACTTGGCTGTCCTTGACTTTGCACTTTACAGTCCTGTTCATAATGATCATAAGTACAAAGAGCCTGGAAGCTCTGGATTTTCCAGAAGAGTTTGACTGTACCAGAATTTTATATGAAGTAGACTTGAGTGTGACGCAAATCTACTGGAGGCATGTACTCTGGTGCGAACAGCATTCTGTAAGGAAATTTCTCTTTGTATGTACTATAAATCTATGTGTAGCTATGCTATTTTTACCAAATGTTATCACTTGTTAGATACACTTGTATATCTAATAAGAACACTATTTATTTTGTGGTATGTAGAGAAATAACATCAAGCATCAGTAGCAAGATCTTAACTCCAACTAACCCAGTTCACCCATCTGTTCAGAACAAAGATATACAATATGATATTTAAATGAACATTTTTTCATGATTTGTCATAGAAGTTTTAGATAAATTACATTGTCAGAGTGTGCTGCTGATGTGTTCGCTTCAGCTGATTATAGTATTACATTCAAGAGTACTGTAACTGCATTGTTCTAACTAGAAAATTACTAACACTTTTCCAAAATTCAAATATTTTGAAAAATCTTAAGGTGTAAGAGAAACATCCTAGGATAACTACATATCTTTAAAAACAAAACAAACAAAAAACACTACCACCACCACCAACAACAAAAGGTATATATAAAAAAAATAAAATTCCAGAGAACAGAATAATTTGTATAAAATAAATATGAAGTCTCAGAAGACTTCTCTGGCTGAATCAGAATGTTTTTGTGCATACATATTCCAGAACAGAGATAAATTTCTTTGCAGTTTGTACTGCATGTTAACTATAAAAACGTATAAGACAGGAACCATGGATCTTATTTAAATGTTTTTTGTCATTGTTGGTTTCTGTTGTTAATGTGTTCCTTTTTTTTTTTTTTAAATATGCCAGATACTACTTAGTTTTTTTCAAAGAATCTAGTGATTAAATGCCTAAATGTTGCTGTTCTGAACATATTCAAGTATTTTATGGTTCTTCTAGCTATATATCCATATCATCAATAATTTAGGTTTATTTCTAAACAATGATCCAATCCTATCTGATTGCACTAAAAAATTCCACTAGAAGAGTAGAAAAAAAAAAAAAAACAAACAAACAGAAAAGGATGAATTACAAACAAATAAAAAGAAAATAAAAGAAACGGTCAGGATATTTTACTTCTGTGAAACATTTGTATCCTGCTCAGCATTAGGCAGAGTATTACCAGCAGGTTGAAGGAGGTGATCCTTCCCTTTCACTCAGTACTGGTGAGGCCACACCTTGAAGTACTATGTACAGTTCTGCACTCCCCAGTATGAGAGAGACATGGACATGCTAGAGAGTCCAACAAAGGGCCATGAAAATAAGGGAACTGGAGCATCCCTCCTATGAGGAAAGATTGAGAGGGCTGGGACTGTTCAGCTGGAAGAAGAGTAGACTCAAGAGGGTTCTTAGCAATACAACTGAGGGGAAGGTGCATAGAGGTGGATGTGGAAGGTGGATGGAGCCAGGTTCTTTTCAGTGGTTCCCAGTGAAGGCAATGGATACGAACTGAAGCACAGGAGGTTCCCTCTGAACATCGGGAAACACTTTTTCACCATGAGGATGACCAAGCACTAGCACAGGTTGCCCAGAGAAGTTGTTGGATCTACACACTTGGAGATTCAAAAACCATCTGGATGTGGTCCTGGGCAAGTGGATCAAGGTGGCCACGCATGATCAGATGACCTCCAGACATCCCTTCTGCCTTTTTGTGATTCTGTGATTTGTGTCATCCAGAGAAAATGCTGATGGGTGTGGTTAGGCAATAAATATTTAGTTATCATTTTAAGCATGCTGCAGTGGATAGATGTATAGAAGCCAAAGACTCTTTAATTTATCCATTATGCAAATGAATTTCTGCCAAGAATTCATCCTATGAAAGAAATTGCTTTATTATGAATTCTAGTCTCTATCTTTATATAAGGGAAATTAACGAGATTTTTGTCTACCGAAGAAATGCTGAACAACTATCTTCATTAACATCTGATTCATAGCTCCTGAATAGAAATACAAAAGAGCACTAGGAATATGATTAGATACACAGATGCGAGAAAACAGAGAAGAGAATACAAGTTGCACCAAATTTAACCCTCTCTGTCTTCAAACTGCAGATCATCTGAAGTGAAAATGAACTGATCTGAGTGCCTGATGTACTGTATGAGGCAGTAAGAGACACAAAACGGAACCTCAAAACTACTTACACAAAAGTTTTACATTTTCTTTTTAGGAGCTCTTTGCTGATGTTATAATAGTACATTCTTAAATCACAGAATCACACAGAATCACAGAATTTCTAGGTTGGAAGAGACCTCAAGATCATCGAGTCCAACCTCTGACCTAACACTAACAGTCCCCACTAAACCATATCCCTAAGCTCTACATCTAAACGTCTTTTAAAGACTTCCAGGGATGGTGACTCCACCACTTCCCTGGGCAGCCTGTTCCAATGTCTAACAACCCTTTCGGTAAAGAAGTTCTTCCTAAGACCCAACCTAAACCTCCCCTGGCTCAACTTAAGCCCATTCCCCCTCGTCCTGTCACCAGGCACGTGGGAGAACAGACCAACCCCCACCTCACTACAGCCTCCTTTAAGGTACCTGTAGAGAGCGATAAGGTCGCCCCTGAGCCTCCTCTTCTCCAGGCTGAACAAGCCCAGCTCCCTCAGCCGCTCCTCATAAGACTTGTTCTCCAGGCCCCTCACCAGCTTCGTCGCCCTTCTCTGGACCCGCTCAAGCACCTCCATGTCCTTCTTGTAGCGAGGGGCCCAAAACTGAACACAATACTCAAGGTGCAGCCTCACCAGAGCTGAGTACAGGGGGACGATCACCTCCCTAGACCTGCTGGCCACACTGTTTCTTATGCAAGCCAGGATGCTGTTGGCCTTATTGGCCACCTGAGCACTATGCTGGCTCATATTCAGCCGACTATCAGCCATCACTCTCAGGTCCTTCTCTGCCTGGCAGCTCTCCAACCACTCATCTCCCAGCCTGTAGCTCTGCTTGGGGTTATTGCGCCCCAGGTGCAGGACCCGGCACTTGGCCTTGTTGAACTTCATACAGTTGACCTCAGCCCATTGGTCCAGCCTATCCAGATCCTCCTGCAGAGCCTTCCTACCCTCGAGCAGATCGACACACGCACCTAACTTGGTGTCATCTGCAAACTTACTGAGGGTGCACTCAATGCCCATTAAGTGGCATATTGTTTAAATTTGATCTGGTTCATATTATTTAAATTTTTGTAAAGAAAATATTTGGAAGTGTAAGAATTAAATATTTATCCCTTAGTGTTAGTTTGTATAAGACCATCAACCTTTTTTTTTATTTTTCGTTCTACTATATAAGTTCTATTTATACCTATACTGTATGAAATAACTCAGTGTTTTGCACTTTATTCATGATGGAATGATAAACTTGCAGGAACCAGCTGGTCATTTGTTTCTCTTGAGAAAGAACTGATCACTCTGAAAAACAGGCACTTGCTAGAAGGTTGAGAAAAACATCTTTTTTTTTTTTTTTTCCTTTTAAATCTTCAAAAATGGACTGAGAAATTTAAGAATAGGCATGCCAACTTTGATACCAGTGTTTATTGTTTTCATCATATAACAAAGCAACGAGATTAGTTCCTAGTCTTCAACTCTAGAGGAGCAGGACTCTCAAGGCCTAGATACGATTGATCATTCCCGGTCATGGAAATACACAGGATTTCTAACTGGAATTCTAATAAGCATGTTATACAAATTTCAAAGAATTATATGAGAGTCAGAAATGCTTACATGACACTATGACTGTGAAAAACATTAAGAAGATAAAGAAATGTAGCCAAGAATCTGCAACTCTATCTCTCTCCCTGCCACACTGTCAAAATATACATCAAAACTTAAACTACCCTCACCTGCCAACCCAACCCTTTCCCGATAGAGTTCATCCGTACAGTTCACAGGCCAAGCACAGGAGGTGCACCAACATGTTTGTGTACTCCTGACACTTCTAGCTTTGCAGTTTTCAATGAACTTTCCTCTGGTTAACTACAGATGACATTGAAAAGGGTGATGATCATAAAGATCCATCAAGGGCTCTATCCAAACAACAACATGCATGATATATGTAGTTTGAATTCTGGGGTTGCAAGACAGAAGTTTATAAATCCCTGACTGAAAGAAACAAATTCACTTCTATTACCAGTATTAATGAACTTCTCTGCAAAGCATGTAGTTTGAGACATAAGAGTTTGTTCTAAAAGTGTTCTAAATCTTGAATTTACCTTTAAGACTAAACAGCTATGAATCTCTCTCTCTCTTTTTTCTTCTGTTTATTTTGAACTTCTGGCTCTACAGTACAGGTTTGTACAGATTGCATATGGCATGTACTAATTGTACATATGTTTCAACTGTAGCAACATTATTAAACATTTTTAGTTTTTGATCCTTAAGCAGATAAAAAAATATATATATCTTCTAATATGTCATTATAGATTATTAAAAAAAATAAAAATAAAAGCACTGATTCCTTTTTTTTTTTTAATACTGTTTTTTGGTGTTTGTTTCCCCCTCCCCCCCACCTTCCCCCAAGAATGAAGTTGTGTCAGAGTGGTAGATGAAAAGGTTGTACTGACCATATTCTGCTTTGAAGAAGCTGGGCAAAAATGCCTGCAAAACTTTGTTTTTCTGTGTGTTGCTAAGTGAATCCTGAATACAGAAGTAGTTATCAAAATTAGTCCCTACTTTTTAAAGGACACAATATACTGTTGTAGAAGTTCAGCATGGCCTGAACATTTTTTTTCCAAAGTAGTGAGTTTATTCTGCTAGGAGTAAATGGTCATAGGTTGCTTTACTCTGAAACTTGCTATTACGAAGTAGTGTTTTTCTTTCTCAAGAATGTAAAATTCCTCCTCCACCCTACGTTTACCTATTACCAAACAACAAGAACTATGATTCGCAATGTTTCTTAGCATGTAGAAATGCAGAATGGAGACAAATGTCAGTTTTATAGTTTTGCTTATATGTAAAAAGTCTATTTAACGTTTATAAATTTTGAATAAATAACATTTATAAATCCAGACTGACATATCCTTTAGAAACCTTAGAATTTTTTTTTATATTTTATATATAAAATGTATTATATATATATTATATATATAAAATATATTTTAATTTAACATATGAGTAAGGTGGTTGTTAGATACAGATAATTTATGAAGGAACATCTGAACAAAGCTGGATTACTCCTAAAAAATTAGAAAAGTTAGGAAAGGTCCATAACTTCCACATTTCAAAGACAACAGAAATTCAGATAATTTTGATCTAGAAGTTTGGTCAAAAAAAGTATAAAAAATCTGGAAGAAAAAAAGCTGAAATAAGTCTAAGCAGAAAACCAATAAGGGCTACCAAGAGAATGAGCAGTATGTCTGTCAAAGAGAAGGTGCTGGGAGACCAAAAATCAATGGTCTTAATGGTCTTAAGTGTGAAATTAAAAATTGTGTTTACTTAGTGGACAAGACCATGAGGGTCTTGCATCATCATTTCCCTTTAGTAACATACCAATTATTCTGAAGAAAATTAACTCTATCCCAGATGAAGTCAGGATGCGTAAGGCCACAGAGAGTCATAGAAAAGATCCTGTTGCCCCTCCACTACTGCCAATTTTTAGTCAGTTTTGGACAGCCCCTATAATGAGAAACTTCCAGCTTTTCCATTCATCTTTTCCTTCTCCAGCATATTATTTATTTATTTATTTGTTCATTCAATTATTCATTTATTTATTATTTTTTAATTCTTTTATTCTTTTTCTTTTGCCGTCTTCCATTTGTTAAGAAGAATCTCTCATATAGATAATGCCATGAATTTCTTTGCCAGGAATAAGGAAGCTAGCTATAAATACAAGTGTCTTCAACAAAACAGTCCTGATGTAGGTTTTCTTGGTCAACAAAGCGGTTGATAGGCTCAGCTATACCTATGTATACAAGTGATGTATCTACTTGATAAAGTAACTTATGTTGGAACCATTTTTAGCTTTATTCTGATACTCTGATTTATTTTGATGTTTTATTGTAATAATTTAATCTATTTCTATCATATTTTTTTTATATATTATCTTTTATAAAGCTCACTAAAAATGAAAAGTCTTCTTTTAAAGCAGTCTCTCCGAATAGTATCTGAACAGTAATTCTAGTCCTTATTTCTTGTTAGTGAATACAGTTTAAAACCAGATAATATTGACTGAATATTTCAGTTATGTTTGAATTCAGAAAACTATGTTGAGAAACAAGGCTGAAACTGAAAAGCCTGAAAGCTGAAAGTAGCAAATGGAAGTAACGGAAGAACTTTGAAACAGTGAAGATAAAAAAAACCTGGATAAAAGTACCTTTAATGTCAGCATTTTTAAGCAGATGAATAATGTGAGCTCTACTGATGAGTTATGCAGTTTATCAGGAAACATATCAGTTATTTTTTTTTTTAAAGAAAAAAAAAAACTATTGTAATTTTATTTTGTTTATGAATTTAAATATTGTGTTCACTTCAAACTGTGAACTACAGTTTTGATATTGTTCTCTTAAAATTAAGGGAAATTGCACCTAAATAAAAGGAAGGATTTTTGTTTGTTTAAAGAAAAGATAGCATAAATTTATAAATATTCTGTTGGTTTTAGTACTGATGGATGACAATTTCACCTAAGCATGCCTTTACATCAGAACTCATTGATGCTTTCTCTTAAAACTGTCAATTAAAACAAAATAAATCAGAAAATACAAAGATAAATTGAAATAAATTCAATTTATAAAGTGTGTGACAACTGGATAATAGATTTCTTATGTCAGGGAAAAAGATTATTAACGATTGAAATATTCTGTTTCATTTTGTTTGTTTGCTTGTTTTTAACTAAACAATGTGGTTAAATGTTTTCAACTTTTAATAAGAAATGTAAAATGACAAGTATAATAAATGGGTATGAAATGTGTAATAATTATTGAGTTTTCTTGCATAGATGCGTATGAAAATTTTTCAAAGTATCAGAAATTGTTAGAAAAGAATAAAACTACATTTCAGCCTATGCTAATATTGTTTCAGAAGGATGCTTTTCCAAGGTTTACTGGGATTTGAACTGGACAAATATTTTCTCTTCATGTCTAGGGATTCTATTGGAAACATAGAAACTTCTACAGCCAAAGAGTAATTCTTTTTATCCACCTACTAACATAACTAAAATTTGGAACAGATAGTCACGATCTCTCTAGGGAGTATGTGCTAGCCTGACTTGATAAAGTTTCTTTCTACAGCAAATAAGAGTTAGGCCTACTCACATCCAGTATTTAATATCTGCATTATGACAGAAGATCAATCGCTCAAATCCCCCTACCTTATCTCTCAAAAATACAGTGCTATAAATATATCATTCACTGTGTCTGAAGATGTTCTAATATATATCAGGCAAACTTAGGGAAAAAATAAAAATAAAAATAGACACAATGCAAAACAAAGGGTTTTCAGTGGATTTTTCCAAATAATTGAAAGATGTATTTGACTTGAAGTCTCATAGCTCATCACCTGCAGCACTCTGTATTCACTTAATCTGTTTTACTTAATGCCCTCTAACACATTTATGCTTGTGTAAGTCTGCTTGACTTGCTGAAAGTCCCTCACGTTGGAGAAAATATGAAGATGCATTGCATAAAAATGGCTTAAGTGTTTAATAACATGTTTTTGGCATTGGCAAACTGAATATGAGTCAACAGTGTTGTCATGGCAGCCAAAATGGCCAGCCATATCCTGGGCTAGTTGGGCTAACTAGCTGAGGAAAACGATTGTCCTGCTCTGCTCTCCACAGGCATCACCTCGAGTACTGTGTGTACACCACAGTACAAGAAGGATGTAAAACTATCAAAGAGTGTCCAAAGAAGGGCAACAAAGATGGTGAAGGGACTGGAGGGTAATACATATGAGGAGCAGCTGAGGTCCCTTGGTTTGTTCAGCCCAGAGCAGAGGAGGCTGAGGGGAGGTTTCATGGCCTCCCGCAGATCACACGCAAGGAGAGAGGAGGGGCAGGCACTGAGCTCTGCTTTGTGGAGACAGTGACAGGACCTGAGGGAATGGCATCGAGCTGTGTAAGGGGAGGTTCAGATAGGATATTAGGTTCTTCATTAGGGGTCAAGCACTGGAACAGGCTCCCCAGGGAAGCTGTCATAACACCAAGACTGACGGAGTTCAAGAAGCATTTTTGACAATGCTATCAGACAAATCAGGTTTGATTTTTAGGTTGTCCTGCACAAAGACAAGAGTTGGACTTAATGATCCTTGTGGGTCCCTTTCAACTCGAGATATTCCATCCATGATTCTGTGATTCTATAAACAGCTGGCAAACTCAGTGTGAAGCTACCAAGCCTTTTAACAAGCTTGCAAAGGAAAGACTAGTAACAGGCTTCTTTCTTCCCCATGCTACCTCCAAAATTGACACCAAATTAGCAAGAACCTTCAGCAGAAGTGAAGGCATAGTACTGTCTTCTTCCAGTTTACACACTGAATGAAATACCTACCCTAGGTTTACAGAGACATACTCAATGTCCGAACAATTTTTCTGTTGATTTGTTCCTAAAACCAAGGCTGTATACAATTAATACAATTGTTAAGTCACAGCTCACCAGCAGCACAAGAGAATTCAGATGAATTTATAACCATAGATCACCTTCAGTATGTTGGAGTCCAACAGGCTTTTCTCAGATCAGGCATTGACAACATCTTATACCAAAGTTACAAGAAGAAAAAAAAAAGTAAAAAAAATCCCTCACCTTAAAGAAAATCACAGAATCATCTAGGTTGAAGATCTCCAAGATCCAACCTCTGACCTAACACTAACAAGTCCTCCACTAAACCATATCACTAATCTCTACATCTAAACGTCTTTTAAAAACTTCTAGAGATGGCGACTCAACCACTTCCCTGAAATGAACAACTACCTTCCCTGACTAGTACATGTTAATTGAAAATTTTATTCTCCCTAATGTTAATAACCACTTAACAAAATATTTTGGATTTTATTTTATTTTTTACCCAAGGCATTTACTTGCTGGTATTAAATAGGTATAGATAGAGGAAAACATTCACTGCTTTACAAATTGTTTGACTTCAAGCAATATCACTAAGCTTACGTAAGAGCTTGCTACATAAATGCCAACTGTTGCTATACCAATCATTATTATTTTAGGCAAGGAAATATTTTTTCCTATAAGGATGCTTTTTATAGATGCAGTTTTAGAAAGACAGTTTCCCAAGTTCTTCAATTTTTTTAAAGCTAAAATAGCAATTAAATATTTATGTTCTATGGGAAAGAAAAAGAGAAAGAGAGAGAGAGAGAGAGAACAGTTCCATATTGAAATAATTAAAGCTCAATTACCTTACGCATCTGTAAACAAAAAATAGAGACATTGCCATGGAAGAAATAAACTTATTTTTTCTTTTTTCCTTTTTAAATAAAATTGTGGATGGCAAAATCTGGTGAATACACAGAATTGAGACTGTATAAAAATTTGTTTCTTTTTCTGAATTTGGAAATTACCTACACAATTTAAAAAATTTGTTCAGATTACTTTATTAAAGATATAATTTTAAATTAAAAAAAAAATCTAAGCACTTTTGTGAAATGTGAGTTTTCTAGGTTCCTATTAGTTTAGAAACCTAGTTGCTTATCTAGACTTAGTAAAGCACTTGATATAGACATGTATTCAGTTTTGGGCCACATGCTGTACTTTTATGTTCTTCTTAGTGCATGTAGACCTCAAAATTCAATTTGCAGTGACAAAAACCATCATTACCACAAAATTTGAAGTTGTTGTTTTTGCTCATAATTGCCATTTCAACTTATACCTTGACCGAACAATTGCCAAATCTTAACTCCAAATTTCAAGCATCATTGATATATGTAAACACATGAATTTATTTAAGGATTTTTTTTTCATATAGTATTTACCCAATTTTACTGTGAATTTCTAAAGGATAAATCAAGTGTGTATTTCCCTTAAATTAAATTAATGTTCTTAAACATTAAAATACAGATACATTTTTCATGTATCACAAGTACTATAAACACAGGAAAACACATAGGTTCTAATCATCTTCTGTGTGTAATGGCATTCTTTTTAAAAAAAATCAAAACTATTGGGTTTTAAAATGATTTTCTTTCACATCTACCACAATCTGCAACCAGTACAAATGAACACTTATCGAACAATCTCTGTCTATTCAATGGAAAATCTGTGAAGCCATCTAAAGACCCAGTTGAAGCCATACTAAACTGTAATTATAGTAAGGTAATAATATGAATTATATTCAAGAGAAAAAATATTCAGCATTGCATTGTTTTGCTGTGCAACATCATGGAGCCTAAAACTTTCTGTCATCTAATAATAAAAAAAAATGTTTACATCTGAAAAGATGAAATAGTTTACCATTTCTGCAAGATGTTTCCCCCAACATTTGTGAATTAATAACTTATTTTGACAGCCTTAGAAATGTTTACACTAACTAAAAGAACAGCAGCAAATAATCCAATCTGAGAAAGCTTACGTGATGCCTGGCACCATTATAATTGAAGCCACAGAATCTAGGGGGTTGCTTAGTCAAGCTGAAAATTTGTTTTCTTTAATGTAATTCAGTGGTACATGAAACACACCCAGAAGATTGAAGATATTTTCCTACAGACCTTTAACATTTAGAAGAATTGTTGGACTGGACAAACACCAGTGGGACACCAAGGGTACTCATTCTCCATTAATTACACCTTGATAACAGTAGGTGCACCTTGTCAGAGGGCATTCACCCTGCAGTGAGAGAAGCATGAGGTAGATCTTAGCCACAAGACATAGCATACCATGTCATTCTTATAGGGTAGAAAAAAATGAACATTTTCCCTATTTTAGAAGATTTAGGGAAAAATCTGCAGCACACTTGCCTAATTCCCCAAAACTCATAAAGACGGGACTACAGCTTTAAAATATGATATTGAGTAGAAATTCAACTATGGGGATATACTGCATATAACTCTGACAGCAGTTACTTTATAAAAACATTATTATGAAGAGTTAATTTTGGTTATTTCCCTTTAGCAATATTGACTCTTTAACGTAGGCAGTTTTGTATCAGAGAACCCTATCATTACCTTTGACTGAGAAAACACAAAAATTTACTAATAGCAAGACCATTTTACTTAAAAGAAAAATACAGAATGTGTCATCTTCAGCTAAACTTTAGTAGAAGAACAGAATAAATTGAAAAAAGCCTAGAAGATGCTGCATCTTTAACATGTGTTTTAATCCAGACATTTAGGAAAACATGTATCAGTGAAGCCCTTGGTGCTCTAAATCAATGGCACAGAACCAAAGCCCACCGTCTGAAATCTGTAGAGTTTGTTTGTTTTTGTTTTGTTTTGTTTTTATGAGAAAAAAGCCACTTGATTTCTCAAGGGAATAAGTCATCATGGACAAATAGATCTATGGTCACTAGATCAAGAAATGCAAGAAAAGTATACATGTATGCTGGGCAAAACTATTACAAGAATCTGTTCAGGCAAAAAACATTACAGGCAAAACTATTGTTATTAGACTGAAACTTTTATTTGTATTTACCTGAATATAACCTTCCTTTCTTCATTAAAAAAGGATACTAGGATCTTACTTAATTTTTCTACATTTCTAAATGTTTATGGATCCTAAGGATAATTTCTATCCTCATGTAAACTGATTGCAGACAACTATGCAATGGCCTGTCGTGGTTTAACCCGGCTGGCAGCTAAATACCACGCAGCCGTTCGCTCACCCTCCCCCCTCCCTCTCTGGGACGGGGGAGAGAAATGGAAAGTGAAGCCCGTGAGTTGAGATAAAGACAGTTTAATAAGACAGGAAAATAATAATAATAATAATAATAATAATACAATGATGATAATAGTACTACTACTAATAATATGTACAAACAAGTGATGCACAATGCAATTGCTCACCACCCGCTGACCGATGCCCAGCTTAACCCCGAGCAGTCCGGCCCCCTCCCCCCGGCTAGCCACCCCTATATATTGTTTAGCATGACGTCAGATGGTATGGAATACCCCTTTGGCTAGTTCGGGTCACCTGTCCTGGGTCTGTCCCCTCCCAGCTCTTACTGCACCCCCAGCCTGCCTGTTGGCAGGACAGAGCAAAAGTCTGAGGTGTCCTTGGCTTGGTATAAGCACTGCTCTGCAACAATTAAAACATCGGGGTGTTATCAGCACTCTTCTCATCCTAAGCCAAAACACAGCATTCCACCAGCTACTAGGAAGAAAATTAATTCTGTTCTAACTGAAACCAGGACATCTATCCACCCCTTATTCCATACCATTTATGTCATGCTCAGGTTACACTCTTTTCCATACATTCTAATTAGTCACCTATAGTAGTCATGGTAGTGGTAACATACAGTATTATATAGCAATTAACATGGTACAATTCAGTTCATGGGCTATTCTCACCCAGTATTAAATCTCCTTGAGGTACACACCGGACCTCTCCGTTCTTTTGCATCACCCACCAAGTGTATCCAGGTCCCTGAGCGAAAACAATTCCACGAATGGGTTTGCCTTTTCCTGAGGCAGGAGTAGCCCAGACTGTTTTACCCAGCATATTTTTTACATGCGCTACAGGAACTTTATCCCCATCTACAGTACGTAACAGGTTTGATTGGGCAGGTCCAGCTCGGTTGGCAGATCCCCTAGTATTGACTAGCCAGGTGGCCTTTGCCAAATGCGTATCCCAGTTTTTGAATGTCCCAGCGCCCATTGCTTTCAATGTAGTCTTTAACAGTCCATTGTATCGTTCAACTTTCCCGGAGGCTGGTGCATGATAGGGGATGTGATACACCCACTCAATACCATGTTCTTTGGCCCAAGTGTCTATAAGGTTGTTTCGGAAATGAGTTCCATTGTCTGACTCTATTCTTTCTGGGGTACCATGTCGCCATAGGACTTGCTTTTCAAGGCCCAGGATAGTGTTCCGGGCGGTGGCATGAGGCACAGGATATGTTTCCAGCCATCCGGTGGTTGCTTCCACCATTGTAAGTACGTGGCGCTTGCCATTGCGAGTTTGAGGGAGTGTGATGTAATCAATCTGCCAGGCCTCTCCATATTTATATTTCAGCCATCGTCCTCCATACCAAAGAGGCTTTGACCGTTTGGCTTGCTTGATTGCAGCACATGTTTCACAGTCATGAATAACCTGTGCTATAGCGTCCATGGTCAGGTCCACCCCTCGATCACGAGCCCATCTGTATGTTGCATCTCTACCTTGATGGCCTGAGGTGTCATGGGCCCATCGGGCTATAAATAATTCACCTTTATGCTGCCAATCCAGATCCACCTGAGCTACTTCAATCTTAGCAGCCTGATCCACCTGCTGGTTGTTCTGATGTTCTTCAGTAGCCCGATTCTTGGGCACATGAGCATCTACGTGACGTACTTTCACAGCCAGGTTCTCTACCCGAGCAGCAATATCTTGCCACAATGCAGCAGCCCAGATGGGTTTGCCCCTACGCTGCCAGTTGTTTTGCTTCCATTGCTGTAACCATCCCCACAGGGCATTTGCTACCATCCATGAATCGGTGTAGAGATAGAGAACTGGCCATTTTTCTCGTTCAGCAATGTCTAAAGCCAGCTGAATGGCCTTCACTTCTGCAAACTGACTCGATTCACCTTCTCCCTCAGCAGCTTCTGCAACTCATCGTGTAGGACTCCATACAGCAGCCTTCCATCTTCGATGCTTCCCCACAATACGACAGGACCCATCAGTGAACAGGGCATATTTCTTTTCATTCTCTGGTAACTGGTTGTACAGTGGGGCTTCTTCAGCACGACCCACCTCCTCCTCTGATGATATCCCAAAGTATTTGCCTTCTGGCCAGTCCATAATCACTTCCAATATTCCTGGGCGACTGGGGTTTCCTATTCGAGCCCGCTGAGTAATCAATGCAACCCACTTGCTCCACGTAGCATCAGTTGCATGATGCGTAGAAGAAACCCTTCCCTTGAACATCCAGCCTAGTACCGGCAATCGGGGTGCTAGGAGGAGCTGCGCTTCAGTACCGACCACCTCTGAAGCAGATCGAACTCCTTCATATGCTGCCAATATCTCCTTTTCAGTTGGAGTATAGCGGGCCTCAGACCCTCTGTATCCCCGGCTCCAAAACCCCAGGGGCCGACCTCGAGTTTCCCCAGGTTCTTTCTGCCAGAGGCTCCAGGTGGGGCCGTTCTCCCCGGCTGCAGTGTAGAGCACATTCTTTACATCTGGTCCTGTTCGAACTGGCCCAAGGGCTACTGCATGGACTATTTCCTGCTTAATTTGTTCAAAGGCTTGTCGTTGTTCAGGGCCCCATTCAAACTCATTCTTCTTACGGGTTACTTGGTAGAGCGGGTTTACAATCAGACTGTAATTTGGGATGTGCATTCTCCAAAACCCCACAACACCTAGGAAAGTCTGTGTTTCTTTTTTGTTAGTTGGTGGAGACATAGCTGTTATTTTGTTGATCACATCCATTGGGATTTGACGACGTCCATCTTGCCATTTTATTCCTAAAAACTGGATCTCTCGTGCAGGTCCTTTGACTTTATTTTGTTTTATGGCAAAACCGGCTTTCAGAAGGATTTGGACTATTTTCTTCCCTTTCTCGAAAACTTCCTCTGCTGTGTCACCCCACACAATAATGTCATCGATGTACTGCAGGTGTTCAGGAGCTTCCCCCTGCTCCAGTGCAGACTGGATCAGCCCATGGCAAATGGTAGGGCTGTGTTTCCACCCCTGGGGCAGTCGATTCCAAGTATATTGGACTCCCCTCCAAGTGAAAGCAAACTGTGGCCTGCACTCTGCTGCTAGAGGGATGGAGAAAAATGCATTAGCGATATCAATTGTGGCGTACCACTTGGCTGCCTTCGATTCAAGTTCGTACTGAAGTTCCAGCATGTCCGGCACTGCAGCACTCAGTGGTGGCGTCACTTCGTTCAGGCCACGATAGTCCACTGTTAGTCTCCACTCGCCATTAGACTTTCGCACTGGCCATATGGGACTATTGAAAGGTGAATGAGTCTTGCTGATCACTCCTTGGCTCTCCAATTGACGAATTAGCTTATGGATGGGAATCAGGGAGTCCCGGTTAGTGCGATATTGCCGCTGGTGCACAGTTGTGGTAGCGATTGGCACTTGCTGTTCTTCGACCCTCAGCAACCCCACAACAGAGGGGTCCTCTGAGAGACCAGGCAAGGTAGATAATTGTTTAATGCCCTCTGTCTCTAAAGCAGCTATACCAAAAGCCCACCGGAACCCTTTTGGGTCCTTGCAATATCCTCTTCTGAGATAGTCTATGCCAAGGATACATGGAGCATCCGGGCCAGTCACAATACGGTGCTTTTCCCACTCATTCCCAGTCAGACTCACTTCAGCCTCCAATACAGTCAACTGCTGAGATCCCCCTGTCACTCCACAAATATAGATGGGCTCTGGTCCTTTATAGCTCGATGGCATTATAGTGCATTGTGCACCAGTGTCTACTAAAGCCTTATACTTCTGTGCGTCTGATGTGCCAGGCCATCGAATCCACACAGTCCAATAAACTCGATTATCCCTTTCCTCCCCCTGGCTGGAGGCAGGGCCTCCCTAATCCTGGTCGGAATCTTCTTCGTTTCTGTGTTTGAAGGACTGTCTGCTGGAAGTTGGAGCAGCAAACTTTTCAGAGAATCCCTTCTTCCTGATTGTTTTCTTTTGCAACTCACGTACCCGTGCCTCTAGGGTCGCGGTAGATTTTCCATCCCATTTTCTCATGTCCTCTCCATGGTCTCGTAAGTAAAACCACAGGGTAGCACGGGGTGAGTACCCACCATATCGTCTTCCTTGTGTGGATGAACGACTACCCCTGATAGCTGAGACACTGCTCTGTACAGGTACGGAGGAGAATAATCTCTCTTCAAGTTGGTGAACCTTTTCAGAAAGTTTCTCCACAGTGTTCTCTTTTGGTCGGTGGACACTGGTTGGTTCAGGTGGGGATGAAGATAGATTCTCTTTAAGTTGGTGGAACTCTTCAGAAAGTTTCTCCACAGCTGAGACGCAGGCCTGTAAGGAAGAGGAGAGACTTTCTTCGTACTGCCGGAGTTGTTTAGCCACTTCATCCACTGTGGGTTCCTCATCCTCTTTCCAGGCCATTATTGCCAATGAGCTGGCATATGATGATGGTGCACTCCGTACAAACTTCCGCCACATGGGTCGCGTACACCTGACTTCATCTGGATCTTTGGATGTTTGTCTGAGGTCTGGATCCTCATAAATCACTTCCTGTACGGCTAATTCCCTCAGATACTGGATTCCCTTCTCCATAGTGGTCCACTTGCCTGGTAGACATAAAAGTTCTTCCTTGAAGGGATACCTTTCCCTCACAGCTGAGAGGAGACGCCTCCAGAGGCTGTGAGATTGTGCTCCATCTGCAATTGCTTTGTCAATGCCTGCATCTCTAGCAAGGGATCCCAGTCGCTTGGCTTCCGTGCCATCTAATTCCACACAATTGGCTCCAGTGTCCCAGCATCTGAGCAGCCAGGTGACAAGCTGCTCACCTATACAGCGACCAAAATCTTTTCGCACATCTCGTAACTCACGCTCGTTTAGGCTTCGGGTAGTTACTGTTGATTTTTCGGCATCCTCATCTTCCTCCTCCTGAACCCTTGATGGCCCAGCGTCGTCGTCGTCTCCGTCATCTCTATACCTAGATTTGGCAGAAGACTCTCTGCGTTCTAAACGACCTGAATCTCTATACCATTTTTTCACCTTCTCTACAGGGGCAGCTTGCACTGCTACTGCTCGTTTCTCTGACCTTGTTACAGGGTCTGCCACAGAGGTTGGAATACCCTCCGCAGGGTCAACTTGCACTGCTACAGCTCGTTTCTCTGACCTCGTTATAGGGTCTGCCACAGAGGTTGGAATACCCTCTGCAGGGTCAACTTGCACTGCTACAGCTCGTTTCTCTGACCCAGCTACAGGAGCTGGAGCAGCTGCAGGAGCTGAAGCAGCTGCAGGAACCGGAGCTGGAGCGGCTGCAGGAGCTGGAACTGGAGCGGCTGCAGGAACCGGAGCTGGAGCGGCTGCAGGAGCTGGAACTGGAGCGGCTGCAGGAACTGGGACTGGGGCGGCTGCAGGAACTGGGACTGGAGCGGCTGCAGGAGCTGGGACTGGAGCGGCTGCAGGAGCTGGGACTGGAGCGGCTGCAGGAGCTGGGACTGGAGCAGCTTCAGGAGCTGGGACTGGAGCGGCTGCAGGAACTGGGACTGGAGTGGCTGCAGGAGCTGGGATTGGAGCGGCTGCAGAGTCCACCGTAGGGGTCACAGTGGCCGTTGGATCTGTCACGGGACTTGGAGTGGCCGCAAGGTCTGTCACTAAGTTGATAGCAGTATCCATGGCAGCTCGATAGGCATGAGCCAGGCCCCAGCATGTTACAATGATTTGTGTTACTTTGGAACTTCCCGAATCGCGACACCTTTTATTCAAGCATTCTGCCAGTTTTTGAGGATTTTGCACTTGTTCAGGGGTGAATTTCCAAAACACTGGGGGTGCCAACTGGTCTAGATGCCTGCCCATATCCTCCCATACTCCCTGCCACCCACAACTATACTGCCTCCGGGCAGATCTCCGGATGAGCTTCCTAAGTAGTTGTTTAACTTTAAGCAGAACCTGAAGTGCATTCAGGAGGCAGAACAACAGGACTATGCTGGTCTGAGTATCCCAAGGATATTCAATATCTTGGAGAGCTATTGTAATAAACTCGGAGGATAAGAGGGTGGTAAAGGAGGAAGGGAGAGTGATCAAGGAGGGTACAGGGGTGGTGAAGGAGAAAGGGAGAGTGATCAAGTAAGAAAAATTATCTTCCCCTTTCCCCTCCACAGATTGACTCCCTAATGAAAAAAGGCAACAGATACAATTGCTAATAGTTTCCAAAATACAGTTTCCAAAGTATAGAATCGAAGATGTTACTGAGTACAAATACCAGGTTAGAGTCATGGCCAGATATTTCATCATCTCATAAGCCACTGATACAACACACAGTACCATAATGGTCTGAAACCAGGGCCCAGAGAGGATAAACAACATGACAGAGAGCACATACGGAAAATAACGTGCTATAATACTCAATTTGGAAAACAGGCGCAGCACAGTTGAGATTAAAGCAATCAGCATTATGACAAGTGACTATTAAGCAGGTCTAATACTTATACCAATTTTAGTTTAACACACTCTGGTCAGATCTGCCGTTATCTCAACCTTTCGGCCCCACGTTGGGCGCCAAAAAGACTGTCGTGGTTTAACCCGGCTGGCAGCTAAATACCACGCAGCCGTTCGCTCACCCTCCCCCCTCCCTCTCTGGGACGGGGGAGAGAAATGGAAAGTGAAGCCCGTGAGTTGAGATAAAGACAGTTTAATAAGACAGGAAAATAATAATAATAATAATAATAATAATAATAATAATAATAATAATAATAATAATAATAATAATAATACAATGATGATAATAGTACTACTACTAATAATATGTACAAACAAGTGATGCACAATGCAATTGCTCACCACCCGCTGACCGATGCCCAGCTTAACCCCGAGCAGTCCGGCCCCCTCCCCCTGGCTAGCCACCCCTATATATTGTTTAGCATGACGTCAGATGGTATGGAATACCCCTTTGGCTAGTTCGGGTCACCTGTCCTGGGTCTGTCCCCTCCCAGCTCTTACTGCACCCCCAGCCTGCCTGTTGGCAGAGCAAAAGTCTGAGGTGTCCTTGGCTTGGTATAAGCACTGCTCTGCAACAATTAAAACATCGGGGTGTTATCAGCACTCTTCTCATCCTAAGCCAAAACACAGCATTCCACCAGCTACTAGGAAGAAAATTAATTCTGTTCTAACTGAAACCAGGACATGGCCGTTCTGTGGGGGGTATGGAAACACCACTGGAAAAGCTAATAGAAAATGTTAGTTTGCTCTTTTCCACAAGAGAAGAGCCAGGCCTGACTTTAATAAACCTTACACAAAACTGCAAGTTTTTATCATATGTGGCCTTACATTTTGTTTATACATTGCACAAAAAAAAAAAAAAAAGTCATAAAAAAGCTTTTTCAAATGAACCAGCTACATACACCCTTCTAAAGGAAATATTGAATGAAAAAAAATGTTCAAGTGTAATTGAAAACTGTCTGAGAATACAATTGAACAATACAATTGAACAAGTTGGTGGGGCATGTATTCATAGAAAATATACTTGTTTTTCTCTGACTTTGATTATACATTCATTGCCAGCTAACAAATGAACCTGTAAAGAACACATTGCTGTTGCCATTCACAAAGCTGTGGTGCTTGAGAGTATCTACCAGTAACCTCATTATAACTACAAATGGAAAAATAATGGACTTTTCAGTTTGCTGTCAGTTTCAAACAGTTGATAGGAAAATATACGTGCATTGTGCCAAACTAACTAAAAGTTAAAGAATAAGAAATAAACATATATGTTAGGTTTTAAGATCTGACCTAAAAATGGTACTGCAGGCACCAGGCAGTGGCCAGACCACTCTGTGAGGCGAGGCCGGGGCTGTCCCATGCTGGCTCCAGTGGCCTCACCGCAGGGCCTGGCTGAGCCCCTCGGCCACGGGTGGGCTCCTCAGGGAGAGTGGAGCTCAGAAAGGGCCAAACGCTGCCTGGCAGTGAGGAAAGAAGTGCGAGAAGCAGCCCTGTGAGCAGCCAGGGCAGGAGGTGCTCCAGGCGCCCTGCAGAGCTTGCCCTGGAGAGCCCAGGATGGAGCAGGGGAGAGGTGTGAGGAGGAAGGGGCGGCACAGAAGAACCACAATGACCATATCCCCAGACCCCCATGCTGCTCACAAGGCAGGTAGGAGTATCAGAAATCAAGAGCTGAAGTTGAGTCTGGGAGAGGGAGGATAGGGGATGGTGTTGTTATAAAGATTGTCTTTGTTTCTCAATATTGGAATATATTTTAATTGGCAATAAATCAAATTAATTTTCCCCAAGGCGAGTCTGTCTTGCAATTATAAATGATGAGTGTTCTCCCCGTCATTTTTTTATAACCCACAAGCTTTTTTTCCCTTGTTCCTGATTTAGTGACTGGGTGGGATAGCCTTGGCTATCACTACACAAAACAAGAGTGCTATTTAATACACTATTTATTTTTTGAAGAAAATATTTATTTATGCATTTAATTTTTTAAAGCAGAAGCTCATGTCACATCTTTCTGAAATATTCTTTTTAGGGAAGCAAAAAACAGCTAAAATTAAACATCAGGTTAATTTTCTGTTTTTTTTTTTTTTTTTTTTTTTTTTTTTTCTTTTTCTAGGAAAAGCAAAAATATTTCCAAGGACTTTCTTTCTGTTTCTATCTCAATCTTCTGATTTAAAAAAATTTAATAAATAACTTTTTTTCCAAAATGCTGTTTTTTTTGTTTGTTTTTTGTTTTTTGTTTTTTTTTTTCTTAATTTTAAAATAGAAGACACAAATGTTTTAAATTGGTATTTTTACCTACTATCAAAATAGGTCTATATTTATTACTGTTAACAACCAGAGGTAACAAATGGGCTGGGGTAACAAAAGTCTGTTCTCACTTTCATACAAAAATAAATGAACACGTACACAGAAACAATCACAACCACCTCTTGCTGGAGAGTGGGTAGGGGAAAGCATTGGGAACAATTCTAAAGACAGATGGCATAATTTATCTTCAACTTACTGAACTCAACTATTTAAAGACTACCATGGAACTAAGAAAGTATGGGTAATAAAAAGTATCAATTTTCATGACTCTTAAGAAAAAAAGAATCCCCTCCATGTCAAAAAGCTAGAAAATATCTTAACAATGAAGCAAACTTTCAAATAGAGCACGTATTCAAATAAATCTTTAAAAGTTCAACAGTTCAATTCCCTCACTCTCCATAGTTTAACTGTGACTATTCAGCCATGCACCTTTAATATCAGAGAGAATATCAAGCTATGCTTGTACCTGTTGAACTGCAATGATGTTGTCTAAAAATCAAACACATAGACCTAAATATGTATACATCTACCCAGTATAAAAATACTGAAATTTTGGAGAAATAGGGGGAAAAAAAGGTTGGATGCTTAGAACTCCTAACTGTTCCATCCACTGTCATAAACAAAGCTATTAAGCTCACATGGACCTCTGCTAAACAGTTTTGTCAATTCTCTGATTTTATCCAAAATTAAAAGCAATTTTACTTCCAGTAATTTAATAAAATTGCTACAACTCTGAGAACATGATTGCACAAAATATACGCTTCAAAATTGTTCTTCCTATTTAATATTTTTATGCAGTTGCACCATTTAGATGGTCAAAGAAGTCTGCCTGGACAACTTAATTGCGCTTTTATTATGAGTAATGAAATATCATGAGAGGAGGTAGGGAATTGTTTACATGGATTTGGGGACCAAATCAGTATCCTTACCATTTAGGTGAATATTAGGCATGAAAAGTGTGACAGAAGAAATATGTACACATACACATATGGAAATATATTTCATACAGCATAAAGTGTTCCAATAGCAATCATGTCACTTCAATAGACCTTTTTTCATGTGTTTTAGTATTTTATTTTGTTTTGTTTTTAAATGTAATGCCAATGAAACAAAATGTCCGGTGTATGCTATTCAATCTGGCCAAGTGAAAATTGATCAAATTCCACACAAGTGAAATAACAGTGGCTTTTTTTACCTGCTTCAAATATTCCCTTTGATGTGTAGATGCAATAGATAATTCTGAAGAGGATGGAGCTCTTGTTAGGTATGTAGGGCAACCACATGAGAGAATAAAGGGGACATGGGTAGTTAGAATCAACAGCATGCAATCAAGAAAAGGAGATTTCAAGTATTACAGAAAATTTCCTAACAATGAGTACAGCTGAATGTGGAATTAACTGCCAAGGGAAAAAACGGCTTAGGTCACTGCAGGCAGATAGGATTAACTAGTCCAAAACCTGTTCAATCCATAATTTTTAGCACTTCAGTACTCCCAAAACATTTGCAAGAATTGATTATTTGAAACCCTCATGGCTTAACCCTCAACAGCATCTCCTAACCTTATTTTTGCTCTTGTAAATTTTTACATGACCAAGGTTTTTTTTCACTGTACTATCTGGATAGTGAATGTTTTCTATACAAAATTATTATTTCATAAACCTCTGTGGTCTGTGTTTGTTATTTTTCCTTCTTTTCCCTCAGTCCCTAAAAAAAATCAGTCATCCAGCATAAAACTGAAACAGTAACATTTGACACAGCACACTACAAATAGTATAGCTAACAACTGAAATGAACAGATTTGCTAACAGAGCTCAAACGACATTTGTTCACTTTCACTGCTTCATAAGTGCAAACAGATCTGGTCAATGAATGGAAAAAGCTCAGTTTGCAAACATTCATAGAGCTTTATTGTTCCTGCTCTCTATTTACCTTATGTATATTATTTGCATGACTTTCTGCTGTCTCCAAGTGATTTTTTCAAGTATATCCTACACCTCAGATGCAAACCATTTGGAATTTGCAAATTCTTACTGTCAGACATACAGCTTTGTCTAAAAGATTCAGGCAATGAGTTTAGATGCAGAAAATCTACAACCAAGCTGTATGAAAAAAGCCCAAGATATCAGTGAGTACATTCCACTCACACCACAGGATTTCAGCACCCAGGTTATGAGGATAAGGTTAAAAAGTGCAGCCAAAGACTATGCAATGCTATTTCCATTTTGTAAGCATTGGAGATTAAAGGAACTATTAATTAGTTCTTTTAATCCTTCATTGCCATCAGTGATCTTGCAGGATATCTTACTATGATATTCAAAATTGTTAGTAAAATGTACTATATTTTAGTTGCCAGAGCCTCCAGATGCCATGACTTTTCAATTTGTCAGCATTCATAAACTGGACATGATGGAAGATATATGCCACATCCTTTTGCTCTCTATCTCCAAAAGAGAATGAATGAAAATCTGCCACCAGTTTTGCCTTAACTGGTTGGATAGTTTGCCTTTGGTTATATTGCTTTCTTCCTTATAATTTGCGTTTTGAAAAATTATGTCACTGCAAGCATAAAGAAAGACTCTTTTCCACTTTTGAGTGTCTTAAGTAGCTTCTTTTACAATGAAACCTAAAACTCCCAATGACTAAAATATGTTTTTATGTCATATAATAATTTGTTTGCTGTTGTTATCCAAGCTTGTTTTTCTCATGCAACTCTTCCATGAACATATCCAATAAGCAAGTTGTTTACTCACTGTTTTTTTATTATCATTTTTATTATTATTAATTAGGCAGTCAGTTTTTCCCTATGGAGAATTAAAAATCTTTTTCAAATTTGATGTCACCATTTAGTCACAGAGATAAACATAAGGTTCATTCTGAATCTTGTAGAGGGAGACTCATGCTTTATTCTAATCATAGGACTAAAAACTTTGCTATATGACACATATACATGCAACAATGGAGTTTTTACAATGTTTGCTCCAAATGATGCATTTGAAGACAAATCTGGAACTCTTACACATTGCTACATTGTTCTGATAGTCATACCAAGGCACTGTCTTCCTCTCTTTTAATACAGTGAGGTTTATTTTTTTCTTTTCAATTGCTCTGCTACCTACTGATACTGAATTTCAGGGACATCCTAACTGATTCCTGCACCTAAAATCCATACAACATTCTAGGAGAGCTTTTTGAAACAAAAGTCCCTGAAAATATATAATATAAATTATTATTATTATTGTTATTTTTAAAAAAATTAAATCACTGGTAATGCCAACAGACTAACACTACTCTCTGAGCAAAACTACAAAGTTATGTTTGGCTACCTCAGTTCAACTGTGAATGCACATTTTATCAATATCTTTGTAGTCCCACACATTGTTTCCTTGGCAGAAGCTTTTTGTTCTCCTCCAAAAATATACAGTCTGTCAACCAAGCAACTTTTCATCAAATGACTGAAATCATTTTGTCAACAAGCTATGTTTTGCTTTTTCTCACATTTACTTTAAGTCTCTAAAAGCATCTTGTTATGTATCTACAATACTTTGTCTATCTATTTAATACAGAAATACTTTTACCTGTAAATATTTCAGCAAAAATCATGAGTTTTATTGCTTTATTCAACTATTTAAAGGCATTTTTTTTCTGTTAAAAACTGTCATATTTCAAAACAAACTAAATGTTGACTTCTTGCATTAAATACCTAAATTTGCATTTGAAGTAGATACACTTACAAGTAAATATTCATCACGCTGCAAAAATTAACTATGCTACAGTGTTGGCTCTGCTTAAAGCAGCCTGTAAAACATTTTAGCAATGTGATAATAAACATTTATTAGGAGCCATGCAAACAGTGCTACCTAAAACTTCAGAAGCTTAGTTTCTTTTCAAGTAAGAAACATTGGAATAATGTACGGTTCTGCAGATAACAAATATACTGTTGTTTGTTTGTTTTTATAAATGTATCTAACATCCATGAGGGCCCTCAGCACAGTGCTACAAACACCACAAGTTTGATTTGATTTCTTAGCTATTGCTCAGAAGTTATTTGCAGTTTCATACATTAAAAAAAAAAAAAAAAAAAAGGGGGGGGTAAATCATTGCAAGGAAATAGAAAAAATATTCTTTGTGGTTCCCATTGGTGTTTAATGAAAGAATATAGCCTTTAGACTATCTATCCTAATCAAATCAACAACCGTGTAAGGGAAACAAGCTGCTGTAAGGAATTGGGGGAGCTGCTGTTTGACATTAGTAGAGTAAATTTAGAGAAGACTTAGGCCACAGTATGAGCTGCCCATAAGCTCCCCATAACCTGAAACTGGCATGTAGTGGTGATTGAGTGACAGAAAGCAGCATTGTGGGGGAGCTTGAGTGGTTCTGATGGCAAAGGGGTGATGTGCTGACCAAGGGGGTTGCCAGACGAAATCCTGCCCCAACAGAAAACAGCCTGCCTCACAACAAACCGCCAATCTGAAGGAATGTAACTTGTATGTGTCAAGAACTGATTGGACTGTAGCGGTCAAAATGAAGATTGTACGAGTATAAGAACCCAGGGAAAGTTTTGGGCTGAGCTTCTCCTTGGAGGATCACAGCTTGAGCTGCTATGTGAGCACCATTAAATTTTGCTGCTTTAAATAAAAGTTGACTCTGGATTCCTGTGGAAACCCTCTCTGCTTGGGGAAACAACGGATCTAACAGACTGAAATCACAAAACATTTTGATAGTTAATTAGCACAATTGCTAGTTAGGATGGCAAAGGTCTCCAATATTTCTTAAATCACCCAGTGAAGACAATGGATGAGACTTCAAGATGGGAGCTCCTTAACTTATTCTAGAACCTGTTTTTTTGTTTGTTTGATTGTTTTTGATTTTGTTGTTTTTTTTAAAGCAAATCTCAAATACCTCCTTACAGCTAAAATACCTACAAGCGGGATACTGCATTAAAATTAAATACAAATAGGACATCAGACACTTATGTTTTTGCAAGCCTGTAGACTTTCTTCAGGTACCGGCAGGATCAAATTGTAGGAATGGCATTTAGAAACTTCTCTTGCTTCTCTTAAAACATAATCAGTTTTGCTCTTAACCATTGGTACCACTCCTCATTTGTATTTCAAAGGAAATTCTGAAGTCATATACTAATATACATATACTAA
Source organism: Netta rufina (assembly GCF_964035555.1). NCBI lineage: Eukaryota > Metazoa > Chordata > Aves > Anseriformes > Anatidae > Netta > Netta rufina. Next base: position 55,929,868 of record NC_140124.1, read on the forward strand.
TGAATGGAAAAGTCTCTGAAAAACATGTCATATATTTAGACAATCTGAGATACTTCGATAGAATTCTTATTTGCTTTATTTTTATCTTTAGCACCAAGCAATGAATTATTTCTTGTTTCCCAGCTGTTCCCCTTAGGACCCAACATGAGATTTGTCTGAACACTGTCATTTCTTCAATGGAACTGTTCAAGGTTATATAATAGTCTTCTGCAAAAAAATCAGCCATGAAGTTCAAAAGGAGTGACTTCAGAGAACTATCACAAATTCCAGTATTGAATCTCCCACAAAAGAAATAACAAGCAATTCAGACTTAAGTTTACAATACTCAATTAAGCAACAATTAGCAACAATTAATACTCAATTAGGCAACAGATTTAAGCTGAGATCCAACGACAGTTTCTACTTAGAATTAAAAAAAAAAAAAAAAAAAAAAAAAAAGATCATGGAAAAACTTACAGTAGGAGCAGCCGTAGACCTCAATTCTCAGCCCAATTTGGCCTTCTCCATTCCAGTCCAAAGGAACTATACGTACATAGCGAGCGATAACTGGATGTTGTAAATCATGTCGAACCACACTATCAGAGTTTGTATTTCCAGGAAATGCCTAAGGGAAAGAAGAAGAAAATTGTTGTATTAAATCTATCTCACATGCTATAAAGGTTCTGGTATGAAGGAAAGCACAGGCAGTAAAGTCCTCTGAGTGTCTAGGTAACACTTAAATTTAGTTTAAATGTTTTCTGAGATAGTGACCAAATGAATAGTGGATTTAAAAAGTATCAGTGTTCAGAACAATACCGAAACTGCAGCACACGTCCTCTTTCTACACAACAGATATACTGAACTCACATAACAGCTGCTGCTAGGTAAGAAAGTATTCCATTCTGCATCACTGATCTGTTACTCAGTTATTACTGTGTTAATAGAAGTGTCCAACCCAGAGCGGTTGTTCTGTAGAAGATATCCATCCCCTAACAATTAGATTACACGCACCAGCCATCTTCCTGTAAGTAGAAACACTGACGTAACCCATTTCCTCCAACAGATATGGAACCCTTCAATTCTCAAATTTCCAAAAATACAAAACTCTTCCTTTGCTTCTGATGTACTAACCACTGGAAAATGAGCGTCCAGTTTCCCTCCTAACCATAACTGTCACCCACAGGAAAATCTCTTAATCTCAAGGTTTGTAATACCTTGTAAATCAGTAAAGGACTCTTCTTAAGTGTGTTTTTAAAATGACTGAAATAAATATTTAGTGCTTGTTTTGTAGTTTTCTACCTCTGGCTAAAAGTTTTTGTAGCATCCAGCTTAAAAGTAAACAATACCTACCACTTAAAATGATAGTGGGGTTTTTGTCTTTTTTTTTTTTTTTGTCAGTTTATGCACAATCCATTCATTCACTGATGGTAGATGTTAAAGACTACTATTCAGTTATTCTCAACATTTTCAAAGGACCCTTCACGCCCCTTCATGAGTAATTTTCAGCAGAAATAAGGATCTTGAGACAGTGAACAGGGTAGTCATAAACAAAGAAAAGGTGACTTCTAATATCTTAATAAATCCATATAAAATCCTGTAATATATTCCAATAGTAGAACTAAAAACAACTGAAGAAACAACTGGACAGTAAGGAACACTACTACAAAATAAAGTCATCAAAAATTTGAGAGACAAAATGTACAGGGCACAATAGATACGGGTGGTAGTAAATGTAAGGAAGATTTACCAGATTACGACATGTAATAGTTCACCTCAATTTTTCTCTACTGCTGCTATTAATGTACTAAACGATTATCATGACACTCATTGCTTCATAGAAGAGCTTGTTAGATACAATAATTAATGTCTATGATGCACTTTGATATTTGAGTGGTAATCATTTAGAAGGAAAATTACAGTTCTGTCTTCTGAGCTGAACAGAAGACAATAAACAACAGAAAGCATACATTGAATAAGGACTAAAAATCCTATTGAACAGCTGGCTGTTCTCTGAGTCATGTTTCAGGAATCACATAACTATGCAATGAATAAAGAAGCTGATCTTTAAAAAATATATTTTGTGAGCATGCAAGGCAATGCTCCAAATTTCAAGACAAAATTTGTTTTGTTTAGTTATGTGCTTACTGTAATCTTAACAAGACTGTCTTAACACGGGTGGTTTTTTGTTTTAAATTTAAGAGAATTAGGGGCAAAATCAGCTGCTCAGGAGGGATGGATATCTTGTATATAATTCGATTAAATGAATGATGAAGAGTAATTCTCAAAATCCAAATTATTTCCTGTACCTTTCCATACTTTATGCCCTGAGATGGTAGGTAGGGATGGGGAGCAGAATTAAGCCCTCCTAATTCATGAGGAAATGGTTAGTGACCTGCTACTCCACTTAGATGTATGAAAGTCTATGGGGCCAGATGGGATCGACCCAAGGCTATCGAGGGAACTGCCAGAAGGGTCGATAGACCCAAGATGTTTTCCATCATTTTTCTGCAGTCCTGTCTATCAGAGGAGGTCCCAGTCGATTGGAGGCTAACAAATGTGATACCCATCTACAAGAAGGGCCAGAATTAGGATCTGGAAAACTACAGACCTGTCAGTCTAACCTTGGTGCCAAGAAGCTCATGGTGTAAAGGAAAAAGCTCTCCCTTGGAAGAGAAGAGGTACTGTCTGTGTTTAACTGAGGCCTGATTAAAAACAATCTCTCTCCTGAATGTGTGAACTGGCTTATTACACACCGTGGAAAAAAATCCATGTTTTCAGATGACAATGGAGCGGATTACCTTGAGTGCTATCACATGCAGTACTTCCAGGACAACCAGATGTTCAGGCCCAGTCAGCATGGGTTATCAAAGGCAGATCCTGCTTGACAAACCTGGTCTCCTTCTAAGGTGACACACTTGGTGGATGAGGTCTACCCAGACTTCAGTAAGGCTTTTCATAGATTCACAGAATCTATGGGTTGGAAGGGACCTTAAAGATCATTTAACTCCAACCCTGCTGCCATAGGCAGGAATGCTACCCACTAGATCAGGTCGGCCAAGGCCCCATCTAGCCTGGCCTTGAACACCTCCAGGAATGGGGCATCCACAACTTCTCTTGGCACAACTTCTAGTGCCTCACTACCTTTACAGTGAAGAATTTCATCCTAATGTCAAGTCTAAATCTATCTTCTTTTGGTTTAAGATCATTCCCCCTTGTCCTATTATCTATCTGAGTAAAGAGTCCTCCATCTTTTTTATAAGCCCCCTTTAAGTACTAAAAGGTCACAGTGAGATCTCCCTGAAGCCTTCTTTTCTCCAGCCTGAACATCCCTAGCTCTCTCAGCCTTTCTTCATAGGAGAGGTGCTCCAGTCCTCTGATTATCTTTGTGTCCCATCTCTGGACTCACTCTAACTGGTCCACATCTTTCTTGTGCTAGGGGCCCCAGACCTGGATGCAGCACTCCAGGTTGGGCCTCACAAAGGTAGAGTAGAGGGGAACAACCTCTCTCCACCTGCCGGTCACTTCTGTTGATTCAGCCCAGGATGCAATTGGCCTTCTGGGCTGCAGGCACACACTTCTGACTCATGTTGAGTCTTTCATCTACCAGAACCCCCAAGTCCTTCTCCACAGGGATGCTCTCAGTGAGTTCTCCCAATCTGTACTCCTGTCTGGGATTGCCCTAACCCAGGTGCAGCACCTTGGACTTGCTGAACCTCATGCTGTTCACATGGACCCACTTCTCCAGCCTTTCCAGGTCCCTTTGAATAGCAACTCTTCCTTCTTTTGACACCATTTCCCAAAGCATTCTCCTGGGGAAAGTGGCTGCTCATGGTTTGGATGGATGTATGCTTCTTTGGATTAAAAACTGGAAGGGTGGCTGGGCCCAAAGAGTTGTGATGAATACAGTTAAATCCAGCTGGAGGCTGGTAACTAGTGGTGTTCCACAGGGACAGTTCTATTCAATATCTTTATCAATGATGTGGACTAGGGTATTGAGTGCACCCTTAGCAAGTTTGCAGATGACATCAAGTTCTGCACAAGTGTTGATGTGCTTGAGGGTTGGAAAGCTCTGCAGAGGGGTCTGGATAGGCTGGACCAATGGGGCCAGCTGTATGATGTTCAACGAGGCTAAGTGCCAGGTCTTGCACTTTAATCATAACAACTCCATGCAACTCTATAGGCTGGGGGAAGAGCAGCTGAAAAGCTGCCAGATGGAAAGGGACCTGGGGATGCTGGTTTATAGCCAGCTGCGTATGTACCAGCAGTGTGCTCAAGTGGCCAAGAAGGCCAATGGCATCCTGGCTAGCATCAGGAACAGTGTAACCAGCAGGACCAGGGAGGTGATCATCCATCCCCCTGTACTTTGTTCTGGTGAAGTCACACCTCGAGTACAGTTTTGGGTCCCTCACAACAAGAAGGACATCGAGGCCCTGGAGCCTGTCCAAAGAAGGGCTATGAAGCTGGTGAAGGTTCTAGAGAACAAGCCTTCAGAGGAGCAACTGGAGCTGGTTTGCCTGGAGAAAAGGAGGCTCAGGGGAAACCTTCTTAACTCAAGTATTGGAACAGGCTGCCCAGGGAAGTAGTTGAGTCACAATCCCTGGAGTTCTTCATATATTGTGTAGATGTAGAGAGCTTAGGTATACAGCTTAACAGTGGATTTAGCAGTGCTAGGTTAAAGGTTGGACTAAATGATCTTAGAAGTCTTTTACAAACTAAATGATTCTATGATCTGTGCTTTCCCAATCCTTTGACAGAAAGACTTATAGCACAAACCAGCAGGTGTTTGACATTTTGAAGGTTCCTTTTGGTCTACAATCCAGTAACATCTGCTGAATGTATAAACACCATCAGCAGAGAATAGGGTACTCTGTCATCAATTTCCTGGATAATTAACATGCATTTCATTTAGTCTCCAGCAAAACAATATCCTTTAAATACAGCCTTCATTTAGATAAATGCAGTACAGTAATACATGCTCCGTGGATAATGCAAACATCAGGCCCAAATCCATCATTGCAAGGCTGCAAAATCAATTTACAGGAGCTTGTGAATTATGTACTATTGCTGTAAAATTTCTTTTTCCTATTGAGATTTGTACAAAGGCTCAGAAATAGAGGTTTTCATTAAAAATTGAATTTATACAATTTGCAAAACCAAGGTTACAAAGAGTTTAATAAGATTTAAAAGCATAATGCAGACCCACATTATATTGTAGATTTTTTTATTTTTAAATGGGGAGTGACTCTCTGACTAAAAAAGACAGAAATATACAACCCTCATATAAGAACCCTCTTTTACAAAACCATTTTTCAGGAAAAGCTGGAAATACCTGTATAAACTAAACAAAATATTCAGCTTATTAAACTCAAACTCACTGAAGTATTATTGCCAGAAGTGTTCTCCTCTAGTAAAGGAGTTTTTCTTTAAGCCAGACTGGGAAAATGATCAAGATGGATCATGTGTCTGTAAAACAGGTAGCACTGTCTCATCAGTCCAGTTCTGAAATTCTCTTTTCTACAAGCACTTCTGTTCTAATATTGGATACCAAATTCTTTAAGCTCACATTGCAACAAAAAGTTCAAGAGTGTTTTAAGTCACAAACACTTTTCTTAAAGACAGAACTCCACAGGTCAATAAAGTATTAACAATGAAGAAAGATAAGAAAATATGCCCACAATTCCTTTCTAACTAATAGGTTTGAGCATATGTTGAATGGAGTTTTCGAAAGTACTCAGTAAGAGTTTCATAACTAGCTTCCTTGAAACCACAATTTGATAAGTTCTTATTTTTCAAAAGTTGCTAGAGCAGGTTTATAGGAATAGATAATGCATTTTAATGTGCCAAATAATTAAATTGAAAAAGTAGATAAGCTTTTGGTACAGGAACTATCTTCAGCAGAAGCATCCGCAATTAAAGCTGTATGATCTTTGAAATTCACTTTGGCTTTACCAATATTCTTCAGCCAAACTGAAGAGATACACTATATCTCTATATATAGATATATACTACACTTATATACACTATACATTCAGTATAATGTTTTTGCATTATAAACAAAACAAAAAAAAGCAACAACAATCACAGAGAATCCAAGTAATTTTTTTTAATGATATTTGGAAATAAAGTTAGGGAAAATTAAGATTCAGATTCAATTTTTATTCCTATGCTTACACCATAATAATACTCTAGTCAGTAATTATAAGTGCCAAAGCTAAATTATAAATTAAAACTAAAATGTCAGTAACATCCAGCTCAATAATAAAATTAAGTAAAACTGACAAAAATGTGTTTAGTTCTCTGTAAAAGGACAGACTTGCAATATCATTCAGTACTCTATGGATACAGCAAGTACATCACAAAATCTTATTTTGAGTAAACTTTTTGATCACTTTTTACAACAAAAGATTTAAAAGGAATTCTCATAATTGAAAAATTACCTCTGAAATAAGAAGGCTCAAGACTGAATGAAAAGAAATGTTATTAAGTTAAAAAAAAAAAAAAAACAAACAACTCTTTAACCAAACATGACTTAATTGGTAAAGAATTTTCCATCCAAATTAACTATTTATGCAAAGACAAGTATTAATAATGCTTCAATGTATGCTCTTCCTAGGGTGATGTAAACGTGTGGCAATGAATGGCATAGTAGAATGACATTTCTTGTCCAGTTAGAAGAGAAAGAAGAACTGTGGGTTTTTTTTGTTTGTTTGTTTTTGTTTGTTTGTTTTGTTTTGTTTTCTGTTGCTTGTTTTTGTTCTCATTACTTTAATTATACACTTGTTATAATATTTCTTGAATTTTATGTTTTGTCACTGGCATTTTAAGCATAGGAAATAACTGGAACAATTTATGGGTCTGACCTTATTGGGGGAGGGGAAGGGGGGGGGAGAAATTGGCTTATTTTGAAACAATAGTGAAAACACTAGGAGTCTATGTTTCATGGTATTCCATCTATACATCTCTTGTAATCAGATTTTTTAATGCCAAAACACATTAATAAAAGCACATTATTACGAAATATGGAAATGTCCATAGACAGATAAAAAGTATCTGTGGAAAACAAAACTGCATTTTCTTCGAGGTGAGTTAAACATGGAAAATGGGCTAAGCCTTAAATGTTTTTTGTTTTTGTTTTTGTTTTTGTTTTTTTTAAATCCCCAGTATCCCAAACCAAATACTTCCAGAACACAAGAATGATAACAGACTTGACAACCTGACAGCTTTACTCATGGCTGTCAGCCCTCTGCCTGCACAAAATAAATAAGTAAATAAGTAAATAAATAAATAAAAAGGAAAACTTCAGTCAATGGTGCTGTGGAAGGCTATTCAACAGAGCAGTGAGCCCAAATCCACAGACCTTGGAAAACTCACATTACGTACTGGTTCAGCACAAGCTGACTAGCTGACTGCAATTAGTAGATTCCAGGGAAAACAAGTTGTTTCAACAAAGCATTCAGTCTCACTACATTAACATTTTCTTGTAAAAAAAACAACTTCATTAGAAAATTGAGTCAAACCTAGTTAAGTACCTCACTGCTGCTGAAACACTTTTTTGCTGGATATCTTTGAAAATCCAGCCCAAATCATGATGTAAACTGAAGGGAAACAAACCAAACCAACTAACCAACCAAACAAACAAACAAAAAACACAACCAAGAATAAAAGGACTGGATAAAGGAAAATGTTATGAGATTAACCTCAAGAATGTATGAAAAAGAAGAGGAAAAAAAAAAAAAAAAACAAAGCTGGAAAAAAAATACACACACACTGAAACCACTAACAAGTAGTTGCATAAGGAAATAAAAACATCAAATAAACTGAAAAAAAAAAAAATGGAATACGTCAGAAAGCAATAAATTCATGTTTGGTTAATTCAGCTCAGTTTTGAGCATTACTGTACAAGCAATGTTCAAACAATGATCACTGCATTTATATCAATCTCCTATTTAAATTTACATCAAGAAATAATTATTTGCTTTGTGTCTTAAAAATGGTTTATTAGTAACACAGCTCCTAGGCAATCCTGTACTGAAAATGTGTATGGGCATCTGTGTGCTTTTCTGTGCGTCAGTCTTTTAACTTTGGAACTTACTAAGTCAATTTAGATCACATTTGATGAAAAGGTGATCTACATATTTCATGTTTTTGTAAGGTTTTAAAAAATAAAAGGTGGTCATTAGGATGAAATATGCATCTTATTTTCATCTAGTAACATGTTTCTGATATACAGAATACAACTCTTTTCTATGTCCCAAATACTTCCAAGCAATTTTGAAACAGAAACATAATTTTGGTCACGTTGCTCCATTATATTCTCTACTGATTCCCCGGAGGGTTTCCTTGAGGTCCAAATCCTGTCATCATATACTAAAAACATATTATAGCCATGTGTGTATAATCAGATGTATAATGTCATTTTATCCAATGCATTGAAACAATAATGCTTAATGCTGTTTTTGTTGCCTTTTAGCTTTTCACATATTCATCACGATTCATCATTACCTTTATAACACAGTAGGCTAACATAACTTGCTTAACTTTTGCTACTCTTAAAAATAACTTGATCTCATTTACAGGAATGTTTATTTTGTATTACTTCAACATAAACCTCAAATATATGTTTAAGAGACAAATCTGACTTCTATTGACAGACGGCTCCTAGAGATACCAGTTTTGTACACCGATTCATAGAGAAAAAGTTTTTTAAACTTGAAGACAGATTTGGAGGAATAGTACAGCAAGATATGATACCTTGGATACAAGTTTCGTGTTCAAATTTATTACCGAGCTTTAACGTCGTGTAACTTTGTCCTGGTTTCAGTTAGGACAGAGTTAATTTTCTTCCTAGTAGCTGGTAGAATGCTATGTTTTGGCTTAGGATAAGAAAAGCGCTGATAACACCCTGATGTTTTAATTGTTGCAGAGCAGTGCTTACACCAAGCCAAGAACATTTCAACTTCTCATTCTGTCCTGTCAACGGGCAGGCTGGGGGTGCAGCAAGAGCTGGGAGGGGACAGACACAGAACAGGTGACCCAAACTGGCCAAAGGGGTATTCCATACCATCTGATGTCATACTAAACAATATATAGGGGTGGCTAGCCAGGGGAGGAGGGCCGGATTGCTCAGGGTTAGGCTGGGCATCAGTCAGCAGGTGGTGAGCAATTGCATTGTGCATCACTTGTTTTCTACACATTATTAGTAGTAGTACTATTATCATCATAATTGTTTCATTACTATTGTTATTATTATTCTCGTGTCTTAATAAACTGACTTTATCTCAACTCACAGGGGGGAGAGTGAGCAAACAGCTGTGTGGTGTTTAGCTGCCAACCAGGTTAAACCACAACAAGCTTGATGCTTGTTGTTTTCTTAATAAAATCAGGACAATAATAAAAACAACAATCATATGAAAATTGCTACTGTGTCCACATGATTAATGTTAACTGGATGCAAGTAAAACACTTGTTCTTTTCTTCTCCCGCAGTATTATTTTTGTTTAATTTAGTTGGAGTAATGAAGCATAAAGCTAGCATTCAAAACAAAGAGCTACCTCTCCACCTTCCTCATTCACCTTAAGACTGAGTTGCTTTTGTCATCCTTCTACGTAATAAATGTTCATACTTTTTTATGTGCAGAAATATTACCAAGTTATTTGTACATTTTGCTAAGGGAACTGACTGCTTTCAGGTACAAAACAACAGATATAGTTTTACTTTAGGGGGCATCACAGTTGGCAGCGCAGCAAAGGTAGCAACAGACACGTTTCTCCAGATCCTGAAACTGAACATCATATTTCAGAGATCTGCAAGATATCTCACCAGCAAATATCTGATTCCCTTCTGGTGTGGGTATCAAATATAACAGATGACAGACTTCTACTGCTGCTTAAATTATCAGGTACTTTTCAGAGATGCATAATGAACAAAAGATTTCAACCTCTGTGCTGAATCATGCAGATTTTGTCAGGATGACACCAAATGATGAAAATTATCTCTCCTTTTTAAACCTAAAATGTACACCAAATATATTAAAATAACATTAGGGTTGTGAAGTCAACACTGAAAGGTTAGAAGTAATGTTTCCTGCAGAGACTTAATGAATTTCTGAATAACAGTATGACATTAATTTATTTTCATAATCACAAGCTATTTATTCCCTAGAGATTTATACAATATTGAAAAGATCATTATAATTATCCATCCTGCTATCCTAAACAACTGAGGCTGACGTACCTTGAGGTTTTTGTTGTTGCTGTTTGTTTTTCATTTTGAACCAGATCTATAGTCAACAACAAAAATGGATGAATTTGATTTGGAAGTATTTGTTGATGAAAACTTATCCTTTGGTAATTTGTTCCCAGGATTTAAGATCCAGTATTTACATCTAGATTGAATTTGTGAAAATACAATCTTTCAGTCTTCAAATAATATTACATCTTTGTTGTCATGATCAGCTGATTGCATCATTAGTAATCTTTTTTCTTAACACAATGGGGGTAGTCTTTAATGTAGTTAGCTTGCTCTTAGTTTTAAATAAGCTAAACAAATTTCAATGCTCAGACAATTCAGGTCAGACAGTAGACCCACTCCAGGAATAACATGGAGTTTCATAAAGAGTAAGATTGATACATTCAAAATAGTTCCTTTATTTACATGATGAACTGAAACTTGCCTAGTGTCCAACCATGTGGACAACATGAGATGCATATCTCATAGTGCCCAACGTATATCTGTGGACAAATGAGAAAGGACAGCCTTCCACAAAGATAATATAGAGACAATCCTGTGCCCAATAGCACAGGAACTGCATTCTCTTTGTGACTGTCCCTGAGCTGACTGCCCCCAGTTGCGACTGCATGAGATGCTAGGCAAATAAGTTGCAAAAAAATTTCAGTGGCACTTGATGCAGTTTCCTGGGCACCAAAATGATTAGGTAGTTTTGCCTTAATCTTTCAGCATCTCAGCTGAACATATAAAATACAGAGTAAAAATACATTCATTTTATAAGGTTTTAAAAAATAAAATAATCCTTATTAAGCACTTGGTCAAGTATTCACATGGGTTTCTATATTAGAAACCTAAGCTTTTGTGGCCAGTGAAGCAAAGTGGAAGATTTAGTGGGAACTAAATTAAAACTTTGCCACTCTTCACTAGCTACATAGTAAAACATGGTTTTTCCTGCTTGTAATATAAATGTATTCTACAAAATGGAGAATATAATCAACCTAATTCTGAAAGTTACCACGTGACTGATCGACATTAAAAAAAAAGAATACAGAAGCAAGTGTGAAATGGTTACAGACAAATAATAAAAACTGCTTATCTCCAAGGGAGTTGTGGGGTTTTAGTCATTAATAGACAAAAGTTAGATTTGCTACATCTCCTTTCTCCTGCTCTAGAATGAAGGAAACAGGAAAAATGTGTTTATGAACACAATTGCAGTCATTATTGGAATCATCACACCAACAGGTCTCTGATCACTGACTGCTGGGCTACAGAGCTCAATAACAACAGGAGCTCTAGCCCTGAGAAGAACAAGCACAGTATGATCCCTGGTTTTCTTTCCTCTCAGGTATTGATGTACTTGGTGATTGTCACACACTTGGATAATTTCTAAATAGCTCTTAAATAATTTGCAGAGTTCTTTGTATTCTCATGTATTCTTTGCATACCAGTCTGGTCTCAAAGCTTCTTGTCTTCTAACTCCACTAATCTACTGGTTTATTCCCATGAAATTTTGCAACCCAATAAATTGATGCTGTTACTAGCAAGCACACTTCTGAGGGTCAAGTGAAATGTGAGTAATGCCATTCCATACTTCTTCAACTTAGTGAATCTAATGCTGAGATTCTGAAAATAGCATAAAGGCAAAAATTATTTTAAACACTGTAAAGAATCTGCTATAGCGAGTAGGAACATGGCAAGTAAGTAAGGATTGAAAACTTAATTAGTACATGTTAATATAAACATTTTTCCATTCCCTTAATAGAAAACCTTCAACTTATAACTGTAAATCAAAAATGCCACGCTTGCTCTTTTCATATTCTTTCCTTTCTGATGGGGAAAACAGAATGGTCAAATTTTAAGCTAAATAGTTATGTTTTTTTGTTTGTTTGTTTGTTTTGTTTTGTTTTACCCCTATGTGAACTCACAGAAATGTCCAAGACTGCTTTTCAGATCATTGCAATTCTGCCTAGGCTATCAGTGTGCAAGAAACAATCCTTAAAATGTGCCTACCTGAAATAGTTTGTTATAGGAATACAATTGCAAGTCAAGCTAAAGAAAATAATGGAGAAGGAAGTCTGGTTACTATGTATTAATTGCTTAAACTTGGAAGTTAATATTGCATACTGACATAAAATTAAACTTTAAAGACAAAAATTAAACAATAAGGTGTTTCACCATTATACTTGCAGGTTCCATTTAATGCTAGGATTACAGTAAGTTTCAAGTAGTACTTGTAGTTCTCCGTAATTGCATGAAATTTAAGACAGCGTGCTGGATGCTGCACCTGGGAAGTAGCTACCTTGTCTGTACATACAGACTGGGGGATGACAGGCTGGAGAGCAGCCCTGCAGAAAGGGAGCTGGGGGGTTCTTGTCAATAGCAAGATGCCCTGTCAAGCAAAAGGGTCAATTGTATCCCGGGGTGCAGCAGGACCAGCATTGCTAGTTGGACAAGGGAAGTGATAGTTCCATCCAACTCTGTGTTGGTGCATCTCATCTCAAGTACTGTTTCCCACAGTATAATGACATAAAACAATCAGAGAACATCTAGGGGGAACAACAAAGGTGGTGATGGTAAGGGTATGAGGAGCAACAGAGGTCTCCTGGTTTGTTCAGCCCAGAACAGAGCAGGCTGAGGGGTGGCCTCACGGTGGCCTGCAGCTCCTTCACAAGGAGGATGGAAGACCATAGTTTTAGAACCTTTTGCTCTGTGGCCCAGGATATGAGCAAAATAAATAAATAAATAAATAAATAAATAAATAAATAAATAAATAAATAAAGTGTAAACCTAATACAAAAATGGGATACATCAACAAAAAGCATGTGGATCCTTTCTAAATCTCAGTAACAGGTTAAAAAGGCTCTGAATTCAAAGAGTCAGAAGAAAACCTGCAGGCAAAAACAAAATTCCTATCCCAGAAAGAATAACTTGAGTAGAACTCTTTAGAATATTCCTTTCAAAATCATCAAAACAGTATTACTGTGTATTCCCTAGAGGCAGAATTACAATCTGTGACAGTCTTCAAACATGCCTATATGTGCTTCAACTTGAATCTAAAAGCTGCTCTCCTTTCTAGGGACACAAAGACAGTTCTAAGCACTTAGTCTTTTGAAATAATACCAAAAAGCCACAAGAATATTTTATAAAGGAACGCGTAAAAGAATGTGACAATTGTTACAGATTGCCTCTCTCCTAATGGACTTCTTTCACTTGTGTTCTTTTTTTTTTTTCCTGATATTATGAAAACCACAGGAAGATTTTGGAAGGACAGCAGAATACTAGTATTTCTTCTTAAGTTCATCTTGACAGTGTGAAATTGCACGTCAGCCTTCACACAGAAGGTGTCTGACCCCCATATTAGAAGTTTAGAGTAAAAAATAGTATATTATTGGAAACCTTGAGAATATAACAAACTGTTAAATGGCTTAACGTAGGAGACAACAATAGAATGAACATAAGATACTAAAGGTGTTATTTTTGTTTTAAGGTAAATAATATTTAAATCTAAGGTATATGCCACTGCTTCTTTTCCAATTGTATTCTTCTAAGAGTTACCTTTTCCCTTGACAGAGATGTCTCTGTAATGTAACTCTGTAATTTCCCTATAATATTGTTTCAGTCATGTTTATATGAAGAATGTTATTCTGACATTTTGAAAGTCTTTTAGGTCAAATGACCTTGAATAGCTGTTAGGATCTGAAATAGGAGCACTTCTAAATGTAAAAAAAAAAAAAAAAAAAAAAAAAAAAAAGCTTTAATAACCAGCAAAGATTAATCTATTTGGGAAAAAAAAAAAAAAAAAAAAAAAACGTGAAAGTGGAAAAGTTTTAAAATTGTCATCACCTGTTGCCACTACTTTTCCTTACAGAGCAAATGATTTAAACCTTTATTGTTATATCACCATGTAGAAGTACAAGAATTCTAAAGACTGCTAGATGCTTAGATGCTCTGGGGCTACACTAATTTGGCTTTATTCACAGGGACTGTGTTAATTATAAGAATAATTTCACCTCATCTATTCAGACATTAATGAACTGTGAATAGGTATACAATACTGGTGACGGTGCTGCTGAAACAATTCTTCAGTGTAGTTTCTGTACAGGAATTTCAATCTACAGTTGAGTTCATTAAAGAAAGTGATTGAAACTTCTCTCCAGCCTACTGTGCTAAGAGATTATCCAAGAGAACAAAAACTGTGAGAAATTTACATTACTGTTTTCAACTTTTTGCTGAATGTTGGTTTCTCACAAGCAATCAGCCTGGCTTATGAGACAATAAATCAAGTTCCTAGTTATTAATTGCATATAGAAAATGATTGGGAGGGAAAAAAAAATAGGGAAAAAAGAGCTTGGAGTATAGTTCCCTAATTTACGATGTGTCTCTCAAAGTTTTATGCTAAATACATCATTTTTTATTTATTTTTTTTATCTTTGTGAATCATTTATTAAATTTATTGCACTAAGGCATCCAACCACACATAGCAAGGCAACACAATGACTTCATATAAAGCCAAACATCTGACAATATTGTACTTTCTTATCAGATACAACCAAAAGATTCCTTAAACATACAGGAGAAACCAAGGAGAAACAGTCACCAATGCCACATACAGGTGAGGAAAAAGCCTGATTAAAGCATGGAGGCATACTCAAGAGATGTGTGGCAAGGCTCCAGAATTCAAAGAACAGCCAATCTAATCTATTTACTTAAAAAATAAACAAAAATCACATCAAGGTTGAAATCTAAATATATCTATTTTTAAACCCGTCTTATCCACAGAACCTCCCTCTTTCTTCCCTCTCAAGCTTTACATTTTCTTGTTTTGCATATCAAATGCTTATATATTTTAAATATAGCTTACATGACAGATCTAACTACTATAAATCTAATTTAAATAACCAATAAAAGCCAAATACACCTTTCTTTCATGTTTTGCAATTGCAGAGAAGGATCACTTAAGTTTAGTGATCTAGATGTGCAGGAGCACAATTGAAAAATACCTGAAAATGCAAAGCAACATTAGCATTTTTTAGGACCTGTAATGCAACTAAAAATCTATTCACTTTATTTGCAGAAACTTTAAGTACTTATTTTATTTACAACACTGCTAACAGAAAGGGGCTTATTTTCTCTCATAATACTGTAGCTTATAGTTTCCCATGTGCCTGTTTATCAAAACCTACCATGGTGTGTTGACTTTGTCTGGCTGCCAGAAGCCCACTCAGCTGTTCTCTCATTCCCCCTCTTCAGCAAGGAAAGGGGGGAAAAGAAGATACAAAAGCTCTTGGGTCAAGAGAAAGACAAGGAGATAACTTACTGATTACCACTGTAGGCAAAACAGACTCACCTTGGGAAAAGTTAATTTGATTTATTCCCAAATAGAGTTGGATAGAGGGAAACAAACATAAAAACAAACAAACAAACAAACAAAAAAACACACAGAACACCTCCACCCCACCCTGCTCCCCAGGCTGACCCCACTGGGCTCCTACCTCTGCCAGTTCCCTGAGTGGTGCAGGGGACTGGGGAGAAGGGGCTGCAATCACACCCAGCAGCTCCTCTGTGCTGTTCCAGCAGGCTCCTAACACTACCTGGGCATAGGCACCTGATGTTATTGTTAGCTCCTCCCCACCCCAGCTCTGTTGTTGTTTTGTTGTTCTTTTTTTTTGTTTGTTTGTTTGTTTGTTTTTTCTTTCACAATAGATAAAAGACAATTCATCAAATGAATAGTAAAATGATTTAATGACCTAATTTGTTTGCAACAGGAACTCCCTAAATTTAATTTTAAGCTGTGTTATAAATCTTAGAGGATTGAACATTTAGAGTCAATTGATCATTCGGTGTTTGCAAGTCATTTCTTCATGCAGCTTGGGGAATTTTATGTGATTCAGATATTTCTTGTTTGTTTATTGTTGGCAGACAGAATTTT
Source organism: Netta rufina (assembly GCF_964035555.1). NCBI lineage: Eukaryota > Metazoa > Chordata > Aves > Anseriformes > Anatidae > Netta > Netta rufina. The sequence goes on from NC_140124.1 coordinate 55,946,003, forward strand.
TGAAAAAAGGAAGCAGTTACACTTGAGTCTAGTTTTGCTTTGCAGCAGTCTCCTGATTATATCACTGAATAGGGTTGACAGCCTTTATGGACACTGAATAAAAGGAAAATTTAGATGTCAACAGAGTACACCCGTGCCTCATGTTTTCCTACTGGTGTAGAAACAGACAATGGAAGCTTTGATATACAAATACAGAGGCCCAGAATTTGCTATATATCACTTACCAGTAAAAATATCTATATTCTATATCACAAGAAAAGGTGGGATTTGATTTTCTTCCTATACAAAGCCGCAAATTCCTCAGGAAAGGGTTAGCAGATAATACAGTGAATTTTCTTGCATATTTTTTTACCATATATACAGTATACGGACCCATTTTCCAGGAGGGCAGGTTGTTACTATTACCAGCTTCTTTAGGGAACACTCTATGATCTTCACTATTAATATGCTGCTATTTCTCAGTCTGATATATCCCTATCTGTACAGTTAATGTAAGAGAAACCAAAAATACTCTTTGTGATTTTATATTTTTTTAGGAAGAAAAAGTGGAAAGGCAAAGGAACAATGATCTCCCTGTCTTCCCTGCCTTCTAGATTAACTACTAACTAATTAACAGTTAGTTCTTGAGAGTATTTGGAAACCATGTTTGCAAGTGTTCAGAATAAATCTGAAGGTCTTCAAGTTCTATTTTAATGTTATTTGTTTTTTCTGTAGTATTGAAGGAGGCACCTGAATGACATATCTTTACAGTGGCTTGATAAAGCTCTTTAAATACTTGTAATAGTACAAGCAGTGAAGCCAGGAATGACTGTTGGTAGTCTCCTTTGTTGCTTAAATACTGTTTGAATTTAGACTAACAACCCGATGTCTTTGAACCTCACTCTGTCTATAAAATGGAGACAATAGTCTCAGAAGTGTTTGCTCAGAATTAATTAGATATTATTTATGCACAGATCCTTTAAAAATAAAGAGAAAATCCATGCACTGTTTTTGCAACCTTTCTCTCTTAAAGAATAAATAATAAAAAATTAAGAGACAGGATCATTGATTTCTGTGGCTAAAAGAAAGCATTATCAAAATCTAGTCAGGAGTTCAGTAGACACAGAGAACAGACTCCCATGAAATAGTTCAAGTAATGAGTTACCAGTCAAGGCTACACTACAAGCTACATTTACAAGCTTATTAACTCTTCATTTCAAAACTAAAACTAATGGAAAATCAAATTTATGACACCCCTACAGAAGCTCTTCCAATAGTTAATTAGTATTAAAAATATGCTTTATTTCTATGGGGGTTTTGTCTGGTTTCTTCCTCCAGCCACTGGATCTCGGTCTTTTGCTCGTGATTTAAGAAATGGTTCACTGTCATGGATGCCTTATCTTTCGCAAATACCTGGCAAACCAAGATGAGACAACATTGACATACTTCCAGAACATCAAAGTAATCAGATAGTTAAGCCAAACTGTTAGCTTGCCTGGAACAGTTTGCAAAATGACAACATGATCTTGTTTGCAAAAGCTGTACGGGCTTGCTTTTAAAGATACTATCTTATTTTTTATTAATTTTTCTTCCTCTGTAACTGATGGATGTATAGAATCAGACTGAAATAACAGCATGTTTTTTAATTCATTTTTTTTGTTGTTGTTGTATTCATTCTTTTGCTATGTCACGGTCCTAAAAATTAGGGTTCAATCCCTTCTTAAATGATATCACTAAAATGTTTCAATTTAGCACTCTCATTATGCATTAACAGTGTGACCAGCAGGGCTAGGGAGGTGATCGTCCCCCTGTACTCAGCTCTGGTGAGGCCGCACCTCGAGTACTGTGTTCAGTTTTGGGCCCCTCACTACAAGAAGGACATCGAGGTGCTTGAGCGGGTGCAGAGAAGGGCGACGAAGCTGGTGAGGGGCCTGGAGAACAAGTCCTACGAGGAGCGGCTGAGGGAGCTGGGCTTGTTCAGCCTGGAGAAGAGGAGGCTCAGGGGCGACCTTATTGCACTCTACAGATACCTTAAAGGAGGCTGTAGCGAGGTGGGGGTTGGTCTGTTCTCCCACGTGCCTGGTGACAGGACGAGGGGGAATGGGCTTAAGTTGAGCCAGGGGAGTTTTAGGTTAGATGTTAGGAAGAACTTCTTTACTGAAAGGGTTGTGAGGCATTGGAACAGGCTGCTCAGGGAAGTGGTGGAGTCACCATCCCTGGAAGTCTTCAAAAGACGTTTAGATGTAGAGCTTAGGGATATGGTTTAGTGGGGACTGCTAGCATTAGGTCAGAGGTTGGACTCGATGATCTTGAGGTCTCTTCCAACCTAGAAATTCTGTGTGATTCTGTGATTATTATCTGGGACTGTATATTGTGCTGTAGCAGAAAACTTTCAGGCAGTCTCTAGTGTGCTTCATACAAAATCAGCTGTAACTTGCAATAACACAACTGATGTGATAACACAATAGTCCATACTACCACTTAAAAATTGTAAATTCTCTTTTTGTAAAATAACATCAGTTCTGATAATCTGTGTGCAATTCAGTCTGATTGCTTAGAATAACTGTGGTACAAACATTAAATAACTCATATATATATTACTTATATCATATATATCAGAGGATGTGGTAAATATCCAGTTTTTAGGAAGAACGTCACAGGAGTTCAATCCATCTTTGAACAGATGCATTTTTTCAGAAAGAACCCATTTCATGCTCATACATATACATTACAGTTGTTTAGCTTTGTCAATCTAAGCTTGTTTAGGGAATAATATAAAGAACACATTTTAGAGCAGAGAGTAAAGAAAGTTGGAAAGATAGCAGCAGTGACAGATCCTTGTTTTCAGCAGCTTTTCATAAATTCTTTTGGGAAGCTAACTGAATTTCATTGAAGGGAATGAATCAATGGTCCTTCATAAAGAGAAAATCAATTAGAAAGTCATTACCTGAAAATTAGCACTCAAAAAACAAAATTCCATTTTAAAGCCAATTAGACTATATGTCAGTACTACGTTGAATTGCACTTGCATTGAAGTACGTAAAATGATGAACATCCTCTATCCCTAAGAAATGTAGAGTGAAATATTAAAGAACATGTCTATAGACACTATTGAATTTCTTTTTGCAGATAACTATGCTGGGTTTTATAAGAGCTTTGCATTGTATATCTCAAGTATTAATGTTGTTACTGGAGTTAGAGCACTTCGGGAAACCTTAGTTTTGCTCAACACCATGTCAACACATAATACAACAACCACTACTGTGGAATCCAGAGGGAGGACTGAAGGCAGAATAGGTATCATAATAAAGTTTTTCTCTCAATAGGTTGCTGTAGTCCTGGCATGATTTGTGTTTTGTGCCACACTGGAGAGGCAAATGGTGCTAAACACTGAGAAGGAGCAGCAGAGAGTATCTCACAGAAGAGCTAAAGTCTCCCCCTGAGGCTGTAGTGGGATAGTCAGTCCTATTTGTCTCCCTAACTACAGTGACTAGGTTAACCCTTCATGCCTGGGTATGCATCACAGAAAGAGTAATATATCTCTCCCTCACAGGTCTTTTCTGATTAACTGGAGGCAGCAGAAACCACTCCCTGCAAGTCAGATGCTGCAGCTTGCAAAGCTAAAGTGACATTCTGGTAAGTAGTGCTGCCACGTCATATAATTACAAGGAATGGGGCAACCCCATACATCTAACTTTAGAGGTTCAATCCTAATAGAAACAAGACACAGAAGGATAAATTCATTATGCAACTCAAGGCTAATCTGAAAAGCCTACTTAATTATGTATCATGCAGACATTTAAGTTAAGTTAAATAACTAAAATATAAATGCCATCTTGAAATGAGATGCTTTTTCTGAACTGAGGTAAAAGTGTTGAACTACAAGAACTTAATTTAGGAGCTGAATTTAAGTGCCTAATGTCAAACATGCTGCAGTTATAAAGACATCCTTACCAGCCCAGCAGATCTGATACAATAAGTACCAGGTCTGAGATGAGCCAACAGCTGCTAGCCAGACAATATTCCTGCAGATGTCTCCGCTGGTGCTAGGTACCTAAATTCAGAAATAGAATTGACCCTAGGTGCCTAGAATACATCTGTCTGTGTATGAGATTAATCCTGCCTAGTGCCATCTATTTATCTTCTAACAATATAAACTTAGTTCAGATAAAAAGTTCCAATAAAGATCTACCCAAATGTTCTGATAACAGTTATTTGTACATAGGAAACCAGGTATTCTAGGCCATAAGGTCATATAGAGTAGAAGGTGCATATGCAAATTCATATCCACCTTTTCATTTATACTTATGAGTATTTTTGCCTTTGGGTTCAGTGATTGCAGAAGACTAATGCTTGGACACAAAATTACCGAAAACTGGTCCCATTTGGTCAAGACTGAAAAATGAATCACTGGTTTTGGTTTTATAGAGTCAAAAAAAAAGTGACCCAGAACACATTGCACTCCACCCATAATTCCAAAATTTAGCATAAAGGACATTTTAAAGTGTTAACCTAGATCTATGCACTATAAACAGAAAAACAGAAGAATTACATACCAGAAATAAAGAAATATAATGGAGAATGAGATCATTCTAAATAAATAGATACATGCATAAATAGTATTATTAAAGTACTAGGTACAGAAAATTCATACCACATACCCTATTCTTATTGGCTCTCATTTAATCTATACTAACAAAACCTATTTTTAAATAGTGTGTGTTTTATACTAATTTTTCACATGTTAAAGATAATTACTAAATTGAAATATGCCTGAATTATGTTTCAGTGTAAGATAGCAGTATAAATGGCCATTATTAAGGAATATACACATGAGAAGTGTTTAAATGTTAATTTCTGTTTTACAACTGCAGGTTCTTTGTCTCTGCTTCCAAATAACCCAAGTGTATCTCAGTAGAATACCCAGACACCTAAGTCACTGCATGTGTTTAGGAAACAGTTTAACTCACTTACGAGGTGCTCCTAAGAAGGAATTTAGAATTTTTATCAGCACAAATACCAAGAACTTTCTCTTTCACTCCAACAGGTTAATCAGCAAGTCAGCTCTGTTTTCACTGAACATCATCTATAAATGAGAAATCTGAGGGCTGACTTCCTGCATATTTGTTATGATAAGGGAAAAGGAACTACAGCAATAAATGATGAGCATATGCTCATCACAAGAAGCTGGCTTTAATCACACCCATGCAATGCTATATTCTTGATGAAGTCCTGAGAACATCAAAAATCATAAATTAGTGGATGTATTGAGTAGTTTCTACGTCTGATTAAGTGCCCATTTTATTAGAAGTTGATTCCATGCTTCAGAAAAAGCAAATTCCAATACTGCCTGCTCAATTGGATAACAAACTCCAAGAATGCACAGTAGTGCTTCTTATAAATGATGCCTTCCATGTGTTGCCCAGAATTTTATTAAGTTTGCATAGTAAAGAAACAGTGTATTTTCACAGTTTTCTTTACTGTAATTACTAGACAGCCTTGAATTTCAAAAGTTTCAGGTAGAAACAGAGTGAATATTACTTGCAGAGTAATATAATTAATATAGATTTCCAAAAGACTATTGAGAATATTTCTCACAGAAGACTTACAAGGTGATTAAGCAGTTACAGCATAAGAAGAATGTTCTTAAATGGTAAAATAACTTATTGAAAGAGAAGCAGTAAAAAATGTTGATTTCTACAGAGGAAATCATCACAGCAGTTGTGCTGATAACTGTAGTATTCAACATACTCATAAAATAAGTAGGAAAGAGGGTAAGCAGAGAGATAAGAAAGTTTGCTGATGGTAGTAAATTATTTGGAATGAATGGTAAGGGTAAGAGTTCACAGTGAAGAACTGCAGCAGAATATGCCTTATGAGCCTGAATGACTGAAATTAAGTGTAGATAAATATAAAGTGCCACATGAGGAAGAAAAAAACTATCCTAAGTTCACATAAAAATGATGAGCTCTGAGCTAAGCATTACTATTCAGAAGAGAAACCTTAGGATTGTAATATGTAGTTCCATGAAACTGTCAGCTCAATGTTTAGTAGCTGTTAAAAAATAAATTAAATTCTAGTGTAGGAATACAGAATGAAACAGAAAATATAGTTATGCCTCTGTAAACCCAAGGTTCACCTACAATATGAAAATAAAGTGAAGTTCTAGTCCCCTCACCTCAAAAATGATATAATAAAGGTAAGGAATAAGACTTTTGTATGAGAAACAACTGAATAATCTGTGAAAAATATGGATGATAAAACTATGAAAAATAAATTATGTAAAAGAAAAATTAAGAAGGTCTACAAAATCCTGAGTAATGTGGAGAAAACATAGAAAGATCAACTTTTCATACTCTCATTTCAGTTAAAGGCACAGCAAATTAACATGGGTTTAAAATGAACAAAAGGAGATGAAAGGGGTGATGACCTATTAAACATAATACCAAACAGGTTGTGGCTACTAAAGTCTTCTGTGGGTTTAAGAATGGAAACTGGGAAATTGTAGGGAAGAGTCCAATGAGGGTTACTAAATACACAATAATAACACTCATGAAATCTTTGAGTTGAAAATAATTTAAAGATAGAAGAACATTACCTGGAAGCATCATACATGTACACGTTCCCTCCATTTTTATTTTTCAGAGCCATTTTCTTACAAACAATGTGGGGAATATGATAGATGGATCTTTCATCTTATTAATTATGGTCACACTTAACTGTTCTTGTTCTGTTCACTTCGTTGAATGACTCCAATATCGCAATAGAAAAGACAAACTTGATCTTGTTATATTTGAACTTGTTGTTTCAAATGTGTGTTGTTTTTTTTTTTTGTCCTCCCCCACCCCACCCACCTGGAAGAAATAAGAAAATAAAATTAATGCCAGTCCGTAAAGCACTGCAAAACTTCTTTCTTCATAGTCTGGGCAATTCATCTTTTTAGTCCTGAAACATGAAAAAGGTATATGGAAAAACCTTTCCCTTTCAGGGAAACTGGGAGTCTGTTTTATGAGGCACCCAGTTTGTAGTCTGTAAGTACTGTTTATGAAAACATTGAATAAAGTAAATGTTAGCAAAACAAAATAATAAAGGTGATAAAAGATGCAACAGTTATGAAATGTTCATAAATATTATTAAGCTGTAAGTTGGAAAAAGTTTTCTGACTAGCAGCAGGGGAGAATCCTGGCATAAACTTCAAATAGTGTTAATGGGGCTAAGCAATCTTAGTGGGAGAGACTACATTTGTATAAGGAATGATAGAATCTCATTGCTAGCAACTGCTCAGACTTAGATGATCACCTAACAGGTCTATAGCAGATCCCTTTCCTATGCTCATACGTTGTTTTGTTTTTTTAACTTAAAAATAAATTTTAAAATATTTTATAATGTCACTTTTGAGAGATTCAATAAGTTTCATGATTGGATTGTGTCAGAATGCTTCAACAAACAAGAAAATGTATTTCTGACAAACTGCTAGCTGTATCTTCGATCACAGTTACAGTAAATTAAATGGAACAGTTGTCAAATACCAGGTCGCTTGATGTTTAATTCATGTGCAAACACCCACTCCAGTAGTTTTCAACATTTCCTGCACTAGAAATGGTTTCTCAGAAGTGACTATTTGCAAAGTCACTATTTGCAAAGTGAGAAAAACAATGTGAACTTGACATCTGAAAATAGTTTGTTTTCCTAGGATAGAAATGTCTGACATCCTAGAAGCCAAAAGGATATATTTTTATTGTGGTTAACATGAAATAATTTATGAAAATATTTACAATTCCACTAGTCTAAATCTAAGAAAAATGTGCTCTTAAAAATTTTTAACTGCAAACATTTCTCTTAAGTGAAAAGACACCCCACCTACGGTCCATAAGCCAGTCCAAGCACATCTAAAGAGAGTAAGATTACCACCCTCTTTCCTAAGAACTATGCATATTCAAAAAACCCTGACATGTGTCAGTGGCAGATTAATTTTTCCTTTTTTCCTGAGACTTTCATATTGACAGGGTTTTGTTCACAGAAAATCCATTGCTTGTTTGGACCAAGGATGAACACCGCTGATGCCTTAAGTGCATTGCTGATGCACTGGAAAATCTATGAGAAAGAGTAATCTGGAAGGACTTTTCATTATTATTTATTTTAGGATGTCTAAAATATAATATTCATATATCATAGAGTGAAGTATCCTTACCCTAAAAAATCATGGACTGTGCAGAAAGGAGCATGAAATAAAGCAGAAGGCTAAATAAATAAGAAAATGTGAGATATGCAAAGAACAAGAATTTAAAATGTAATGGGGAAAACAGAAGAAAGATTTAAAGCAGCATCTAGGGTTTCTTCATCAGGAAATATGGAACATGATCTCAATAGGCATATCAAAGATGAATTAGAGTTAACAATTTGTGTCAGTATGGTTAGATGAGTGAAAAAGATTTCGGTAATCAAAATGGAAAATCATAAATATATGATTTCCTAGACAGGTTGGATCGATGGGGAGAGGCCAGTGGGATGAGGTGCAACATGGCAAAGTGCCAGGTCCCACACTTTTACCACAACAACCCCATGCAGCACTACAAGCAAGCTACAAGGCAGAGTAGCTGGAAAGCTTGCTGGAAAAGGATCTGGAGGTGTTGGTGAATGCTCACCATAACATGATCTGGCAGTGTGCCCAGGTGGCCAAGAAGGCTAACAGCATCCTGGCTTGTATCAGGAATAGTGTAGCCAGCAGGACCAGGAAGGTGATCGCCCCTCTGTACTCTGCTCTGGTGAGGCTGCACCTCGTGTGCTATGTTCAGTTTTGGGCCCCTCACTACAAGAAGGACATCGAGGCCCTGGAGCATGTCCAGAGAAGTGGTACAAAGCTGGTGAGGGGTCTGGATCACAAGTCCTATGAGGAGCAGCTGAGGGAACTGGGGTTGTTTAGTCTGCAGAAGACGAGGCTCAGGGTAGAGTTTATTGCTCTCTACAACTACATGAAAGGGAGTTGTGGGAAGATGGCTGTCAGCATCTTCTCAGATATAACTAGCAATAGGATAAGAGGGAGTGGCCTCAAATTGCACCAGGAGAGGTTTATGTTGGAAATTAGGAGACCTTTCTTCTCAGAAAGAGTGATTAGGCATTGGAATGGGTTGCCCAGGGTGTCACCATCCCTGGTAGTGTTTAAGGAAACATTGGACATGGTGCTTCAGGATATGTTTTAGTGGGTGATACTGGTGGTAGGGGGACAGTTGGACCAAATGATCTTGCAGGTCTTTTCTAACCTTAATGATTCTATGATTCTATGATATGTATGTGATATGTATTTATATGTATACTAATCACTAGGGTCAGTCTGGACATACTCTGTTTCAGAGGATCCTCCACACTCTGCTTTTCACACACGTTGTACTACAACATAAGGCTGAGAAGGGATTTCTTCTGATAAAGAGATTAATGAAAGCTCCTAGGGTAATGAAGGAAGGAGGGTGCAGTTATTGGGAAGTGAAGACAGGCTGCTGTTGAAGGTAAAGCACATGGATGAATGTAAAGGAAGTTAAAAAGGAGCTGCCTCAAGGAATTGTTAACAATGAGGTTGTGGCCACTGGGATGATATCTGCAAGTAAGAAGAAAGAAAAATCCACCAACAGTTGGCAGGAAACCTGTCAAGCAAGGACAAATACAATAGGTAAGAAAACTGCACTGGGGCATAAGCAGACATGAGCAGAATAATAAATGTGATCAGAAGCTGCAGTGATGTGGGTAGGAACAAACATTTTAAACTAAAGAGCAAAAGGAAAGGCACTTCTATTGTTTAGTTAAAACGCAACTCTGAGGTGAGGAGTTGGAAGTCTTACATACACAATCATTATTTTATGTTCTGTATATGCCTTAGACTATAAGAGAGAATCTCACAGCAAAATTTCAAATTCCTATGCTTTTATATTTATATTATTTTCTTGTTCAAAATTTTGCTTCCTCTCATGGATCTGCTTTACTAAAAGGTAAAGTTATTCCTAAATGTGATTTGTGCTCTAGGTACAACTGACATTTTCCTAAGGGTGACATTGTTTTCGATAGAAATCTAGAACAGTAGATAGCACTTGTGGTTTTGTTTTGTTTTGTTTTTCAGTTTCCTAGGTTTATTTCCTGTTCCAGACTACACTGTGCATTACAAGGCACTTCAATATGTGAATAGGCAAGTCAGGACTTTTAAAGGGGAAAAGAAAACCATTTTCTCCTTAGCTATTTCAGGTTTTGCAAAGAGAGCTTTAACAATTCAACAAGTTTTGAAACTGCTCCAGGCAGCACGACATGAAGCAATATTAACATGTTTCAGTACATTAGGTTTAAGGAATAATACTTACTTCTTCCCTCTAACATTGTCAATGTCTCTGTAGTAAAATAAACCATTGGACATAAGGAAGATTTGATATTTCTGTAATAGTAAGTCATATTTCATACTTAAATCTGTGTTGACTATATGCTGTACAGCCATATTCATTGTGCATCTATATGCATATACTAAAATACCATTAAAATGCCAGAAATGTCTGGTATTTAGAAATTAAAAAAAAAAAAAAGAAGCATCACAATAATGGGGAATTTCTGCATGCACTGTTTTTGATGAACAGACTACTTTTTGATTACTTGAATACTGAATTAGAAGCTTAAGACAAAGGAAATATATTTTTAGATAGTTGTTCCACATTCTTGCCTTGATCAAGACATTCGCAGCAGATTCTAACATTTACTGCTTTAAATTTCACTGCATTTTCTATTAGCATATAACTTTAAAAGTACTGTTCTGTTTCTCCATTTTTAACAAAGTACACCAAGCACAGAAGCAAGAAGTTTAAGTATCTATGATCTGATTTAGTTAGGAATTCTGTCATAAGCAATATGCAAATTTTGTCACCCCTTCCATGCACCTTTTCTAGTATTCACAAAATAAAGGGTCCAATTCATTTTTTTTTTTTAATTTCTTTCAACTTATATTTTTATAGTTAGTAAAATGGAGAGACTCTGTATAGCTCGTTGAGACTATAGTTTCCATTACATTTTCCTCTTTCTTCATATTTGCAAGACAGGCAAAAATAATATCAGTCTAGTTCTATTTTATTATTGGGAAAAAATTAGACAAAAGCACATGGCATCCTGACACATTCTGTAAAATTTGCCTTACCAGTGATTGGAAAGGACTAACTACAAAATGTTTCCTGATTTGGCTAGTTCATTTTTTTTCATTTTCTAACTGTGACTTCTGAAATAGAAGTCCTTTGCAAAGGATGTATTTGTGAAGAAAAATCTTGACTATGAAAACTGATCTATCGAACAACATTTTGCTTATTACCAGTGATTTTATTATTATTATTATTAAGCAAGCAGCTTCATATATAGAAGCTGTATCTCATTATTAATCTACTAAATTGTCCTACCTATCTGTTGACATTTTTAGAAGGATGGATTTATGCTTTTCTCTGTTTCACTCTTTCTTCTGAAACACATATTTTGGGAAAATCATCAGTCTACTGTAGTACAAATACATATCTAGAAATTATTGATACACAGTTAGCTTTGAATGATGAAAAAGGGATACTGCAACCATTCTATTAAACTGCTTAGAACTTATTTTTGCATTATATATCAGATGTCAGAATTTAGAATGAGTTTCCTGGGTATTAAAATTTCAACATCAATTTTTATTCATTTTTTTTATTGCGGTAACAAAAAGATCAAGATATTAGTCCATCCTTGGCTTAAAGATTTATAATAAAAAGTAAATTTTCATCAAATATTTTTCATTACGTTAGAATATTTTGATATTTTTAATTTTAGTAGCTTAATAAAGAGTTTCCTTAAGAAATCAGAGAAAAACACCTGAAAGTTGCACTCTCAAGTTACAGAAAGAGAAATTTCAACATTGATTTTAAAGACAGAATAAATAAATAAATAAATATTTATTTATAATATTAAATATTAATAATATTTATTAAATAAATAAAAAAGTCAAGCGCCTGGTACGGCCCACTGACTACTACCCGCTACTGGTCTTTCAGGCTGGTAGTGATGAAGTAGCAACGAGAAGTCCGAAGGTGATCAAAAGAGACTTTAGGGATTTGGGGCGACTACTTACAGGATCAGGGGCGCAGGTTGTGTTTGCCTCTGTCCTTCCGATAGGGGGGATCGAAGCTGAAAGGCGTGCTGTTCACATAAACTCGTGGCTTCGAGACTGGTGTGACCGGCAGAACTTTGGGTTCTTTGATCACGGGAAGGTCTATGCTACACCGGGCCTGATGGCACCGGATGGGATGCGCCTCTCTCGGAGAGGGGTAAGGATCTTTGGTCAGGAGTTGTCAGGGCTGATAGATAGGGCTTTAAACTAGAGTCGAAGGGGGAAGGGGCTAAAACCAGGCACGCCGGTGAAGACCTAAGGGATGGTACGCTAGAATCAGAGGGGCTGTGTGCCAGTGAAGTCCTTCGGTCAGATCCACAAGGTGCTGAGTGTAAGGAGACGCACCTGAAGTGCTTCTACACGAACGCACGCAGTATGAGGAATAAAATGGATGAGCTAGAAGTCCTGGCCCAGTCCCGCAACTACGACATCATCGGCATAAGCGAAACCTGGTGGGATGAGTCCTGTGACTGGGGTGTTGCGATAGATGGTTACAGGCTCTTCAGGAGGGACAGGCAGGGTAGGCGAGGTGGTGGGGTGGCGATGTATGTGAAGCAGGGGCTGGACTGTGTGGAACTTCAGGTCAGTGATGGCAAAGTTGAGAGCTTCTGGGTAAGGATCAAGGGACGAACAAATAAAGGGGATGTCGTTGTGGGAGTCTATTACAGACCGCCTGGCCAGGACGATAGCGCCGATAAATTGTTCTTTACAGAATTAAGAGAGGCCTCGAGATTAACTCCCCTTGTCCTTATGGGGGACTTCAACTTGCCAGACATTAACTGGGAGTGCCACATGGCTGACACGAGCAAGTCCAGGAGGTTCATGAAGCACCTAGATGATAACTTCTTGGTGCAGGTGCTAACGGAGCCAACTAGGAAAGGTGCCCTCCTAGACCTGTTGCTAGAAAACAGAGAGGGTCTGGTGGGAGATGTGGTGATTGGTGGCTGCCTCGATCATAGCGACCATGAAGTGGTTGAGTTCAAAATTTATGGTGACAGAAGGAAAAGTGCCACCAAAACCTCATCCCTAGATATGGGGAAAGCGGACTTCAGGCTGCTCAGGGAACTAGTCAGCAAGGTCCCCTGGGAAACTGCTCTTGAAGGCCTCGATGTCCACCAGTGCTGGTCATTCTTTAAGCGATGCCTCCTAGAAGCACAAGATCAGGCAATTCCTAAATATCACAAGTCAGGCAGGCGGGGCAGGAGGCCGGCGTGGCTGACCAGGAACATTCTAATGGAGATTAGGCGGAAACAGAGAGTGTTTCGCTACTGGAAGGAGGGCCAGGTGTCATGGAAAGAATACAGGTATGCTGTTCGTGTTTGTAGGGAGAAAGTTCGTGTGGCCAAAGCACACCTAGAGTTGAAGCTGGCTGTGTCTGTGAGAGAAAATAAAAAGGGTTTTTTTAGATATGTGAATGGAAAAAGGAGAACTAAAGAATACATAGGGCTGCTCCTTGATAGGGAAGGTCTCCTCACAGACAATGACATAGGCAAAGCAGAGACGCTTAACGCCTTCTTTGCCTCTGTCTTCAATGCTGATGATGGGCTTCGGGACCCAGGGTGCCCTGAGCTGGAGGACCGGGACGGTGGGGATGACAAACTCTCAATCGACCCTGAATGTGTGCGGGATTTGCTACTCCACCTGGATCCCTACAAGTCCATGGGTCCGGATGGGATTCATCCCCAGGTGCTGAAAGAGCTGGCGGACGTCATCGCGGAAACTCTCTCAATTATTTTTCAATGATCCTGGGAATTTGGAGAGGTCCCGGTAGACTGGAAGCTGGCAAATGTTGTGCCGATTTTCAAGAAGGGTCAGAAAGAAAACCCTAGCAATTACAGGCCTGTCAGTCTCACCTCAGTGCCTGGTAAAATCATGGAGAAGATGGTTCTCGAACTTATTGAGGCGCACCTGGGGGACAAAGCAGTCATTGGTCCCAGCCAGCATGGGTTTGTGAAGGGTAGGTCCTGCCTAACTAACCTGATTTCCTTTTATGATAAGATCACCCGTATGGTGGACCAAGGGAAACCAGCTGATGTGATTTTTTTGGACTTCAGCAAGGCTTTTGACACGGTTTCCCATAGGATCCTACTGGACAAAATGTCCACCATACAGCTAAATAAAAACATCATACGATGGGTGAGCAATTGGCTAATGGGCAGGGCCCAAAGGGTTATGGTAAATGGGGCTGCGTCAGGCTGGCGGGCGGTCACCAGTGGGGTCCCTCAAGGCTCCATTTTAGGGCCGGTACTTTTCAATATTTTTATAAACGATCTGGATGTAGGAATAGAAGGTATTTTGAGCAAGTTTGCTGATGACACCAAACTTGGAGGAGTTGTGGACTCGAATGAGGGTGGAAAGGCCTTGCAGAGGGATCTGGATAGGTTGGAGAGCTGGGCGATCACCAACCGCATGAAGTTCAATAAGAGCAAGTGCCGGGTCCTGCACCTGGGACGGGGAAACCCTGGCTGCATGTACAGACTGGGCGATGAGACGCTGGAGAGCAGCCTAGAAGAGAGGGATCTGGGGGTTGTGGTAGACAGCAAGTTGAATATGAGCCAGCAGTGTGCCCTGGCAGCCAGGAGGGCCAACCGTGTCCTGGGGTGCATCAAGCACGGCATCGCTAGTAGGTCAAGGGAGGTGATTGTCCTGCTCTACTCTGCGCTGGTGTGGCCTCACCTCGAGTACTGTGTGCAGTTCTGGGCACCACAGTATAAAAAGGACATGAAACTGTTGGAGAGTGTCCAGAGGAGGGCTACGAAGATGGTGAAAGGCCTGGAGGGGAAGACGTACGAAGAACGGCTGAAGTCACTGGGCCTGTTCAGCCTGGAGAAGAGGAGGCTGAGGGGAGACCTCATCACAGTCTACAACTTCCTCGTAAGGGGGTGTCGAGAGGCAGGAGACCTTTTCTCCATTAACACCAGTGACAGGACCTGAGGGAACGGGGTTAAGCTGAGGCAGGGGAAATTTAGGCTTGACATCAGGAGGGGGTTCTTCACAGAGAGGGTGGTTGCACACTGGAACAGGCTCCCCAGGGAAGTGGTCACTGCACCGAGCCTGTCTGAATTTAAGAAGAGATTGGACTGTGCACTTAGTCACATGGTCTGAACTTTTGGGTAGACCTGTGCGGTGTCAAGAGTTGGACTTGATGATCCTTAAGGGTCCCTTCCAACGCAGGATATTCTATGATTCTATGAAATAAAAACACCAAGAACTAATCATTTTCTTCACTGTATTCTATATGCCACAGCAAATTATGACATTTTATTTTAAGTGTTCAGGGCATGAAAAGAAAAAGATATTAAAAGATCACAGGCTGTCTAATATTGAAAATTACTGCTCAGTCTAGTTCAGACTGATTGACCTAGTGTCAATCAGTCTGAACTAGATCAGTCTGAACTAGACTAGTGTCTGCTATTTTGTTTTCTCTTTGCTATTTTCCCAGTTGTTTTATAGATTGAGACTATGTCTCCAACATTAATTTATTAATGAAATGTGTACAGTTTAACTAGAAGATAGTGTTTGATTTCCTTCTATTTCTAACAGAGTTCTCAGGGTAAGGAAAGAAAAGTTCATGTTTAGCTCTGTGTGTAATCTGATCATTTTGAACTGCCATTATAAGAGCCATATCTACTCTCTCCAGGTGCCAATGTAATACACTCATTAAAAATGTATAGAAAGATAATTATATATGTGCAGGTACTATTTCAACTTTCATGATCCCAGAATGCTTCATGAACAATTTGATCTGGCATAAACAAATACCATTTCTCATTCCTAAAATGCATACCAAGCACAGGGACAACAGCTAAATGCAACCACAACAAAAGCTTTTTGCCCAGAAACACTACTGTGTCAACAGGAAGCTTCAGCAGACCTTGAAATAGGAACAGCTGAATCAGAGAGGCTATCAATCAGTTAACTTTTGATTTATTGTCCTCTTCTAGTGAAGAGAAGAGGTGGATTTTAGATGATCATCTTGTAAATTGCATTTTTGAGCAACTTGGTTTAAGTAAGCAATGCCCTAAAATTATTTCAGAAGTACTTTGGAGATGGGACAGCTGTTAAAATATGTGATGGAAGTGTCCATACCCATGTGACTGTGACTGATGATAGATGATGCTAGGTATCACATTTACTCCTTAGTCTAAATCTAGAAACCAAGCAAACACACAAACAAAACAAAACAAACAAGAGCAACAACAAAACTAAAATTATCTTAATGAACCACAACACTTTATATATTTGTTTGTTTGTATAATATATATATATTAATAGGTATCAAACATGTTTGAGCCTACTTATAATGACTGATGAATGCATAGCCCCAGATGATACGGCTGCGTATGATCACCTAGACAGCTTCAACTGAACCAGGCATGCTCCCTTACTGTCTGACAATGGTACCAATTGGTAAGCTAATACATGTATAACATTTTGTTGTTTTCAGGGCATTCTGTCACAGCTGAAGAATATCTCACCATAACAGTTACTGAATGAACATTTGCAGGAGGGTTGAGATTTAGAAACGGTGCTTTAACCTCAAAAAAAAAAAAAAATCAAATAGCAACAGTGCTTGTATGACATTATATAATTTCCCTAAAAGGACGAGTTTATTCATACAATTTTTCTACCTTCATCAAATTCATTAACAACTGCCTCTTCTAAGTACAAAAACATAAATATACTGAAGTATTCTTCAAGGATTTCAGGCTTTGCCCTGACACTATTCCTCAGGTTTTGCTTTCAGAAGGAGAAAATAATAAAATTGTTTGGCATTTACACTTTGTAAGTAGTTCATTTCAAGCACCTGACATCATAATAATTCTTGATGAAGTTAACAGTTTTCTGTCAAGAATTCTCTTCCTGCTAGTGAAGGTCCATTACTTTCTGTTACATTAGTAATACCAGTTCTGCTACTTTCCCCCTGCTTGCCATCTTTTTTGGTCAGAACTTTGACTTGGCATTTCTAGTGTTTCATGAGTTTATATTTCAAACATATAACTACCACTAAATACCATAACTTTTAGAAAGTGGAACACTTTCTTTCATCAGGTTTTTTGAAATCACTTGGATACATTGATATACTTTTACTTCTGATGCTTCTGTAGTTTATGTTTAGTGCTCAATAATTGTTTTCAGTTGTTTCACATTGCAGTGTCACACAAGATTGTTCTTGGTTTACTTATCTGTAGACTGATGTCTAGAGCAAGCTGTTGGTTACACTGATTCAGTCAAGAGTAGATCTTAGGTGCTGAAATTAACCTGCAGTAGCTTAATAAACATGAGAATTTATTCTATGAATCTAAGGAAGGGAAACTTTAAATATTTCTCCTTTTATGCTATAGGTATTTAAATTTTTATTTGCAGCAAGCAAAATATAATTCTAAATCCTTTGGATGTAGTTCAAAGCTTATTTGTAGAAAAACAAAGCTGTACAGAAAACAAAACAAAACAACAACAACAAAATACATATGCTATACTATATACATATATATCACAGAATCACAGAATCACAGAATTTCTAGGTTGGAAGAGACCTCAAGGTCATCGAGTCCAACCTCCAACCTAACGCTAACAGCCCTCCACTAAACCATATCCCTAAGCTCTACATCTAAACGTCTTTTGAAGACTTCCAGGGATGGTGACTCCACCACTTCCCTGGGCAGCCTGTTCCAATGCCTCACAACCCTTTCAGTGAAGAAGTTCTTCCTAACATCTAACCTAAAACTCCCCTGGCTCAACTTAAGCCCATTCCCCCTCGTCCTGTCACCAGGCACGTGGGAGAACAGGCCAACCCCCACCTCGCTACAGCAAGGTGGGGATTGGCCTGTTTATGCATAATATGTATTATGCATAAAAGCCAGATTTATTGATTTTATTTTCATGCAAACATTTTAGTATATTATGTGAAGACAACTAAACCAAACATCCAAACAACCAAAAAACACATACAAAAATACAGACAAAACACTGTTCTCTAAGAGGAAGAATTTATAGTTTCTAGACATACCTGCCCCCTAAGCTTTCTGTTTCTGTCATTGAAAGTCCCATTCAGGGAAGGAAGAAAAAAAAAAAGAGAGACAGAGAAAGAGAAAAAAAAAAAAAAAAAAGAAAAAGGCTTGCTTTATGGAGTGCTTTTGAATTCATACCTAAAAACATTCTGACCTAGCAGTATTTTTGTAATTTTTCCGATTTCATTTAGGATCTTTACAACAAGGAAGCCATATTAAGCAGAGCAATACATGTCATAAATCTGTGCAAGAAATCACTAAAAATTACTCTTAGTAGTTTCATTTAAATATGTGTTTACCCATTAAATGAGGATAGCAGTCAGATAAAGCTCTAAATCAAGGAAAAGAAAGTGCCAATAAATCTTCCTCTCTGATTTGTGTCTATCTTACATGACATACTCTATATAGATTAGGCACTGATGTGTGCTGGTGCAAGGTTTTTGTGAGGAAGACTGTATTGTATATTAATGATAAATTCTTGTGCTAATTATTAATTTCTGACACCTTAAAGACGTGAACTTGGTACTGTCACGTGTCAGTAGACATTCTTTCCTATGTTATATTTAAGATGGAAGATATATTATGGACCTATTAGAATGAAGACAGAGGAGGCCCACAAGTATGATCAAAGGGCTGGAACACTCTCCTATGAAGACAGGCTGAGGGAACCGGGGATGTTAAGCACGGAGAAGAGAAGGCTCAAGGGAGAACTAAAGGGGGCCTACAGGAAAGCTGGGGAGGGACGCTTTATCTGGGAGCACAATGACAGGACAGGGAGTAATGGCTAAACTAAACTAAACTAAAAGAGGGCAGATTTAGATTAGATAGAGGGTGGTGAGGCACTGGTTCCCTGGAGAAGTTGTGGATGTCCCAAGGCCAGGTTGGATGTGGCTATGAGCAACTTGGTCTAGTGGTTGGTGCCCCTCCCCATGGCAGGAGAGTTGGAATTAGATGATCTTTAAGGTCTCTTCCAACACAAAGCATTCTATCATTCTAAGACATTGGAAAATACCATTTCCATTTTTTAACAGTAGAATTTTTAAACCACTTTTAAAACAAGATCCCACAGTCAAGATGCAAAATTCCTAGAGAGTGAAACAATCAATTTAAATTCCTACATTTCTGTGAGAGTATGTATTTGAAACTGCTTTAATCAGGATTAAATAGAAGTGATTATGTAATGAAACCATGGAAAACTTGCACTTGCGTTCCACTTAGCAATATATCCTGGAAACGGTCCATTTAATTCTTGTATCAAAGACTTGCTTACCATCTGAATGTTATTTGGAGGCTGGGACAGCATCTGATGCTACTTACAAAGAAATAGGAAGCAGGAAGAAGTAAGAGCAAAGTTGTTCTAAAGAAAGTTAATGAGGCAACTCTGGCCGGGACATGGCTCAGACAGTCTTGATGTCGATGGTACAGACACTGTGACTGCTTTTCTCTTACATGATGAGGACCACAAAGAGCATAAGGCAGTACTAGTTGCTACAACCACTTAGCTCTTGTGGTATATGACACCTGACAGAAAATAATGAAGTACGTCTCCTACAAAAGAGGTTCAAAGTGTGATTGGAAAATAGACTACCCAAAAAGGACTGAAAGTTCCTGATAAAAATACAGAGGGATCAGGAACTTCTGTTCAACACTCCTTAACAAATAAACAAAATAAAATAATACAATAAAAATACAATAGAGTTTGGGGAATTCAAAACTGTTGAAATTCCTCTAGCTGCTTCATGAGGAACAAATCCAAGGCCAAGGATTAAGCAGATTTGCAAACTCAGTGTAAGACAGAGAGGAATCCAATGTCTCAGTATGAGTACTGTGCATGTTTATATTATACTTGAGGTTAAAACAGAGCAAAAGTCCTCTGGTAATGCCTTAGATTTAATCCCCACCATGGTCTGTATAACCTATTTGCATCAGAAACTGAAACTTTAGTTCTGATGTGGAATTCATAAACCCTATCCTTATGAGGGTTGATAGTGTGGCATCCCAGTAGTCAGGTTCTCTGCTTGATTCTTATAAATTCGGGCAAGACTATCCTAGGCATAGTTATGTTCTGCATTTTTATTTCTGGCTTCTGCTCTGATGTTGTCTCTTCTTCAGCAATGATTTACACTCCTTTAATTCCCATTCACCTTTGGGCAATACATACCTTAGCACTCTCCCAATACTTCTTTGTCAGTCTCAACAGTTAACCAAAGTGACTACCAAAGCACTAAGAAAACCCAAACTACTTCTAAAGTTTAAATTTAGTATATACCTAGAAGTTTTAGCAGCTGCTTAGTTAGGTTATTCACAGCTGTAAAATAAAAATGGGAATTAACATTTTATCAATTGGTAAGGAGGAGGAGGACTTGTTAAGACAACTAGTGGACATTTTTTCTGCTCTCATCTTGCTGCCTCATTATTCTCCTGACCCGCCCTCTGAATTGTTTAGCACAATGGTTGTTACTAAACTGTCACAATATAACTCTTAATGTGATCTTTACTCTATAATTTAAAAATACATTGATATTTCTTCTTCGAGCTTAAACTATATAAATTTAACAAAACAGCACACATATATTAATACAAACATATACACACTTTCTAACATGTGCATACGTTAAAAAATCAATTAGTTTTATAAATAATTTATCATTTAAAGGAGCAATGCATTTACATTCTGAAAGTAATGTCTCAGAATGTCATAGTGCTTTTAGCTGCATTATAACAACTGACCTATAGTTTTTAAGTTCTATGAAAATATAACAAGTCTTTTACTTTCAGCTGAGCTATCCTCAATTCTATTTTTTGTTTGTTTTAGAAAAAAAAAGTAGAAATTTTAGAGCACAGTAGAGCTCCACCTTTCATCCTAGATGTATTTGTTATTATTTGGAAGTAATAAGCACGCATAAGTACTTCTTAAATACTGTCAAGGTTTAAATAAATTATTCATAAAGCATTCCTCATTCTTAAAGTAAATAAGATTTAGTTTCAATAAGCAAGTAATTACTATAGTGATTTAGATCTTTCCATAAACTAGAAAAGGCTTGGGGGAGGGGGGACAAAATGAAAGAAAAATAAACAAATTCCCAGGCTTTCAGAGATTTCAGATATTTTCACATCTCTAACCCTGCTATTTCTTTGACCTCTTCTGAACACTGATAATTACTGATTTACTTTTGTGAACAAATACAAGGTGTTTTATCATATTACTGTGGCCAAAGCCAACTATCCCATTCCTTAACAAACAGAAAGCAGGAGTATATATATGTGTGAGTTGTTTCATATTTGTACCACTGAAAAAAATAATCTTCTTCCTCTAAAATAGGATAACATTCTTTTGATTTTTTTTTTTTAAACTCTTTTTTTTCCTGGAATGTTTTAAAAATCATCCAGTTGTTTTTACCAGACAAATTATTCCACTTTCCATTTTAGATATCTTCATCAAAATGGCATACTTCATACGGTATACTTTCTGTTAACTTCCATCTGTTTGTCTTTCACTCCTTTTGCTTTATGTATCCATCTTAGTTTCTTTTTTCCATCCTTGTCTGGAAAGACTCCAAACTCAACTGAGCCAAGTGGAGTTGCAATATGAGCCAAGCGGAATTGCAATATTGAATTTTAGTCATATAATTCTCCAGAAAAGGTCTCACTTCTCATCCAAAATATGCTTTCTATTTTTGTCACCATTTCTCACTTTTAATTACTTATTTTACTCATAATACTTCAGAATCATAGAAGAGCTTAGTTTGAATGGGACCTCCACAGATCACCTAGTCCAAATTTCTGCTCAAAGGAGAAATTAGTTAGGTCAGCTTACTCAGTGTCCAGGCTGTGTCCAGTCAGCATGTCTCAGGATGAAGAGTTAGTAACTTCTCTGGGCAGTCTGCCTTTTTGACAGTTTTGATAGTTTTTTTGATAGTTTTGACTATCTTCATTGTGGCAAAGGAGTTTTGCACATCTAAATCAGAACTTTCTGTTCTGCAACTTGTGCTTAAGTCTCAAACACAAGGTTTTTTTCTATGACCTCTGTTCTCTTCAGTTCTGATACTTTCTATACTATAGTTTCTATACTTACCTTTAAGCATTCACGTGAATAATTTTAACATAATCCATTTACATTTGTTTTTCTAAGTGTTGTTGAAATTGTTGAATTAAGATTTCAGCAGACATAATTTAGCCTTGACTGTTGATGAACTTGCATCTTTGATTATGAACTACATAAGAAAATTCAACTCATCATTGAAGGAACATTGCAGCAACAGCTGGAATAAGAACTACACTAGCAGTTTTTAACTCTAAACTTTTATTTGATATAGCAGCACGCCTCTGGTAAACTGTTGTCATTATTCACGTTACAGCAATACATTTCTGCTAAGGCATTAATTTCTTGCCAGTGAACTTTTATAAAAGGCATTCATGCAATGTATGATCATTTATATTGCATGTCATTTACACTGAGTCTAAATAGGTAAATCACTAAACCTGCCTAGGAAATAAGGAGTTATCATTATACCATTTTACTGTGAATACCACCACCTTACAGACTTAAATACTTGATTTTGTTTAATAAATACACTTTAAATATTCTGTTCTGCAGTGGATGCTTTCATTCTCATGCTAATTCAGTCCTAATTACTAGGTGTGTTCAGCTGGTATTCATTAGAAAGCTGTGGTGTGGGAGATGTTTTTTATTTGTTTGTTTGTTTGGTTTGGTTTTACAATCAAAATTAATGTTGAATATTTGATCTACATTCTATTCCTGAAACTTCTTCAACTCTGATGGAAATTTTTCTGGGTTGTTTCAATTTCAGCAACTCGGGCATGATAAATACATCTAAAATGCAACTTGTAGCAAATCTTTTACCTGCTCCTAACTTGTATGAATTGGGTAGGGAGAAACTCAGTAGCACTTTATATTCTGTAAATGATAAAAGCTTTCACTCTTCTATGCCAAAATTAGCCTCTAAGTAAACAGTCAGCATTTCACATTGCAAGACCCTACTGCAGAAGATGTATAGCAGTTGCTGTTGTGAGCTCATGATTTTAGCTGCCATAACTGTAAGAATGTGCCTCTGAAATACAGGTCATGCATATTTAAGGTCATCACTTCATTTAAACATTATTTACAGCTATCTCAGAGCTGATATTTCCAATCACCAGGTATCAGGTTAATGAGATGAAGGCAAAGGGTAAAGTAATGCACTAAGGAGGTACAGCAATCCTCTGAAGAAAGGGTACAGATATGATTAACATGCTAGATAGTAGAGAAAATATAATTTACCCAATTAATTTGGAAATAGAGAACTAAACAGATTTTGGTTGTTAACAGCTGCATGTCACTACATTCAAACCCACACTTAAACCTATATGCAGGTTGAACCAAAGGTCTTGGTCCTGATGTTGGTGTAATGGTGTGGAAACAAGCATTTTACCAGATAATACAATGCACCATGGAACAATTGATAGCTTTTCAAAAATGCTAACTGTAGGGACATGTAACTAGTTTAAACCCTACAGTACTGATCTCCATTTCAGTGCCACTTGAAATTTACAGGCACTCTACAAATGACATAAATGTAGCTTGCATTTCAAATACACAGGTCACTGTTATGGTATCAAAGAGAATTAACAGTTCCTTTTTACAGAATTTAATATTAAAAATACTTTAACAGTATATTGAACAAAAAAGGAGAAGGTATGAGAAACTAGATTTTGAATTTGACTCTCATCACAATCAAGGGCTTTCTGTGTTCCTCTGGGCAGTGTGCTTAAGCCAGTATTTTTGAAAGTAATTACCTAAATAAAACACTTAAGAAACGTGTAGTCTTTAATCTTTCCCTTTTACTAATCTCACCTATACACTAGAGATGAAAATCTTTACATTCCTTGTCTCCTTTGTGTAAGCACTTTAGAACAAAATTGGAATTTCACAAGGCTGATTTGGAACAGAAAAATCTGTGTCTTAGTTGAGCCACTGAAGGTTTCCTGGAAAACAAAAAAGCAATCTTAAAATGAATATTCATTTAAGGAAAAAAGAAAAAAATCACTTCTCAATACAAAACACTAATATTATTCCAAACTAGAATACTATTGACAAAGCTTAAGTGGTTGACAAAGCTTAAGTGGATGGATGCTTCTCTAAACAGTCGAAAGAGAGGACAATTATCAGCTAAACTTTTGCGTGTGATAAGAATACTTCAAAAAATTTTGAATGGGAATCTTTCAGTCAAGGAACACAAATTTGTCAGACATGGAATATCTGCAAAGACTTATAAAATTGACACTGACAGAGAAGAAGTTCTTATTAGTTTCCTAGTAACAAAAAAAACACTTTCCACTGTGTATTGCTTCTACTTTAGAAGACCAGGATTTTCCTGGTCACTGTTTTGGATGCATTTGGGCATTCAGACTATGACCAGAAAAAACAGGCCTTTAAAGCAGGCATTCGGGTGCCTGCAGAGTTTTCCCTTTCCTAAGAAAACTCTAAAGCAGGTAGTTTCCACTCAGATCAGAGTGGAATGGAATCAGAGTACTGAACTCCTTCAGAAGTTACAAACTAATCTTTTTTTGTCTGGACTGTTGTATTCTTAACCAGTGTCTGGAAGTGTCTGCCACCTATATATGACCCTTCCCCTCTGCTTTCATCTAGTTTTGTAACTTACACTGTAGCTACTTTTTAGTCTAGACTGGTATTCCCTGTCTCCAGACAGTTTCTGTTATGCTAACAGTAAAGATGTGTTTTAGAATGGAGTTTCCAATCACCAGGCACAAGGATTATATATTCTTATTGAATTTAATGCAACATTTAAATGATTCACCTAAAATCTCCAGGTTGGTCTTTCTTAATCCTGAAGTTTCCTGTGAGTCCACAGTAAGTAATAATATAACCTAAAGTTCAGATCAAGAAACCCACTTTCAGATTTAATATCCCCATTCTAAATTAAATAATATTTTTCTTTCAGATATTTTGCTTTCTGCTCAAAACTAACCTTAGTGAAACTAAATTTTAAGTGTATGATGAACTGTAGGTTGACCTATACATTGCAGATGAAAAAAGGAAGATGAAAAATATGAAAGTAGGACTTTCATACTTTTCAGTTGACCAAAGTAAGTTCCCATGCAACTTGACACCAAGTATCCACCATAATACATTATGTTAATAAGTGGTCCAAGTCCTGGCTCTCAGTGATGCTACATCTTATCTAGCTAAAAATGGCAAATAAATGAACAAAATTTCTGAAGTATTATGAAACAGAGCAAGCCACTGATACGAGTTCTACACAAATCCCATAAAGTGATGTTCTATTTCTAGAGGTCTGGACTGTACAAAATAAAGGTAAAGTTTCTGAAGTTTACCTGATGCTGTAAAAATCCAGTTTAGAGGTATAGAGGTAGAGATACTACAGTCTTTGTATGCCACTAATCTTTGTCATCTATTTCTATTTTAAGAGTCTTAGGGCAATCAGTGTTGCATAGGTGGTTTTACTGCATGCATGTAAGCAGGAAGACTTCCAAGGTGTGCATAGAGTTGCACAACCATCAGTTATGGCACTCAGTTGTACCTTTCATTAAAATTAAAAACATGGATAAGGGACATAAGGGACAAAAAGGGACAAAATATTTTATTTATTAGAAATTAGGCAGTGCCAGTCTTTACATATGAGAAGAAAAAGAAAAAAGGAAAAAAAAAAAAAAAAAAACAACAACTCAATTTAGATTTCTCCCTAACTCCAGTAAATAAAAATTTATATTGTAAACTATTTGCAAGTCGTGTCTAGTGTACATGGAAGTTAATAGACCTAGAACTTCACATAAGATTTTTTTGGCAAGTCCACCTCTTCAGCCATGCAGACCTCCAACCTACTTTTTAGCTGCATTTAAAGCAAGCACAATAGTAGACCTGTCCATAGGACCACAATTCTACCATTGTCGTGGTTCCGCTCGAGTGGGCAGCCGAGCTCCACCACAGCCGCTCTCTCACTCCCCCTCCTCAAAGAGGAATGGGGAGAAAATATGTGAAAAGGGCTCAAGGATTGAGATAAGGACGAGAAAATCACGCAATAATTATTGTAACGGGCAAAACAGACTCGGCATAAGGAGATAGTAAGATTTATTGCCTACAACTAACAAGCGAGAGAAGTGAGAAAACAAAGGAAAAAAGCAAACCAAAAGCACCTTCCCCCCATCCACCCTCTTCCACCTCCTCCCCCCGAGCGGTGCAGGGGAACGGGGAATGGGGGTTATGGTCAGTCTACAGCACTTCTTCTCTGCCGCTCCTTCTCGGTCACTCTCGTCCCCTGTGCTGTGGGGTCCCACCCACGGGATGCAGTCCTTGATGAACTGATCCGGCGTGGGCTTCCCACAGGCAGCAGCTCTTTCAGAACTGCTCCAGATATGGGTCCGTACCACGGGGTCCATCCCTCAGGAGAAAACTGCTCCAACCAGGCTCCCCTACGGGCAGCAGCTCCTGCCAGGTCACCTGCTCCTGCGTGGGCTCCTCTCCACGGGCTACAGGTCTGGCCCGGAATCTGCTCCGGCAGGGGTCTTCCACAGGCGGCAGCCTCCGTCGGTGCAGGGCCACCTGCTCCACCGTGGTCTCCTCCACGGGCTGCAGCATGGAACCCTGCTCCACCGTGGTACTCCATGGGCTGCAGGGGGACAGCCTGCTTCACCATGGTCCTCACCACAGGCCACAGGGGACTTCTGCTCCGGCGCCTGGAGCACCTCTCCCCCTCCCTCATACACTGACCTTGGCACCTGCAAGGCTGTTTCTCACTCCTGGCTGCTGTCTGGCGCAGCGTTTTTTTCGCTGTCTTAAATATGCTCTCACAGAGGCGCAAACAACATTGCTTATTGGCTCAGATCTGGAAAACAATGGGGCCCTTCCCAAACATGGGGCAGCTTCTAGATCTTTCTCACAGAAACCACCCCTATAGCCCCCTGCTACCAAAACCTTGCCACGTAAACCCACTACAACCATAAGTATATATACCTTGAGTTTTTCTTAACTTGTCTTCTAGTTGTTTTTGAGGCAGAACAGTACACATTTCAGAAACTTTCTCCACAAGGAACATAAACTTTTTTTTTCTCCTTTTTCCTTGAAAAAAACAAGTATTCTTGCAGAGAGAAAGAAAAGCACACATTATTCAGCAATGGAGAATTCAGAAAAATAGCAATTACTGGTTTCATACCAGACTTGTAGCACAGCGATATTTTCCTCTGGGGGAAAGTGGAATGACTGTGAGTGAAGGTGTTCAAATATCTGTGGAGGGGCTGGAGAGCCAGGCTCCTATATGGTCCATACAGACCATGAAATCACCTCATTATTATTAAAAAAAAAAAAAAAAAAAAGTTTCTGAAAAAATAGATTTAGGAATGTATTATCATGAGTTCTCTTTCTGTAAACCACTCACAATAAAAATAGATGGACAAAGTATGTGACAGCACAGAGCTGAGCTGGTTACATAAAATTCCTTATCATCTGAGTAAAGAGATCCAGCATCAGAAATCACCATTTTTCCACTTCAGTAGAGACAAAAAAGCTCCAATCAGGATAAGGACAACTGGCCTGTGTTTCAAGACTAATCAGTGCATTGCCTGAACCCTGTTGTTTTAAATGCTTTAGAGAGACAAAAGATGACACTGACCTTGCAGTGAGAAGCTCACAATCAAGTTTTTTCCTTTAAACTAACAGTTTTCATACAGTAATTGTGTTGAAAAATGTACAATACTTAATCTTAAATGAAATAACAAATGAAGACACTTAGATAAGAAAAATCTCTAATGGCCTGAATAAGATCAGCAAACATTAAACTATTATAGAATATTGTTCTTTGGAAAGTCTTGCAGAGACATTAATACCTGTCTCTGCTTTAGTGAAGTGTGTCTAGGATGATTGTAAAGGCAGCCTCTGAGTGACACACAAAGTGAATCACATCTTTCACATTTACAAAACTCTAAAATAGTACATGCTGGCAGTCCTACTACAGGCAGACCCCAGACAGACCCTTTACAGATCCAAGATAGACATTTACTATATTACATTTTATTACATTAAAATCTTTCACTGAAATTATTTTTTTTTTCTCCCAGACTATCCTAACATCACAAGTTGAATTAACATTGCAATAATTTTTAAGTTTACCTGAGAATGACTCCATTGCTTATTCAGAATTTCCATTTGGAAATTAAAAACGTCACAAAATTATGAAAAAATGACCTTGAGAAGACAAAACTGGCTGGAAGCTAGCCCTCTTCCAGATTGACCATTAAAAATAACATGTGGTCAGAAGTTCGTAACTAAGTAACAGGCAAAAATCCCTTGTATGTCTGATTATTAGTTCCTAAAGCTATGGGGAAAAAGGTTGTTTGCTTCTCTATACATAGTATTGCAGAGTAAACCCCCTAACCCCCAGTTCTGATTTACTATTTGCCATCCAAAAAAATTAAGCGTATTGACACCAAAGAAAAGAGAAAAAGTTCTCAGGAATACTTGGTCACAAATTCTCAATTTACAGAAGGCAATTAACTCAATTTTCAGTCTGTGGGTTGTGCAGACACACCCACAGAACTCTGGGTATACTGTATCCCAGAGCTCATATTTCCAAAGGGAGAAGATGCAAAAGAATTCACCTCCTTGAAGACTGCAATTGAGCAGGCTTAGGGAGCCAAGATTATAGCTGAATTTGGACAGAATCCTACACCAGTATAATTGCTAAAACACTGAAAGGTTATATCATGTATTATGCCCTAGCCATAAGGCAAGCCCACCCTGTCTGCCACAAACCTTCTGCTGCCACAGGTATTTTCAAAATTATGTCCCTGCTTTAACAACATAAAAATGAAACACTGAAAACCAACATAAAAGAAACTTAACACTGATTTTTTTTTTTTTTTCCCGAAAGAATCTGAAGGAAAGCAAAGTTTAAAAGCCATTTAAATTACTTCCATCCAGGTAGTCTTAACATATTTCAAACATAGCAGATTTGTATGTTTTATCATTATCCACCTACAGCTCAGAGAAATTGAAGTTATTCAATTTCTATTAATGATCCCTAGGTAGTAGCAGAATGTTTTTAGCCAGTTTCAAATTTAAAATATCAGTGAGAGACCGTTCAGACTGTCTCACTCAAACAGTAACATTGTAAGGGACCTTTTCTTGCCAGATTGATGAGATTTAAAAGGTTGACTCTCAAAAACAGATTAAACAAGCAGATTTTAAAAAAAAAAAAAAAAAAAAAAAAAGGAGGACGGAAGGAAAGAAAGAAAAAGGAAGGAAAGAAGAGGGAGAGTTGTTACGTAAATAGAAAAAAGAACGGAATAGCTTTAAAGATAATATTTTAAATATATTTTTAATATCAAATATTTCAAATATAAGATTAAAGAAGTCATTTGGTTTTGTACATAATTGTTTCTGATTTTTCAAGAAACTAAAACAAGACCAATCCTGTATCCATCCTCTTTTCTTTCCCTGACCTTTGTGGCATTTGCAGAAATGCATTCTACATTTTATTCTGTCATCTGTGAGATTGGAAATGAAATACTGCATTTGATCACAAACATCAAGTAGTAAGCCAAGTAGAAGATACATAAGCATACATGGTCTGCTGCCCATAGGGAGTGAGCTGAAGAAATCTGAGAGTGGAAGCCTGACAGTACAAAACCATGCTCACATGCACAAAAAAAGAGAAAGGTGTCAAACAACAAAGGCAGTTTTGATTCAGATAGCATTTTTTGTTGGTTTTCTTTTCTTTTCTATACATAATTTGTTGTTGTTGTTGTTTTAATATAATTTATATAACAAGGCAAAACACAAAACCAACAAAAAACAAACAAAAAAAACAAAATCTTAAAATCATAACAATACCAAACAAACCGCTAAGCTAGTTCAAGTTGTTGGAATTATAAAATCATTCTGCCCAATCTTGGAGCAAAAGATCAAATGCACAGAAAAAGAATTAAGAAAATGAAAGTCAAGTTCCTTACAGTGGGTCTGATGCAAGTCTTGTTGAAATACACATAAAGACTCCACTATTTTCTTTTCATAGCATATCACAATACTTAGAAACATATACTTAGGGTTATAGGAAATATGAGAGGTATGAAATGCATAATTTTATTTATTAATTTATTTTTAACCATAAGTATCACTACAAATCTTTAAAGCAAACAGGTAACTATTTTTGAAACTTGGGATATTTTATATAACTAAAAAATGATTTAAAGGGATTGTTTATGGAAAGACCAGTTATATCTCTAAATTCATTCAGTTCCCATTTCATTTTCCTTTGACAGTAAAGTTAGTGTTTCTCATTAACTTCTTACTGCATGCCTCCTACTGGAAATGCAGATGATTGGTTTCACCTGTCATCTGCTGATCAACAACTACTGCTGGTGTGAGATATCAGTTAAAGAAGCTGTAAGATTGCTACAAACCATCCCTATAACTGCCCCCCCCTCCCCTTTTTTTTATTTTAAGGAATCTTTTTGAAAGAGAAACTTACCCCCAGTTTTGCACCAGTTTCCTCCCCTACCATCTGCTTTTAGAAACACACTTGCTCTCGTTTCTGGACCACATCATGTGAGTTCAAACAGTTCAAGATGTCTTCTGTGACTTGGTATGTGGTAAGTTACTCATATGCATTACATGATTAATGCTTCAGACTTCTGCCATCTTTACAAGTGTATGTTTTCATAATAATAATATATTTTTTTAAGTTATTGGGACTAGTCTTATTTCTTTTAAGCTACAAAGCTGAATTTCCTAAGCAAGTTTAATTGTAGAAAACGAAGATGAACATGACTAGATTTGAAGATTTGAAATCCCTTAAAAATCACACAAAATTTCTTTTACCATGTTAAAAGAAAAAAAAATCCTAATTGAGTACCAAATACTGAATAATAGGTAGCTTTCACATTTGGAGCGTTGAAAGCTATCAGTTGAAACTGAGCATTTTGAGGATAAAAGATATTATACCGGCAGGAGAAGAAATAATATTGAAGGATATTGTTAAAAAACGGTCTTTTTACACAGGATCAACCCAGTGGCTTTAAATGTCAGACCGTGAAGCTCATTAGTTCAATACTGGCTTTTTACCAAACTTAGTAGTATTAGATTTGAAGAAATTGAGTGCAAAACATTGAATAAGACCCTTATACAGCAAAGAATGGCAGAGTTGCAGATGCTGAATGCTGGAAAACCATTTCAAGACTAAATGAAATAATGGGGAGCTCAATACCCATGGAGTACTTGGACATGATAAACACCATCAAAAACATCATTCTACTGTTTATTAAGGATATTGGCAATATTACCAACGTATTTGTCTATCACAAGTTGCATCTGTAAAGTTGCATGTGTGAAACACAGTAACAAGATTTGCACTCTGTTACCAGTAGCACGCTTTTGAACAATTCCCATAAGTTTGCATGTAGGATGAAATATTGATGAGATTAAACAGCACACTAGCTTGGTCAAGCCAATTTGTGGCAGCAGCAGAATGCTCTGCTACTGCAGCTTCCTTTTAAAAATGGGAGCATCAACACAAGAAAAAAAAAAAATAACAGATTGCACATAATTTTGCTTTTTCTGTCTGCCTCAGGTACTCAGCAAATACCCACCATGACAGCATACTAATATATCTTGTAATGAGCTGTGACTTACTGCTTTTTAAAAGTACAGACTTTTAAAACTGTCCTATATGATTGGTTTTGCTTTGTTGGTTTAATTATCGGCAACTTAACTGAAATATTCTTTCAAAGTTGCACAGCTCAGAAAAGCACCTCAGATCTCTGAGGTGGGACTTGTTCAGAAACTCTCAAGAAATAAGGTAATGCTGTTTTTTTTTTATATAGATTTGCATGAGTTTTAACAACACTATAGTACATAAATGCTATGCTTATCATCAATTCTAGTGAAAAACAGCATATAGAACTATTTTTATTCTTGGCAATTGTATACCAAATAATTGTATTTAGTAGAGAAATGAGCCTGTACAGGAATGCTCACACAGTGATACATATATAAAAAAAAAAAAGTGACTAAATGATCAAATTGCTTATTTCACATGTATAAATATTTTATCTTTCCACCCAAGTAATGTTTAGCATACTTTGATGCTTTGTTTTCTCTCAAATCTTGGCAACTTGTGCAAACTCCTGCCACATTCTAGCAAAGTTGAAAATGACAGGAGACATGGATTACTCATAAATGAAGAGTGCTGAGCTACCAACAGGCTCTCTTGAGCACAGTATTTGTTATAGATGATCCAATAAAGGCAAAATAAGCTGAGGGGAACAGCTGTTTGAGCTGACAAAAATGCCATACACAATTCACATTTTTAGGCAAATATTAGAAGGAATTGTGTAAAGCATTTCTGCTGGGTAGTTTATTTTCTCCACAGTAAGTGCAGTTCATAAATATACTCAAAGTAGCCTAATATGCCTAGCTGGAAAAGTGTTCAGTGCCTGCCCCTGCAGTAACTCAAACACCTCTGTCCTAATTATTTCTTTTATCATTCTGTAGGCAGCTCTGCCCAGAATATGCAGTGTAAAGAACATCTTGTGGAACAATGAGTATTAAACACACCTACGGTGGGTGTGTTCTTCACGGAGGTAGAGTTATTTAGAAATCTTGTAGAAATGCTCTGTAACCCATGCTTTTTGGTACCTTTGTACTACTTTGTAACACATAGCAGACTTCCAAACTGTGCTATTAGGTGGGCTGTGAGTTGTTAAAAGAGATTTAGTTTTCCTCCAAACTTTACTGGTGATTTAAAATAGCAAAAATGACCCATCCACAGATGGGCCCAATGACCCACAAGAGGCTGGGCTGGAGGAAACCATAAGCTATAAAATGCTAGGATTCACCAGGGCTGTAAGTTACTAAAATGGAACATTTCTTCAATATTTGTGATCTGACATTGATTATACTGCTTTCTTTAAGCCCAGGCTTTTCTCCAGGCTGAACAGATCCAGGTCTCTCAGCCTTTCCTCGTAAGGAAGATGCTCCAGGCCCCGTATCATCTTTGTGGTCCTCTGCTGGATTCTTTCCAAGAGACGCCTGGCTTTTTGTACCAAGGAGCCCTGGACACAGTACTCCAGGTGAGGCCTGACCAGGGCAGAGTAGAGGGGGAGGATCACCCTCCTTGACCTGCTGGCCACACTCCTTTTAATGCACACCAGGATCCCATTGGCCCTCTTGGCCATGAGAGCACAGTGCTGGCTCACGGTCAACCTGTCATCCACCAGGACCCCCAGGTCCTTCTCCTCATAGCTCCTCTCCAACAGGTCACCCCCCAGCCTGTACTGATACATGCGGTTGTTCCTTCCCAGGTGCAGGACTCTACACTTGCTTTTACTAAACTTCATTTGGTTTCTTCCTACCCATCTCTCTAGCCTGTCCAGGTCTTGCTGAATGGCAGCACAGCCTTCTGGAGTGTCAGCCACTCCTCCCAGCTTGGTGTCATCAGCATACTTGCTGAGGGCAGACGCTATTCCTTCATCAAGGTCATTGATGAAGATGTTGAACAAGATCGGACCCAGCACCGACCCCTGGGGAACACTGCTAGTCACAGGCCTCCAGCCAGACTCTGCGCTGATGATCACCGCCCTCTGAGCTCGGCCAGTCAGCCAGTTCTCAACCCACCTAACTGTCCACTCCTCTATCCCACACTTTCTCAGCTTTTGCTATCATGGGAGACAGTATCAAAAGCCTTGCTAAAGTCAAGGTAGATGACATCCACCACTCTCCCCCCATCTACCCAGCTGGTGATGCCATCATAGAAGGCAATGAGGTTGGTCAAGCATGACTTCCCCTTGGTGAACAAATGTTCAAACTCCTCTTATTAATCATGCTAATGGGCACTTAAGGCAGGAGGGGTGTTTTAAATAGGACACTTCATTCAAATTACATAACAAATTCCAGAAAAGAGGGCTTAAAAATTATTTGAGGAAAAGTGCCTGAGGACAGTACATTTTCACAGCGTTTCTGGTGTATTAAAATACACTACATCACTAAAATACTAATCAAACATTTTATATTAATCACAAATGGAAATATATATATATATATATGTCTGTAAGAATAAGTGTAGGACTATGAGCCAATAACTCAAATTCAACAAATTCTTATTTTTCTAGGGTCAAACCAGTTAACCCCTCCAGCTTTGCCTATATTAATAAATTAAGGCATGCTAATAAATCTCCCATGCTATTGGAACTTGGTCATTATAAAATGTTAAATTAGACAAATTTTATTTATGGTTAGTATTGTTACTGGCAGAGCTTGGTTTCGATCTGGTGTGGGTCAGAGGCCATTCCCATCAGGTAGCTTGTGCAGCTGGCGTACTTCAGCAGGTAAGAGAGTATAGTGGTGTGGACAACTGGATCCTTTAGTCCAGCTAGCCTCAGTGCTTAGAGAACAGTCCCAGAAACATTTGGTTTAGCTGTACTAAACACCGCCTCTGTATTCTATTTTCCTGCTTGTGAAATCAGGATGTTAAAGCTGTGTAGCTGATTGGGGAGCTACTCTTTGCATAGCTTTTTGAAGTTGGACAGAGATCTGAAAGTGGTAAGACTCCAGTGGGCAAATAGGAAAAAATAAAGATGAAGAACAGAAGGTTGAAGAACTGCCTGTTGCATTTAAAACAAATGTGTTCTAGGATATATGGCATTTTCACAGGGATAGCTCAAAAAAAAAAATCAAATGGATGATAAATTGAGGAATAATTATTTACTTTATGTGCAAATTAAGTAAAAATTTCTACTTGATTTTTTTCTTGTCTTGATCTTACACATTATAATATTTTTATATTATATCATTGTATTTTATATATATTATATATTATGTTATTATATTTATATTTTATATTATTTCACATGTATTGTACCATCTACCAAGTTAAAAAGACTATTTCTAAAATGGCAAAAATCAGGCTTGTAAGACTGCAATGAGTTTTATGAAACTCATTTGATATCCCCTGTACTTCAATCTAAAGTGTTTCTTCTTGATTAAAAACAAACAAATGAGAGAGAAAGAAACACTGAAGCTAGATAACCAAAAAAGCTTGAGTATAAAATTGGATCAATATCTTAGTTCACATTACTGTCATACTAAATAAATGTGAATATAAATTAAGAAAGAAACTCCACGAAAACGCTGCTATTACTCTAATAAACCTACAAAAGTAATTACATAAACCCTTATGTGTAATTCTGTAGGCCTGATATTGGGGACTGAACTTAAAGTAGAAAAATAGAAAATATTAAAATGTCAGAGCACAATATTATTATTGCTTACCAACATGCAAACATAGTAGAAATATTTAGAAAGTGTCCATATTAAAATAACTATTTTTCAGAGATGTAAGTATTACATCCAGGTAAAAATAAATAAATAAATTTAGGCACAGTGGAAAGGGAAGGCTCTTTCCCTTCCTGTGTTACAAACCCAAAATTGAATATAACCTCAAGAATGAACTATGACATCATTGTTTTAGCTTTTTTTTTTTTTTTTTTTTTTGTTATGGTTACAGACCAAATCTTTTTGGTTTGTCTATAATCCAAAGTGATATCCCCTTCTTCATGTGCAATGAATTTTCAGAACAGATTGCTCAGCTCTTTAAGGGAAGCTTTTTTCTATGCCAGAATTTTGAGTCTTCGTTTACACAGCAAGCATGCTTCAACTTTTGTCTTAACAGTTGTTAATCTTCAGGATTCGTAACAGGGAAAAAAAAAAAAAAAAAGAAAAAGAGAGAGAGCTTACACAAATCACTCAGTGGGGAAGCTACACTGGTAGCACACCTTGGTGCTTTATTTTATTGTGGTCAGATTGTATCACCCCGTAGTTACCCCGGGAAATGAACACGTGTAAATTTTATCTCAATCCTTAGTGTTAATTCAAAGTCTTTAATGGAATAAATATTAATTATATTACATTTGCTAAAGCGTGAAAAAAAAAATCCAGATACTTAAAATGCTAACTAAAAAAGAAACCCAGACCATAGTTACATTAATTTTTCAAGACATGAGGTTAGTACTACATGGTAAAGCACCTGACACTGGAAAGTCATCAATTTCACATTCAAAGATGCACTATACTACTATAAGACCCACTGCTATAAATTTTATACTAAGTAACTGTTTCATCACTGTTTTTCAAAATAACGTGCGTAAGTATTGGCTGTGAAAATTCCATTAAATTGTTTAAAGATAATGCAAACGTATTTTAGCTTTAAATTTAACAAAGTTCTGTATTGGTCTTAGTTATCTAGTACCAAATGCAATTGTTTAAAGATCAGAATCACTTTTCTAAGGGAAATTCAACAACTAAATTCAGTTTCAAACAATCACAATGAAAAACAATTTCCTGGAAGTTTTTGTTTTGTTTTTAATTTATTCTGTGTCTTGAAAATAGATTCATAGAATATCCTGAGTTGGAAGGGACCCATAAGGATCAAGTCCAACTCCTGGCACCACACAGGTCTACCCAAAAGTTTAGACCATGTTACTAAGTCCAATCGCTTTTTAAATTCAGACAGGCTTGGTGAAGTGACTACTTCACTTGGGAGCCTGTTCCAGTGTATGACCACCCTCTCGGTGAAGAACTTCTTCCTGATGTTCAGCCTAAACCTCCCCTGCCTCAGCTTAACACCATTCCCGCAGGTCCTATCACTGCTGTTTTATACCAGTATAATGGCACTAAATCACTCTAAACAGGTTGGAATAAAGTAGAGTGCTTATGGGTATGTGTTCCTCTATTCGCTTCTCATGTCAGGTGACAAAGAAGTGTATGTGTCATTGTAATACCTCAGAAGATTTTTTTTTTCATTTTTCAAGCAGAATTAAGACTGAAGCCATTGAAGCAGTACAAGATGGGAGAAAACTGAATTTTGTGCACTGGAATAATGCATGCAGTTTTAAGTGTGACAATCAAAGCTATAAAGTGAAAGGCAGGAACCACAAAATCTTAATTAGTCTAAAAGAAAAACAAAAGAATTGAAAAGCCTTTACAATTTAGATTTTCTGTACAAAAGATGAAAGAATACTGAAAAAAGCAACTACTCAAATCTCAATAGATGGTGATTTAAGCAATCCCGAGATAAACTGAATTTTGACTAACAGAAGCAAGATTTGACCCACAGGTGTTATAACCACCTTTTGTAGAATACCAGATACTCTCATTGTATTCTCATACAGTAGAAATATTACAGTTCCTAAAGAAAATGAATAATATGATCCCTGTATCATACTTGCAAAGGCAAAAACAGCTGCCTCAGATAAAGTTGTTTTATATTGAAGGGAAGTCAGAGGATAACAAATGCATATTTTGTTCCCAAATACAATATTTAATTACCAGTCTTAAAGATCCTTAAAAGCTGTTCCAGTTGTTACCAGTGGCTCAGGAAGAATCAGTAGCCTTCCTGAGTCCTTGAAATCCCAGAAAATCTGCCAAGAACAATCAGCACTGCTTCATCAAGGGCAAATCACGCCTGACCAATCTGGTGGCCTTCAACAACAGAGTGACTGCATCAATTGACCAGATCAACTGATGTCATCTACCTGGACTTCTGTGAAGCCTTTGACATGGTCCCACATGACATACTGGTCTCCAAATTGGAAAGAGAAAGATTTGATGGATAGTCCATTCTGTGGATAAGGAGTTGGCTTGAAGGCTGTACCCAGAGAGTTGGGGTCAATGTCTCTATGTCCAGGTGGAGGCCAGTGATGAGTGGTGTCCCTCAGGGGTCTGTCCTGAGACCAGTACTGTTTAATATCTTTATTGGTGACATGGACAGTGGGATTGAGTGCACCCTCAGCAAGTTTGCAGGTGACACCAAGCTGAGTGTTGTGGTCGATATACCAGAAGGAAGGGATGCCATTCAAAGGGACCTGGACAGGCTGGAGAAGTGGGTCCACACGAACCTAATAAGGTCCAACAAGTCCAAGTGTAAGGTGCTGCACCTGGGTTGGGGCAATCCAGACATGAGTACAGGCTGGGAGAAGAACACAGTGAGAGCAGCCCTGCAGAGAAGAACTTGGGGGTTCTGGTGGATGAAAGGTTCGACATGAGCCAGCAATGTGTACTTGGAGCCCAGAAGGTGAACTGCATCCTGTGCTGCATCAACAGAGGAGTGGCCAGCAGGTCAAGGGTGGTGATTGTCCTCTTCTGCTCTGCCGTTGTGAGGCCCCAGTTGGAGTACTGCACACAGGTCTGGGGCCCCCAACACATGAAGAATGTTGATCTGTTAGGGCGGGTCCAGAGAAAGGTCACAAAGATCATCAAGGGGCTGGAGAACCTCTCCTATGAAGAAAGGCTGAGAGAGCTGGGGACGTTCAACTTGGAGAAAAGAAGGCTCTGGGATGACCTCATTGTAGCTTTTCAATACTTGAAAGGGGCGTATAAAAAAAAGATGGAGAGTAAATTCTTTCTCAGGCAGATAATGACAGGACAAGGGGGGATGGTCTTAAACTAAAAGAGGATAGATTTAGACTAGACATTAGGAGGAAATTCTTCACTCTAAGGGTAGTGAGGCACTGGATCAGCTTGCCCAGAGAGGCTGTGGATGTCCCACCCCTGGAGGTGTGCAAGGCCAGGATGGATGAGGCCCTGGGAGACCTGAGCTAGTGGGTGGCATCCCTGTCCATGGCAGGGGAGTTGGAACTAGATGATCTTTAAGGTCCCTTCCAACCCAAGCCACTATATGATTCTATGATTCTGATCCATAACAGAAGCGTGTACCAATTTGACGTTACCATTACCAGTTGGATAATAATAAGTTTTTAATAATTTTATATTTTATACATATATATATATATGTATATAGTTTATATATATTTATATTATCACTTTATAAATCAAATACATTTTATATATATATCCCAGATTTCCTTAAACATGGGGGAAAAAGGCAGAAGGGATGGCTGTGCTGATGAGAAATTCCCCTCAGGAATTCACCCTACTTTGAAAAGATAAAAAACTGTACATATCCATGTTGGAAATAACTGAGCAGTGATATACAATGTAAAGACTAGGAATTCAAATATAGCATTAACAAATATAACATGATTTTCAAATTTGAGCGTTGATAACTTTACACTTTAATCTGTATTTCAGTACCATACAGGCTCACATTCTATGGCATTTTGTTCACCTGTGGGCTGTAATGAGCAAATAAGATTTTAGGACATTGAATATCTACTGAGAAAAGCTACTCAAAGCTGTAGTTCAGCCAACACTCTAATACATGATATCTTAATCAAAAATAAAATTTTGGAACACTCATTTTGCTGCTTTCAAGTTGCAGGATAACAGCAATTTCACTCCTGTATATTTATAATGTTTTAATTTACTCCTCTTCAAGGGCCAACTGAAACAAATATATGCAGCAGATAATGTTGAAAGGAATAATGTTCAGGATCTTTCAGAAACACATTTGCTTGCTATCTTCATCTATTCCATAGAACTTACTCTTCTCACAAAAATAGATATTTTTTTTTTTCAACAGACTGCTTTTGAGAGAGTACTGCACTTAAAGAACAACTATACCAATGTAGTAATTAACTCCTTGAGAAAAAGAATAAGGAACAATCTATTCATCCCTCATCATTCAGATTTATTTATTTATGCATTTATTTACGTTATTCACTACATTGTTTAGTTAAAATAAACAGCATTTTCAGTTTTTTTAAAAAGGAATAGGGAATGGAGAAAAGATAAAAGGCCTATGGACCCAGAAGCTTATCTATTTTTTTAAGCTATGACAGTTCATCTGATAAAGTGTATTCTATTTATATTCTTTTTATTGGATACCAAATACACATTCAAAGCAGCCATGATTCCACCTCTATCCCCAAACAAACACAAAATAAATCAAATGATTTCTTAAGACTCACAGAAATCCTCTGAAAGCTCCTTCAGAAATCAGACAATATATACTTCATAAGAACATGGTAGCCGTCTCATTATTAGAGACTTCATAGGATCCAAAGATAATGCCTCCTTCCAGTCGTAACTAGTTTTGAACCTAAATATTTACACTCACTCTATATGCCTATATTCTGATGGACCCAGGATGAAAACGTAAATTCCCTGGAAATGTTAATCCTAGCCACATCTGGTAGGTCTTAAGACATCAAAATGTACAAGAATTAGGCTTTAACTCTTCAATTTCTGGTTATTTGGTAGCTGTAAAGGGAGTAACTTTTCACTATGAAGACCTAGCCAGAAGAGACACTCTGCTACAATGAAGATGAGAGCTTACCTTATATTTAACACAAGCAATCACTACTGAGACACATTTAAGTGCTCACAATGTATTTTTAAGTTTCAGTTATGGCCACTGTTGTCATGCCGCAGTGAAATGCAAAGTGTGACATCCTAGAGACAGGTATGTTGAGACGAAAGTTTTTTGTACTCATGCCCAACAATGACTATTTTCCAGGACAGTCTTCCAAAGTTTGAAATGGATACATTTCAACTTGCAGAGCTACTGTTCAGTTCTTTCACTGTGATCATACAGCTATTCTGTCTGAGTAACTGGTCACATACTAACGTTCAATTGCTTTCATCACAAATTTAGTTCAACTGAAATAATAATTTAATGAAAACCCGAATTTGTCCTGATATTAAGACTCGTAAGCTGCATAAGATATGAGCACAGAAGAAAAATCTCCATATGGCCAGAAGAAAACCTAACTGTTCTAAGCATTTTACTATCATGACAGGTAAGCCATGAAGTAAGTTGCTTTAACCAACACCTCTGCAAACAACCACACAGACTGCCAGCAGCTAAGCAGCTGATTCAAACCATAGCCAAATTCTTGTAGATCACTATGAATGAGATACAGACACCTACACAACCTGTGAACAGGATATAGAAAATAAAATACAAATGCTATCACTAATTAAACTGTATAGCTAAATACAATTGTCTCTAAAGTCTGAGAATTTTTAGAATATTCTGCTGTTTCTTCAAGTAGCTGTAAAGTTAACTTTATGCTTTTTCCACAGAATATAGCTTTCCTATGATGCTATTTTAGTCTTATAGATAAAAACAAGATAATCTTTTGTTTTACATTTTTAATATCAATTCATTGGCAAAAGTTGTAACAACTGTTCTTGCTTTAAAATGACTGTATTCAACTCAGAACTGTATGCTTTTGGACTCACCATCATGACAGAAGCAGAAAGATCAAAATATTCTAACTAAAAATCCCACCACATATGTCTCTTTGCTACATAAATGGGATGAAAATCATACACAAAGGATTTTAAAGTTTCCTCCAGTGGCCTACAGATCTGGTTTGGTTCAGAGAGAGATAGAACCATAACTTCAAAGCAGACAAAACCAGAATCCCTACTGTAATGTTTACACACAAACTGTTTGCTGTTGCTTTTAGTTTGTCATTTTTAGAAAGACAAACAGACTGAGCAATTGGAATCTCTACAGCTTACTTAAACTATCATCTGATCTTATAAGAATAATCATCATTCCTAAATGAACTTGTTTATCTGAAAATTCACAATAAATGAAAATGAGGCAAAACAGCAGCATATGGAAATTTATTTAGTTCCATGGAAACATTGAAACAACCTGGGGAGAGCAGGGAAGATACTAAGTTTTCAAATGAAAACTCAAATTCATAAAGCACGTTGAAAAGCTGAATATGAGGCAGCAATGTGCGCTTGCAGCCCTTAAAGCCAACCGTATCCTGGGCTGCATCAAAAGAAGTGTGGCCAGCAGGGCAAGAGAAGGTATTCTCAATCTCTGCTCTGCTCTCGTGAGACCCCCACCTAGAGCGGGTAAAAGCTCTTGGGCTGCTAATATAACAAGGGCATGGATGTATTAGAGTGAGTCAAGAGGAGAGTCACAAAGATGACCAAAGTGCTGGAGCACCTTTCCTATGAAGAGAGACTGATGGAATTGGGGTTGTTCAGCCTGGAGAAGAGAAGGCTCCAGGGAGACCTTACAGTGGCCTTCCAGTACCTAAAGGGCACCTACTGGAAAGCCAGGGAGGGATTCTGTCAGGGAGTGCAGTTATAAGATGAAGTAATGCCTTTAAACTAAAAAAGGGTTTGTTTAGAGTAAGTATTTGGAAGAAATTCTTTACTGAGAGGGTGGTGAGGCACTGGAACAGGTTGGCCAGAGAAGTTGTGGATGCCCCATCCTTGGAGGCATTCAAGTCCAGGCTGAATGGGGCCTTGGGCAACCTGACCTAGTGGAAATTGTTCATGCCCATGACAGTGAGGGTGGAATTAGATGATTTTTAAGATCGCCTACAATTCAAACCATTCTATGATGATTCTGTGATTAAAGTGAGGCTAACAGTATAAGACATCTTTTGACATACTGTAGCACAGCTTAAAGATTATTAAAACAAACAAACAAAAAACTCATTTCCTATGGTATAGAAATGTAATAATGGGTCAGTGACTTATTATGTACTGTTACTAAAGAAGACAACAGCTGAATGCCTGTTTATACAGAGATTTTCAGTGTGGACTTGACTCAGCTGTTCAAAGACTGCTGTTTAGTACTTTGTAAAAAAATAAACCATTCATAAAACACTGATTCACAGAATTGCATGGGTACCTTTATGAATCACTGTGTTTTACAGAGTCTTAGCTATACAGAGTCTTTTACAGAGGCTTAGCTATACTGGACTTGTGGCACTTTTGCTCCATTACAAAAAGATGGAGATAAGAGAAAAAGATGAAACCTGCCAAACCATGTTCATATTATTCATTCAACTTTGTTTCCATACAGTTGAGGTAAACACAATGTAGTATTTTACAAATGGTGTTTTTATATAATGTTTATATACACAAGTCACTGCCTTAAAGTGAAATTCTGTGAATTTAACTATTTTGTTTCTAGTTAAGTAGCATTAACTCTATTATGTAAAATGGATTAGGTGTAAGACACTTAATACATACTGAAGTCAATGACTGTTGAAATTGCGTGTTAGACCTAAAACTAGATCAGGGAAAGATATTGTGAACATTTGATGTGATCTCTGTGATATCCAGCCGGCAATTGCATCTGTGTGTCTGATTGGCTTGTACATGGGAGTAGCTACACAGTGAAAATTTATTCTGAAATGCTTATTCCAAATCTATGTGAACTATGCTTGGAAAAGACATATCTATGTTTGAAAGAAAAATTGGAAAAAAAAATATATATTTTTTTCTGTTTGTAAAATACTTGTATTTTACTGAAAATACTTGGAGTATTTTCTTCTCTCAGTAGAAAAT
This sequence comes from Netta rufina, assembly GCF_964035555.1. Classification (NCBI taxonomy): domain Eukaryota; kingdom Metazoa; phylum Chordata; class Aves; order Anseriformes; family Anatidae; genus Netta; species Netta rufina. The sequence goes on from NC_140124.1 coordinate 55,989,399, forward strand.
TTTACAAAAAGTAGTAACTTTTTTTTTTTTTTTTCCTGCTGTCTCTAGCTCAGTAAGGAGGAAATTTAATGACTCTATTTCCACTATGTATCATCTGTAAGCGGAGAGAGACCATGTTTCTCTGTAGGATGGGACATAATATAAATATTATATATTCTATGTTGGATGGGATGTAACATAAATGTTATGTTTAAGATAGACAATATCCTAGAGGGAGAGGATAAAATAGTTCTTATTGAAATTCTTCATTGTTTCCTTCTTCTAAGAAGAGAATTTTCAAGCCCCAAAGGGTAAACTGATTTTTCTGTGTGGAAAATAGAATAGAGAGTAACTTTTTTTAAAATAAGCCAGACATTTCAGATTTCTTGTGAAGACTATAGATCACACTATTTACAAATAGCCTATACAGTATTAGAAATTAAGATTAGAAATTAGAAATAGAAGTAGAAAAAATGACTTAGAAGACATAAAAAGTTACCTCTGGCATTTTCAATTTCAACCAAATAAACTGTGAAGAAATATTAAAAGGTCCCTTCGTTTACGCATGTTTTCTACTTGTAGAGATTTTATCTCAGCTTTCCAAAACACAAAAAGTCAAAAAAATAAAAAATGAAATAACAACAGCAGGCAGATGAAAGCGAGCACACGCTTGATTTCAGGTCAGATTGTCTTACCTTGTACTACTAGTAAGAGGCAAGCATCTGGGTATTCATTTGTACAGAGATCTCAACATGGGCCTAAAGTAGTTCTTGAAAGGCTTCTGTTTAGTACTTAGTGTAAAACTAGTTTGATTAGGATACACTGATTCACAAAATGCCTTGGATACCTTTTAGTCACTGTATGTTTTACAGATTGAAGCCCTTGTTGTGTTTTTTTTGTGTTTTTTTTTTGTTTTGTTTTGTTTTGTTTTGTTTTTTGTTTGTTTGTTTTGGTTTTTAAAGCTTTTCTGATTCAGCTGTACTTTTTTTTTTTTTTTTTTTTTTTCCTCCCCCCTGTGCTGAAAAAACTGGTGATGAAATTAGGGGTCTGCTACAGATTTTACAGAATCTGTTGAACTACACAAGATGTAGAACCTAAATCATGTACTGCAAAGGCAAAAGGAAGTGTTACACAAGTTTCACTTGAAAGCTCAAATTACTGAATTTCCTATGGCACAGATAAAACTGAGGGATATTTTCTTTTTTGTCTTTCTCTTTTTCTTTCTCTTTGGGGGAATGTGGGCAGGAGGTGGAGTTGGTGGATTTTTTCTTTTTTTTTTTTTTTTTTTTGGGGGGTGGGGGCGGAGGAGTAAACAAATCACTAAGCTTCTTTGAGCCTTAAGCAGCCAGTTTGTTAATTACCAGTGATAAAGTTAGTTATCTTTAAGGACAGTGAGTCTAACATATAAATCAGAAATTTCTACTTTATAACGGTGTATGCATATGTTTCTTAATTAAAAACTGCTAATAAGATTCTCAGCTTAAATTGGAAATTATAATTTTCACTTGAAAGATCTAGGGTGGGGAGAGGGGCACAGTGTACCTGCAGAAGGCATGCGTTTGTTTGCATTCACATCAGAGCCGGAATGAATTCAAAATCAACCTACATGTACTCTCAAGAAATCTCAGTGCAAAGCATGTGCTACTTTTACTCATTAACTTATCAATAGCAAAACCTCTCACAACAATCTAGAAATTATTCATTTGACTCCATCAGTTAAAAGGGGGGGAAAGGGGAGGCCGGGAACAAGCCTACCCTTAAGGAGATTGAGTTGCTGTTGTGCAAGGCTGATATTTGCACACTGTGATCCTATTTAGGCTGGGATAGGTCTTACCCTGAGATAATGCTTGGAGAAGGTCTGATTTCTGGAGGATAGTCAGAAAGAAGCATGAATAACAGAGATGTGTTCCTTAGGCAGTTGAACTACTTCCATTGTTCCTCTCCTACACTGCAATAGTTAGGGTCAGCCTTTGGGTATACGTACAGAATAAGTATCTGGGAAGTGTACCTGAATAGAGTGAACCTGAACATATGTTGTAAACATTTTTTTTTGCTTCTAAAAAGAAACGCCCTGTGATTCCCCTTCATGTTAAAAACAGTTCCTGATGTGTGTTTGTATGCTACAGAAGAATCAAGGAGTTTTTGCTCACCAGCAATGATGCTGAAAATGAGAGGCAGGTAAAGATGGGAAAAATATTCTTCTGTCTCTTTGCATGTGATTTAAGATACTGCCTAAGGAACCCACTGGAAATCATGATGCCAAATCTTTTTTTTTTTTTTTTTTCCTCTAGTTTTATAATCCTTGCAGTGTCTGTGTCTCACCACTACTGAATCTTTGCTTTTTTAAAGCATCTTACAGATCAATCACTGATCTGTAACCTCCCTTCATAACACTTCTCCTATTATACTTCAAGAAAATCAAACAAGATAAATTTGTTTTCTCAATCCACAGAAATTACTTTCAAGGATAAACTATGGGCAAGCACATCCTTAGTCACTGGCAACAGCAGGATGTTTGCAGTTGCTACTGAAACGACTCGTATATTTTCTTTTACACTGCCTGTGCTTCTGGAGTAGCTAGCAAGTACAACAGAGTACAGTGGGTCTAAATGATTCTTTTCCCAAATCAGACTTGGAATGGTCTAGGCAACTTAGTAGGCAATTCACTAGGCAACTAATAAAATGCAAACTTTCTTTTTTTAATTGTTTTTTATACATATAAAGAGAAGGTTCCAATCCTCCTAGACCTCTATGATTAAATATCAACATTTTTTAATACTACTTAGGACTATCAATGAAACAAAAGAAAAGCATGTTTCATCTTATGTATTTCAAGTTCTGAAGTTCTTTACAATTTTATCACTGTGTTTGCAATACTGTGTGTTCTAGGATAGCATAGATCTAGTGATTTCCTGTGATCTACTAGGAGTCATAAAATGTAGGTCAAAGAAGACTGTCCCTGCTTTAATCTTTTATAACCTTAAAAGCGTGTAAATCCATATAATTTTGATTCACTGAGGCTCATTCATGTAAGAGTTCTGGCAGTAGCCACGAGTAATATGTGCCATAAAATTGTCTGTAAAGACATACAAGAAACCAGAATCTACCAATATTATTCATGTTGACTAGACTAGAATCAAACTTTAAAAATAGTCCTATTCAGGACAAGGGGCTACCTGAAAATGAAGTTGTACAGTAATAAAAGAAAATTTAAAGCAATGAAGCAACTAACAAAATACTGTATTTGCACCCTATTTGTTAGTCTGGGGCTTTACTGGAGTAAACTGGTGTATTTCACTAACTAGAGTGTAGGTAAGTATATTATTCAGACTTCCACTACCTTCTGAGTGTGGAATCTATATAATTTTTATTCCTGCCTCTATTTTTTTTTTTTTTTTAAATCTCCACCTCTTTCTTCCTATTGTTTCCAGTTCTTTGCTTTTAACTTACTCTTTTTAATGTTACATTCATTTCCTCTCATTTTTTCTATCACTCTCTTTAAGGCTCCTGAAGAACCTTCATTTATAACCTTATAATGTTTATTTATAAGTTTGTCTCCATAGCATGTAACCTACAGAATATAAAATTGAATGGTTTTGTCAGACTTGCTGATGGTATTCCTTCAACCACACTTGCATTCAGTGTGTACAAGCAAAGATCTTGTAAATACCACCATTTGTCTTCTTCCAGCTGAACATGTGGAATACAAGGCACAAAACCCCTTGTATCAGGCTAATCTTGATATAATAAAGAACAAAATAAAGCCATTATACCAGTTCCATCTGACCTATCCTTTTTACTCAAGGTATGTATTAGAGGTAATGCTTCAAATCAATTTTCCTCAAAGACTAGGTAAAAGATTCTGGGCTTTTCCAATCTTAGACCTGGTTTTGGTCTCTTATCACTTTTATGCTTCATTGGTTCCAATGTGTTTATTCTCTGTGTACAGTGATGTGAAAGAAGATTCATTATCTTCTTCAAACATGCAGCTTCTTCAAACATGCAGAACTAGATTAAACCTAGCACTGTAACGTGTTTGGAAGAGGAAGCTGTTGACTGAGCATTTTTTTCCCAGCACATACAGTTCTGCATAGTGAAAAAGGGAATGGAAAAAGGAAGGGAAGGCAAAGATGTGATCTCTTCTAATACTTAGAAGAGAAAATATATATATATATCTTAGATATATGCATATATCTATCTATCTATATATATAGATATATATCTTAGAATATATATATATTTATTTTTTTTTCCAAAGGAGCACCTCTATGAAGGTTTAAATATGAGTCATATTTTACTTTACTACACTACACTCAAAAAAGATCTGCTTAGTTGATCCAAGGCAGAGAGAAACTACTGTCTCAAATGTGCTGCAACCTAAGCTGCTGTTCTTCTGCTAGATACTCCGAGAAGAGTTCAGGTCTCCTAACATTGTTCCTAAAGATTGGCCTCCAATCCATGCAGGGGAAAAAAAAATATTTCTAAATTAATCTACAGAAATATCTTCCTTGCAGTATTATTGTTTAATGAAAATATAAGCTGTCGTTTCAAATCCAGTTTTCCAAGAAACACACACAAATACAGTCAGTTGTAGAGAAAAGCTGAGATATGATGTATGTAGGAAGGGCATTTTGGAGAATCCAAATGTGTGTACTTGAAATCCTCTGTGATGGTTTTGCCCAGCTGGGAAGCTAAACTCCACCACACTGCTCTCTCACTCTTCCTCCTCAAAGGGAAAGTGGAAGAAAACACAATGAAAAGGGATTTATAGGTGGGGAGAAAGTGGGGGAAGGGCAGGGTGATCACTCACCAACCACTGTCACAGGCAAAAGAGACTCATCATAGTGAGATTTGTATAATTTATTGCCTATTATTAACAGACAAGAACACTGAGAATCTAAAAGAATCTAAATAATAATTATAATAATCTAAAAAAAAAACTAAGAACATCTTCCACCCATCCACCCACTTCTACATCCTCCCCTTGAGCGATGCAGGGAACAGGGACTGAGGGCTGCAGTCAGACCCTAACGCTTTGTCTCTACCATTCCTTCAAGGTCCCTCTCCCTGCCCCTGCTCCACTTGGGGTCCCTCCCATGGCATGCTGTCCTTCCCCAAATGATCTTGCATAGGTTTCCCGCAGGCAGCAGCTCTTCAAGAACTGTTCCAATATGGCTCGATACCATGGGGCCCATCCATCAGGAGCAAACTACTCCAGCACTGGTCCCCCATGGGCGGGAACTCCCCACAGGCCCCCTGCTCCTGCGTGGGCTCCTCTCCACGGGCAGCAGCTCTGGCCCAGGGCCTGCTCCTGCAGGGTCTCTTGATAGGCCACAGCTACTCCAGGCTACATCCACCTGCTCCACCGGGGCTCCTCCACAGACTGCAGGGTGGAGATCTGCTCCACCGCAGGACCCATGGGCTGCAGCGGGACAATCTGCTCCACCAGGCTACAGGGGAATGTCTGCTCTGTGCCTGAAGCACCTCCTGCCCTCCTTAGGCACTGACCTTGGGGTCTACAGGGCTGGTTCTCACTCCTTGCTCTCCCAGTTGCTGTTGTGCAATGTTTTTAATCCCCCTGCCCCTTTCTTAAACATGCTCACACACAGGCACAGTCAGAGTTGCATCCCTTTTAGAGCCAGCTGGAACTGGCTCTAATCTAACACGGGACAGCTTCTGGATTCTCCTCACAGAGGCTGCCCCTGCAGTCCCCCTGCTACAAAACCCTTGCCACATAAATGCAACACACCCCCACCTTCCACATTGGGTTCCTTTACAGACAAGGGACAAGCAAGTAGTCCCACAGCTGTCAATCCCTCAGCCTTTGTAATGTCAGGGATCAGCACTATGAAAAGCACAGCAAATATAAACAAAACTTATATTTAAATGACTACCACAGAGGGCTCAACTCCCTTTTTCTGATGTAAATCTTAACGTAAAATTTTCTGGTGGACTTGTCTGTGTGTACATGTATATAATGCAATAAGCAAATAATGGAACACTATTATATAGAACATGTATAGCTTACTTGTTATTAAGTAAAGCTAACAAGAGTAGAATATAGTTGGAAAACAAACAAAAAGACCTCTATTTTGTCAAGGACCTTGTAGCTTTCTCATGTGCACTTTTTTTTTTTGTGTGCTCAGCTTCTGTTACTAAGTGCAAGCACAACACTCCAACACATTTTTACTAGTGCTTGAATGTGTCATATCATTAAATCTCTGTTAAACCCTCATCACATTATACTATGTGTGAAGTGATCTTAGCAATGAAAGAAAAAAAAAAGTTAATTTCCACTGAGAAAGCAGCCACCTCCCCCTAAAACCAGATTTACTTCAGAACAGCAGTTTTAATTGTCAGGGGCCTGGGAAGTAGGCCTGTGTGCATCAGAACTCTCACAGAATTGGTACATGGGAAGGCTTACATGTGACATCTGCAGCCATCAAAAGCCTGGAATGAGCTAGCAATGAGTGTACTCTAAACTGAAATTACAGATTATCTTCTTCAAACATTAGATGTAGGGAAAAAAAAAAAAAAGAAAATAAAAGAAAAAAATAGTGCCGATCTTTTGAAACTACAAGAGAGAAGTATTATGCTCCATGTTCATAACATTATGAGACCTTTACGCTCATGGAGAGACTTTGAGGCTCATTTTAATGTCACTTGAAAGACCAATCCGAGTATGAGTTTATTAATCTGGGGCAAGGAAGATCATTAGGGAACTGTCTTTCTACAGTGTCACAAGGAGCTGCCAGAAAGCTAAGGTTTATAACAAGTCTTCTCTCTTGCAAATATCTTTCTACTTTATTCCAAAATATTGAAGGTTTATCAGTCTTAAAGTCCATGAAAGTCAAGAGAGCTACAGTAGTTTCAAAACCTTTGAAATACTATCAGAGGTCCACTGGGCCTGAAGAGAGGATGTTTATGACCACAAGAATATGCAGCCCTTCATACCTTGCATGCTCTGTTTCCATATCCATATTCCAGAATAAGTAATTGTATGTAAGGTACATTTATCAATGGATGTATAAGAGGATGTTGCTACAACATTGGAATACTACTCTTGTATTACTTCAAACATCTACATGAGTGTTGTGATTTAGCCCCAGCAGGCAGCTAAACACCACATAGCTGCTTGCTCACTATCCCCAGGTGGGATGAAACACATGTGTTTCATGAAACACATATTCAAAAAGTACATCCAAATACTTCGAGAAGTCTGCAAACCTCTAGCACCAAATAACAAACATTTTGCGTAATTGCACTTGAATAAGGAAAATATTCTGGGCCAATAAAAGCACGAAAAAAAGGTTTAAAATACACCATGGCCTTGGTTAATGGTGAAACAAATATGTTAGGCAACACAAGACAGGCAATTGCTACAAAGAAAGCTTCTCTGGGGAAAGATGCTGAAAGTATAGTGGGCTTTATAAGAAGACTGGAGCATTAGACCACAAGGCTGGGATCAGGAGAGAAGGTAAAAGCAAAAGATGTCTTGGAGTATATCTGCACTGTGTAGAGAAACAATGTGTGAGGTAGTACTTCTTGACCTAGCAAACATTTCAGTCTGGCTTAAATAGTCCTGCTTTCTGGATAGTTCATTTAGCTGTGTCTGAGTTACCTTTACAACACTGTATCACACAGTACAAATAAAATCTGCACTAAAATTGCAGATTTTCCTCCTTTGCAAAATAAACTGAAGCGTAACTACTGCTAGATATAGTACAAAATTGCAGTTTTACTGTTGAGATAGAAGCTGTTACTTTTATCAATCTCAATTGACGACTGTGAGCAAACTAGATGAAACAGAACAGCACTGGAAAAGGTGAAAATGACATATCATTTGGGATATCCAGGTAACTCAACTTTGCACCACTCATTTATCCAAATTGAACACATGCATTATGTTTTAAATTCACAACTTTCCAAAAGCTGAGACTCCAAAGTTGTGACAAACCCTCCCCACAAATTAACAGGTGTTAAACTGCTAAGAAGATAACAAGGTTTCCCTGTAGAAATAAATAATTCCACAATGAAATAGTGGTTCACTAACTCTAGCAAAAGTTGAATGACCCCATGAAATACTAACTGGCAGACTATGCTAGGAATAATAAATATTTTTTTCTTTTCAGAAATACTTTGTAGCATAAAGTGATATGAATTCTGTAATGTACTATATGGGTAAAGTATACATTATACACAAATACACATATGTAGTGCAGCTGCTACACTCCAGTGGTTGCTCAGCCAATCCATGTCAATATCTCAATTTGAAGAATGCAAAGGTGAAGGAATATTACTTTAATTCTGCCCTGGCTCCACCATAACCTCTTAATCTTTTGAAAGGCAAAGGAGTAGGAACTATATACCCCTCCATGGCTAATAAGATTTTGTATTATAAATATTATATTACTAGATCATTTGGAACAATTCAAGCACCAGCTAGTATCAAAGACAACAGATGAAAACTGTCTGAATCTACCACTGTCTGGAAACTCGAACAAGACACTAAGATTTTATATACAGACAAAAGTTGACAGAGGTGCTTCAGAAAGCATAAAATATTAGGCAGGGAATATTTCCATGTACCATTTGAAAATCTAACTGTATAAAAAGGAGAAAATAGTGTATTCACATATTCACATTTGTTTGAGTGGGTGTTTTGTTTGGTTCCCCCAAGCCCTCAGATTCATAACGCTTTTTGCTGCAGTGTAATTGAAAAGTCTTGGGAAAAGCTCCTAAAAAGTGAAGAAATGAAATTAATACAATGATTACAATGGATTTGGTTTGTTTGTCATTAACTCTTCAGTACCACAGTTGCTTGCCTGTAGACAATATTGTAATGATTTACATTTACCACAACTTCATATCAAGTTGCAGATGTTCACTGTAACAGCTGCTGTCTGAAAAACTGAGACATTTAGAAATAAAATATGTGAGGCTTTGAAGATGTGGTGCACCCAGTATTTTTGATGTTAATGACTTCAAGCTAGGAAAAGCTTTCTAGTACCTTTCTATGCAGCTGCTCTTTGCAAGTTTTTGACAGAAATCTGAATTAGGATTCTAGCTAAAATTATCACAGAATAAACAGCTTGTCATTATTTACCAAGCTCTTTTCAAAACGTCACTTATTTCCAAAGACAACAAGATAATGACTCCAAGAAACCCTTAAAAGAAGTTTGACCTTTTTTTTTTTTTTAGCTATTCTTCATTCTCCATTTCAAGATAAATTTTCGCTAATGTGCACAGAAGTCAAATTGATGTGGCTACAATGCCTACATTCCTGCCTGTTTTCTTGGGGCTGTACACATATAAAACCATCTCTGACAGGAACTATGCTCTTCTGTCACATTCTAAACTCCAGTGACCATAAAAGTTTCCTGTGTAGATGCTGTCACTTGAGGGTTTAATGTACAGCTGCTGTTTCAAAACATTCTCTGTCAGCATTGGTTGCACTTTTTCGTTTTGTCATCCTTCTGTCCCAATTTACCACAAAACATTCAGGGGAAGTTTTAATTCAAAACTTGTGTATCAGTTTACAGTTGCTACATTCATGCTGATCCCATAACAAACAAAAGCCAGATAACCTAACAGGATATACATTCCACTTTTCAAACCACAAGGCATGAATTATATCATATCTATGCCTACTGAAACCTGCTGCAGTATATGCCAAAATCCTGACATCGCTCACTTTTACCACTATCTTAATTGCAGGAAACATTATTAACCTAGCCTTAATTGTTTTTTTTTTTTTTTTTTTTTTTTTTTTTTTCTGCAAATACTAGCACTAATAACTAAATAACCTGACAATGGACACTTTGTAGAAGAATAAAAGCTGGAATCCAGCCCAAGTAATATATTTGGATACATTCTGTATTGCCATTTGCATTGACTCAGAAATCAAAATGTGATATATTGTAGCCTCAGCCAAACCAGAATTATTGATGTATGGGACTGTAATGATGAATGGACTTCATGGACCACATTGGCTATTATTCTAATAAAAATAGGACAACTTTTTGCTCAGTCAGATAGATAGATAGATAGATAATTATATATTAGGGCAAGGAGAATGGTTTTAAACTGAACGAGGGTAGATTTAGATTAAACATTAGAATTAAGTTCTTTACGCAGAGGGTGGTGAAACACAGAAACAAATTGCCCAGGGAAGTTATGGGTGCCCCATCCCTGGACGTGTTCAAGACCAGGTTGGATGGGGCTTTGAGAAACCTGATCTAGTGGGTGGCATCCCTGCCTATGTTGGGGGAGGGGGGGGTGGAACTAAATGATCTTTAAGGTCCCTTCTAACCCAACGCATTCTATGATTCTATGATTAAGATCTGAGAACAGTGAACAGTTGCTCTGAGTTTCTGTGTATTTAAAGGAGTTACCAAAATCTGATTTTACATTATACATCACAGCAAAGAAATTCATACTCAACCTAACAGTCAGTAATACGATCCTAGAGCAAATCAATTCCTTATTATAGATAATAGCAAAAAAAAAAAAAGTAAAAAAATAGCACCAGATATTATATACCTATGAAAAAAAAAAATATATATATATGTATATACAGTGACTTTTTCATTGTCCAAGGGAATACTTCAATGTAAAAGAATTCACTGCTTATTTGTTCTCAGACAGCTGACTTTTCTAAGATCCTTATATTACATTCAGAACATGAGAAGCACGAGAAAATCTGAAGATTTTCAGTCCTGTGGCATTTAGTATTTTAATCAATATATGTTTATAGTAATAGTAAACAGAAATAATGAAATGTTTTTTTATTACTCATCAGCTGTCTTCAGAGACAGCATTTGTAGAATAGTGTGAAAGATGCACTTTCCTATTCACTTAACCAATTCTGCCATTTAAGATGGATATTTTCAATGAATATACCTTCTTCCTAAAATGTATATTCTGCTGAACTAAAATGGGGGGAAAAGGAAGATTCTTTCCTGTTTTTGAAAGCAAAATTGCAGCTAAACTACCAGCATTTGGATAATAACAGTAAAAAAACTTTCCCTCTAATATTTTTTTTTTGGAATTGTGAATGAAGAGACATCCACCTACTGCACTCACATTTTATTGCATATTCTGAATTAAGACACAAACTACACAGAGCTACACAGATTGATTTTTTTTTTTTTTTTGAGTTCTGGTTATTATTTTTTTTATTTTTTCCTGTAAGAGCTTAGACCAACTGATTTTAGGTTTTTGTACAAACAGAAAAAGGGGAATGGGGAATTCTATTCTGAAGTACAGTATCTCGGGAGTCAGGAGAATCTTCTATATAATACCTATTAGCTTAGAAATTATTATCTACATATCCTCAGGCTCAACTTGATGGAATCTAAGACTGGACAAGATACTGATTTTAGACTTGAAACCACTGGACATCTCAGGAGCACTGCAAATTTAGTAACTGCTGGTTACTCTTCATATCATAAACTAGCAGACAAACAAAACTTCCCTATAGAATCATAGAAACACAGGATTGGAAAGGACCTACCTACTAGATCATCTAGTCCAACTGTCCTCCTATCACCAATACTACCCACTAAATTATTAAATCATATCTCATAGCACCTCATCCAGGTGCTGCTTGAACACCACAAGGAATGGTGACACCACCACATCCCTGGGTAGGCCATTCCAGTGCCTGACCACTCTTTGAGAGAAAATGCTTTTCCTGATATCTAATCAAAACCTCACCAGGTGCAACTTGTGGCCATTTCCTTGAGTCTTATCATGAGTTTTCTAAGAGGCCAACCCCCTTCTCATCACAACCTCCCTTCAGGAAGTGGTAGAGTGCAACGAGGTCTGCCCCGAGCCTCCTCTTCTCCAGACTAAACAATCCCAGCTCCCTCAGCTGCTCCTCATAGGACTTGTGCTCCAGACTCCCCTCAGGAGTTTTGTTGCCCTTCTCTGGACATGTGCCAGGGCCTCGATGTCTTGTAGTGAGGGACCCAAAAAACACTTTACAATGACTGGAAGATGTTTTGTGAAAGTAATTTAGTACAGACTAGCATGTCCTCCGCTTAGACCCTCTTGAATATATCAAAGACTTTGGACAAAACCTGTCCAATTTCAGGACAACTTACTAATCATGTCCTATGAGACTCCTCTCATCAAGGCAATCAGCTTGGGGTGGACGTGTTCTGCAACAGAGCCAGGGATCACAACACACAGTGGGCTCCCTACATTGAGGCCTTTTCAGGCAATCAAGGGAGCCACCAAGACCTAGCAGCCCTTGTGAGGGCAGCTGACAAGGCTTGGGCAGGGTCAGTAGCAGGCCTCCCTCTGTCATTCAAAGGCAACACAGCAACCAAGTGCCACTGTGTGGCAGTGCATGCAGGGACATCGAGCAGGCAGGCCACTTAAGCTTGGTCAGTTTGACCAGGGAGCGATGGTATCCACCCAGCAGATGGCCATGACCTCAAGGAGCTCAGCACCCACCACAGCCAATGCAACCTCCCATCTGGAGCTCTGGGGGGAACTCAGGTGTCAGGCTGTCAGGTGTGCCCTACTCTGTACAGGATGGCAGTAATAAGCACAGCTGTGGGAGGTGTGTCCAGATTGAAGAACTGCTTTGCCTGGTGGCAGAGCTTCTTGAGGAGATGTTCGGACTGGGCAGCATCAGAGAATTAGAAGAGATTGACTATTGGGGTAGAGCTCTTCAATCACTGAATTAGGCGCCTCAACCAGCCACAGACACTGTTCCAGAAATGAAGGTTCCCCTACCCTCATCACCATGCAGAGAAAGGGTGAGTCCTGGTGCAGGCTGAATGCAGGCTGACCATGAGCCAGCATTATTATGCCCTTGTGGACAAGAAGGCCAATGGTATCCTGAGCTGGAAGAGTGTTGCCAGAAGGTCAAGGAAGGTGATACTCCCCCTCTACTCAGCCCTGGTGAGGCCACACCTGGAGTACCATGTCCAGTTCTGGGCTCCCCAGTACAAGAGGGACATGCAGCTACTGGAGCAAGTTCAAAGGAGGGCTATTAAGATGATTAGAGTACTGGAGCACCTGTCATACAAGGACAGGCTGAGAGCACTAGGCCTGTTTAGCCTGGAAAAGAGAAGACGGGGGAACTCTTAAGAGCACTGGAACAGGTTGCCCAGAGAGACTGTGGAGTTTCCTTCTCTGGAGATATTCAAAATCTGCCTGGATGCCAGTCTGTGCAATGTGCTCTAGGTCATCCTGCTTAGCATGGACATTGGACTAGATGATCTTCAGAGGTCCCTTCCAACCTCAACTATTATGTGATTTGTCTCATGAAATGATCGATATGTTTGACATAAAGTAACATTACACACTTTGAGAACCTCTGACAAGTCATTCTTATTTGGCATATTATAATATGCTGAGTTTTCACAGAACCAACTGAGAATGCCTAAGGCAATCCCCCCAAACCAATGAACATTTTCTTCTTCAAAGCCTTAAGCCATGGCAATTCCCAGTCTACCAAATGAGACCTGTCACAGTATGTTCCCTGTGCTCTTAGTGCATGTATCAAAAAGGCACAGTACTTATTAATTTTTCCTTGTCAGATTTTCCTGTCAGCTAAAATCCCTATACTCTCAGTATAACATCTCCTTCCTCTAATAGAGAAAAAGGTGGAAGAGGCCTTTGTCCTCTGGCTCACAACTGCATCATGCAGCATATAAAGCATACAAAAAATAAATTTGGAAGCATTATTGTAATTGCAAGATAATTTCTTTCCCTTTTGCCATGAATTTTAGATAGAAGGCACCATCACTATCAGCTTAGCAGCAAAATGCAATTAGTATAGCTAAGTACACCTACAATTCAGGAAACAAGATAAAGCACTTTTTCCAATGAAACTTGCAAATCCAGTTTGCAAGCAGCAGTTAAAACTGCTTATAAAATTAAACAGTCATTTATTTTAGATTTTTTTTTTCTAGTTTCCTCAGAATACTGTCATACAAGAATGGCATTAAGGTAATAATGCCTGTGTCTATTTCTTCAGCTTTTCCCTATTACCCGTAATACCTCTTGCTAAAAACACATTTTCATAAAGCTAAACATATTTTTGGATAAGAATATTCTGTTTAAAACCAAGCCTTGATGAAGCGGGGGCAGGGGAAAAATAAATAAACAGCCCTTAATAACATACTGTATGCTTTGGAACTATGGTAATATTTCAGAACATCTGCTGGATGTATCTAAGAAAAGCATAACTGTACAGGTCAGCAAATCACTTCCTGCAGATATGTAAGCTTTTTTTTTTTTTTTTTAATTCTTAACAAAAATTGCAGTTGTCTTCTTTGTACGGCAGGATTCAAAGCAGTTTCTGTGGCATCATTCACAGCAGTGTCAGAAACCAAACATCGATAGCAAAAATAATAATAATAATAATAATAATAAATAGGACTAGATTATCCAAAAAATCACAGAAGATCAGTGATAGGAGTAGAACATTTGTTATGAGGTTCCCTGGCACTTGGCAGCGTACTGCTAGGGTTTCTCCTGACAAAGCAGCAGCATCCTTAAACCTACTGAAATTAAAATAAAAAGTTGGCAATTTATTGACAGTAGAATTACTGTCAATACGTAGTACATACGTATTGAGGTACATAGATAACCCAATTTCCATCTTCTACTTCCTCTTCTATTTCAACTTCACAATATTCCTTAGAGAAAGGATCTATAGTTGTACTAATATATGTTTAGGTTTCTATTCTTACTTGTTTATACTACCTGCTGCCAGGAGAAGAATACTACAAGATACAGCAATATTCCTGAGCTACACAGAAGACATCTTCTCAGAGACCTCTCTGTCACTCAAACTTGGCTAAAATTTACTAGCAAAGCTCTAACCTTCTTTTCCTTATGACTTTTTTTTTTTTTTTTTTACTTGTCTTCATTTTGTGAAGATGAAAAGGAGAAGAAAAAATGTTACAGGAGTAGAAGAATGCAGACAAATATACTTTGCTAATGCTTTTGCTGATTATTTTTCTTTTAGCTACATCTCTGTTCTGTGGCAAAGAAAGGATGATTAAGAGCTAAAGGAAAAGATTTCCAAAGTATCTATCAAGCAGTGAATTTGTGTGCTGCACAGTTCTCTCTTTGATATGAGAAGATTTTTCAAAATAAAAATAAAAATGAATACAGTTTTGAATCTAACACCTCTTACCATGTAACCTTGGTTTTGAATATTTTCAACATACAGGGTTTTCAGATTTTACAGCAGGATGCTAGCAGAGATGGAAATAAAGGTTAGTGAAACTCTACTGCAGACTAGCTCTCTTTAGTTTTAAATAGATCATTAAATCTGTGCTTCTCTATCTGCTCTCATAGTTAAGTTACAGTGCTTTGAATTCATTTTTTTTGTGTGTTTGTGTTCCCCCCCTCCCCTCCAAAGGGATAAATAACACAAGTCGTTATTGTATGTTTAAATTTACATTTCTCAACAGTGAAAATGAAGCTCAAAACCATCAAAGTGCAGGGTACAACGACAGAGAAAAGTATAACCTCTGCTGTAAATTTTCTTTCATTTTTTTGAGGGTTTAAAGGCCATTTTCCTAAGTATATATCCTTCACTATACAGACAGATGTAAAAATGAAGGGATTTTAATACCCATTGCTAAATTAAAATATCTTAGAAGGCAAAAGGTTAAAAAAGAAAGCAAGATGACTTCCCAAAAATTATCACTCAGAAGCTTGATTATACCCTTAAAACAGAAGAAATACATTCCACTACTTCTCAAATATAAGTGGCTCAAATAATGATGGCAAAATGAAGAGATTTAATAACAATTTCAGGAAATAAAAAAAATGATTAAAACGTGATTTAAAAAAAAAATATATGTAAAATTCAGTCATTCCATAAGTAACTCACATGACGTCAAAAAAATGAATGTGAATTAGCAACAATTTAGGTAAACACCAGGAGACTGAGTTGTGAGTATTTTGAAACCTTTCAAAATTGTAAAATTCAGCAGAACAGAGTTTGGACAGAAAGCAAAATCCTTTCTATAGCTCACCTCCCTGCTGAGAACACTTGCTTCATAAAAGTGTAAGAAAACCGTGAAATACATTTTAAAATCTTTATTTGCACTCTGTCACATAGAAACCTAAAACCTGTACTTACATTCATCTGCATGAATGCTTAGATAAATCAAAAGCTACAAGCAAGCAAAATCTGAACAAACACACACATCACACATATTGGCATGTTTAGAACTCTTGGCTTTTTCTTGCCAGTGGAAAGCTACAACAGGAAAACAAACAAACAAACAAACAAACAAACAAAAAAAAAAAAAACGGAAAATTCTTTACAAAATGGCATTCAAATCACAGATAAAGAAAAAGCTAGTAGGAAAAGATGGGAAAAAGAGACGGAGGACACAACTGCACTTTACCTTTATTCCACAGTTCAGAGTTCATAGCTCTACCTGACATGCAAAGAGAACTTACGAGCTTTTATCTTAAATGAATGTTACCTTCACAGGGACAGAAGATTAGCATATGATGTGATATGCAGTATGCAGTAGACACTGGGAATGCTAGGAAAACCTGTTGGACTACTCCTCTGCGCATCAGGCTAGACTGGCCCTCTTGTCCTTTCATATCCATCTAGCAGGCTGTGCATTCAAGGCAGAATGTAAGAAATCAAACGAGTCCATCTCAGACCTGGGTGCCTGGATGGTTTTGAAACTTGCTGGGAAGTGGAGAACCTGAACCAGCTATCTATGCGCTGCCTCAGTGTAGTGGGTTTACGTGGCAAGGTTTTGGTAGCAGGGAGCCATAGGGGTGGTTTCTGTGAGAAAGATCTAGAAGCTGCCCCATGTTTGGGAAGGGCCCCATCGTTTTCCAGAGCTGAGCCAATAAGCGATGTTGTTTGCGCCTCTGTGAGAGCATATTTAAGACAGGGAAAAAAACGCTGCGCCAGACAGCAGCCGGGAGTGAGAGAACAGCCTTGCAGGTGCCAAGGTCAGTGTATGAGGGAGGGGGAGAGGTGCTCCAGGCGCCGGAGCAGAAGTCCCCTGCGGCCTGTGGTGAGGACCATGGTAAAGCAGGATGTCCCCCTGCAGCCCATGGAGTACCACGGTGGAGCAGGGTTCCATGCTGCAGCCCGTGGAGGAGACCATGGTGGAGCAGGTGGCCCTGCACCGACAGAGGCTGCTGCCTGTGGAAGACCCCTGCCGGAGCAGATTCCAGGCCGGACCTGTAGCCCGTGGAGAGGAGCCCACGCAGGAGCAGGTGACCCGGCAGGAGCTGCTGCCCGTAGGGGAGCCAGGTTGGAGCAGTTTTCTCCTGAGGGATGGACCCCGTGGTACGGACCCATATCTGGAGCAGTTCTGAAAGAGCTGCTGCCTGTGGGAAGCCCACGCCGGATCAGTTCATCAAGGACTGCATCCCGTGGGTGGGACCCCACAGCACAGGGGACAAGAGTGACCGAGAAGGAGCGGCAGAGAAGAAGTGCTGTAGACTGACCATAACCCCCATTCCCCGTTCCCCTGCACCGCTCGGGGGGAGGAGGTGGAAGAGGGTGGATGGGGGGGGAAGGTGCTTTTGGTTTGCTTTTTCCTTTGTTTTCTCACTTCTCTCACTTGTTAGTAATAGGCAATAAATCTTACTATCTCCTTATGCCGAGTCTGTTTTGCCCGTTGCAATAATTATTGCGTGATTTTCTCGTCCTTATCTCAACCCTTGAGCCCTTTTCACATATTTTCTCCCCATTCCTCTTTGAGGAGGGGGAGTGAGAGAGCGGCTGTGGTGGAGCTCGGCTGCCCACTCGAGCGGAACCACGACACTCAGCAGAAGTTTGAGCAAAGCCACTAGCAGAGAATGACAGTGAACCTGTCTCCTACTTCTTGAAAATGTGAACCGGTGAGCTAAAAATAAAAGATTTTTGCTCACATCCTTGTCAGCTCTGCAGTTCTTTCTATTCATTCCAAGGGGTGGCAGAGGTAGGTACAACATATTTAATTCCCTGGAAATTGATTCAGGTTGTGCTTTTTATGTTTTCTTTTACTTTAATTGCCAGTTAGTCAACACAGCTCCAGATCCATATAGCTTTAGATTGTGACAATCTGCAGTATGTTCTGATAAGTAACATGAAAAACCCAGTCATATGCCTGTAGTATCATATTCCAGGTGTAAGGCTGGAGAGAAACAGAAAACTACACTATGAGTGTATACTATGAGTAGGAGTTTGAGGATTGTTACCTTTCTAATATTTTTTCCCCAACCTTTTCTTTTTTTTTTTTTTTAATTGACATTAAAAGGAATTATCAGGTCTTCCTATAAATCATTTTTTTCTCTAGCTTAACAAGTCCAGTTATTCTCTTTCCCCACAGAGCTTACATACTCTAGACTTTGGCTTTGAACAGCTTATGCGTAAACCTTTGGGAAACTGGCTGGATTACAAATAGCAACGTGAAAATGCAAAAACACTCATGCACAGTTCTAGCTTGTGCTGGAATTCCAATATTCTTGGAGGTAAGCAAGAAAGTCTTAAGTCTGAAAGTCTTCAATGTCTCTCTGCAGGAAGCAGCATAAACTCGTTTTTTCCATTAAATGTTAAATTAAAAAACACTCCCCACATAGATACAGAGAGATTTTCTCTCTAGTGTGTAGAAAAAATGCTCAAAAGGGAACAATCAGGTTCTTCATATTTGGAAGCATGTGGGATAATGAAAAGGCACAACAGGATTTTCAACACATATCTGTGTGTTCCTAGGTATGTGCATTGAAAGAAATACTTTGGGGATTTATCTTCATTTATGAAACAGTATTTGTTACAGTAATCATGCAAAATTAATATTGACTACATTGGGTATTCAGATACTTAATTGTAACATAAAAACAGAATAGTTATAATAGATTATTTAAATATATTATCTGATTGACAAAAGCATGTTTTACAAAACAAACTTTGCAAAGACTGCAAATTCAAAGTGGAAATAGTAATGGAAAAAAAACTCGTCTAAGCAATTTAATAATCCACGCTATACATACAAGAAAATCTATTTTTGAGAGGTACTTTAATATTTTAATAGATTGGATGCTTAAAATCAATACCTGACTAGAAAGTAAGCTTGTACACAACACAAAATTGCCTGTACTATAATGATGATGGTGGTTTGACGTGACTTGACATGCGAACAATTTATGTACAGTTTGTGAATTATGACCATTTTATTAGAATGATAGAATTACTTAGATTGGAAAAGACCTTCAAGATCATCAGGTCTAACCATTAGCCTAGCACTGCCAAGTCTACCACTAAACCATGTCCCTAAGCACCACATCAACATGTCTTTTGAATACCTTCAGGAAGGGTGACTCAACTACTTCCCTGGACAGCCTGTCTGTCCCAATGCTTCACAACCCCTTCAGTGAAGAATTTTTTTCTAATATCCAACCTAAACCACCCCTGGTGCAACTTGAAGCCATTTCCTCTTGTCCTATTGTTTGTTGTTTGGGAGAAGTAACCAAACCCCAACTCACTACAACCTCCTTTAAGATAGTTGTAGAGCAATAAGGTCTCCCCTGAGCCTCCTCTTCTGTGGGCTTAACAACCCCAGCTCCCTCAGCCACTCTTCATAAGACTTGTTCTATAGACCCTCCATCGGCTTCACTGCTTTTCTCTGGACACACTTTAGCACCTTGATGTCCTTGTTGTAGTGACGGGCCCAAAGCTGAACAGAGCATTTGAGGTGCGGCCTCTTCCCTAGTCCTGCTGGCCACACTATTTCTGATACAAAACTGTTGTCTTACTGATTGTATCAAAATACGTTATCACAAGAAGACAGGTTCTCTGTTCGATGTTGTCCATCAAACACAATGTCAGGAATCTGGTCAACAGTCTTCATAATACCTTAAAAAACGGTGCTGGTAAGCACTGATCCAATCTCAAATGTTTTATCAATGCCATCTGATATTCATTTGCTGTCTCCAAACAGCAGGGCAGGTGACCCCTTCAGCACAGGCAACTCTCTGGTCTCAGGATGCCCATGGTTGTCATGGCCCATTGGAGGAGTTGGTGCAATTTTTGTGTCCTGAAGGCTGTTTGCCCTTATGCCCAGATTACCCTGACCTACTGCAGCACATTGCAAATCTTCCCCTGCCCAACGCTTGGGATTTCTGCTGCTAATGCCAGGACCACAAAAGACACTCTCATTGCACTACTAATACAGATACTGCGTCTTTAAAATATTTCTCTTTTTCTGTCCTGAATCTGGAAAGGACATTTGAGAAACAGTAGAAAGTGTGACATTGCATTACAACCAACAGGCAACAATAACTTTACACTCCCTGCTGTTGCTTAAAGCTGTAATAGCATGATAGTGCTCAAATAGCTGTCCAGGATTATAGGGTTTACTAGACCAATGGAAAAAGAACTGCAAGAAATTAAATTTTCCTTCTTCCTCCTTACATCTCATTGAAATCAGTCAGCAGGATATAGTCCTGTTCTCTTTGAAATACACACCTCTTGCAAAACAGAAGCGTGCAAGTTTTCTCTGCATGCAATTCCTTGGCATATGTCTTTGTTTTCAGTAGATCTGCATACCAAAAGTTTAAACAGAAGACTGCTCTCTTCTTAGAGAACTTGTTGCATTTGGAAGTCCAACTACCTATAGTAATCCAACAGTGGTTATTGCATTCTTTGCCGTTAACAAGATTAAAGGCAAAATCTAATTTATAATTCCAAAAATAATAACAAATTATACAGAGGAGGGAAGTTCGTTTCCTAATATATTTATTACCTTTGGAAAACAAAATTCTTCTACCTTAGTTCCCAGCAAGTCTTTGATGTACTATTATTAGCATTCTAAAGTTAACTATGAAACAAAAAAGATGGCAAATGCAGGAATAAAGACATCTAATCCAGTAGTTCACTTTGCACATATCTGATAATATCAGAAAGAAAAGGGGAGGGGAAAAAAAAAAAAAAGTTCACTGAATCTAGATAATCATTTGAAAAATAAATTTGTTCCACAGTGTTATAGCCCATTTTTCACAGACCTCCCTATCTTCCTTGCATGTGTTTTTTAATTTATAAATTAATTAATTAAAGCATCTGTCCCAAAACTTGCACTAAATCTTTTGGTACATGGCAAAATTGATTCTAAGTAAAACTTGCATGTTTGTAGAAGACAGGCAGAAGTAAATACTTATAAATGTCTCTACAGAGTTTTAATGCTTAAAGAAAAGCAGGCATGGTAAGACCTCTGGTAGTCTTATATGTTGGTATATGACAGCTATTGATTTCTTAAGGGCATATGTTATTTCCTTGTTTACAGTGTCTTTATTTACATTTCACAGGTTAAAGTATGGTAGGAATACTTTTCAAAGTAAGATAACTCAGAATGCATTCAAAAATACACTCAAGCTTCGTCTGAGCTTCATGTCTTTTAAGAAATAAAATAAAAGCTAGTTGTTTGCATCTTGGTTTTGTTAAAAGACAAATAACCTTACCAATTGTAAGATGGTATCTCAATGCTAGTGGAACAATTTCTTATCCATTGCAGTAACATTTGAAGATGGTCATAAACAGAATTTATTCATTAATTAACTGGAAGCTCATTCACTGCAAAACTTGAGAATACACTGTTTCTTTCTTTTTTTTTTTTCTAACTTTCTTTTCCTAACACATTGATTTATACCCCAAAAGGCATGGCAAATGAATGTAAGGGATCTTAATAATATTCACTGATGATATGCAAAATGTATAGTACTGCAGTACCCAAGGGCTAGACACCTTTAGATAAATGCTCATAGGACTGGGGGGAAATCATGCATCATACTTTCCCATGCATCATGTAGATCAAATTCTCGTATAGGCTTGCTTTTTGGATGACCACTGATATCATAACAGTTGTGTTATTGCAAACTGGCAGCCATGAGCAAAGTACTGAACACGTGTTGCACACTCCAACCTCCTGGGTGACATATACCAATTTAATACAGTACAATGATCCCAGAATCACAGAATAATTTGTGTTGGAAAGAACCTTAAAGATCATCTAATTCCAATCCTCTTGACATGAGCTGGAACAACTTCCACTAGACTAGGTTGCTTGAAGCACCATCCAACCTGGCTTTGTCCGCATCCAATGATGGGGCACCCACAGCATCCCTGGGCAACCTGTTCTAGTGCCTCACCACACTGAGTAAAGAACTTTTTTCTAATGTCTAATCTAAATCTTCCCTCTTTCAGTTTAAAACCACTACCCCTAGTCCTATCACCACACTCTTTGATGAAGAGCACCTACCTGTCTTTACTGTAGGTCCCCTTTAGGTATTGGAAAGCCACAATAAGGTCTTCTCCTAGAGCCTTCTCATCTCCAGGCTAAACAAGCTCAACTCCTTCACCCCCTGTTCATAGGAGGGGTGCTCCAGACCCTTGAACATCACTGTGGCCCTCCTCTGGACTCGTTCTAACAGATGCATATCCTTCTGGTGCCAGAGCTGAATGCAGTACTGGAGGCACGGTCTCACCAGAGACAAGTACAGAGGGACAATCACTTCCCTAGTCCTGCTGGCCACACTATTTCTGGCACAAGCCAGGATCCTGCTGGACTTTTTGGCCACCTGAACACACTGCCAGCTCATATTCAGCCAACTATCCAACAATACCCCCATGTTCCTCTGCTCTTGGCAGCCTTCCAGCCACTCTTCCCCCTGTCTGTAGCACTGCAAGGGGTTTTTGCACCCCAAAGTCAAGACCTGGCACATAGCCTTGTTGAACCTCATACAGTTTGCCACAGCCCATCAGTCCAGCCTATCCATATCCCTCTGTAAAGCCTTCCTACACTTGAGCAGATCAACCTTCACTCCTAACTTGGTGTCATCTGTTTTGGATAATTAGAGATCTCACTAAAGTAGTGCTTTAAAGCTAAAAGATTTAATTATCATCTGTGATATATTTTAGATGCTGCATCTGCCAGATAAACTGCCAGACAAGGTAGAAAAGCTTCAACTATATCTCACTAACAAAGACTGATGTTGGTGTTGAATTTCCAACACATTTTTAGAACTTCGTTAACTCTTCTAGTTTTATAATAAAAGACTGCTAAGAGTTTTTTCATCTGCATGCATTAATATTTGCACCTTTTACCAGTGCATGTTGTTTTCTCTTGGTTCTTAAAACATAAAACAGAACATGGTATCTCCAGTTAGAATATATAATGAACATCAAGTCCAAGTCCTGGCTTCACACAGGAGTGCCTAAAAATCAAACTATGCAATGGAGAGCATTGCCTTTAATAATTTTATGTCTTTCTTATATTGTGGTGCCCAAAACTGCACACAGTACTCAAGGTGAGGCCCCAACAGCACAGAGCAGAGTAGGAAAAATCATTTCCCTTGACTGGCTAGCAATGCCATGCCTGATGCACTGATACGGTTGGTCCTTTTGGCTGACAGAAAAGAAAAAAAGAAAAAAAAAAAAGATGTGTGAGAATGTACTTTTGGGAGGGGGCATTATGGTTGTTAAGTAAGTTTGTCCTATATGTATATAGCTCATAATTGGGGGGGGGTGGGATGTAACAGTTTGCTAAAATCAAGTTAACTATGTAAAGATGTGGGATAGGAGAAAAAATGTCTCACTGTTGTGGTTTAACTTGGTTGGCAGCTAAACACCACAAAACTGTTTGTTCACCCTCCCCTCTCCCTCTCTGGGATGGAGGAGAGAAACGGGAAAGTGAAGCCTGTGGGTTGAGATAAAGACAGTTTATTAAGACAGGAAAATAATAACAACAATAATAATCATAATGCTAATAGTACTACTAATAATAATGTGTATGAAACAAGTGATGCACAATGCAATTTCTCACCACCTGCTGACTGATGCCCAGCCTATCCCTGAGCAGCCAGCCCTCCCTGTATATTGTTTAGCATGGCATCAGATGGTATGGAATACCCCTTTGGCCAGTTTGGGTCAGCTGTTCTGGGTCTGTTCCCTCCCAGCTCTTGCTGCACCCCCAGCCTGCCCCTGGCAGGAGAGCAAGAAGCTGAAAAGTCCTTGGCTTGGTGTAAGCACTGCTCTGCAACAATTAAAACATCAGCATGTTATCAGCACTCTTCTCATCCTAATCCGAAACATAGCACCCTACCAGCTACTAGGAGGAAAATTAACTCTATCCTAACTGAAACCAGGACACTCACATAGGTGGCTTTCACTCTTGTTGATCCCTCTCTGCCAAGTAGTATTTGCCTAGCTTACAGGTGCCCAGCAATGTTTGTTGTTGTTGTTTTGTTTTATTTTTGTTTCTTCTTCAGCTCACCTAGAGACCTTCAATTTATTTCAGGAGTCTTGGAATAGGAAAATCAAGTCCCATGCTCCCATGAATACAGATTTTTCTACACTGGAAAGATATATGTGCCATATACTAGCATGTGCACCTGCATGCATCAGCTAGTGCTAGAAAAAGACTTTAAAAACATCAAACTGGGGGAGACTGAAACAGATTTTCCTCTTCCATATCATATTAACTGAGGAAGGTTGGATAGATCAACGGGTTGTTTCTGAAATCTGTTGCAGCCAGCACAGGAATCTAGTATGACCCATTCTCTAGCATATTTGACAGCTGCACACTGGGATAACTGGCTCACAAGTTAGGAGCTTGGGGAGGGAGGGGGGGGGGGGCAGAAATAATCAAAACAGACTGGTGAAGTCTGAACTTTTGGGAAAGGAGCTAGAGACTGTAGATCTGCACAGACAAAGCCTCCCTGTTCCAGCTAGATCTGTTGGAGGCAGAAGCCACATAACCATTTGCCAGACAGTTAACATCCATACTGTGCACCTTTTTTTTTTTTTTTTTTTTTACCTCAGTTATAAATAGGGGCTGCAGTTTGCTTTTTTAATTACATATAAATATTTGCTCTAAAACAGAATCGATATCCCAGGCTCAAAAATACAAACTTATTTATCCCTGACAATCCCTACTCCCCCTTCCTATCCCTGCCCTGCATCTCATATTCTATTTTTCAATAATGCTATTTTCATTATTTTGTTACTTTTTTTTTTTTTTTTTTTTTTTTTTTTTTTTTTTTTTTTACTGGTATCTTCATTAGCTTATAAAATGTCTGGTTACCAGATATATTAACTCTACCCTAATGGAATATACTAACGTCATTCTGTCTCCTATCCCTGTGCCTGATTCTGCAAAGCTTTTCTCATACGACAAGTCCCTTGAAATAAACATGATCCAGTAAAGCACTTTAGTGCATGAAGTCAATAGAGCCATTCATTGCTTAAAGGTAGCCATAAGCCTTAAGTGCTTTGTTACTGTGGGGGCCCAAGGAAAAAAAGGATTATTCATGACAGTAAGTGCTTTTTAAATTGGCCCTACACAGAAAGGCATATTAGTGTTACATTTACAAAGTGACTGCTCTTATTTAGACTGAGGAGACAGTTCAGCAACCATTTTAATTCACTTCTGGAAGTTTTATATAATATGGTGGCAGGCTGTCTCTGTTTGAAGTTCTGAAAATTTACAAAGTAGACAAGACTAAAGATGAAACTTCAGAACTTCCATCGATACTCTCACAATGCTCACATTACTCTCAAATCTCACATTAATAATAAATATTAATGATGTGCAATAAGAAATCAAAAACAATTTCCAAGACTCACATGTGTCTACTACAACATGTCTAGGATTTTTCAATATTAGTTACAAAATGCATATTAAGTAATCTGTGTAGTCACGAATTAAGTTTCAACAACAGCTTCCCCATAGTGACTGAAGTTTCTATTTTGTCTGGATGAGGCTGCTATCAAACAAAGAATCCAATTACAAAATTCATCGCAATAGACAGAGGGGGAAGACCACAGGTTTTTGTATTTTGCTTTCAACTAGCAGCATTATTTTATTGGACAGATAAATCATAGTGTTGGGTTTTTTTGTTTGTTTTGTTTTAATAAGGAGTGAGAAATGTAAAATTCCTTCTCAAAACATATTATAAGTAACATCTGTTCTCCAAATATGACACAGCAAAAATATACTGAACTGCTCAATCTCTGCAAGCCTCCAAAATAAAACATTAACAGGCAACCTCTTTGTAAACTAATCACAGAATCAAAGAATATCCTGAGTTGGAAGGGACCCATAAGAATCAAGTCCAACTCCTGGCACCACACAGGTCTATCCAAAAGTTCAGACCATGTGACTAAGTGCACAGTCCAATTGCTTTTTAAATTCAGACAGGCTTGGTGCAGTGACTACTTCACTGGGGAGCCTGTTCCAGTGTGTGACCACCCTCTCAGTAAAGAACCTCTTCCTGATGTCAAGCTTAAACTTCCCCTGCCTCAGCTTAACACCATTCCCGCGGGTCCTATCACTCGTGTTTACAGAGAATAGGTCACCTGCCTCTCCACTCCCCCTCACGAGGAAGTTGTAGACTGTGATGAAGTCCACCTTCAGCCTCCTCTTCTCCAGGCTGAACAGGCCCAGTGCCCTCAGCCACTCCTCATATGTCTTCCCCTCTAGGCCCTTCACCATCTTTGTCGCCCTCTTCTGGGCACTCTCCAACAGGTTAATGTCCTTGTACTGTGGTGCCCAGAACTGCACACAGTAGTCGAGGTGAGGCCGCATCGAGAATAAAAATGACACATTGCAATTTTCTAAAGCATCCTCAAGGCTAAAATTATAGATATTTTTAAGGCCTGAGTGGTGAAACACCGGAGTCCCTTGCTGTGTATTGATTAAGAAATAGATGGGATCATTACCTTTTTAGCAAAACATCATGATGAGAAGTAGTCTCATGGAATTTTAGGAAATCAACTCCATGTTAAAACTAATTTCTTTTTTCACCATTTTATGAGGAATAAGATGTCAAGGTCTAGATCAGATCATCTGAAGACGTGAAGAATTACAGATTCCAGACTTCAAATTTAAGGCTGTTACTGAGTCAGGCTATGGCGATAAACTAGAATATTACATTTGTAGACAGGGAATAGAAACCTGCAATAGTCTCTCACTGCTGCTCCATAAGAGTTAAAGGATCCTATTCCAGTCATTTTAAAGTTAGCTGGAATTTTACTGATGAATCGAACAGCAGCAAAACTGAGAACCTGCAATTGCAGAATATTTTAAATGTGAAGACTTCAAGCATTTTTCTAATTGTTAGTACAAGGAAACAGAATGGTATCAGTTGCTACATTTTTCCTTCCACAGAAAGACGTTGTAGATGAGCACAGAAATTTTTTATTTTTATTTTTTAGTTCTCCATTTGTGTTCTTCATAATGCTCCTGTAGCATACAGGGAGTAAGTGGAAGCTAACAACCAAACAACCAACTTGTCATCAGAAGACTTGTAAAAAATAAAATAAAATAAATAATAATTTTTTAAAAAGGCTACCTGGAAGCTTCTTCCACGGTCCCAGGAAAGCGCTAGCATTAGAAGTGTCACAGTGGCCTTTAGACCCCTAGGAGCATGTCAGAAGTACCTAGACAGAAAGTGCTAATGTAATGCTTTGAATTACTAGAGGTATTTCATACCTCGTTCCAATCTGCAGTCTAGAAGATGATCTAAACTGTCCACAATTACTACTTCTGGTTCTCTCACTTTTATTACGTACCAATCTTACCAGATTTGGAATAAATAGACAGACCCTGCACCTTTCACCGTAATCACACACTTTTTTGATCTATCTGAAAGCTTCCCTCCCCCCCCCCCCCCCCCCAAAAAAAAAAAAAAAAAGGCAGAACTGACTAAAAAAATTTACTTCCCCTTTCTCTTTTATTTAAGGAGTAAGAGAAGGTCAACAATTTGAATTCAAGTAAGCTTTAAGAAGACATCCTAATTATTAACTAATTTCAGAAGTTTTCTAATAAATTTACCCAACATTAGTTAAATCTTGACTTTTACCATTAGCAAAAAATAATTTGAGTTCCACTTCTATTTAAGAATTTATTTTGTTGCTTTTGCAAGAAGTCCCAATTTGGTCTTTTCTCCTATACAATATTTTAATAGTTCACACACTTGTAAGAGGAAATCTCAGGTGTTCTTTAAGTTGAAATCTAAAACAATATAACACTTCAGTACTATTCCAAATTTAAGGCAATACTGACCAACATGAAACAGATCAGTCTGTGGGCAACAATTCAGTAAAAGATACCATAGTCTAGTACATTTCAGGCTGTGTCTCAACAGCAAATTTAAAGCTGTTAGTGTGGACAATCACTACTGAACAAAAAACATTGAACAGAAGTTATTTTAAGCAATTTGAAACTATTATTCCTAAAAGGGAAAGAAAAAAAAAAAAAAAAAAAGGAATAATTTAGTTATTAGATGAAGTGTTTACATTTTAATGAATCTTCCCAAGATCATTCAACCCTTCCTTTGCCTACACCAATATGCAAATTATTTCTTCTACAAAAGAAATGAAATAGGCATTTTCAAACCCAGAACTAAGGCTTACCATAAGTGTTGTTAGAAAAAGCAGAAATGCTATCAGAAGTACATATTTTATGCAAAAAGTACAAGAATATAAACCCATTATCCTTCTTAATTGAATGCCTTTGCATGAGTATTTCATATGTTAGATAGAACTACTTATGCTTGGTAAGTTTCCGTGAATACTTTTTCTGGAAAACTGCTTGTGTCTGAATGTCAGTTAGCTTTATGTACCAGCTTACCAAATATTCCTGAAATTGTAATTTTACACTAAAATTATCTTTTAGATGAGTAGTCAGATTTAAAATATTGACACCATCAAGGATAGGGTTTGAGGTGGCACCTCTTGAGCTATCCTGGGAATGGCACCACTCTCAAGATAAGGTAGAACCACTTCGGGGTTGCCTTCGGGGTGTCCAGGCAGTGTTCCCCAGATCCCAGGTTACAGGACACAGCCTGAGACATATCCATTTCACACCTCGGACCAAAAGTAGGTTACCATGGCTATTTTGTCATTACAATAAATATTAAGGCGAGGAGTTTACACTCTTCTGAGCCTTTTAGTGCTGCACTGTCCTTTCCATTTCATATTTTCCTATTGTTTCAACCAAGCTCTATTGCAATGTAAGCCTATTTATTACTTTTGTATATTCTCCTATTATGCTCTATGCCTATTGAGCAAAAATATAATAGTAATGTCTATAAGGCCCAGATTTAAACTGTAAGTTACTTCTGTATAGAAGTCTTCTTCATAGCGAATACTGTCAGGTCTGTATTCTCAAAAAAAAAAAAATTCTCTTTTCTTAAGTATTATTTTATGAATAGCTGATTATTTTCTTTCTTTGCATTCCCTTTCACTACTTTTCCCTAGAAGTCAAACACTCAAAATGGAATCCAGTTTCCTTAAATGTGTATCCTCTGGTATGCCAAGTAGATTGGCTCTACATCTTGCAGTATAATCATGTGCAAATTATTCTCACCTAAACAAAATATCAGTTTTAATTTTTATTATTTTAGAAAACATGCTATTAGTCTTACTATTTAAATACTTTGAAGCTTTTAATTGTTGTTTTAGATGCTGCTAGTGATCTTATACTAAACTACCTAAATCTATTCTACTTTAAAACAGTACTGTTTTCTTCACAGTGAAACTGAGAATCCTGAGTGTCATGAGGCTTTTTATCCTCCAAATATTGTTTTCATTTAAGTGCTTTTTTTGATTGTTTGTTTCAGAATTTGTAATTTACTTTTTTTTTTTTTCTTCTTGGATAAGGGTACTCTTGTTGCCAGTGAAGAGGCAAAAACCTTCATACACACACTTTGTTATACTATTATACTGATCATTCAATAAGTGACCCAAGATAAATAGCTACTTACTATAACCTTTTTCAAGGTTTATACTTTGAAAAAGTTTTGCAAGAATTTTACAAATAATACTTCATCCTTATATTTCCAAAATACTGAATCTTGCAGATAAAGATTTAAATTATTTTAATAATACATTTTAGTGGTACAATTGGCAGTGAAAAATAGTTATTTCATCTGAAACTGTGAGAAGGCATTTTAGGAAAGCAACATATAATTGCTTATGTTAATATCCCAGCCAAC
This sequence comes from Netta rufina, assembly GCF_964035555.1. Lineage (NCBI taxonomy): Eukaryota > Metazoa > Chordata > Aves > Anseriformes > Anatidae > Netta > Netta rufina. The sequence continues at coordinate 56,019,369 of NC_140124.1, forward strand.
ATATTTTATTAATATCCAAAATTACTTTCTAGATGCAAAGACAGCAGCAATTCATAGCTTCCACATGTAGCTTCCTAAACTCTCATAAAACATTTAAATTGTAAATATCTTAAAACAAAACTTTTTTTTTTTTTTTTTTTTAATATTTTAAGATTCTAAGAAATTAAAAGCAATATTTTCTATCCACTCAACAAAGAAATGTCTTGTTAAAGAGTTCTGGTGTCTTATTAATGTGATCACTGTGATCTCACATTCTAAGAGATATCTGAGAATTCCTTCACAGCATAGAAACAGCCTTTTAACAGATGAACTAATCTCACAAGGAAAACAGGAAGGCAATAAACTGACACTCACTGGAACAAGGAATTTGACATTATTTTACAAAATGTTGATAGTAAAACATGACAATGCAATTTGTAAATATTATTATTTGTAAATATATCACTGGAATATATGGCAGAAGTATTTTTTCGACATACAGTGCTCAGATACTTTCAGAAATAACAACTAGATGAAATAATTATAATGAGAAGCAGATGCACGACACATGCTTAGACTTTATTTTTTAATTAATTTGTATTTCCCAGTGATCGTCTTTCCAGCTGACCTTCCACTTTGTCTAAACTTATAGATTCTCTGATATGTTCAGATTCATTAGCACAGACTTGGATAATTTACTTTTAACATACAGCTCCCTGATTCTGCTCAAGCCGTAGTTATGGTTCATCCTGTAGAATATGTTCAAGAGCATTCATAAACTTACACTGATACTTGACAAACTGCAAGATTTGTAGCAGTTTCCTGTAAACGTGACGCAAGCAACTTTTATAAGATAAGTTATGACAGAGAAGTCTTCATCTTCTAATTCTGTCCTATAGGTTTCAGAGCTCCTAAATAAGCTCTTGATTTCTGAGATTACACCAGAACCTTATTACTAGCACATTACAGCAGCAGCTGCCAATTTTTACACAAAATCCAAGTTATTGACAGTCCTCCTCTTAGGACACTTTTCCAACACTTAATTATGAACACACACACACACACACAAACAAACAAATGAAAAAACTAGACTTCTGTAGATTAGTTTTCTCCAATTCCTTTTCTTCATGGAAAACACCATTCATAGGAAATAGTGATCAGTTTGGCGTAGGCTCACCTAGCACTAAACTTGATGCTGACCTAGGCAACAACACTGGTATAGGCTTTCAGGTAGCAAGGATGTTGCACACCCAGCTGATATAATGTCATTCAGTTATAGGCTGACATTTTGACAGAGAACACAGAATTAAATTCCTTCCAAAATGGGCATGAAAGGTCAGCCAAAGACCTAGTTTTTGTTTTTTTTTTTGCCTTTTTTTTTTTTTTTTTTTAGTAGTGGGACCAGGGCACAGGTTGAAAATTGCAGAGGAGGAAGAGAAAGAGCCCCTTCCTTAGATGGCCAGTTGGTACACAATATGAATAAGAGTTTTAACATAATAGATGTTATATGAAACTGACAAAAGTACAGACCTGCCTTCAGAAAATCCTATACTCCAAGAATTTGCTTCATACACAGAGCTGACAATTTTGCAGTTCCAGCCATTCCCCTCCTCTCTGATTCTTGGTCTGACAAAGACATTTCTTAGACTGTCTCAGTCAATCAAAACACTCTCAAAACTAGCAAAACACTTGGGCTCTCTGGAGAAATTCTAAATATAGTTTTGGTGTGCCTCATAGGAGCAAAGACCATTAAGTTGGTTGAATCATGACAAATGATTTGTGAAAATCCTTTGATACATGACACTGTCCACAAGGGAAAACTTTGAAACTCGTTTAAATTATGAAATAAGATGGATTCCACTACAAATCTCCATAAGGACTTTCTGTTGGTGTTGTTGGTTAAGGAAATAAAGCATGATCTACCATTCTGTTATTAAATTTTAATCTAGTCATTTATTTTCAGACATGGAAAACTTGAGTAAGCACGCCCCTGCCCGGCACCTGCATATTGTTTTGTTCATATTCTTGAAACAAATACACATCAAGAGACCACCCCTGTACTGTACAACATGTTTATTTTCCTTACTATGGTTTGCAAGTCCATTCGTTGAATTTATCACATAAAATAAGTAATTTGTAAAGAATACCCAAGATTTATTGAAAACCTTTCATGAGGCTTTACTCCAGCCAAACCAAAGCCTGGTATTTACTGGTTCTTAGTGACATTTTACCTTGTTTACATAGAATACTTAGGACTGGAAGAAATATTGTTTCTGTTTTGCAATGTCATGCATGCTTCATGTTTTAATGAAAAGGGTGCCTGATCCAGGCACTCTTTTGTACTTGGTGTACAATTACACTGTTACCTGTCCCTTCATGCTAAAAGAAAGGAGCTATTTCTATGTAGGAACATTACAGCTGTTGTTCGTGGTATTCCCACTAATCAATCCAGAAAAAGTTTCTGAGTTTTAACTTATTTCCTAAGGCTGTATATTGTTCATTTGGAAGGGTAAGGAAAAACCTGCAAAAGAGTGGCAGAACCACTGGAAACCTATCATAACCAGAGACTTAATTATTTTATACTTGAAATCCCCAGTCATGAATGGATGACTTCTCATTTTAATCTCCCTTGTTCTTTATAATTTCCAGTCATTCCCCTGTAGGCTCTGATGGCTGACAGGTGTGAGCATACAAAAAAAAAAAAAAAAACTTGTAAAGGGTGTGAGTGTGAATTGCTTCCTCAAGAAATCCATTTTAAATAAGTGAGAACACCTGTATCAATAAACCTTCAACACCATGATTTGGTTGCTCACAGTTCAGTTGGTTTCCCAGGGACCGGGTGTCCTGATAAAAAGCAAGTTCAACATCAGTCAGCAAGGAGCCCTTGCTGCTACAAAGGCTAACAGTAGTGTCTGCATTAGGCAAAGTACCACCAGCTGGTCAAGATCCATCTACTCTACTCAACGCTAGTGAGGCCATGCATGCCTAGAGTCCTATATCCAGATCTGGGCTCCCCAGTACCAAAGAAACTAGAACATATTGGAAAGAATCCAACAGAGGGCCACCAAGATGATGAAGGGAATGAAGCATCTCTCCTACAAGGAGAAGATGAGGGAGTTGGGACTGTTCAGCCTGGAGGACACTCAGGGGAAATCTTATCAACGTTTATAAATACCTAGAGAGGGTGCAAAGAAGACAGAGCCATGCTCTTTTCAGTGATACCCAGTGACAGGGCAAGAAGCAGTAGGCACAAACTGGAACACCAGAGGTTCCTTCTGAATATCAGGAAGCACTTTACTGTGTGGATAACTGAGCAATGGCACAGGTTGCCCAGTAATGTTGTGGCATCTTCATCCTTGGAGATCTTCAAAAAACATCTGGACAGAGTCCTAGGCAGCCTGCTGTAGGTGTCCCTGCTTGAGCAGTGGAGTTGGACCAAATGAACTCCAGAGATTCCTTCCAACCTCAACTGTTTATTGATTTTCTAATTAGCCTCCAAGGGAGGCTTATGTAAACTAGGTCAAGATAATTCCAGAGAAGTTTGAGATGAGGAACGTGTTTATAATGCCTGAAAGGACACCTCATGTTTTCTTTGTGGGTTTCTGTAAGACAAATCAGTTATCTTCTCTATCTTCTAGCTAATAGAATATAAATGGTAGTAAGATAAACAAAAGCCCGCATGTTTCAGCTGCTGGAGAGAAATGCTGTCACTACTGAACTAATTGTACTTTCCAGATGTAGTCAAAGAATCTATGTGAGTAACCATCCCAATGCTATTCACCATCCTAGTTGTAATCATGTTTTCTCTGCACCTAAATTGAAGTTACTTTGAATGACAGACAATCTCCATGAAAATTTTTAAAAAATGTGTATTAAGTATTAACAGGCGTATATACTTATTTTTTAAACAGAATAAGTGATAGAAAAAGTGATACATCATAGGAAAAGGGAAAGGAGATAGCTGTGAACTATTAAAACTTACCTGATTGAAAAAGTAGTAGTTTAGCTCAATGCATTCGTGTACTCATCTATTAGAGGTTAATATGAATCTATATCCCATTTTACTCTTTCATCGCTTAATCAAGACTAAATTCCAGTCAATTATACTAACACTGAATAATATATATTCTTGCTCCTAGTGATGGGTGGTAAAATATGATTGCATGTGCTTTACAGGACCTAGAGAACTTTACAACACTGCCCTGCCACCCCAACAAGTTGAATACTGTGGACTTCCTGGTTGTTGCAGTTGGCACTAGAACACTAAACCAAAATGCTTTTACTATCAAAATAAGAAAACTCATAAAACACTAATAAAGCCTAAAAATGAATAGACAGTTCCAGTGAACCAGCCACACGAGTGTTGAAGCTAGATTCGATTTCGTATTGTCAGAGGCAGGATAAACACGTGAAGAGTTTGAGATCCCTGAAGGATCTAGAGATAAGCTACCATGTTTGATGGCTTAGCATATAATATTTTTAAAGAGAAAGAGGTTCAAAAGTAGTTGTGTGTTACACTGTTGAGATGATAGAACAGAGATGAGTTTGGGGTTATTACCAGTAGAGGTACTCTGTGCAGCGCGCATCAGTTGTTGCCTGTGCTCAAGTCTAAACTACCAAACACTTCAAAAGAAGTGCCTGTGCTCAGGGATAGGCTTTCACATGATACCTGATTCATGTTACTGAAGAATAGGTTAGTATAGCCTCTATTGTTATTATTGAGGAGAATGAAAATTTCACATCCATAGAAACAGAATGTGAATTTCCACCTGTGTTGAAAAGCAGTCAGGAGCTACATTAATCCACATTACCAAACAGCATTTTTGGCAGGAGCTGCAGAAAAACTGGTATTAAGGTTCCAGATCACGTTACAGTGAAAACGGTTAAGAAGTGAAGACATATTTAGAAGAAACGGCTACAAAGAGCTGTTCATTAACATCATAACTTCTTCAGTGAAGCTACAGAACAGCCATCTACTTTAAGCAGACCAAAAAAAAAAAAAAAAAACAAAAAAAAAAAAACATGGCTTTAGATTGGATTTTCTGGTTACTTACATGCTTATTTGTATAAAATGAACAATTGTTTAGATGAACAGGAAAGGGTTTTTTTTGCTCCATGTTTGTATAAGAGGTAACCCTATGATTGTAGCTTCTGGGTTCCATTACAATATTATTCATATTAGTGGATTAAGATCATTGTATTCAGTTTCCAAGTGAGTAACAGCAATAGAGTACTTTTGACATTAGGCAGGTCAATTTTCCCCATTTTGGTAAAGTATAAACATGCCTAACTATCAGCAAATGAGATAACGTTCAGCACTTTGAACTAATCTACCTTAACCACTGCAAAAAAAAAAAAAGGGGGGGGGGAGGTTGTTAGAGGAAGGGCAGCAGAAAGAATATTTTGTATTACCCAAACAACTCTGATATGCTTAAGTGACATAAGGACACATTAAATTGAAAAAAATAATAATATTAAATGAAAAACAAGAAGAAAAAGAGAGAGAGAGAGAAGCAACCATATAATCAAAAACAATCAAAAAGCTTCACTGACTAGTTTTAGGAAAGCTCCCCTGCCATAACCAGGGCTCTTCTAAACAGACTGCTGGTTTGAGACACATGTAGGCTGGCTTTAGCTAAGATCAAAAAAATAAGTAAATGGCACATACTCCCCTAGACTGTTTTTATTTTCAACATCTTTTCTGCCCAGAAGCACTAATGCTGGGGGGTTCCCCACTGGGAGCTGCTGTGCAGATGTAGTGTACCAGGGCATACAGCAGCAGAAAGTATACACACCATATATCATTAGTGCTGAAAGAAAGCTAGGCTTGGAAAGATTATGCCAAGCATTTCAAAAACTTTGGAAGTGGAGGACCCCACTATTACAGCAGAGGTATAGCGGGGTCTGCTCCCTGCTAGTACCTCTCTCCATAATATCTGGAAAGTACCGAGGACCAGGGAGTTCCCTCAGGACCTCTCTACCACAGTCCTGAGGCAATTGGATGATGTGGTCTCCAAGTAAATCTCCATTGCATTTGAAAAATCATGGCATTCAGGCAAAGTCCCTGATGACTGGAAACAGGGAAACATCACTGCCAAAAAAAAAAAAAAAAAAAAAAAATAGAAAGGAAGACCTGGGAACTAGAGGCCAGTGAAGCTCACTTCTGTGCCTGGCAAGATCATGGAATGAACCTTCCTGGCAGCAACATTAGGGCACATGCAGGACAAGGAGGTGATCCAGGAAAGCCAATATGGCTTCACCAAGGGAAAATCATTCTTGACCAATCTGGTGGCTCACTCCTTCTATGATGGAGTGACTGCATCAGTCAACAAGGGAAGACTGCTTGATGTCACCTATTTGGACTTCTGTAAGGCTTTTGATATAGTCCCACATGACATCCTAATCTCTAAATTGGAAAGATACAGATCTGAAGGGTGGACCAACCAATGGATAAGGAACTGGCTTGATTGCTGCACCCAGAGAGTAGTGGTCAATAGTTCTATGTCCAAATGGAGGCCAGTGATGAGTGGTGTCCCTCAGGGGTCTGTCCTGAGACCAGTACTGTTTAATATCTTTATTGGCGACATAGACAGTGGGATCAAGTGCACCCTCAACAAGTTTGCAGATGACACCAAGATGAATAGTGTAGGTGATACCAAAGATGGAAGAGATGCAATTCAAAGGGATCTGGAGAGGCTGGAGGTCCACACGAACCTAGTAAGGTTCAACAAGTCCAAGTGCAAGGCATTGGGGCAATCCCAGAGATGAGTACAGACTGGGTGAAGAACTCATTGAGAGCAGCCCTGCAGAAAAGGGCTTGGGGATTCTGATGGACAAAAGGCTCAACACGAGCCTTGAGCCTCTGTTGATGTGCTGCATCAACAGAGACACTGTCAGCAGGTCAAGGGAGGCAATTGTCCCCCTCTGCTCTGCCCTTGTGAGGCCCCACCTGGAGTATTGCATCCAGATTTGGGGACACCAGAACAGGAAGGATGTGGACCTGTTAGAGAGAGTCCAAGGGAGGGCTATAAAGATGATCAGAGGGCTGGAGCACCTCTCCTATGAGGACAGGTTGTGAAGAGCTGGGAATGTTCAGCCTGGAGAAGAGAAGACCTTAGCCAACCTGATCTAGTGGATGGCATTTCTGCCTGTGCCAGGGGGTTTATAGTTAGAGGATCTTTAAACTCCCTTCCAACACAAGCCATTCTATGACCAGCTTGTATAAGCATAGCAATATCCCAGATACTTTGGTTTCTTCCACTGCTTTCCCAAGCCTCAGTCATTTGGATACTGAGAAGTAAAGTATTTGAAAGCCCACCTCCACAAGATCCCTACTTAATGCTGGATATCTTCTATATCTCCTCTGATGGCCCCAATCAAGCATTTGGCCAAAAGAACAGTAGGGCAGGGAGTCCTGGAAAAGGCGTAGAGAAATCACTTGTTGTACAGTTAACCGGGATGTAAAAATCTAGTAAATGGTGGCAAGACAACTTTGGAAAGTAAATCATGTTACTGTACTATGCACTGCAATAAGTGGGATGCAGCTTTTACATATCTCAGGAACTTCATTTCAACTGAAATGAATGTTATTCTCCCAACACATAGGGGCTAGTAGTTCAACTGTATGAATCCTGTTTACATAACCTAATCCTTATTATTCCATAAGCTTATCATTATTTATTACCCACCTCCTTTTTGTCCCTCTTTACTGCATGAATATTACAAAAAGTGACATGTAGAAATTAGCTCTTAGCATCTACAAGTTACATAACCTCAATTTACTTAGATGACAACAGTCTTAGGAAAAAAGATAGGATTACTAATATGAAATGGAATAGCATGCAAATAAAAATGTTGTATGTGTTGTAAATGTCGACTTAATCGTTATGGAAGAAAAAAAAGTAAATGGAGGATTAGCCATTAACTCTACTTGCTAAAGTGATAGCAATTATGAGATCTAATTTGACAGATCAAAAGAGAGTAAAAATTGTTCCATGAATTCACAGACCTATCATTCTATAAATTAGGATAGAACCAAATGGAGGTCTTACACAATTACTTTATTCATAGTAAATATGAAATGGACCATCAGGAAGTTTTGAATGCTTAATGAATAGACACTTCCCAATCACTAAGCCCCCTAGTAAAATAGATATTTTATGCAAACGGACCAGATTATTATGGACCAGATTATTATGAAAGAGAAATTCTCTATTTCACTTGGTCATGACTATATGACACTTGGTCAGTTCAAATTAAACTGTATGTATAATGATAAGCTTGGTAAGGCGTGCCTCCAAAATAAACAATCCCTGCACTGTTTCCCCCCTCCCCTCAAAAAAAAAAAAAAAAAATAAAAAAAACAGTTGTGTGACAACTATGTTTAAAACTTAAAAAACAAACAGAACTCTACTCAGCATTTACAACATCCAGTATTGTTTTAATTGTAGCAAACAGGTAAATGCTGGATGATGAACTGCTTAGCAAATCAAGGAAAGCAACAAAAACCTTTCCCTGAACTGTGGCAGTAAGTCCAAGAACTGCTGTCAACTGACCTAAGTTTTTACATTGCTCTCTGAATAAGTGGGAAATGTTAGTGATTCATAATTTAATAATGTAAGGTCAAAGAGGTCTTCAGCAGAAAATCATCTGAAATTGCCCGCTTTTTCCTTGTGTGACCTGAAAAGCTTTAATAATTTGTGCTTTGTTTGGAAGCAAGTTCATCCATGTAAACCAACGTTTTCTTAAACACCAATATGAAAGGAAGTTAGACGATATCATGAGATATCCTTACTTTACTCTTTTGTTTTCTGCCAGGTACACATAAGATCTTTAGGGCAACTGATTTATTTTTTTTTCCTAGATATTAATAATGAACATCTCCAAGCAAGAGCTTGGTGTTCTGATGAAACACATAATAAAAAGATACACTCAGTACTAGTTTTTGGTGGAACCTACTTAAGGACTCCTCAAGATCTCTCAGATGGATAGGGTTAATGTGCAACTTGTTTTCTGATGGAGTCCAATAACCTCAGATTGTGCAACAGTTTATGATCTGTCCCCTCTAACTGACATTGCACAAATTCATTAAGTCTGTCAGCAGTAGTACATAAACAGACACTTTCTTGCTGTATTTTTTTCCTTTTGTTGTATTCTTTTGTTAGGAAGCATCGTCCAGATGCTGGCACGACTGTTCTGGAGTATTTGGTTTGGCATAAAATTTGCCTGTTTTGGTTAATGAGGTCTGTCCAATATGCAAGAGCACAGAAGTTTCTATAGAGAGTATAACAGCTGCTAAAGCAATAAGTCCCATAAGGCTGCATCTTTACCATTAGTGAAAGAAAAATCTTCATATTTAGAAGATAAATAGTAGATTTTTTTCCTCTTTTACAACCTGTACTGAATGGTTTCTCTCATATTCAGGTCCAAAACATCTCCCATAGATCAAATTCACTCACTGAGCATTAGTAATAACATTTCCTGGTGTAGCCTGTCCCTTTAGTTGCTGATTTGTAACACGTATGGAAAACTCATAAAAAGCTTTGACAAAACCATCATTTAAAGATGATGACACCTTGTCCTTGTAAGTCACGGTTACTAGTGTACAGTTTCTAAACGATAAATCCCACTAGCTGCTGTTCAAGTAGGAACAGCAACATGGCTACTTGAAGACACAACCTGTAATTACAACATAGAGTTTATTTAGGATTAAAATGTTGATTTATGGTCTGTTCCTGTATGAGCAGCCTTAGGCAGAACTTTTCAGTAGTGACTCCAGACTCACACTTCCTTTTAAGCTACTACAATTCTTCAGAATATTACAATTTCTTATCAATATTAGACTTCTAATGCAATGTCATTTTGCACTCTTAAACTTCTGGCCCTACAGGCCAAGAACGGCTCCTTCCCAATTAGCACTGGGGGATCAAGTAATCTTTGCCCAGATTAAATAGTTATTTTGGAAGCTTTATAAGGTTTCTGTGAATACAACATAAGAAATTTTTCCTTAATATTTCCAAATTTATTTCCAAAGGTTATTCTACTTCTGGCATGGTTTGAACAAATGTCTCATATTGAATAAAGGTTGTTAGCATTTTAATCACCTTATCTGAACAGACTTCTTTGTTTCTCTTACCAAGTGGGTAGTCCAGTAAATTTCTTTCAGAACAGACCTTGAATCCATCATTCTTCTATAATACTTGCAAATTATGGAGGACAATTAAGACTAAAATTATTACATAAAGGTCACAGCACTTAGTAATTAAGAGACAGAAGAGATTTCATATAACGCAGCAAAACACAAGGCTCATCTAAGAAATATAAACCAAATCGAGATCAAACTAAATCCTGGTTTTCCATAAGCTTTATGTGCAGTGCAGAAAAGGTTTCACAGTACAGAAAAGGTTTCTTGTCCAGAGACAAACTTTAAGTTAAATAGTTATCATTACCACATTTCATTATAAGCCATTTGAGTTGAAAATTCAGATTTTTCAGTTTAAGATAGCCCCTTTCGAGATTAATATAAACTATGTTTCAAATTGCATTTTCAGTTACATGACTGAATTCCAAAACCAGGAGTTACAAACAAGGAATTATTCAGGCCAGTTTGAGACTTTAAAGAAACAGCTTAACAACTTCAGAGATTTTGAACTCTAAATTTGCAAGGGCAATATAAACATTTAATTTTACCTTCTGTGATACTTTATTTCCTTTCTCCAGATCTCTTCCTGTTTTCTCCAGTCTGCTAGTCTAACATTGTAAGCATCCTATGAGCTTCTATTTCTAAAGCCACAGGAGGTTTATTATTCTCAGTTTCCTGAGAAGTTTGACTTAATGCTTATTAGTGATTAAATATCAATAACACAATTCCTTATATAGAGCATCATGCAAGCAGCAAGCTTCACTGTGCTCCTTGTTTCCCCCCTTTCCCATAGCTTCAGTTAAGGCTAATTTCATGAATATTACAGCTTATACTATATTTCTAGAAGTCATTTTTCATGCCAAATGTCCTCTTGGTGAAATGGGATTTGTGAATAGGACCGTTTGATGTATTCTGGCAATGATCTCTTAGACTTTTAGATAGTTCATTATTCTATAAAAAGATGAGCCAAACAAGTGCCCCACACTAAGCTTTCTCAGATTGAGATGACTAAGGAGCAGCACTTCAACAAGCTAGTTTTAGAAAGCAGGGAGTCAATGTGCTTTTACATTAGTAGCACCTAAATAACCAAAAAGGAAATTGGGATAAGGAGGCTAATTAATAGATTACACATTTAGAAGTATTTTCCCCTACAGTGCTAATTCTAATTTGTTAAACAGAGATGGACTTAAATTTAGCAGTCCAGCTATAGTACTGGATGAAGAGAATGGCCATAGTGACATTCAGCAGTGTACAGATTGGATTCAAATGGTGACTCCAGAGATCAGATAACTTCAGAAACAAGTAAAATTATAGGATGTTTGACATGCTTAACTTCATTACCAGTGATTAAAATATGAAACCCTGCTCTTAACACAGGAGTTTTTTTTGTTGCTGTACTTGCTTGGTTTTGTTTTTCCGAAGACTTGAATTTCAGTGCATCAACAGCTGTTTGATTTGTAGCTAAATTGTCTTCAGTTAAGTGTATAGACTTGTGCACTGGTGCTTCTACTCCCATATCTCTTTCCTACAGCTTCAGATAATGGTGGTGTTTCTGCTGTGCTGAGGATTTAGTTTGTGGCTTTAAAAGTCATCTTGTCCTCAGAAAATGAACCTCTCCTAACAAGATGATCAAAGCAGCATTTTTATGAAAATTGTTTGGTAATATAGTAGCAGAGAGGTAGCATTCTGTGCAGACTAAACTCATCTTAAACAGCGTGATCATTCAGTAGGAGTATGCACAGAACAGTAGTGTATACATAAATACAGTGGTACATAAACTAAGAATAACAACTCACAGGTACAACAGTATTACTTAAAATGACTACTAAAGACAGATTATGTCAGCTCTCATGGTCCAGTAACTTCAGTGCAAAAGGCAGATATGGTATTTGTCACTAGATGGGAGAAAAAAATAAGGCAGGTTTACATATTAGTTAACAATTCCAGTGACTTAAACTCCAGTTTTGGGTTACCCATGACTTTCAAATCTTTAATGTATTGAGACTGGTTATTGACTCAATTTTCAACATTTCAGCTAAAACAAGTGACTATAACACTGAGATAAAAAGTATTTTTGCTAAGTACCACATCAGAAAATTCAACTTCCAAGGTATAATTAAAAGCTCCTAAAATAACCTGTAAAAGGTGTGTTGTTTTTTTCTCCTCGCTTTTTTTTTTTGTTTGTTTTAGATGCAAATATATGAAGCCTGACAACATATCGTAGTTTTGGCTTCAGCATTCAACAAGAGACAATACTAACACCAGGAAAAAATCTCTTCAGTACTAATAGCTTTATGTGTCGTCTACCCACCTCAAATATTAACATAATTAAGAGAATCATAACATCTCTCTGATTCTGCCACTGATGCTACAAGTGGCATTTACTTTCTCTCTGTCACACATACACACACAGTATTTTAGATCAAGATTCTGTCATGCTGAAGAATACTTCACAATGTACCAGGTTCAACATATTAATGCCATTGTTTTCCAAAAATATTCCACAATTAAGTTTATAGAAAGAGAAGAGGCAGGGTGATCACATCAGATCACCCATGCTTACCATATTCCATCTTCAAACTTCACATGCTTCAAGGACTAAGACTCATTATGACTTGGTGTTGTTTATCTTAACCTGTACAACCACACTTTAGAACAAAGATCTAGTGTTTTTTATGAAATGAGTGTCAGTCAGTGTCCCCACAAAACAAAAGTTTCAACTTCTCTACTTAAATGTATCCTATTCCAATTTAATGCTGGAAGAATGAAGATTTAAAAACAAACAGCTCTCCTGTATTCAGGCTAGAAACACCAAAACACATGGATAAGGATAAAATGGCCTACAATTTCTGATCCTGCTTTCATTGTATACTTCTGTGCAAAAAGCAAATAGACTTCTGCATCATCAGAAAAATAATCTGAGTGCTTGAGGGAAAAACAATCAACAACAAAAAAGGAACACAAGAGGGTTTTGTCCATCTTCAACACAGAGAAGAAAACAAATATTGAGAAAACTCGATGAAATCCACCGCAAGAAAAGAAAACATTAACAGCAAACTGAATCTATCACTCAGGTATGTTACATCCAATGTAATTTGTTTTGACAATGGCAGGAAAATGGAATGAAACTAGGGGAAAGACTAAGGATCTATTACATTGATAGGAAACAGAGGCTGTAGCGTACACAAGAACAGCAAACTTCAAGGAGAGATTGTTTCTGCTGTTGTGGAAAGAGCATTGTGAAAGTAGAATGAGTGGTAGCAATCTTGAAGACACTTGAAGGATGAAACAAAAAAAGTTAAATAGTTAAAAGTTAAAAAAAAGTTAAAATATAGATAGAGGAAGGAAAAAGTGCAGGCGCATTGTTCTGAAAGAAGCTGTGAACATTGTTTACATCTGACAGTTTTACCTTACCTTTGTATGTCAGGCAGATGGTTGAACATTTAAAATCAGAAAGTCATGCTTTCCTCTTCGGCAATTCTCCACAAATAGCATTCAACCTATGCTTATTGATGTTCTTCTGGCTCTGAAACTTTCAGTGGATCTGTGGTAACAGATACAACGCTCCTACAATGCTGTACTTTATAGTAGTAATGCAAGTAGTGGAAAGTACAGCTTTGTATTACCTTTATCGATAGGCTAACTGAATTTCATCATTGTTTTCAATGCCATTGTATGTTTTTGGAAGTTACTAATAGGATAGAAAATTGATGTTCCTGTAACTTACACCTTCCCCCCCCCCCCCCCCCGTACAGTACGTTACTTTCAGTAAAGCCGTTTTATAGAATTTGAAATTATCAGAAACAGACCTTGTGAGCTCTAACTAGCATATTACTACCTACATCTGTTATCCAGAAATTAATACAGCAGTTTAAATTTGATTAAAGAAATCTTTCAGTCTTTAAAGTGAACTGTGAACAACAGAATTTCCTTAAATATTTTAAAATCACAGTACTTCTGGTGTGTTGTTTTTTTTTGTTTGTTTGTTTGTTTTACAACTCTAGTATCGATAAAGGAGTTAGTTCTGTAGTTATTTATATAAATAATTTCTTCCTCTCTACACAGCATAGCTAGGGATTTACAATAAATGTTAACTCACCAGTTTTAATACATTATCAAAAGATACTAAGTGGGTTATGTTTTCACCTCTGCTTTGATCCAAATACGTTCCTCAGACATATCAGGCAGTCTGGAGATGAGAGAAGTATTGTGTGCAAGAGCTAGATTAGTTCAGTTTTTGTTTATTTTCTTTTTTTTTTTTTAGACAGTGGGAATGTTGTTGGCTGTTTTCTTTTAATTGTCTTCAAGATCTCTAAAGATAAACAAAAGTGACCTTTATATTGCAAGTCTAGCTACAAAATAAATAGGACTCTAGAATTCCTAGTAGCAATCTATATGGGACAAGTCACAGTAAAGAAGTCCTAAAAAGTGGCAAAGAGGAACTTTATTTTTTTAATTATCATATGTCTAAGTAGATCAGTTATTATGGAGCTCTTGGTGTGCTTACAGTTCAAAGAAAGCATATCCTGAAGTGCCAGAATCTCTTTAGACCGGAGCTACCACCACCTAAAAGAGTTTATTCTTGCCCGTTACCTATTCATACCTATGAATTCTATGAACGAATAGGTAACATTTGGGTCTACGTAGCTGGAGGTAGCAGTATTTAATAGTTTCTTTTCCATCTTCGATGGAAAATGATAGAGTGACATTGAAAACAGTTCAAACTAATATTTGTCAGCAACTTCATGTGTAACAACAGAAGCTGTAGCAGAAGCATGCCACTAGTCACACACTTGACTGAAACTTGGGGAAAGATCTAATCAATAGGTTGCCTATTGAGATACAAATGACAAGAGTTCAGTTTTGACTTTTTTTTTTTAAAACCTGTCAAGCATGCCAAAAAGCTCTTACAGAGTTCAGCTTGAAGACCGTCATTAGCATATGCTCACATAAATCAGGATCTTTTTCTTTCCTGGCTTAGTTCCATTGATGAAATAATTGAGGTTGGCAGGGTTCTCTCTCTGACCTCTCCCTCCTCCTTGCCTCCCTCTCTGCCCCCCCCATCCAGTCCAGACTTAACACCCCTCACCTCCCAAGATAGCAATTATTTTCCAGTTTTTGGTAAACTGGACATAGTAAATGTTAGCCATTTGAAATCTGCAGAATTCTCATGGTCATCTTATCTAAGATGATACAATATTGATGTGTTCTCCCCCCCCACCCCAGCAGAGTGAAGACACAGGTCCAACTCTCTATTGCATAGAGAACTAATATTATATTAATCTAGTTCTTCACCTTTCTTCTTCAACTTCAATATTTTATCCCATGTTTTATTTTCCTTAAAAAACCAACAACAAAACTGTGTAACATGATCTTAATCTTTTAAATGCCTTAACTCTGTGTTACAGTTGCTCCCAAATGCATTTGAACTCATTTTCATTATGGAAACTTGATAGTGCCATGTCAGCAGCTTTGCCTGATTTCTTGTAGTACTGGGATTTAACTGATTTATTATTATAAGTTCTTTATGGTTTAGAAAATGCTGCTTTACAGCAGCACATCCTAAATAGGTTTGTCCAACAGTGCTCTCCCTCTCCTCCCTGGCTTCTCTGGCTCTTTTGTAAATTTTGTAAACTTACATCATGAATTTAGGAGGCTGATTTGACAAGAACAGGAAAAGTATGTATACAATCAACTGTGCTCAGTTTCTAGTAAATCTATGAGACGGACCAATTATGCAGAAGCTTTTTTTTTTGGTGGTGGTTTGAAAAAAAAAAAAAAAAACACACAAAACCCAACCATCTTCAGCTGGCTTCAACTTTTTTCTTAACTCACTATTCAAACACTGCAACACAGCACAGGGCATAGTCAACCATCAGAAAGTTATCTCATTTCCTCAAATATTTCAAAAGATTAGAATAGCTGAGTTCAAATAAGGAATGAGCTACAGAGTATTTTTCCTCTTCCTCTCCCCAGTAACTTTCAATGCTTTCAAATTCAAAAGGACTATGTCCTGCAAATCATTCATTGAAATAAGTTTTCTGGAAGCAACTGACTGGATTTGTCCAGAATCTTTTATGTTATCTGTTATTTTTTTTTGAAGTATACTCTTTAAAAAAAAAAAAAAAAGTAATTTTAGGAAAGTTGCTTTCTCCTATAATCTACTCTGCTCACACATAAAAACAAGCAACGTAATTGCAAAACAGGTAATAACAAAGGATCACAGCAATTCACTGTATAAGCTTTCTTTTAGCATTTTCCAAGAATAGATCTGATATTAAGAAACCTACTAACACATATTAGTTTTTTTTTATTATGAGTTTTGAATATTGACTTTGTAATATAATCAAAATAAACACAATGCCGAAAAAGATTGAAAAAAAAAAGATTTTTCTTTCTTTTGGATACTTTTATTTCCTATCAGTTTGACAATGCAACCATTCCTCCAACAAGGAGAATTTTCTTCCCGTGGGTAGTCTCATTAGAATAAATGCATAGAAAATGCTCACCAAGCACTTCTTTAAATTTAGCTAAACCCATTGGAACACACGCCAATTTAAATTAGCTTTTTAATGGAATTCAGTATTCAGCATAGCCAAAACCTTTGTGTTTAATACTTGGAGGAAAAAACAAAACACACAATGTCAGCCGATCATGATTGGTAAGGGTATCCTCAAGCTAACAAAGAAGCTGATATTGTTGCTAACAAAAGACTTAGTCATTACTGAGCATTTATTGTTACAGCAGCCAAGACATTGCTTTGCCACCTTACTTTGTACTTCTGACAAGTAGTGCTAGGAAGAATGGTTCCACACCAGGTTTTAAAGACAGGAATCTGCTTTGCCTGCAAGTGCATGAACACAAAGCCTATTATAGCTTTGTAAACTTATATCGTGATATTTTACTTAAGTTTATGCACATAAAACTGTGATACATATATGTACATTGGAGAGACTGCAAATTAAATCTAGTTTTCCTCTGACTACAAGCAGAGTATCACGACAAAAACAAAGCTGTTCAAGTGAAAAGTTATGTTTAACACTAACGCACTACAGTTCAGAAACTTCTATTTACATTACTAAAGGTTGAGATTAACACACACTACGTGCTTATGAACACATAAAAGGTACTGAAAAATATCATACCTAAAGTAATAACTATTTATAACAAGTTATGCTATACAAAAACACCTTGTAAAATGCCACAGAGGGTCCAGGCTATACAATAATTAGTACAACTATAAACTCAGGTCACAAAAGCAACGCTTTTCCTGAAAACTGTTAAAAAAACAAAACAAACAAACAAACAACAACAAAAAAACCAACACTTATTTCTGCCCTCTGTAGAACCCAGCAAGAATTAGATTCCAAATAAAAGTTACTGGCTTCCTTACAAGTCTTTCTGAATAGGATCAATATCAATAAATAAAGTACCATTCTTTAACTATCTTAAGGAGTCCAAGCATATTTATAAAAAAAAAAAATCTAAGTCAAGAAAACAATCTAAGAAATAGCACATAGGAGTTTTCTTAGCCCAATTCTAACTTTCCATATTTTTCAGTGTGAAGTCACTGTTTAAGAAAAGTTCCAGATTAAAAACCCTCAAGCTGAAGTTATCTACATAACCACAGATATGTACTACAGCAGCAGCAGCACTGTCAAACTTCTTAAAATGCACTCTGCTCTGAAGCCCAGAGCTTGTACATAGCTAAAAAAAAAAAAAAAGTGTGGCTTTAAAAAAAAAAAAAAATTCATATAGAAAGACCAAAAAGTGACTTCCATGAAGGACAGAGTCTACTTTCTAGAATCAAGATAGCTTC
Source organism: Netta rufina (assembly GCF_964035555.1). Classification (NCBI taxonomy): domain Eukaryota; kingdom Metazoa; phylum Chordata; class Aves; order Anseriformes; family Anatidae; genus Netta; species Netta rufina. Next base: position 56,037,308 of record NC_140124.1, read on the forward strand.
AGATCAAACATATTTATGCAAGCATGTACTTTTGCTTAAGCCTAAGTGTATGCACCTGTGCGGCTGTGTTGATTTTGAAGTCAGACACTTGAAAGTGTATTTTCAGGATTTGATCTTAAATTGTCAGTGTTGAAAGGTGCATTATTTTGCCTTTTTGTTTGCAAAGTTCAGAGTCCCCAGTTAATAAGCATCAATCTCCAGGGAAGACCAGAGGCTAAAAGGTACAAATGCAGAGATGCACAAGCCCAAACACTTACATGGAAATGAATATTTGTGGATCCAAACATTATTCACTCCTGGATTAGGTTCAGTTTCACTGGAAACTAACATCTAATGAGCCAGAAGCAAGTGGGAGACAACTTTTCACAAGTTGTGCTTTCTGCATACTAGACCTTGCAGGCAGCAGAGGTAATACAGAAAAACATCTTCAATTTATGGAAATTGTCACAACCATATCTTTCATGTGCTGGCACAAAGCCTGTCTATTCTATGTCTATTAAATCTTTAGACTACTCAAAAAAAAGTTGCTTTCCAGAGAAACATAAAACACTGTCTACAACCGTATCCCAAACTACACTGAGAATTCTGAAGTTTTGTATAACTTTCACTTTAAGAACTCTCCTGATATAAGTATCTTTTTGGTCATTAAAGAACAAAACTTTTAGTTATTTTATCAAAATAAACTTCCACATGGGTGAACCACAGCTTTGTGCAGTTTATTTATTTATTTTTATTTTTCAACCAGGACAAGCAAAATGAAAACTGAGAACATAACATTTCTTGCTTTACATCTACCTAACATATAAGTTAGCTTTTTATTATCTGCAGTTCTATACTTCCCAAAGGATTTCTGAAAGACTATAGCTCCTTTTGCCAATTATTGTAAACATACAGAGATGCTGTCTGACCATGTCTACTCATTTTTAAACTATTACTCTCATTATTTCCTTTTTGACATTTGAAGCATTCACTACACCAGAACCAAAATCATTCTGCAAATGCACAATTAAAAAGGAAATACTGAACCACGACTCGTTCACTAGTGCTGCAGATGGGTTTTGCCCTAAGACTAGTACTAAATCTGAAGTTTCCTAGCATTTAAGGATATTCTATGACTCACCTCATTAAAGAGACTGAATTCAGCTGTAAACTCAAAACAGAAGTGAAAGCCACCTACATCACAGAGGGGAGGAGCACAGAATATTTTAGGAGTGATTTACATCTTTATTTCAGCAGCTAGCAGTTCTGGCTAATCTCAGACACCATTCAGAATCACAAGCTGTAAGGAAATTCTGCAGGTCATTTTTTTCAGCCCCCTCACATTTCTGAGAAATTGGATCCAGTTTCATCACTCTCACAGTGGGGGAAAAAAAAAAAAAAAAAAAAAAAGCTAAGGAAGTGCTTATCTGCTCAGCTTTTACAGTTTAACATACCAAGTACATTGCAGAAGTATTTTAAAGAAGAATACAACCTAATGACGAATAAGACTCATGCTTTCGAATGTCACATTTTCTGATTCAACTTAAATAATGACGATAATTTAAGATGCTTTAAGTCTGTGACAATCATTAGAACTTCTATTTCTAAAGCATAGCTTTAAGTTTTTAGTTACTTTTATCAGATGAAATATCCCAGAATTGGTAAGGTTGAAAGGGACCTCTGTAGGTCACCTAGCCCAATCCTGCTGCTCAGAGACACCTAGAGTAGTCTGGACTACGTCCAGATAGCTTTTGAAGACTGACTACATTACGCTAGGCCTACTTGTCATTCAATATATGATTCAAGTATAAAATGAACATCAACAGTAAAAGATCAGGGGTGTCATTAAGCAGACAAAATCAAATGTATGTCTATAGAAAACCTGTACAAGTTTATAAAACTGAAAATTCAGCTTCGGTTCCATCACTTAAGCAAGCATTCACGGTTTCTTGTGGGGTCTCAGGATAGCCTGCACCTTATATTTGTTAGCTGAAAGGCAGTGACATTCAGCCATAAGTATAACTATTGTCATTGCTGAGCTTATTAAGTACATAATGCATTCTTGTTCACATACTTAAGGACCTGCACAACGTATTCATTATATCATGATGACACTAAGGTATTTGAATACTAAGCCATCTGGGAGCTAAAAAAAAAAACCAACTGATTTAGATATTGCTGTTTAAAATTTGACAGTTTAACACAAGCAGACAAGTGGTCCTCAGACTAAGAACAACAGATTAGAAAATTATCCTTTAGCATGGAATAGCTCTAGTAGACTACTGTGAAAACCACTTTTATTCAACTCTGCTTTCTCTTTAATAGCCTGTACAGACTGAAGAGAGGGTTCAGACACCAAGATAAGTTTTGTTTTCTGTCCACTTGGCATACTCTGTGATGGATTAAAATAGTTCTGCTCACACCTTTGGAAATAACATAATTATTTAATCTCTCTCTCATAAGCAGGATGAGTAAAAAACCATGCATTCCCTCTGATCAAGTCCGCATCCAAAATGTTGGTATATCTTTCCTGTTAAAAAAAGTTATTAAAATTAAAGACAACCACATTAACCCATATTTCTGCTAAAAATAAAAAGTTTTTCTTCCTGCACAAAACATGAAATTTTAAGGACTCTAACCTAAAAGCATGTTTAGAAGGTCTTATAATCCGGTTATAATGTATGTGAAATACAGTGTTAGCTAGGGACTGTAATTACCTTTTCTGTACTCTCCCCTCACACCCCTGGGAGGTCCAGATTTTGATCTAGCATAAACATTTACACTGATTTGGTGTTAGTGTTAATATTCCAATAAAGGTCATTAGACCTTCTGTCATGTTAACACAGCTATAGACTGTGGCTGTGAAAGCATTTGGTGTTAAATATATTCCCATAAATAAATAACCCCAGGTGTCTCTAAACATGTTGAAAAAAAGTTATAAAATTTTCTTTGACAGATTCCACACAGGGAAAAAGAGATTAGCAAACAGGCTTCTTCAGAATAGCACAGATGTTTATCTGTAAAGTTCTTTTCTTTAGGGTTTCAAAAACTCTTTGCCAGCAACTGCCTTCAATTTCTAAATATGCCCCCTCAATGCTTTATTTTATGATGTATTTTGATTTTTTTTTTTTTGTTAGTGACTATTATATCACATTTCTAAGAGTTTAGCTTATTTACAGCAAAGGAAGTATTTTCCTGTATTGATACTCCTTCAAGTCATTAGACTTCAACGTATAGATTAGCAACCTGTACCAAGTGCTAAGCCATGTTGACTTCAGTAGGAGTTACAACTCCATATGCCATATAGGTGATATTGGCTGTTGTAAGTGAATAGAACAATCGATCCAGATCTCTGGAGGTTGTCAGGCACTAGATGGGGTGATACTTAGCTGGACGTTCTGCTCAGCAACATGGAGGAATTGTTTGGGGACCTGATTATCACTGACACTCTTCTCTGTTCTGACCATAAAATAATGGAGTTCAAGATCCTAACAGCTTGTTGGCAAAGATACTGTTGCTCTTTGTCAGTTAGAACCTGTCTCTACGCAGAAGTCCTTGCTGTGCAACCATGTGCTGCACAACCATGTGTTGACCTCTCTACCCCTCCCCAAGTCTTTCCACTTAACTGGGAAAATTGAAGAGAAAAACAGAGGGGCCTCCATGCCCTTGACCCTCTCCCCTTCGAGCCGTTGTAGTCACTCATGATATGTTGACAATCTTGATATGTAGACAAGCTATATCCTTGGAACACACATGAACGATCAGCCAGGGGTAATGGTCCAATGGGTGGAAAAACTGTAGCAGTTTTCCTGTAACACCCTGGATCCAAGTGCCAGGTAAGCTCTAAATTTCCAGATTATTCCTGTCACAGGGTGACTGTCTCCTTCTCCCACAGGAGTTTCCAGTAATTCCATCCTTCTTTTCTTCTTCACGTGGATACTTGGTTGATGTTCAGCTCTCTGTGACACCTGCCCCAGGAGGAGGCAGTGAGCAGAAACATTGACCAGATATAACCCCAGCTATGTAGAGCTACAGAGAAACACCTTGTACCTATGTAGTTATGAAATAGTTCTTTAGCTCTGTCCGCAGATATATTAAATATCTGAAGTCTCTTGCAGCTATAGAGTTAGTTCTCCAACTCACTTGTGCTTCCTTTCACAATTAATTTTGGATATTCTCAGGAGATGAAAACATTTTCTCATGCAAGCTAAATCCATGTGCTGTACCAACTTCCTTTAATATCAAGAGGAACCATGTATATGAAAAGACTGCATTTCTCAAACAGTAGGTGACTTCTTGATGCCCAGAGAAATGCAAGTCACACTTTACAGTTAACATACTAGTCTTTTGATTATTTTCAACTAAAAAGGAACTGAATGAACACTTTTAAAGTCTTTAAAGTCAGTAAAGTCTTTAAAGACAGTAGGTAAATTGATATTTTAAATTCCTTTCTCAAAAGCAAACAACGGAAATAAGGCAATAGAATATCACAAGTTGAAAGGGACCCACAAGGATCATTGAGTACAACTCCTAGCTATGCATAGGACCACCCAAAAAGCAGACCATGTGTCTGAGAGCATTGTCCAAATGCTTCTTGAACTCTGGCAGGCTCAGCGCTGTGACCACTGCCCTGGGGAGCCAGTTCCAGTGCCCAACCACCCTCTCAGCGAAGAACCTTTTCCTGATATCCAACCTGAACATCCCCTGTCACAGCCCTATGTCATTCCTTCAGGTCCTATTGCTGGTCACCAGAGAGAAGAGACCAGAACTGCCCCCTGCAGTCCCCCTTGTGAGGAAGCTGCAGGCCACCATGAGCTCTCCTCTCAGTCTCCTCTCTAAGCTGAACAGACCAAGTAACATCAGTCACTCCTCATAAGTTTTGCCCTCTAGACCTTTCACCATCTTTGTTGCATTCCTTTAGAGAGTCTCTCTACTAGTTTTATGTTCTTTTTGTACTGTGGAACCCAAAACCACACTGAGTACTCAAGGTGAGGCTGCACCAGCGCACAGTGGAACCCCCTGACTTGCTAGCAATGCTGAGCCTGATGCACCCCAGAATCCAGTCATTTTGTCTGCCAGGACACACTGCTGACTCATGTTCAACTTGCTGTTTACTAGAATTCCCAGATCCCTTTCTGCAGGGTTGCTCCCCAGCCTCTCATGAGGCAGTCTGTACATACAGCCAAGGCTGTCCCTTCCCAGGTGGACAATCCAGCACTTGCACCAAAAGTATCTTTTCAGTGATTCAAACACTACAAAAGCAGATTTATGCATAATGTACATTGTGTAATTAAACTGAATTTGCATAGGGTATAAACGTTTAAATAAATGGTTAGTGGTTACCAGATTACTTAGTTTGGATATTCTTAGTTTAGGTATTTAAAGAAAAGAAAAAAAGAAAGAAAACAATAAAACAGAATTACTTTCAATTGAAGCAGCAGCTATTTGGTCCAAGGCTAAGTTTTCTGTTAAAAGTCAAAACATGCTTTCAATTAGATCTTTGCAACTCCACTGATATTCACTGAGGCTTAAGATACAGTCCACTGCAGAATATAATTAAGAGGCTACATGCAACGGGTCTGCATTCCACCTTTCCCATCAGTTTATTTTTGTTTGTTTGTAATCATCGTTACAGTAAGCAGTTTCTCCTTTATTCCCCTGAATTTGATAACTCCAGGAATAAGAAAGTGAGACTGGTGAGAACTGATGACGAGTTCTACCAGAATGATTGGATTTTAAAAGATACTCATAATGCCTCTCCAATTGTACCAAAGATCTTCCAGTTTCGTGTAGGAAATGATTTTTCTTAGAGATGTTCAGCTCTGTCACTAGTGTTTGTATTTTCAGTCTCACTGCTTTCATAAGACTTTCATATGCATTTAGTTACTATACCTGTAGGGCATATTTGCATTATGTGATGTATTTACATCTATATCTAAGTTAGGATTCTATGTATAATATGGTTTCTGTTTCTTATCTGTGATTCCTTCTCTAGACAAACAGCTCAATGGCTTGATGTAGACAAAATAAGCATCTATACCAAGACAGAAGTTCTGTGAACATGAAACACGTCAGGGGATTAACATATGTAGGGAAGCCTCATGACCTACCAAAATTTGAATCTCAGACTACAAGAGTGAAGAGAGGTGATCAAAATCCTCTAGTTGCTATGGAAAGAGGGCATACTCACTCATCTTATTAAAATTCATGGAAATTGAAAATATCTGAAAGCCCAGGAGGGGTGGGGTCAGAAAAATCTATTTCACAGAAACGGGAAACTTACTCTAAATTCACCTTGAAAGCACTTTCCCCATCACAGACTTCCTGAGAGACTTTTGGTTTCTCTCCTACTTAGGGGATAATTATAGTGGTTTTTTTTGTTTGTTTGTTTTGTTTTTCCCCTCCTCCTTCCATGACTAATGCATACAGAAGGGGATCACTTCAGCATTTTATGCAGATTATCACACTTTGTTCTTACCTATATCTTTGCTGGAAATTACTTCGCCTTTGTTCACTCTCCAACTTACCTAGCAGTCTTTATTTTTTATTTCTACTTTCCATAATTTATCATCTGTCTCTGTCATTTGATATCATAACTTTCAGTATTAAGAGTTGTTGAACTCCGCACTTCTATTTTCATTTTTTCCCTTTAATTTTAAATTTACTACTATCAGGAAGCAACAACACTTGTGCATAGGGCTGATAGAAGACAGACATTAAATGCAGACATTAAATGAAAGGCTATATAGTACCTTTTTCTTGCAGATAAGAATTCTAAAAGGTACGAATCTGAAAGACTAATTATTACTTAAAAGGATTCTAAATGTATCTTAAAATTTTGGGATCATCACAGTCACCTCAGTCAGGAAGAATATAACTTCATGTGTTTAAGTATGCTGAATACTTTGCTTATGTGGTTTGATCTGGCCCTCACACTGCTTGTACAAAATTACACTATAAGGAAGATGCAATGGGAATTTCTTCACCACCTTATTTCCACAACAGGCAAATCTGTCTCATAACACTACTACAATTGTTCAGCAGTATTGCTTTGGGCTCAGAGGCACCTACACCGTTTTTGAAGCTATTAATAATCAAACTATTGTAAAAGGCTAATCAGAGGAACACTATTTAAGAATAGGAAAAATTTTGTTTAGAAAAATTAGAGTCAAGACCTCAGTGTTTTTTATTTTTTTATTTTTTTAATTTTTATTTTCTTCTGATAGTAGTTCAGCTGTATTCTTAAAAAGAAAGCTAGGATCATCTGTCTTCCTAGAATAGGGCTAAAATTGCAGGACACGAACAGCAGCAACAGGCTTGCAAAATATAACCACATGATATAGCATTTCAAATAGGAGTAGCAGATTTCTGCATAACTCATCACACGCTTTTGCAAGTCATATTGATGGCTTGTAACACACCATCAGTTTTCCATCTGAATTCACTAGACATCTGTAATTACTATTCAATAGCAAAATGAACCATTTTCTCATGGAAAAGCTTTCAATATTTCTGTATTAAGAGACAATACAAGAATAAAGACTTCCTATAAAGCCCTTAGAAATGGGGGCTGCTTTGGAAACTGTCACAGCTGTGACTAAATCACCCAAATCCTGTATTGCTGAAAGATTTTCTCTTGAAGGTATTAAGAACAGACTTTTCCTCAGCATAACTGTCCTGCTTTATATATTGTTCACTCAGCCAGCTGCATAGGCCTCTTTTGCATTCTCCTGAGTGAAATTCTTCAGGATTTTAATAGATGTAGAAAAGCTTTATTCAAGAACTACTAAGATAATACAAACACTAAAGGCTACAAGCATTTTTACTTACATAAAGGGGTTGAAAGAGAGATATTTTCTATTCATCAAGTTTAAGCATGAGCTTTGTTTCCTCCCCTCCCTAGATGAGCAAGATCCACATAACCTGTTCCTGAAGAGTCTAAAGCAGCACCTGATGTTTTTCTCTTTGCTCCTGCTCCTCCTTCCTTACCCCCCCCCCATTATTTTTCTTTCAGAAACTTGTGTGCCACACAGAGGAGGTTTTTTTTTTTTTTTCAGTAAATCAATACTCTAATAAAAGATGGCTGCCTGTATGTACTCCACATATGAAGCAGGATTCTGTTATACAGATAAAGCCATTCACCTTATGCTCAGTATTTGATGTTCATTTTTAATAATAAACCATAATAAAAAACACACAACCAATATAAATCTAAGCCACAGCAACATTCAGTCTTTTCTGATTTGACAGTACTTCTCTGATGACATAAAATAGCTAATTTATTTAATTTGTTTTCAGAAAGAATTATACTATTTTGCTGTTCTCTAAGTATACTTTTGAAAAACAACAACCATCTGAAAGAACTAGGAACAGACATTTTAAGTTATAGTTTTTTTGTTGTTGCTGTTTGTTGTTTTTTTTCCCCCCCCCCAGAAAAATGGAAAACTACTGGTTTCATTCAGAATGAAATTAGCGGCTTAACCATGGAAAAAAAAATAAAAAAACAAACTAAATTATATACTTTTTCTGAAGTTATTATAGCATAAAAATCCCTGTAACATCAATATAGAAAACAATATATATGTTAAAACATCATTCCCAAGCATATACAAACATTAAAAATAAGTTACCTTCCAAAATAATATGTACAAGAGCAGAAGTTTCAAAGTTATTTTTGTATCTCATATTTACTCTGTAAAATTAGCAAAAGGAAACAGAATAAAAAAGGGAAGAGAAAAAAAAGGAGACCAGTTGTGGAATGCCATTTACCAAAATTAAATAAATAAATTACTGTGCGTGTTTTGATAACTGCCTTCAGCTCAAGTAAACTTTGTACAGTAGATAGGAATCCTATGAGCAGCTACAACGTAAATTATCATGCTTTGAGCTAATCTATACTCTGTCCTCAAAAATACAACACTAACAAGTTATAATAGGTGCACAGTTCCTAAAAATGCAATCAGTCAACATCATTGCAGCATACACTTGCATTGTACACTAAAGACTTACCCAGATATTTCCATCCTGGTGATATGGTTTCCAGTTTCTCCCCGTATCACTGTAGAGCATCCGATACTGAGTGACCCAGTCAGAACTGCTATACCTGCCTTGAGTCGCGATAGCAGTGATCTGCTTCCTATTCCCAAAATCCACCTGCAGCCACTGATAATGATCACTGTCTGATGGAGACCAACCTCCTGCACCTGTTGGGTTGAAACAGAAAAGAGATGTAGATCTCGAACACTTGCTTTGAAGTGAACACATAGTGAAGATGTTGATTGCTAGAAGACAGCCCAGCTGAGAGGAATATAGATACAAAAGAAATATGATTATATTTTTTAATGCATGTTTAGTATAGGATTCAAATGCATTAACTCTGTTGCCTTAATCATTTTATGATGTAATTATAGTGATTTAATGGGCTGCCTGGAATGTCTTTACAATGCTTTAATTACAATTTATTAGTTTTTGCCAAATTATAATTGTTCAAAGGTTGACCAATTTGCCATGAAATTCTTTTTCAGAGTCAGTTGACACAAATCAGTAACAATCTCTTGGCTTCATAAACACTTTCAGTAGCATTTCATATTAAAGAGATAATGCAGATAAAATAGGATGAAACAATATCCAGCCTTTTGCTTCCCTATGTTTTGCTATAGTGTACAGACTGAAATATCTTAAATAGAATTGAAATAGGAGCAGGTATTGCAGGGCTGGATCCAGTTTTGGGTATGCAGGCTGTCACAGATAACATTGACAGATGCCTCATATAAATGTTATTGCTTTTTATGGGTCTGTGAATTAATTTGATAGTAATTCTGTTAACATTCTTCTCAGGTACTAGACTACATCACATAGTTGTAAGTAAAGATGGACAATGATGCAGAGACAAATGTAATATTATGACATTAATGTAATTTCTTATTCTTCTGAAGTAAAGAATGTCAAGGGAGAAATCATAATTGGATACCAAAAATTATAAAAATTCTAAGAGTGAAATTATAAAGAAATATTTACCATAGTCATAAAAATTAGGGAACAGGTGAAATTACAAAAATAAAATGAAATACTGAGAAAAACTGGAGAATCATTCTCTTTATAGTCATAGTGGGCATTAAGACAGAAAACAAAAACATTAAACTTGTAGAGATTGTGGTATTTTTTTTGCTTTTAATTTTGAACCAAATAGGTGGCCAGGCATACTGTAGGCTAGTCTATGAGGTGATTTTAATTGCTTTTAATTTCACTTACAGATATCAGTTGACAACACAAACCTAGCCTTATCATCAAGCAATGAACTCTTGTTACACAGGTTTATATACTCCCATCATTAGGCGGCAGCATTGCTTCAATCTCAGGCATTTCTAAAACATTCAGCTGCTACAGCTGTTAATATTTGCAGGTCATAGGACATTTTAAAGTTGTGGTATTAATAGGATCATTTGATGTCATAAGTTGCCTTTCATTGTAAATAAAGTGGAGTACTAATGAACATTTTTTATTTTTATTTTTATTTTTTAAGATTTAAAATAGATTTTTTGTCCCTGTACTAGAAATAATTATTTCCCAGAAATATTCCCTGACAATTCCAACACTTCCACCCAATTTACGTATCTTAGAGTGATGGCATGCAAATGATCAGATTTGCATCCTGTACCTCTGAAAAATAGCCCATTGATTGCTCCAGAAAATAAGATCCAAAGATAAACTTTCCAAGTTTTCTATTATGAGGTACAAATACCAGCTTTCAAAATTTGTGACAGAACTGATGAATCCATCTATAAAATGTCCTTCAACAACGTAACTGTTGAAACTGGATGACATACTGTAACTGTAAGGAGGCTAAAATGGGCTACATGTTTCATATGCTGTTTTATGTATGCAAGAGATTTTGTTATATAGATTTACATTCAAACTTTTTGATTTTTGATTTTGATATGCAACCTTAAGAGAGAGAGAAGGAAAAAAAAAATGCGTAGCTATAATTAGACTGTTAAAACTATAAAGCAATACAATATAATTTCCCAGAGAGGCTGAGCAGTCTCCTGTGATTCTGTGATTCTGTGTAATTATTTCTTCAATATATTTATATTAGTAAGATGAGATTTTTCTCTGCAACTGAAAAACCTTTGTAAACTTTGTAAAACATGCTTTGTAAACTATAACTAGGTTTCAGAAAGTATTCACCTATGAATCCATTGAAAAGTTTTGAAAATTTGGTCTAACATTAAATTTCCTTTTTATTTTTTTTCTTTTTTTTTTTTTAATATATATATATATATATGTATATCTAAGAAGAAGCAAAAAACTTTTCTTCACATCATGCCTAATGAAAGTTAAGGGATATATGATGCAATAACCACACCTATGATGTGAAAAGAGACGGAAACATTAGTATTTCAAGATGGATTATGTTATAACCATTGCTAATAAGCGAGAGACAAGACTTTTGGTCAATATTACAGAGAGAAGCAAACAATATCCCTTGCTTGGCCAAGCTTGCCTGTGAAGGGAATGGTCATCACTGGAAATACTTTGCAGGAATCAGTTAAAAGCTTTCTCTTCCTGTTTGATTCATCAAGCTGTGTAACCTGGGGAGCCGATTACTTTCTTCATTTGGTTTGTGCTGTGTAACCTCTATTGATTCAAGGATTAATAAAGGTACCTGTTCCTTTTTCAGTTGTGTGCTCTAGAATAAGTTACAAGAAAGCTGGATTATATAAAATACTACCCCCTGTGAGAACTTTGCATAGGCACTGAATTCATCAAAGGATTTCAAATACACTTTTTTTCTCCACTCAATCTAATCAGATGCATCAACCATAAAAATCTCACATCCCCAGAAATGTGCACATACTTACTGCTCATCATCATTAAATATTTTGCTGAATAAAAATAGCTTCCTCACTGGAATGAAAGGAACCAACCTGATACTGGACACAGAACAGAGGAGTGTCTGACAAATGAAATATTTAACATACTTTTATTTAAAAAGGAGTACTGAATTTGGAGATCAAACCTGATTTTCATAATATCACATTATTTTAGAAATACATTTATTTTTATAGCCAATATATTATGACAGAATAATGAACTATCTTTCAGGAATTACTCAAATAACCAGCATGTTTTTCAATTTTCAGTGAGAGTTACCTTGCACCAAAACTGCAATAGTAAAATAAATTTGTTGAATAAATGCTATTCACAGTATTAATCTTCATAACTTGGTGTAAACTCCTTATTTTTAATGCTTTTTGGTTATATTCTGAATTATACAATGTTCTTTCTTTTTATTTTTATTATGGTGGAAAAAAAAGACATTCGTTTTATGATATGATACTCCATTTTACCTTCTGTATTGCCTTTAATGCAAAAAGCTACTAAATACTGTGACATCAATGTGAATTATGAATTAGAAACATATGAGAATTACAAATTATTTTAAAGTGACAAAACATTCATATAACAGAGTTTACTTTCATTAAATAGGCAAGGAGCACATATCAGGTTCTTTGGTAGTAGAGCTGCAATAAATGAAAATACAGACAATAATTTTTCCTATTTTTATTTTTATGGTATTTCAGAATTTCATGTGATTAAACACGTTCACTCATTCAGTGGCAAAAATAACTGACTGAGTGACATTAACTGAGAGTCACTGAATACTATTATTTATACCGTATAGCACTCTACATCATAAACAGGGCAACTAATTTTGACTTGAACAAGAATGACTGTATATGACCCTTCGAGATCAGGTATCAGAGAACTATACGTTCAATGTAAGTGGTCCACATATCTTTATGCATCCAAGAAACTTCCATGCACAGAAAAGCATAAGTCTTAAGTAGCAAAGCCAGCCAGAGCATGCCTGTGGATAAAAAAGGCTATGAAAAATTTTGTTACGTTTTATTTCAAAAATGCTACAGAAAGTCATTTGATCTCAAATGACTGCAGACTGACCAATGTGCAATGAGCCTATTACTGAAAAACATATTCAGCGATACAGAAGATGCATACAACTATATTCAGAATGTTAAGAACTTGTATAACTTGAATCTTTTCATATTTTTTCCTCATTTATAGACAATTACTAAAAAATAACTAACATCTTTAAAACAAGAGTTAAAGCTCAAGGATTTAAAATATTTAATGATGAAAACCCCAATGGCTTTCATGTTTTTATTGGATTTTATTCCACGAGTTCATTCTGTGGATATGAAAACAACATGAACATAGCCTCTCTCTAAATGACACATGCTATATTTTGCATGTGTCATTTAGACATATAGCATGTGTCAAAATAGAGCATATATAAATAAAGTATTCAACTCAATGTGGGTCTATTTTTGTAAAATTTTATGACTAACATCATTGTATAATTTCTTTCCTTTAATTAATTATACATTTCAACTCCCTATTCAAATCTGAGTGAGCTAGCTCCCATTTTCTGCACACTAAGAAAAGCTACATGATGAGTTAACCTTACCTTCATATTTCCCCATGATAAATTATCAGTAACTATCAAATTCAAGGGAGGCTTACAGATTTAAAATTTTATCTCAACTGTCATATCCTACTGAGCTTCAAGATCTATAAGAATGGACACTGATGTTATTTGAAACTCTCTGTCTGATCCATTTCAGTTAGAAATCTTTTTTCTTGTGGTATCTTGGCACTTCCATCTTCACTCATGGCCAAAACTGGAAAGATTAATTTTCCCTAGAAGAACCCACTCTTGTTTCAGTTGCACTTGTTTATCATTCCCTATTTCAAATCACAATATAATATCAGTATTGCAGTAAGTCTAGTTTTCTACTTTTTTTTTTTTTTTTTTTTTTTTTTTAATCAATAATAGAAGGCTTCAATGATATAAGTGCAAAAAGGAAAAGATCCTTAATAAGAAATTTGACTAGAAAACAAGATATGAAAAAAGTATAGATCAAAGATTTAGGATTTGTGGTAGTTATAATTCCAAGGTTTACTTTACGTAATCTTAGAAAACTTCTATGGCTTTTCAGCAAGGAAATCAAAGATATGTCTTTTTAATAATTATAAAATATTAAACATTCTGAAACATTCTTTGAGTTTGAATCTGCTTACTTGTAAGGGAAAAACACAGACTAATCTTCCAATGAGAAATAACACTTTCTAGGCCAATATAATATTGTCAATTGCTATTTTCCTTCCTATGACACTGTCTGCCATTCTTCTATAAAGGATAAATCAAGAGAAAAAGGAAAACTTTGAAGTACTGAGATCATTCATTCACTGCATTTCAGAGAAAATATGGACAGTCTTTTTCTACAATAAAAACAATATAAAAATATATATAAAAAACTTAAAAACTATATGAATCTACCTGCAGATTTAGTCAACTTTATGTTTAAGCAGGATATAAATGACACTTTCCACTTTTGGTTTGTCATTTTATCATTTTAGATAAATATTGTCTAAATATTAGTAGTATATTATATTAATATAACATATTATCATATTAATAGATAATATTGTCTAAATATCTATTATTAGATAAATTTTTATCTAATGAAACATTTCACTTTACACATAGCAAACAGCATTACAGCATTTAGCGGGTCTTGTAACACTTAGAAATCTAAATACAGAAGTTGTGTAGCTAAATTTGGATTTGCAATCCAATCCCTCTTTTCAAGTTAGAAATTAAATGTTTTTAATATGTTCTCCTTTCCAGCACAAAACAACAGTGATGGAATTGCAAACAAGGACATAAACAACCCTGATAATGTTGCAAATAATGAGCTTTCTGCTTTGGAAGATACCTATGTTGACATTTAGAAAGCAGCAAATACTGAGAAAATTATAGACAACCTCTATTTTAAATTACCTATATTTATTCTGAAAAGCAAACAACCAACCAAACAAACAGAAAAGTATCATGGAAAACAAGAAACAAGACAGAAATTACAACAAATAGATTTCTACATCTCTAGAATTCATTATTAGAATTTACCCCAAATCAGACCCTATTTACTAAAAAATGGCATATTAGAGACAAGTTTGATCTAATTCCCCATAGTAATTTCAAAAGTAACTTACCAGAATTGCAACAAGAATTGGGCTCAAATAAGCTTTCAAGCTGTAAATTTCCTACAAAACATATCTGATGAAATTCATTTGCAAGGTTAGAACGATCCAATATTAATTCCCCCAATTATCCTTCCATCATAACAGTAGAAAGTTGTAAGTTTACAGAGAGGTCAGTGTCAGCTTTAATCTTCACTTCTGAAAGCCTGACATAGCACACCAGCCTATGAAGTATACTTTACTATTTGTCGGAAATATTTCTACTGATTTTTGGTAGCAGTTACCAGTCTCTTCCCTTGGTGCGGCTAACACTCTCTGATAAAGTATGTAACCTTATTAATTAATTAATTAATTAATTTGCTGGGGGGGGAGGGGGATATTTGAATTAGTAATTCACATCAGCAGATGTTTTTGGCAGACTCATATTAAAAATCTTTCCCTCCCCTAAAAAATAGTCAAGGAGAAAAATATTCCTTATTATATTTCTTAAAATTGTTTAATTTTCATTTTAAAACCTGAAAGTTAAGAGCAAAAATAAGCCAACGGATAACAGTATTTATCTGGATACAGTCCACAAAGTTCTTTTTTTAAAAGAACATTAAAATCACTTTTTTTTTTTTTTTTAATCCCGAAAGATCTTTCTTACAGTAAATGCAATTAAAATAAATCCCTTGATGTAGTGTCTGCTTCTTAATACTCACTGCTTCCTAGTATATCTTAACTGAGCACAAACCACATATGAGTGATCAGTCTGCCCTAAGGAACAGTATTGATATCTAACAATGAAAATGATGCAAAAGAGATCTCATAGTTGTCATTCACAGGTGTCAGACTCAAAAAGGGGTAAAAATCATAAGCCTGAGGAGTCTTATATGATGAATCCACTGTTGGGGAACAAACACTGAGCAGCTTTGGTTATTTTAATGAACACATCACTTTAAACTATGCCTTTCCCATCTGTTCTGCTTTCTAATTACATATGCAAAAAGAAGTTCATTCACAATTGCATCCTAATGGAATCTTAAACAAAACTTGTACAAGATTTAAATATGCTGTGCACATCATCTGTATTCAAGGCATCAAGCAGCTTATTCTCCATGAGGTATTTTCTTGTTTTCCAGACAGAAAGTTGAGGCATGGCAATGGATCACTGCACCTGCCATGCAAACCACTTGCATACAAAATAACCACAGTGGCATACAAGAGACAAGGAAGAGAGTACAAAAATCTCCCTTTCCTCACAACCCCTTTTCAAGCAAGAGGACGCAAATCTTTCATCGCATGTTTATGTACTGCAGCACTGGGGTTTTCCTAACAACTCAGGTCATATCCCTGGCAAGAACTAGCAAGGGTACAGCTAATGGATAGTAGACATTCCTACTGCAGTGCCCTTCCTAGGCAAATAAGCCCTGATTAACATATTCTTATCCAAGATTTTACTAACAATCAGATCAGGAGCTGCTGTAACTAAGGAAGTTTTACTGACTGTGGTTGAATAGCATTTACAGCACTTTGAAACCTAGATTCAAGCTCATTACTACATCACTGGTAGTTCCTTGTAAGCGTTGTTATTTCTCCTTTGTAGAGATGACAGTCAGAGAAAAAGGAATTAAGGTATACACCTGATCTATACCATTTCCAATAGCGATGAGATGGCTGAACATTTTATGGTCAGCTAAATGGTTCTATTCCCATTAGTGCAGTCCGTAAAGTGATGGAAGGCAAAGTTAAAATTCTGTAAGTTAAATTGTGACATTTTGGCTCATTTTGATTAATATATTTTCCCCTCAAATGACTGTACATGTAGCATGATTACATACTGTTATTCAGTCTTAGATAAGTGACAAGTGTTCAATGCTAAAAGATAAAAACCGAAACTCCTGTCTTGCAGAGACTTGCCAAGTGAGATGCTGTAGTGAATATAGTTTCTGCCAGTGTGTTTTAGTGTACGTCAGTGTTCCAGTGATGTGCAAGCAACACTGCCTTGAAATGCTTACTGTGACTAACAAGTAAAAGCCACATGATTATTTCATTAAAGCACTTTTTTTTTTTTTTTTTAATCTCTTGGTCCATGTCTCACACAGAAAACATTTTTCATATCAAGGGCTTCTCAATTGAAATACCCTGCCCAGCAAATACAACTAGCAGACCTTGTTTTGACCATCTCCTGTGATGACTGCCAATAGTCAAACTTTTCCTGCAGCTATTGATGTTCGTAAAACCTATTCAGGTTCTGCTCCTGGCCTGCTACAGAACCTGAATATTGTTCACTTTTTTCTCTTTCACTTTTCATATATTTCTATAGAAATATATTTTCTATATTTCTATATTTCACAAAAAAACAGCTAGAGGGAGCTACACTATTTTCTTATTTGTGCCATCGCTGCACTACCACTGGCCCAGATGTAAGGACAGTAATATTGAATAAAGGACTGGGTTCTTCCCACTTGCTTCATTTATTAGTCATCATTTCCAAAGACTTCTGTGAGATAGAATTTGTTTGTGGTATTACAGCACTCTGTCATCATCAGTGCCATGCATGAATACAAGTTATTGGTATTCATTTAATTTGTCTTAGTAAATGTGCTTCCTCCACCCGATTTTCCTTCAAGAAGCATGAGCAGAGAGCTGTGAAGGTATTGTTTGATGACTTTTAAAATCAAGTATACAGATGATCCAAGAGTTTTGAAGGTTTTTCCGCTTTTGACAGGTCTGACAAAACAATTATTTTTTCCATCAAGGCTATTACAGATTGCTATCAGTATGATCAATGCATGTATTGCAAACAGATTCTTATCCTTCCTCTTATTCTTATCCTTCATTAAGAGAATATGTTTTACTTTTAAAATTATCTACTGAGGTACTGCATTTATTTTGACAAAAGCTCACATTATGCCATTGTTTTTGCTAATAGCAAAATATTTATTGATATCATATGCAGAGTTGCATCAAAATGGGTACAGAACAGTTTTATTCATTATTTTAATTTACAAAATAACATGCTAATTTCAATATAGTACTATACTACAGCAGAATTCAACATTTTAGGGTGATGATTTGCCTGAAGATTATGGTAAACTACTGATAACTATTGACTATACTCTAATGAGTAGCCTTCCCAAGCTGAAATTAATCTCTCTGCATAGTTTCCATGCTCTCCAGAGTATAGATGAAAATACTAGCTGACTTGTTCTGAATGCATTTTTTCTACACTTTCAGTCATGACTGCTGAGTACAGCACTGCTGAGAAGAAAAAGCACATTTGCATGCCTGGACTAATTCGGTGTACTCACTCTCCCTGCCCAAAATGAAAACAACAAACAATAAAAACCACCCCAAACAGCTAGACTGTAGATTGTTCCTAAATGACTACTGTTTGTGCAGAGCAGTAGCTGGTAGATAAAGACACAGCCACATCTACAAAAGAAGCATCAAGATACAAATCATCTAACTTGGCAGAAGCATTGCCCAGGAAAGCAAAGACTTAAGTGAGCACAAAAATATCTTTGTTTGCTTTACTTTGTCTATCTGTATGCCACTGTAACATATCATTTGCCTCACATAGACAACTGTGAAAATAAACATCACTTTGAAACTTCATGGAAAACCCTGTTACGTTGAAGTTAATTTCTACTTCGCCATACACATACTACCTGGAGTTCTATCACTGTAGAACTGACTGCTCTATTCTTGTAAAGATTACATCCTTCTCTCCTGAATAAAGCTTATAACTTTTTCTGTATGCTGGACCAAGCAAATATTCATAACAAACTTCAAGACAATTTCCGCTTGCTGATCCTACATAGGAAAGTGCTGTTGTAGCTCAAGAGAAATTGTCCTGGGACATCTATGCAACTGTAAGACAATTTCTCCATAACGTCTGTGTTCTCTCAATTCACTTTTCTATGGGGAAAAAAAAAAAACAAAAAACAAAAACAAAATCAAAAAACAAACAAACAAAAAAAAACATAGTCACAGAAAAAAAAATCCTTCTCTATATTCAGCCACATGGATACCTTTCCTAATGAAGACAGTAATGAAGACAGTAAAAGCAGTCTTGATGGCATAAACCCAGAAAATGAGTATCCACTAAAAACTTGTACTGAGAGAACTGGTGGAGGAGCTGGCCAAGCCGCTTTCCGTCATTTATCAGCGGTCCTGGATATCAGGGGAGGTCCCAGTTGACTGGCAGCTAGCAAACGTGACACCCATTTACAAGGGCCAGAGGGTAGACCCAGGGAACTATAGGCCTGTTAGTTTGACCTCAGTACCAGGGAAGCTCATGGAGCAGATTATCTTGAGTGTCATCACACGGCACTTGCAGGGCAACCAGGCGATCAGGCCCAGTCAGCATGGGTTTATAAAAGGCAGGTCCTGCTTGACGAATCTGATCTTCTTCTATGATAAAGTGACACGCTTGGTGGATAAGGGAAAGGCTGTGGATGTGGTCTACCTTGATTTCAGTAAGGCCTTTCACACAGTTCCCCACAACATTCTCCTCAAGAAACTGTCAGCTCATGGCTTTGACTGGTATACGCTTTGATGGGTTAAAAACTGGCTGGATAGCCAGGCCCAAAGAGTCGTGGTGAATGGAGCCGGTCACTAGTGGCATCCCCCAGGGCTCGGTACTGGGGCCAGTCCTCTTTAATATCTTTATTGATGACCTGGATGAGTGGATAGAGTGCACCCTCAGTAAGTTTGCAGATGACACCAAGTTAGGTGCATGTGTTGACCTGCTCAAGGGTAGGAAGGCTCTGCAGGAGGATCTGGATAGGCTGCACCGATGGGCTGAGGCCAACTGTATGAAGTTCAACAAGAACAAGTGCTGGGTCCTGCACCTGGGGCACAACAACCCCAAGCAGAGCTACAGGCTGGGAGATGAGTAGCTGAAAAGCTGCCTGGCAGAGAAGGACCTGGGAGTATTGGTGGATAGTCGGCTGAATATGAGCCAGCAGTGTGCTAAGGTGGCCAAAAAGGCCAACAGCATCCTGGCTTGTATAAGAAGCAGTGTGTCCAGCAGGTCTAGGGAAGTGATTGTCCCCCTGTACTCGGCTCTGGTGAGGCCGCACCTCAAGTACTGTGTCCAGTTTTGGGCGCCTCACTACAAGAAGGACATGGAGGTGCTCAAGAGAGTCCAGAGAAGGGTGACGAAGCTGGTGAGGGGTCTGGAGAACAAGTCTTATGAAGAGCAGTTGAGGGAGCTGGGCTTGTTCAGCCTGGAGAAAAGGAGGCTCAGGGGCAACCTTATTGCTCTCTATAGGTACATTAAAGGAGGCTGTAGAGAGGTAGGGATTGGTCTATTCTCCCACGTGCCTGGTGACAGGATGAGGGGGAATGTGTTAAAGTTGTGCCAGGGGAGTTTTGGGTTGGATATTAGGAAGAACTTCTTTACTGAAAGGGATGTTAGTCATTGGACTGGGCTGCCCAGGGAAGTGGTTGAGTCACCATCCCTGGAGATCTTTAAAAGACATTTAGATATAGAGCTTAGTGATATGGTTTAGTGGAGGACTGGTTAGTGTTAGGTCAGAGGCTGGACTAGGTGATCTTGGAGGTCTCTTCCAACCTAGACAATTCTGTGATTCTGTGATTCTATGAACTTCTAAAGCATAAACCACTACTAGCAAAATCTCTACTTCTGTAAAAATTGAATCCTATGATTACTGTGCTATAAAAAGGTCTTAAACAGTCAAAAATGCATGGTTTCAGAATGGGAAGTGTGATATGGTAATTATATGTATTATGATTAGAATATATGTTTAAGTACAGGTTTTCAGACAGAAAGAAAGAGGAAAATTAGCTGCTGTTAATTTGGAGTTTAAAGAATTCTTACGCCATGGCTTCAGGTTCTGACTTAGCCATGTTAATTAAACCTGAGAAAATCAGAATCACTTCTGAGAGCTATCTAATATTTATCAGTTCACTGCATTATTTTTTTTTCCTTTTAATCTATTATTATTATATAACTATTTATTTTTATTTTTTATTTTTTTTAGTAGTTGTATCAGAGTGAAGTATGATTTAGAGAAAAAGAAAGTGCTACTGGACAGACATATATTTAACAAGTTAATCTCTCATAAGACCCTAGTAAAAAAATCAACATACATAACATAAACTTGGCCTATTAAAACATGTTCTGAGTGTTAGAAAAATACAATGCTTGATGCTTGATGACTGGAAAAGCATTATAAAACTGCTTAATAAGAAAAAACATAAATGATTTTTAATATATATATATATATATAAGCAAAATAAAGGGAGTAAAATTTATGATAAGCTTGATCGTGGATCTCAGTTTAATACCAAAGTTCTGTAAGGACTTATGGATACACTTGGCTAAAAACAGTATTTGGTACAGGAGGTTTCATTAAAACACATTTTGAATAACACCATTTTGTTTCTTTAAAATTCGTCTACAGGATTTGCACAAAGCAGATAGCTGAAATATGGAAAACTGAGATTCCCCTAATATAATTTCTTGTTCGTGTGTCTTTAGTCCCCCACTGTCATTTATGCTGATACTTTGCTATTTGTTTTTCTAGTTTTCACTGCATTGTACTTAATACCATTTTTCAAATCAGAAAACATTAACTCACTTTTTTATAAGTAAAACTCAATAGCCTCTTTTAAAAACTTTTTTTTTTTTTTGAAAAGGGTACCTAAGCATACTAGTTAGTAAAAGACTGTGTGAATTATAACTTCCAGAGACAGACAAGGATACTGAAAGTGCAATAGAGGCAGCTAAGAAGATCCCTGCTGTCACACCAGTCATTAGTGCAAAGGGAAAAAAAGGTGCCCGTGAGCACAGTGATGGTGGTAATGTGCCACAATCTCAGATGCCAGCTGTATCCATGCCAGATGCAACCACCTCTGGCATTTCAGAGGCCTCTGCTCAGCCAGGGCTCAGGAGGGAGGAGGCAGCAACCATGTTTGGGGAGTAACTCATCATTCTCCACAAGTCTGAGGATGGCACTGCCCTCATCCCTCACAGACCGGATCCAACAGAGGTGCTGAGTAAAGGAGCTGTGAGAGGAGGTAAGCAAGCTGCATGCACTCAGAGGATGCACAGGAGATTGACAGGACCACTTCAGAGATCCTGTGGAGCTGACAGACCAAGCCTCTCCATTTCAAGGATGGAAGGACAGCCCGAGACCATGCTCAAAGGAGTGGTGGACGGGAATTGCAAGATTGGGTTGAGAGAGGAGGGCTGAAAATTTGTCCCTGGTGGAGATGCATATAAGGCTTCTTCTCCACCTCCTGTCCTGAAGTTATGGGCACAGTGCTCAGCAGAAGGAAGGAAAGTGGCCTCCTCCTGGGGCAGGTGTCACAGAGAGCTGAACATCAACCAAGTATCCACGTGAAGAAGAAAAGAAGGATGGAATTACTGGAAACTCCTGTGGGAGAAGGAGACAGTCACCCTGTGACAGGAATAATCTGGAAATTTAGAGCTTACCTGGCACTTGGATCCAGGGTGTTACAGGAAAACTGCTACAGTTTTTCCACCCATTGGACCATTACCCCTGGCTGATCGTTCATGTGTGTTCCAAGGATATAGCTTGTCTACATATCAAGATTGTCAACATATCATGAGTGACTACAACGGCTCGAAGGGGAGAGGGTCAAGGGCATGGAGGCCCCTCTGTTTTTCTCTTCAATTTTCCCAGTTAAGTGGAAAGACTTGGGGAGGGGTAGAGAGGTCAACACATGGTTGTGCAGCACATGGTTGCACAGCAAGGACTTCTGCGTAGAGACAGGTTCTAACTGACAAAGAGCAACAGTATCTTTGCCAACAAGCTGTTAGGATCTTGAACTCCATTATTTTATGGTCAGAACAGAGAAGAGTGTCAGTGATAATCAGGTCCCCAAACAATTCCTCCATGTTGCTGAGCAGAACGTCCAGCTAAGTATCACCCCATCTAGTGCCTGACAACCTCCAGAGATCTGGATCGATTGTCTCCTATTTATATTGCCCTTCCAGCATGTGCAAGACAGATTAAAGTCTTATATGAAAATCAGACTATCAGTCTGGACAAGTTCTGAAGTACTTCAGAGAGAATGTTGTCCACTTTCTTATTCTAATTTGGTGATTTGTAACACACCCTACCACAATGACACCCCTCACTGTCTTTTCCTTGGATCATGACACACAAGCTCCCAACAACACACAGGCCTCTAGTTCTTCCTGCCTTTGTCTCAGGCTGCATGCATGCACTTGAGAGAGGTGAGTATGAGCAATACAACACAGGACTTCCCATAGGCAAAAGGATGGAGAAACTCTGTAAGTGTGAAGTAAC
This sequence comes from Netta rufina, assembly GCF_964035555.1. Lineage (NCBI taxonomy): Eukaryota > Metazoa > Chordata > Aves > Anseriformes > Anatidae > Netta > Netta rufina. Next base: position 56,060,644 of record NC_140124.1, read on the forward strand.
TGTTAAACATAAATTTTAACTTACATTGAGGCAAAATTATATGATCTGCCTTAAGCAGTTTAAATTCACATTATTAAGAAAAGAGAAGAAGGGCCTTACTCTCTAAATGCTTTAGAATCAAAGAATGCTTTTGGCTGAAAGAAACCTTTAATGATTATCTAGGTCTAACCCCCCTACATCAGCAGGGACACCTTCCACTATATCAGGTTGCCCAAATATCCATCCAGCCTATCCTTGGACACTTATGGATGGGGTATTCACAACTTCTAAGAGCAACCTGTTGTATTCTCATAGTAATGATTTTCTCCCTTATATTTAATCTAAATCTACTCTCTTTCAGTTTAAAACCATTGTGCCTTGTCTTACCACCACATACCCTTGTAAGAAGTCTCTCTTCATCTTTCTTATAAGTCTCTTTAAGTGTTGAAAGGCTATAGTGAAGACTCCCAAGAGCATTCTCTTCTCCAGGCTAAACAACTTCAGTTCTCATGACAGCTAGCATAATTGGACAAATACTGTTGTCATAAAAGTAAGAGCATATTAAGCTTACACTTAATCAGACACATCACCATTTTTCTACCTTTTTCAAAGTTTTTCTCTGAGTCCAAAACTTCTGAACATTGTGCTTACAGCTTAATACATTGAGTATTGTCATGGATTTAATTGAAGCTCTCTTGCTGGATTGGGCAACAAGCTCAGCAATGTGCAAGAGCAAGTGCTGGCTTTACAAACTCACTAAGAAATCTTAAAGGCAAAATATCTTTATTCTATAGTTTTCATAGTAGGTCAGAAAAGTTGATTAGAAAAAAAATGTTTTAGGTTTGATTCTTAATGGGTAAAAGAACAAGGGGAAAGTAATTTGGAGACAAGAGGCCAAGGGGACAAGATTTCTACCCATCCCTATTTACAGACTTGAAATTTTTTGTTACACCTCTCCTGGAACAATGTGTGTTTGGGTCATAGCCAAATTCTCAATGAAAGCATTAGATTCCTAGGTCTTATAATTAAAATCCTTAAATGCACAGTAACTGATAATAGCCACTGATTTTCTCAATGTTTGTATAATTTTGACTGACAAATTCATGTTCTGGGTCTGTTCTTTGCATCATGGAAAGTTATCTAAAACAGTAGGTCGTATCATGTTAACTTCCCTGAAGCTATAGTAATCAGCAGATGGATTGCATGCTAGTCAGAACACTGTGCATTATATCGATAATGCCAGACAGTGGTGTGTTTCTTCAGCAGTAAAACTGAGATTTTGAAGTGACAAGACTCAAGCAACTGCAAAATCTGCACATACATTCCCATGTTCCAAAAACACAGCAATAATTCGTATAAATTTTTCAGTCAGGCTGATTCCTGGCAGCATAAACTTACTTAATGTCTGTCTTGTATAAAAAGTGGATATTAGTGGTGCCAACCAAATGCCTGATCCAAAAGCAACCAAAGTCAAACAGAGCATTTCCATTAGCAGGGATCAAGCTGTGAAATATATTAATGTACTCTGATCCTGACTAAACCCCAAACCACTGCCCACTGCCACAAACTTAACAATGCCTCTGCCACAACAACTGGCTTTCTAATGTTTAAAAAAAAAAAGTCTTGATAATCTTTCTCTTTATAATGTGACTTCTCCCATTAGCCATGAATATGTTTCTGGAATCTAAGGTCCTGGAAATAGCTGTGATACAGAGGGTAGCAGTACTGTAATAGATTACATTTATCATTTTTGACAGAGTTACAGTACTGCATAGCATCAAATGAAAACCCCCTTATGATTTGCACAGACACCTCCCACTAGACCAGGTTGCTCAAAGCCCCATCACACCTGTCCTTAAATATTTCCAGGGACGGGGCATCCACAGCATCTCTAGGCAACCTGTGCCAGTACCTCATCACCCTCATAGTACAGAATTTGAATTATCTTTGTGACAAAGCTGAAGTCCACAAACTACTCTTCCAGAGTGGGGAATTAGTTCTTTGTACGTGCAGCAGAAAGGAAATCATCTTTACACTTTTTTTTTTTTTTTTCTTCAATATTTAGATATCATTGTGCTGTTAACCTGAATTTCAGAACACTTGCAGGGATTTTAATTGACTGTGCTAAGCCACCAACGAATACACTGAAAACCTGCTTGACAAAATCCTTCTTTTTATAAGGGGACAGTTGTTAAAAAAGGCTAGATTTATCATTTGGAACTTTCCTCTTACATTTGACATGAGCTTTTATTTCAAATAAATGTTTAGATTAGGCAACTTGGTGAACTTCATTTGATAGGTTCTTATTTAGTAAAGGAAAATGTAATGCTCAACTCTATATTCCAGAAGCATATTCTATACTTTCAAACACACATAGTTTAAAAGAACAATATAATACCCCTGGGAATAGAAAGAAATAAAATGTGGACATGGTACATTAGCTTAATAAAACCCAGAAAAGACATTTATGAACTAACTGGCCTGAGGGTCCCTTTAGGAATAAACAGAAATAGATTGTGGTTCTGTTTTCTATACAATCTTCCTTTACTATCACGATGCAGACATTATCCAGAGGAAAAAGTGCATCATAGTCTTTCCATTTGAACCAGGCAGTGGTATTCAGGTAACAAGTGCATCCTAATTCGTTGAAAGCAGTTTATTGAATCAGTTCTATAGTCACAGTATGTCAGTGTAGCTGTTTGAACAGATCTGAATTCATGTCATTCCTACCCTGTATTTTCCTTGTAAATTATAAATAAAAAAGACTGACACTGCCTTCTTTAAATATCAAAAGCTGAAAGGCATCTATGCTGAACTTGCCTAAAAAATAAATGGAATTTAGGGGTCCAACCTTTTTATGTACTTTTGTAAATCTTTTTATCTGTTGCTGCCTCTCTTTTCTTTCATGTCAACTCTTACAGTTCAGCTCACATCTAGTAAGCCTGCCAAACTAGATACAAGTTTTTACACCTTTGCAAGTACGTGGTATTCTTTTGTAGGTGGGAGTAAGAAGGAGGAACATACTTCAAATACAGCTTGTCAGGAAGTTACATATACTTATTTAAAACTCTGTAAATACTTAGCGACCAATACCTATGGTACTGATCAATATCAAAACTAACTCTAGGCATAATCTTTCAAATTAAGTTTTTATAGATCCCACATTTAAGGCATGCAAGAATTTTCAGCTAGGCTGCTACTGTTGACAGTTTAAAATCATCTATAATAGAAACCCATATTAGATTTCCAATTAGCATTAGATTTTAAATAAGGCTATCAGCTTCTGTTGGAACACTATTACTCATACACATTCATGCACCATTCTGCATAACAAGATAACATCAGTGGCTTTTGTCTGATGCATAAGAAGGAAACAGTAAATAGTGCCACCTTGACTAGACAAAGGGCTTACTCCTGCAAAATGCTAACAATGACTTTCCAGTAATACGGATAAATAATACTTATATTTAGATTTATTTTTTTTTTTGAAGTAATGTACCTAATTTGTATTTATTACAGAAAATAAAGTACTTAATTAAATTACTTTCTATCATAGATTTTAGCACCTTGACAGAAAGCCTAAATCTCACAATGCTGCTCATTAGTCTTATCTGCAGTATCCTGTTCTTTATCTGCAATCTATAGACCTTTTAAAGTTCTTGGGGCAAATTTACAAGATAAAAGCCATGATTACTGCCTTCAATTTCCTTGCTTGAAAAGTAATGAACAGTGAGTTTCTGAAATCATTAAAAGCATTTCATAGCTAAACTTGTAGCTGTGTTTCATGGGTCATATCAGACTATGCAGACCATATTCTTGCAATTTTCCAGTGAGCTAAAAAATGCATACAACTTTCTAAACACAAAGCAGGAAAACTTGTTATTGACTAAACCCCTAAAATGAGAGTATGTCTGTTTTCAGGAAACAGAAGATGGAGAGAAAAGGGTGTGGGTGCTTTCAAGCAACTAAAAATGATATAACTTATCAATTCTCTTATATACAATGCTCTCATCAAAAAAATGTTTTATTGTTTCATTATCTCTACTAATTTATGAATTTGTTGTTAGTTTTGTTATATATGGAGTGGTAATTCGTGTCGAGAAAATGGTTGATATTAATAAAGAAGGGGGAGATTTGGGAATGTGGTCATGGGGATTGGAAAGCCCCATGGTTGAGATAACATTAGACTCTTAACAACGAGGCCATCAGGAATATAAAAGAGTTTAGAGGGAACAAAGAAGGGTGATTCAGGAGACTCCATGCAGTCTGGGGTTTCTTGTTCTCCATATGGTTTCTTGTTCTCCAGCCATTAAGGCATGGATGTTTCTGGGTGTTTGCTGTTGTTGTTACATTCAAAGTTGTTTGACCAATGAAAAGTTGTTTTGAAAAGAACTGCTGTGGAGAGAAGGGTATAAGAGGGGAGCCTGCCCTCAAGATAAAAAAGGCAACACGATGAAGTTACATCAATAAAGAAGCAGGAAAAAGTGAAGAAAAACAGGCTGGCAGAATGGAGACCAGGACAGAAACAGGCACTTTGATTGCCTCATGAAGATAGGTTTGGCCCGACTCAGCAAACCGTTCAGAGAAGCTCGTACAAAAGGTCGCTGGAAATGGGCGCACTGGAGCTGGAGAGAAGCTTGAGCTGAGAGAAGAGGACCTGTGCACACAACTGCCCCTCGCTGGTAAGCAGTTGCACATTATAGGGGATCATACGTCCTTAGGAACAAAGACTGTCCTGGTAACCTCACAGCTCATTCTCCTTCTTAACAATCGGACAGTTTATGAGCCTGAAATATGGGACCAAATTGAGGTCAAGGTGTGGGACTCTGCAACTAAAAACAACAAGGTTGCAGTGGGATTGCTCGGCACCTGGCGAGCAATCTCTGAGGCCTTAAAGAGCCCCGTGGAGCCACAATCACAAACGTGTGGTTTGCCAGATAGTGAGACAGCTGTGGGCTCGTTTACTAATCCGACTGCTTTGCCGTCGCCCCCCCCCCCCCCACTGCTACTGCCATTGAAGGCCTTTGCTGTTACGCCCCGTGCTGACCTGAACGTGCCTTTTGACCCAGGCCTATTGGCCTTGAAAAGGAGATGGATATGCTTTTCTTCGACCCGGGAAGAACGGGATACATAAGGCCCGAAGACCGAGTTGCTTGACAACTTAAAGCAAGACATATTGTTCAAAAGGAGTGGAAAATGGAGACTGTTGAGTCGTGGAACTTGGAGGATTGTTTGTTACCTTTTCTAATTGTACATATGTATAGCTGTACTCGGGTTTAATATGTAAAGCAATGTTCTGTATATTTAGAATGTTTGATGTTCGTGTGTGTGTGTTGGTGGAGCGTAGACTCCCCGCACACCCAGCACTGTTTACTTGCCTTTTATACCTTTTATAGCCCTTTATACCTTTTAGAAATATTTGTTTTACAAGTATTACAAAATTCAGATTGTGTTGAGACCTCATTTATAACAGTTTGTATTCCACAGTCCCAATCAACAATTCCCCTTTCAACAAGGTCTGGATCTATCTTAATAGGATAAATCCATTGGTTTGGGGGTCTTTTTTCTTACTTGCAGTTAACATTCCTTGTTCCTTTAAACTTCCTTGCCTTTGTAAGGTAGGCTGAAAGTGTTGCAATCATCCATAAAATTGGATAAGCCTGTAGATTTCCCCAGTGAACCCTGTCATTGTGACTCCAGACTCATATGGAAGGACCAGCTGTAAACGAATAAGATAGGAGCATAGGAATTGATGTACCATACCGACCGAGATGGTAAGCTAGTAGCTTTTCTCAAAGGGTGGCCAATATCACAAATTTATAGCAAGGTGACTAGGTCTCAAAGTAGACAAATATAGAAAAAACATTCCCTGTGAAGGGCTCATCCTAATTCTTAATTTCCTAGCAGAAACTGGAGACTAGGAAATGTTTGAAAAAAAATATTGCCAATTTCTACTCAGTTTCTGGTATCTCTGTTTCGATCCCTAGCTATATCACTCCTTTCCAGATGACTTTTTGGATGTGGGTCATCAAACAGCCATCACAGGTCAACATGCTGGTTGCAGCCTTGGCTTGATTTCCCATTACTTAAGGTTTCAGAAGAAGAAAAAAGCAAAAACATGATTGCCAGTGGCAATCTAGAATTCTGCATATGAAAGAGAGTTTGGTTTTACCTTGAAAATAGAAGTTAATCAAAGTAACTTTCATAGATTGCTCATAGTAATTCCATTTATAATTAATAGCTGTTTGGTTCTTGTCTCTCAATAACCATTAATTTTAAAATATGACATGCAAATTTTTATATGAAATAACTGAGTACCATTTTGGCCAAATTTAGAAACTAGTTAATCACAATTAAAAACAACAACAACAACAAAAAAAACCTCACAGCACGTATATAAGCAACAATCAAAGAATTACAGAATGTTTAAGTTTAAGGTTGGAAGGCACCTCTGGAGATCACCTGCTTCAGCCCATCTGTTCAAGCAGGGCCACCTAGGGCAAGTTGCCCAGGACTATGAATCATCTCTACATAAAATGTATAGCATGAGGGGTGTTGCTGGCCAGCTGTTAAAATCAGAAAATTAAGTAATCCCCACACTGGGTTTTGTTGAAGATTCCTTCCCTGTCATTAACAACAGATAACTACTTGGTACTGAAGAAAGCAAAGTTGTTTACGTACCATCTCTCTCAGTAGAAATTAGAAACAACTTGGTTTGCACATTAAAAAGAATGTCTAAATATTCTACATTTGGCAGAATGTCAGCTAAAGTAATCTCAGTGCAGCCCTATTATATACACAACAATATTTCTTTACTGGCAAAACCAGTTTTTGGATTGGAAGGAACCTTAAAGATCATCTAATTCCAACCCCCCTGCCATGGGCATGGACACCTCACACTAGACTAGGTTGCTCAAAGCCCCTTCACACCTGGTCTTACACACTTTGGTGGCATCCACAGCTTTTTGGGGAAAACTTCTGAAGTGACTCACCACCTTCATAATAAAGAATTTCTTCTGAATATTTAATCTAAATCTACATTTTTTATTTTAAAACCTTTAATACTTGTCTTGTCATTACACTCCCTGATAAAGGGTCCATCCCCAGCTTTCCTGTAGGCCCCTTTTAGGTACTGGCAGACTGCTGTAAAATCTTATTGGAGCCTTCTCTTCTCCAGTCTGAACAACCTCAACTCCCTCAGCCTCTCTTCATAGGAGACGTGCTCCAGCCCTCTGATCATTTTTATGGCCCTGCTCTGGATTTGTTCTAATTTTGTCCAGACATTGATGTCCGTCTTCTGCTGGGGAACCCAGAGCTGAACACAATACTCTAGATGGGGTCTCACAAGAGCAGAAGAGTAGAGATGGAGAATCACCCACCTCAAATTTCTGGGCACACTTTTTTTGAAGCAGCCCAGGATATAGTTGGCTTTCTGAGCTGCAAGCACACATTGCTGGCTCATGTTGAACTTCTCATCAACCAGGTCCTTTTCCTCAGAGCTGCTCTCAATACTTTCTCTGCCCAGCCTGTATTTTTCATTGGTATTGCCCCAGCACAGATGCAGAATCTCGCACTTGGCCTTGTTGAACTTCATGAAGTTTGCACAGGCCCACCTCTCAAGCCTGTCCAGGTCCATCTGGATGGCATCACTTCCCTCCACATAGCTTGGTGTCATCAGCAAACTTGCTCAGCTTCACTGTCCATGTCACCAACAAAGGTGTTAAACAACACCGGTCCCAGTATCAACCTCTGGGAAACACTACTTGTTACTGATCTCCACTTGGACATCAGATGATTGACCACAAATCTTTGAGTGCAACCATCTACTAGTTCCTTACCTATCTAGTGGTCCATCCACCAGATTTATGTCTCTCAAACTTAGAGACAAGGATATCATGGGTCTAGAGTCAAATACTTTGCACAGGACCTGGTAGATGATGTCAGTTGATCTTCCCCTCTTCACTAACGCTGTAACCCCATTGTAGAAGGCCACAAGATTCATCAGGCCTGATCTACCCCTAGTGAAGATATATTGGCTGTCACAAATTAACTCCTTATTTTATATGTGCCTTAGCAGAGTTTCCAGGAGGATCTGCTCCATGATCTTACCAGGCACAAAGGTGAGACTGACTGGCCTGGAGTTCCCTGTATCTTTTTTTCCTTTTTCAAAATGGGAGTTATGTTTCCCCTCGTAGAGTCAGTAGGAACTCACTGGACATCCAAAACTTCTCATAAATGATGGAGAGTGGCTTAGCCACTCATCTGCCAGTTCCCTCAGGACCTGTGGATGTATCACATCTGGTCCCATAGACTTGTGCACCCTTAGGTTCCTTAGCTGGTCTTGAATCTGATCCTCTCCTACAGTGGACTGTTCTTCATTCTCCCTGTCCCTGCCTTTACCTTCTGTGGCTTGGGCTTTGGTGGTTAGAGTTCTTGCTGGTGAAGACTGAGGCAAAAAAAGTCATTGAACTTGTAATTTGACCATTCTAACCCATATAAATATAAATATAAATATAAATATAAATATAAATATAAATATAAATTCATCCTAAAAGGAATGAAAAGTTAAGGGCTCTGAAGAGACAATAGCTCATTGTTGATATTCAGTTGTTTCTTAGATGGCCAAAAAACTACCAAAGACATACACGTCAGAACAGTATTATCCTACTTGAATTATCACACCTAAACAAATAGACCACTTCACAGGGAAAGAAGCAGGACAGATGGGGGAGAAAAGGGTTAAACAACTATTGACATTTCTTCTGAGGATTGCCTGGTCTTTAACTATCCTTCACCAAAATAATTCTTCATACAGACAAAAATGTAGAAAGTATATCAGCTTTTTATTTTTTTATATCTGGGTCAGCAAAAGTAAACTGTTACTTAATTACTCTAACAGCTTCTCACTCTGTAGCATTACAGTAATCTGCCATTCTGCACAAACCTGACTCATAGCTACAATGATAATGTAATAGAGGAAAATAATTATTTGTCTTAAGGGAAGGATTTTCTCTCACTCAAAATGCTCTGATGGAATCCACACAATAGTCCATCATTCACCTCGTCCCTTTACACCTTAACTGGCTATACAAGGCTTTCATAATGCTGAAGTTTTAAAAGCGATCTTCATCAAGATGAGTCAGTGCATTTTTTTCATTCAAACATGTATGCATGTGTCATTTTTATCAATATTAAGATAACTCTTGCACACACACAGACACAAAGAGTTTAAAATGTTTCATCAAGGACATGAGATAAAGTGAAGTCACCAAAAATCTAAGATGTTGGTCTGGATTCTAGGTCAGACTCTTCCAGATCCTGAGATTTTATGTGGCTTATGTAATAACTCACATACAGAATAATGAGTATTAATGTTCTATCTATTACTGAGTAGCTTAGACTTGCTTGTGAATAATCTAAGTCTAATTGTGAAGGCTGAAACATGAATAATAGCTGCACTCTCCCATTCTGCAGTGAATAGTCTCATTTTATCACATTAGTTCTTTTCTCTCTTTCAGCATGTAACTGTACTAAGAGGTTATAATGGTAGTCAAATAGCTCCCATTTTTACGAGCATTTATGTTTGTTTATGACGTCTTTGGGAGAGACAGTGCTTGGGCTGCTGTAGAATCTACCTACCAGTTGCACTGTTCTCATCTACATAAGGAAAGCCTTCACTTTATGTGTGGGAGAGGGTGAACTACTCACACTGACCAGAGGTATCTACTTTGAAAGCAGCTGATGGTGCATTTTCTGTACAATCATTGCCTATCTAGTTCTAGATGAGTCTCACAGATCTCTGTATCTTGGTATGAAGAATCTATAAACATAAATGAGCCTAGGATAACTGACCTAGCAGCTTCTGCTACTCCTGCTTATATTGGATCTGTCAAAAGAGATTGGCCAGTTTTCCTATGTTGAAGTTTGTTTGTTTGTTTTGTTCGTTCGTTTGTTTGTTTATCTATTTATTTATTTATTTATTATCACACATATTCCCAGTCTGTGCAAATGCAGTAGCTCCATTGTCCTAGGAAGCATGAAATTTTCTAATTTGTTTGTTAAATGTGGCAACTAATGTGTAGGCTAGTTCTCTGTGAGGTGTTGTATTGAGGAGACACTGAGCAGAACTCCCATGTGCCATTACTGTGTATTTTTCCATCAAAGCCCGACCCTTTATGTTAACTCTAAAGCAGAATTATTAGGTGTGACAGTTGCCACTTTTTAAACAGGATAAAATACCACTGCTTATTTTAAGAATTAAAATTAGACAGCAGAGGTAATGTCTTCAATCCTGATGACTGTGTATTTCACTGCAAATGACTGAGTTTCAAGGACCGACTGTCTTCAGTGAAAATTTGTCTTTATGTAGGCAAAAGTCTGCCATTGGGAATGCTCTTCATGCTCTGCCACCTATATGTCACCTCCATGTACAGGTGTTACTTCTGTGAATGTAAACTTGATGAATGTTTTTGAAGCAAGTACACAATAAAAACAATACAAGATAAATGGCATTTATAAAGAGTATGATAACTTTTAACACATCTTAAGGGTATGACTTACATACATGTGAAATGGAAACAACTGACTGCGAATGGTAAAACCAGATATACTATACTGCCTGAAACTCAAGTATAAATGGTTTAGTCATACAGTGTTTGTGACCATTAGCTCCTGCTCAAATGCAAATAAAGATATAAGTATTCTTATCTGAATCAGAGTTAATCAGATCTGCCTTTTCAAGATAGCATAGGGATGAAGCCAGTAAGAACAGGAACAAATTTATTAGCTATTTACAGGTTAATGTCCTGGTGTAGAATTCTTTACATGAAACTCTGAGTTTTTAGGATAGCTGATGGGGGATTTGACTACAAGGGGGATAAACAGCCATTGCTGCAATGGTCCCTGGAGGATATGGGAAAAGTATATCTGTGATAAATAGATCCAGCCAGGCTGTCTGTGACACTGCCAGCAGCACAGACACTTTTCTGCCAGAGTCAGCAGTTCATTAGCTTCAGAAGGTACTAATGAACTAAGTCAAGATTTGCCTGAAATAAGCTAGCTGCGCAGCAGAGCCCAGGCTGATTTGCTGTCCCCAGCTGTCTGTGGCCCTAGACAGCTGCCCATTTTGCTTATAGCTCCAGCTGGTCTTGGAACTGCTGCCTCTGCAAATAATTGTTGTGGAAGATGTTTCTCACACAAAGTTGAAGACACAGATCAGCACTACTATTCTTTTTTCCTCCTTCTCCCTATCTAGGCATGCATCTAATAAGCTAATTATGTATTCTGAACTCCTTAATTAAAAAAATAGTTATAAAATGGAAAAATGGCCATGCTTTCTGTTTTGATTGGGTTATTACAAATTAACATAAATTACTGATGATTTATTTTTATCCAATTTTCTGAGCTTTGATTTCCACAGACTTTGCTACTTTAACTGTATTTTTTAAAGAAAATGATGATTTTTGTTTTTAAATGTTCTTTTTCAATGTACCAGTCTGTCCTGGATGGACAATAGTGTAATTTTATTTTGTTTTGTTTTGTTTTGTTTTGTTTTATTTTATTTTATTTTATTTTAGTTTAGTTTAGTTTAGTTTAGTTTAGTTTTAGCACTTCTTTTTCCTTCCCCTTCATATAGTCATGGTTCTGGTGTCTTCCTGCAATGTATGTTTTTTTCCTACTCCCTATATATTGCTCCAAAGACTGAAAGGACTTGTCGTTTCAGCAAAGTGAGCTACTGCAAACATTTTCATTTGTACTTTTAAGAATTTCTTCTACAAAATGTGGATATTTATTTAAAATGTTTCATTAAAGCCAGGCTGTTGAAGCACAGAAAACAACTGTTAAGGTCAATTGAGTGGCAATAAAAACTGTCTTCAGAAAAGGCATTCATGGAGCAGAACCGAGTTGCATTAAAAATCAGAACAGGCTATTTATTTTGAAGTTGAGGCTATTTAATTTGAAGATGGAGAATAAACAAAATAGATCATGTGGTTAGATGTGAGGTAGGTTAATACATACAGAAAAAATATACAAATCTAGCAATAATATTTGTCCACTAAGTCATTAGGGAACAAATGCATTTCCTACAAAACTTTTCTTTCTAGTTCAAAAAGAACTCATAAACAATGGGCTGAGCCTGAATTATTTGTGTATTAAGAAAAATAAAAATAAAAATAAAATAAAGAAAACCAGAGGTAGAAAGTACTTATTGAAAGTACTTACTGTAAGAAAGTAAGAAATTGTAAGAAAGTACTTATTGAAAGTACTTACTGAAAGACAGTGTTCAGTAACCTGGACAGGGAATTTACAAACTACTGGCAACTCTATACTGACTTCCTCTGAGACGTTTTTAATCAAAATGTAATGAGTTGTATTGCCTAAAGACATTCATAGTGTGCTGTAAGGGCTTGTTTACATCAGGAGATTGAAGTATTTAAAGTAAGGATTTACAGTGTACTAATTATTGCATGCTAGCTCCCTGCTAGCCCTCTCTGGACAATGTTAACTCAGAGTGTGCACCTTCTTACTTAGTGATTGACACCCAAACTAAATTCCTGCTAAGTACCATGAACAGACAAGACCAAAGAACTCACACAATCCCAGCTGGCATGAAACCATGTCTTTGTCAAAAGGAAAACTACATGAAATACTTTCCATATCCCATTACAGAAGAATAAAAACGGTTTCAAGAAGTAGTGATGCTTACAATCTTGCAGCTTTTAATAGCCATGCTAGAAAGAACCTAGGCCAGGTACCCCCAGATTTCTTCTAAGGTAAGACTCTCACAAGCAATTTTTTAATGTCAATAGTCAGAGCTGTTGCAGAATGAATCTCATTGACTTACTGAGAATACATTGAGGAATAAAAGAGTAATATCCCATTATAGATAAGTTCTTGCATCTTCTACACAGAAGCCAAAATTTAACGCTCCACTGAGAAAAATATACTGTCTCAATTACACTTATGCCAACACTTAAAATTTCTGATGCTTGTTTTATAGACGCATCAATAATCACGATAACAGGTCAAGGTCAGCACCATGATTAAAAAGCAACATGAAAGCCTGGACAGGAGTTATATAGTAGTGATAAAAGGTCTGCTTTTTGAACATCAGCTGTCCTACAGAAATTTCCTCCATATTACATTATCAATTTTGTTGGCAGCTTCAGATTTCTGGCTAATACTGGACTTGAAAGAGAGCCTAGGATGCCAAATTTCTTCTTCTTTATTCCGCTGTGCAAAAGATAATTTCCATACATCCTAAGATTCATTATGACCTTCATACTTTTATCGTCTGCTGAGATTATTGCTGAAGTTCTGAGACTACTCAGTTTCGAGCAGCTTTCAATGTTATTATATAACACTGCATTATGTTGAAATAATGCAAAATTTCTTCCCTAAATTAAAATGGTATGAGATGGATGATGGGCAGCATTAATTTCTGTACCAGTGATAAGTGTAAGGTCCAATAGCTTGGGAACCATTAAAAGGAAAATTGATAACGCATTATATCAGATGTGTGCTAAGAATCCTTCTTAGGATGTGATGCAGTCCATTGATTCTACTGATGGCAGGTCATAAGATGTTAGACCTTGTAACCTTGATATCACATATACACTAGCTACTCTAGATATATTTTTCAAAAGCTCTGGAATGAGCTAATTGAAAACTCTCCTTTCCTGTGATGCCATTTTATTTAGGAAGGTGTTAGCAATATGGACTACTTTTGCAGAAGAATAGGTAGGACATAAAATGAAAGAAAGTCTGAAATCTTTTAAATGTAGTCTATTAACTAGATTTCAATTACAATGTGCAATTAATAACTTTATGGCATATATTAATGTGAATGACTTCTGTCAGTCATTTTGAAAAGGAAAATGTATTTTTTTTTGCAAAGGTAATATATTTTTATTTTTCTCCAAATATTACATTGGATCATTTAATACACTGAGAAATGTTTGGTTTACATAGGTATAGCTAATGAGCTGATTACTGAGAAAATATTCACAATATTTCTATGAAGTGTGTCCAAAATAAGAAGTATCAGAATTTTAAGTATTCCAAGCTTTTGCTTACGAGACTCTGACAAGTCAGAAGTCGTCATGCTCTACCTTCCCCAAACCTACTTTCACTATGCATTCATCACATCTTTCCCATCTCCATCTAAGTTCTGCAACACCTAAAGTTTCAGTTTCTTTACCCTCTTTTTTGCAGGCCTGACAGGGATAGCAGCAATTGCTTCACCCTACATTAACTCCAGCAAGGCATTCTGATGAGAAGCAGTATTGCAGAGGAACCACTGTCCTTTGTTCACAAAGAGCAAAAGACAGAATAGTTTACAGTTTCTGTGGCCTTCTTGTTCTTTCCACAATAATAAAAGGAAAGCATTTTTCAAAGCTAATATAATTGAAAGCACTCAGAAAGCAAAGAGGGGAGGCCACCCATGACATGGTCACAGAGTGGTTGAGGTTGGAAGGAACTTCTGGAGATCATTTAGTCCAACCTTCCCCACCAAGCAGGGTCACCTGTGCACCCTGCACAGGATCGCGTCAAGGCAGGTTTTGAATGGCTCCAGAGAAGGAGACTCAACAGCCTCTCTGGGCAACCTGTTTCAATGCTCTGTCACCCTTACACTAAAGAAGTTTTTCCTTGTGTTCCTGTGCTTCAATTCATGCTTTTTGCCTCTTATCCCATCACTGGGCACCACTGAAAAGAGTCTGGCTCCATCATCTGGACACTCTCCTTTCAGATATTTGATAAAATTGATAAGATTCCCTCTGTCTTCTCTTCTTCAGGATAAACAGGTCCAGTTCTCTCAGTCTTTCCTCATGAGAAATGCTCCAAACCTCTAATCATCTTTGTAGCCTTCTGCCGGACTGTCTCCAGTAGTTCTCTCTTGTACTGGGGAGCCCAGAACTGAACACAGTAATCCAGATTTAGTAGAGAGGGAGAATAACCTTCATCTGCTCTCAACACTCTCCCCAATGCACCGCTGACTCGAGATGCATTTTGCTGACTATCCTATCTCTATAGCACTCCCTTTACCCCATCTTTCCTACTTTAAAGCTCTCCTTATCAGTTGGGGTGTTTTGAGGATAGGTGAAAGAGACAGCTTTGCCAACATGCATTGTAACACCAGGCTTCTGACTTTCTGATGTGGAAACATAGGATCAGAGTTGTAACAATTGCATAAATCAAAGACTCTTACTGACATACACACTGGAACCTCAAAATTCTATGCATTTTGGTTATTAGTTTCCTAAAGAGTGACGGACCTGCAGGTAACCACTGAATATTTATTTCTCCAATCAGATTTTTTTCCTCTAATCAAAACTATTATTTTTTTAAAACAAGTTTATGATATTTCTCTTTGTATACACTAATTAGAAATAAGGATTAGAGGAGGTACAAGGGGCACTGACTAAACAGACTGCGTAAGCGATTAATTTTTCTAATCACGTCATACTTTGTCCATCAAATCTATTCCCTTTTAACAAAGTATATGTACTAATCCATAAGTCAGTGAAGACTTACAGCACTGTGGAAACAGTAGACAGTAGACAGCTGTGAAAAATGTGAAACATTCTCATATACTAACAAAAACAATATACCTAAAGCATCCATCCTGGAGTTTCCAGATCAATAACATGAAGTTTTAGTTCTGTTTGCCTGATCACTAGTTATGGGATTCGTGAAGAAAGACATAGCAAACACTAAAAGGAAATTTGTGGATGTTTCTAATTTTGAAACCTTCTAAAGATTGATGAAAATATTAAGCATATTGATTGATGAAAATATGTTGCATATTCTTCCATTTGCAACATTTATAAAAGATCTAGAACAACTACAGTCACAACTTCAACCTTCTTAATAACTTGATGTGACTGTGCAGCCAATCAGTGTCTCAATCAATAGAATAAAATATCCTATGTAAAATATACTGAAGTGTTTTGCCTGCCTAGAATAGAATGACATGAAAACAGCATATAAAATTATAATTGGGTTGGAGACTAGAATTTTCAAATGCATATTTCCTTAAAAAAAAGTTTGGGACCAGAGGAGGTGGGGAATTCTTTCCATTTAATGACTTGAGCACAGTGTGGTTTAAATAGCACATTTGATTTGGGAACCTATTAGGTGGTAATGACTCTTTGGAGAGAAAAAAATGGATTCTCTTATTACTGGTTTGATTAGCAATATCTGTAATTCCATAATGTTAGAAAATAGTTCAGCATTAACACTGAACTATTTTCCATCATTTGTAGAAGCAGAAGCATAAACACAGTGAAGGCAGAGTTCCCATGCTAAACGCATTCATGAGTTCTGCAGTAATTGTACTGGCACCAGAATAAGGAAAGTAAAACTGGATGATGTTGATATAGAAGCTTCAGTTTCAAAAAGCATGTATGCTAGACTTCATAGGTATTAAGAAATGGATGACAACAGTCTCATGACATTACTATTTAAGCAAAGAGATGCAAGAAAACTAAATTTCAAGTGACCTTTCAGTAAAGGAAATTAAGCAAATATTTGATTAATGATATCACTGTAGACCCATATTTCTAAAAAAATATCATTACAAGAAACTTCACTGAAGGGATTATAGGCATAAGAAAGGGGAGGGTAAATTAATTAAAGGAAAAAATAAATTTCAAATGCCTGATTTGCCTTTCACTTGTGATAGAACAAAAGTCTAGTAAACTAAAAGGAGAAATAGTCATGCAAAATAAATATGACAATCTTGCCTGGCAGGGTGATATGAAATTTTATATTTTCAAAGTTATCCTAATGACCAACTTTTTTTCTGTTTTCAAAGAGGTAATAGCATGGAACTTAAAATAATTGTGATCAGATACAGAGAGAGATTAAACCCATTTTCTTTCTTTCTTTTTCTGTAATAAAATCTGGAACAATAATTATTCTTTGATAAAAATTTCAATCAGGCTAACAGTAAATGTATAGCTTTGCCCATAAGGTTTTTTGTTTGTTTGTTTGTTTGTTTTTGGCTCAGAAACTGCACAAACCATAGTCCAAAAAATTGGTAGTAGAAACATGGGCAGCCTAGACTATAATCTGAATGGAACATATTATGCCTTTAATTTCTAGGGTGTTCCACCAGTTGAAAGTATTTCAGATTTTATTTACAAACACACAAAGAAAAAGACTATTTTGTTTTAATGGTTTCTGCTTTGGTTGGTTAGTTGGTTTTGAGAAGACAGAATATAGTACCTAGGCAACACAATTCTTGCAGGAGCAGGAAGACTAAAGCAGTAGTGCAAACAAACCAACCTTCAACAAGGCTGGTGTTTTGCTGTTATGCAAAATGACCATCATGATTTAGAAGATAGAGGTACTATAACTTCTTGATCTTGCTTCTTCCTCCCTGGAGTGAAAGGATTTCTTAGTTCTAAGTCCACAAAGTCAATTCATTATACCCCTGACGTGTATTTGGTGGGGAGGGGAGGGGGAAGATAAAATTTTGGTATTGATTCAAAAGCTAATTCCCCAAGAATCTGTGAAATTTTAGATTTTAGGACTTTGAAGTTATTTAGGGAAAAAAATAATATTCAGAATACCGTTTTTCTGTTAATCTAACCTTCATGTTTAAAAGTGTCATTCCTGTGAAAATAGTTTAGAGTTCTATATAAATATGGCATATACACAGATATCTAGAAATATGAAGGAAAGCTATGAAAATTCCTGTGGGTGAAGGTAAAGACTTGCATTCAGACCTTAGATATAAATAAATTTGCTTAGATCAAGGGATATAATTAGATCAGGTTGAGCATCATACTTATACTGATGCTCAACTGATTTCTTCCAGCTACCATATTTGAGCTGGCTTTATTACTTCTGAACAACTCATTGTGTTACAGAAATACATGGAAAGGGTAAAGCTCCTAGCAGTAATGCTACAAAAAGCTGAATTTTTCCACATTGCCAACACGGAAAACAGGTCAAATCAACAAAGCAAATTGAGGTTTAATTTTTGCTCCAACATCCTTGACCTTGGAAATGTTCATTTACCCTATGAACATAGGTATACCCTTTTAGCTGAAGTCAATTATTCAACTGTACCGTGTGACTCCATCAACATTAGGACTTTGGCCCACCCATTATCAGCAATGTTTTTCTCCCTGTGGTGCAACAGTGTGCAATTACTGTCACATACAATGAAAAATAAATTCATTCTGTTTACAAAAAAGAGTCAGAGAACTAAAATTTTGTTGAAACAAACATTAGCACTAATATTCTACATAAAAAGCATTTTTGTATTGAAAATATCACCCATTGCTTTTTTTCAAAATATGTGAACATGTAGTTATAGATAGTGCCCCTTACCTCCTCTTTTGTTTAACTTGGCATACCCTGGCACATAGCTGCTTGTCATAAATGATGAACTGCTGAAGGAAGAGTGGGGTAATGCTGAGACCAGAGCTTCATCACACTTTTCTGAAACACAAGAAGACAGATTAATTTTATACCATTAATTATTCATACACATTAAGGGGCAATGTTTATTTTGGGTAATAAAGTCTCGTCACTGGTATACATGCAGAATGCATGTGGACATATCCCAACATTTCAATAAAAATTAAAATAAACACAAAGAGAAAATAAAGACTTCAACAAAGTTAGGACAGTTGAGCAATGTTGATGCTTAACCATGGGTGACCACTGTTCTTTAAAATAATACAAACAAACAAAAAAGCCTGCCCTGATATATCTGGAAAGTTTTTGATGATATGTAAAGAGTGATAAAGAAAATTATTATCATGAAAGCTTTGTAAGAAATAGATAAGATATAAACTCTCAGTTCCGTAATAGAGATGCTGATAACAATCGGACAGTTTATGAGCCTGAAATATGGGACCAAATTGAGGTCAAGGTGTGGGACTCTGCAACTGAAAACGACAAGGTTGCAGTGGGATTGCTCGGCACCTGGCGAGCATCTCTGAGGCCTTAAAGAGCCCTGTGGAGCCACAATCACAAACGTGTGGTTTACCAGATAGTGAGGCAGCTGCGGGCTCGTTTACTAATCCGACTGCTTTGCCGTCGCCCTCCCCCCCACTGCTACTGCCATTGAAGGCCTTTGCTATTGCGCCCCCTGCTGACCTCGGCGTGCCTTTTGACCCAGGCCTGTTGACCTTGAAAAGGAGATGGATATGCTTTTCTTCGACCCGGGAGGAACGGGATACATAAGGCCCGAAGACCGAGTTGCTTCTCAACTTAAAGCGAGACATATTGTTCAAAAGGAGTGGAAAATGAAGACTTGTTTGTAGTCAAGAAAAGGAATTGAAAATGGAGACTTTTTAGTCATGGAACTTAAAGGATTGTTTGTTCCCTTTTCTGATTGTACATACGTATATGCATACTCGGGTTTAGTATGTAAAAGCAATGTTCTATATATTTAGAAAGATTGATGTTCTTGTGTGCGTGTTGGTGGAGCGTAAACTCCTTGCACACCCAGCACTGTTTACTTGCCTTTTATACCTTTTATAAATATTTCTTTTATAAATATTACTAAATTCAGATTGAGTTGAGGCTTCATTTATAGCATAAGGAATAGGCATGTTAAAAAAGATATTAAATCTCTTCAATAACTCATGGCTCTAGGTCCAGTAGAACAAAAGTAAAAAGACTGCTTACACAAGCTAATATTTCTATCTTTGTATGAAAGTTTCACAAAATATATTGCACTTTTAAACCTCTTTCACAACATGAGATGCTGTTATGCTACAGATTTAAGGGGAAAGGAAATATATGCCTGTCAGGTGTACTTGCTAGATATAGCCTTTGGTACATTTGGGGTAGTTAAATAACCTTGTACAATTTTTTTATTTTATTTTATTTTATTTTATTTTATTTTATTTTATTTTATTTTATTTTATTTTATTTTATTTTATTTTATTTTATTTTATTTTATTTTATTTTATTTTATTTTATTTTATTTTATTTTATTTTATTTTATTTTACTGTGGGAAGAGGGGAAAAGACCTTAAAGATCATAGGCAGGGATGTCACCCACTAGAACAGGACTAGAACAGGTTGCCCAGGACCTTATCCAACCAGCTCTTAAACACCTCCAGGGATGGTGCATCCACAACCTCTTCGGGCAACCTGTTCCAGTGCCTCACAACCCTCTGAGTAAAGAATTTACTCCAAACCTGTAATCTAAAACTCCCCTCTGTTAGTTTAAAATCATTCACCCTTGTCCTGTCTGCCTGAACAAATTCTCCATCTTTTTTATAAGCCCCCTTTAAGTACTGTGAAGCTGCAATGAGATCATCCTCATGCCTTCTCTCCTCTAGACTGCACAGCCCCAGCTCTCTCAGCCTTTATTCATAGGAGACGTGCTCCAGCCCTCTTTGTGGCCCTTCTCTGGACTCACTCTAACAGCTCCACATTCTTCTTGTGCTGAGGGCCCCAGACCTGGACACAGCACTCCAAGTGGCAGAGCAGAAGGGGACAATCACCTCCCTCAACCTGCTGGCTGCTCAATGTGAGTCTTACATAAGTCTTATTTGCCTTCTTGCTTTTTATTTTTTTATTATTTTTTTTTATTTTTTTTTTTTCTGTTGGACTCTGTGTATTATTTTCTCACCGTGCTCTTGTGAGTATAGTGTGTTTTCTGTATTGCAGAAATCTTCAGATGCTGCATATGAATTAAATTTCACAGGACAGTCTTGACAGACTGCTAGGGAGCCACGTTTACAGTCAATTTCATGAGCAAATGAGTCCAAGTATAACTGGATCTTTTCTGTAAGTATCTCTGGAGATCAGCTGTAATCTAAATGATTAGCGGAGCTAATATGGATTGCTTGGGATGTTTCACATTCGACCTCAAGCTGCATACCATCAATACAGATAACACGTTACTCAAAAGGGTGGCTACTGCTGAACAGGAAGAAAATATAGCAGCTATTTTCCCCCCTCTGTGGTGAAGCCATAAACTATATGAATTTAGTGGTCTCCACACAACACAATCTTTACTGCTCAAGGCTACTTATTTTGAGGCTTACTTCAATAAATAATAAGAGTACTTCCCTCTCCTCCCCATGCCTTTCTGTAGATCTCTGTAAGAAAGGGAACAAGTCCCAGGTAATGTTTACTGTGGAGTCTACTTTGTTCACAGCAGAGAACAGGAAGTCAGGCCTGTTTCTTTGTTCCATCTCTGCTTTTGGAATTACTCTTCAGGCAGTACTGGATGAGCCACATTTCTAAAAAAGGTATTCAGATGCCCAGAGACACAAACAATACATGTTTTTCCAAAGTATCTTTTTAACTGAACTTTTTTTACTGACACCTACTGACTAATTTAAGAGTAGACAAAGCCTTATTAATCTCAAAGGTCATGGTATGGCTATATATTTTGTCTCCCATTCCATTCCATTCCATTCCATTCCATTCCATTCCATTCCATTCCATTCCATTCCATTCCATTCCATTCCAGGGCCAGGTTACTAATAAATCAGAAAGCTTTCTTGTTTTGAGGATTTATTATACAAATATTTGTAAGTGCATGTGGGAAATATTCAAAATAGTAGTATCGTAACAATAGCATACAGGTACAGTGTGACTACAACCGGACATTTCCGGCTGCACTGCCTTACCAAATGGCATACAACATGCTCCACAGCAATCTATATTCTTCATACTTCTATCTAACTTCTGAAATTGAAAAAATATTTAAAGGAAATGTTATTAATTACAGTGACCTACAATTTAAGCTGATAGAGCGCAATATCTAATTTGTAAAATATCTAAATATCTAAAATAACTAATTTGGAATCTTTACACATACAGAGGTGTACAAAGCAGACTTTTGAAATTCAGATTTAACATACATTTCAACACCTCACAAAAGAAAAATAGAAAAATTGTGTGCCCAAATTTTGTACTCTTTCATTTTTCAGGAATTGTAAAAAAATAAATCTATAAAGATATAAAAGAAATATATATTTTCTATAGGATTTTATATTTGGAAAGAATGGAGGTCCTTAAAATTAAATGAACATCTTTATAATTTATAAGCATTTAATTTTGAATGATTTAAAATTATTAAGTACATTATTTTTATTGTTTCTGAAATGCAGCTCAGCAATGTTTCTTGTTTTGTCTTGTTTTTCTTTTTGTTTTGTTTGTTTGTTTTTAGTTAGAAAAATGTGGAAAGAAAAAAAGCCCACTCTTGAGGCAGGGAGATTTTCCTACCATTTGAATGTACATGGAAAACTAACCCAGATTTCTGTTTTTGTTGTAGAGCCTGCAGAACTATCCTAATATTGATCAAGAATCATAGTAAATCATAGTCCACGTGCATTTAGAATTTGGCAGTTCATGCCACCCTGCTATTTCATCTTTTGTGAATAATAAATTTATAACCTGTTTTGCATAGTATGCACCTGGAAGAGTTATAAGGTGAAATTTTCCATCCTATTTTTCATTTATTTATTTATTTTACAAAATCAGGTCAATTGTATGTGGAATATTCAGAAGCAAATCAGTCTGGTTGTACACTTGGGATTTCATTAAACTGTCCTTATTTCATAAGTCTCAAACCTAAGCAAAGTTAAATTCATAAATATTTTTTTTTGCAAATTATTCAATCCTTAGATGCCTCTTCTGAGTTTTTAACCATCTGACACCTAAATATTATTCCTCACTTTTTCATTGAGGTAAATACCTGAATGTTATGAAGGATGTTACAGCCAATAAAGTTCCTTCTCAGGTATCTTTGCAGGTAGGTAGGATTTTTCCCTGACAGAGGTATCTACCTGAGTTAAGTTTGGAGAAGCCAACCTTGGAGTAAGGTTTCAATAAAAGCTTAGAGAAGAACCCACAAGGCTGGAAGAGGGAAGAGATCTCTGAAAATCTTCTTGATTTATCTTGTCAAGTCCCATTAGCTTAAAATACATTTTCCAGTTACCTTGCCTGTGTTCTCCCTCAGTCTACCTTACATCAACAAGCAGCATCTGTTTTTTTTTTGTTCGGTGTGCCTGTTTGTTTTTCAAGACCCACAGATGATGACTAGTTCCCTGAATGACATCATATTCAGTCAGTTTAATTTTTCATGATCCCTTCAACACATTTCCATCTCTAAAATTAAGCTTTTATATTTGAAGTGAACAAAAACAAGTAACAAACAAAACACTATACCACAAGTGCAAAACAAAGATATTTTCAGCATTTTGTATAGAACCTACACCATTGTAGACATCATACCATTTCACAAAATGAAAGAATTTAATTTCATAAGAGATGATAAAATGCTTTTATCCACCCATTTGCAGATTGGTTAGGATGCTTGGCAGAATTCTCAACTCAGAGCAAAAGTTTGAGATTCCTCTTTGAATGTGTTTTATACTAGAAAAAGCATTCAAACACCCATTCACACCCATTCCCCATAATGGCTGTGAAGAAAACTCTGCTTCTACCAGGCAGACAAAATATTTAATACCATGAATACAAAACAACAAACAACAACAACAAAGAACAAAATTATTAGGGTATACAAAATGCAGACAATGTTTCTCAATTTGCACAGCTGAAAATAAATATTACTTCAGAAAAAAATGAAAGGTACTTTTTTTTTTTTTTTCCCCAAAGATATTATTAATTACATGTTTGTGAACTGTTGTTTACTTTCATTGTCTCTTTAGAGAAAACAAGTATATCATATTCTCATATTCATAAAGTACTTTGAGTACTCCTGTAGCCATGGGATAACCAGCACAACAAGCAAACTGCTTGTATTTCAGCATCCTTCCCTCCTCCCCCCCCACTCCCCCGAGTTTTCTAACAGAAGTAAAATTTATGAATAAAGTTAATACTTAAATTGAATGATTTAATCTCATCAGAATAAAATAGCAAACATTTTAAAATATCCGTGTCAATTCTTTTTTCTAACTGAGGAGAGCTAAATTCAGAACCATCAGTCGGAAAAAGGAACTCAGGTTTTTGAATTCCAACTAGTTTATAATCCCATAAAATGCAGTGTGGACACAAAATTTAGTTTATGTGTGCCCAAAGTCCAGCTTTTTATTCTACATTCATTGGAGACATTACAATATTAGCAGTGGAAAAAAAAAAAAGTCTATCACCATTTTCATTATTGCGAGGAGATACAGATTTGGAGTGTTGCAGGACTTTTCTAATTTTCTTTATTTTCTTAAAATACCAATGAAAGGAAAGCCAGGTATGGCACTAATTCTCAGCATGAACACAAGAAGCAGTATCAAGGAACTGCATAGTCAGATGCTGAGAAAGAAAAGGCTAGCTCAGTTTTTCACGTTATACAAAGTGCAGACCCCAATCTCTGCTAGGGTCATTATCTTCTTTGTCATCATTATTAAAAATACAACTAATATATAATTTCACTTAATTTACTTTACCTGCTTTGGTAATGGTTTGAAATACTAACTTGTTATGAAATACTTTTTTATTCATCACGCGAGAATGATGCCACTAAGATGAGCATCCAAATTATATCACATTATACTAAAGAAACTGGAATATAGAATACGATTTATTTATATTTTGTCCTGATAATTCAATACAGTCAAATGGCTTTAAAGGCCCATGTTAAAGAATAATGTATATATATTATTTTCTTACTAATAACAGTCATTGATTTTTAAACTTTGTTTTAATTTTCTAGTATCATTTACATAATGAAGATATGGTTAGTTATGCAATAAGCATGCATCCAATAACATCTCATTATAATGTCAGTATAAGCATTACTTTCATACTCTCACATCCTCCTAATAGCTTCAGGCAAAAAGTACTGATACATTAACACTAGCCTACACCATGCAACTGATTAAAGGCCAGTGCTTGTGCACTTGATCAGAAAAAAAAAATAATCAAAATTTTATTATAATGCAAACTTTTTTCAGAAGAAGGAATTATATTATTTACTTCTTAATTGTCTCATGCCTGTCCTTCTGGAAAATGACTTGTGGGATTCAGCTAGAATCCAACTAAAGACAGAATTTTACACATCAAGTTACCACATGTTGTGTTTCTTATTGGTACCATTCTTTCATTTTTAAGAAAGAAAGAAAAAAAAAAAGTTAAAGAGGTCTAACTCATAAGATTTTTTGAAGAGGACATTAGGGAAAAAGTTGACAAGCAATCATTCTGTAGGGAAGGTGTTTTTGTTTTTGCTTGTAGGGAGGCATACATATAATTCAAAAGACACAATGGCCATTGATATTCCACAGAACACCTGAGGAAGTCATGGAGTAAAATAAAACATAAGGATAAACAGAACAATCACAGAAGACACCAATATTTGGTTTCAGAGGATGCTACAGCCTCATCTTAGTTTAGACTTTCTGTTTGGATTTCTTCCCTTGAAGTATTTCTACTAACTCTGAGAAATATGATGACTTTCTGTGCAAAGAACTTCACAGGAGATATACGAGAAAACAGGTACCTGTAATACATAAAATATATTGTGACTAAGTAAACATTGTGGTGTCTTTTTTCTCCCAAAGCAAAAACATGTGTTTGTATTTTCCTGTATAAAACAAATTATGTCAACATTTCAAAATGAGCTATTTAACTGAAAGACCATTATTGACCAGGCTATAGGATGCAAATCACAGGACATCCACTGTCTGTCATGATCAGTGTTGCTAATTCAGATCTTAATGATAATGCAATACAGGTTGAGACTGAATTGAACCAATGGAAGGATGGTGAGGCAAATAGTATTACTACCTTCACTCTTTGCATTGCCCCATGCAAAATTAATCTCATGTTGGAAGGAACCAACAAAGCATCCTTAAGCAAGTTAGTTTTGCTGCTCCCAGTGGAATACTTTATGCTTTATCCACGTTCAGTCCATTACTGTGACAAAGATTCTTTGTTTTAAAAAGAAAGCAGAAGAAAACTTGAAGTAGGAAACTCAGTTATCCAATTCTGATCTTAATGGTGATCAAAAATTATTTTAAAAGGGCTTAACCAAGCATAGGGCTAGTGCACCACTGATCCTTTTCTTTTGCCTTGGAGGCTAATTATCACAAATCCAGGTTATATTTGGAGGCTAATTATAACAAATCCAGGTTATTTATTTAATAACAACAAATGTATTTACAATGGCCCAAGTATTCATAGAATCAGAGAATATCCTGATTCAGAAAAGAACCATTCAGAAATGCTCATTAAACAGAATATTAATGTAATTCTTTGTTTTGAAAGCTGGATGGGAGAAAGTTATGCATATAGGTTTGCAAAACAGATTTTTACATAGGACATGCCACTGCATTTCTCTCTCCAACTTAAATGATCACACCTGCTTTACTTTAATGTGCTATGGAAATCCTACCCAATGTGTTTTACAACAGCATTAGTTGTCCAGCTTATTCTGCAGTTAACATGTCTTTTTGAATCAAAAATGTGTTGTCTTTTTTTTTTTTTTTTCTTTCTAATTATCAAATGCAAATGGTGTTGACTATAGCATTGCCTATTACGGTATCCTCATTATCATGCACATGTACTTCTGAGACATTTTTAAGGCCAAGAGTACTTAGTAATTATGCTTGGTAAAACCTTATTATTACTACATGTGTAACATGTCAGCCAAGGAAAACAGCAAAGTTAAATTAGCATATCTGAAAAATAAAGGTGATTTATAATTACAGCCCATTCTCTCCAATTTTAAACAGATATCTGAACACTAACTTCCACAAATTACACTTTACTACCTTTTCTGGATCATGAGTTCCCATTATGTTTCAAGTGAAGGATGATTGTTGTAAATATAAATGTATACATAAATACATATGTAAATATGTATGCATACATACATACAGCAATGAAGAGCCATCTGTAAGACTTTCTAACTGTAATAAGTGCTGATGCCCAGGTAGCAGCAGGGGCCTGCTGGGCCGCTCTGTGAGGCGAGGCTGGGGCTGCTCCTTGCTGGCTCCAGCAGCTCCACCACAGGGCCTGGCTGAGCCCTTCAGCCACGGGTGGGCTCCTTGGGGAGAGCAGAGCTCAGCAAGTGCCAAACACTGCCCGGCAGTGAGGAAAGGAGTGTGAGAAGCAGCCCTGTGAGCAGCCAGGGCAGGAGGTGCTCCAGGTGCCCAGCAGCCCCTGGAGTGCCCAGGCTGGAGCAGGGGAAAGGTGTTGAGAGAGGGAGTTAGGAGAATACAGTAAATCACTAATGTTTTAGAAAAGAATTTACTAACTTTTAGAAAAGGGGGAATTGAGAGGGGAAGTTAGGGGAATCTTATCAAGTAGAGATAGAGTGATAGACAGCATGAAACTAGGATGCTCAAATTAATTAAAGCAAGAAGCCTTGGGCCCCTTTACCAAGGTCAGTCTCCTAATAAGAGTGTGAGCCTATCTTAAGAAACTGGTCCTGTGAATGGACAAGAGCCAAGGAGCAACTGAGTCTGTGCAGAGACAAGAGGTCAACTAGCAGTGATGAGGAAGAGTCATCAATCTTCATCCCCACAACCCCCGAAGACCACCACCAGAATACACTGCGCAAGCATAGATGGGAGGAGTTTATGGAAATGACTCCTTGGAACTAATTTTAATATGAAGCGGGGACAGGTTGTGCGTATGTATAGGCGCAGTGTGAAACTTCATGCATATGTAACTCTTTACTGCATATAACCATGGCAAGTTGTCGCGTCAGGTGCACACGACTTTGGTGGGACTACCCCCCGTGCTGTCCAGCACTGAATGAACATACCTACTTTACAATCTTACAGATTGTGGAGTCCATTTTCCACAAGTCAGTGTGAGGAGGAAGGGGCGGCACAGAGGAGCTGCTGGGGGTGACCGCAGCCCCCGCTCCCCAGCCCCCTGCACTGCTTGGGAACTTGGGGGAGGTAGGAGTCCAGTGGGGTGAGCAGGTGGGGTGGGGTGAAAGTATTCTGGTTTTTATGTTTGTTTCCTGCCATCCAACCCTATTTGGGAATAAATCAAATTAATTTTCCCCAAGGTGAGACTGTTTTGCCTGTAATAGTAATTAGTGAGCGATCTCCCTGTCTTTATCTTGACCTGTGACCTTTTCCATCTTATTTTCTCCCCTGCCTTGTTGAGACTGCCTCAGCAAGTGAGCAGCTGGGTGGGAGTCCAACAGCCAGCCAAGGTCAGCGCAGCACAGCACCTAACATTCATATGTCAGAGAGCTGACTTTGCATTGGTTGCTAAAGACACCACACAGGCTCATGACATTAATACTGACTAAATGCAGTGTAAAAACATTAAATGCTTTTATAAATCTATTCAAATGCATCTACAGAACACTGAATTTATTTGTGGAATGAATTCTCAGTATTTAAATTGCTTCTTCAGGTAGTGCTTTGTCTTTGGGATAACATTTGCGCCCAAATAGCTGTGAAGGTGAGTGTGGATAATATCCTGAATTCATGCTTTCTTCCACATTTCAAGCAGACAGTTTAAATTGCCTCATTAGGATATATGCATCATCAACAATAATACACTTTCATCAAAGCACTATGAAGTATTTTTGAATCTGTGTATTCAATAGTGTGCTGGGAACTTTAAATACAGTATATTGCCAATCACCTTAAACCCAGCAATTATGCTACTTTGTAATAAGACAGTCTCATATTTAGGTCTCTAACAAGATTTGGATGTTTTCATCAAACCTCAAATAAGCTGCACAATACACTGAAACTTTGTCCATGGAAGGATGAGTAAATTACTTCAGTACTACTTATCTAGAATGACTCTGAGTAAAGCTCACCAAAAAGCTTGAAGTGAAAAACATTTTTTTTTTTTTTCATTTAAATGCAGATGAAGGATAAGGAAACTCTGCTACTCTATTATCTCTAAGATCATACTCCATATGCAACAGAGCCTTTCAAACTTTTTTTTCTCCATCCCATTCCTAGCCCATAACAGATTACTGAAGATACATCTGATCAAGTGAGTATAATTAAGATCTTTTGATCCCCAGAAAATGAAGTCAGATGATGTTTAAAACAAATATTCAGTATAAACAAGATTCAAGTAAAAAATAAAATAAATAAATAAAACGTCAAACCAATGTGTCATGGGCCTCTGATTTTTCTCAATAAATTATCCTTAAATAAAAGTACAAATAAAAATAAATAACAATTAAAAAAAAAAAGAATGTGTATTTATTAATACATTTTCTAAAAGAAGTAAATTTTCTCACTTCTGTTCATTTCTTTCTTGGCATTAATTTAACTAAGCCATTCTTAATTTCATTTACAAAGTTAACTTCTATATTCAATGCAGTTTATTAGGACAGTAGGCTGAATGTGTAAAGAATTAGTTTTGTCTCATAAATGAACAAGATCAGAGGAAAATAAAATGAATAGCTAAGTGATCACAATTAACCAAAAAGTTCCATTCTGCTTTCTTATGAAGAATGATGGAATGTCATTTTATTGAATTCCATTATCCTAATGAAAAGGTATTCTATGATTGAAGTTAGCCAAAAGGCCTGAGAACCAAATTTCAAAAATACTAGGACCAATATTTTTTGTCATCAAAATCTCTGATTCGTAGATTTGTGCTATCTCTATATAAATCTAGAAATAGTTTTTTGGTGGACATCCTCTAAATTTGGTGCAATGGAGTGATTTCAGCATTCTCTTCAGATGTCTCTGTGCACTTTTTTTTAGGGAAAAGGTTAAGCCGTCAACCGTTTTTCATAAAATAATTTCAGTATACATATAAATGCAAGGAAGTTGTGACTGCTCCATCATTAAAGTATTCACGGTCAGGTTGGATGGAGCTTTGAGCAAACTGATCTGGAGAAAGATGTCCCTGTACAAGTGTGTGTGTGTGTGTGTGGTGTGTGGAGGGGGTAGGGGGTGGGGTGGGGGTTTGAGACACACACTACACAATTTTTAAAGGTCTCTTCTAATCAATGTTCATCTGTACACTGGCTGAGACACAGATTTTTGCATTGAGATTTCAAGTTACATTAAAAGAGTATAAGAAAAAGCCTAACTTTTATGTTGTCATTTTATAGAATGTTTATTCTGAACAGGTACCTCACAAAATGCACCTTCTGCTGAGTAATTAACCGTTCAGGGAAAATACTTGGAGATATTTTCTAGTTGTAGAAAATCCAGGTTGATTGATGTCAGACTAAGTTTATGAATGGATGTGCTGCACATTCAGAAAACACTGTCTCCCTGTAGCTATGTTGAACTTAGAGACACGAAGAGCATCAGTTCTGGCAGTAGTACCAAAGCATCATAATTGACTTCAGGGAGAGGCAGCAGTTTATCAAAGAAGTGTAATGAGAGCAGAATCGAGCCTAGTGCCAATATTACAGCTTTCAGTTGTAATTACATAGCAATTAGCTTACTTTCCTTCTGCTTTTCAGTTCTGATCAGTCTTTATGATAGTTTGTTATATTCGCCTGTGGAAAATGACTTCTAAATGAGGGAAAATGGAAGACAGAACAAGTGTAAGCAAGAAATAAAACAACAACAAATAAGCATATATACTCAGAATAATACCATTAATAAATTAATATAGCTGATATTTACTAAGCCCTGTGAAATGACTGCAACATTTCAGAACCATGAGGATTTTACTAGCTTTCATCACAACTTGGCATCACATGCCCTTGCAAGCAGTGCAAAAGAGACAAGCACTGAATAAGTGAGGAATAAATTAGCAGTAGAGAAAATGTTTATGGATAAGGGTTTGG
Source organism: Netta rufina (assembly GCF_964035555.1). Lineage (NCBI taxonomy): Eukaryota > Metazoa > Chordata > Aves > Anseriformes > Anatidae > Netta > Netta rufina. Next base: position 56,091,308 of record NC_140124.1, read on the forward strand.
TAACACAAGTTAAACTTCCAAGACTACTATCCTAGGCAGTTTTGTACATATTGTACGAGACATCCTTGGAAGTAAAAAAAAACCTGCTGGTCTCATTTATGATAGAGAACTACAAACAAACAGAAACAGAGTTATAAAAAATTGCAATTCTTAATGACAGGACACAGAGAGGGGACCTTTAGGGCATACTTGCAAGCAAGTTACAATTGTGAAACAGATAGCAGACTTTTTGTTCAGGATTCCAGATGAATATTTTGTTCTTAGTTATGACAGAGTTAAGCCCTGAGGTTGTTCTATTGGACATATCTATCTTAAACTCTCAGCAAGAAATTTCATCCTTGCACTGGCAATGAAATTTCATGTCATTGCAATACACTATTTCATAATAGAATTCAGACATAATGGCAAAAATGGACAAATTTTATGTTAGTTTGTCTGAGAAAGCTAAATATCAAATGTTTCAAAAGCTTCTTAAATAAGTCTGAAAAGGGAAGGAAAAAAAAAGAAGGTGGAGGTTGAACAGGAGGACCTCTTTAATATAGAATTTTGCATTACCAAAATGAGGTATTTTCATGAGGCCTGAAGAGATTTTCATTTATAAACTGTTGCAAAGACAAGCATGGAAAAGACCTCTGAAATAAAACCCTCGGGGTTCTTATCAAAAATCCTGATGTCCCAGCCCATATTTATTGAGCTAACACATGCAGCCTACCGTTTGCAACAAACAGAACTCAACCACTTTAAAAACCAGAAACTCCCCATACAAAACAGCCAATTTTAATTCATTCACCTTGAGCTATCAAAGTTAGTGATAATATGCAGTATTTTAATCATTGAATCCACAGAAGAATGAGCTAATTCTGCTTTTGTACTGTAAACAAACTTTCAAATAAGGGCAGAAGACAAGGCTGAACTGAAATGCACTATAAACAAAGCAGTTTGAAAAGCTGATTTTGATTAAAATATAGTTTGCTTGTAAGTATAACTATATTCCAAAACATATAAAACTTGAGGTCTCTTCCAACCTAGAAATTCTGTGATTCTGTGATTCTGGATGTTTTGATAACTTCTGCTAGCATTGCAAACCACAGTGATAAAACATGACTAGAAATAACATCTAACTTATGTAGTAGTAGTAGTAACATTAACCAGAACCCAGATTTAATAAGATTCTTATAAACCAAGTTCAAGCACGTAAAAGAAAAGGCAGTGGAATAGCTAAAATGTTAAAACCAAGTAGGCAACTTGACAAGTTGAGCACTTGCTTCTGATTACAAAATACATTCTTAGCTGGATTTTTGAGCCCCAAATAAATAAATAAATAAATCCAGTTTGATGTTCAAAACTCTGGCAATCAAAAGTTTTTGTTTGTTTGTTTGTTTGTTTGTTCTTTCCAATTTCACACAAATTAGCATAGAAAAAAACCTGCACACTTAACTTTAGTGCCGTTGTTCCATTTCTGCAACTACTTTTCAGAGGATAGTTACATCTATTGGAGGTGAAGAGGAAGAAAAGCATGTGGCTTAATTTCAGTTGTACTCCAAAACAAGATGTACTTCAGAAACACTGAGCTTGCTTGTTATGAAAAGTTGCAAAAGCAACAGAGCTTCATTTCAACTTTGAATTAACGTCAGAACATTTTGGTAGAGTTTATTAAAATTAAAACTATGTTCTGATTTGGCACACCATTACCTTTTAAAATGTGTTGCCTGTTGATAACAAATCTGCATTTATAAGTCTGTATTCATCCAAAATCCCAGTCCATACTAAATGATCATGCATGTTATTTATACACAGTCCCCAGTGAAGCAGAGCCATGAGACACAGCAGCTGCTCAGCAGAGTGCAGCACTGCTACAGGTTTATGGTGGAGGCAAGAAGGAGGAACATTAAGCTTATTTACTGTGACTGATACATAACTAAGCAAAAAAAAAAAATTACATAACTCTGATTGAGCAGTTCATTAATGCCACATAAGATATCTGACAAACAACACTGAACTTCATAAAATACAGTATTTTCTTCAGACATTTTCTTTCTTCCCAAAGGTCAGAGGAAGCAAGTAAGCATAAACAACACCCTGAAGCTACCTATGCAGTCAAAGGGTGTCATAAAAAAATGTCCCTTTCTTTCCCTTCTTTAATTCAGAGAAGTCACTTCAAGCACCTGCAAGTTACTAACTCCCACTTGATGGCGTGGAGAAGAGCATTCAGGTCACAACAGTGCATTATAAATGGAGATGTTACACAACAGAAAGCAACAGTCAGTGAGTTCAATCCAGAACATCGTGGTGTCATATGGTTTATCAAGCAACACATTCTATAATTTATCTTGCCTTCTGAATGGCTATAAGGAATATGACTTTGTAAATAACATCATTTTGATAGTAGTTTTCAGTCAGAATATTACCTGTATTTTCCACACAAGAGAAGTCAGTTTCTTGGTTAGAATTTCTTGGTTAGAATTTCTAATAAAATGGTTTCTAGAAGGAAAGAAGGATCTTAAAATTATATTATACTAAAAATAGTGTAGTTCTTTTTTTTCCTTTACCCTTCCTGATCGTATTAGAGAAAGACACTCAGTTTTATTCTACACTGATTCTTACACTACCTTATGACTTATGTTGTCATATCATCCACAGTGACATCAGGTAATGTCACTAACATTTGTCCTCTGTGACTCATTTTTTCATTCTTCCCTTAGAGGAAAAAAAAACAAAAACAAAACACCACCACCACCATAAAAATAAATTAACCTGTGGTTTAACCCGGCCGGCAGCTAAACACCACGCAGCCGTTCGCTCACCCTCCCCCTTCCCTCTCTGGGACGGGGGAGAGAAATGGAAAGTGAAGCCCGTGAGTTGAGATAAAGACAGTTTAATAAGACAGGAAAATAATAATAATAATAATAATAATAATAATAATAATAATAATAATAATAATAATAATAATATGATGATAATAGTACTACTACTACTAATATGTACAAACAAGTGATGCACAATGCAATTGCTCACCATCCGCTGACCAATGCCCAGCTTAACCCTGAGCAGTCCGGCCCCCTCCCCCGGCTAGCCACCCCTATATATTGTTTAGCATGACGTCAGATGGTATGGAATACCCCTTTGGCTAGTTTGGGTCACCTGTCCTGGGTCTGTCCCCTCCCAGCTCTTACTGCACCCCCAGCGTGCCTGTTGGCAGGACAGAGCGAAAGGCTGAGATGTCCTTGGCTTGGTATAAGCACTGCTCTGCAACAATTAAAACATCGGGGTGTTATCAGCACTCTTCTCATCCTAAGCCAAAACACAGCATTCCACCAGCTACCAGGAAGAAAATTAACTCTGTTCTAACTGAAACCAGGACATTAATAAAATAAAATAAAAACCTAGGGTGAACACAAGATTGAAGATTGTGTTTACTTTTGGTAAGATTTTGATTTTGCTGGAGAAATGAACCTAAAAGAGTCTGGGGAAAAAAAAAAAAAAAAAAAAAAAAAAAAAAGGAAGCTGACAGTAGGAGACCTTTGATTTTAATGCCAGTTCAATGATTAGTAGTGCATAATCAATGACAGGATAGATGTCACTGTGGGGTACTCTTTGTCATGTTATGCCGCCCCTAATGAAAGGACTACTTCTTTCAGTAACACTGTATTATTGACTTAGATGATTGTTTAAGAAAGATCAAATCAGCTCAATTAGGATGCTCATTTGTATTCAGGCCATGCCATCCAGAGTTCAGTTACTAGCACTTTGCTCTTGGAGATAACAAAATGTTTGTGCATAATTTATCTCTTCATCCTTTAAATTGTAAAGGTCATTGGATGGAAGGTATAGCTTTTTTTTTTTTTTTTTTTTTTTTTGACTGCTATACTTTTATAGACATTTCATTTTAATCTCTATACATCTATCATAAGCTATTGACATAAGAAAATAAATTAAGCACAGTTGATATTTTTAATTCATCCTTGCTGCTACTTGTATCCCAAGCTAGACATATCCTTCACTATCTGAAATAAATATGGACATATTTACAGACTTGACAAAAATAAATAAAATAATTCCCTCTAGAAATGCATTTATAGGTCTTTTATTTCTGCAGGAACAATTTCCTATTGTTCAGTTTTGCCTTTTCATAAAGGCCAATTAGCATCTATATATATATTCTGCGTACAATCATATTCCACACACGTCCACATAGTAAAACACACATAACGGTTTCAGAGCCAGGACTCTTCAGTAAAGTGTATTAACACTTTTGCACTAACCTTCCCATCAGGACAAGCCCTATGGACTCTTATAGTAGTTCTTGTGGGACAAACTCACCTTTTTTCTCCTTTCATAGCGTGGAATTGCTCATGTAAATCCAGTCCTGTGACTTGACTCATTCCTGATAGATTATCATATAGGTATGTATGGTCATGTGATGGACACACGTGAAAAAGGTGATAGAGACTATCTCCTACTTGCCAACAGCTTTGTAGCACTTGATAATGGAAGCAGCTCAGAGTTTGCCAAGTGAAGTTTTTGTTGGAATTTATCTGGCCTAAGTAACATGATTTTAGTTAGTGTTCAGCCTGTATGATTGATTAGTCAAAGCAGCACAGCCACAAAGAAATACAGTATACAACAGTGTGTTTTTGAAGTAACATTGCTACAGGTATACAAGGAATCTAGTGATACGTTTCCAGAGTGAATGAAAAAAAAAAAAGGGGGGGGGAGGGGGAGAAATTCTTCTTCCTCTATGCTATTCGTTTTGATCCTTGACATTGAAATGTCTTGTTGAAATAAACATTGCTATGTGCAGTGAGATGGTGCTGCTGACTGCCTTACCTTCACTTAAGACATTCCCTGCAAAGGAGTTCTTGTCATTTAGTATAGTTGCCTCAAAAATGTATTGTGTAGTGCCGATCATTAAGAAATCATAGAATGGCTTGGGTTGGAAGGGACCTTAAATGTCATCGAGTTCCATCACCCTCCCATGGGCAGGGATGATTTTAGTTTAAAATTATTCCCCCCTGTCATTGTCTGCCAGAGGAAAAAACAAAATAAACAAACAAACAAAAAAGTTGTTCTTCATCTTATTATAAGCCCCCTTTAAGTACTGAGAAGCCGCAATGAGGTTATCACCTAGCCTTCTCTTCTCCAGGCTGAAAATCCTCAAATCTCTCAGCTTTTCTTCATAGGAGAAGTGCTCCTGCCCTCTGATCATCTTTGTAGAGGGCTACACTCTGCACCCACTAACAGCCCCACACCCTTCTTGTGCTGGGGTCCCCAGACCTGGACACAGCACTCCAAGTAGGGCCTCACAAAGGCAGATTAGACAGGGACAATCACCTCCTTTGACCTGTTGGTCAGTGCTCTGGTGATGCAGCACAGGATGCAGTTGGCCTTCTGTTCTGCAAGCATGCACTGCTTGCTCATGTTGAGTCTTTCATCTACCAAAACCCCCAAGTCTGAAGGGCTGCTCTCAATGAGTTCTCCCAGTCTGTGCTCATATTGTCCTGACCCCCAACTCAGGTGCAGTACCTTGCACCTGGACTTATTGAACCTTATTAGGTTCACGTAGGCCCACTCCCCACTCAACCTTGTCCAGGTCCCTTTGGATGGCATCCCTTCCTTCAGTTGTACCACTCAGCTTGGTGTCATCTGCAGTCTTGCTGAAGGTGCACTCAATGCCATTGTCTATGTTGTTGATAAAGATATACAATACTGATCACGTGACAGACCTCTGAAGGCCTCCATGAACCATTGACCAGCACTCTCTGGCTGAAGCCATTCAGCCAATGCCTTATCCACCAAATAGTCTACCATTCAAATCCATCTCTCTCCAGTTTGGAGACCAGTATGTCACGTGAGACTGTGTTGGAGGCCCTAAAGAAGTCCAGGCAAATAACATTAGTTGTTCTTCCTGTGTCGACTGATGCAGTTACTTCATTAAATGAGTCAAAATGTTTCATTGTAAATTATTTCCTGCAAGAAGAATCCCATCAATGAAATTGGAAGTAATTAAAATAAGTGTTTCCTTATATTAGTACCACTACTCAAACAGACATTTCCATATGCTTAGCTTTGGGAAACAGTAATTCTTTCAAATATAAAAAGGTTACCACCGCCTTCTGAAATTAAGCAGAAGATCTTTGCTGACACTTTGAACTTAGTTCTATGGTTATTTTGAATAATCATCTGAGATAGTCCCTGTTACAGAAACATCATCCATTACGTGACAGTGTTTGCAGTACAGATGTGTATTATATAGTACACAATATAATACACATGATAAGCCAAATTATGAAGTTCAGTAATGTATATAATAAAACACGAAATAATGTCCATTCTTGTATTTTCGGTGTAATCAGTAAAATATGGAACATAACATCTAAAACAATCAAAAACAAACAAACAAAAATTTGGGTATTAAGACAGAAATGTCTGAAATACATTTCTGAATAGGAACACCTAGAAACTCTACAACTAACCATTCCTAGTTCTTAGAACTTATTAAGTATGTAACGTTCCAGAAGACACTAGAGAACACTGGGGTCTGAAGACTTTATAAGACTTTAAGCCAAGAACAAGTCTGTTCTGCTTGGATGGTATAGCAATAGAATATTAATCTACAATGTACCTATTATTTTATCTATTTTGTTGTACTTATGATCTATTTATATAAATATATAATTATATGTATTTATAATTTTAATTTTATAATACCTTACAAAGGTATCATCTACCACTGCCTTGTAAAGAATTGTAGAATGGTCGGTCTACCACTTCTCATGCAAATGCAGTTGAATTTCACTGTAGCCTCTCCTGGATGTTTCAGGATAGAACTACATTTTTACTATCTTAATATTATATTTATGTAAAATATACCTTTCAGAGATATACATAAATTTCTTCAATGTTTCGTTCTATCCTTAATCATTTTTTTTTGTTGTTGTTGCTGTTGTTCCTAACTAGTAGACAATTTAAGTAGGAGCATCATAAAACATCAGATATTTTAGATGCTTTACTACTAATCACTTCAACAAGCTAATAAAATATTTAAGTAATAAGATCTAAGGCCAAAAAATTGATCTAATTAATATACATGCCTAACCTTTTGTCCAGCTTCTATTCCCAGTAATTTGGTTTTGGATACAGCACATTTTGATGTTTGACTTACTGAAAAGATTTCAATCTTTCAGTAGTTTGTTATAGAAGCAAATCATAGCCATAATAATAATAATAATAATAATAATAATAATAATAATAATAATAATAAAAACCTTTTTCTCACCTGAACTTATTTATTTTTTTCCCTTTTAGCCACTAGTTATGTCTTATACCTCAAGTTAAAATATTATACATTTATACTATACCTATACACCTGCATGTTCAGTTTACAATATCAGGGAACTCCAGCAGTTTTTACCTTCATCCACAGGGAGCTAAGGCTGAACTGACAACAGAGCATGATACACCAATGACTTTTGGATAATACTGCATCTTATAGAAACACAATAATATAGGTATAGGCATTAGGATGCTATAATATGTGCAATATAGGATGCTGCACATATATCATCATGGTTCATTTGGTGACAAATAGACTTTTTTTTCTTTTTCTGTAAAGAGACATGATTTAATAAATCATATAATACAGATTGTTTTATTTCATTTGCAAGTTTTGTCAACAATGGTGTCTGATTTCTGCAATGTTTTGTGAGATCACCACGAAGACCTACTGCCCCTTCTATGTAATTGCACTGGAAATATGCCTGTTTCCCTCTTATCTTCACATCATTCAGTGATTATTGTCCCTTGGAAAACATATTGTAAGGTCATTAATTATTTAGTTCTTAGAACACTGAATCAATATTTTATTAATGCCTTATTATGATTTTTATATTGCTGCTGTATAAAAAATAATGTGATTTTTTTTTTTTTTTCCTTTCTGATTAGACCACCTTAAACCTTTTGAGATAAGCCTCTTCTTAAAGCTTGATGTACCAAAGATACTGCTCTAGTATGGTGATAGATAATGCTGAACAAACTGCTGTATTGGAATGAACCAATGAGAAAGAAACTGTACAAACAGTAAAACTATGACTGATCCAAGAAGACTGATCAATTGTAGGTAAAGATTTTACCATCATCTTCCTCCCCAATGGATTTTTATTTCTAGCAAAGGAAAAATGTCTAGACAATCACTTAGGTTTTCCTATTCAGAAAAGAACTGACCCCCAAACAAACTAATAATAACAATAATGATAACAACAATAATAATTCTGCTCATTATATATGTGAGCAACCCTAATTCCTGAAGGAGACAACCAACAGTTGGATACACATTAGTAACTGCTCCAATCCACAGAAATAGACTGCATGCAATAAAATTATTCTAGATGCTCGATTAGTAGCTCTTCTATGGCTTTCTATAGATCCTAATTTAGAGCAAGGAGATCCTACTGGATATTAGGATTCTAGAAGTTCAGTTCAACTGTTTAATACCTGCTTTCTGTAAAGTTCTTATTTAAAGAAACAAAGTATCATCTAGTTAAAAAGAAAAATGTAATCTCTGTGTAAACTTATGGAGTAGGTAAAGACAGTCTTAGAGAGAAACGCAAAAGATTTTTAATTTCCTTGATATTCTGACTGATTCTGGAGGTGTTAGCAGTTCCCTTTCAGAAGTTGTTAGCAGAGATCTTGAAAAGATCTTATAAAAAAGAAGAATAGAATTATGACCTAGTAAATTTACCCTCAATTTCTATAAAAAAAGTAACATGACGAGTATTCAAATAAATTTAAAGTTCCTCAAAAGCAAGGTGATAACAACCAAACTATTTGTCAACAACAAATCTTGAAAAAAAAAATGTTTTTCTATGTATGGCTGTATGACAGTATATCTTTTGTATTTCTTTCTATAAGTACTAGTAAATGTTAAAAATCAGGACTTTATATCAGTCTTATACACAATCAAGAGGTCTTGCTGCATGAAGAGAACAGTTCAGGGTTGAGTGCTGAGAATTATATGAGATGCAGAAAACGTGCTCTGTGCAGAGTGACTAAGTGAATGAAGCTTGTTTATATACATGTCCTCTTCAGAGATATAGACAATACTTTTCTTAAATTTTAAGAGACAGCTTTAAAGAGGAAGGGAGAAGATGTTTTATGTCCATGGTAGCTACTTAGTCACTAGCTTCAGCTGGGGTAAGGAGAATTCAAATGAGATCTGGAAGAAAAATCTTAAATGTATGCAGTGATCCATTACAGTAGTGCAGAGAACCTGGGAAGCTCTGGAGAAGCCATCACTCAGGGTCTTCAATTACATCTCTAAGAAACATCTGTCTACAGATAAGTACCTTCTGCCTCAGGGCAGGGGGATGGCCAGGATGCCCTGTTTTCCAGGTTGCTACCTGGGATCTCTACAAATGACAAAACATTAAATAAAAACTTCATGAGGGAAGGGGGCAGGGAAGTAATATGAGTTTACCTTACAATGTCCCTTAAACTAAACCATGTATGAGTAGGACTGCAGTGAAGGAGTTCATAGCACTATTTTTGTTAGTAGATGGAACAGAACAGGATGCTATTTGAAGAGTGTGGTCAACACTGATATAAACACCTTGATCCTCATGAGTCTAGTGAAGTAACAGTTTTAGTCACATTTACAGGGGAGAGTCATACTTGCTACTAACTTTTACTAACAATTTCACCTAAATGTTCATGTCTGAGCTTGTTTCTTAGCCTTAACAAGCTGGAGAAGAGGGATATGTTAATGCATATGTACCTTAGCAAGTTTAGAGCCACTGAGCCATAAAGTCTTTATAAAGCAAGCAAGAGCTGAGCAGAACTATTTCTGAACTTACTTTTGGTGTTCAGAATGAATGAAATAAAAAGGTCGGAACAGAAAATTTAAACACACAAAAGGAAGCAGACAGCCAGATTAGAAAACCAGCACTGTTCTCTCATCTCCTTGCCTCCCAAATTTCCCTTTAAAAACATGCATCTGTAGCTGGACATAATTTATATCTAGCTAAAGTTGTTTTTTCTCTGATCAGCACTCACAAGCTGCAGTGAAAAATCCAGCTCAGCTCTTTGCTTTTATGTTAAATTGTCAGGAAAAAACAGTAATATTTCCTCCTTGGATCAGCATCTTGCTTCAATTTGGATTAGAGTATCCTAATGAAGCAAATGTTAAAAAGCAATGTAGTAAATAAATAAGTAAATAAATAAATAAGTAAATAAATGTTTTAGCAAATTTTGTTATAGATATGAAACTCATCTGAAAGACAAGAGGCTTCAATTTGCCATATTTACAAATTGTAAATTCCGGAGGAAAATCAAACACTAGAAAGCAAGACATTTATTTGCAGCTAGAAAAACAACATGTTTACAGCAGATTAATGAATAGGTTTTATATGTTTGCTGCACAAGAGTTTGATTCTTCAAATATTATTGACACTATGGAGAAAAATAAATGAAAAAAGACTCCCTTCTCACCAAGTAGTAAGACAAAGTTAAATACATTTAAATAGGAAATAAAAATACAACACTTTTAAACAGTATGTGCTGCTGCAGAAAGCAACCTTCTAAGCAATGAGCTCATAAAGAAACAAAACAAAAAGGAAGTAGATTTCTAAGCAGAAAACTTCTATTAGTTATTCACTTTTATTCAGATGCTATAGTCCCTGTGGGGACAAATATTAGCAGATAATTAAATATCAAACAATAAATTAAAAACAGAAGGGAGAAATATTTGTGAACATATTTATTTCCAGCAAAGTAGGAACAAATAGGCAATTGAATTATGACTATAAACTTGATATTCTCTTTGACTGGTGTCAAAATCTCCCCTGCATTCAAATTCAGTGGGAACAGAAGGCTTCTAGACACAAATGCAAAAGGACTCAAATATTTTCTGCTAGCACTTTGCATAGTTCTTTTAACAACATGAGAGACTAATTTTCTGAATTTCAAGATTTTCTAAACAAAAGTTGACTTTACAACCTGAGAAAGTAGGTAAATGTCTTGGAACAGTTTTTCCTCTAAATAATTTAAATGTGATTTAAAAAAAATATATATTAATTTATTTATTTGTGACAGCAACTAGGACATTAACTAACTTCCTTTCTTTTGAAATAATCCCTACATGTAAATATGTGTATACATGTATGCATGGTCACTACAAAAAGGATCTAGAAAGTCTTAATGAACTCTTGATATCCTGGTCAATATTACCAAAATAAAGAATACCTAGAGTGTGGAGAGGGAAGGTAACCATTCCTGTGAACCCTATTGAAATTTCTTTCAGAAAATTAAGGCAAGAAGTCTCTTTGCATCTATGCTTAAATATTAAAAACCATTTTATGAAGTAAAATGATATGCTGGCTAACTCTCCAAAATGAAAAGGGGGTGTAATATACACCCTGTAGACAACAGCGGAATACTGCAGCTCTTCTAATTACATGTAGGTATACAGAAAGAAGGAACACAAGAAAAGGAATTGTAGGGAAAACAGGAAATACATTTTCCAATCAAAATGCAATGTCAAGTAATAGCAAAATTATTCACCAGTTAATTTGCCATTCCTACATATCTTACCCTAATTTTCCTACCAATGTTTGTAGGCCAAGAAAGCAAGTACAAATGAGTTATCAGACCCACTTTCAGCAAAACTGCCAGAATGATTGGTCTCATTTGATCTGACCAAGTAAACTAAGGCTAGAGAATGTTACCAGTAATTGGCTGCCATGTTAGACATTTCTTAGTACACAGCAATTTTATTTTCTTCTCAACTGTATGCACATATTGCAAATGAACATTATATGGAATAACAGGGAAACAGCAACAGCAAAGAGTAAAAGATCTTTAAAAGATCTAGGGAAAATAGTGACCTGTTCTTTGCTAGACTTAGACTCTTGATCCTATCCGTTTCCATTTCTCATTCTCTCCCCTATTACAGTACAGTTTATATATTAAATGAGATTTTGTTTTAATTTCTGTCACTGTAAAATTTAGATTCTTAAAGAAAACACTCTTGGGAGGAAAAAAAAGCAGTGGGAGTTGAAAAAAGAAGAAATTTAAGAAATCTTTAGTCATTCAAAGGAATTAACATGAAAAAAATATCGAAAAGTTATTGAAAAAATGTTGGTTTTCAATTCTTATTGACCTCGTACTTCCAAGCAAGAATGAAGGACATACAACCATTTTTCTCCCTCTGCAGTAAACAGATCATAACTATGCCAATACTATCTTTTTATATTTAGACAGGATTCAAGATCAGCTTGAAGCTGCTTTCTCTATACAAATCGACTATTCTTTTACTGAAAGTGACTTCCTAAAGTAGATTTATACTAACACAATATTAGAGCATAACATGACACTGCTCTGAGTCTCAGTGTAAATCTTCAAAATGCACATTGGATGAGATTAGTCTGCTGAGTACATATTTGCCATGGTTAGTGTTTACTTTGAAGAGCTTAAGACAGTTTTAATTAAGTACAGAAAGATATTAATGCCATGATGCATTCATATTAACTAAGGAATTAACTCTGCCCTTATACTATGTGGTATTAGCTGCTTTTCCTGCCACAACTGCTGCTCAGTATTTAATATTCTATACATATGTTGCTATTATGGCACCATGTGAATCACTAAATGAAACAGAAGACTTCAGCCAATTTTATCCTATTAAGCACTGGAGAAACAGCCCATCCTGTAGCCCACACTTCACAGGTAGCCTGACATGCAAAAGGCCATTACAATCCTAATGAATCACATCACATTAATAAGAAAGTTACAGAGTAAATGAAATGTCAAAGAGGTAAGGCTATTGATAGAAATTTAGCACAAATGCCAGAATACTAATTAATAACTATACCCACCAGTAAAGACACAACATTGCCTTTCCATGTAGTTTTACCTTTTCCACTTTCATTTGCTTTACTTTTATGCTTTGTCTGATGTAAGTTTAATGCTTTCAGACTTTCCTTAAGGCCAAGAAAGCCTGTTTTACTATATTAGAAAATTATAGGCCTTAATGGGATACTTACATGCTTAGGGGTGTTCAGACTTTTTCAATGTTTGAAGCTAGTATTTGAGCTTGCAAAACTAAAAATATGAAAAAAGTTAAAAAAAATAAAAAATTCCACTACCCAGTTCAAATTCCAATTCTTCTTTTAAAGAAGGATGTGATTAAAGTGCAAGATTTCTTCATAGCTAAATGTGAACTCACAGGAAAACAAAACAAAACAAATAAATCTAACAACCATACATTTTGTTATTAACAGAACACTCAAACAAATAAATACTACTAATAAAAAGGACACTTTTCTGCACTGAAGTAGCTTTAAAATAGTCACACTATTTTTTGGGGAAAAAAAAAAAAGAGAATTTCTCAAAATGATCATCACTTTATATTTCATTTAACTCTAAGACCAGACAGATTCTACATAAAATTACACCTATTACAATATTTTCAACACAAGTCTCTGAGTTTTTTTCATAAATTCTAAGATTAAGTAGCTGTTAAACATGATCTTTCTGTTCAGTGTTGTCTAATTTCATGTCACAGGTGGGTAAGTAAAGCTATCCCAGTGTTCAGAAGAGGTATAACAATAAATTTTTAAAGAAATTTTGTTTGTGTGAAAAGAAGAAAAATAGGAAGAGTTGTTACAAATGCACTCACAAATCCGAAAGGGCCAGAGGGCAATCTCAGAAATGGGATCTGCAGGACGGACAGCAAAGTACAGACACTCCACTGTACACAAGGTGCACATCTATACAGTCAGTGGTAACAAAGTACAAAACAACATATGAAATGTGACATAGCAAGAGGGAAGCAAGTTTTGCCTCTGGTCCTGTAAATTTAAGTAGAATCTTGTCACAAAATTAGATAACATTACACATTTCCTAATAATGCTGGCACCACCTTGATGTTTTCATTGCTCATAAGTGTTAAATGATAAATGTCTTTAAGAATTGAAGATGTAGTTTACATATGGATTTTCTTCTTTTCCTTAAGAAAAGACTAGTTTATTTCAAAGAAAATTTATAAGTGATGCCCAAACCAATCAATAACAACACTGACCTGACACTGGGCATCCATTCCAGAACTCCACTACTTTTGAGGGAAAATGTGTTCCAAACACATCATGTTTGCGAGGAAGAAAGAAACACTTCCTCTATGCAATTCACATCACATTCCTTTTATGATTGGGAAATTAGGAGTGATATCCTGGAAAGCAAAGTTATTAGGAAACACTGAGTAACCTAACCCAAATACCACTAACTATTAATGTTATATCATTTTCTGTTATATACTTTGTCAGAAAATGATTCATTTTTATATCTCTTTTTAATATATATAGTTATAGATACTTTGATTCTGAATTGGTGTTTGAGCCTCTATTCTTTGGCAAGTCAATCACTACAGAGAATAATGTAAAGATAAGCCTCAGTTATGAAAACTGCAGATTTATTTTTGTCTCAAACATCAGTCATTAAGCAGAGGTAAACAAGTGTCATAAATCAAAGCTACCAATGCATGTATAATCCAAATAGCCTCTTTGTACTACCAGTTGTCATCATGGGCCAATAGGCAAATATTATTATTCATATGTCTCCTTCATTTAATGAGTCTTCATTTAACCTAAAAGATCAAGTCATTTTTTCTAAGGGTTAATTTTAAAATTTTCCTTCTTTTGTTAGCCTCTTTTACTAGAAATTTACCTCAAAGAGAATTTTTTTCCTTTCTCAATATAATAGCAATTACTATAGCTAAAAACTTCTGTATAGAAGGTGACCATATATAATTTCAATAGCAGGATTATTTTTTTATTATTATTCAGAAAATGTGGTTTTGTTTAACATAGTCTAACAAATGCTTTTTATGAAGTCCTACTTTCTTCAAATTGCTTTGTCAAAAAATAAGAAATTGGACTGAAGGTCTCCATCAGCTGCATGGAACAAGCAGGAACTTCACCAAAACACCAATATGTTGCATCAGTGTTTTTTTCAGAAAACATCTCTCAAAAGGAACATCTCAACCATTATGTCAGCTTCACCATATTTTCCAATCCAATATAACTCATAACCTCATGAAACCTCATGCAAGAGGAGGAGAGACTGTGTACACAGAGAGAAAAGATTACTAATAATATATCAATATTGTATAGATTACTAATCTACAGATTACTAATAATATATCAATATTGTATATGAAGTTCTCATTCTCATGTCCATTTTTTTTTTTTTGATTTTTTTATTTTTTCCTAAAATTCTGAGCATTTCAGTGTGGATAGGACATTTTGTTTCATAAGTAGAAATATAGAGACACACAAAAACAAAACAAACTTTGTTATATGCACTGTCCCTCAAAGGAAACTAAATCCTAAGAGAAACAAATGAATTTTTAAATACGTAATCACTTGCATCCAGATTTAATAGTTAGTCCTTAATGTCCTAAGTCCTAAGCAGACCATTTAATCTTGTTCAGAACCCTGTACAAAACATTAAGCTACAATTCCCTTTAATAAGGCAGTGATTGCAGTCATTTCTGCACACGTATTCCTGAAGAGCATTGCACCAGTACCATTAGTTATTTTGTTGTAGTCAAAAAGGAACTTTACAGACAGCTCCACCTACCAGTTGCAGAGAGTTTCAGTGCTTTGTTACACAAGTAACACTTAGCAATTGTCAATTTATGTGAAGTTTTCATCCATTTTTGACAATGCTATTAGCACATGTTGGAATTTTTTTTCAAGGTTATAATGCTAGTGTGACATATTTCTAGGCTAATGTTTACTTATCATAAATCTTAACTCAAAGCACACATATTAGGGAATAAGTATGGCAAAGACTAGATCTAATGCCTAATAGTTAAGTAGCTAGCAACAACAGTTCTGCTTATTTGTAGTGATTTTCATTTTGAGATAACATGGTTTTTCAAGTCTTCTACAATAACTTGTTATTTTTGTTAGCTGCGTATGTCATAGGGGTGAGTCGCTGAAACAAAAAAAAAAAAAAAGAAATTAATAATAATAATAGTAATAATAATAATAATAATAATAATAGTAGTAATAAAGCAATTCATTAATTCTTCTTGTTTTCTTCTATCCTTCCAGTCAACTGATTCTTCGCATCTGCATCACCTTTAAATACTGGAGAAGTCACCAGCTGGGAGTTATAACGTACGAGTACACAGTGTTGATGTGCACGAGCTATATCTAGCAGCCCTGATTTACACTTGACAGATTCCCCGCTTAAGAAATTAAAACACTCATCTTCATTGTGGCTGGCAGATTTTTTAGGCTCCAAAGGACAGTTAAATTTAGGCATGCATATTGTTCAGAGGGAAATTTGTACAGCAGTCTCTTGGACGTCTCCTACTGGTCCATTAGAAAAATGACATTTACAACAAAAATGGCATGACTATAAAGTAATGTGATTAAAGTGATCAAGGTCTATGATCTGACTATTATCCGATAATCATAGTATATAATTTTGTTCTTGTAATTACGTTAAAGAGACAGCTTGTTCCCTGTCACTGGTAACACAATGTGACGAGTAAAGCCAGCAGTGATCTAGTTACAGATACAAATTATTACCATTGAACTGAAATCTCTGTTAAACAATACCAATATTACAGAGTAGCTCAAAATGAAATTATTGGGAAAATAAATAGTTTAATAAGAACATTACAAAATGTTGTTATGGCTAAAAGACAACTTTTAGATACTGATAAGACACTTCTGTTACTCCAATTAAAGCTTTGACCACCTAATAGTTTGAATTATCTAATACAGAAAATCTATTAGATTAGATTACAGTTAAAATGCTTCCAAGTATTTACCCCTTTCTCTGGTGTAAGCTCACCCTATCAGTAACCATCTAGATCCTAAGATTAATAACGCCAGTTTTCCTCAAAAAGAACAGGTAAGGACAAGGTTAGAAGTTATCACTCTCTTGGGGTCCTTGCCAGGAGTTTGATGTTGGTGATAGGATTCCTCTCCCCCACAGTTTTGAGCCTTCTCAGGGCTACCTTTTTATTACATTTTTACGCTACAGTATAGCTCTGTCTTGTTGCTTCCCAGGTAAATGCTTAAAGTTGCACAGCTTCCCCTATCAACCTCAGTTAACATATAGGGCAGCTGTTTCTCATGCAACAGGTACCATGGGTTTTCAGACCTTTATTGTCTATGGGATTCACAAGTATTACAAATCATCTGATTAGGGGACAGGAGCTGGATGCATTTCAGAGCTCCAACACAAAAGGCACTTTTCCTTTACCTATTATGCCAGTCAAGTAGTATGTAGATTCCCACAACTCAAGGCAAGGGTCTGGTCCAAGTGTGGATGAAAATGGGTAGTTATACTCTCTACAAAAATTTGGCTTTGAGAAAGTTTTCTGTCAGTTCTAATTAAAAGTAATAATTATACAAGAGCACTGCTGGGACCGTCTGGGTCTGTAAGATGATGTGAGCCTCAGTCTGTACCATACTGAGAAAACATTGTTTACAGTCATTCAAAGGCTCTTCAGGTTTAGTACTGACAGAGTACCAAGCACTGTGTAAAGATTTAGGAGAATCTTATATTGATACACCAGTGTATAAAACCTGTTATAGCTCTAAGAAAAGTAGTGCTGCGGTCTGTTAGGTTCACAGAAACTCTGTGAACTCTGTGTTGTGGTTCTTTTTGCCATTAAGAACTTTCATTATCAGTGACCACAAAAGCAAAACAAACTTTTTAAATGAAGCAGGTTTGACTTCCTTTATGGACCAAATTTCTTGGAAGATACTTAAATCTAGTTCTGAGACTCTACTTTCCCAAAGAATCAAAATCGGAGAATGATGCACATTCCCTTGTTATCTCTATTCCAATAACCAGAAATACTACAAGACTGGAAAAACAAAACAAAAAAAAAACAAAAAACCAAAAAAAGACAGGTCCTTATGTCTTTTATGTAATTTTATTTGCCACCATGTGGTAGTTTTGATGGGAAGAAGAAATATGTAGTAGATTAAGCATGAAAGACTGAAGCTACTGACCTTTAATTCAAATTTCACCACTCAATCCTCTTGCAGCCTTGGGCAAACAACCAAGTGTGCTTTTTCTCATTTTTCCATATTTTTCAAATTGGGAAATTATTTAATTGGATCTCTCAGCAAGGCATTATCTGCTGCACTAAGGAAGTCTCTTAGATCTCAATCATCATGCACATTCTGTAGTTTTTGTTTGTTTGTTTTTTGTTTTTATTTTTATTATTATATATATATTATTATATATATATTTGCAAGCAACAGACTGCAATTTTAACAGATATCTGTCCAAGAGACACTCTGTGCAAGAGAACATCATCATCATAATCTGTCTCCAGCTCTGCTCATGCTCACTGGCTTTTATTGCATTTGCTACACTGCCTTTTCAATAGCCTTCTATATGTTTTTTTATTTTCATCTTCTCCATCAGATATCATTTTTATGGAATTGAAATTTGAGGTCAGTACATTGTTTTTCAAAAACTATTAGTATTTTTCTTCTTCCATGTATAAAAATATTTATTTGGATATGATAACCATATTTATCTGAAAACAAGAATATTAAAAGTTTTCTTTGTCAACCAGAAAATTCAGTTTCTTCACTTTTCCCAAACATCTACAATTTATTTACATCACAATTATAAGAACTGATTTTGTATACCAGCTGGACACCTCTTAAATCTCTCAGAAAGACAGTTATTCCACAAACTGCTCAACTAGTGGGGAAGTAGATCCTCACTACCTATATCACTATTAAATTACTCACTAGCATACTATTTCAATCTTTATACATTTGCTTTTGTTTTGTTTTGTTTTGAAACTAATCAATTTCTACTTTGACCTATACCAGTTTTGCATGTATTTCATTTACTTTTTCTTGCACTGCATAAACCCATATTAATTCAGCTACCTTGATACTCATTTTCCATTACGGTTAACAGTTGTATGTGGCATCTTACCTATCTGCCAACTCTTTTAATTTTACCATATTATTTAATATATACCTAAAGAGAGACATTTATTGATGCATGTTGACTCCGATTTGTTTTCCAATATTCTTCATCACAGTTTTCTCACATTTTTCACACTTACTTTTAATTGCCTTCTTCAAGGGTTCTCTATTCTCTCCTTACAAATTTCCCATTCAGGGCAACACACCTCACCACCTTTGATTAATCAAATACATTAGTTTACTGTCAACATGACTGACAGTAATCCCAGCTCTACATACCCATACTTTGAATGTTTGTAAAAGGAAAAATAATTTATTTTTCTCCCTCCATGCATTTTCTTTACTTAATGATATGATTACATTACTTGAACATCTTTTACAATTTGTAGATCTCTATTGCCTGTGCCAGATATCTGCAGTCACCAGACACATTCTTATGGTATACATCTGAAGATCTATCACAAGACTTTTCAAATTCATTAAAGAATATAACTGTTACTTCATTTCCTAAGCCTTCAGTGGTAGAGTACATTATGATGACCTTTATCCATAGGTAAGAGATACCTCCTATCACTATCGATAGCAGTTTTAGACACTAAAAAGCATGTTCCTATTTATTGTAGCCTTTTCTCTATTTTAAAGACATCATCCTGATCACTAAAAATTAGTTTATTGAAATTCTCCACAGAAATATGTTTCCTTCAGTGTACCCCTTGGGGTAGCATCATGTTTATAAACTGAAGTATCCAACATTCTTAATTTTCAGCTCATTTTCTAAGAAAAAAATATATTGTTTGTACCTGTTAGCAAGAGGAAAATAATCTATCAACCTTATGTCCAATACATCACTTGAGAAGATGAAATAAAATGATTACAATAAACAAACATTCTCTAACCCAGTATTTTTTTCACTATAGCAAACAGATTTCCAGTTCCCCCTACCATTGAATCACCCTCCACTCTCATTCTAGGCAGAATATTATAGTTTGTTTTCCACAAGCTACTCTGAAAAAAAGAAAAAATGTTGAGTTTTTAAATCTTTTTCTAACCTGTTAGAAAAATACCATGTAAGAACTTATCACTGAAAATAATTAATATTAAAAGACATTAAAATTATAGAAGGAAGATTGTAATATTATTCCAAAAGGCACACCTTCGGAACACATCCATTACAAAGGCATTCTATTTACTTAATTTACAATAATACTCTAATTTATCATCAGCAATGTTTATAATTTAGGAGAAGTTGCAGATACAGTGATCATTAATATCACATCTGTAAGTAAGAACACTCTGAGTGGGATAAATTCGTTCTTCCAGGCTGTATTTTAAGTCCACAGGATGAATTCAATAACATATGGATGGATCTGCTGGCTAGGATTGTGCTATTTTTAATATTTCCCTGGAGACGCACAATGAGCAAGTGCTTTGAAATAAAAGGCTAAAAGAAAGAAACAAAAACAGCTCCTGAGAATTCAGAGTGGGCTCATGCCAAAAAAAAAAAAAAAAAAAAAAAAAAAGTTCATTACTGCCAGAAGAATTCATTCAAATAAGTAGAAAAAGCTTGAAGAATGCTAGCACTGTTCTTCAGGAGTAATCTTTATCAACACTATCAAGGGACCACCTAACCTTGTCAGAAGGCATTCGTTTCACCTTGTGTCCTGCTATTGTTTAGTGGCTAGAGAGTAGGAATAATACGAGAGCATTCAGGCATACAAATTCTTGTTGTCTTACAAAATTGTAATTTAATGGTTATAAGAAACATTTTAATTAGGAACTAGCAACAGTAAGGAGCTGGGTCCCCATGAAGCCTGCCAACAGTCAGCAATGCTGGCCAACTCTGTGGAGCCTGTCAGGCTAAAGCAAAAGCAGTTCAGGCAGTACGTTTGCCAAGCATATTCTGATGTCTGAAGCATCACAAATTGAGAAGTCAATTCTGGAATACCGCATTCTTTACAAATTGGTTGACTGAGACAGAGGTTCTACCTCATGAACCAGGTTTGGAGTTTGGATATCAACGCCTCTGACCTCAGGAATGGTTTCCCCAAATTCTCAAGGAATTGAATCAGCTTTAATGGCAACCTTCATATATAAGCAAAAACTTATTTCATCCCACTCACAGAGAAATAACATATGACAAACATAACATATGAGTCCCACTGAAGAGCTATTTCACTTTTTGAATGTTAGGTAAATGATACAGAAACCTTTTGACAATATTCTGTAAATGTAACTGTTAATGTTAATGGTATAAACCCATATCCACACATGGCTGGATTTTTTAGATTAATCAGGCA
The DNA here is from genome assembly GCF_964035555.1 of Netta rufina. Lineage (NCBI taxonomy): Eukaryota > Metazoa > Chordata > Aves > Anseriformes > Anatidae > Netta > Netta rufina. The sequence goes on from NC_140124.1 coordinate 56,112,576, forward strand.
ATTGATATTTCCATTTGACTTGAAATGTTTATTGACTATTTTATAATCATTCTCATCAGACTTCAAACTGGATTGGATTTTAAAAAGAAATTAAAATTATTCTAGTCACCTATCAGTTGTCAGTTTAGATCCATGATGAAATTTTTGGCTGAAGGAGAATAGGACTGCTGCTATCTTGCGGTCAGTGGTCTGTTACTGATGATCTCAATTTAGTCGGAAGAAACCTAAGTTGAAGTCATTCCACACAAATAGCCACACTTTTTCTCAGTTCCTTTGAGCTTCTTTGTATAAGTAGTTTGTGAACCTAGAGTCCCATATTGCAAAACTAATAGCCAAGTTATTAATTACATTGGTCATGACTTTTGTTGTTGCTGTTGTTGTTTTTGCTTAATGGAGATTTCCGTAAAGTTCTTTAACCAGTCCCATTACAAAATGGAGAAAATCTTGACAATTATTGCATGATGAGAAAACAATCTCATCATTCAGCAACAGTATTGTTCTGTACAGCTTGAAAGTATAACTGAGAAAACCATGTTATCAGCTTGGCCAGGAAAATAGAGTAAGTTTAAAGAAAGAGAGAGCTACTTCATATAAGAAATCTTACTTAGCTGGTATACTCCTGGATGCTAACTTACTGGAGTAATTCTCATTTAGTTTTTATCTGACACTGACACTTTAGTTTATAACATAAATTCAAGTGTGAGCATGAAAGCAATGTTTTCTCAGTTACCAGTTCTGGCAGAGCCCTGTGTGAAGATAATACCTTGCAGAGAGACAAAAGTTTTTCCACTTGCAGAGAAATTCCTCCTCAACAAGCCACTGCCTATGGGAATATCTGTCCCCCTCTGATCTAAGACAAAAACCACAGTCTTCCTGGTACAACCCAATCAAGTCACCTTCTCCCCCCTCTCAGAAGCTTCTATTCAATAAAGTGGAAGCTTCAATTCTGACTTACTAACCACCAAACACCACCACCTCTACCACTCCAAACATCATTTGCATTTTGGTGTCATTCAGGCTCTTTCAAACACAACCTCTTAGAGACCTGGACAAAATTTGTACTTCCATCTAACATATAAATCACGTGTTGGATGTGGAACAGAAAAATTAGAAACCTATTTTGAAACTGTCATACTTCCTTCTGTAAATGAAATCTGCTAATCAAATTAATTCCCAATTCTGTAGACAATTCAGCAAATACATTAAAAGGGGGAAAAGTGTGATTGAAATCTCAACAGCTGTGAATAACTGATAACTTCATCAGCTGATAATGAAGCTGATAACTTCATCATAACTCCATTCTCTAAAGTGGAACCCACCATCCTGCATTCTCACTTCCCCCCCTCTTATAAATACACATTTATCAACAAAAGAGAAGAGACAGAGAACATGAATAAGTGGTAAGCATCTCAGAACTTTTACGGAAAGGTAGTACATAATATACTATCCACAGTAGCAAGGAAAAAAAAAGGAGGGGTGTAGCATAAAGAAGCAATAATCATTTATGAGAGACAGTGAACATGGAAGAAAGAAATGTTAACTGAAATACTTCTCATACAATATTTCCTTTCCAGCAGAGGATATCTTTATAGCTCTTACATACACTAAACCTCAGGTCTGGTTAAATGAGAGAGAGTTTATTACACCTGAAATGGTCTCTTGGGTTGCACAACAGAGTGAAATAATTAAAACCTTGTGCTGCTACACTATGGCAGTCTGTATAACATTTTTCTTTCAGCATGTTAGGTTAAGACATTTTTGCCCCATTATTTCCATTTAGAATGTTTCCTTTTTCTTAACTTGTATATATAGTTAGAGAAAAAATAAGAATAATATTACATTTCACATTGATATAGAGATGTTACTTTTTCAGAAATTTGCAGGTAGATCACAGAATCACAGAATCACAGAATCACAGAATTTCTAGGTTGGAAGAGACCTCAAGATCATCGAGTCCAACATCTGACCTAACGCTAACAGTCCCCACTAAACCATTTCCCTAAGCTCTACATCTAAACGTCTTTTGAAGACTTCCAGGGATGGTGACTCAACCACTTCCCTGGGCAGCCTGTTCCAATGCCTCACAACCCTTTCAGTAAAGAAGTTCTTCCTAACATCTAACCTAAAACTCCCCTGGCTCAACTTAAGCCCATTCCCCCTCGTCCTGTCACCAGGCACGTGGGAGAACAGACCAACCCTCACCTCGCTACAGCCTCCTTTAAGGCATCTGTAGAGAGCGATAAGGTCGCCCCTGAGCCTCTTTTTCTCCAGGCTGAACAAGCCCAGCTCCCTCAGCCGCTCCTCATAGGACTTGTTCTCCAGGCCCCTCACCAGCTTCGTCGCCCTTCTCTGGACTCGCTCAAGTACCTCGATGTCCTTCTTGTAGCGAGGGGCCCAAAACTGAACACAGTACTCGAGGTGCGGCCTCACCAGAGCCGAGTACAGGGGGACGATCACCTCCCTAGCCCTGCTGGTCACACTGTTTCTGATACAAGCCAGGTTGCCGTTGGCCTTCTTGGCCACCTGAGCACACTGCTGGCTCATATTCAGCCGACTATCCACCATCACTCCCAGGTCCTTCTCTGCCTGGCAGCTCTCCAACCATTCCTCCCCCAGCCTGTAGCTCTGCTTGGGGTTATTGCGCCCCAGGTGCAGGACCCGGCACTTGGCCTTGTTGAACTTCATGCAGTTGACCTCAGCCCATCAGTGCAGCCTATCCAGATCCTCCTGCAGAGCTTTCCTACTCTCGAGCAGATCAACACACGCGCATAGCTTGGTGTCATCTGCAAACTTACTGAGGGTGCACTCGATGCCCTCGTCCAGATCATCGATGAAGATATTAAAGAGGACCGGCCCCAGCACCGAGCCCTGGGGGACGCCACTAGTGACTGGCCTCCAACTGGACTTGGCTCCATTCACCACGACTCTTTGGGTCCAACTATCCAGCCAGTTTCTAACCCAACGAAGCGTGCGCCAGTCCAAGCCAAGAGCAGCCAGTTTCTTGAGGAGAATGCTGTGGGAGACGGTGTCAAAAGTCTTGCTGAAGTCAAGGTAGACCACATCCACAGCCTTTCCCTCATCCACCCAGCGCGTCACTTTGTCATAGAAGGAGATCAGGTTCGTCAAGCAGGATCTGCCTTTCATAAACCCATGCTGACTGGGCCTGATCGCCTGCTTGCCCTGCAAGTGCTGCGTGATGACTCTCAGGAGGATCTGCTCCATGAGCTTCCCTGGCACTGAGGTCAAACTGACAGGCCTGTAATTTCCCGGGTCTGCCCTCCAGCCCTTCTTGTAGACGGGCATCACATTTGCTAGCCGCCAGTCAACTGGGAAAATTAAATATGGAAAGTAGTGGTATTAAAGGTTAAAAAAGGGATGACAATCCTCATTATCAACAAAGACTGTTGTGGCACTATGACAGTAAGAGAATAAAAAAGTATTATTGCTTTTAGTTATGAAAAATAGATGCAACTGTTACAGTTCATCATTCTGAAATTATTACTTGGAAACTTCTTTAAACAGTTATAAAAGTATTGATACAAAAAAGCTTTTCATTATGCAAATAAATTTTTAATCCTGATTGTGTCAATAACACAATGTTGTAATATTGTTGTAATATTATTTTTGATAGAGATTTCCCCAGCTTTAGCTTGGATTTACCACTTTGGAAGAAGACAGGGAAAATTAGACCCTACAGGATACACATTTGTTTCAGTGTTATTGGGTTGTCTAGCTTATTGTAGTGATTTTTGTTGTTTGTTTTTGCATTAATAGTTTGAGTATTAGTGTTCCCATTTTGACTGTTAGATGTTTTAGTTCTGTAAAGCCATCAAAGCTTTTGTCCAGTGTTCATGATCAAGCTTTGGATAATATGATGTACATCAGAGACAAAAAGCACCTGAAAAAATTCAAGTACACTAAAGAACTTTGTTACCATTCTGTTTTAGATTCATTGCATTAGATATACCTGTGTAAACATTAGAGTAAGTACATAAATAGTTTTGCTAATCCATATAAAAAAATAGGATGAGAGTATATTTTTGAGTGGTGAATAAACTTGTAATATATAAGAATAAGAAGTTGATTATCATGTTTAAAGACTGCATCAAAACTGGAGAGGAGGAGATCTTGATCACTGCAAAGTATTCAGGCTGTATATCAGGAAAAGGTTTTTCACCAATGGGGTGGTTGTACACTGGAACAGACTCCAAGGGAAGTGGTCACAGTTATGAGCCTGCCAGTGTTCAGACACAAGATGTGATTTTTATTTTTATTTATTTATTTATTTTTGCGTGGTCCTTTGCGGATCCAGGAGTTGGACTTGATGATACTTATGGGTCCCTTCCAGCTCTGATATTCTATGATTCTATTAATTTTGGAACTGTTTTCTCCAAACCACTCTGGACCTGTATGGTTAGATTAAAAAGACTTGAAGTTCTACTTCAAATTGGATGAAACAGTTTTTCAACTGAAATTACATATTGCTTCATTGATGCTTTAGGACTTTCTACATAAGTGAAAACAATTCTTTTAAAACTTTTTTTTTTTTTTTTTTAATTAATTCAACTGTGTTTTTGAACAAAACCAAAATATTCCTGTGTCAGTCAGCACAGACAGGCAACAGGAACAACCATGAACTGACAAATACAATACAGAGTAGGTGTATTTTCATTACCTCTCTGACCAGGAGATCCATGAAGCAACACCTGGGCAGATGCACACAAGTCAGGATGCAGGCACTGCTAAGCTTGGTCCATGATAGAAGATCACCAGCCTGCTGTTTACACCTGTTTATCAAGGGTGCCCACAGGCACAGTTTTTACCACCATGCTGAAATCCTCATTGTGCTTCTTTGATCTTATTTGTACCAAGGCTGGGAGCTCATGCATGTCTGAATCTACCAAACACCTATGTTATCTATACACAGAGGCACTACTTGCCAAACACACGGAGTATAAACAGCTGTAGATACAATTTATGTGCTTTTCTACTTTAGTACTCCCCAGACTTTATTCATTCCCAGCTGCAAGGTCACTTGAGCATATTTACAATCCTCCTTGCCAGTCTTCTCACCAGTCTTCCACTTTTAACACATTCCTCACTACAACTCCAATTTTCGTTTCCTGCTTAAAAGTATTTACAACTTTCTTCATAAGCCTCCTGAAATTGTATTTTCAAGAAATGAAAACATTAATCTATAGAATTTTTACCTAGCTTTCAAGCAACAACAACAACAACAACAAATGCATGAGAATATATTTAAATGTGGGATGACATGTAAAGCTGTTAGCAATAGTAGCTTCAGACTACTAGTGTAAGATAGTGCTGACAATCTCAGGCAGATTTGATATTGTCCTTCAAGAACCTGTTAGCACCTCACCTCTCCCCTTGCTTCAAAGTGAAATTTAGCTAGCAGACAAGGTCTCTGAAAAGAATAAGCTTTAATGTACAAGGAAAGAGGGAAAGAAGGTCTGAAAAATACTGCTCTTACGTAAAATGAATGGAAACATTTATTATTATTTTTAATGAAATGCAAAATCCCTAGGAATTAAGAATATATGTCAAAACTGCTAAGTGAGGGAAGCACATCTGCGAAATGCACAACTTAGAAAAGGACTTGAAGCCAAACAAGAAACATTTGAGTCATACTAGAAAATACCTGAATATGAATTCCAGCTAAACTATAGGAATAGTGAAAGTCTGAAATCAGCAAGAATTTAAATGGAGGAACATCAGTGCTGGGTAAGGAGATATTACTTCATCATCTGGGCTTCAATGAGTGCAGTGGAAAAGGTATTTCAGTTTTGCCTCTGCTTTTGACGTTTTCTAAAAACCTCTAAAGCATTCAGGAAATAATTTACATTAGCCATACCAATAAAAGCCCACCATACAGAAAGGTAATTAAATTAACTGGATTACCTTATCAATGAGATTGTTAAGAATATTTGATTAGGTACTTAAAGTTCCTGCATAAAACAAACAAACAAATAAATAACATTCTGATCATATACAGCTCTTAAGTTGACCACAGAAGATGTAACATGACTAGCAGCAAACTAAAGGCAACTTGTCATGCAGCAGAAAGTTTTACAAGAGGAAGACTAAAATATTCCTTTTGTTGGACTCCTGCCAATATGCCCCATGTCTCTCTTGTACTGGAAACCCAAACTGGATGCAGCATTGAGAACAGTGCTGAGTAGATGGGAAGGGTCACCTCCTTTGACCTGATGGAAATACTTCGCCTAATGCAATCCAGAATGCTGCTAGCCTTCTTTGCAGCAAAGGCAAATTATTGGTTCATGTTCAACTTATGTCCATCAGGACTCCTATGTCCATTTCTGTCAAATTGTTTTCCAACTGGATGGCAGACAACATGTACCAGTGCATGTAGTTGTTCCTCCCAACTTTGCACTTTTTCTTGTTGAACTTCACCAACTGCATGAAGTTTAACAAGAGCAAGTGCTGGGTACTGCACCTGGGATGGGACAACCCTGGCTATATGTACAGACTGGGCGACGAGACACTGAAGAGCAGCCCCTCAGAGAGGGATCTGGGGGTTGTGGTTGACAGCAAGTTGAATATGAGCCAGCAGTGTGCTCTGGCAGCCAGGAGGGTCAACCGTATCCTGGGGTGCATCAAGCACAGCATTGCTAGTCAGTTGAAGGAAGTGATTGTCCTACTCTACTCTGCGCTGGTACGGCCTTGTCTCGAGTCATGTGTGCAGTTCTAGGCACCATAGTACAAAAGGGACATAAAACAGTTGGAGAGTGTCCAGAGGAGGCCAATGAAGATAGTGAAGGGCATAGAGGGGAAGACGTATGAGGAGTGGCTGAGGTCATTTGGTTTGTTCAGCCGGGAAAAGAGGAGGCTGAGGGAGGACCTCAGTGCAGTCTACAGCTTCCTCATGAGAGGGAGCAGAGAGGAAGGAGCCAATCTATTCTCTTTAGTCACCAGTGATAGGACCCTTGGGAATGGTGTCAAGCTGAGGCAGGGATGGTTTAGGCTAGACATCAGGAAGAAGTTCTTCTCTGAGAGGGTTGTTGCACACTAGAACAGGCTCCCCAGGGAAGTAGTCACAGCACTAAGCCTGTTGGAGTTTAAGAAGCGTTTGGACTGTGCAGTTAGTCACATGGTCTGGATTTTTGGGTAGACCTGTGTGGTGCTAGGAGTTGGACCCTAATGGGTATCTTTCAACTCGGGATATTCTATGATTCTATGATTCTAGTTTAAACAAATACTATACCTCCCACACTTAAAATCTATCACCTGTCATTAAAGCTTGGATTGAAGTCCTGTTCTAGAAGTTTAGGAGTCACATGTATTAAAGATTTTATTCAGTAAAGTTAACTGGGTTATATTAATAAATAAATAAATAAATACTGCAGCATTCCCAAATGCACTATCAAAAGAGCAGCAGTCTTCAATCCTTCCTCACAGTATTACCTAATTTTCTTAATTGCTTTCCCTTCACTTCTTCCAAAATATTTAATTCCAGGAATCTGTATTCTTGCAGTTCTACTGGATATAAAACATGTTTTCAAAGTTTTTATAGGTAGAAATGGTTTCTATTTTTAGTTTTATATGAGTCCCTTGAAGCTTTTTAACTCTCGGTTTCATGACGGATGCTGACTCTTGACAATGTCCACTTAAATTCTGCTTTGAATGAACATAATTCTGCCGGTAAGCACTCTTTGAATACCAAGCAGTATTTAAATACCAATCACACAGAGTTTGTGCTTCCTGTTACCCTGTCTGTCATGTTTTCGTCAGATTTGAAAAATGTCTCTTTGCAAGTTTGGGCTCATGTCCTACTCACACTTAGACAATAGATATGCCAGGGTTTCTCTGTTCTAGATTTCAACTGATGTAGAAAACAAAATAAAACAAAACAAAACAACCACAATGTAGATTCCACAAGGAGATTAGCTTGATTCAATTGTTTGTTGAAAACATGGGTGGTGGAGGTATAGGGGTAGGAACTGTGGATTATGCATTCAAGATGAAATATTTAAGTGACTCATTAACTGTAATCACAAACTATATTATTTTATTATCACACTTTTCCCCCCAAAATTATGTCTGTGACTGCTACACTGAGAATAATATTTTCAAGTACACTGTTTAAGCACATAATTTTTCTGAGATTGCAGGTTTTGGAGAGCAGTGTCTGAACTCTTGTTTAGAGGTAGTACTGGTGAGTTTCCAGGTACACACACAACAGCAGCCTGAATTAATATTCTTTCTCTGCCTTAAGACTCCACAGCACAGGATGTCTGCACTCTGACTCCTAATGATATAGCAGACCCTTACATGGGGATATGTTCATTGTAACAGAATAAATATTTATTTCTTTATTCCGAGACAGAAGTCTTAAGTGGTAATCAAGCAAGCAGTCCCATCCAGGTGGATGAATGAGAATTTCATATCAAAAACATGCCTAGATTGGCTTTCTGAAGCTCAGATCCAAATCAATATTTTTCAGTTTCCTACTACAAAGACTAGTGTACTGTCATTTTGGTAACCATCACCGAGAATGTTTTTGTTTGTGGATTTTAAGATTTTGAAAAGACTCCTGGACAGAGACCAAAATCCCTCACTCCCCCAGTCCCCCAAAAATTCAGTGTTAGCTGTAGACAACTATAGTACTTATTTGTCAGTCAAGAACATACACAACCTATTTTTATTCAAACACAAAATAAATATAGGGAAAATATGATTTTTAATGTCATTTCACCTTTTATCTCTCCTGATGCAAAGTAACCTTCTATCTCATATTTTTATTTTATTCTCTTCTTAAAAGCAAGCCATCTAAACTTGAAATTTGTTCAGCAGTTAATCTAATTAAAGTTTCATTTTTTAAGTGCCTAACATTTATTGCGTTCTGAAGCCTTTGAATTAATACCAAGCAAAGGCTTTGTTTACCTTCTGGATTACAGACTCTAGCATGTCTCTACACTGCCTTTGTCACTGCAAGTGAAGTCAAAGTTGATGCCTTTCCTTTTCTTGGGAATTAAGCTCCTTATAGCCAGTTTACACTCATTTTGAGAGGCATTACAAGTTAACATTAAATGGGAATGTTTCATATGTAACTAAATTCATTACCATTTATCTCTGTAAAAGTAATGTTGTTAAATGGTGCTCTTTTTCTTCTTGTGGTACATGAAGGGTGAAAGATTATTTCCCTCCTGCTAACCCTTTCTGTAATTTATTTAAAATTGTGAAGGATTGAAGAGTGCCTAAATTTTAATTAGATGCGCATTTACAGATTTCCTGAGTATTGTGTTCTAGCTTTTATACTGTTGGAAAACTGATGGGATATCTTCAAACCATCTGCTCCAAAGAAGCAAATAACTACTGGGCAATAGTATTACAGTTTGTATGTGGTTTATTCATGAATCAGTAGAGAAGTAGCACCAATACTGTCTGTGATAGCTATTAATTAGAAATAGAACCAATCATTAAAAATAATTTGTAGCATAAAACAAACAAACAAAACAATGGTCCCTCTTTAATTCTATTTCTCCTATTGTACAGAATGTTTCTTTTCTCACTATTAAAAATAAAAAATAAAAAAAAATCCCACATTAGTCTCACAGAAAAACCTCCTATCTAGTCTTCCCAGTTTTTGGAAATATTTATGCCAATGTTTTCCATTTGTGAAAGATAGCAAGTCACATCTTGAGATGAGATAAACTGGTATATATAATATATATATAATATTCACAAAATATTTACATTATAAATTCAAACAAATTAGATTCTGTGTTTTCCAGAACAAGGGCAACCTTATGCTGGTAAAGTGCATTGCATAGTAGAATCTTTTGCTGAGCCCTTGCAGGCTTTAAGAATTATCAATTAAACCAAACCAACCAACCAAAAAAACCACCACCAACAAACCACCACCCAAATAAACCTACAATAAAGTCCTTTGTCTTCAGCAAAGTTCTGACTACTTGCAGAAACTGAACAGCTCTCAGTGTTTAACTCCAGAAGAACAGGAAAACTTAGGTCAATAATGGTAAGGTCCTTCCTTCCTGCATTCCTTCCTTCCTCCCTTCCATCTAGATTTAGGAACACAGAACAGATGCGGTTATGATATATCTGTAACGAACAGGACATGGATAGTCTCTCATCAGATGGCCAATATGACAGAAAATACTTATATTCAAGAATCATATCTTCTATCATGAGAATAAGATAAAGTAACTGGTTGTATGCTTAAGGTTGTATGCTTATCATGTATATGAAGTTACCATATATATGTTCTTAGGATGTACACCATTGATGAATTGTATACAATCATATTTTTCAAGAAAAAAACTGGGAAGACTGTGTGGCTGCAAAGCTAGGACTGACACAAGAAGTACACAACAAAATTTTGAAGTTGCAAGTAATATACCGAATATTTCCTAAGAAAATATCAAAGACTCATTGGCTTTTAGAACTGGTTTCTATTGCCTGTGGAGAACAGCAGATAACTTTTTATTGTGCTTTTTTTAATCACTCACCTAAATTATATTTTGCTAAAGAGGGGGGGGAGGGGGAGGAGGGGGGAAAACAACATGGCAAAGATGACATGCTGGCTTAGACGTGCACAATCAGAACACAGGGAAGACAAAAAATCTTCACTGCAATGTCTTTTATAATATCCATTTTAAATGTGATGAGAAAGAATCACTAAATAAATGTAAAATGAAGTAAAAATGTACTGCAGATATGACCCACATTAAAAATTACTAGAGATTAGATAGACTGTAGATAACAGTACCTATCTTTGTTGAAAGACAAAGTCTTGCATGAAAGAAAATTCTGAGGTCTCAAATAATCTTGCAACTTCTGTTCAAGACTAGGTTCTGAATCTGTAAGCTACACCCCCAGCTTCACCAGCTAGCAGTAGCTAGCATGAATATCTAAGTAAAATGACACAAAATTAGAAATAATAGTCAACAACTAAAAGACTCCTCTATTTCACATCAAAAGAAGGTCAAAAATAACACTTTGAAGCACCAAGCTCTTGGTCTGTACTCCATTTCCACACACTGGGAGAGAATTACACATGGACCTCATCGACATCCTTGTTTCTGTGATATGGACATATTTCATGAAGCAGAAGGAAAATAGTGTACTTCATTTAGACAGCTGGAGGAAACAAGCATTGAGTTTACATGTCGTTAGGTGCAGACACTTAAGGGTACTTTAAGCAGAGTCAGAAGATCATAGCAAGAACTACTGAACAGGATCAGTTTGAGACTTCTGTAGAGAGCTGTACAAAAACTATAAAAACACTGAAAAATTGAGAGTGGAAAGCACAATGCAACTGCAATGCCAGATTTGATTAACCTTGAGCCATAAGGGGGAAATATACATATATATATATATATTATGCTTCTACATAGGATGAAAAATTGAAGAATAATAAAAGGAATAATTATGGTTTCTAATGACAATCACATTATGGAGAAACCATCTCACTGTAAAATGAATTTGGCATATTCCTATCCCCCATATTATAACCTGTTTTATATGACCAGGCAGAAAGATCTCATGCATATTGCACACACAAACACATAGACTCTCGGTAAAATATTCCAAGTAAATCAGAAGTGACCTTGCTGTCATTTAAAAATACTGACAAATACAACACACATTTACATTCCTGGCCTTGACTATCAAGATTATTCTTATAACTCATTCCTCCTATGGCAGGAAATATCTCCCAATATCCTTTCTTCAAGACAGACTTTCTCATGCTAGTTCTTTAAAGTCAAATTGATAATTGTGCATTTAGACTTTAATTGTTTAGAATACTTCCAAATTCATGGATAAGTTTTGTGTTAGCTGTAGAAATCTATTATTTATTAGCACAAAGCAGACTGTGTATAGAGCTGAAGGTTAAAGATGATCAGTACAAACAAGAAAACATACAAGGAGAAACAGTTAAATCAGGGCAACAGACAACATTAATATTTATGAAAACTACAGTGCCAAAAGGTGATTATTTTCTTTTATTTAATTAAAGGAACAGGGAAAAAAAAAAAAAAAAAGGAAACAACAACAAAAAAAGAAACATAATGGACATAAATTGTGAAGAGTTCAGGAAGCCTATACTGAACAGTTCAGGAAACTATTCTGAAGTATAGTTTCTCATGGGAGTTTATTAAAGTTACAGGAATTCCATCTGGAAAGAAATACTCTGAAATGAGCATAAAATTGATATACACAACAGGAAAGATATGTTAAGATTTGTATATCATCAGATGAGTGAGAAGTACCATACCCAGAGAAGGACAACACTGAAAGATAATGCACTATGTCCTAAAATGGTCTAAAGAAACTCATAAGCACAATGAAGACATTTAAATTTAATAAATATAAAAATAAATATCAATTTTGGAGAAAGTGCAGTTATCACAAAGCAGAATTACTGTGCAGCAGGGGAATCTAGATTGAAGATCTGGGCAAATTATTTTGGAGATGAAAACCATTGTGCATAACAGACATATTATATTCTTGCAAACTAATACAATAAAGTGAAAGTTAATATATCATCATATAATGCTTGCCAGCAAAACAGGGATAAGATGAGAAAATACTGAGTAACAAAATAAATGCATCTCATCACATAATGCTCTAATAAAGCCACAGACAGAATTGTGTAAAAGACAAACAAACAAAAAAACAAAGAGCTCTTCTTACAGAAGACACAAAAATACTACATATCTTTTAAGAATGGGTTGTTTCCTTGGCATTTTTAATCTAAAAAAAAAAAAAAAAAGCTGGTACAACCACTTAACTTTATCTCAACATAGCTCCTGAATGTTTGGTGAATTACCCATTCTTTGAAGGGAAATATTGTCTGAAAGACTTAAAGACTATGAATTGAGATGTTTCTGAAACTATAGGCCAGGAAACAATGGGGACCTCTATTACCACCAGTCAAAGATTTACCCCCTAAACTAAAGAAATCTTAAGAGTTGCAACCTGAAACTGGGACTTAATATGTGAATCAGAAGAGAGAATCTGACTCCCTTGCCCATGCCTTTATTTAGAACTTTATGATGAATACAAAGCATCAAGGGCTGGTCTGACACAAGAAAGCAAATGTGTACTTGCCCTTGTTTTGCTCTTCAACAAAATTGAAAAGCAGATCAGCTTAATAGGGAATTACATTATTTCATTTTATCTAGCCAGTATTTAGGCTGAACAGCATGAATTCAGATACAGCCTCATTTTGTTTTGTTTAAATATAATTAATTTATTACAGTTAAATAATGTATATAAATTAATATTAATTATATTAATCTAACTCACAAATGTAATTACTATGCAATAATTTTCTGAATAAAACACTGTTACATAAAAACTGTAACATATTCAAGAGATTTACATTAAACAAAACCTACTGCAGGGTAGGGAAGCAAATTGAAGTCAACAATTCTTTCTAACCACATATTTCGTATTATGTAATGTAGTGGGTTTATGTGGCAAGGTTTTGGTAGCTGGGTGGCCTCTGTAAGAAGAATCCAGCAGCTGCCCCATATTAGATAAGGCCCTGTTCCAGCCAGATCCAGAAAGACCTGCCACTGCCCAAAGCTGAGCCAATGAATGATGTTTGAGCCTCTGTGAAGCAGATTTAAGTAAAGAAAAAAAAATATAAAATGCTGCACAACAGCAGCTGGGAGAGCAAGGAGTGGGAACCAGCCCTGCAGCCCCTCAGGTCAGTGCAGAAGGAGGGCAGGTGGTGCTCCAGGCACGCAGCACAAGTTCCCCTTCAGCCTGTGGAAAGGCCCCTGGTGGAGCAAGCTGTCTCCCTGCAGCCCATGGGTCCCACGGTGGAGCAGATCTCCATGCTGCAGCCCGTGGAGGAGCCCCTGGAAGAGCAGATGGATGTGGCCTGGAGGAGGCTGTGGCCCATGGAGAGCCCCCGCAGGAGCAGTCCCTGGGCTAGAGCTGCAGCCTGTGGAGCAGGGGGTCTGGGGGGAGCTGCCTCCCATGGGGGACACGTGCTGGAGCAGTTTGCTCCTGGGGGATGAACCCTATGGTATGGAGCCATGTGGGAGCAGTGCTTGAAGAGCTGCTGCCTGTGGGCAGCCCCCGCAGGATCAGTTTGGGAAGGCTGGCATACCGTGGGAGGGACCCCACGTGGAGCAAGGGCAGAGAGTGACCATGAAGGAACAGTGGAAATGAAGCATCTGGGACTGACCGCAGCCCCCAGTTCCCTGTGCAGCCTAGGGGGAGGATGTAGAAGCGGGTGAATGGCAGAGGAAGGTGTCTTTAAGTTTGCTTTTAGATTATCTTCATTCTTGACTGTTAGTAATATGCAATAAATTATATAAATCTCACTATGAGGAATCTGTTTTGCCTGTGACAGTAGTTGGCAAGTGATCACCCTGCCCTTATCTCAACCTTTAAGCCCTTTTTCATCGTATTTTCTCTCCTTTTCCCTTTAACAAGGGGGAGTAAGAGAGCAGTTGTGGTGGAGCTTGGCTACCCAAAATATGGTAAAACCACCACATGTAAAAACTTTTTCAAATGCCTTGCAGTGACTCCAGAGACAAGGGAGGAGGGAAAAGGTATCAATATTTGAGTGTTCATGTATTTATGTATGTAGGATAGAAAATAGTATCCAGGTTGCAGCAGAAGATACTTACTTATAAGAATTATTACAAAACTTGGACAATACTTAAATGGGATTCCCTTTTTCTTCTGGTAAAGTATTTGGGAGGTGGGGAAGTATCAGGAACAGTTTTTCACTAAAAAGAGAAAGTTTAATAGGGGGAGTAAAAAAAAAAAAAAAAAAGTAAAAAGAGGGAGAAATTACATCAAGGCTTAACATGATAAAGGATTTAAAAACCATGGTTTTAGTCCATTTCTTTCCAATGGACTGCAAGGAGAAGAAACCAAACCACCCTCCCACCCACCCAACCAAAGAACAACAACAATAAAACAAATAGGAGGAGTAGAGGAATTGAGGGCAATTATGGGAGTGTTTTTGAGATCGCTTGTTCAAAGTCTGACAGTACTGTTTTAGAGCAAAACAATAAAATGTGCTTCCCTTAAAAGCTTTCCAAGCCTGACTGCACTTTAGAGGATATGAAAGAGTTACGGAAGCACTATTTCCATTTTCATTTCTGGCAGTCCAAGAGTTACAGAAGTTCTGCTTTGAAGGTATTATATTTGCCACAAGACAGAAAAATTGCTTTTTACAAACCTATGTTGAGGTTCCAGATAGTAGTTTCTGAAAGAGCAATGCATATCACTTCTAGGAGTTTTCAGGTCTCTGCCAGTTACCATCCCCTTCTACCAGACCTACAAAAGAACTAGGCTCCATCTTAGTCTTACATACAGGTGTTTAATTTATGATGTTCCTGGTCTCCTTTTTCCAAGAGCTAGGATTTTCTTCATAGATTTGCAAGTCACCAAATGCAACTTAAAAAGAATTAATCTCACAACAGCTTCTCATGTAGATATCTTGGGGACTATAAAATAATCGAAGGGTATTTAATTGACAACCTTTTTCTTTCTTTTTTTTTTTTTTTTTTTTTTTTTTTTTTTAAAGGCAGCAGAGAAACTATGTAATCCACCATTTTAATCTTTTCATGTCATGTCACAAGAGGACATCCATTCTCCTTATTTGAATAAATATTGACCAATATATTATTTCTTATAGCTACAGTAACTATGGTAATGAACACAGATTTTATGAAGTCAGTGAGGCAGATCTTGAATTTGATAAAGGCAACCACCACCATTAGATCTCAGCCTGTATCTCATTAGACATATTCTCCCAGATATGAGAGCTGGAGGGAGGGGTTCTTACTGTTGCATAGTAGTTGAAATTGAAGGGTACTCACCACAGTGAATCGTCTGATAATGGAAAACTGGTAATGACAGACATGGAGAAGGCTGAGGTACTCAACAATTTCTTTGCCTCATTCTTCACTGACAGTCAGGCTTTCCATGTCTCTTTATTCCCTGAATGTCTCAGCAAGGGCTGTGAGAGAAAACTCCCTCCCACTGTAAGTGAAGAGCAGGTTTGAGATCACCTGATGAAAATGAACAGGTACAAGGCTATGGGACCTGATTTTGAAGGGAACTGGCTGATGAAGTTGCCAAGCCTCTCTCCATCAAGCTTTGTTTGATGAAGAGAGGCTCTCCATCTCATCTTTGTTTGAAAAGTCCTGGCAGTCAGGCAAAGTCCTTGGTGACTGGAAAAAGAGAAACATCACTCTCAATTTTAAACAGGAGGATGCAGGGAACTACAGACCAGAGAGCCTCACCTCTATCCCTGGGAAGATCATGGAAAAGATGTGGAAGGAGTGCCAAGGTTCATGCAAGACAAGTGATCCAAGACACCCAGCATGGCTTCACCAAAGGCAAATCATACCTTACTAATTTGGTGGCTTTCTACAATGGAATGACTTCATCATTGACAAAGAAAGACCAACAAGTGGCATTACCTGGACTTTTCCGCATGGACTATGACGTGATCCTACATGACACCCTTATCTCTAAATTGAAAAGAGATGGATTTGAAGGGTGGACTGTTTAGTGGAAAAGGAATTGGCTTTAAAAATTGGCTTTAAAAGAAGGTTGCACCCAGAGAACTGAAGGTTGCACTCATTTCTTTTATTTCTCCTATCCTTCTTCTCATAACCTTTCTACAGATACAATTAATTGCTGCCTGACAAGCTGCAGATTGAAAGGACTGCAACAATACATTTCTGCTTTTCAATTGCAAAAGAACAGATCAGGCATTCTACCCCTTGCCCAGGAAACCTTAGGCCGCCACTGCCGCCCAAGCAACCTCTCTTAGCATTAGGGATACAGGAAGAACAAGCAACTGCAGGATTTCTTACACATAGTATAATTCTATAGGCATGGGGTTAGGGACTGAAATATTTAAAGACTCACATTAGACTAGTCCAAATTCATACCCCAGAGTGGGTTGCAATAAAGATGTTAATTCCATTTCCACTTTCAAGTAAATTAGTAATAGTCCCTCAAAAATACTGATCAAGAATATTAGATTTGCACTTTCATTTCCATTCTCAGAATAAGAGGCTTCAGAGCTCCTCTTCAGGAGACACAGGAGCATGCACTCCCAACACCATGCCAGGAAAAAATTAGTAACTTTCAGCCATCCTAGTTTCAAGCTCAAAGTACCCAAGTTCCTCCCACTATCCAGTCTTCTGGCTACAACACAGGATATCACCATTAGATTTATTATTATTATTATATTTTTTCCTGCACAAAGAAATTCAACACTCTTTCCCCTTCCTAACCTCCCTCTGTATTTTTACCACCCTACTAATGTGAAGGCTGTATCCTCTCCAGGTGTGCCTGTTGGCAATCATCATGCTAGTAGGAGCAATGATGAAAGGCAGCTGTGCACACTGGTTCTGAGACCTCTTTTGCCTTTGCAGGGGCTATACCTCTTTCTTGGTAACTGAAAGTAGTCTGGAAGACAAAAATGCTGAGGACTACATGAAATGGAAGGAACGTAGAAATTCAGAAATTAGGATTTTGTATGTGTTACCATGAAATACAAACAGAATAACTGTTCCATGTTTATTTCTCTGTATCTTCAGAGTGGCTATTTACTTAAGAGCTATATCTGGTTTCTCAGAGATTAAGCTCTCCTCAGCTCCAATAAACTGCAGTTATTGCAATATTCAGAAACAAAGCAAGAAACTTAAGTTCCATTTACTGGTTTTCCAAGCCTCTCACAAAAATAAATAAACAAATAAATCTGTTCTTGTTTCAGCCAGGATGGAGTTATTTTCTTCTCTGTAGATGCTATGGTGCTGCGTTTTGGATTTAAGAATAATAACATAGTGATGTGTTATTTAGCTTCAGAGCTGAGCGGTGCTTACAAAGAACCATGTACTTTTTAGCTTCTTGCTGCCCTGCCAGCAAGGAGGCTGGGGATGTGCAAGAAATTGGGAGGCAAGAGAACTGGGACAGCTGACCCAAACTGGCCAAAGGGATAGTCCATACTGTAGGACATCATGATGAACAATCAAATGGGGGGGGGCACTGCTCAGGGAGGGCCTGGGTACTGGACAGTGGGTGGTAAGCAATTGCTTTGTGCATCTTTTGCTTTGTATATTTTTTATCATTTTTATTATTATTTTCCCTTTGTTTTCTGTCCTATTAAACCTATATCACCCCACATGTTTTTACGCTTTTTTTTTTGGCCCTGATTCTCTTCCCCCATCCCACTGTGGTGGTGAACAAATGGCTAGTTGCCTGCTGGGTTAAACCACAACAAAAACTACAGTATAAATTTCGTTTTTTTTCTGTGTCTCCTACTAAGGAAAGAACAAAACAAAACCGCTTCTTCCCAGTTCCTGTCAGAATACATGCAATGAAAGTATTATTTTACAGCACTCAGTTAAAAAACAGGATGAATGATGTCTTCTCTCATCTGCTCTGAATTAACTCATTTTCTTCCAGTCTGAATCCCTCCCTACAAAAGGCTAGCATCAGTTTCAAATTTTAATGCAACTACACTGTCTTGCAATGTATTTAATTTAATTATTTAGTGCTGTTATGAGTATTTTCATCTTTGCAGGAAGGCCAAAGAAGAGGATTTATTTTGTCTCACAGATGAATACAGTCAACATTTCAATTATTTTAACAATTTCAATAGAAAAAAAAAAAAAAAAAAAAGACCAGCTATCACTGCAAGTTTTTCCACACAATACAGGATTTACTCAGGACTATTAGCTTTTTGTATTACATTGATACTTATATTTCATTGTTAAAATTAAAATTGTTAGAAGACAACAACGAAAACAACAACAAGAAGTTAAATGCTTGATGGCCTCTCAAGAATATTTGAATCAAAAAGGTCATATGGAAAAGAGAAGGAACACGAGGGAACCATTTGTTTTTTTTTTTTTTTTTTTTTTTTTTTGTTGTTTTTGTTTTTTAACCCCAGAAACAACTATGATAAAACACTCTAAGTCACATTCCAGAACACTTTTCAGTAAAGAGTGATGTTACAGTCTATTCCCCATGCATCTGCAATCAGGTTTGTAAGTACCATATCTAGACTGCAGCTGGCGTGGCATGCAGAATACATGTACATGAGCTGTGTTTGTTGTTAATGATGTAAATTCATGATGGTCACGAATCATATAGTAGTTATCCTTGATGTTTACTGAAAAGTTTGTCTCTTTTACTGGTTCTTTAATTTACAACATTGGAAAAAATATTTTTAGAAATATTTAAATATGTGTCTAAGTGTTCTTAGAAAAAAAAAAAAAACACGAAGATTGATTCCACAATTCTGAAGTCATGTTCTTTAATTTATGTAAATAAGGATGTTAGACCATTTTTATCACCCTTAGTCAAATTTTTTGATATTCAGTTTGGGAATCCAGTTAATCAAGGACAAAACCTGGGTTACACATCTTGCTGGAAAGTACCTAAGATAGAGAGGGAACTGAAGAACACATACACTGAAGTATAACCATACCCAGAGACACCAAGGCTATTCATGTGTTTTAATGTTCATAATATGAGCAATCTTAGTCATTAATTTCTAAAATCAGAATAAAAAATTGTAAATGACCACACCGATGTTTCTCTAGAATTTAGAAACTGCCCAAAATATTTCAGTACAGAATTCGAAGAACCCTTCCAGTTTAAGAGAAGACTAAGTTTGAAAATGCAGTTTGTGAAATGCATATATGATAAAAATGTGAAAATCTTTTAATTTGGGATACAGGATATTCTTTATTACCCAGGAGCAACCACTGAAATGGAATTCGTTATTGAAATAGTGACAGATCTAGGTCACAAATGCAGAGGAGACATAGTTATTTAAGAGGACACAGGAACTCACTTAACCATATTTCAATTAGAAGGAATTGTTAAAACAGTTTCTTGGTGCTCTACATTGCTTTAGGGCTTTCAGAAAAACTTGCTGCTGCCTGGGGCAGCTTGGAGGCACTTTACAACTCAGGGCACTAAAATAACTGCCCATGTAGATCCTTCCTAGGGCAGCTGTTCCACTGGCTAAAAGCAGTATAATGCAAAGGGAAAGAGAATGAAGATATAAGTTTATTAAGTTTTGTTTAGAGACTTTTCCGAGTACAATGAAGAGTAAGTGTCCAATATTCTGAATGACAGAACAGTAATTGCCAAAACCACTTACTATCAAATAATGGAAAAGTTGATGCCCACAGTGTTCTGTCCTAGGAATTGTAATTTGGGGACAAAATTCAAAGCCTCTGACACTTCCATTTCATTGGTTGTGGCCTGCATGAGCATGTTAAGTGGAAGAAAGAAGACACAGAGAGCTGCAGTCCGGTCAGTCTCACCTTAATCTGTGGGAAGATGATGGAGGAAATCCTCCCGGAAAATATTTCCTAACACATGAAGGACAAGAATGTGATTGGGAGAGGTCAGCATGGATTTACAAAGAAGAAATCATGCTTAACCAACCTGATAGACTTCTCAAGGGAAGTGACTAGCTTGATAAATGATGGGAGAGCAGTGCATATTGTTTATCTCAAATTTATTAAAGCCTTTGGCACTGTCTCCCACTACATCCTCTTTTAGAGAAGTTCACAAAGAACAGGATTGATAAATCTGTTTGTTTGTTTATTTATTTATTTGTGAGTAAAATGATTGAAAACTGGCTGAATGTATGGGCTCAGAGGGTGGTGATCAGTGACACAAAGTCCTCTGGATGCCAGTCAGTAGTGATGTGCCCCAGTGATTAATATTGGGGCTAGTAGTTTAACATCTTCATTAATGACCTGGGCAATGAGATAGAGGCACCCTCAGCAAGTTTGCAGATCATACAAAACTGATAGGAATGGCTGATGCACCAGAAAGTTGTGCTGACACCCAGGGGAACCTCAGCAGAATGGAGAAATGTGCTGGCTGGAACTTCAGGGAGTTCAACAAGGGAAAAATGCAAAGTCTCTAAAATCTCTGTATGAAAAACAAACAAACAAACAAAAAAAACCTACAGAAAACCAAAAGTAAATACATAAATTTTAATTAATAAAAATAAATATAAGGGCATAACTATAAGGGCATAATAATCATGGAAGAATGACTCTATTCAATCATTTTTTTTTTCTATTGCAAACATGAGAACTAGAAGCTTCTCAGTTCAATTCAGTGTGTTTCAGAAAAACTGAAAATGACAATATTGATGCTTCCTATGTCAAATCATTTCACTGTTATTTTTCCTGTTAATGAAAACGCACACACATACACAAAAACAAAAACAAAAATAAAAAACAAACAAACAAGCAAATAAAAACCACTTTTTTTTTTTTTTTTTTTTTTTTTTTTTCCTCTGGGTTTATTAGATGCTACAGCATCTTCTCATTTCAGTGTAATAGTACAGACCAGGGATACTGCAATACTGCACACATTCATCAAAGTAAAAACAGGTGACCTAAGTATGTAAGGCCATCTGGCTGCTGCAAGTTTCTACTCTGCTGTGGTCAAGACAGCCACCTGACAGTAAATCTTTAACACATTACTTATTCCCAGTATTGACAAGACATTTCCTGCTGAGACTAGCTAAATGTTTGTATATTAGTACACTGTCCCTTATCATTGCTACCAGATTTCTAAGTCTCTTACATGTGTAAAGGAAAACATTGCAGACTGAGCGAATGGGGAGACTCCGATGATATAAAACAGAGACAGAAACATTTTTATTCTCAAAAAATGAGATTGAGAAGTCAAGATTTTTTCTACTAGACTGTCAATATGAGTCATGAAAACAATTTATTCAGCTAAATATGGGCAAAATTTCTTTCTGATTTTTGAGATTTCTTCAGGACCACTGCATATCTTGAAAGCACTCTTACTTTCTCTGCTCACACTAAGAAAAGTTGATGGCTTTTCTGAGTCTTGAAGGTTATCTTGGATTTCTGGTGTAGTTTTTAGTTAAGGTTTTGGACATTATCAGCACTATTGTTAAGGGACACTATGAATTGAAATAGAATCTATAAAATCTCCAATTCTACACTTACCATCCTGTGGGTGACACCTGCCAGTTCACAAAACTGTTCACAAAAGACTCAGCTAAAAATCCAGTGGACAAAAATGGCAAAACAAAAACAAAGAAACAAACCCCTCAAACAAATCACACACAGAGAAAAGCATGAATTGGCATAAGTTCAAAAAAAGAAAAAAAAAAAAAAAAGAGAGCAACATTGTAAAGTAGGATATTGTACACTTACAAGATAATAGTTTGAAAAGGAAGAGACATTTAATACACTTATGTAGTTAATTTGGTGCCTTCCTTTCTATGATTTATATTTATCTTTGTGGTTCTCCTCATGGCAAATATACTTTATGTTTGACAATAACCTGAATATGGGACAACTTTTCAATGTTTCTTTTACATCAATGCTTCATCAGAATTATTGAATCTGCTATTGTGTGAAACTCAAAGCATTCATTTATTTCATTCGGATAAGCATCCAGAGCTTCAGTGAGGTTCCTATCTGATCTTCAGATTGCCAGCTTGCAGCAAGAACTAGATTCTTGTCAACCTTCATGTACTGATGGATTTATATTTTATGAATAAAACAAAAACAGAACAGTGGTGACCTTCAACATTTTATGTCGATATTTGTCTCCCAATTGCACTTAAAAGAAAAATATAAAGCTTCTATCTGCAGCCCTTGTTCTGAGAAGATGAATCCTTAGCTCTACACTTTGCTTCAGGAAATGTAAATGTTTGGCCATTGTTACACCACAAAGACAATCTGTCTCACTCCTTCTAGTCTATTTATTCTGTAGTGACGTACTGTACCAGTAATGTTTTTACTCATTCTGCAGTTTATCTACCAGAGCCAATAGCAAAGTTTAATTACCAAGGATGAATTGCACAGAGATTTAGAAGTATGCAAGGTATACAAATTGTAGTCTAGAAATCAACCAGAGAAAATATTACTGAGAGAAATTCAATTTAACTAAAATAGGTCAGGTATCAAAGGTGGTCATTTAAACAAGGAACCTGTCAAATACAACCAGTTACAGTGTTATTATTAGTTTTGAAGCATACACACCTACTATGCTGCTACATTTTCTTTCTATTCATTCACTTTTCAACTTTAATTCCGGTTCACTACAAGCACAGCTTCCTCAGTCATATCAGATTCAGAGGCTGACACCAAGCATCTAAATTTTTTAGGTTGAACTAAAAGCACTGGAGTCACTAAGGCTTCTTAAGTCCATAGCTGTCTTCTACATACAAGTTTCCTTGCTCTCTCACCGATGTGATTTACACATCATTATCTTCAAGATCTGGCAGTAATGTGAAGTAGCAAACCTCTGCTAATACAAATTATACACCCTGGGAATATCAGTATTCCAAGATTATTTTATGCAACTTTGCCATCACTCAAACACTCCAATCTATTTACTCTTCAGGAATTTAAAGGAGCTAGTAACTGCTGGAACAAATGAAACGATGACACAATACCCAGTAAAACCACATTGGGTGGCAGTGCTGACAAACATTCTGATGATTCAAAACTGAGTTCAAATATGTATTTCTAACACAGCCAAATGTAAACCATCCTGTGAATCTTTCTCCAACTTTATATTTTATAATGTCTGCTGAGTATTTTTATTTTTTTTTGTACCTCTGAACTATTTGTACCTCTGAAGTCAAGATTTTGATAATCTCTGTCAAATAAATTTCTGCTTGAGAGATAATTGAATCAGGGCTGTATTAGGAATGGGTACAATCATTGTTCTGAAAAAGCCAAAGTAAGTAAAAGGTTTCAGAATACAATTTCCAGTTATAACACTGTCATATTATTTGGAAAAGAGACTACTGTTACTGCTGGGACTTGAAAACATGTTTGTCCTTTTTCTTCCTAACTTCACACTCAATAGCAGAATCAGATTGGTGGTCTCCAGTGAATTTTACCTGTGACAAAAGCTCAGAGGAAGCTGTGGAAGAACTGATACAGTACTTTCTCCTTCTGACCTTAGCCAATGAAAATAATGGGACTTTCTCTCCTATCTCCTCTCCTGTGATGATTCCCATCACATCTATGCATACAGTTCCTCATCATTTTGCTGGAGAAAGGAAGTGTCCCCAGAGAGAGAAGGCAAAGAGGAAACACTGCCTACTTCCTGCTGCTCCACCTCCCCACTTCAGTAGAGAACAAATCCCATAGGGCAGAATTTAGGACTGTTCTCAGCGGTACTGCAACAATATTCTCCTCTGTTATTGAATACCAGGTACATTTAGAATAACAATATGACCCTCATATCAAATTACTGCTCACCAGTGAGCTTTAGGATGCTGTTCTCATGAATTTATTAATTTTATGGTACAATACAAAAAACCCTCAGCTTCCTTCCCTCACAAATCAATAGCATAAATATGCAGCCTTTACTGGCAGGAGCTGATCCCTGTTGAATTCATGATCAGCATGAGCAACAGTTACAAGCAATATTTTTTTTTGTAATACCAAAAAAGTTCCCAGCAGGAAGGATACAGAGGGCAAATATATACTTCTGATAAAAGAACGTAGATGTCATTAAAATGTCATATGACATTACTTTAATTAATACATGCCTTATAATTTATATTTAAAATAAAATGTGTATACATAGTTCTGCTCTTTGAGGTGGCTGTTATACAAAATAGATAGCACAGAAGATAGGGATGATGGCTGACTATACACAGAAAGAAAATATTGCATAACTGAACTCTGAATCGTTGTAATAGTGTTTTGGCATTTAAATTGAAGATACCATATTTCTGTTTCATTGTTAATGTACAGATTGTTTGGTGGTTTTACAAGCAATGCTTGGATAAAGTTAGTCGCCTTTATAAGCAGGAGACATCAAAGCATAAGAGAATTGCAAAAGAACTAAAAGAAACATTTTAGTGAGAAAAAAAGTAAATAAACACACCAAAGAAATTAGAAATGACTTGACAACTAAGTTTCTCTTATCAAAAATGTTTTAATTTCTGTTGAAAGCTGAGTCTTCTAAGTACTTATATGCACCTGCAACTTACACATAAAAAAGCAAGGATTCAATAAAAAAAAATACAACCATATTCCCCTGATGATTTAACTTTTCTTATTGTTGCTTTCATGTGCCCATGGTGGCCATTCCTCCCTACTGTCAGCCTTTTGTCTTGGTTGGTAATGTTTTTGATCTCTGTGCATAGGATTTCAAACAGACTTTAAAATATAATTTCCATGTAACAACCTGATTTAAAATTCTGTCAGCTGCTACTAGAAAACCACCATTTTTGTGCACATTATATTTTTAGTTGGAATATGTTTACATCTTATTTTAGCTACAAATTTTATCTGAAGAAAACTTCAGATGACATTAAAGGAGATAAACATTTATTATTTGAACTAAAAACTTAATTTGTCATAAATTAAAATCTCTGCTTCCGCTTCTTTGCTTTAGTGGCAAAGGTAGTTCTATCCATGAAAGAAATTCTTGAAAGACTTTAGAGAATGAGATATAAGTCCATATTGACACATTCAGCAAATCCCACTAATCAGAACTGGGCATTACTAATTACTCGTAGATGTCAACACCTTTGTAAGACTTTTCCAGCTGGGGACTTCCTAGTTTTCATTGTTGAGAAAATTATTAATACTTACTAGGTTTTGACCTATTCATTAAACATGGTGAAAGCTGAGGGTTTTTCTTCCAGTTGATGAGTTTATATTCAGAAATATTTAATGACTTAACAACTAAATAATTGATCAACAGAACATAAATATACATCTTCAAGGATTTAGTCTTCAAACCATTTTGGAATTTGTGATTGGACTCATCTCCAAAAGGAGGAAATATTTAGGGTTAGAATTTCTGTTCCTTACAAATATACACTAAAGAACTTCTCCTAGGTATATTTGAACTATTAATTGTTCAAATTAAGTCACTTTTTATGGCTTTTTATTTGGATTGCATGGCCTTATTTCCAAGTACTACACTTCTCTAAGCTAATCTACAAAATGGAAAGTACCATCCCATCACCAGTCTAACAACATTTAGATTAATGCAATTAAAATGGGAGTTATCCCGCTAACTTCGGAAGTCATCTGCTCTATTTTCTCTATTGGTATGTTTCACTCATTTACTTCCACTTTAATAATAATTTTAATATTTCTTATTAATTATCTTTTGAAAACTGTAATTCAGCGAAGCAAAGTCCTCAAAGCAAATTAGGTTTTGGCTTCATCCAAGATAAAGATCCTAAACAAGATCAGTTTTTTCCCTGAGTAGCCTCTGTAAATACATATCAGAAAGGGATGAAACTGGCAGAAAATCTGAATTTAGTAGTCTAGCACCACAAATATTGTTTGCAAATATTGTTGTTTTATTTTCTTTTGCTTCCTGGTTCTGCCCCATCCCTTTTGCCCACGATACTTACAAGACTTTTCTCTAAAATCTTTTGAGCATATGAAAGTTTGAATCCAATCTGCAGTTACGTACCCTATAAATTCTGTTATTATGTCTCTGTATTTTCAGATTACATGAATGATTACTGATAATCTTCCTTCAAAGTTCTCTTTTCTCTCTTTTTTTTTTTGTTGCTTGTTTGTTTGTTTGTTTTTAATTTCAATATACATTCCATTAAAGATTTCAAGGGTTAAATTCAAGAAGGCAATAAAAAAGGATTTTTTTTTTTTCCAGAATTTGTTTATAAGTGAAGTTCCCACTAAAACAAAATACCAGAGGCAGCAAATACAAGTAATTTGACTATGCATCAACTTTCCTATAGTTTTCTTTCCCTTGCCCTTAAGTCCCTGATTGAAATACATAGATATTATGTATAGCATAGCAAAATACAGGGGTTTTGTTTGCTTGTTCTTTCTCTAGCATCACCATTCTCATGCTGTTGGCTGCCTAACGTCACAGTTCAGCACAAGTCATGATAACTTCAACTACAGGCTCACATACAAATAAAATAAGCACTGAAAGACTTTTCCTTAGAGCTGTGAGTCAAGTCTTTAAACAGGCTCAGATTCAGAAAGACAGGAGAAAAAAAATAAATAAGTAAAATTAGATAAATGAAATGAAATGAAATGAAATGAAATGAAATGAAATGAAATAAAATAAAATAAAATAAAATAAAATAAAATAAAATAAAATAAAATAAAATAAAATAAAAACCTTTTCCATTTCTTATGTGAGTCTGTTTGGCAGTACATAATATGAATGAGTTATCTACCTCTCCTCTTGCAGTGCCAAAAGAAGAAATGAATCAATATTTATCTTAAGGAAATGATTTAAATTGGCATACAGGTAATAAAGACAGGGGAGCAAAAGTCATGAAAGTAGAGGAACAACTTCAGACACACCTTTTCCTTCAGTATTTCCAATTCTCCTGCTTTTAAGGAAAATCTGCATTTGCACTTCAGATCAGTTACTTTTCTAGAGAACCCCAGAACTGCCCCACTTACATTGTGGTATGGTCTTAGAGCATACAAATTCATTCACTTTCAGACTGAGCTACAGTGAAAGATGCCCTACTAAATATGATCACTTTGTCAATGAAGTCAGTTGAGAGACAGTCCAAAACAAAAGTCCTGAAAACACAGAGTGCTGAGCTCAAGTTCTCAGCAACAGCTCTCTAGCCCCACCCATCTTGGCCAGCTGTACTTCTTAATGTAGACATTAACTGAGATAGTACCCTGCCTTTTCCACTCACAATCGTTCTGTGCCTTTTTCCTATTTTTAAACTTCTCCATCCCTTCTTGCATGAAACCCATCAGATCTGAGAATTCCATGCTTCAGTTAACATGTTAGCATGGCAGCAGGCATACCTGAGGTCAACTTTCAAACCATTAGTGGATTAAGAATCAATCATGTCAGAGTATCAGTTGCACAATAGTACACATCAGAAGCAATCCTCTATTCTTAAAAATTTATATATTAGAAAACTGGTGTTAACTAGAGGTGATTTTAGAGCAGTTCTCAGTATAAATTCTTCTATCAAGATGAAATGTTATCATATTGTTTTAAGTTGCTGTACATAACTTAACCACATGTAATTTAGCTATCCCTTACGCATTCTATCTCACAAGTAATGTTTGCGAGCTACTGCAAAGCTAAACCACTGAGAGTCTTACCATCATCAGACAATCCCTTTCTTCACTTACTTGGATGGATGAGCTATTAAGTCCTGGAAGAAAAATGTATTACTTGGCATGTCTGCAGAGAAGTATCTGACAAATATGCGAAAGATGACCTTATAGCTCCAAAGAGCTCTTGAGATAATTGATCTACAAACACACACATTACCAGACAGCAAAGCAAATAATAACCAGCAAACTAAAGACACCAGTGGCTCAATAAATGATTTCCTGACATTTCAGTATATTACAGAGACAGCATATCTTTCCTTTGGGGTTCACGTCACAGCAGATCTATTTTCTTTGTAAACTCTAGATGGAGATGCAGAAAAAGAAAAAGAAGAGAAGAGAAGAGAAGAGAAGAGAAGAGAAGAGAAGAGAAGAGAAGAGAAGAGAAGAGAAGAGAAGAGAAGAGAAGAGAAGAGAAGAGAAGAGAAGAGAAGAGAAGAAAAGAAAAGAAAAGAAAAGAAAAGAAAAGAAAAGAAAAGAAAAGAAAAGAAAAGAAAAGAAAAGAAAAGAAAAGAAAAGAAAAGAAAAGAAAAAAGAAAGAGAGAATCAAAACAAAGCTGTAAATATAATGGCAGGTTTGATTTTTGAAGATGAAAATGTCTAGGTTATTTTATTTTTACCCCCCTCAAAATTTGCTCAAAATCTAGACCAATAGTTTTCTGCAAGTTTTCCTATTTGGCACTTTGCGATTGTGTAGTACAGTACTGTACATATTTTTGCAGAAAAATAGGAAATAAAAATGCCTTACAGTCAAACTGACAGGATATGATAAAGCACCTTTTTCAATCTTTGACATATATACATATAACAGCAGCATATGAAACGTGTTAACATTGTTATTATTTCTCCCTCTCCAAATAATTAAAAAAGTTCCCAAAATCAATTTTCAGGATACTGAATGGCTCAAAGCACCAATAATTCTGCATGTACATTTTGACACCCCAGTCATAGACTCAAATATATTCGGAGCTAGTTGTAGCTATAATATCCAACAGCTGTTCAATGGCTATATATTAAAAACTGATGGTTTCAGGCCAAGTCCTTGAGGACAGCTGTCTTCAAGTCCTTGAGGACAGCTGTCTTCATAATCACAACTGTTACTTTTGCTGGCAGTCTTAAAAAAGAGCTAGGAATGAATGGGCCATGGAGACTGAATTATCTTCTAATCTATAGAAACAAACTGATCAGGCAACATACAGATGTTTGACCAGCTACTACAGCAATACCAAGTAATTACATGTCAGTTATATTGTCAAAGCACTTTGTGTGTACTTTGAGTTATTTAAGCATTATCATTATACCTGCTTGTTTTTTTTTCTTTGTCAAAGCACTTTGTGTGTACTTTGAGTTATTTAAGCATTATCATTATACCTGCTTGTTTTTTTTTCTTTTCTTTCTTTCTTTCTTTCTTTCTTTCTTTCTTTCTTTCTTTCTTTCTTTCTTTCTTTCTTTCTTTCTTTCTTTCTTTCTTTCTTTCTTTCTTTCTTTCTTTCTTTCTCTCTTTCTCTCTTTCTCTCTTTCTCTCTTTCTTCTCTTTCTCTCTTTCTCTCTTTCTCTCTTTCTTTCTCTCTTTCTTTCTCTCTTTCTCTTCTTTCTTTCTCTCTTTCTTTCTCTCTTTCTCTCTTTCTTTCTCTCTTTCTTTCTCTCTTTCTCTCTTTCTCTCTTTCTCTCTTTCTTTCTCTCTTTCTTTCTCTCTTTCTTCTCTCTCTTTCTTTCTCTCTTTCTCTCTTTCTCTCTCTTCTTTCTCTCTTTCTCTCTTTCTTTCTCTCTTTCTCTCTTTTCTTTCTCTCTCTCTCTCTCTTTCTCTCTTTCCTTCCTTCCTTCCTTCCTTCCTTCCTTCCTTCCTTCCTTCCTTCCTTCCTTCCTTCTTTCCAATTATTTTTGTTTATTTTCCAAAAATAATAATAAAAAACCATATTCATTGTCCAGGTCGTCTAGTTGTTGAAGTATGCAAGTACTGAATTCTCTCAGTGATAAGTGAGAGAATTGTGAATTAAAATAAACATCGAGTCTATGTCACATGAATGAATGTACAGATAAGGAATTTAGGAAACATCTTTAAACTTATATTTTGTGATCATCTCTAATAAGATGACCTTTCAAATTTCTAATTGTGACAACTGCACAATTAGAAAGTTGTTTCAATTTTATGAACAACTATTTCCAGGAATGCATTTAAAATTAAAAAAAAGACATCATGAGAGCTATCAGTAGATTTTCTCTCTGTTGGTGTGGGGGCTTTTTCTTTTTTCTTCTGAAGTTTGGGCAGAGAGGCGAAGGAGGGAAGAAGAAGATAAAGAGAAGGAAATTGTTTTCTAAGAGACAAAATAATGGGCAGTGGGATTCACACAAGCTGCGGAATTTAATTTCTGTTGTTTTTGTCTGTTTATTTGTTTGTTTTTATTTTCCTTGTTTGTATTTGAGCATACATATGTTTACTGGATACAAATTTTATTCACAAAGAAAGACGTGGTCAGCAGGAGTGGGTTTCGTGGCAGCAGTATTCAAGAAGCCCATCTTATCTGTGTTTTAAGTTTGATGATGTCTAATTTCTTGAGGTCTGATAATGTAAAAATGTTACATGACACTGAAACATCATGTGAAATGTCAGGAACTTGTCCAAAACCAAAATTTTAATTTATTTTGGATTTATTAGCAAAAATTGATCCTGTGCACCTTAAGATTTACAGACATCTTCTAAGCTGAGGAGATAACAAAATGTTTACAAACAAGAACTCAAATTTGTTCACATGAAATAAAATGAAGGACTACCATCCTTTGGCATACTTTTTTTTTTTTTTTTTTTTTTTTTTCCCAGATTGGTATCCAAAACAGCTACAATTAATTTTAATTTTGTATGCTTATGTAAGGTAACATAGTGCTAGCAAAATTCTACAGAAATATGTGTTTTCTGACCTCTGTGAATGAGACACCTTTCTCTGCATGTATATTCTTCCATCAAAGAGATGCATTTAAAATCAGTTCATGCACACACACAAAACAAACAAACAAAAAGCAGGTAAAGTTGATGGCAAGAGCAGAATGTGCAACCAAAGCACTAGCAACACAGTCTAATTCTTGCTAGAAACTTTGGGAAAGATGTTCTTTTGATTTGTTCATGTCATTTTAACTATGTGTTTTTCTTCCTTACTCAAATTTGCTCTGATTTCTCTATTTCATCAACTTCTATGTGTGTGTAACCTGAGATGTTACACACACTTAATGAAATCATCAGTAAGTAGAAATAGGGTAACAATAAAAGTATACTTGGAACTCAGCTGACTCATTAAATACTTATGAAAAGAAAGATAAAAAATGTGGCAAAATCCATCCAATGTTTTTTCACTGATATGGCATTTGTTCCTTTTCTTGCCTTTTGTTGCTCATTTCATCTCTTTCTTTAGAAATTATTTTTTAAGGAAAGTTTTGTTACTGACTTGCAACTCAGTTCTTCTTCAGGTTTGCCCTATGTACCAAAATAAATAAACAAACAAATAAATAAGTAAAACCCAAAACATTTTACAATGCTGGCCTTTTTTCTAATACTTTTTTATTATCTTGTCTTATCTATGTCCTGATGTTACTAACCAGCTCAGTACAAGAAAAATACTGATATAAGTTCCACAGGGAAAATGAAATTATATTAAGCTTTGTAATAACTTTGCCTACATGTATTTGGGCGGTCTTTGCACAGTTAATCCTTAATGTTTCAGAATCTACTACCTGATTACAAATGTTAACAACTATTTTAAATGCATTTTTTAAAAATACTAGCACTAAATAAAGATGATTCCAAAGTAATTCTTGCTGACATCTGGATTCCACATATGGATATATGTGTGTTCACAAAATGATAATGGACAATTAGGTCCTGGAATAAGATTTCTGGCTTTGGGTGTAAATGAAAGCAAAGCAGGGCATAAATGCAGCTGAGTTACTTTGAAGATAACAGTTGGGCGGCAGGTATTGTTTTGCATGAGTTTCTATGATTCATTTTTGCAGAAAACTGTAAAGAAAAGGCAGTGAGATTAAAACTTATTAACATGGGTTTAGGCTTGAAGTACGGTTGCAAAACTCCCACCTCATTAGCAAAAGGCCTACTTCTCTTTAAACATGCTACAGTGACTGTTCTGTTGTTAGTATAGTAAAACAAATATGTTTTTTGGAAAATGAGCTGGGCTCTCTTTTGGTGTATATTTTATTAACAGAATGATTAAACAAAGTCTGAGACATTATACTGAAAAAAAAAAAAATGAAAGTATTTTCAAGATCTGTGTTTGCAGTACATTTCTGAGAATAATTTAAATCAAGAATAATGGTCATACATTAATCTTAATTCTTTTTGGTGTTATGGTTTATTTTTTCACCTCAGATATCACTTAGACTGACAAGTAGGTAGTCAAAATGTTAGTTTAGATGGAAATGGCACAAGAACAATAATCTACAACTAATACATAGTCAAAGAATCTATTCATTCTGAAAATGCCAAAACTGCATACAGAATTGTCTAGAGGAAACCTACTATTGCACACTTTAGAAAATGGAACAATTAGAAATATAAAAACAGAGTGCCTTCCCTTTGAAATACTGAATTAGATGTGAGTACCATTCACCTAAAATAAAATTCCTCTATTTGCTCTCTCTGCAACTAATCTCCAATACTGTTAATCAGCACACGTTTGATATCAGCAAACCTGGAACAGCTTCCACTCTACCTTCAGTGGCAACACTGCTTACTCTAAGCAAAAACGTGACACTTTAATCAAGTGCATGAAGTGAGATGGAAACCCAATGCAGCTTTCTGAAACAAATGCTTTGGCACAACTGAGTATCCACAATCAACACAGCGAACTCTTATCACTGTTAGTCAAACAGCACACTCAACAAATATTGGTACAATTTGCCTGCTGGGACAAATTGAGGGGAAAAAAAATTAAAAATAAAAATAAAAAAATAAAAAAATCCATGGAAATCTATAAAGATACCCACCCTCTTTACACCTCTAGGAGGTAGCTGAATAATGAGTATGTCACTTAAGTGTTTTGTGTTTACTATGCACATCAATTTCTTGAAATTAAGGCTCTAATCACTAATATTTTTATTCCAGATAAAGTTTAAACATGTATTAATTATAAATATAATCAAATTCTATTTATCTTCTTCCAATCTGCTAATTTTGAGCAGTACTGAAAACAAAACTTTATGTTGAAATGCAGGCTATAACACCATTAAATACCATTTCTTCTAATAAAGAGCAGAACACACTTCTCTAAGACATTGTTTGTCTTAAGAGGACAGATTTCCTCATGCAGTAGAATACTCATATTCAAAGCATCACAAGGTGGAAAAGCATGTGAGATTTTCAGTCACAGCAGTATTTACATGGGAAGTTGCAAGGAACGGTAAATACTTTAATTTTTATTTTTTTTTCTTCTTGTCAATTTTTAGAAATCATAATAGCTTTAAATTATTTTCTTTAATATGTAACTCAGAGCCTAATATATTCATCATTCTACACAAAGAGAAGTAAGGGAACTCTTAACTCTTTATATAAAGAAATGCATGATGGGA
This sequence comes from Netta rufina, assembly GCF_964035555.1. NCBI lineage: Eukaryota > Metazoa > Chordata > Aves > Anseriformes > Anatidae > Netta > Netta rufina. The sequence goes on from NC_140124.1 coordinate 56,146,274, forward strand.
AAGTAGCTTACTCATCTACGTTCAAATATGTATAAGTTCTTCCAACCCAAGTATATAATTCTCTTATACAATGTATTGTGAATACATTTTAAAGCACTGTATATTTTAATTTATTCATCTTATTTTTCCAGGGAGAAACAGTTACTGTGAAGAACACATATACTGCTGTCTTGAGTTTGAAATGGGACTGTCCCAAGCAGGGACAAGGAAAATCCTGTTACCGATTGACCTTGAGAAATCACAACCCCAAACAAACAAATAAACAAAGCCAAAACAAAACAAAACAAAACAAACAAACAAACAAACAAAAAAAAGCAAACACTAACAGATGTAGCTACCCAGAAGGTCTAAAAACTGCTATTAGTTATTATTAGTTATTATTATTATTAGTTATGCTATTTTTACATATTTGTACATATGCTAGTAGTCACGTTTGTTTCATATATACATGTATACTCATCTACCAAAATATATACATAATAAATAAATAAATAAAATCAGCTAGTGTCTGTAAAAATTCTAAATTTAGTCAAGCTAAAAGTTATAAATTATACTTATGTTCATAGAGACAAAACAGACTAGATCCTGAAATGTGGTTCATTACAGCTAATGCAGTTTAACAAAGCTATCAGTAAGAAAAGGTAAGAAAGAAATGACATTATTCTCAAGAAAATCAATCTTTTTTTTTATTTTTTTTATTTTTTTATTTTACCAATCTTGTATTAGAAAGAAAGTTTAAAATACCTAGATTACATGAAGATACAACCAAATACAGAATGTTATGAATCATCTTCAGTATTAAAATTCCATCTATATTAATTTAGTATATACTAACTCTTGAGGGATTTAAAAACAAAAATAGATATTTGGCTTTGATAAACTGATATCAGTGATAAATTGACTTCAGAAAAGAATTACTGTTTCTCATAAATTAATCATTTAAATTAATGATTAAAAATTAATCATTTGATTAAGCAATTAAAAATTAATTTAATTAAAATTAAAAAAACTAAGCAATTGTTGCAAACACTTGTGGTTTGCTGCTTTTCTGTTGTTGGTGGCTTTTTCTTTATCATTGTTGTTTTAGTATAAATTAAATTTCTTCCTCCACTAAATCTTAATAGCATGACACAAATAAAATACATAGACAGCTACAAATTGTTTATCATCTTTTTTTCAAGCCTTGATTGAGGTAAGCCCCTTTTTATAATTCTCATTTACTGAAGACTGAACTTATTAGTAATAAATTCTGACATTAAATTAAAGCAGATGTTTTAAGATAGAAAGCTTCTGCAGATAATATATTTCCATTCTCTGCAAAACTCTGAAAGCAGAAAAGCTTTGTTTAGGCCAAAGCAGAGGGTGACTAACTGGACAGCTTTTGTCTACTTTTCTTGTTTACCATACTGTTAGTGAAGTATAGGTTTGGCCATGAAAACACTGAAAAGAAAGCTTACTGCTGCTAATTTTCCAAGGAATTGCATGGGATTTTCATAGTTGACTGGTATTCTGTATTTCTTTAGATAAAAGTATTTTGTGTTTATTAGTAGCAGCTTCAGACAATTGGAAGTAAAGTGTATAAACAGAGTGTGCGTCCTTAAAATGACACCATTTGCACCCCTTTTGCTCACAGGTTAAGAAAAAACACATTCATAAAAATGTCCCCTTTGAGTGATTTCTTCCATCTCCTGAAAAAGACATAAAGTTTTACTCTTCTCCATTATTCACCACTCTTCCCCAGCCCAAGTCATATACTGAATGATTATTGTCTGACTTTTTGGTAAGTAGCTTGAAAGCTGTAATGGATTTGTTATTATGAACTGCTGCTTTGATAAGGCACTCTTTGTTTGCTGCTGATACTTTTTGTGGATAGAAATGTAAGGATAAATACTTGAAGTCCTAGAACAGTGTACATGAAAAAATATCTTCTGAAGAAAATGAAAAATAATTTTGCCATTTTCTGCTTTCTCTATGACTGATAAAGCCCCTCATTGTTCAGTATGTAAGTCATGAGATGCAAGTGCAACACTACAACTCATAAGATAGAATTGTTTTCATGCTTTTAGCTTCTAGTAATGTCTCAGTGTGTTGAGTATTGGAAAAGGCACTTAAAGGTAGAATTCACTACTAGGATCTGGTAGTACACATTTGATTTGCTTAAGGGTTTCAATTCAATTACCTTTTTTAAGGAAACATTATTTATTTTGTTTCAAATCTAAAGCTCATGGGCTTTTTAGAATTAAACCTGTCCATTAGTGTTTTTTTTTTTTTTTTTTTTTTTTTTTTCCACACACCTGGAATCAAAAACAAAGGACAGACATCTTTCATTTGGAAGGTAAACAAATATATCCCTTGTTTAGGAAACAGGTTTATATTTGTGATTTGAATAACTAAAATGAAACATGAAGACATCTGTATTGCTTATCTACTTTTCAATCTGCAATCATATCTAGTTTTGGAAAAATATCCTTACTCAGCACTACGGTTGAGGTGCCTGTACTAAACAGCAATATTTAAAACTCCCATATCCCAAACCTACGTCCATAATTTAGGTGTGAATTTAACTTTGTGCAAAATAATCAATAGCTTTTACAGATAAGACTACTTACAGTGAATTTTATGTACTAACATACATGTTAGTGTGTTAATCTCATCAAGATCTGGAGCCAAAAGACTCTTTCCAAAAACACTTAGACTGTTTATTTTGTTTTATTTATTGCTGCTTTCAATAAATGAGAGTAAAACAAATGTCTATGTTGGCATTCTTTAGCAATTCTGACAGAATTTCCTTGCTAAATATGATTTTTCCATTACTTCAGTGAAGGGATAAGCTGCATTAAGAAAAAACAAACAGTTCTTGGTTGAAGCAATACAGACAGCAAAAGTTGACATAAGAGTATCATTTTGGTATGGCCCACAAGTAATAATGTCCTTTATTTCTACTGTTGCCGCTTCAGCAGTTCTATTTTCTTCTGCTCTTTTAATAAAAGCAGCAAAGAAAACCTTGAAAAGACAAATTTCAAGAATACACAATTAATTTTCTTTACTGAAAAGCAACAGGTGAATAATCTTGGATCTCAAAGAATATATGATCTCGAAGATATGGGCTAATGGAAATAATTGACAATGAGACCAACTTTTCTGTTGTACCTTGGTAGATACTATTGCATGCAGAACTGGCAAAGAAAGCTTTTGTGTTGATAAATAAAGTTTTAGACAACTGACTGAAAGCATTTGGTGGACTAGTATTTCAGAATTGAAAAAATAATGATAATACTAGAATGCAAATTCAGAAGAATATATTTTTTAAGTGACAAAACAGAATATTTCAAACAATTCTCATCAAAACAACTGTCGTGGTTTAACCCGACCGGCAGCTAAACACCACGCAGCCGTTCGCTCACCCTCCCCCCTCCCTCTCTGGGACGGGGGAGAGAAATGGAAAATGAATGAATGGAAATGAATGCAGCCCAAAGCGGGTGGTAAACTCCATCTAAGGCTTTTTTTTTTTTTTGAAGGAGGAAGGCAGAGTGACCCAGGAGGATACAGGGGTGGTGAAGGAGAAAGGGAGAGTAAGCAAGTAAGGAAAAATATCCTCCCCTTTCCCCTCCACAGATTGACTCTCTAATGGAGAAAAACAATAGGTATAATTGCTAATAGTTCCCAAGATGCTGTTTCCAAAGTACAGAGTCCACGATGTTACTGAGTATAAATACCAAGTTAGAGTCATGACCAGATATCTTATCGTCTCATAAGCCATTGCTATAACACTTAGTACCATAATGGTCTGAAACCAGGGCCCGGAGAGGAGAAACAACACTACAGAGAGCAAATACGGAAAATAATGTACTATAATACTCAATTTGGAAAACAGGCGCAGCAGAGTTGTGATTAAAGCAATCAGCATCATGACAAGTGACTATTAAGCAGGTCTAATCCTTACACCAATTTTAGTTTAACACACTCTGATCAGATCTGCCGTTATCTCAACCTTTCGGGCCCCACGTTGGGCGCCAAAAAGACTGTCGTGGTTTAACCCGACCGGCAGCTAAACACCACGCAGCCGTTCGCTCACCCTCCCCCCTCCCTCTCTGGGACGGGGGAGAGAAATGGAAAGTGAAGCCCGTGAGTTGAGATAAAGACAGTTTAATAAGACAGGAAAAAAAAAATAACAAAAATAATAATAACAATAATAATAATGATGATACAATGGGGATAATACGAAAGTAATAATAGTATGTACAAACAAGTGATGCACAATGCAATTGCTCACCACCCGCTGACCGATGCCCAGCCTAACCCCGAGCAGTCCGGCCCCCTCCCCCCGGCTAGCCACCCCTATATATTGTTTAGCATGACGTCAGATGGTATGGAATACCCCTTTGGCTAGTTTGGGTCACCTGTCCTGGGTCTGTCCCCTCCCAGCTCTTACTGCACCCCCCAGCCTGCCCGTTGGCAGGACAGAGCAAAGGCTGAGATGTCCTTGGCTTAGTATAAGCACTGCTCTGCAACAATTAAAGCATCGGGGTGTTATCAGCACTCTTCTCATTCTAAGCCAAAACACAGCATTCCACCAGCTACTAGGAAGAAAATTAATTCTGTGCTAACTGAAACCAGGACAACAACTCAGCCAGAAAGACATTTCTCAGGCTGAACTGCTTTATTTTATTTCACTGAAGCGATCAAACCATTTGAGTTTTTTTTTTTTTTTTTTATATACATGTATATATATATATATATGTATATGTATGTATATGTATTTATATGTATACAGAAAAACATTACCCTGGAAAAAAAAAAAAAAGTCTTCAGATCCATATTCCCAGATCTTCTTCCCATATCAGTCAGGCTAGTAACCAGACTATGTCATATTTATATATTTATACTTGTGCACTGGTTTCACTATAAAATGATGAAATCTGCCTGGAGTCAAGCCCACAGGAGAAAATGGAAAGCTGACTACTATGCCCAGAAGACAATGGTTTAAGAGGAGACCTAATTTGATACTTTGGTCATTGGTTAAAGTTCAAAACATTTTAACTGAATTCAGACTACCACTCCACTACTTCCAGAAACCTGAATATTCAGTATAAAATGTAAGAAATTTTAGGCAAAAGATGCATTTTTTTTTATTTTTTTTTATTTTATTTTTTTTTCCTGAGAGAAATTTCTGTTTGGAAAAGTGTTGGGTATTTTTCATTACAAAATCATTTTAATATGTTCACAACAAGTATAAGCACTGATTTTTAGGAAGGAATATTTCACAACTTTTCTTGTTATGGCTTATTTCTATTCAAAATAAAAAAAAAAAAAAAAACAAACATTGTTAAATTCAAAAATAATTATACAGAAATTAAAAAAGCAAAGCAAAGACTAAACAATTAGATATAAGAAAGTCCTACTTTATCCATAATCCTCCTTCATCAATGTCATTGCTCAATCTTTACTCATGACTGTAGAACAAAAGTGTCTCAAAGCTGAATTTGGTGACCGATAGATTCGAATCAAGAAAGGAGAAGGGAATTCTCAAGTCAAGCATCTTTTCCTGACTAGTACACTTGTCCTCCACAAGATCTTTTATTTGACTTGTTTTGTTTAGGTTCTTTCAATTCTCTTAGCAGTAATAGAGAATGAAATCTAAGCTGAGGGTTATTCTATATCGTTACTACTCAATAAGGCTTTTTTAATTAAAGAATTTATTTCAGAATAAAGGAGATCTGGAAAGTTATTTTCTATTTCAAAGTGAGGAATCCTAGGGTTACATGTTAGGCAAAGACCAGCTGGGACACAGGTTTGAAAAAAGTCTCCTGGTTCAAAGTCTTAGTATCTTTGCAGTTAAATTTATTCTGTCAACTCTATTATAATCTTGCAAAATGCCAGGTCATGATGCTTAGGGGTTTGTATTATCTTGTTTAATTGTATGGTTGGTTTGGTTTGGTTTGGTTTGGTTTGGTCTGGTTTGTAATCACTCTGACATTTGATATAGATCTGTACAATGCCTGCAGCTTATATCACTTTGAATATAAGTGATTACAAAACCTTTTCTCCCTAATGTACAGGAAATAAGCTCAAATCCTACCAAATAATTTAAACATAATTCAAGAGTTATAATTTTAAATTACTCTGGTGCTCAAGAAACGAGATGGCTTTGTTGGTTTGTATCTTATCTTAGATTTAGTTAGACTATTAGAATTTGAAAAGATGTCTTTCTTTTCCCCAAGGGAAAATATCAGTATTTTAACAATTCTAATGATAATAATTACACAAATATGCAACAAATTACATACAAATTTTGATGTAATCCAATGACAAAATGTAATGAAAAACCTTCTGATACAGCCTTTAATGTCTAATAATGTTGAGATCTTAATATATCATGAAATTGGATTGAATATATTTATTTTTCAGAAAATATTAATTATAATTACTTTTGATTAATTTGTAAACTAGTATAATAAGAAAAAGTTAGATTAAAGGAGGATAGTTTTTCTTATACCTTTTTTCATGTCCTCATCCAATATACTTTGGATTTGTTTGGTTTCAAAATGCATTGTATGGATTATCTATTCTCCAGATTTTTCCCTTGAGTACCTGAGGTTAACAAGGTGTTTATTGATTTTTATGTTTATATAACGTTCTCCTATATTAAGTGGGAAAATTCTGTATTCTACCTGACAACTGAAGATGTTTGGTTTTGTGGTCTCTGCAGATCTCATTTTTGGATAGAACAATTTTCCCGTCTACCAGAGAAAACCCCTGAGTTGGTGTGAACAATACAGGTGAAGTAATATAATTTCTTTTAATTGAAAAGCAAAATATGGGATTATTTTGATCTTAATCTTGTAGTATATCATTCTGTCATAACAGAGTTATATTGCTGTATTTGACAAAAGCCCATAATCTATTCACTACATGGATATGTAGTTTAAAATCTGTACTGATTTGGGATCCCAGGTGGGAATATATATGCCCACAGGACTACATGGAATCATATAATCTTTAATGCTTGGCTGATTAACAGACTTCTTTGACTAATGTGGGCTTTTGGCTCACAAGTTTCTCCCTCTGTAGAGAATCACTGTAGGAGTTTCTATAAGCTTGTATAAATTGTTTCCATAAATTTAGTTTCCTCAGAGTTGTCAAAATTGTTACCCTACCTCCTACCTCTCCTCTCCCCGCATTCTAATGATTTTTTATTGCCTGCAGAAACCATACACATTTCCACATTCATAAAAATGTTTCTTAAGGTGAAAAAGGAGTTCTTCAAACACTGATTAAAATGTAATTGCTGAAGGCCTTGAATGGAGCATTAATGTTGAAGTCAGTCTTCACTTCAAAGTTTTTAGATGTGTCAAGAGAAATAAATCCACATTTCTTACACACTTATTGCTAAGCCACATACCTGTACATTGATCTGTGTACTCACTGCAGTGCAACCACCACAAACTATAGAAATACCATAAATTAAATACAGCAAGACTAGAAGGTTGTTGTAGGCAATTTACCCAAATCTTTGCACCTCTGCAGTATTTCCACTTACCTTGTTAGAATGAAATATTTTATGATCCAAAGACATAGTCCCAAAATATGGAACTTTAATATTCATATTTTTATACAGTCATGATGACACAAATGCACAATAGTATGGTTTCATGAAGATCCAACGACTATTTGCCAGATCTGATCTTTCAAAATAAACAACCCAAGCCACTTAGTAGTTCTACTAAATAAATCCATTATAATAAAAGGAATCAATATTGAACATAAAGTCTGTGTTTTTTCTTACCTGTGATCTAGCAAGGCATTGTAGATCTCTTCCTTCTTTTACATTACAGAAAGAACATACAATAAAATAAAACTAATATATTTATTGATTATTTAATATCTTTATTAATCATTGAGATGAGGGAATTTAGTGCACCCTCAGTAAGTTTGCAGATGACACCAAGTTAGGGGGAAATGTTTATGTGATGGAGGGTGGAAAGGCCCTGCAGAGGGATGTGGACAGGTTGGAGTGATGGGCAGAGGCCAGTGGGATGATGTTCAACAAGGATAACTGACAGTACTTTGGTTACAACACCTCAAGTAGTGTGTTCAGCTTTGGGTCCCTCACTACAAGAAGGACATTGAGGCCCTGGAGCATGTCCAGAGAAGGGCTATGAAGCTAGTGAAGGGTCACAAGTGCTATGAGGAACAGCTGAGGGAACTGGGGTTGTTTAGTCTGGAGGAGTCTCAGGGGAGACCTCATTGCTCCCTACAGCTACATGAAAGAGAGTTGTAAGCTGTGTGTGAGCCTCTTCTTGCAGATAACTAGTGATAGGACAAGAGGGAACAACCTCAAGTTGCTCCAGGAGAGGTTTAGGTTGGAAATTAGGAAAAATTTCTTCTCAGAAAGAGTGATTATGCATTGGAATGGGTTGCCCAGGGAAGTGATAGAGTCACCGTCCCTGGTGGTGTTTAAGGAAATGTTGGACATGGTGCTTCAGGACATGTTCTCACCTAAGTACTCACTTGATTTTATTTTATTTATTTATTTATTTATTTAGCCTCTACAATGAAAGAAATTTACAGTTGTTTCAGATATTCCTTGTATAGTTTGTGTTAATCCTAATGCAATGGGACTCTGGGCATATTATGCTCACTGACCTTGCTGTGTTTTGCCTGGAGAAAAATATTCTGTAATTCAGTCTTCCTACTGAAGGGCGGTGTGTAATTACTTATACAAATTCTGGACATTCTGAACAATGACATGTTTGGAGCAGCCCCTTTTGCTCTGTTTGCAAGTGTACCTCACCCTCTACAAAGATTTTAAATTACCTTGTAAACTGTAACAAGTCAGATTTTGCAAATGGGTGAAGTCATGTAGAACATTCAATTATGCAGTCTCTGCATGAGCCAGTAGCAGTCTCTCAAGGTTTTGGTTTGCCTTGTAAGAAATCACAGTTTGATACCCATTCATGTCTCCATTCTGAGGGACATTTAGCATAATACAGAAGCAAGTGCTACAGAGGCAGATGTCCTACTTGCTACAAAGCCGCTGGGGAAAAGAAAACCTGTGTATCACTCAGCAGTAGCCTGTGGGTGAATACAGTGCCAACAGCATATTGAGAAAGTCTCATGCAGACAGTTTGGCCAGAAAGAATGAGAATGTAAAGTTAAAAAGGGTCAAGAAATAGAGCATATATATGTTGGAGAAAAGGAAAAAGGGGCAAAAAATATCTTAGTAATTGTTACCTGTAACACTTCCAGACACCTATTTTCACCCCATTCTTATCATTACTTAAATTATGTTGCAACTCTGTAAAAAAAACAAAAAACACTTTTAAAAAAATTTATAAGAAAAGTATCTCACTTTACACCTTTAGTGAAAAGGTAGTCACAGAGTCCCATGCATCTGCTATGCCCATGTAACAAGATTTTTAGAATACTGGTAAAAAATATTAAGTGATGTCATCAGAGGTAGAGCTGGTTAACAATTTATACATATTCAACACTCAAGAATTTCTGAAATATTACAGTTTTCCAGCATTTAAAATATAATTTTAATTATGATTTTCTGAAAAGACTGCAGAGTAAGGTTGTGCTTATTTAAAAAAAGGAGTTCAATTCTATTTCAATTTAGAGAGAAACATTTTGTTTTGTAGAGGAAACAATTCTCCTTCTAAATTTAAAGAGGACTACCTATAATTAAACGTTAACAACTGCATTCAAAAATTATTATTTCAGAAGAAAATCAGTATTATTTCAATTTATTTTTTTTTTTTTCTTGGAGTCTTTGGATTTACTTGTTTATTTATTCATTCAGGAGGACAGAAGAGCTAGATTTTTTTTTCTTTTTCTTTTCTTTTTTTTTTTTTTTATCTTTTCCCTTCACTTTATCTGGATAATCCAAAGCACCATGATTTATACTGCTTCTGAAAGGGACACTGGCTTCCATGCTAAAACCTAAAATGAGTAAAGGTCTTCCTTACAGTGTTGCCTCCAGCTTTTTCATATTTACTGAAAGTAACACTACTTACAGATGATAGTGTCAGCAAGAAAAGAGTATAGCATTATTTTTCTTGTAACTGAAACTTACAGCTTATTTTACCTTTAAACAAGATAAAAATGTGAATTTGTTTATGATTTCTCCAGTTATAATTTAATTCTGTAAAAGATTATTAAAGGTTTTATTTTCAAGTCTGCATCCATTTTTACTGCTCTTTTAAATAAATCTTTTAAATAAAGTCTGATATTATAATCTTTTCAGTTCTGAATTTTATATTTACAATAAATAGACATGATTCCTTCTTAAGCATACAGGATGTTCTCCAAATTAATGTATAAACATCATAGACTCGCTTAATACTTATGGAACATACAGTTAGTCTAGGGATAAAACATTTGCAGAAAGCACTTTAACTCAGATACACTGGAAGAAATAGAAATTCTTAATATCATGCAAACAGATGAACAGTAATATTTCTAATCCAACATTGAATACTAGAGGATGGAAGACAATAACTAAAAAAAGTGATCTCTAATACTAAATACATCATGCAAATTAGAAAGATTATTAACATACTTTCCCATCTTATAGAGTGGTTTCATATCCTTAAATAATGATTGTAGTAGTATAGAATTGTGAAATTATGTGGTATTTTTCATGCTGAGGACTCCCAAAGCCATGGATAAATGCAATAAAATTAAAAAAAAAAAAAGTTAGGCAAGATGTTTTTCTGTCCCCCACTGAATACTGCTTTTTCTAAATTAAGTAACAGTTCACTGCAGGAGTAATGTATGAAGTCTTCAGCTAATAACTTCAGCTAAAATTTAAAGGGTTATTTTAAGCCACTTTGCACTGTTCCAAATGTTGGCTATGACTATGATGTTATGCATAGAGAATTTGTCTTTCATTTTTTGTAAATGATTTCAGACATGTCCTACTGTGCTGAAGAGTCAACACCATCCCTCCCCAACACTGAAAATGTATGTTTAGCTGTAACATCCATTTGGCAGGAAAAAACAAAACAAACAAAGCAAAACCCTCCCACCTCCTCTCCCCAGCAAATTTAAAATAATTATTGTATCTTGGGACTTGAAGAATATGCATTTTGTAGCATTGGTATAGCCTATGTCATCTGATCTGATGGTCAGAAATCAGTCCTTGGCCTTGTTTAGTTTATTAGTATAAATAAGTCATCACTACTTTAGTCATCACTACTTTAACTTGATCTCCCAACCCAGAACACTATTTTAGCTTCTTTAGCTAGTGGACTGCCAACTCTGGTTATCATATTTCTATTCGGATGATGTATCAGATTCTCAGTTTGAGAAACTCAATAGAGAGTATTTTACATAACTTGAGCTGCACTGGCTCCTGAAGAGCCTCAGGTTGGATGAATTTATCTTTAAAATTGTAAATAATAAAAAATAACAACAACAACAAAGAGCAAAATGATATTCATCCATGAAAATTTAGTCTATGCAGTGGATATTTTAATCAAAATGAATGTTTTTATGGATGACTGACTAGGTAGTTTTATCTGCATGAGAATATATTGTCTTTTTTATTGTTATTCTATGTATTTATTTTTCTTAGAAACCATACTCTTGGCTATTATCATTCTCAGTGTGATATCCCCTGTTCATTGTGGTAGCATTTCCTTACACATTCAGGTACGTAAATGATAAAATAAAATCCAGACCACAAATTTTCAAGAACATTCATTTATATTTTCATTTTTATTCAGGCCATATATCCACGACTGCAAATTTGTATTTCTTTGGTAGTTTTTGATCTTTTTATGAAAAATGAATACTTTCTCTGTGTATTATTAGCAATCAACAACTTCAGAAATTGAAGTGAAAAGTTATATCTTATTTCTATAGTTTCTGGAGAATGACTTTGTACAAGAAGTAGCATGTAACTAACTTCAATGAGAAAAAATATATATGTGTTGTCTTGACTCCGAGCTACTTGATGTAATAGATATTGTGTAATGTTCTAGACAGAGAGTAAGAAATTATTCCTACTGGCTTCCCACTTTCTAAGTAAACCAGTCAGATAGGATTATAGTTTGCTAAATATCTCAGGATTATGTATAAAAACATATTTCTTTAAGGAGTTAAATATTAAAGTTGCACCTTAAGTTCTTGCCAAATTTCTATACTTGGAATTGTACATTATTTTAATACCATCCATTAAGCCAATTAATTTAAACACATTATGCCATTTACAAAGATTTTTCCAACATGCAATGCCAATATATTTTGGCATTTTACATAATTAGTTTTTCAAAATTAGGAAAAGTAGATTAATAATGGTGCAATAATCAGGACTTTATATAAAGAATTAAAATGTTGTTTTGCTAATGTTACACTTTTCCTGAAATTTTGTCTTGGAAAGGGAAAGGGAAAGGGAAAGGGAAAGGGAAAGGGAAAGAGGAAGGGAAAGGAGGGAAGAGAAGGAGTGTTATTTTTTCTGGTTGGTCTGTAGTCTGTCATTAGACTGTCAGTGTAAGTGGTGTTAGATTCTTTCCATCTATTCACTAAGGTAATCTGTCTCCACACAGAAAATTTCATAGAATCATGAAGTTTGGGGTTGAAGTTTGGTTTGGAAGGAATCCTTAAAGATTACCTAGTTGAACTGCTCTGCTATGGGCAGGGATATTTTCCATGACATTAGGTTGCTCAAAGCCATGTCCAACCCAAACTCAAGAATGTTTACATGTGAAGAATATCAGAACACTTCTCCTATATTGTATAGAAAACTTTGAATTTTCTTCAAAAGGGATTTTACATCCAAAAAGCACTCAGATTTAAATTCCAAAACTTTTTATATATGTAGATGTTTTCTTCAGAGAACAACATGTTTAAGCATCTCGATTAGTCAACATAAGTATCTGTTAACATTTATGTGAGTTTTACCTTACCTCCTCTCTGAGAACACAGACTTAATTGTTCAATATCCCACTGTTACCAATTTGTCCTAGGTTAAGTATTTTCTAGTAGTACATATATTTCCTTTGCTAATAGATGCAAATGTCTCCAGGGAAACTGTTCTTTAACTTTAATAAGCAGACAGTTGAAAGTAAAACAATCTATTTCAATTTATTGAATTCTGGGTTATTTTAACAGAAAATGTTGATACTATCTTATGAAGACAGTATCAAATTCAGTTACATATTTTAAACCAAACCAGGGTATAAGTTATGTTACAGTTCTTCTTTTTCTATTTGCTTAAATTTGTTGCAGTCTTTGAATTCCATTTCTTATTCAGTTCTTTAAAGTTTCTGCAGAAATTCTTACATTTCCTGAAACTAGAAAATGTTTCAGCTTCAATTGAAGTGTGTGTATGTGTGTGTGTGCGAGAAAATAAAAGTTAAACTAAAGTTGTTGCTGGCAGTAGGCTGCATGGAGGCCTCTTACTCCTGCTCTTACTGCAAATACATGAACAAACCTGTTACCTGTTAGGTAACAAATTAATAATCAGACCTCAGAGCATGCATTAATACAATCCCATTTATTAGTAACCAAACAAATATTAAACCTTTAAACCACAGGAAATAAAAAATAAATAAATAAAAATGGCAAATAACACACAACGTAATTCCCTCCATAGTGTTAGGTTGTATCTGTCAGACCTGTTTGTCAGAAACTGCTTCAATCAGACAGGAATGATATTTCTATGTTACTTGCTATTTATTTTTTAAACACTGCAGTTTTCCACTGCTTAATTTATAGGCAAGGACTTAAAGAATTCACATTGTGCATTTTAAAATGCCTTAGGTCAGATTTGGCATCCATCAAACATAAGAACATTCAAGAATTAAAAACTAAATCCTAAATTAGCTTTCTTCCCAAGCATAAGCACGAACAGTGACTATGATGTGTGCAAGCATAACACAGTAGAAACTGAAATATTTCATCATTTTCATCTACAAAACGTATGTGTAAGCACCAAGGAATTAAGATCTGCTGATCTGAAAGGATGAACTTGATTATCTTCCATTAACCCTAATGTGTATATCACTTGAATATCATGGTTACTAAACTCACAAACCTTTTACTCTCCCATATACATATTCTCCTTCCTTGTCTAATGATTTATAGAGAATAAGATTGTTAAGAGTTTAAAACTGAGAATTAACTTTTGCCTATTTTTTTTTTTTCAGGGACATTCATATAGTAAATAGGAAAATAATTCTTATTTAGATACTGATTTATGGCTTAAATTTCATATCTCAGCTCTTTCATTCACTTTTTAGGAAACACTTTATTGTAGAAAACCATTTTTTTTTTTTTTTTGTATTTATTTATCATAGCTTTAAATCTAATCTAGATCAATTTAGATGAGCATGGAATATTCAAAACAGGAATCAAGAGGAGCATATGAATATACTAAGATATCTAGGATATATAAAACAGATACATTAATCTAGTCAATGCATCTCTGTAACTTCAGCCACAGAAACATAGCAAAAGAAAGGCAGAAAGATATCCAGTTACCTATTCATAAGTAAACAGGGGTTCAGAGGAAAACACTCAGTTTTGACTGCCAATTTATGGGGGAAAAAAAAAAATCAAATACAAGAACCTAGAATTTTAACCCTCCATTTTTTTCTACAATATTCACTTCAAAATTAATCTGGTAAAAATAACAGAAAGGGAAGATAATAGGCAAAACATACTGATTATTTTTCAGGAAATAAGATTTCTGATTCTCTCCTCCATACATGGGGAGAGTGAATGAGTGGCTGCATGGTTCTTAGCTGACTGCTGGATTAAACCACAACACATACTGGGGCTTCTTAGATGGCATTTTGAAGTGCTTCAGACCAGTTTTAACTATTTAGTATTATTTAAATTTAGTATTATTAAAATATTGCATATATGGGCGTGGCTTATTAAGAAGTATCACAGGCAAAGTACAGCAAAGTACATCAATTATTCAGTGCTTCCTGAAGTGTATGACTATTTATAATAACTTAAAATGTGGTGCTGTCACAGGATAATGCACACTTTTACAAGTCCAATTGTTGTTCCAAAAATAGAAATATATTTAGATGAAATATAGCAAGTGATATAACTGCTTTTTTGTTTTTGTTTTTGTTTTTCTGTTTTTTTTTTTTTTTTCTTTTTTCCTACAGTAGGAAACTTTTAAAACAACCTTGATAAGAAGTATCATAGGTGTGCAGAGAGGCATGAAATTTGTAGCTGTGCTGGTACTTGTCTGAATAGCTTTCCAGTGTCCTTTTCTGACACAGCATATTTTATGGCTGTATGGAAGCTCTCCAGAACAAAAGGTTTGTGTTTTTTAATGAAAACAAATAAACAAATAACAATAACAACAACAACAATAATAATAATAATAATAAACAATAATAAATAATAATAATAATAAAACACTTCTAGTACCAAAGTCTTTTTTTTTTTTTTTTTAATAAGAATATGTGGGATCCAAAAAAGGCATCAGATTACTGTACATTTTAAAACCCCTTCTAAACAGAAAAGTATCTATTGTATTATAGAAATACATAAATGCTGTTCAATGGCCATAGCTTTCCACCTGTACAAGCTGTATCATTTTAATATTTAAGGAATAACAGTGCTCTCCGGAAGATATAGAGCTTTTGAATGGAAACAATGGAAAAGCACTATGCGTTGTGCACCCTGTTGTCTCAGTATATCTTTCAGAAAGCTTTCTCTTTGTATTAGATCAAATGCTAAACCAATTATTTTTACCTCCTGCCTTTAGATATTGCAAACACGTTTTTATGATATCAGTAATTCTTAAGAAATACAAGATTGTTGAGACTTCATTTTCCATCCCTCCAGCAAACAATAGTTCTCAAGTAAGGTAGAACTTTAATTTGGTTAGATATAGGTAGAATCAGTTATGGAAGGTGGTGTGGTTTGGAGTGTTTTGTTTTTACCATGGATGATAAGAACTATGTAATTTAATCCAACGCAATCTTTCCCCAGTCCATATATCCAGCTCCTAAGAAAACCAAACCCTAAGTGAATTAGGAAGTAGCACTGAAAAAAAATACATATTAATAATCCTGTCTCACAAGACTTAGTGATGAGTGTGTTAAAGTCATTGGGAGTGTAAGATTTTTACTACTTCAGAGAAACTGTCAGGATACCACTCTAAAGACACTTCAGCCTGACTTGTACTATTTCAAAGTAGCATATAAACTCTTGTAGTATCTCCCAGTCTTGTTCTAGTTAAGTAGAAATTTATGCTAATATTTCACATTTATATAGTGTTTTACATTCTTAAAAAGCTTTTTAGACATTAACATATTCATCCTAAAAGAAGCATTACACAAGCAATATTCTCTATTTTACAGATGAATGAACAAACATAAAGAGGTTAAGCTTCAGATTTGTGCTACTTATTCTCTTTAGAAGTTAGGAGAGAAAACCCAGCAGCACTGGAGAGACAACTCAGAGATATAAAGAAATATCTAGTACTGTGGTCTTTTCTTCTTTTCTTCTCATTGTCCCTTTGGATTTGTACCTTCATATAAACCCATTACTTCTCATTTCACAGCTGCAGTTACTGTACCTTATCTAAGCACTGTATTTTGAGGAAAGTAGTAACCTTGTCAATGGTAAAGCAAAGCAAGTAAGGCAAAGAGATCTCCAGCTGTAACAGCAGAACCTGCAGGAATGAATTCCAGGATCCTGTCACATATTCTTATTTGAGAAAAGAATTATTTAAGTGTAGCATAGGCTAAGTTTACATGAAGGTCAGAAAAAAAAAATCTAATTCAAAAGTAAACACCCAAGACATTTTTTTTTTTTTTTCCTTTCACCGTAAAAGTAACATGATTTGAAATACCCTCAGAAAAACTGAGGGGAAATCAATTGATATCCCCGTGGCAAAAAGCATACAATTAACCTGTCCCAAATATTCCCATAGTTCACAGAAGCAAGAGAGGTCATGCCTGGAATTGTTACCCAATAAATAATTAGGCAACAGTTATGAATATTTATTTAATATTTAATATTATTCCACTTCTTATTTATAAACTACACAAACAAATAAGGATGTATATATGTATATATATACATAGTCTGTGTACCTATACCACTCTGAGCATGACTATTCTCAAATTTATGAAAGCTTGAGATCTAATACTCATTTGTCTAGAACCTAGAATCTAGAAGTTCAGAGCATGAAGTTTAAGAATGACCATGTTTTATGTATGTTTCAGCTAAAACTGTAGTAAAATTCGGATACTCCAGTTTATCTTTGAGCTAAAGGGATAGAATACTTACATGAACATACTTTAAACACTGCAACATTTTTTCAGAGTTAAAGCTATATAAATATATCAAAGCAAATAATTAAATCCCATATATATATATTTATATATATAATTATATATATATATAATATTATATATAATATATATATATATATTTTTTTCC
Organism: Netta rufina; assembly: GCF_964035555.1. Classification (NCBI taxonomy): domain Eukaryota; kingdom Metazoa; phylum Chordata; class Aves; order Anseriformes; family Anatidae; genus Netta; species Netta rufina. Next base: position 56,163,698 of record NC_140124.1, read on the forward strand.
TTTCACATCTCCCTTGCCCCACATTTTTTTTAATATAGTGTTAAGTTTCATTTCTGAAGATATAAATGCAATGGGAGTTACTGTTATACAGGACCATTTAAATCTGCATAGTTTAACCCCAAGGATCACAATAATCTTAATTATCGTGATATACAACCTTTTTATTTTGAATTTCCCTTGTAAGAGATCTACAAAATTTGAAAGCAGACCTTTTTCAAAAAGGCAAATTTCAGCAAATTTCACACATTGAAATAAATTTATTTTGGTACAGATTTTAGAATTCTAGGATCCAGTGACATTCTTGCTGGAGGTTTTAACTATGTTATCAGAAAATAACCACTCCAGAAGTCAGAGAATTTGAATCTTGGCAAAAATTAAAGTGTCAGTCCCTAAGTGAATTGGGATTACATGCCAAATGAATATATTACTAAATAAAAAGAAAGTTATAATGAAAAATATAAATAATTATACAGATACAATGCCTTTAGAAATTAGTACAAAATAAATAAAAATAAATAAATAATAAAAATAATGGAACAGGATTCTCCATACCTTCTATTGTAAAAAAGGACTTCATTACTCCTAACCCCCTTTTCCAATGTGTTCTACCTCAGCAAAGATTGAATTCAACAGAATTTTTGTTATTAAATAGAACCATTCTGAGCTACTTCAGCACATGAAAGCAGCTATGGCTTTTTAACATATGAAACTAATATATGCTAGAATAATTCAAATGTGAACATTTTTTTTTTTTTGATCAAATCATACTTAATTTAGGAGTAAGGATGAGGTCATAAAAATAAGGTGTTATAATCAAAGTGCCCCTCCACCTTTTATTTCTTTGAATAGAAGAAGGTTTTTCTGTTAATTACTTTTCAATTTTGTTGTGAGTTCATTTGTATTAGGTTTAACATTTTATCCATTTCCCCCAGTAATTAAATAAACTCCTTCATCAACATCTGGATCTATTGAACTGAATAGAAGCATGTACTGTTTCTCTTCTGTCTTCCTATAATAAAATTAAAAAAAGGATGAAAACAAAACAAAACAAAACAAAACAAAACAAAACAAAACAAAACACGACACTCATTCAAGCATTTCACTTTTATTTATGCATTTGAAACTTCATTTGTAGTTGTTGTGACACAGAACAATTATCTCAGAAGGCTAGCAATAAAGTGCTTAAATCTGTTAACGGACTATTTAAGACCAAATGCCTTACCTGAAGCTGATTGACAAAACAATGACAGCTGTGGTACCAAAACTTTTTCTGTAATTTCAGAACATATGTTCTTTCTTTTCCTTTTGCAAGATTTCTTTTATGAGATATGATGTTTCTGCTCAGAGCCCCTTAACATCTTATTGCTACTATGAAAGCTCTTGACAAATATGAAGATATTTCATATCTTCTAAATAATTTAACTGGAAAATGCTCTACAAGTGACAGCCTAAATTTGTAACACTCTGTATGAAGTAGGTATAAATTTTGATCCTGCACATTTTTGAAATGCAAGTATTTTATTTTACTTATTCAATAGCTTTTACACCTTTCACAGAGGCAAAGTAACAGCAATTGCAGAATACTGTCACTTGGGAATGGGGAAGTCATTTTCTCAAATTGCTCCTAATGTTGAGCCCCATAGTGGCCAGAACAATAGAAACAGAAGAGGAGAGTTTCCTTTCTCAGAAGACCACGAGCTCTTTTGCTGTAGGGCTGTCAACTGCTCAAATTCCTGCAAAAGCTTTTCTTCACTTGTTCCTCCATAAGGTAATCCTTTGAGGAGGAAGGACAAAAAGCAATCACTTTTTTTTTTTTTTTTTACTTTCTTTTTTTTTTTCTCCTCACAAATATTTGCAAACCATGGCAAAGATGTTATAACAGAATAATTATTTTCTAATTTATTTTCCTAATACCCACTACAAGAATAACCCTGATATCAACATGCACTTAATCCCTCACCCTTGATATTGGACAAGTTGATAGCAAAATCAAAACAAATCTCATACACCTCCACTTCTCTTTATGCATTCAAAGTTGATTTTCCTCAAAAACTGCCCATCCAATTCTACTTCTATGTGGTTTTTTTTATTATTATTTATTTATTATTATTTTATTATTATTATTATTTTTAACCAAAGATTTTGAGTAGGATGTTTATGAGCAGTTAGCAAGGAACAATTTCACACTTGTTCCTAAGCATGATATATATGGATATATATATATATTTGCTCAACTTCCATATTCCAAGTATTTTTATACAAGTTTATTTCAAAGAAGCTGTCATACATTCAGAAGCTAAACAAATAAGTTCCAAAGCTACATTTTAATGTGATACACCATGGTGGTTTTACTCAGCTGGGCATCTGAACTCCACCACAACCACTCTCTCACTCCCTCACTTCAAAGGGAGGAGAAAATACAATGAAAAGGGCTCAAGACTTAAGATAAGGACAGGGAGATCACTCAACAGTGTGATCACTCAACACAACAGTGTGAGATCACTCAGTCACAGGCAAACCAAACTCAGCAAAGGGAGATTAGAGAAATTTATTGCCTGTTATTGACAAGCTAGAGCAGTGAGTAACTAAAAAACAAAACAAAACAAACAATGTAAAAAACAAAACAAACAAAAAAACCTTCCCCCTTGTCCCCCTGGTGATCCTCTTCTATGCCCTCCCCATGAGCGGTGCAGGGCAACGGGGAATGGGGGCTGTGGTCAGTCCCTAATGCTTTGTCTCCGCGGCTCCTTCTTGGTCACTCGCTTCCCCTGCATCCCACAGGATGCTGTCCCCTGAACTGATCCTGCATAGGCTGCCCACAGGCAGCAGCTCTTCAAGAACTGCTCCCACATGGGTCTGTACCATGGAGTCCATCCATCAGGAGCAAAATGTCCAGCATGGGTCTCCCACAGGTGGCAGCTCCCCCCAGACCACCTGCTCCTGTGTGGGCTCCTCTCCATGGGCTGCAGCTCCAGCCCAGGGACTGCTCCTGTGGGGGCTCTCCATGGGCCGCAGCCTTCTCCAGGCCACATCCACCTGCTCCACCAGGGACTCCTCCACAGGCTGCAGCATGAAGATTTGCTCCATAACACATGGACTGCAGGGGGACACTAGGCTGTGGGGGAACTTGTGCTATGTGCCTGGAGCACCTCCTGCTCTCCTGCACTGACCTTGGGGACTACAGGGCTGGTTCTCTGACATTTCTCACTCCTCTCTCCCAGATGCTGTTGCGCAGAAGTGTTTTTCCTTTACTTAAATTTGCTCTCATGGAGACTCAAACAATATTGCTTATTGGCTCAGCTTTGGCCAGCAGCAAGTCCCTTTGGAGCCAGCTGAAACAGAGCTTTATCTTAGATGGGGCAGCTTCTGGATTCTTCTCACAGAGGTCACCCCTGCAGCTCCCCACTACCAAAACCTTGCCATGTGAACCCAATACATACACTTAGAGTAAAAGTTACACTCAATTATTTTATTTGTGGAGAAGTTTTACTAGCATGTAATGAGCTTTTTGTTTTGTTTTAAAAGAATGGCCTGGAAGATGAACAGACTTCAAACTCTATTTGTTTCATTTACAAGCCTATTGTTATTTTTAACAGCTGTACTTAAATATGAATGGCAAAAAGTACAGACTTGTGCCGCAGTCTGTATAAAAATTTCGTACTTGCAGAAATTAAAAATATTGATCTTTGCTAGAAATTCACAATACAATACGAAATATACATCAATAGATCACAAATTTGACAAAAATTCCTCTCATTATAACTGACTCCTGATTATATCCTGAATAGTGAGTCTGACCCACGAATACACTAATATCTGCAAGAATTTCTGAAAAATAAGGTAACCATAGCATACCTGCTCAGTTAACCCATTTTCTGAAAATCAAGACAGAAAAAAAGGAGGTGTACTAATGCTAAATGTATTTGAAAAAACACAGGAGATGAATTTTTACCTGAATATGACTATATAAAATAATGCAATGACAGAAGATTTTTAAGTGTTTTTTTTTTTTGTTTGTTTGTTTTTTTTAAGGAAGTATTACAGTTTCACACAATTTTTCTTCTGAAGTTTCAGATGAAGTCATTTGTATCATACAAATTTTGCAATGAGAGTATATACTTCTAATTGCTGTCAAATCCATATGAAACTGAGAAAACTCACTTGATAGATCATTTAGACATACCCACAATAATGTCTAGTTAGCAGTGAAACTCCAAGAAATGCCTTGACTTTAATTTAAATAATGAATTTTAGTGACAGCACAGACTATCTTGACCTTTATTTGCATTCTATCCATTTCAAAGTTTTGTCTTAAATAGATTCCCACCTATTTTCCTCTTGTATTTCAATTTTAATTTTATTGGATACTGTCTTGTCACTGCTCTTACTCTTACACAAGTGTTTTGCTGAGACTGTGAGTAAGAGGTTAACGGAAACTGTTCTGGGCATGCTTTGTTGTTATGTCTCTTCACATTGCACCACTGCCCAGACACCCATATTGACCATCAACAAGTGAAACTCAGAACCTGAAGTATAAATATATTAGTGCTGAGACAAGGCTAATACAGTTAGACTGTCTGAATTAGGCAGCATACTAAACTAATACCTCTGGATAACACTACACTTGGACATGATGTCATATGAGACCATTTGGAATTATTGCTGAAATTTTTAACACTATTTCTCATTGTGTATATGGCTGAGGATCCCGAGTCCCCTCTTCAGAAGAAATGTAATGCCTAGAAACTGATGTTCCACAGCAATAAATACCTAAAAGTCTGAGACACTTTGAAAATAGGGTAAGAACTGAACTTTGAAAGTACCAATGGAGAAAAAAAAAATAAAACAGTACCTGTATTCTCCATCTAAAAAGGGGAAAAAGGTGTATGGATGAGACAGAAGACGAAGCAGTCAGACAAAAGTTGCATCCTAAATTAACAGAAAAGGTCACAAGCTTCCCTTTTATTTTAGCTCAATTTCAGAACAGATCAGCCCAAATAAACATACGTATGTTTGGCCTATCGTGAATGGATTCTGTATTTTACCTGATGACAAAAAAGAATGGCATGATTGGTAGTATATTTTAAATCTGTTTCTTGATGCAATGTAACTGCCTTCTATTGCATTAATAATTTTAAATGTTAGCTTATTAAATGGGTTATTTACAAATACTTAAGATCTTATTTCTGGAGGAGTTTAAGCATCTTAGAATAAATACATTTTTTTTCATGAAGCTCCCTAAAAAAAGAAGAACTATATTTTTATAAACTCTTTTTTTTTTTTTTTTTTAATGAAAGGACATTACTATTTGGCATGCATTTAAGCGGCACAACAAAGACTTGAATTAAAAAAAAAAAAAAAAAGTACAAAAGAACCTACTGGATCAAAAGATCAAATCACATGAATTCATAGAAAATAAGAAATAAGACTTTCACAGATTTCCAAAATGTAGTTTTACAGACAAAAAGCAACATGGTCACTGATACATCTATACTGTATTCTTTGTTTCTGTTTGTGTTTGTTGTTTTATTTTTTGTTTTTGCATTTTACTTAAGATTTTGAATGCATCCATTATACGAATCATAATAAAAAAAAATAGTTAATTCAACATGAAGATATAGAATTTAAACTTCTAATAATGTAGAAGTAGGTCGGGCTGATGGTTGGACTTGTTTCCAACCTTGATGATGTTACATTTCTATGAAAGAACTTTCGCAAACACACCCTTTAAAAACTGGAGACAAGAAGAGATTTGTTCGTTCTTCAACAAATTGATGCTATCAATTTGAAGCTCAAAAAAAATAAAAAGTGAAAATCATTAAAATGCAAATGTTGACAGTGTGTGTGTGGGAATCGGAAGATCCTGCTCTCTTCTTTTCTCCTAATTCATGGTTTTCTACTTTGAAATATATCTGGAGAATTTCTCTTGTGAGGAAGATTGCTTCTCTACCTACCAGTCATCTTTCATTTCATATACACAGACTTACTATATATAAGAAATACCTAGGTTTTATTTTTTTTTTTTTAATTTTATTTTCTATTTTCTGAGTCTCAGACGGACATTAAAAGGCAGACAAGTGATAAACACAAATTAATAGGCTAATTTAACTTAAGCATCAATAAAACAAAACTTTTCATCAAAATGGTCTTAAAACACATTCAAAACACTTTTCTGATGATGGCAAAGAATTTTTTACATGGAAAAGCCATACATTTAAATGAAAAATGTCTACAAATGCAGTGTAGATGAATCCATTTAAAATCATTTTTACTATTTCTACAGAAGCCTTATGGCCTAACACCCTGATTTCAAAGCTCAACATCCATGAAAAATTCAATTCATGATACACTTTAATGAGATTATAACATATTGCCTATATCAAGCAGCTGAGATTTAAAACAAAACAAAACAACTTAAAAAAAAAAGGCAGCCTAGAAGCTGAGCATCAATCACTGTCACTTCAGAATGTGTGGAACAGCTGTTCCACAGAAGTATACTGCAGTGAGGCAATTTATTTCTTCATGCATCCTCTCCATTAGGTCCGTACACTGTAAGTCTGTAGCTGTTAGCCTTTGCTCTGGTCCTTACTTACTATCAGGTCACCAGTTTATTTTGCTGTGGCCTTCTGCATGCAATGGGTGAGAAGTTCCTGCCTAGCTACAGACATGAAAATAGAGCAGAGAGACCTGTTTGTTGTGTTCATCGGTTTCAGAGAAACATAAAAGATGGTATCTATGTGTGGGTCAAACATGACACACAGAGTGGATGTCTTGAGTTGTTACCATCTCTTCTTTGTCTTTCCCATGCTCTGCAGTGCAAGCATGCAGGGCACAAACACCAAAATGAACTTGTTTTGTTAAAGCAAACAAGAAGTCCTGGGTCTTTTAAGCTATGCTGCTTTACAGAGACAGAGTCAGGAAATCTGTTCCCAGAAATAATTTGGCCATCAGGTTGCTTCCTGTAAAGGTCCAGGCAGACTTCTCACAAAACTTATTTGAAATTTCATGGAAAACACTGAAAACATTTATGTTGATTTCATCAGCCTTTGAATAACTTTGAATAAAGCAAAAGACAGAATCCATTTTCCCACACAACATCCTTGTCTCTAAATTGGAGAGATGTGGATTTGAAGGGTTGTCTGTTCAGTGGATAAGGAATTGGCTGTATGGCTGCATCTGGAGAGTTGTGGTTAATGGCTCAGCATCCAGGTAGAGAACAATGATGAGTGGTGTACCTCAGGCATCCATACTGGGATTGGTGCTGTGTCAATATCTTTATTACTGACACAGACAGTGGGATTGAGTGCACTTCAGCAAATTTGTGTAGGACACCAAGCTGACTGGTACAGCTGAATTGATAGAAGGAAGGGATGCCATCCAGAGGGACCTTGATAGCCTTGACAGGTGGGCCCTCATGAACCTCATGAAGTTGAAGAAGGCCAAGTGCAAGCTGCTACAGCTGGGCCAAGATATTCCAAATGTCAGAGTAGGTGATGAATGGATTGAGAGCAACCCTGTGGAAAATGACTTGCAGCTATTGGTGGATGAAAAATGAGCCAACAGTGCACATTTGCAGCCTAGAAAACCAATCATATGGCCTGAATCCAAAACCAAACATGGCCTGTATCCAAAGAAGTGTGGACAAAAGGTCTAGCAAATTGATTCTACCTCTCTACTCCACAATTTTGAGACCTCACCTGGAGTACTGCATCCGGCTCTGATGCCCCCAGCACAAGAACGATGGGGATCTGTTAGACAAGGTGCAGAGGAGGGCCACTAAGTTGATCAGAGGGTTGGAGCACCTCTTCTATAAAGGCTGAGAGAGTTGGGGTTAGCCTGGAGAAGGGATGTTTCTGGGGAGACCTCATTACAGAATTTCAATACTTAAAAGGGGTACATTAAACTGAATACTTTAAACTGAAATAAGGTAGATTTAGGTATTAGGAAGAAATTATTCACTATGTGGGCAACAGGTTGCCCAGATAAGTTGTCAATGCCCTTCCTTGGAAGTGTTTAAAGCCAGGTTGCATGGCTCTTTAGGTAGCCTGGCCTAGTTAGAGCTGCCCATGGCAGGGTTGTTGGGTTAGTTGATCTTTAGGGTGCCTTCCAACCCAAACCATTCTATGATACTATATTTCTACAATTTTATGATTCTATAATTTTCAATTATTCTGAATTCTGATTACTCTGATTTATTTAGAAATGACATTGACTGAAGTTCCAACATGTATTTTACAATGCTACTCAGCTGCATATTACACGGGCATCACACTCTTCCTGACAGGAGCCTTTGTAGCACCTGAAGTTCCAAAGTGGTCTAGTTCACACAGAAAAGAATGATCAGAATGAGAAAATAGCTGGATACTATACTGTCTTTCATCAACCTCCGCATTAAAACCTACAAATCAGTTCCAAACAAACTGGTGGTTATCTCACTTCACTAATGCAGATGACTGGATTTTATAGCAATCTGCAAAAACATCTTGTAGCTCTGATGATCTTACATTAGCCACAAAGAATTCAGTTTGGAATTCAGGTATCAGATTCTATTTCTACTTATGAAAGATGAATTCTGAAAAATTGAATTCTGAATTCTGAAAAATGAGTTTCTGAAAAGAGAAATCACAAGCAAGCAAACAAAACTACTTGGACTTTTTTTTTTTTTTTTTTTTTGGTCAGGAAATACCCTTGATTATTTTATTTATTTATTTATTTTTTCAGAGCTTTGATACTGACCATCTATCAAGCACAATCCTTTAGTAAACTTGACTCCTTAAATTAATCTGGACTCAGTAGAGGCTAGGAAGAAACCTAGAGGATAATCAAATTAACTTTCAATGAAAGACTGCTAATAATAAGAGATGGGAAGGAAAAAAGAAAAAAAAAAAAAAGCATCCAAATTCCCCCAGGAATAAATTGTAGACTCTTGATGTCTTTAGAATATTTATTAGAGTACCATAGCAATCAGACCAGATATTGAAAGAAGGACTGTACAACAGAAGACATTTATTAGACAGTGTAAGGGTAGTTAAAATTTAATCTATTAACATAATAAGTGATCATCAAGAAAAAGTTTGATTTAACCATTTGCTTTGTCATTTGCAGAAATGTTTCATCACTAAAGCACTGTGTCTAAGAACCTCTATGAACTAATATATTACTTCATAGAAAAGGAATCTACAGTCCACTTCAATTCCAATCTTACCTTTCAGCTATGCAGCATACAGAGCATAGAGGCCAGTTTTAAATTAAACTGTTCATTGGCAACTCAGGAACAGAGAGTAATTTACAGAGCCTAATGGACAGGGCACTGCACAAAAGCCTCTGTTACACACCAATTTGTTCTGTAGCTGTGAGTAAGTTGCCTTTCTTGATCTGCTCTCATTTTCCTACTTAGGCCTATTCCATTGCCCAAACAGTACTATTTTCCTTCATTATATGAACATACACTTGTGTCATCAAAGTGATTTCAGACTTTTTTTTTGTCATTGTTCTTATATTTCAAATACTGATCTTAATAACCAACTTCAAACTTTAAATTGTAGTGTAAGATTTAAGTATAAAATAAAGTTGCAATGTTAAAATTATCAAGTGAATATTAATTTAATGAAAAGGACTAATTTAGCTAACATGATTATTAATGCAGGGATGATAAAAAGTATATTTTTATTAGAAATTGTTATTTTCCTCTTTTTCCTAGCTTTCTTCTTCTGTACAGAAAAGTATTTCTCATTACCCCTTCTGCTATGATTTTTTAATTTTGAATAGAATTCTAAATAGGTCAGTTTTGTCTTATAATGCATACCAGGAAGCTCCAAATATAACTATGAAACTATCAAATAACACAGCAAACCAAATCAAACTGCAGAGATTAATTTGTGTACTACCATCCATCTCTCAGTGTTGCTGGATGCCTAACAGCTTTAAACAGTGGCAGTGTACACCATTGACACCTAATAAAATATTATTATTATAACTATTACAACCAACAGCAGCTGGACCTGTTTTATACACATTATCTGCAACAGTTCTGTTGAAAATTTGTATCAATACTTAACCACAACTGCTTTCATGAACTCGAACTATGCAACGCGACAGTGAAGTGTTGGTTGTTTATCAGTGTTTTACTTTATCTGGAATCCCATGTAACTCTCATCTGATCAAATTCACATCAATAACTAACACCAAATTAAAAATAAATAAATAAATAAATCTTGTGGTTACTCTGATTTACTTGAGGAATATCATAGTCTCAAGAACCTTTTGCAAAAATGTGGGGGATGATACTGAAGAGCATCTGATTCACTTAGATTCCTTTTTAAAATTGTAATTCCCACTTTTTAATAGTCAATATATTTTACAAAATTAATTCAATTACCTTTTTTAGGCATCTATATTTTGGATGCCTTAAGAAGAAAAGCCTGTAATGCCTATTATTGTGAACTAACAATAATAATTCACCTCAGAAATACTGACCTTCAATTTAATGAGTTGATCTAGTCTATTTTGCACTATAATTTGAAAATAAAAGTATGCAGCTGCCAGACAGCTGGGCAAAATTAGCAGGTTTAAAAATAAGGAATATTTTAAAATAATTTTCTAAGTCCTTTTAAGCTCTTTTGATATCTAATACTTTTAAAGAACATCTTGCATTCCTGTCATTGGACAAAACAGAAAGTTATTTTACTGGCACCAAACAAAAACTGGAGGTTTTGATGGACATGAATCTAGGACTGACATATTAAAGACAACTTTCAATGCTACTTTTCAACTAGGCAAGTGTCTTAAATGGGTTTGGAATGATATTAAAATCACATCAATAAATAACCAATTTAATATAACATCAGTCTTACTGCTCAGACTAGTTTCTGGTTATATAAGCACAGAATAGAATCAATTCTGATTGCCCAAAACAGTGAGGTGAGAAAAGACAACAACCCTATTTTGGCTGGATAACATAGCATGTGTAATACTTGTTCTTTAATTAAGAGAGAATATTACTAAAATAGAAGATTGCCATAAGGTAATGGTCTTCTGCTATGACTAAGTACTCTGGAACACTTATGTTACAGTTGTATTACAATCACAGTGTTTATATTATATCAACTGGCTTTAGAATTATTCATTTTATCCTGTGGATTCCAATATAGTAGAGTACAGCAAAAGAAAGAAACATGGAAAGATGTCAAGAGGCTGGAGATACATTGTGCTTCCCCCAATCAAGGACTAATTAATTCATGTAAGCAGAGTGTCTATAAATATGTAGCAGCTACACAAATGAGCTGATTTCATTTAATGATCCTTCATTTTTCTAAATGTTTATTACAAACTAATAACAATCCGGTGAGCTGACTGGCTCAAACTAATGACACTATGTCACACTTCAAACAAAACAATTTTTTATGAGACAAAAATCACATTTCTAGCAAAGCCATTTCATGTGGAATATAAATTCCAATTCCAGTCCTCAGTACAGCTTTGCAAGATTAAAAGGTTACCTGTTCTGCTGAACAATGTTGACCATTAAATAAATAAATAAATAAGTGCATAGAATGCAAGCATTCTGAACACTCAAAAAAATCTAAATGTATATAATAATAACAGTAACAATAATAGAAGGATACTTTGCCATTTCCAATTCACACAGCTAAGACAGAAGAAGACATTTTCATAAAGAACACAGAAGACTTGGGAAAAATCAAGTTTCCTACATCAAGGACTCATACATCTGTCAAAGCAGTTCCTCTTCTTCCAGTGACAGTTCTCTAATATTTTTTAAAATCATTCAGTTTATACTTCTAAAATATTCTTTATCACTCTACCAATCCCTTGTCTTAAAACATGTTTGGTAAAATGGAATCTGGCATTTTTGTTTAATACACCAAAGTAAATTGCACTCAGAATGGTCCCACATATGCTCTCTGTCTGACCTTTGCTTTCAAGAGGAATTAACTGTTCTGAAAACTAATCTATTTGACTGGGGCATTCATTCATACTTAGAAATTTGTACTGCTTGCCAAAGGTCAGCTCTGATCATCTCTCTTCATTCTAATGCTGCCCTCTTTCTGTGTAAATGTTATGCTTTATTCCCTGAATAAATCTTGAAAGCCATGCTTACCACTGGTGTTTGTTTCAAGCAAACATCAATCTGACAGCCATGATTAGAATTTTTCGGGAGCTTTTATTCCATCTTAGAGTAGTTAAAATTGGACTTCTCAAAACTCAGTGGACTTGTAGAAGCAAGACATTGGATATTCTTCCCATCACAGAAAGTCTTGTGCATTTCCTAAGCATTGCCATAACCCTCTTCAGATTCTCTGCATAGAGAATAAAGAATTTCTTCAGAAATAAACTGTTCATGAGTATCCATACGTATACAATTTCCATGTATGGAAATAACAGACTGTAAGGGACTGACACTTTCCCTTCCTTAGATTTCTTCATGGGACAGTATCTTTAAATACATAATAGGAACAAGCATCTACTATCAAAACAGCAAGAACCCTGAATACTCAGAATTATTTTAACAGTTGTTTACTTCATCACAGAGCAATAGTACTAAAACAAAACAAAACAAAACAAAAACTACATTTCTCTACATTAGACTATATGTACCATGCTTAGATGACTAGCCCAATTTATATCTATAGGACTCCTTGCGAAAATACGCTCTGCTGCCTTTGTTGATGGCGAAAGGGAAAGAACATACGTGTGTATCACATACAGTTACCAGTTTACATCCAGTAATTCACATAGGATTACTCTTAGGTAAAATGGTTATTCCCCAATCAAAGGCAAAACTGTAACTATAGCTCTGAACTAGAATACTCATACAAGCAAATCAAAGTTACTATGTATAAGTATCAAAATCTACAAAATTTTAATTCTTCACATTTCAGTTGTACAGCTGCAAATATTTTCCATTCACGGTAACATAATATGCTACCAAGCAGATGTACAAATATCATGCTAAGTCTCTATAGAAAGAGTGGCATGAAACTTTGCTCAAATTTTTTCTACCTAGTACTCATATTTAATGGTGATATTTAACAATTGTGTCAACTACAGGCAAGAGTCTGTCGTAGATAAACTTGTTACAGAATTCAGTGAGGGCTGAACATGTACAGAAGAATAATAAATAAATAAATAAATAAATAAATAAATAAATAAATAAATAAAGTGCTTGTGTTCAACATTTACTTTCACAACAGTGGATACATGTCCTGGTATTTTTAATTGCTTTCAAAAAAACAAGAGCCAAAGCAGGAAAACACTGAGAAAGTCTACCTTCCACTGTTTTAGCCATATTTTAGCCTTTCTCATATGAAAGGACTGGTTTTGTGTATAACACCAGGAATTTTTAGCAACATAGTCTACACATCTGAGAAGTGAAAATAAAAAATAAAAGTCCATTGCCTGAAAAAAATTAAACAGGATGCTTTATTACCACCAATTTATGAGTTGTTTTGGGTGGATTTCACTTCTATTTCTCTAGTTTTAGTTCTTCTTGCTTGTTCTTGTATAATTATTAAATATTCACTGAGACAGGAAAACCATAGAGACTGGCAGTCAGAAAATTTAGCAGGACTGTGGGTGATATAAAGAATATACTGTTTCTACATGAACACAGAACAATTTCAAATGGAACATCAATAAACACAAATGTTCTTGTTATTCCAGAACTTAGCACCAGATGTTATATTTGTGTGGATATGTGCCTGCAGACTGAAATGAAATTTATAAATGTACTTTGTACTTCACATACAGGAAATGTGATGGATTATTATGCCATTATGTTTGGGGACTTTAAAAAAGCACACACACACATGCAGGGATTTTAAGTATATGCATAAACATTTATATTTAACATGTTTTGATCATAATATATACATAAATGTAATTACGCACATTTTTGTGGAAAAAGATCAGGTCAAGGAATACTATTCACAAGTCCATAGGTCCTAATGGGATGCACACACAAGTGCTGAGGGAGCTGGCTGATGTGCACTCTCTAAAATCTTTGCTCAGTGGTTGCAAATGGAACAAGTTCCCAAAGACTGGAGGTTAGCAAAAGTCACTCCTATCTTCAGAAAGGGCAAGAACTAACACCTTTATTCCTGTGAAGGTGCTACAACAACTAATACTGGAAACCATTTCCAGGAACATGAAGGAGAAGAAAATCATCAGGAGTAGTCAACATGGATTCGTGAAGGAGAAGTCATGCCTGATCAACCTGACAAGTTTCTATAATGAAATCACCAGACTGATGGATGAGGGAGAAGCAGTGTATATTGTCTTCCTGGACTTCAGTAAGGTTTCTGACACTACCCCCATAAGAACCTCATAAACAAGCTGTTGAAGCTGGGTGAGCAGTGAGATTGATTGAAAACTATGTGAATGGCCAGACCCAGAGGATAGTGGTCAGTAATGCAGTTTAGCTGGAGGCTAGTAATGAGCAGAGTACCCTAAGGGTCAATGCTGGGTCCAGTCCTAGTCAACATCTTCATTAACAATCTGGATAATGGGGTAGAGAGCACCCTCAATAAATTCACAGATGACATGAAACTGGGGGGAGTGGCTGACTCGTCAGAGGGTCATGCTGTCATCCAGAGGGACTGTGACAAGCTGGATAGGTGGGCTGACAAAAATCTCATTAAGCTCAACAAGGAGAAGTGCAGAGTCCTGCACCTGGGGAAGAATGACCCTGGGCACCAGGACATGCTGGGGGCCACCCTGCTGGAAAGCAGCTCTGCAGAAAAGAACCTAGGAGTCCAGGTGGACACCATGTTTATCATGAGTCAGCAATGTACCCTTGCTGCTAAGAAGGCTAACAGTGTTCTTTGCCATATTAGACAAAGTATCACCAGTAGGTCAAGAAAGGTGACTCTTCCACTCTACTCAGCATTGATGAGGATATAGTACTGTGTTCAGTGCTGAGCCTCATAGTACAAGAGAGACTTGTACATACTGGAAAGAGTCCAGCAGACAGCCAGCAAGATGGCGAAGACTGGAGAACCTCTCTTATGTGGAGAGGCTGAGAGCATTGGGACTGTTCATCACAGATAAAAGAAGTCTCAGTGGGGATCTCATAAATGAATGTAAATACCTAAAGGGAGGATGCAAAGAGGACAGAGACAGGCTGGTGTGTTGGACTAGATGACCTCCAGAAGTCCCCTCCAACCTAAACTCTTCTGTGATTCTGTGTTGCTGTGATTCTGTGAACTATTTTTGTGCATATTTGTAGAGTACATTAAATGAGGTGGATTAATATAAATAATATATTTTATTGAATTGATATAAACCTTATTTGTGTCTTCCTTATAATATTATCAGCGCAACTACAACAGTGCCATATTAGTGTCAGCATGTACATTGCTATAACCTAGAAAAGTCCTTAACTGTATGAGGAATCTCAGAGGAACTAAATATTCCATATTCATGTCTATGTGTCATCTTAATGAAGCCAAATATATTCTAAAGGGGAAACATTTATCGAAGCAGAGCAAAGGTATTGTTTTTTTGGAATATATACTTTGTTCAATATACCTTCAAGAATCCCTATACCAAACTGGTTTATACCTTAAAACTTGAGAAGTGGAATAAAGTTAAATGTGTTGTTATTAGAATCAAGGAGACTGAAAATGGTAAATTTGAATCTTAATTAGATGAATTTAAAATTCATTGAGAGTATGAAAAAGGAAATACCCACTCCCTGGAATGAAAAGACACTGAAGTTGAATTATTTTGCTTGAATAGCTTTATAGCCTTCAGCACCTTCATTCTGATCTGTAAGAGTATTCATTCTAATAAGATTTTAGCCTAGGAAAACAAATTCATGTTTTATTCTGTTATAGGCCTGACCTTGTTTATAGTCCATTTATTTATTTATTTATTTAGTATGCTTAACCTTGTTCTTTTGGATAGCTGTAAAACAAATGCTGCTCTTTTAACTGAAAGAGTGAGTTATTGATGTTAACGCTATTTTCTTGTCAATGAAAAAACATTATTAGCATTAATCTTGTCTCCTTGCAAAATCTTATTAAACAGGATTCTAACTTATACCAAGATAAATTGTTTTCTTTACTTTCTTTACTCTGAATTCTGAAATATTAATGAAGGGCATATGTAAGTAATTTTTTATCATAGTATGTGATCTGTACCATTGTGGTATGTATACTGGATGATCTTCTTACCAAATAAGTCAGCATCATTCATTACTAAAATTTTCAATCCATAATTCAGTGGGGGAAAAAAAAAAAAAAGGAAAAAAAAAAAAAAAGAAAAAGTTAATTAATCTGTTCAAAAAGCAAAAATAGGTTTTTAAATAAGGTTCTTGTTAATTTTCTCCTTCCTCACCCTACAAATGGAAGCACACAGTAATGTCATTTTCTAATGTTCCCAGATCACATCAAAACAACCAAAACCTACAACAATAAAGTAATTAATAAAGACCTGTTTCAAAACATCCTGTATCCCAGTTTCCCATTTATATTTAGATCCTTTCCTACTTCTTTGACAACATAATGTAGGTTAAAATTAGGCAAAATTCTCTCTCTCTCTCTAATCTTAATTATATTCATACAAAATTGAAAGCTTCCTTGAATCACCCCAGTGTTTAACAGGAATTGTCTTCAATAGGAACAGGAGTTATCTTCAATATCAACAAGTCTTGAGCAAGAGGACAGAAATTAAGACCAATTATGCATAAATTCCACTCTTTCTTCATTTGTAAACGTAACTGTTCCAAAACTGCTGGTGCTTGGGAGGAATTATGGCATGGGTCATCAGCAGGAAGCAAATGATAACTAAACTGACAAATAGTAGAGATTCACTCGGGATATCATTAGTGGTCATGGAAATTATAGCAAACTGTCATCAAATTTCCAAGTCAGACATCAAGGTATTTCTTGTGCAATACATCATCTGTGCTAAAATAATAAATAAAATAACACTCTGCAATTAAGTCATAGCAGAGTAAGTTCACCCATTTAAAGGGTCATCTCATGAACTACAAAACCCCAAAGATATAGCGAACCCTAACTTCCAGGTTTACCTGGAGTTTAAGCCATAACCACTAGTCAAGATGCCTTCTGTGCCAAGTGCCCAGGAGATTTAACAATAATCTAAGGACTCACTCAGCCTTTCTGAATACCTCAGGCTATATTGAACAGCATGGCTCCCCCAGTACAACATCTCTCTATGCAACTCAAGCCAACATCAGATTGGATGTGGACTTGGCATACCCTCAGGCTCTAGAACTGGGGAAACCTTCTGTGACCAGTAACGCACGTGTAGTCTTTTTATCCAAAACAGAGAACCATACCAGTTAGTAGGTGGAAAATTAACTCTATCCCCACCAAGAACAGGTTTTGGATTTAGGATGAGAATAATGTTGGTAACACACTGATGTTTTAGATGTTGCAGATCAGTGCTTAGACTAAATCAAGGACTTTTCAGCTTCTGATGCTGCCCTGCTAGTGAGAAGGCTGGGGCTGCACAAGAAACTGGGAGGGGATAGAACCAGAACACCACTGTAGACAATTGTCTGTTTTGCCTTCATCTTAAGTCAACCCTGCTAATACTGATCTTAACTCAGGACTCTGTCTTTTTAGCTGGAAGAGGAAAATCATTCTTTCAGGTCTGGGAAAGCTAACAGAGAAATATCTGCC
Organism: Netta rufina; assembly: GCF_964035555.1. Lineage (NCBI taxonomy): Eukaryota > Metazoa > Chordata > Aves > Anseriformes > Anatidae > Netta > Netta rufina. The sequence goes on from NC_140124.1 coordinate 56,181,367, forward strand.
ATGGGACATTTCATATGGCAAATGTAAAATCGTCATTTTAAGTAAAGTTTCATCTTTATTTTGTTCATGAGCATAAGAAACTATACAATACTTTGTATAATACCTTCACTACTAGGTTATGTTCCTAAGTTGCACTTGATTCGCAGTTTTTTTCCCTTTAATTATAAATGTATTTCACTGCTTTAGTTTAGTTCATTTATGAATTTTCCTTAAGGTGAAGATGTAAATTAGATTTTAGTTCCTAAAATTGTAGAGGAAGACAGATTTCTAATTTAAAAACCCTCTAATTACAAACTATTAAATTCTAATATTTGAGCACTTAATTATAAAACACATTTACTGATTCCCCTAAGAACCGCACTGAAACAAATTCATAAGTATAGCTTAATTGGAAATGTAATATGATTAATAGAAAGACGAGATGAAATATGAAGTGGAAGTGTGATTGCTGCCACAGTTACATGCTCATAAAAGAAAATTTAATTTTATAAACAAGAAGAAACTTAATTGTCTTTGGTCAAAAATCATCTAACAGTGAGTAGAGTCAAAGCCAGCTCTTGACCATAGACAGTTCAGCCAAAAAAACTTGTTAAATCTACTAATACTTTGCAAAAGACAAAGAGATGACAATGCTCATTGTCAGATGATGATCATGGTGGACCACAGCAGAATCTTAAAATTCAAAAACATTAGCAACATCTCCTTCAAGACTGTAAGAAAAATCAGTCATCTGCTATATATATATTTATATTTATTGTTATTTTTTGAAGTACTTCTTTATAGATATAACATTCATTATAGGTATTCTTAACTGCAAGCACTTCCAAGTTACTACAACCTGTATATTTTCTAAGAGTCAAAATGAAAATATCCCATAGAGCTTGGGATAAATTGGACACCTATGGCCATATCCAAAAAAGCAAAGCAATCTATAAGAAATTAAAAGAGTAAAATTACCCTTTCACTTTTGGCAATAAAAATGTTAAAATTGTATTAGTTTAATGATGTTCATCTATCTCCCAGGATAACTAATTCACAAAAATTACCATTTAGATTATTCTCCAAGGACTTGCAATAGAATGGAAAAAGTAAAGGTTAGCTCTTTGATACATAAAACAAAACAGAACAAACAAACAATGGAAAAGCATCTAGTATTTTGAAGGTCCTCAGACATTCGTTAGATAGGATGTCACTAAACTGCTGAGTGCATACTCCACTGTGTCACCACTACCTTTATAATGTGCTGCCTTTATATGTGTTTATAAAAGACAGGTCATGCCTGACTAACATGCTCATGGCCTGCTTAATAGATGAGGGAAAGTCAGTGGATGTTGTCTAACTGGATTTAAATAAATAATTTGATTCTGTTTCCCACAGTATTCTCCTGTAGAAACTGGCTGCTCATGGCTTGGACAGATTTTCACTGTGTGAAGAACTATTTATAGTTCTGGGCTCAAAGAATCATAGTGAATGGAGTTCAATGGAAGCTGGTCACCAATGGAATTCCCCAGGGCTCAGTCTTAGGGTCAGATTCGTTTAACATTTTAATAAATGATCTGAATGAAGGTATCAAGCGTACCCTCGGTAAGTTTGCTGATAATGGCAAGGTAGGTAGGACTGTTGATCTCCCTAGGGGTAGGAAGGATTTGCAGTTCTGGATACTGCTGGACAGATGGGTCAAATCCAATGATACCACATTCAACAAGTCTGGGTGTCGCACTTGGGTCATAACAACCTGATGCATCAGTACAGGCTTGGGGAAGAATGGCTGAACACTTGTCCAGAAGAAAAGGACCTGGAGATGCTGGTCAACAACCAGCTGAACACGAGCCAGCAGTGTGCCTAGGTGGCCAAGAAGGACAACAGCAGCCTGGCCTGCATCAGAAATATTGTGACCAGCAGGAGTAGGGAAGCGATTGTCCCCATGTACATGGCGCTAGTGAGACCACCTCAAAAACAAGATTTGTGAGGAGCAGCTGGGGCTGTAATGGTTCCTTAGTCTGGAGAAACGGAGGCTGAGGGAAGACCTTGCCTCTCGCTACAGCTACTTGAATGGAGCTGGCAGACAAGAGGGTATCCTTCTCTCAAGCGACATGATAAGGTCTGAGAAAATGGTCTCAGGTTGCACCAGGGAAAGTTTAGGGGAGATGTTAGGAAGAATTTCTTCACAGAGAAGGGGTTAGGCATTGGAATGGGATACCCAGGGAAGTGGTGGAGTCAACAAAGTATGAAAGAGTCATAGAATCATTTAGATTAGAAAAGATCCTTCAGATCATCAAGTCCAACCATCAAACTATAACAATCAAGGGATATGGTTTAGTGATGGGACTCAGTAGGTCAGGCTGATGGTTGGACTTGTTTCACAGACTTACACAGACTTACCATATATAAGAAATATCTAGTTGTTTTTTTTTTGTTGTTGTTGTTGGTTTTTTTTTCTTTCCTATTTTCTGAGTCTCAGACAGACATTAAAAACACAAATTAATAGGCTAATTTAACTTAAGCATCAATAAAACAAAACTTTTCATCAAAATGGTCTTAAAACACATTCAAAACACTTTTCTGATGATGGCAAAGAATTTTTTACATGGAAAAGCCATACATTTAAATGAAAAATGTCTACAAATGCAGTGTAGATGAATCCATTTAAAATCATTTTTACTATTTCTACAGAAGCCTTATGGCCTAACACCCTGATTTCAAAGCTCAACATCCATGAAAAATTCAATTCATGATACACTTTAATGAGATTATAACATATTGCCTATATCAAGCAGCTGAGATTTAAAACAAAACAAAACAACTTAAAAAAAAAAGGCAGCCTAGAAGCTGAGCATCAATCACTGTCACTTCAGAATGTGTGGAACAGCTGTTCCACAGAAGTATACTGCAGTGAGGCAATTTATTTCTTCATGCATCCTCTCCATTAGGTCCGTACACTGTAAGTCTGTAGCTGTTAGCCTTTGCTCTGGTCCTTACTTACTATCAGGTCACCAGTTTATTTTGCTGTGGCCTTCTGCATGCAATGGGTGAGAAGTTCCTGCCTAGCTACAGACATGAAAATAGAGCAGAGAGACCTGTTTGTTGTGTTCATCGGTTTCAGAGAAACATAAAAGATGGTATCTATGTGTGGGTCAAACATGACACACAGAGTGGATGTCTTGAGTTGTTACCATCTCTTCTTTGTCTTTCCCATGCTCTGCAGTGCAAGCATGCAGGGCACAAACACCAAAATGAACTTGTTTTGTTAAAGCAAACAAGAAGTCCTGGGTCTTTTAAGCTATGCTGCTTTACAGAGACAGAGTCAGGAAATCTGTTCCCAGAAATAATTTGGCCATCAGGTTGCTTCCTGTAAAGGTCCAGGCAGACTTCTCACAAAACTTATTTGAAATTTCATGGAAAACACTGAAAACATTTATGTTGATTTCATCAGCCTTTGAATAACTTTGAATAAAGCAAAAGACAGAATCCATTTTCCCACACAACATCCTTGTCTCTAAATTGGAGAGATGTGGATTTGAAGGGTTGTCTGTTCAGTGGATAAGGAATTGGCTGTATGGCTGCATCTGGAGAGTTGTGGTTAATGGCTCAGCATCCAGGTAGAGATCAATGATGAGTGGTGTACCTCAGGCATCCATACTGGGATTGGTGCTGTGTCAATATCTTTATTACTGACACAGACAGTGGGATTGAGTGCACCCTTCATCAAGTGATTCTACCCCTCTACTCCACCCTCTTGAGAGATCATTACTGTATCTAGCTCTGATGCCCCCAGCACAAGAACGATGGGGATCTGTTAGACAAGTTGCAAAGGCGGACCACAAAGTTGATTAGAAGGCTGGAGCACCTCTCCTATGCAGAAATGCTGAGTGTTGGGATTGCTTAGCCTGGAGAAGAGATGGTTCTGGGGAGACCTCATTGCAGAATTTCAGTACTTTAAAGGGGCTTGTAAGAAAGATGGAGAGACTTCTTACAGGGTTTATGCAGTAATAGGACAAGGGGTAACAGTTTTAAACTGATATGGGGTAGGTTTTAATAGATATGAGGAAGAAGTTCATCAGTATGAGGGTGGTGAGGCACTGCAACACGTTGCTCAGAGAAGTTGTGGCTGCTGCATCCTGAAGGAAAACCTCTGGTCTTTTTCCTCCTTCATGATGCAGCTCAAGCAGCTGAAGAACTTATATGGGTAATTTTCTGCTCTGTGGCAGGTATAGCAAGTTAGGTAACACTCTTTATAAACACTGGCTAGCCTTCTGCTAGTAAGTTAGGAAAACAGTTAAGAGGCATCTCAGCCTCTTCCTATCCCTATCCTTTTCCTATTCTTTGTCATTATTTCTCATAGGCTGTTAGTTAATTGAGATCTCTGTGGAGCTCAGAATTGAGCTCTTGAGAGCCATTACTGTACAGAGCAAAAGACAGGTCTCTTGGGAATGGCATGCCCTGACAGTGTTTACTCAGACAAATCTACTGTTACAATTATACTTTATCAGTGGATAATAGTAATGATATTTTATACCAAGTACAATATAAAGTATTAATTATATTATATACAACTGTAGTTATTACATAGTAGTAATCCATCTTCTCATAACCATTCAGTGAATTTGGGCAGACAAAAAGGGTTCTGTTATTTTAATCAGTTTTTGAAAGAAGATTATACTACCTCAGCTACATTTAAATATTCACATTTGTGTAGACAGACAGCTATCACTCCAAAAAAAAAAAAAAAAAAAAAAGGTACTGCTGTAGGTCTAAATATAAAACTGATAATATATAAAAGTGTTATTAAAATAGAACACTAGAGGACCCAAGCCAAATTTTGTGGTTCATTTTTAAACTTCTGTCACACTGTATGATTTTAAATAACTATTAAGCTAACTAAAAGACAACACCATTCACACTGTAGTCCTAACAGATACTAGATAACCCCAAGCATGAGCTGAATTAGCATAATTATCAGAAAAGGTAATGGTAAAATGATTGGCACATCCACAAAGACTACATGAAGAGCAGACTACAGAAATCTAGAGTAATCTTTCTATGGTTGTACTGTAGTCATGCCATCTTCTGCCCTCTTACCTGCTTCACATCCTAACACAGTTGCTAGAGTGATTTGCTGGTAAATTCAAAGAATACTTTTCCCCGGTAAAATACAATGTGCTTTTCAGAAAACCCTAAACACTTAACAAAAAGTGCTTTTTGGTTTGTTTGTTTTTTTCTTGATTTTCTCCATTTTATAAGTTTCCATTTTAAAAGACTTCCAGTGTTTTACTCAGTCATCAAGTAAAGTAGCAGTAATAGGAAACCCTAAATATAAAATCATTTTAGTACATGGTCATTCTTCCTCTGTCCAGCACCGTACTTTGCTTCAGAAATGAAGGAAAACAAAACAAAACAAAAACGAACAACCAAACAACAATAACAACAAAAGCTAAAGCCTGGACTATGTTTAAGAAAAGGTTCTGAGTATTATCTGATTTAAATTCTCATATCTTTCAGCCACATGTACCACAAAAATACATGTATGGTATATAAGTTTTATTTAACGATACTCTACCTAGTTTTTACCATCCTGTCCCTGAATGATAGGCACCGTTTGCTTCATAATAAAATGTAGAGTATTAATTATATTTAATACAATCATTATTATTATTACAAAGAAAATTTGGTATTCAGAAGAATAAAGAATACAGTATAAAGAAATTGTGTTTTTTTTTTCTCCAAAAATTATCGTTAAGAATAAATACATTGCAATGACATCCAGAAGTACTTTTAACAGAAAAACACTGAGAGTTTTCTACTTACATTTTTGCAGTTTAAATAGTCAGAATTTTCTGGACAGTTTTATTTTCTAGATAATTTTCTTGGATTGTGATTTACATGGCAGATACAGGACATAGAGTTCTGTAATTTGCAGATACATCCAACCACCTCTCTGCATTGGTAATGCTTAATAGCCTTAATCTATTAGTCTATTCTAAGAGTGAACACATTAAGAACATCAGAAAGAAAATCGACTACGGCACTACTGCTACTGAAGTTAACATACTGAACCACACAGGCCGTTTCCACCTTACACAAATCTGTGTACTTAATTGACAATTAGTAATTCAACATTATAAAATGTTAAAAACAATCAACTGCAGATGTGGTAATGTTGCCAATGTTGCTATGGCCATCAGCCATTACAAGCCTAAAATAACAAAAGATTTATCTTAATTTACAATTCTTGTGCTATACATATATGCATTCAAAAATGTAAGAAAAATACTAGACAACTTCAAAACACTAAAGAGCAGAGATTACAAAGTAGTAGATTTGATTGTTTCTTCAACCCACATATTTTTTTGTTTTCCTAGTTTGTGCCTATACCCATTACTTTCCTCCTTTGCCAGTAGCTATACAAAAATGAAGAATGGTAGATAAGAGAGAAAAAAAAAGAAGAGTAAAGAAAATATCTGACTACTCTATTAAAAATCTCTCAAAACTTTAATTTAATGAAATAAATAAAAATGTTTTCTCCATGAAAAAAAAAAAAAAAGGACTGAATTCACTAGCACTATTCATTGCTGTAGCACAGCTAGTCCCAACTAGATTGGGACATGGAACACATGGTGATCCTACATTTCTACTTTGCTGAAGAAAAATAAAAAAAAGCAAAATTAAAAAAATAAAAATAATGAAGCAACTTAAAAACAGATGGAAGTAAAACAATACTTTTTCTCTAAAGCCCATTTGCATACACTTCTTAACCATTCCCTGCTCAGTGCTTCACGTGGGCTTAGTGTTGAAGGGAATTTTCTACATGTAGAAAATTCTGAGCACTGAGACCACAGCAGACTGTCCTACAATAGGTTTGTACATTAATTTACTGTTACCTGAGCTCAATAGCAAAACTAGCTCTGGAACTTTGTCTGCCTGCCTCCCATGAAATAAATTAAGTATATATTTATATATGTAAGGTATATATCATAATAATATGATATATTATATACATTATATTATATTATATTATTATAATATAATATTGCAGTATATACTATACTATAATATAAATATATAATATAAAATATACTTTATATATATAATATATATAATGTCCTCCAGTGAGAAATGGATCTTTTTTCTTTTTTTTTAAACAGATCTTCTGTATTGAAACCTCATTAATAATGATTAGCATTTAAGCTGTAGTTCCACAAAGAAATACATTCAAGAAATCATAAATGCACCATACCTTTCGGTTTTAGAAGAGTAAACAATATGAAGATCACAAGGGCTATGTGGAGCCGTGACTATTCAACTTCACATTTCAAAGAACATGACATACAGCAAACTGCATGAGAGCTCTTCACTGTTTTGGGGTGGGGGGGTGGGGTTTTCTCCTTTTTTTTCTTGTCTGTTTTTTAAAATTTTGTCAAAATTTACTTTCATTTCAGAAAGCAATGGAAAACAGATTTTGAATACATACACAATATACTATGTACTCCATGTATGTATACTACATACACAATACACTATGTACAGATATAGACTGCAATGGGACTGGATTCTGTATGTATAAAGTAACATTTCACTTGCCCATGTGCAACAGCGTGTGTATAAGGCACTTCATCCATAACTCTATTTAAAACTGCAGGACTATTTGTGATTATAAACTTAGTTTTTAAAACTTAATGAATTTAAAAATTATTCCTATTTTGACTGCAGTGCTAAAAACAAACATGCAAACAAACAAAAAAAAAACAACACTAAAACCACAAGCAAACAAACAAACAAAAAACTAGCCTGCAAAGAGAAAAAAATCCTGCTTTTATTGCATCTACTGTTACTTCCATTAGCAATGAACATGGAAGGCCTTCAGGTTATCATTATCTTTTTTCTCTCTTTGATTAAGTACTTAGCTTTGATTAGTAGGTTCTTCCACAGTACATTTCCAGAACTTTTGTTTGCCCTCTAATATATATTTTCTCTGGTGTATAATATCTGAGATTCCACTAGGTCTGTTACCCTAGATTTGAAAGAAAAGAGTTATACTTCTCCAAGATACCATAGCAGTTTTTGTCTCATAAGCTCAAACATCAAAGTCAATAAATTAAGTATAGAATAACAATTTCAAGTATAAAATACATGATGATTTTACAATCAAAATGTAAACTAATGCAGTGTTTTTACTTAGAGAAACAAATCCTAGTTCTTATGAGAACAGATGGGTTGAAAAGCTGTTCCAGGTTTCACCATATCCTGTGAAAAGTGTTTTGATTCTTAACTCTGTTGTACATGCAACATCACCCTGTAATAGATTGGCTTGCCTAAATGAAACCTTATTGAAAAGTTACATTGTTGAGAACAGAAGGCATCAGCAGATACTTATCTGGGTTTAAACTATACTTGATGTCCATCACTTGGATGTTTACAGTGCATCCGTGATTATTATTATTCCATTAGAAAGAAAATATCAGAAATGTTCTTTTTCTCTTCTCTCCAGAAAAAGTCTTATTTGATTTATTACCTCTGTCACTTCAGAATTTTTACATAGTTTTTTTCTGCTCTGGCAGTATCACTTGACAGAAGACCTATAAAACTGAAACATAATTTCTTTTCTAGACTGTAAAAAAAACTATAACTAACTATACTATAGTTATAACTGTATATAACTATATAACTATACTATAGTTATAGGACTAACCATAACACATTAGAAAAAAGGAATAATGTTCCAAATCAAATGAAAACATTATAAATGTATTAATTTTACTAATAAAATAGTATTTAGTTCAAAATAAGTATAAAAATTCACGTATCACATTTCATTTCCATTGAAATACAAAATTATATGGCAATCTGTCTCATTAAAAGGGCAAATAAAATAATATTTATGCTGTTTCACTTGAACTCTGAATAATCACTGTTCCAGCTATTCAAGGCATCAAAGCATTACTTGATGTTACGTGAAAAAATAATGATGCCTGGTATTTGTTCATCTCTCTTTCTGTTTTCTTAAAAACATCCCCTTACCCCCCCCCCTTTTTTTTGGTATAAATATAACTTTAAATATAACTTCTTTAAAATTGAGGTTGTTCTATTTGCTAGACTATTTTTCAGCAATAACATTGTAACTAAGAAGAACTGGTCATCTCATTAGGAAGAATGACTAGTATGGTTTGAAAAAAAATTTCCAGTGATATGTGAAAAATATTTCTCCAAAATATTCAGCAAACATTTACAAATAATGCACTCCTTTATCCTTCTAATTAATTTTCAATTGACAACTTCTCCATACAGAATCATTCAGTTCAGCATGGTTTATGGTGGTACAATTGTTTTAAAGCTTAAGGCATATGGATGTCTAGTACAGTTTGTAAATGCTGCTCAAATGAACGAAAAGGCCTAAACAGAAGAACAGAAGTCTGCTTTCAGCAAGTCACAAAATACATTAATATCAGATAAGAATATCTGGGCTTCATATATTTAAAGGGAGTGCTAGAAGGGTTGTGCAAGCAATATGAACGGAGATGGAGATTAAGTGCAATATAGAGAAAACATAGAAAGAACAGTTTCTCAACATTTTCAGACTTGTTAATAAGGAATACAGGAAAGAAAATATATTTAAGCAGTCATGAAAAAAATAACCTTCATTCATTATATTATTCATTAATAACTATCAATCATTCATTATCATTCATTATCATAAATCATCATTATCATTTATCAGATTAGGAAAACAACCTGTAACGAAATATAGATGGATAATCTATCAGTATACAAATTCCTTCCACTTCCAAGTATCCATTACATGTAAAATGCAGAGGATATTTTCAACAAATAGTTTCAAAAATCTGGGGAGTTTTCAGTATTTGTAATGACATATTCATTTTCAACAGCTACCCACGTGCCTTTCTCCAAAGCTAAGAAAAGTAGTAGCACCTTTTTAAAAGATTAAAAATGTTTTAATGACACAGAACTTTCTTTAATGGCTGATTTCCATACCTCCCTTAAGAATCTACTTTCCCGCCTTGCTTTGCATCCCAAAGGATAATTTTCAGCTGTTGCAAGGAGTAAATTCTGTTACCAAGGAAGTGAATTACCACTTTCAGGCTGCACTCAGTCATCAGGAGATCTCAACACCAGAAACAAGAGAGGTGAAAGACTACTGGCTCAGTAATGGCATGAAGGACATGGCTCCAGAGACTCAGATCTGATGACAGCTCATTACCTACCCGTAAGCTGAAAAATTACCTCCTTTAACTGGCTCCCCTTTGTAAAATGAGACTGCACTAAAATTCATTATATTTCTGTACAGGATCTTGAGGGCAAATACAACACTGCTGAGAATGAAAATTTGTATTTAAAACAACACCAATGTAGCTGCTTCAGATTATGTACTTGTATTATTAATTTGGTACAGGACATTAAACACAAGCTTAAATACTCGATAAAGATTGGGCCTGCATGGGAATGGACTTGGGATCATGTTTTTAAGCAGAACAAAAATCCTTCATATACAAACCGGATTTTTTATAGATATCTACAGGAGCAGACTGTTTTAGAATTGCATAGAGTGAGAGTTTTGGAAGCCAAGATCTGCACTTCAAGTCTGCACTTCTGTGAATAGTTATTTTAATTTACAGCAAGTATCCACAGAACAACTCTTTTAACATGCAACATTCTTTAGAAAAAAAGAAAAATCAAAAAGTGACATATCACATTTTGCTTCCAAGATACTGCAGTTCAGCTGAGCACATCTTATTTAGCAAATGTAACCCATCACTAGCCTTGACGAGGAATTATTACTTTATTTTATTTTTGAAGTGGTACTGCTGGTTGGAATTATGGTTCTGTTGCAACTTCCTTTCCTCTTAAATTGATATGTGAGTCTGCTGTAGACAAAGCTGGTTCTCCCACTTGGCTGAGCGGATATTATGATTTACAGAGCCAGGATCATGCTAAATGAACTCTTATCCAGCAGTGCTACTGGATCATATAGCATATATTTGTATCTCATCCATGTGGATTGTGCTATAATCTAAATGAATGAAAAAGTATGTCTATTCTGGAGATAGAAAAAAAATATGCTATGTCTGAAAAGCATTTTAAGAAATAGAACTTCTCTGACTTTTGTCTTTAGCAAGAGAAGTTATATTAAATATCAAAACAAGCCTTTGGGAAAAAAAAAAGAAAAACAAAAAAAAAAAAAGAAAAGAAAAACAAAAAAATAAGATAAAAAAAAAAGATAAAAATAACATAAAAAAATAAGATAAGAAAAAACAAAAAAATAAGATAATTATATTCAAGATAATTATATTATAATTATATATATATATATTATATATAATATATATAGTATTATATATATAATATATATATATATTATATATAATATATATATTATATATATTATATATATAATATATATATAATATATATATATTATATATAATATATATTATTATATATAATTATAATAATTATATTATAATTATAAATATATAATTATATTATATTATATTATATTATATTATATTATATTATATTATATTATATTATATTATATTATTATAATTATAATTCAAGATAATTATATTAATAAAGAAGCTGATATCTTCCAGCCTCCTAAATTTCAAGAGTGACTGCAAATTGAGTCCAAAAGCACTGTGAACAGCTCTTGTCATTTCATCTTAAACAGCCATGCTCCAAGAACAAACAGAAGTTGAAAACAAACAAAATTATAGGGATGTCGATCATGCATTTTATCGGCATTCAGAGAATTACCTGTCTTGATGACAGCTTCTTCCCAGATATATTCTGAAAACAGTATGCTTTATTCAAATCTGCAACCACTAAAAAGTAGTGTCAGAATTCCTAACCTCATTAACAACAGCAAAAAAAAAAGAAACTGCAGCAATTGTAATATCTCAAATATTGTTGATTTACACCAGTGTCTCTGACAACAGAATCTGACTTGATGTGTGTTATGCAACTAATGAACAGACACATGAAGGTTCAAATATAAAAATTTAAATGTATTTTCCTAAATCACTGCAAATGACAAAAGCAGTTTTGAAGAGTTAACATTTGACTTTTTTTTCCCTCTAAAACATTTAATACTTAAATAATTAATCTGAAATATGTCATGAATATATTTTTTAGTTAATTTCTTCAAGAGAATTCAATCAACCTTCCAAGAGCGATTTTCTGTATCACTGAAATTAATGTTATATATATCTTTGTGCTCTCATAAATTTATATGCCAATGTTTGTACATCTAACTAAAATTGTTTCTTTGCTGTGCTTGAAAGTGTGAATTGAAAGCACTTGTTAAGACTGTCATGTGGCAATAAATGGATAACAGAAGACTCTGTGGAGAGGTTAAGACCTTGCTGAAAATCCCCTTCTTTTCCAAGAACCCCAGTGTGTAACAAAGAGGGATCACAAGCAAAAGGAGAGAACTTAATGAACTGCATAGTTAAAGTTTATGAAGTTGAACCCCAATGAACTGTTTGTCTACAACAAACCCCTATTTCCCATTAGCCATGGAAGCCTGAACTGTAAATTGCAAGCTGACATTTCAATTCATGCTAAATCTCCACAAATCATGAGCTGTTATCAAAATCAGCAGGAACTCAATACAGAGCAAAAAGTCAGTTTCAGATTAGCATCTTTCCTTGGAAAGATTAAATTTTATTTTATGCCTCAAAATGTTGTTTAAGCTGCAAAAGGGAATGAAGATGAGAATTATGTACCTGCTCTGCCACCCACTAAATCAATTCTAATAAGATTTCACCACCTGTGCAATAACGAAAAGGGAAAGGGAGGGAAAGAGGTTTGAGTCATAGTATCTGTCAAACCAGAGTAGTGACACACGGTTATCTCTGCTTTCCAGCTTGGTGCTCTGTGTCAACAATAATGCCAGAAGAAGAATAGTCAAAAAGATGAACGCTCATATGTGTAAACAGAAAGGTGCAACAGAGCACTGGTTACATTTGCTCTTTTCTGACTGCTTGATTTGGGAATGGGAAAACATTCAGAATCTCAGATTCAGCTTTCAGAACATGGCTGGAGATAATCCAAGAATAATTCATGTAGAAAGATTATATGCTGGGGGAGGGAAAAAAATAAAATAAAAAAAAATCCCTGTTTTCCTAAACCAGTAATTCCTTTTGTATTCACTTATTTCCCTTCATTCTGAAATATTCAGCCTTTAGATTGAATACTTTGTCTGCTATGATGCTCCCTAAGGAGTACCAGAAAAGATGTATCTCAATTCAGCTCTTTGATATATTTAATTGCAGACATCTCTTATTGCATTTAATGGGTTGGGATCATAAACAACAAGCTAAAGCTTTCACTGTTATTAATGTGCTTCCAGGCACCTGTTTCAGACCATTCCCATATCTTTAGCAGTATGAATAAGAATGCTCCTTATACTACAGCTTTCAAAGAGACCGGTAAGTGCAAGCTTGCAATATGCAAACAAATAAAAAAAAAAATAAAAAAATCAGTGTTTATGACTATGTCAGAAACTCTATTTGCTCAGCAGGACGTTTAGTTCCCTTCTAAGGTTTAAACAGAAGTCAAAACAATACAGCCAGATCATTGATGCTTAGACCAAAATGTTACCAATTAATTACTTTTTTTTTTTGAGGGGAGCACTTCAATTTGCTCACAGTCTTAAAAGGTTAGAGTAAGTAACTCACAACACAAAGCAGCTGACCCTTTCTCACAGATTTATAGGTTTACAACAGACTTGCCAGTCAAGACTGTAATTTTTTCACAGGATGCTCTTGTCTGTTCAGAGCATCTCTCTCTGTTTAATCACTTCCAAAGCTCCGTGGGTTCTGCAGTGACTGACTATAAACTGATTTTATCTCTGGTAGCTGGGAAACTCTAATCTTCTTGAGAAACCTTGCCTGTTAGAAAGAACTGAGATTTTACACATAAAATTAACTTCAAGATATAGTTGTGTACAGTATGGATTTATGACTCTGTCATTATACTATAAATATACTCAAAGAAAAAAAAATCATTTTTTTTCACTGCTAGTTAAACAAAACACAATAAAGTTAAACAAAGCTTCTTGTTAAAATGAGAAACAACTAATAGGATGAACAAAACATTTGTATAGTCAAATGTGACAGTTCATAAATTAAATTATATTCACTAGGGAGCTATGTATGAGTATCATATGCGTTTCATGACAATATCAGCTGATAAACATGGGTTCAATAATCAAGACCCAAATAAAAGAACAAATGGTGGAAGCATACCAAAATGTTTTAAACATTTAAGCTGTCCTGTACATTAATATATCCACATCCAGTAATGCTTACATTGTTATTATTTATTGGTTTTTATTTATTTATTGTTTTTTATTATTCATTGTTATTATTTATTAACAAGTTTGGGAAAGTTTCTGGGGAAAAAAAGAAAACAAACAAACAAACAGACAAAAACAAACAAAAAAGAACAACAAACCCACCAAATATATATTATTTCATGTACAACTATATAATTTCATGTACAGACTGGAGAGAATTTTCTTCATAGCTGTCTGCATGGTGATATGTTTTGGATTTGTGACTCTTAAAACACTGTAGAAACTACACCAGTGTTTTAGCTATTTGTAAGCAACAAGGTTTTCTCTTTTTCCCACTCTGACCCACAAGCAAGTAGGCTTTGGATGGGCAAGAAGTTGGGAGAGAACACAGCTGGAACTGCTGACCTAAACTGAACAGAGGGATATTTCATAACATATAATGTTGCACCCAGAAATAAAAACACGTGGAAAAGAGGAAAGGGGAGTATCTATGGTTATGACATTTGTCTTCCTAACTAAATGTTACACATGCTAAGGCCCTACTTCCCAGGAAATGGCTGGATAGTGGCTTACCAATGGGATTTGGTGAATAATTTCATAATCTAGCTTTGTTTGCATAAGCAGCCTTATGTTAAATTGACAGCCACTGTTAAATTGACATTATCTCAGTTTTCCCTTCCTTCTGTGTTCTCCCAGTTTTGCAGGAGAGAGGGTTTTCTGGCAGGGGTCAGCCCACCATTCTGTGGCATTGCCACAGAATCTGCTTTAAAGTTCTAAGGTGGTATGAACATAGGAGAATTACTATCGCAGTTATTTCTCTAATTTTTTATGTCAGGTATGTTCTAGGCTTCTGTTCTTTATATGTTTCTCTTACTAACTACCAATTAAAATTCTTTTACAAGATGCGTTTATTCCAAGTAACAATGGAATAAAATTCTTAATTAGCTTAAACAAACAAACAAAGAAAAACAAACAGATGATTTTGCCCGAACAGAAGCGGGAATATATTTCCTAAAATCTTCCACAGGATTTCAGGACTGACTTAAAGTCTCAGAAATAATTTCTGGAAGCAAGAAACTAAATATTCAAATATTCCCAGTTTGTAAACTCAAATTCCAGCTATCTGGTTGTGCTATAAGTAAGAAGTTTATCAATGGAAACATTGTTCCTTTTGTCCTGCATATTGCTATAGCACAAAACATACTAGAAGACTTATTGCTATATAAGTGTTTAATGTCCTCTTCACCTCCCTCCCGGAACTTTTAACTATCATTGAAATCTAAAATTCAGCTATAGCTATAGAATGACTTTTACAAGTTCCTCCACTTTGCCCTCTGTATCTGGAAAATAACTTGATTACTTTCTAAAAATTGCATTCCTAATATTTACATGAAGTCTTAAAACTGTTTGTTTTGTCAGTTTTATATTTCTTCCTCTGTAATCCCGCAATAATGCAAAACAATCAAACTAAAAAATAAGAGATAATCTGACCACCCTAATTTTCCAGAACACACAAAGACATTATCATGATTTGTTGAATATTTAGATATTCTACTTACTCTTTTAAGCAACTCTGATATTTGAAATGCCTACATTTGTTTTCATTTGCTATATATGTTCATGAAAAAGATACAGATTTCATTCAAACACATTAATTCAGACTGATTTCACTTAAGGATATACTGTAAGCCTTCCATTAAGTTTATGGGAAATAGAATACTTTAGAACAAGAATGACTTTCCAAGTGGAATATTGCTCCACCACTATCTTCCCCAGTCTGCACTGTGGAATTATGTTTGTTTAATGTCTTTGATTTATAGGTAACGGTTTTAAACTGTTAACTGTGTATCATTACTTGATCTTAAAATGTGTGGATGTAAAATATATATATATATATATATATTAAACAAACAGACCCCACTCTCAATCCTCAATTCCTGTTTCTTAATATTTCAGGTTCTTGCCCCTCCTCAATCCCCACAAAAGGAAGTGTAACGAGAGTCTCTCTACCACAGAGCTAGCATTTTTACCAAGAGACAATAACAAAAGTTAATAGTAAAATGGTTCAGACTGGACCCTACTAAAAGAAACACGACAAAGAGTCCCAAGTCATATATGCACAACATTGATAAAAGTTCTCTTCATGGTGATTCATGAGCTACTTCTCACAAACCTTCAGGAGGTAATCATGAAAAGCAAGTCATCTGTCTGGCTCAGCTGGACCTTAATTAAAAAAAAATAAAAAATAAAAATTTTAATGCGCAAATAAAGGATGGCTGTAAACCCTGACACCAAGGGCCAAACCCTCTCCAACACTTTCAGTGGCATTGTACTTGTTCCAACCTGAGGAAAGCCAAGAGTCTAGCATGTTCTACCTGCTACTGAAGTCATGATACACTGGTTATCATCTGCCAAATGTGTAAATTTATGGTTACATATACTGTACGGTCTAACAGAATGGTTAATAACTATACTACAATAATAATTACACAAATTTTGTCCTTTTAAACTCTATTGGGTGTATGTGGCAAGGCTTTGGTAGCAGGGTGGCTGCAGGGGTGGTTTCTATGAGAAGAGTCTAGTAGCTGCCCCTTGAGATTAGATAAGAGCCACATCAGCTGCCTTCAAAAGGACCTGCTGCTGGCCAGAACCAATCCAATAAGTGATATTGTTTGTGCCCCTGTGAGAGCAGATTTAAGAAAGGGAAAAAAACAAAACAGAACAAAACAAAACAACAGCAACATGTTTTATTTTGGCTTTTTTGTTTGTTTGTTTGTTTGTTTTAGTTTCTCACTGCTCTAACTTGTTAGTAATAGTTAATATATTACATTAATCTCCCTATGCTGAGTCTGTTTTGCCCATGACAATAACTGTCGAGTGATCCCCTTGCCCTTGTCTCAACCCTTGTGCCCTTTCCATCGTATTTTCTCCCACTTTTTTTATGAGGTGGGATTGTGAGAGAGAGGCTGTGGTGGAGCTCAACTGCCTAGATAAGCAAAACAACCACATTAACACACTAGAATAAGACATTAACTTGTCTGTATTATTTACTATCTTTAAATTACATTTCATGTTTATGTTTATGGAATTCTCACATGTGAGTTGTAAAATGTATGAGATTCAGGGCTCCAGTAAAAGAATTGTTTTAATTCACTTAATACAGAAAATGTGTGATGAAGATCAGAACAGTTAGAGCTGAAATACGTGTAATAAGAAACCTTTGTTATGACATTTTTTTGCTTACTATTATCAGTTAGTTAATTTGCATCCTTCTAGAACATAGAATGTAAATTTTCAATTTACTTAAATTTTGAATGTATAGAAAACTTTAGTGCATGGCTTTTTTTTTTTTTTTTTTTTTAATTAGAAAATAAAATAGGAATAATTAGGAATGTAGGAAAATCAATTTTAATAAACACCTTATAGAAGTAAAAAAAAAAAATAAAAGGTATATCATGGCTAATTATTTTATTTTTCCTATTACATATAATTGTCTTTATACAGAGGTGACAACAACATTTTTCTGTCCTTGCTTCACCTATGCCCAGATCAGTCACTAATTTAATCTCTCCTGTAAGTATATACTCAATGTATTAACTTGTTCCAAAGTCAGACTCAAAGCTTAATATATTAAAAGAGCCATTGCCTGCTAGCTCAATAGGCTTTCAGGCAGTCTTCCTCAACCTGCTTGGAAGCTTTGAACAAGTCATGCATTTCAGGAACCCTGAGTCCATGAGTCACAGTTAAGGTCAAAGAAGCTGTGATGATTTACCTGTTTGGAATAACTTCCCATCTTTGTGTCTGTATTTACCAATTCTCTGAGAAAATGTCTGCAAATCCTTCTGCAAGTTCAGGGATTAGGAAGAAGTAAGAGAGATGAACTGTCAGTTTTTGTAACAGTTAAATCTTTGTGCCATATGCTTAAGACATCGTATCTAGAGATAAAAATTACAGTGCTGAGAGAACTGGAATAAAAGTTCAATGAGCGCAGATAAGAGGGATGAGATAGATGAGTTTATGTCCTAGAAAATGGAAATAAGTAATACATGAAACTGCAAGTCTAATAGATACAGGGTTTAATAATTTAATAATTCAAGTTATTAAAAATACTATATGGCAAACAGAGTGCCAGTAATACAGATCATGGGAAAGGTCTTGACTAACTGCAGGCTTGTGGTCTCACTAGAAAACAGATGTATAGCTAACACATGAAGACTTTATTCCATATATGCAATTTTAGCATATAAAACGTACTTTTACAGAATCACAGAATCACAGAATTTCAAGGTTGGAAGAGACCTCAAGGTCATCGAGTCCAACCTCCAACCTAACGCTAACAGCCCTCCACTAAACCATATCCCTAAGCTCTACATCTAAACGTCTTTTGAAGACTTCCAGGGATGGTGACTCCACCACTTCCCTGGGCAGCCTGTTCCAATGTCTAACAACCCTTTCAGTGAAGAAATTCTTCCTAACATCTAACCTAAAACTCCCCTGGCTCAACTTAAGCCCATTCCCCCTCGTCCTGTCACCAGGCACGTGGGAGAACAGGCCAACCCCCACCTCGCTACAGCCTCCCTTGAGGTACCTAAAAAGAGCGATAAGGTCACCCCTGAGCCTCCTCTTCTCCAGGCTGAACAAGCCCAGCTCCCTCAGCCGCTCCTCGTAGGACTTGTTCTCCAGGCCCCTCACCAGCTTCGTCGCCCTTCTCTGCACCCGCTCAAGCACCTCGATGTCCTTCTTGTAGCGAGGGGCCCAAAACTGAACACAGTACTCGAGGTGCGGCCTCACCAGAGCTGAGTACAGGGGGACGATCACCTCCCTCGCCCTGCTTTTAATCAAGCTATATTCTCTCATGCTAATCTGGTATCCCTAATGATTTTCTCAACATCAGTCTTGAATTTCAGTACAGCATCTGATAATTTCACAAGGGAATCTATAGTCGAATGGTAGAAAAAGACAGAAGTGATGACACCAAGCTGCCCAGAAATTTGAAGTGAATCTATTTATATAAGCATCCCCAAAATGCCAAAGAACTTTGGAAATGAAGATTATGTTAAAAGCATAAAGTATATATATATATATATATATTATTATTTTTTTTTTATTTTTTTTAAATACAGAGACAACTAAAGGAGAACAGAAACGGGTTTGGAAATACACGTGTTTCCACCCCACAGGGTGGATTCTTTTTGGAGTTTGATGTCAGTCCAGCAACATTTCAGTGGTCTTCAAACTCAGCACAGCTGCTGTCATTTCTAAGGAAATGTCTCCTTATTTCTGTTGCTGATAAGCCTTGTTATGTGTTTGCCCCACATTGTTTTTGGACATTTCCTAGTCTCTGCTTCTCCCACAGACTTCTTATTTATTTGTCTCTCTCTTGGTGTTTAACCATAGAGACTAAATTAATAGCAGTGAATATGTAGTAATTTACAAACAAATAAAACATGCCACATCATTGAAATCTTACACAAGTGAGTAAGAAACTAACAAAAGGATAATATGTAAGAAAACTTCAGTATTGTCATGCAGAAAAGCAGAATTCCTTATGGCTAAGTCTTGTATCTTAGTTCTATTAAATGGCTTTCACACAAAAGGTAGACTTGCTATGATGAAAATGGATGATGGCATGAAGTTGGGAGACATCAATACAAAGGAGGAACAGAATATTACCTAGGAAAAATTAGATGCCTTTGAGGTTTGTAATTGAAATGGAATGAAATGTAATAGAACAAGGGCAAAGGACTATTAACATGAATCCATGATACAGAATGAGAATACATCAGCTAAAAATGATAAAAAGGCCTGGCTGTATTTATTGATTGCAGGTTGACTATAAATCACTGGCATGATGCAGCTGTGAAAAAGGCAAATGAAATTTTAAGATGCATCAGAAGTGTTCTGATAGAAGTGGACAGCTATTAAAGCCTTTTTACCAAACCCCTGCATGGGAGACACTTCATCTGGAACATGTAATCTGTTTCCAGATTTTGAAAAAATGAACTCACACGAGAATAAATGTGGAGGTAAGCGCCAAGCATGAGCAGAGAAACTGCCAATGTCATAAAAGAAGAAACAGGAAGAAAACTGACTTACTCAGTGTCATGCTCCCCCTGGCTCTTCCCCTCCCCCCCCCAAAAAAAAAAAAAGAAGGAAAAAAAGAGTCTGGAAATGTAGTGTGATCGTTCTTTAGAAATGCATAGTTAGATGATCTTAAAGAAGGGAAAGAAAGTAGTAGACAAATAGTGACATAAGAACCAATGCTTGTGAAGTGGGCGTGAGTAAATTGAGGCTGAAAACCAGATGACAGTTGCTAATGAATGCTCTGAGGAATGTACATGTAAGGCTCTGAAACAGCCTTTCTTGATGAGAGTAGGAAGGCAGCACAGCTGATTTCATAATGGAAACTGACAAATAAATATAGGGGTTGGATTGCACTTTTCTGTGACAACAGAGAACAATTTGAGTGTCCCTTACATTTCTACACCTCTTCTGAGTAGTGCTTGGCTCCCACTTCCATCTGGTTTACTAGGCCGTATCATGATATGAAATGTTACTGCTCCAAAACAGAATCTATGTATAGGATTTGTGCATGTACCAAATCTTTTCAGGGAGAAGAATTAATTCATATTCTTATCTGTATTTCATCATCAAATCTTATTATGGATGTTTCAAAAATGCTACATAAAATAAAGGGTGATTTATATATATATATATATTAATAAATTGGGTATAGCTACAAAGTAAACTTAGCAACATGTTTATTTGAAGAACAGAGAGAGCAGAGGGAGACGTATGACTTAAAATTGGTACAGGAAATTATTTAAGGCAAACCGATATTAAGTGAAAGTAACCATAAACAACTGCCACAATTTTGTAGAGAAAGACCTAACAAACACATCATTCCAGCCCCGGAGAAATACAGAGATAATTCATCTAGTTACAATTACATGATAAGAAAGTTGCACATGAGTTTTCTAACGCATTCAAAGAAATTCAGATGATCAAATTCTTCAGCTTTACTTTGTTCATGTCGATCTGATTAAACATTCTTATCTCAGACAAAATATACTCTGCATTTGACAGAGCTGCTGCAAAAGATGAGAGCCTGAAGCATGTAATTAAGGTTAGTGCTACGTAATTCCAACTCCTATTATCAGTTTAGAAGACAACTGTTAGCACTAAGAAAATTTTTATTTAAAGGTAGCACAAGGGAAAAGCTAGAAAAGAAAAATATGTGTGTTTAATATTGGACGCAGTATCACAAAGATGATGTTATTGCACCTGAATGTTTGCAAAAATACAACATCCTCTTCAGACAAATGTATATGGTCTGACTGGGATGGAGGTAATGTTCTCTGCAGCAGCCCATATAGTGTTTTGCTCTGCACATGTAGCTAGAACTGCATTGGCATCATGCCAGTGAGCAGTGCTGGCACGACATCAAGTCTCTCTCCAATCCCCCAAAAGCCAGTAGGCTGTGAGTGGGCAAGAGGTGGGGAAGGAACATCACCAAGGCAGCTGGTTCTAACCTGATCAAAGGGAAAGTCCATGCCATATGGTGTCTTGGACTCACTTGCCAAGGTGATAGGCTCCAAGGCAGGCATGTTCTGCACTGGAGTGGAGGATCGTGGCATGCAGGGGGTTCCCTACATCAAGGCACCTCAAGGCAGCTCCCAGGACCCGGCAGCCCTCGTGAGGGTGGCTGACAAGGTGTAGGCAGAGACAGGAGCAGGCCTTCCTCTGTCCTATAAAGGCAGCCCCTGGGGAGCAAGAGTGGTCAGAGGAGGGCTACAAAGATGATCAGAAGGCTGAAGCACCTCTCTTACGAAGAAAGGCTGAGAGAGATGGGGATGTTCAGTCTGGGGAAGGGAAGGGAAGGGAAGGGAAGGGAAGGGAAGGGAAGGGAAGGGAAGGGAAGGGAAGGGAAGGGAAGGGAAGGGAAGGGAAGGGAAGGGAAGGGAAGGGAAGGGAAGGGAAGGGAAGGGAAGGGAAGGGAAGGGAAGGGAAGGGAAGGGAAGGGAAGGGAAGGGAAGGGAAGGGAAGGGAAGGGAAGGGAAGGGAAGGGAAGGGAAGGGAAGGGAAGGGAAGGGAAGGGAAGGGAAGGGAAGGGAAGGGAAGGGAAGAATCACAGAACTGTAGGTGTTGGAAGAGACCTCAAAAGATCATCGGGTCCAACCCCCCTGCCAAAGCAGATTCCTCAGAGCAGGCTGCCCAGGTAGGCATCCAGACAGGCCTTGAATATCTCCAGAGAAGGAGACTCCACAACCTCCCTAGGCAGCCTGTTCCAATGCTCCGTCACCCTCACGGTGAAGAAGTTCTTTTGCATGTCAGTGTGGAACTTCCTGTGCTTTAACTTGCAGCCATTGCCCCTTGTCCTATCCCCACAAACCACTGAGAAGAGGTTGGCTACATTCTTCCGTCCCCCACCCCTCAGATATTTATATACACTGAGGAGATCCCCTCTCAGTCTTCTCTTCTCCAGGATGAACAGACCCAGGTCTCTCAGCCTTTCCTCATATGGAAGATGCTCCAGGCCCTGTATCATCGTTGTGGCCCTCCGCTGGACTCTTTCCAGGAGATCCCTGTCTTTCTTGTACTGGGGAGCCCAGAACTGGACACAGTACTCCAGGTGAGGCCTGACCAGGGCAGACTAGAGGGGGAGGAT
The DNA here is from genome assembly GCF_964035555.1 of Netta rufina. Classification (NCBI taxonomy): domain Eukaryota; kingdom Metazoa; phylum Chordata; class Aves; order Anseriformes; family Anatidae; genus Netta; species Netta rufina. The sequence continues at coordinate 56,204,349 of NC_140124.1, forward strand.
CACCTCCCTTGACCTGCTGGCCACACTCCTTTTAATGCACACCAGGATCCCATTAGCCCTCTTGGCCACAAGGGCACAGTGCTGGCTCATGGTCAACCTGTCATCCACCAGGACCCCCAGGTCCTTCTTCTCAGAGCTCCTCTCCAGAAGGTCATCCCCCAGCCTGTACAGATATTTTGGGTTGTTCCTTCCCAGGTGCAGGACTCTACACTTGCTTTTATTAAATCTCATTTGGTTTCTTCCTACCCATCTCTCCAGCCTGTCCAAGTCTCGCTGAATGGCAGCACAGCCTTCTGGCGTGTCAGCCACTCCTCCCAGCTTGGTTTCATTGACATGCTTGCTGAGGGCAGACACTATTCCCTTATCAAGGTCGTCGATTAAGATGTTGAACAAGACCAGACCCAGCACCACCCCCTGGGGAAGACCGCTAGTCACAGGTCTCCAGCCAGACTCTGCTCCACCGATCACCACCCTCTGAGCTCGGCCAGTCAGCCAGTTCTCAACCCACCTTGCCGTCCACTCATCTATCCCACACGTTCTCAGCTTTTCTATCAGGATGTCATGGAAGACAGTATCAAAAGCCTTGCTAAAGTCAAGGTAGATGACATCCACTGCTCTCCCCCCAGCTAGCCAGCTGGTGATGCCATCATAGAAGGCAATGAGGTTGGTTGAGCACGATTTTCCCTTGGTGAATCCATGCTGTCTACTCCTCATAACCTTCTTCTCTTCCAATTGCTTAGAGATGGCATCCAGAACAAGCTGCTCCAATACCTTTCCAGGGACAGAGGTGAGACTGACTGGCCTGTAGTTTCTCGGATCCTCCTTCCTGCCCTTCTTGAAAACCGGAGTGACATTGGCTATCCTCCAGTCTTCAGGCACCTCACCCGTTCTCTAGGACCTTTCAAAGATGATAGAGAGCGGTTGGGTGATCACATTTGCCAACTCCCTTAGCACACGTGGATGCATCCCATTGGGACCTATGGATTTGTGTGCATTAAGCCCATTCAGACGCTCCCGAACCACTCCCACGTCGACCAGGGGGAGCCCTTCATTTCCCAGACCCTTTGTCCTATTGCCAGGGGTGAGGAGTCCCGGGGGAGTGTCCTTGAAGAAAAGACTGAAGCAAAGGAAGCATTCAGTATCTCTGCCTTCTCAGCATCTCCTGTGACCAGGACACCCCCCTCATTCAGCAAGGGACCCACATTATCCCTAGTCTTCCTCTTGCTGTTTACATACTTGAAAAAACCCCTTCTTATTATCCTTTATCTCTTTCTCAAGCCTCATCTCTAGGTGGGCTTTAGCCTTCCTAGTCGCATCCCTGCAAGAGGACAGGCCCTTTTTCCACATTTCATAGACCATCCTCTTCTTTTTGATCTTATTGATGAGCTCCTTGCTCATCCACGCAGGTTTCCTGCCTCCCTTCCCTGATTTCCTATTCTTTGGGATGTACCGATCCTGAGCATGGAAGAAGTGCTGCTTAAATGTAGCCCAGCTCTCACAAGCACCCTTGCCTTCTAGCAACCTATCCCATGAGATACTCACAAGCAGGTCCCGGAAGAGGTCGAAGTTGGCTCTTTGGAAGTCCAGGGTAGCAACCCTGTTTTTAGCCTTATCTCCTTTACCTAGTTCCATCTGGAACTCCACCATCTCATGGTCGCTGCATCCCAAGCTGCCCCCAGCCTTCACATCCCTAACAAGGCCATCCCTGTTGGTAAAAACGACGTTCAGGAGCACCCCCCGCCTCATTGACTCCTCCACCACCTGCATCAGAAAATTGTCCTCAACGCATTGTAGGAACCATTTGGACTGCTCATGCCTGGCCGAGTTGCTTACCCAGCAGATGTCTGGGTAATTGAAGTCCCCCATGAGGACCAGCACTTGTGATCATGAGGCTACTAGCACCTGCAAGGGAAGAGAAGGGAAGAAAGGAGAGGAGAGGAGAGGAGAGGAGAGGAGAGGAGAGGAGAGGAGAGGAGAGGAGAGGAGAGGAGAGGAGAGGAGAGGAGAGGAGAGGAGAGGAGAGGAGAGGAGAGGAGAGGAGAGGAGAGGAGAGGAGAGGAGAGGAGAGGAGAGGAGAGGAGAGGAGAGGAGAGGAGAGAAGGCAAACATGATAGGAACTAGAGAATATATTTTTTTTCTGTTTTTCTGCTCTCTTTGCTTCCATATAGCCTTTTTATTTTTCTCTTCTTCTTCTTCTTCTTCTTCTTCTTCTTCTTCTTCTTCTTCTTCTTCTTCTTCTTCTTCTTTTTTCTTCCTTCTTTCTTTTCCTTTTAATTCAATTATCTTTATCTCAAGGATACGCCTTGTTTTAAGGCTGTGAGCCTGTGAGCCTGTTTTTCTTTCCATCATACTTTCTTCCCTCCCTCTCCTTTTGAGGAGGGGGAGTGAAAGAACAGTTGATGAGGAGTTTAGTTCTCCATCAGTGTGAAACCACACAACACACGCATACACACACAAAAAGCTAGCTCATGATAGTAGTAGAAGAGTAATCAACCAGTTGAACATAGAAATTATGGGTTTGCATTAACCACGAAAAAAACGGTGCATTTGCTCTAGATCATTATCATCATTTTACCTCAGAAAACTCTAGTGTAATCTACCAAAACTATCAAATTTATAATCACTAGCTGCAAAATAGCTGATATGGTAAAATATTATACTGGCCACAAATTAATTTAAGCAGTCTGCTACAAAGCGTGCATTAGATTTATTCTCAATCCTCATTAATTCCAATTCAATGGATTGGTGGTAAAAGTGACATAAAAATAATAAAACACATAAAATATAAAGTCAAACTGATTCTTAATGTGGCTAAATTCCAAAACAACATCATGTCAACATATTAAAAATTTAATACTGAAATGCCTACATTGTCTGACAGCTTTCTGAGAGTCACCAGAATTTTACAGATATACACACAAAACAAACAAAAAAACAAACAAACAACAACAACAAAACACATAAACTACATGGATACCACTAAAAAGTAAGAATGAAAAATGTTGTGATATTGGTCTGTTACAGACAGTGTTACCATAATAGAAGCAAAGGCTGCAGATCTTTTTTTCAATCTGCAGAATCAACACATAAATTGTTATTTTCTTTAGGAGAATTTACATAACCAATAGTTCATGGCATGACATAAGAACAAGTGAAAATTTCTTACTAGCTGACAGCTATTCTAAGCTGGCATGGTGTTGAAGGATTTGTGGTAGGCAAGCTGGATCATGTAGAATAAACTGGGTCCCAGTCATCTCTAAACAACATAAAAATCTCATATCATCAATATAGCCCTTAAAGTTGAGGTACAGCGTGGTATATTTCCTCATTTTTAAAAGAGAAAGTAAATCCAGTGCCCAAGATTTTGAGGGTTTATTCTTAATACATTTCTATATTTAACACTGACAGATGTAAAGTACTTTTCGGCCAGAGCTTGGTAAAACACTAGAGAAAATTTGCACAAATGATTTGATTCATTTTGTCCCTCCTGCAAACATTGCAATAAATTCACACTGAAAATCTTGCAGACAGAGTACAACCTTCCCACAGAAGATTAAACTGAAGAATCAAATCAAGCAACAGAAGTGCATTAAGCTTCTGTATCCTATTAGCTGCTTGTTAAAAACTGGATATGTGAATGCAACTCAAACTGTTTCTCTAACTTTGATCTTCTGGAGTTAAACAGGAGAAACAGATAATGCATTAACATCATAATTTGTCTTTTGACCATGATTGTGCTGGTGCAGAAATTCTCATCTTCCTTCTTTCTCATGATGTAGCTTACACTGTGGAGCTTCTCAAGGAATATGTATGGGATCCCTTTTGAATGGGGCAGAACTTGGAGGTGTAGTCCACACCTAAAACATCCTATTCTGTAACTGGGACTGATCTAAAGGATTAGACCAGATCTAGCCCAAAGTATAGCTCCCAGAATATATACAACTACTCTGTCCTGAGAGTCTACTGCTGTGTTATACAAGTCCTCTCTTGTTGGACAGTGCTACTTGCTAATGTAAACATAGCCAGAGAGTAAGAAGCTGAGGAAGACCAGGGAGAAGTAAGACTGTGTGTTAGAAAACATGTAATGAAGATAGCTCCACAGAACTGAACACATGTGACAAGAACTTCTGAAGACTTCAGCAGATATTTCTAATAACTCTCATAAAAGGAGGGAGAATACAGCTATAACACACAAAAAGAGCTCAAAACTTTGCCACTCAAAGGATAATGTTTAGGTACAGATTCTGAAGGCGAAGGGGTCCAAAACAGAGTTCAGTTTACTTCACTGTAGAAGTTAAGATTACAACATGACTGAACAAAATAACATTCTTTATTTATTCTTTTGAAAATAGGTCTGAAAATACTAAAAAAGTTACTTAGTTTATTTTTATTTTTATTGTACAATTAAGTGTTGCAAAATCACTTTAATGACTGAGAAAAACTATGAATAGCTTCTCTTGATCAATAAACAGAAATCTCCATTTTATAAATCGACCGCCCAGCTTTCATTTTAGAAAATATTAGCTTAAATATCTTTTGAGTATTTAATACCTTAGTATGAAGTAAGCAGAACTGAGTCTGAACTTAAATTTAAGAATAGCACAACCTTATAATTCTAGTTGAAAAATGACATTGAACTGGGATATACAATCACATTTCCTGAGGAAAGAAAATGATATAGTTTAGGTGCTTCATCATGGCTGGAATAAATAAATAAATAAATAAATAAATACAATTTTATAATGTGAAATTAGTTCCATATCTGTATAGCTTTCTATAGAACAGGCAAAATCTTACAGATTTATCACCCTTGAATTCTTCCATAGTTCATCACTGTACAAACAACTAACCCTCCAAATGAGTTTTAGATGTAAGACTTTGTACTTAAAAGATGAATTTATTGTGCAGCACTCCACAGCCATGTCAGCCATAAAGGTGCCTGCAGCTCAGACAGAGGGGAAACAATGACTTGCCAAAAAAGAGAATCTTAGGACAAATGATGACATACGTTTAAGAAAACCTGTCTCCTTCATGTTTATACTTGGAAAGCTCAAGTTTCTAAGCATTCCCTCAAAGTCATGCAATATTCACACAGAATCACAGAATCACAGAATTTCTAGGTTGGAAGAGACCTCAAGATCATCGAGTCCAACCTCTGACCTAATGCTAACAGTCCCCACTAAACCATATCCCTAAACTCTACATCTAAACGTCAACTAGAAGTGAATCAGAGAGAATAAATGACCAAAACTAATTTATTTTTAAACTATGTTTGTGGTACACTCTTCAATCATCACACCTCTCTGTAAGAGCAATTCAAATGCAGCAAAACTCTACCTCTTTTGAAGAAGACATGAAAACTAGACTCTATTCTATATGCAACTTGAATAATAATTAGAAGTATGAAAGAATTTTATAGGAGTAAAAAGAGTCTGAAATTCAGTAAGAAAAATTGCTTTCTTAGGTCACAAGGTCTTTCATGGACCTATCGTTCTGACTGCTATGTAAACCTGAGTATCATGATGTAGACAGAAAAAAAGATTTCTGTGGTTAAAAACACAATTGGTTGAGTCTATTATACAAAGATGACTAGCATACAGCCTTTTTTTTACAGTTCTTCTTTAGAGAACACTTGAAGTTTGCTTGTCTGTCACTAAAGCTGTAACTAATTTGTAGTCATTGACTGTTTCAGAGTTGCAAAAGAGACCATCTTCATGTTTCCTTTTCTTCCCATCATTTTCAGTTCACATTTTCTGCCATATAGTTGAGCTGCATTGCCCCATAGTATACAAAACTATGTCTCAATGCAAAAATATGCTAAATTACTCAGTTAAGACTCTCCTTGCACTTTTTTGTTCTGCTAAAATTATGAAAATTGAGGGAAAACACAAACACGTTGGTCTATTCATCTATTCAAATCAAAGCCTTCAGTATGCAAACACATCCTTAGGCAAAGAACAGTACAAACAATTCAAAGTCAGATATCCTCCAAAAAGGAAATAAAAAAGGAGTGTGGTGATTTTAAAAATCCAGACAGAGTTGTTTACTCTATTCAAAATAGTTCAGTCATTTTGCATTCTGCTCTGTGTTCTGAAGATGATATTAAGCATACGGTGCAAATGGACTTGGAAGATATTTTTATGATATCTTCCTAAAGAAACAGATGTAAATGGGACAAAAATCAAGGGAGAGAAGAATGGGCCTGGAGAGGGGTATAATAGCCTGCTATGGAAAGTTGCAGAAAACATCCAATCTATCAAAGTATCAGCAGGGAGACTGTCAAGATCCTGAAAAAAATAGATATAAATAAAAAGATAATAAATTTTTAAAACTTCTCAATAGCTTTTCAATGATGCTATAGTCTTTATATATATATATATATATATCTTTATTTTTTATTTACAGTGAGTTTAATTAGTGCTACCACAGGAACAGATCATTGTTGCAAGTAATTCAGATCTTTCTGAAGACAAGCAAGGCCAAAGTAAGGTAGACTTATGATGTCTAGATCCCTGGTTTCGTAGAGGTATTTGATTAACTCATAGTTGTTTTCTTCTAGTCCTCTAAATAAAAGAAATTCAGACATACACAACACAATCTCATCTTCCTGTGTCTAGATATTCTGCAAAGAGGTTTGATACATCATATACTCCAAATATTTGCTGTGTAAGTCACCAATGCAATGAGTCTCTGGTACTCTGTAGTACTCATCAAACTACCAAAGCAATCTTGTGTATAGTAATGTAATGTGAATAAGTGCAGCCGTTATCTCACAAAAATAGCTTTTTGGCAACTATTTGAAACTACTTTCTGTCCATATATTTGGCCTCAAGTTGTTGTGAGGCAACTGGAGTTGGACTATGGATGACTGAACTATTCTTCTCTTCTACCTACACACTATTTCTGGATGGCAAAGAGGATTTGGCTGGTAAACTTAAGAACAGCGCAACAATTCTTGTTATCACACAAGTGTATGGCCAGCTGTGGGCTGTCTACATGCGTTCTCCTTCTCTCTTTTCTTGGCATTTCAGAGGAAGCAGAGAATCCTCAGGACACTTGCCCTCCAATGTGTTCATTTTGTTGGACAAGCTGGGACCATGACAGACTGACCCTCTGCAAAGATATATTTGGGACTCTACATGTCCTCAGTCTAGAGTGGCAAATGATCTTACATTTGGAATATGGCTAGGCACAGTTTGAACAATTAATGCCTTTCAAAGACAACCCAAATACCAGTATCATTTACACCTAGTTCCCTAGCTAACAAAATGATCCTATGGCACAACCTAGGGCCAACTCTGAGAACTGATTAAAGTACTTCCCAGAAAATATTAATATTTTAAGCTAATGCACCAATTTGAATCACTAAAAAGTAACAAAAAATTAAGCTATATAGTAGCACTATAAGGGACAAATTCACCTGAGAAGGAAGGTGGGGGAGTAAGCAGACCCCACAATCCCACAGTCAGTACTGAATGCCATAACAAGACTATTATCTAAAATAAAGAAAACAAAAAAAATATATATATGTATATATATATATATATATATAAAATAAATATATAATATATATTATATATATTATATATATAAATATATATATATTTATATATTAAATATATATATTTATATATATTTATGAGAAATATATATATATATATTTCTCAATATTTTGCTTATGACAAATGCCAAGCCCTGGTCTTATTTGCCTCATTAAATGATAATAACAGCATTGATTAAAGTAGAATTATTTTGGATTGAAACTAGCCTAATAATATAGATTTTACCAATTGTCTGGCTCAGAAACCATTTTCCTCTGGATTTCACACTCCATGTAAATAGTATTGAACTACACTTATCAACTTCTTGAGTCTTCAGCAGCATTTAGTGAAGATTATTAAGTACTGGTTCAAAACCACAGCAATGTTATCTACAGATTAGTCTATGAATTACTATAAAAAAATAATTATTATTTTTGTCCTTTACATAAAATTAATAACAAATTTGTTGGCAATCAGGTAGTACTGTTAAACTTTGAATGTTAGAACAAAACACAAACTACATTGCTAAATGCCCAGAATAGAGGTATAGCAGGTAAACTAAGCTATCTCACTTTCTACCTCACAATTAAAGCCCTGTTAAGCAATCACATCAGAGAAAATACATTTTTATAACCTATTTAAATTTTCTCAGTTAAAGTTGTTATCTTAGAAGCTCATTCTTCTACCAGCATTGAAGAAATATGTCTTGCCTGGTGCATAAAACTGAAGAGATGCCAGCTGGAAAATATTTTCTGCATGGGAATCTTTACAGGTAGCAACTAAATACTGTTCCACATGAGCAGACAATGTTTTCTTTCCATTTTAATTTGCTTTCATCATCAGTTCCTATAACCTATATAATATACATGCATGACCTTTTATTAAAAAATATTTAGCAGCATAACTCTTCCCCAATATAAGAAACAACTAAATATTAAAATGATTAAATAATTTGATTTGGAGATGCTATAATTCTTCTTATAGCCTGGGTAATAAGCAGACTTTTAAGACAGAAGGTAGAAAATAAGTGCATTCTTGGCAGAGTTACAGAAAATGGCAAGGAAGGAAAGCGAGAAGTTCTATTTGGCCACACCTCAATTTAAGATGTCAGGCATCAGCAACCAAAGTGAGATGTAGAATTTGAAAGAAATTACTGGAGAGAAAAAAAGAAGAAAAAAAAAAAAAGAAGAAAAAAAAAAAGAAAAAAAAAGAAGAAAAAAAAAAAGAAAAAAAAAGGAAGAAAAAACAAACAAACAAACAAACAAACAAAAAACAAGTAAAGGAATATATGCATGAAACTTCAGTGGAGGAATAAAACAACAAGTTTTTCCATTTTCAGGCTGACATTCTAGCTAGTCATGCACATACTCATATACTATTTCATTCATTGCAGGTGAATGAAAAGTTAGAAGAAACACTTACAGATGACAGATTTTTTTCTGTCACCTTGGCCACAATTTGCCCACATCTAAAATATTACTTGCTCTTACAACTCTTCAACAATGTGTATATATCTAAAATAAATTTATGAATACAGTTTTAGATTTACAAAGCTAAACGAACATAAAAAGAACACAATCTTGGAGCTGGATAATCAAATGTGTAAGAAAACATCATCATTAGTGTCCTCTAATTAACCATGAATCACCTCACTAGTACATGCACCTCACTTGTATGTATAATCTAAATGATTTCCACCCAAATGACAGCCGTGTCTCAAAATCAATTTTATAAGTACCCATCAAAAAACAGGGGCTGTACTATAATGTAGATGTACACAAGAAACCATCAGAGATTGCCTAGGGGGGAATATGCACATTATGAATATATCACAGTCATCTATTAGATGGCTTGACAAAGAAAAATCTGTGGAAGCCAGAAAGAAAAAGTACATACTGGGCATTCAAAATGTCACTGCAATGCATGTGGTGACTGAATGTTTTTATTTTGATAACTAAAAAAAATAGCAAAAAGCATCCACTGACTTCTACCACATAATTTTCCTTCCTCAAAGCAGGTGTATCCACTGAAAATATAGCACAAGGGTGGATCACAGAATCAGAGACTACCTGTGATGAAGGTTTTCTGACAGCAGAGGAACAGCAAGCCTCTCTAGTCTCATGCTCCGTTCAGAAAGCAAGTGAACTTTGGTGGACACAACTTTTCTGCACACTCACAATTATGACCTCCCCTTCCTATTCCTAATTCATTCTTTTCTGATTCTACCACCCAGACATCCAATCAAGCAGTCTGCTCATCCTTGGGTGTCTGCTTTCTCAGCTGGCTGTCCCATAACTTCCCAATATCTTTAGTCCCAGATAGTTTATCACTACCTTTAGTCTAAGACTTCTTGCTCTTCTCCAACTATTCTTCACAAAACAGTCTCACTTTTATTCTAGCCAGGCTCAGTTTCCTACTACATCTGCTCCAGACTGATGGTACCAAACTACTAATTTCTGCCCCTAAACTCAGCTTTCTGTCCTTTTTGTATTAAATGAAACAGCTTGTAGTTCTATGTACCCACTCAATCAGCAGTACTGAAAGCACTGAAAAGCTCAGGTTCACTCAAGTGGAATCAAATTTTCATAACAAAAGTTACTGTTAACCACCTTTATTTACCTGTTTTCTTTCTTTTTCATACAGTTTATTTTAGGATATTTTAGGTCCAAAATAAATATCTGATCTGATTATCCATGTGGATTTTTAACCACTGTAGTTAGATTCCTGTTATGTAAAAATGTAACTCATACTCTTGAGCTTCTTGTGCACATTGATAGGAAAAAAAAAAATCAAGAACAAAAAGAGCTTTATAAAAAATATCAACTAAGGGAGGTTAAATGAGTTGATTGTGACTATATGTTTGTGGTAAATATTTTAGTACAAACTAGTCAAACTATTCAAACTAGTTACACAAACATAAGTGACTATTCATGCTTTCTCTAAATTGTGAAGGATCCCTTTGAATAGAAGCTGCTAGCTAAGAGAGTTAGAGAAATTATTAAAATGAACAATAGACATTCAGAACATTGACTCTTTCTAAATCTGGAAAAAAAGTTTAAAAAACATCTGACATTTCTAATTTATGTTAGTTATCTGTAATACAATTTCCAAGGAGTCTGCATTAAAAGATCACTGGAGCACAGAGCTGGAGAATGAGTTAATTAGTTTGTTTTGTTTTAATAAAATATGTTATTCAAAGAATCTAGTATTTACTCAAACACCACTAGACAAAAGGCTGTCAAAATCAAAACCAACAATAAATTAAAAAAGAAAGAGAGAGAGAGAAATAAAGACAACTTGGCCTGTAAGAAAACAATGGAAAATTACTGAACACATAGGACACTTCCACCAGGGTAATTGTCTTTCTTTGGTGTCAAGGCATGGGAACAAGAGAAGTCTAACATTTCTGAGTGCGCCCAAACCAAACCAGCATAAACACTTACTGCCAGCAAAGCAACAACGAAGAGCTGAGCAAAAGTCTTTAATACAGCTAGAAGCTGCAACCCTTGATTACACAAGTGAGTTTTTCTGAAAAGAAAATGAATGAATTCAGAGGGGCAAAAGACTGAGTGAAATCTTAGTTGTCATGCTAACAGGATAAATCATGATATGGACTGCAGACACACACTGTGTGTAAGATAAACTGTGAAATACTTATTCAAGACTACTTACAAGCAACTTACTTCCAGAAGCTAAAAGGTACATTAAGGATATTATGGGAATGCCATTAGAACTATGTAAGCAATGTACACATTAAACTTAGTGTGTGCCTGTCAATGAATTTGCTCTCAGGCTGAGAATTTTGCAGTGTAATACTGTCTTCCCAACTCTCAATCCATCCCTGTCAGTATTGCTTGGGCAGTCAGTAATGGCTATAACATTGATCTCTGTGTTCTTTATCAGTACTTTAACCAATGTAATAACAACCTTGAAAAAAGCCAAGTGACCAAACAACTTTTTTTTTTTTTTTTCAAAACAGTTTCATGAAAAATCCATAATTTAGTCCATTTCCTGTTATATCTTCCGTTCAGGGTAAAATTGATATGACAACTAAAGGATCTGAAGAATAACCCAAATACTGCAAGCTTTCACTTGGCAAAGTGTGTACATTTATAGAAAGGAAGGTATGCTTTAGCTCAGCCTTCTGCTATGACAGTAATCGGTGGCCCCATCAACCTTCAGGTGCACTTCTCTCGATAAAATGAGCAGCAAGCATGAACAGAGACTACAGGCACTGGCCCTTCACACAGATTTACTATTTTCTACTCAGCACATTGATTTTACACTTTATTTTCCAAAGAAACATGAAATAGGAAGAAATGTGCTAAGAAACAAAGGAGACAGGAATGTCTGTAGTATAGATATTTTTTTCAGCAATCTCAGGAGAGAATTAAAAAAAAAAAAAAGAAACACAAACAAACAAACAAACAAACAAACAAAACACCATGCAAAAGAAAACATTCTGCAGCTAGTTAAACTGAGGGAATTCTTTAAATTATCCTAATGATTTCCACATACAATTTATTGAGCAGGCATCTCCAGTAAATGGATGGATATTTAAAGAAAAGATGCATAGTGATCAATTGAAATGACAACCACATTTAACATTATCAAGAATTACCTGAAAAAACATTTACCACAGTCATCTTTTGCATCTGGCTGTCTAATGGTGCTTTTAATGAAAGAGACAAGCATAACTTAACTAATTACTTAGAGATATTGAAATCTATCATGTCTGTGACTTCTTAGCACACATTTTCCTGGACCTTCAGCTTTTTTTTTTTTTCCTTTAAAGTGGAAAAAATTAGGATTAGGCAGCTTTCAGAGTTATGAAATATAAGGTCATATTATGACAAATTATACCACTCAAAATTGAAATTAATTCTAATTTTAATATCCATCTTATTCGGATCCAACCTTCTATCATGTAAAAATCAGAGATTCCAGTGAGCACTGTTTTGGTTAGATGAATTAGAAGAAGTTAGTCAACAGAGAATATTTTAAACTATAAAACAAATGTTCCTGGTTTTGTACAGGCATTGCCATCATTGGACCAAATAATGTTTAGGAATGGGGTTCATATTTTCATTTCTCCTCCCAAATACCCTCCTGATGTAATTCTAAAAATCTTTTATGGTTAATTCCTTGCTTTTCAACAAAGGAAAGGGAAGTACTCCGTTTACTGATTCAGTCAACCTTTTGCTCAATTTTATCTGAACCTTGCTTTTAGATGCTAGTTCACATATACTCATTGAATCAGAGAACCCCGCAATACCTGAGGCTGTAAAGGGCCTCTGGCAAAACCCAATGTCCCCCCTCAAAGCAGCGTCATCTGGAGCAGTTTTGAAAATGTCGAAGGATGCAGACTCCACAACCTCCCTGAGCAACCTGTTCCTGTGTTTTATCACACAGACTGTAAAAAAAGGGCACATTGCTACTCAGGTGCTTATCCACCCGGACACGAGTGCCTCCTGCAAATTTGCTTTCCAGCTGGTCATCCACCAGCATGTACTGTGCATGGGTATATTCTTCCACAGGTGCAGGATGTGGCATTTTACCTTTATAGAATTATAGAATATTCTGAGTACAAAGAGACACACAAGGATCATTGAGTCCAACTCCTGGGTCCGCGTGTGACCACCCAAAAGTCAGACCATATGTCAAGAACATTGTTCAAATGCTTCCAGATCTCCGGCAGGTTCGGTGCTGTGACCATTTCCCTGGGGAGCCTGTTCCAGTGCCCAGACCACCGTCTTGGTGAAGAACCTTTCTTAATATCCAGCCTGAACCTCCTCTGTCACAACTCCATGCCATTCTCTCAGGTCCTATTGCTGGTCACCAGGTAGCAGAGCTCAGCGTCTGCCCCTCCAATCCCCCTTGTGAGGAATGTGTAGACTGCCATGAGGTTACTCCTCAGCCTCCTCTGCTCTGGGCTGAACAAACCATGTGACTTCAGACACTCCTCAGAACTTTCATCCTCCAGACCCTTTGCCATCTTTTTTTCCCCACCTGTGAGTGCTTTCCAGCTTTAGTCTTTATATGATGCTCTAGCTTTATGTCTTTATATTGTGGTATCCAAAATTGTACACAGTACTTGAGGTGAGGCTGCACCAGCACAGAGTAGAGTGGGGCAATCCCTTCCCTTGAATGGCTAGCGATGCCATGCTTGATGCACCCCAGGATATTTTGTTGAACTTTAACAGGTTTCTATGAAAAAAGAGATCTAGAAAATGTGCTGCACAGAAGTAATATAGTAAGAATATTAGCAGAAAGAAGTAAGGAGATACAGATTTTACCCACTGTTTCTTAAAAAGTGTAAGACCCTAGTTCATAACCACCATTAACACAAAGTAATATGGAATAAAGGATTTTTTTTTTTATTGACGATGATACCTTATTTTGCATTTGTCATGCACGTTTTTGTAGACTGGCTCCAAGGACATTACCAAAGACTTCCGTTTCTCATTTTTAAATAGAAATTGTTCAGAGTTAAGTTTACCAATGATAGGTAACTTATTTCTGAATCATAAAGTCTGTTTTCAGGAAAGAGCTGTGCTAGCAGACACAAAACTTCAACTACATGTAGCTACTTATGCATACTTTCAGATACTTTCCTGTCTTATAAATCTACATTCCTCTTTCAATCAGATTTTAATCATCACATGGTGTCATGTTCTGAAGACACTGCAGACATGCCATATACATCCTTCAGATGACTTTGTGACAGTAAGTCTTTGACCTTGACCAACAAAATGGTCTTATCACAAATGCACACTGCAGTTAGTTCCATTAAAATGATCCAAGTGCACTATATAAATGTAAAAACATAAGTATTCCCAGATGAAGACCTAGTTTACAAAAATCTGAAAAAAAAACAAAAACAAAAACAAAAACACAACAATTAATTACATTTTCAGATCATTTTACTGATTACTTTTTTTTTTTTTTTCCTAGCCCAGAGAAATGGAGATTTGTTCTTAATGATCTTTTGGAAAAACAAAATAAATTTACTCTTCAATTTTCAAGAATTCTAAGAAATTGTGTTCTATTACCAGAGATGTGCTCTTTTGAAAATTTGAAGCAGGCAATGATGACAGAAATTATAGATTTTATTTTACAATGCTATCTTTATACTTAAGTGTCTTCTTTCAGTAAAATAATGGGTTTTATTACTTGAAAAATCTTAAAATACTTTATGGTTGATGCTGATTCTGAATACTAATGCAGCAGTAGCAAACAAAAATTACCTGTATTCTAAGACGTTAAGTACAGTGTTTGAGTAGTGCTATCAAAAAACAAACAAACAATCAAAAAGACAACAATAATAAAACACCTTCCTAAAAAGAACAAGAAATGAATCCATCCTTTGTTGGCATTTGCTATTTAAAGCAAGCACTGAAAAAGCAATAGACTAAAGTACATAACCTAATGTATTGGCAAGGATATTTGCATCTCTACCTAATGCTATCAAAGACAAAGAGAGATTTCCTTAGAATCCTTTCCCCTCATTGTTGTGGTTTCAGATGGGATAAAGTTAATTTTCTTTCTAGTAGCTGGTATAGTACTGTGTTTTGGATTTAGGATGAAAATAAGGTTGGTAACACTGGTGTTTTCATTTTTGCTGAGTAGTGCTAAGTCAAGGACTTTTCAGCTTCTCATACAGAGAGGAGGCTGGAAGTGCACAAGAAACTGGAAGGGGACACAGTGAAGACAGCTGACACAAACTGGCCAAATGGATATTCCATAATATATGGCATTGTGCTGTACAGTAAAAACCGAGGGGAGTTGGCCAGGGGTGCCCTACCATTATTCAGGGATTGGCTAGGCATTTGTGAGAAACAGAATTTTTCTTCACTTGTTTTGTGTACTTTTTTTTCCCCTATTAAATCATCTTAACTCATGTCTTATTTTTTACCCAATTAGCTCCCCTATCCCACCATGGGGGGAGTGGGCATGGCATTTAGCTGCCTGCCAGGTTAAGCCACAACACTCTTAAAATGAGGGAATATTACAGATTGCTGTCCTGAAATAAGCTGAGCCTATGGGCTCATGTTCCTGATCTTCTCTATCCATAGTAACCACCTTTCTTTCTCATGAGAAATATTTATATGCAGGTAACCAGTACTGACAGGATTGATTCAGTGGCAGACCAGTGTTTTATGTCAAACTTTAACTGCTTAAATTAATTTAAATCATGTCTGATCTAGTGAAAAAATATAAATTTTTACAAGTTATTAGATTAAACTTTATAATTGGGACCAACTGCTGGGCTGAAACAACACAGACCAAATACTAAAAGTTATCTAATTAAATTCCCATAACACTTCCAGCTAGAGACAAGAAAGCAAATTAAGAATTTTACATGACCCAGTTCAGATTCTAAGGTGCTTGACAAAATATGCCCCAAAGAAAATGAGTACCATCATTTAAAATCTAAGCCTAACACTGTAGACATCCTCATTTGTTTGGATCCATATAAGCTATTTGTAAGGAGGTCACTAAGTTCAAGGTCTTAAATACTCAAAAAAAAAAAAAAAAAAAAAGAAGAGGAGGGGTGAAATTGAAGAAAATAATCAGTTTTGTGTTTTACAGATGGGGATCAGAGGTAAGGGAAGATTAAAGGGTTTTCATAAGATCACAGAGTGAAGTACTGAAGGCATAACCCCAAGATGCCAAGATGCTGTCCAGTGAACAACATTGTAATTATGTTCTGTAATTACCAACATATTAAAATACAGACATGAAAAGTGCCAGAAGATTACAAACAACCCAAAACTATTGTAAAAAAAATAATATATATATATTATATATATATATAAAATGATGGGTAACAGTGATGTTGTCAGTAAAAGAAAACTGACTAGAACTGAATAAAATATAAGATTTTAAGCACAGGTAGATGGTACCTCACTTAAAAGGTGGATGAACATGAATTAACTAGTATTAGATAGAGAAAACACATGACATTCTATATAATAGTCAGTGGACTTACCAAGTTTTATTATTTAGAAAGTGAATTAATCTAAAAGAACCCATTATCCACTGTTGTGAAGAAGAAAAACAATGGAAGTAGGATCAATATCAGCTAAGGCCAAAAATTGAAATCCAAATTAAACAATGCCAGATAGCACAATAAATAGGATACTTGAAGTCAATGATAGCTACCATCCCTAAACACTGAAATATAACAGTCAGGTATCTTACATCTGGAATTACAATTATATATTTTTCCCTACTGTCATTTTGAATATGCATTCTCAGTATTGAACTTGGCTTGTAACAAAACAATCAATTTTTTTTGTCTTTCCTCCTACTCTTCTCTCCATCCTCAGTGCCACCCCAATGCCACCAGCAAACACTCTACCGTGAGAGTGTGGGTGAGTAAGCATATGTAATTGACTCTGAATCTATGCAGCTGCAGAAAGAGGGTAAGCAATATGAAGTTTCTCTGCCAGTGATGGTTTTAGCTTTGATTGAGTACTTATTTTCACAAGACTTTCACCTTTGATTTAAAGGAAGGTTAACTACCTGTATTATTTATTTATTTATTTATTTAACGGTGTATTCAGTTGCACAGTGCATCAGTATCTTCACATTTAACAAGCAACAGAAAAACAGAAAGTTTCAATCAAAGCTCCTAATGAAATCTCAAAGCGATGAAGAGGCAGATACTTGCAGTGGAGACTATACCTTTCATTCCTCTTTTTATATCTCCCCTTACAAATAAACAATGTCAGCACTTTCTTTTCTCCATTTGGTAAACTGAAGTGAGTGGCTTAAAAAACACACTTTTGTGCTCCTTCCACCACTTATATAAAGCAGTGTTGTCTTTGACAAGATCCTGCTACAAACCTTCCTCTCCATTATCATACACATTCTGCATAGCTCAGCATGTCCCAGAATAAAGAAGGACACAAGACACACCAGGCACAGTTCAGCACAGATCCCTGTAGTGTTTCAAAAACACTTGGAATTCCTAAAACCTTAGCCAGGCAATGACAACAGCAGTGTCATGTGGTTAAAAAGGTATGAGTCAAGTGTTGCTTAAGAAAACAGATATTCTGATTTTTTCTTAGTCAAAATGGATTTCCTAATCTGAATCACAATAAAGTAAGAATCTCATCTTTTCAGTAGCTATCTGTATTTAAGTCAAATAAACCTCAAGTCTTGTCCCATCTCTCACTACATATAATGACATGGCTATAATGGTTATAATGACATGAGATGGTTAGAGAAAAGTAGGTATGTTGTAAAGAAGAAATTGTAGATAACATTGTGTACCTGTCATGTTCTTCCTGGTGCATGAAGCAATAACTGTAGCTTCTAAAACATGAGAAAGCCATAGCTTTGGGAAAAAAATGAACAGTGCAATAGAATTTCTCATATGCTAGTTACCACAAGTTTGAATAGAAATCAGTGAATGGCCATCACAAATATTGCTGATTATCAGCTATTATCATGATTTAAGGAAGCTGAAATTTTAATCTTCTGAACAAGAAAATTCTCTATAAGGCAAATAATGAACACCCTTTTCTGGAAGGAAAGGAATATCTCAAATTAAAATCTTCTACTACTAAGTATTGTATTTTTCATTCATTTTCAAAAGTGTTCTATAACTTCCCCAATAACTGTGAGTTCAAGAAAAAAAAAGAAAGAAAAGTAGACTGTCAAAAGAAACCCTATTATATTGTCGAACAAATTAATTCAAAATATTTTCATTTTAAAACAAAATAAATAATTGAAATTACTTTGATTTATTTACAACACCAAAAAACTCACCCATATTTTAATGTAAATCTTTAGATATAAAAAGATTGATGAATTTTCCAAGCCACCACTTTTATTCATCCTTTAACACCCTAGCTGTAATTATACTTTGCTTTGCCTTCAAAGAAATGCTATTAGCTTTTTTATTGCATTAATACATTCATGACTTTCACCATCAAGCACAAAAATAGCTTAAGTGATAAAACTTTTCTTGAACCTTATTTCTTGAACATTATTTATATATGTTCATATCAACAGTTGTTTGTTTTTTTGTTTTGTTTTGTTTTTTTTTTTAACATGCTTCTCTAAGAAATGTTTCAACAGTACCTTTATTAAATGATAAAGATCAGCTTTAGATATCATGGAGTTGAACAATACATTTTTAACCATATTTGATTTTTTAAAAAAAATCCACAGTTTCAAATGTGCTGAAAACTAAAGATTTAATGTATACTAGCTAATTTTGGTCTGCCTTTTCAAACTAACTCCAGAGATCTGAAAAATAAATAAATAAATAAATAAAATAAAATAAAACAAAATTAACCTAATGTTTAAATGATAATGATGAAATATATATACCATGCCTGTCTGCCTTAAAATGAAAACAGTGCAATAACTACAGACTAGATAATGGGAAGATAGGACTTAATAGAGCAGGTTCAGAGCCACACAAATGCAGCCATTCATATCCAAGATGATCAGTAGCACTTTGTACTAACAGTTGTGGTCAAAGATCTCTACAGCATCTACGCTGAAAAATAACTTTGACCTAACGCAAGACTGGTATGTTTTAGTGGTAACATTTGTTACTGAATATGTTAATTTTAAAGACGTTTTCTACTTAGGTTGACTGAGACAGCAACATATATCAATCAAAATTGATACTGACCAAGCATACTGCATAGCAATGATTGCTAGTGTGGTACATTGACAGTAATTTTGCTTGGCAACCAGTGATATTGCAGAGTCTTCATGATTATAAAATATATTATTTTATCAGGTAGCACATAAAACACTACCCAACCGTCATCCACAGGCTGCATGTTTTTGCCATGTAAACCACACATTTTGTCACGTAAACCACACATGCTGGTGAGTGAATGAGCCATGCATACTGTGTCTCTATGCTGACTCCATTCAGTAAATCAGGCAGATTCTGAACACGGACAATTAGAATCAGGCTGAAAGCTCATTTCACTTTTCCATGTACTACAGTGCTGTTACACAAAATCAACTGCCCAAATGTTGGCGTATTTTTTAACAATTCCTTTTGATAGCCTTCCCAATTTGCATTTCTAGTCCAACTATCTGCATACCTCAAAAATTTTACCCTTGATTTATGGCAAAGATGGCATCACTTATTCACATTTCATATTTACATTATGTGATATAGAACATCATGAGACAGCATGTTCTTATTTATGCACCAACCATGTTGAATCAAATTGGTTTTGTTTCCCTTTGAGGATAACTGACTTCAATATCTGAAAGAGTTTAAACTCTCAAACACATCTGCCTGCAAACATTTTGATAAGGGAATTCTGTGCTGGTCTAACATTTTTTTTCCAGAAAAAAAATGATTCTAAAATGATTTAATAAAAACTAATTTTCTCACACTACTAACATCAGGGACAACTGAGAGCTAAAAATCCTCCATGTGATATAAATTTTTATTAAAATGAACTGAATATATGACTTTTCAAGCATTTCAGAGCTACTCGTATACTTCCTAGTTTACAAATTGTGCATCTGAGCCTATACATCTGAAAAACATCCTCACTGGCATATCCATGGATGAAACCTCTCACTTTTTTGAGCAGAAGCAATAGAAGAGCACTATTATTATTATTATTATTATTATTATTATTATTATTATTACTATTACTATTACTATTACTATTATTACTATTATTTATTTATTTATTTATTTATTTATTTCACTGTTTAGGCCACTGACTTAAGTGTCTAACTTTTACTGATTCATGCATGATCAAGTCTTTTAATCTGGTGACTAAAGCCAATAACAGAATTGACAGAATGACTGAGAACATACATAGGAATTCATCAGATATGTTAGTTATGAATTTTTGCATATTTGATGGCAATGTGAGTGTGTAACCTACCACAGACTGTATTATTTCTATAACACTAAATAACTTCAGCAATCATAAATTAAAAAGAAAAAAATATCTGAGGAAGAAAGGAAAATTTTATTTCATATTCTTAAGGATATCCTGAAATTCTTAAGTATTCTAATAGGTAATTAATAATGAATGCCTGTATTGGATGTAATTGAGAATTATGCCAGAGATGGGATTCTGCTAGCCACAAGCTTGCAAAATTTCTTTGTGCAAAGTCAAACAGCCAATCTTACGTTTAAAAATCAAGAGTGCAGAAGACTTGCTTAATGTTTCCTTACTATTTCATAGAAGGCTTTTGACACCGTTTCCCACAGCATTCTCCTCATGAAACTGGCTGATCATGGCTTGGACTGGCGTACTCTTCTTTGGGTTAAAAACTAGCTGGATAGCTGGGTCCAAAGAGCTGTGGTGAATTCATTATTAATTGTTGTGGTGAATGGAGTCAAATCTAGTTGTAGGCCGGTCACTAGTGGCATTCCCCAGGGCTCGGTACTGGGTCCAGTCCTCTTTAATATCTTTATCAATGACCTGGATGAGGGGATCGAGTGCACCCTCAGTAAGTTCACAGATGACACCAAGTTAGGTGCATGTGTCGATCTGCTCGAGGGTAGGAGGGCTCTGCAGGAGGATCTGGATAGGCTGGACTGATGGGCTGAGGCCTACTGTATGAAGTTCAACAAGACCTAGTGCTGGGTCCTGCACCTGGGGCACAACAACCCCAAGAAGAGCTATAGGCTGGGAGAGGAATGGTTGGAAAGCTGCCTGGCGGAGAAAAACAGTATTGGTTGATAGTCGGCTGAATATGAGCCAGCAGTGTGCTCAGGTGGCCAAGAAGGCCAACAGCATCCTGGCTTGTATAAGAAGCAGTGTGTCCAGCAGGGCTAGGGAAGTGATTGTCCCCCTGTACTCGGCTCTGGTGAGGCCGCACCTCGAGTACTGTGTTCAGTTTTGGGCCCCTCGCTACAAGGACATGGAGGTGCTTGTCGTGGTTTAACCCGGCCAGCAGCTAAACACCACGCAGCCGTTCGCTCACCCTCCCCCCTCCCTTTCTGGGACGGGGGAGAGAAATGGAAAGTGAAGCCCATGAGTTGAGATAAAGACAGTTTAATGACAGGAAAATAATAATAATAATAATAATAATAATAATAATAATAATAATAATAATAATAATATGTACAAACAAGTGATGCACAATGCAATTGCTCACCACCCGCTGACCGATGCCCAGCCTAACCCCCAGCAGTCCGGCCCCCTCCCCCCGGCTAGCCACCCCTATATATTGTTTAGCATGACGTCAGATGGTATGGAATACCCCTTTGGCTAGTTTGGGTCACCTGTCCTGGGTCTGTCCCCTCCCAGCTCTTACTGCATCCCCAGCCTGCCTGTTGGCAGGACAGAGCAAGAAGCTGAGATGTCCTTGGCTTGGTATGAGCACTGCTCTGCAACAATGAAAACATCGGGGTGTTATCAGCACTCTTCTCATCCTAAGCCAAAACATAGCATTCTACCAGCTACCAGGAAGAAAATTAACTCTGTTCTAACTGAAACCAGGACAGTGCTCGAGAGAGTCCAGAGAAGGGCAACAAAGCTGGTGAGGGGTCTAGAGAACCAGTCTTACGAGGAGCGGCTGAGGGAGCTGGGATTGTTCAGCCTGGAGAAGAGGAGGCTCAGGGGCAACCTTATTGCTCTTTATAAAGGAGGCTGTAGTGAGGTGGGGGTTGGTCTATTCTCCCATGTGCCTGGTGACAGGACAAGGGGTAACAGGCTAAAGTTGCTCCAGGGGTGTTTTAGGTTGGATATTAGGAAGAACTTCTTTCCTGAGAGGGTTGTTAGGCACTGGAATGGGCTGCCCAGGGAAGTGGTGGAGTCACCACCCCTGGAAGTCTTTAAAAGACGAAAAAGATATTGAACTTAGTGATATGGTTTAGTGGAGGATTGGTTACTGTTAGGTCAGAGGCTGGACTCGATGATCTTGAGGTCTCTTCCAACCTAGACAATTCTTTGATTCTGTGTGATTCTGTGAATCATAGAAATATTCAGGTTGGAAAAGACATCTAAGATCATCTAGTCCAACCTATAACCTAGTACTGACAAGTCCACCACTAAACGATGCTACTAAGTTCTACATCTACATGTTTCTTGAAGACCTCCAAGCACAACCACTTCGCTAGGAAGCCGGTTCCAATCCTGCACAACTCTTTAAGTAAATAAATTCTCCTAATATACAACCAAAACCTCCCCTGGTGCCACTTGAGATCATTTCCCCTTGTCATATCACTTGGTGCCTGGGAGAAGAGCTTGATCCCCACCTTGCTATAGTCTCATTTAAGATGATTGTAGAAGGCGATAAGGTCTCCCCTGAGCCTCTTTTTCTCTAGACTAAACAACCCCAGTTCCCTCGTAAGGATCCCCAGCTCCTTATAAGACCTGTATTAAAGGAAAGAATTTGTGCTGTGGAACTGCAGCAGCTCACATCTCCAAGTATATAATAGAAAACAATATAATTATTTAAAAAAAATATTATTAAGAAAGTTCCTAAAAACTCTTTAAATGTAACCATTCAACCCAAAAAGAAAAATAAAACTGGTAATAAAACAATACATCTATTCTAGTAATAGTTGTTAAGAAAATGAAATATTTCTAACATATTCTTACGTTACAAATTTAAATCCAGTATCAGCCAGAGAATAACACCTATTAAAAATCCCAACATGTAATATGAACTTTAAATTTTAACTCTAAGAGTAATGTGTGAGTTCAGAGATGCTGTAAACAACAAACCTATTGGGGAAAATTATAGTCAGATTATATTGCCTTCTGTAGTGTTTTAGTTGGAAATAGTTTTACAGTTCTAGTGTCATCCTCTGGAAGGCATTGAAACCATTAGTATGATTAGTATTTTCAGAGTTGTTGAATGCTTCCCTATTTCCTGCTACCTGCTCTTCAATCTTGCCTGTTTTTTTCTAGTTCAAGATTTTCTCACTTAGTTGAAGCCAAGTATCTAAAACAACAGCAGTTTATATATCTTGCTGCAGAAAGCAAGTCTTCATTTTTGTCTAATATACCAAACTCTGCTGCTCAATGTGGACATATTCTGTGTATGTAATGGTAAACAGTATCTAAAATATGAAAATACCCTTATATATGATAGACAAAAACTTGCCATCTTAAATAGCTTTTCATAAGAAAACCCTCATCTAGCAAAGCAACCAGGCATTCATCTTGCCAATCACAATGTCACTTTTGAACAAATCAGACTTAACATTTTCATTATCACACTCCCACTATGCTTCCCTCAAGGCTAAGAAGTTATTAAATTGTATCAACATTTTCATCCATGCTCTGACTACAATAATTCAGCTGTGCAGTGTCACAACTTTCATCAAATAGGAGGAAATTTTTTATTCAGATGTTTAAAATGGAAACTGTGATGGTACTTTACTGAACATATGTTATGCATATGTCTCCATTTTACGAAAGTATAAACCTAGCACCTATGTTTTTCAGTGGTTTTGTCATATCAATAGCTACATCAGCTAACGCATCTCTAGTGTGCTATCCCATCAAATACCTCTTTCAGGAGAGAGGTTTGACCTCCTAGTAATAAAAAAAAATCCCAAACCTCTCTTGATTGAGAAAGGCAAAAGTATAAAGATAGCATTAAACTGAGAAGAATGCATCTTTGAATTTAAGGATATTTATCCTGTAGTGCACTATTTTCCATGGAAAGATTCCCTCTTAAATAAAACTTATCTGGCTTTATGGAGGATGTTCTTGTCTCTCACATAGACCATGCAAGTTCTGTTACTCATTCCAGTGCAGTCCGTTCAGATAGACAAGATTATTTTGCATATAACCTTTAAGATGCATGAAGCCTCGCTATACTTGCAGTAATGCAGCTAGTGAAAAATTCTTCCTCTGGTCTATAGTTCTTCATCTATACCTCCTCTTCAATTCACATCAAACATGTCTTTTGTCTGTTTGCACAGCAAAAGAGTAAACAATATGAAAGCAATGCAGACTCTGGAAAATTATACAGCAGCATAATGTCCATAACACCAACAGTAACATCTAAATGAGATGATAAAAAATGAGCTCAGTAAGTCAAGTGTCATAGCCATACTTAGTATCTTTGATGGCAAAATTTTCACTCTGATAGACATTTCTCTTTATCAGCATGCTCTGAATTGTAAGCAAGCAAATTAATTATTTAAACTTGACTGCAAAAAGATCATGAATTTTTCTTTCATCTTTGCAGCTTTCAGACATGAGGTAGGAACACCATCAGATTTACACAACCTCATTACTTCACATTGTATTCCTAGGAACAAATCCGTCTTTATAAAAAGGATTACATTTACATATAAAATCAATTAATTCAGCTAGTGAGATCTATTACATCTTCTCTCTTTAAGGAAATGCGTATTATTGGATTAATTTTGTTATTTGGTAGTGTCTGCAGAAGATCAGAAGCTTAAGCTTCTAAAATGCTATCCTTATTTTCAGGACAGCTTCTATTTTCTCTAAGCAAATCTGAAGGATTTGTATAAAAGGTTTTACTTAAATATCTGCTTTACAGACAGCAACATTAAAGAGTTTAAAAACATTATCAAGCAACAAAAATTGACTGTAGCCTTCTGCTTAAAAGCAAGGATTGTACAGTAACAGTTTCAAATGCAGGCAAGACTTTCTTTCAAATACTGCAGACTTGATGATCCTCTCCCATTTTATGGAAGATCTAAAACACAACTGAAGCCAAAAAAAGGAAGCAGCATTCCTTATCCACAACAATTTCTGACTGCAGATATTCCATGGCATGGAGGCTTCAGAGTATGAGGAAATTCACACTAAAGGATCAGAACGAAAGAAGATTCCTGGCATTCTCTTATTCCTTTGCTTAAGTGAAAGTCACCAGGATATCTGCTGGGAATATAATTACTATTCCTGTACCAGGTGAAGTTCCCATTATATGAAAGTTCTAGAGTTCACTTAAATCAAACATAAAAGGGACTTAGCCATATGCATAGCCTTTGGAGTAAACGAAAGATCAAGAAAAGGAATTATAAATTCTGCTATAGCAGCTAAAATTTAAATGACATAAAGATTTTACAGTTAAATTTCCTTTTAGGATGGATTCATCTTAACTCTAAAGATTCTCTGCATGCTATATATTGGATGATACTGGATCATACACATTGGTAGTGTTTTTTTACACACAACATTTAAAGTGAAGTTATTCCTAGTCTACCAGAAAAAAACAAAACAAAACAAAACAAAACAAAACAAACAAACAAACAACAACAACAACAAAAAAAAAAACACAATGAAAAACAACAACAACAACAACAAATGAAAATTTTGAAAATACTTTACCAAATCTAAACTCTTATATTGTTTGGGATAAGTAACAAATATATTTTTACTAAATTCAGTTATATTAAAATGCTATTTCAACGTTGTAACGTGGAAATGATTATTCCTCATAATGATGGTTCCTCATCTGAATGACCTAAAGAATAATGTAAAAGTCAATCCAAAGAATAAAGTGAAAAGAATGGATGTTATGGTTACCCATAACCAGATACCCCATCTCTGCCAGCTAACTGAAGATGAAACTTTGAGAAAAAGGATGAGTAATACAGTCTTCCCTCTTCCTAGCTTTTAGCAGTCAGCAGTATAAAGGCTATTATAGCAATCTAAGACTTATTTTACAATTTCTTTGCTATTGTGTGTTTTGTTCAGCACAATATTCATGTGTAGGAAAGCTGATTTTTGTTTAGAATTAGGAACATCTAGTTTGTTTTTATGTTGTCAAAATTTGGTCCTGTTTGAGTCAATTATTTTAAGTATGTAAAATGAAGTCTAAATGTAGATAGATGACATTTAGAAGAGAAAGCAGGATGAAACATGGAAAAATATATTTATTTATGATAGAAAAGGTATTGAAAAAAACAACATCCTGCATTCCTACTTTTCTGCATCTATAAATTCTTAAGCAGTATCCAAGATTTCTGTCAGCATGTATGCATCAAAGTTCCTTCCTTTAGTTCGGACTTTATAATTTTTATATTTCATCCATACCATGCTTTCTAACTATATATAATTAGCCCTTGTAAGGCATAACCTCAGGTGTGACAGACATAATCATTAACATTTCCATCTGTTCCCTATAACATTTCTTATGAGCAATTACTTTTTTAGGGCTTGTAGCCAAACCAGTAGAAATAATGTGAAGTAAAGCAGACAGAGATTGTAAAAGTTAATTTGATAATGTGCAGTGGTTTATTCTAAAATTTGAACCCATATGTATTTTGGAAGCACACTTCTCTATTTTTCTTCAGATTTATCTAAGAGTTTGTCCCTGGGAAGTTCTTATTTTTGTTAGAAGAAGACGGTAAAAATAACAGAACAGAAAGTGATGCTTATTTGCAATGTTTATGTTATACAAAGTATGTTCTTCATAAGCAGCTAAAGCACAAGACTTGACAGCTGACTATCATTACAACAATAGACTGTCAATGTGTTTGCAAGGGTTGGTTCTGCAGTATTTTTGAGGGACAGCACCCTCAATCTCTAATGGGCACTTATATATGTTATATACTTATATATATATGTTATATATATATATGTATATATATGTGTATATATATATATATATATATATACACATATATATACACACATATATACATATATATATATAACATATACATATATATATATATATGTTATATACTTATATATATATATATATATGTTATATACTTATATATATATATATATATATATATGTTATATACTTATATATGTTATACTTATATATACTTATATCTTCCGGTTTAGTTTCACAGACTGAATTTTATTATAGGCATCTTTTGTCACTACAGAGAATCACTGACAATCTAAATCACTGATCCTACAGTAAGTAACCGATTTACACTTCAATTCAACTGTTCAAGTTTCCCACATTCAGTTTTTCTTTCAGGCTGAAGAAAGCAAGCCACTTTGGAAGACAGCCATAGTAGTTGATCTGTAGAGATGCACATTTGTAGTTCCAATTTTTGCAGCCAAACTTGTTATAAGAAAAGTTAAAAATTATTAAACCAAATGCAATAGACTAAACATCAGTCTGGCATTGTGTTGGTGTAATTTATCAGATTATTCATAACAGTCAGCTACTGTACTTCAGTTTCAATATCATATTATTCCAAGAAAAAATGTGGATTTGTGATAAATGAAAAATAAAACGGTTCTGTGATATTCATTGTTTTCAAAATATTCATAAATTTACAAGCAGACTCCACAAACACTGACAAATTATAATTCTTAGATTAGAAACTGCAAGCTGTTTTATTGGTAAAGACATAAGCACATGCCTAAAGGTAATTTAAGTCTGGTATCATACCTCCTGCTTCCAGGTAGGGTAGGCTGACCTAGCTATCTACTTTTAGAAAAGACTTAAAGTCAAAGATTTTGGAAGAGTCGCTTAATTTGGTGTATTGTTAATAACAGATCAGTTTTGTGTAACCTGAAACACTGTACAGCAAACAAGTGCACCTGGCTGATACCGTAATCTCTTAGAGGAATAAAGGATGCAAATTTTATTTTACACTGGAAAAGGAATTAGACACCTACCTTATCCCTCCTCCCCCTATGCATTCCACCCTTATAAAGAAGAAGAATGCACCAATGTATGAGGCTGCAATAAGAAGGCACAGGATCACGACTTTTATAGTTCCATTTATTCATTTGTTTGCATCTTACCTCAGTTTTTCATAAATAGTTGTTGTTATTAAGGTACCTTTCCTTCACACACTGTGCCTCAACAGCTATTAGAAATATTTTAATTAGAATTTCAAAATATTTTGGCCAGTTTTCTTTAAAGTCAAAACTGAGAGGCTCCATTTATGCAAAATAAAATGAAACCAAAACACTCTAGCTAGAAACTTTGCCATGGCAAATATTCCAAATGGCATAATTTTATCTCTAGCTCTCTCGTTGCTTGTGATGAAAAACTTTATGACATGATTTGAAATTGTCTGATATTAATCTTGAAAGACAAGCATCCAACCCATTAATAGTAAGCACAAAGAACTAAAGAAGTAAAATTTTAACTACTGACAAGAAGATGTAGAAAGCTTAAGACAGTCATTGAAGACCTCTCATTCCCTAACGTCTAAAGGTCCAAATCAACTTTGCTGCTAAATGGGTTCCTGATTCCTCCCAGGACTCTCTAATTATATAGTATTCACAGTCAAAAAAAGAACACCACACAGAAAAAAAATATTATATATATATATATATATTCACAATAATGGCAGCAAACTACAATGCAGAGGAAAAGAAAGAAAGAAAGTGTCATATTATTTCATGGACTACACACTAATCCTTTTTGTAATTGCATTAATGTTAAGCATCTTATTTACAAGACTAAGCAAAGCTGACAGAATCTGCAGTCCATTGCCTCAGAGTATTATAATATCCAAACCCATAACATGAAGTCTTGGAATCGTATTTTTTGTATCATCTGTAATATAAATAACTGTTACTATAATACAAAATAATGTAAATTATACTTGAACCACCTTGTATACATACATATTAGTCATAGCAGTGTTACTAATAAGTGTAAATTGTTAACTTGTTCATAAGCAATTTAGGTATTTTTGAAATTCTACCAAATAAATGTAAAGACATTCACGTGTTCTAAATTCTTTAACAAAATTGCATTGACAGACTTTTTGCTCCCTGCTTATCAGTCAGACAACAAACAAGATCAACATTTGTAAAATATTTATGAGGTAGGAAGAAAAAGGAACTATGCTTACAGACATTGCATTGTTTCTTAAAAAAAAAAAAAAAGTTAATGTTCCCTGATTTCAAAAGCAGAAATTTGACAAGGATGACAAGGGAGAAAGCAAGTAGGCAGGAAATCTTGATTCACAGCTCTGTCAATTCATCTACAACCTTGTCATGTGGCTGAGTAAGTGACAGTTCAGGAAATTTTAAATAAACACCCCCATTGACTGCTGAAAACTATTTTTCTCCTCTACAGCAAAATCATTAAAACTCCTGTGAAGAAGTTGTCAGATATTTCCACCTACTAACAGAAGAGCAAAAGTGAAACTCTATAAAGTCTTGAAGTCTTTTTTTTTTTTTTTTTTTTTTCCTCAGCACTTATACAGTTTTCAGTGCTAGGAGATGGCACTGTAACAGATTAATCAGTATCCTCCATGGTGTGTTGTCACTACTCTGCCTTCTACATGCACTCTGCTGATCAAGACAAGAAGCAGAGAATGTAGATGTTCATGTCGCAGAAGTACAGCTTCCTACTCCTGGTGACTACTACTAATTTTTTGCAGATTGGTATTTATATGAAAATAATGAATCACAGAATAAAAACAAAAACACTTTGCCAACACTCACCAAAAAACATACCAGAGATTGTAACCAACTATGCAATGTAACAGTGTAACAATGTAACATAAGCAGAAATAATTTAACAAAAAACAGTAGCCATCAGTCAGTCATAAGGACCACCCCCCCGTTCAAGAAATAAAAATCCTAAACTAATCCCAAACGCTTCCCCCTTCCTCCACCCCTTCCTCTTTAAAACGCTATTGAAACCAAAACTCTTTCATTACAGTCTAGGATTATTGAAGCATCTTATATGAAAACTGCTTTCAGTTTAATCTAAGACACCAAATATGGGGAATATTAAGATAAATATTAAGACAAAAAATACAGCCTATTCATTCTGTTGATAAAATACCCATGAACCTAACATTTTAGTGATCAAAAGGAAAAAAAAAAAAAAAAGGGAGTTGTTTATTTTGGTTCAGGTGTAAGAGGACTAGAGAAAGGTTGCAGAATTTGGCAAATGGGAAACAGTGTTATCTCACATATTCCAGTCAGTATTATCAGCATTAGAGTGAATATAGTACCCTAAGTTATCAATAACAAGTTATACTTTCTTGGGTAGATGCACATATATGCACTAGACACTTCAGGCAAATCTGCACCACAGCTAGGAAGATCACTGGAGCTGCAGAAACTACCTGAAGGATTTCTTCATCTTGCTATTTTCACTATGGGTCAATTGTATTCATGTGGAGAGGGGCCAGCACAAGGTTCACAAAATCAAATCCTGTTGTGAACTCAGGAAGTTTACATTTCTTATTCAGATCTCATTCATCCTTGCTGTTTAGTACATTAAAAAAATATTTTTTTTTAATTTAATTTCTTTAAAAATATGTTCTATTTGTAATTCTGGCTTTAAATTAAATAATAATAATCTAGTTTAATGCACATCTGTAATACTTATGGATTCTCCACTTTGCTTTGTTCCCCTGCATCTTTCCTGAATTTCCCTGTGTATTCTCTAGACAAATCTCACCACTGTTTTCAGAACTGATTTGGACATGCTCCTTAATAAAACCAAAGGTAGATGATGTTTATTGTGCCAGATGCAGCTGTATCAGTGTAAAATAAGCACTCTTAAGTTTAACAGGATTCCTACTGATAGTGCTGAACCCAGAAACTACTCTGTCATCACATCTGAGCATCAGCTGGCCAGTGTGCAAAATGTTATGATGATGAAACAGAATATAATACAAAACAATATTATTTTTCCTTATGACATGGAAACTGATTTTACTCAAATAAATGTATCAGGCACCTTTACACAGCATCATTATTAGGTTATATTTTATAATTGTCTCTGTCTTCTAATCCTTCATTTCTCCCCACTTAGCAGTGGGCTATTATTTCCATCAGTATTTCTCACTTTTGAAAAGCTAGATCTATTTGAAAGAGAACTGCAGAGAGACATTAAACAGACACAGTTGACAGCTTATGCTTCTATTCCATGTCAGCACTACAGGGCTGCATCCATACAAGCAACAACACTGATCTTCTATCTATTTCAAATTGTGCTGATACAAGACTGTTTTTTGACTGTGTCCCTTTTAGTCTCACTTAACATCTCTTCTTCCTCCCATGCAAAACTTCTTTCTGATTTCCATCTCAGAATAGAGAATTCTTTCATTCCACATCTAACTTAATAGTAAAATGTTCAGCATCTGAGAATGTGATGCTGCTGTCATCCAATGCTAGTGTTTTCACTGACAAATGAATATGTATCATCACACTTTGTTATTTTTATTTTTTATGTTTTTGAATGATAAAGGGTAAAGCCAGATTCTTTGCATTCTTGGTAGTCTTCTACGAGATATAAGCAAATATAAAGGCTGTATATATAAATATATATATGTGTATATATATGTATATATAAATATATATATATGCATATATATGTATATATAAAGTATATACATAAATATATATATGGAAGTACACATAAATGAGACATTAATTAGATAGTTCTGATATTCTTACAATTAATTCCATCTTTCTAAATTAGTCCCTCTGCATTCCTTTGGACCTAATCATAGCAAAATATCATGGCAAAATTCAGGCTTCAAAATACAGAACACTGGCTTAATACATATAAAAATAAACCACTGAAAAGCACTAAAAAATAGGAAAGCTATATTTTCTATTACTTTGAAACAATGTCTAAAGAAAATGTAAATGTTCTTAATACACATAGTGCAATACACAATGCAGATTTATTTTTAGGTATATATATCCTAAAGTTAGAGGTTCCAGCTACAATAACATAGAAAACAAAAATAATGACTTGATTGAAGATACTTTATTCTAAAAGCTAACTAACAACCCTCTCTGCTTGATTATAATAAAGAAAAAAATATATGAAGGTCCATTCTATTAAATATCACCTCTGCTGTTGTTCCAGTATCATCAATATTAAGAGGTTTTACGATCTACTTGGAATTAAAATGGAATATCAAATATAATTTGGACAAATTAAAATGAAAGATCAAGTGCTTCCAGGGAGAAAACTCAAGTTCTTCTGTCAGCCACACATCTAGTATTCTTGTCTATCTCTTAACTCTGACCTTTCTCGTTATTTGATCCTATTTACAAACATTTGCTTCAAATTGTTGTGTAGCTTAAGATGCAGTCACAGGATCCTCCATCTTGGATACAATCTCTGTAGTTTCTTCGCTCATCAACCAGAATTACCTTATCAGACTGCAATGCAGTTCTGTTCTTTACCAAAAGAAATACTAGTAGAACCCATTAACCAAACATGCTTTTTGCTTTTAGAACACATTGTTTATCTTAATAAAAGCATTTGCAAGAAAAATAAGCACATAAGTAAATGAACTGTACATTAAGCTTAAAGAGTTTTGAACAATCTATGAAATGGGAATCTTGAGTTCTGTAATTCTGTAGAATCTATCTATAGATTCTTGGAATCTATAGGTTCTCTACTGACACATCATAACTTCTGTAATCTGTATAGTTTATTTCCTCAACTGTCCAATCACGCCATTTTCCCATCCTAAATTCTCCTTGTACAAACTTCATTTATTTCTATTTCCTAATTTAGTCAAAATGCCTTTCCTAGACTCTGAATGAAGTACACAAAGAGCTACTATTTCATCTTTAAATGAAACAGCTATTTGCCCAGTTTTCTGTCCTGCAATCATTTCTCTGTGGCTTCCTATGACCCACTGTAGCAAATTTTATTAATACAAGAAAAAAATGCATATTGAATGTCTCACTTTTACATCCCTTTGTGTTTCTGTTTACTTTTATGTAAAGTAAGGTTACATACAATCTTCTTGTATATAAGACAAAATGTAAAAGGAAAATAATTTCCTTTTAGATGTTGAGGATAAAAGCATCAAATAATTGCAAAGATTTTGGGCCATATATACTAATAAAATAGATTCTGATTCTGCTTGGCTGCACTGTCTTTGGCAACTTATGAAAAAAACATTTCCAAGTTCCCGGTTATGAATGCATTCAAAGTATTTGAGCAAGTCTGATAAACAGTGCAAGAATGACTCTTCTCTTTGCTTCTGTGGAATGATGTTGGTAGAAAGTTACGTTGTCTGACAATTCCTTTTTAATCATCACGCTAAAAAAGATGTCTGTAAATTACCTTTCGGATCTGGTGTGGATGGCAGAGACACTGGTTTCTTTTCTCAATTTAACTCATCATCTTGGATATCACACGATACATAGAAATATACAAACACATTAGCTCTTTGTTGGCCTGTATGTCTGGCAAAAGAAGCCACAATAAAATTGCCAGTAAACCAGTGAAACAAAAACCTTATTTTGCTTTCACAGAAGTTACGGTGACACCAGTATTAGCATTAAAAGTGGAAGGTTGGATTAAAGGGCCAAACTGACTTAGAAAGTCAGGTCCTCTTCACCTTCAATGAACTGCAGTTCCTTGGCATTTTGATTATTTCAAAAACTGTACTTTTTGTTATGATAACATAAAAAAGTTCTGATAAAAGATTGGTAGTGAAAAATATTTTTAGCAAACTTTTACTCTCACAACTCAGAGAAGCTTTTCTATGAACACACATCTTGTGCATGTGCTGTGCCAAGCAGCACTCACTTATTTCTAACAAGTGGTATTATTAACAGATGTTACTTGAAATAATTTTCACATTTCATTTTAGAGTCAATTTCTTTAAAACAACAACTAAAACAGGATAAATAAAGATCTCAAATCATTTTCCATATTTATGTGTTTTGTTTTGTTCTCCCAATATTTCTGTGGGTCAGCTGAGAAATGTCATTGTGAAATGTCATCGTTCATAAAACAAGTTTCTAGTACCATTCATATGTTTCACAGTTCTAAGCAATTTTTTGCTCCCTAGTTTAATAAAATCTATTGCAGACCTGAAACATTCAGAAGAGATCACAATCAAAACAACCGGTCTCACAAATACTTAACTCAGTGAAACTTTCTTCATTCTTCAAGGAGAGAAAAGCAAAGGAATTAAAACAGAACAATGAAAAAAGCTATTATAAAGCATTTACAGCAATATTTATAAAATACCACACAGAAGGTTTCATCTGTAGAGCTCTAAAAACATTAAAAATGTTAATACAATATTTACCAATGCAACTCTCAGGTGAAGCATATGTATAACGAAAATCACAAGAAAAGACAACAGTCTTTAATGCTAAATATTAGAGCTACACAAGTAACAGTAAAAAATATTTTTGGAGAAAGTGTAGTAAATAAGAAATGGTAAGGGCATTGGAAATCACTGTGTGAACATGGCCATGCAGGCTAACTGTACTTCAGGACAGAGTAATTTCCCTGACACTGTACTTCACCTACTGCTTTTGAAGTAGTACATAAAAGAATCACCTTTTTATGGCCAGTACTTAAAAGAATCACCTAAGCTAAAAATGTAAAATTCACAACACAAAGAAACGTAAAATCTTAGCAGAACTGCAGTGAACATAGTAGTACTGATAGCTCTTTTCTGATCTACAGCTAGCCAAATCTATTGCTTTAGTACCAAGAAAAAAACATGGTATCTATAAAAAGTGTATTATATATTAAACTTGACAAGTTAAAGAGAGAAAACATATAAAAACTCCCTTTAAAATCCCCCTTCTTTCTGGAAATTGCTGTCTGAAGATTTCTTCATTCATGAAATGTATTATTATGAAGCATATTGATAGACAAAAATAGTAAACTATTGAGTTAAAAGCACAACGTTAGCAGGATAGTTTTGATAAACCTTTACAGATCCTTTACATAAACTACATGGAAAAAAATGATGATGAAAACAAAGAAGCAATAGCAGTGAGTGTAATACAATTGATCTCATTAAAAAAAAAAAAAAATATATTTAAAAATAATATAATTAAGCATTTATGTGAAAAATAGCCTTTATTTTCAACAAATTATGGATTTATTATAGTATATATCAGATGGATTGTATAAGATGAAAACATTATTCCCTGTGCATAAGATTAAATTAAAATTAAATTAGACTAAATTAAAATGATAATTTCTTTTAAGATTCATGAATCTTATTAAATGAATATTTGGGTGATTGTTAACTTAGTACAATTTTATTTCTAATACAGAAATAAGGGGAATCTGAAATCTTGGTTAGACATTCTATAAGTATTGATAACATGTTCATAAAATTTTAAAAGCAACAAAATAAGAGATTACATAGATGGAAATCAAACTCAATTAAATTTCTGTTTTGCTTTATAATCTAAGAGCACAAATATAGCCAGTCAGTGAAAGAAAAACTTATTTTTCCTGAACAGGTAATATAAAATCTCTCACAAATTTCAACTTTTTCAAAATGAATGCAACAATACAATATATTTGCAATTAGATATCATCCATGATTATTAAATATCTTCAAACTGTCAGTTAGGTAGGACTATGAAAATAAGTATAGACCTGGATGAAGAAACATTGTAGGAATAGACAGGATTAACCTCACACATTTATACAGTCACAGAAAACCCTGAGTTTGGAAGGATCCACAAGGGTCATCAAGTCCAACTCCTGGCTCTACACAGGACCACCCAAAAATCAAACCATATGTCTGAGAGCATTCCTTCCTAATATCTAACTTGGACTTCCCTTGATTCAGCTTCATTACTTTCCTTCAGGTTCTATCTCTGGTCACCAGATTGAAGAGACCAGCTCACCCTCATGAGGATGCTGTAGGCCACCATGAGGTTTCCCCTCAGTCTTCTCCAGTCTGAATAGACCAAGTGACCTCAGCCTCTCCTCAGATGTTTACCTTTCCAGACCCTTTGCAGTCTTTGCTGCCCTCCTCTGGACACACTCTAATAGTTCTATATCATTCTTATATTGTGGAGCCCAAAACTGAACACAGTGCTTGAGGCGAGGCCACACCAGCAGAGAATAGAGTGGGACAATCACCTCCCTTGGTCAGTCAGCAATGCTGTAGTTGATGCATTTCAGAATAAAGGTTGGCCCTTTTGGATGCCAGAACACATGTTGACTCATATTAATCTTGCCATTGACCAAAACCTACAAATTTATTTCTTCGGGACTGCTTTCCAGCCTTTCATCCTCTGTTCTGTACATATAGCCAGGGTTGCCTCGTTGCACATGCAGAATCTGGTACTTGCTCTTGTTAAATTTAATGCAGCTGTTGATTGCCCAACTCTAATTTGTCAAGATCTGTCTGCAAGGCCTCTCCATCCTCAAGGGAATCAACAGCTCCTCCTAATTTAGTATCATCTGCAAACTTACTTAGCATACCTTAGAGTCCTACATTCAGATCATCTATAAAATCATTGAAGAGAACTGGCCCCAGAATGGAGCCCTGAAGAACACTGTTAATGACTGGCCACTGGCCTGATGCAACCTCGTTTATTATAACCCTTTGAACCTGACCCTCAAGCCAATTATTCACCCATCATATTAAATATTTCTCTAGCTGTATACCAGATGTTTTGTCAAGAAGAATACTGTGACAGACAGTATCGAAACCTTTGCTGAAATCTAAAAGATTACATCAACTGGGAGCCCTTTGTCAACTAGATGGGTAACCTTGGCATAAAAGGAAATTAAATTAGTTAAAAAGGACTATCCCCTTCTGAACTCATATTGGCTATGACAGTGTGACATTCTCAGCAACTTCTCTGAAATTCTGTGGGTAAATCACTAAAATCCTACAACCTTTTACAGCATAAAGTCCGCTGTGCTACACAGCTGGTGTAGTTCCAACTCCACCTTCTTTCTGCTGCTGGCTCACAGAGGCTAGCTAAGCATAGGAATAGGCAGAGCCATCAATGTGTAGGCGCAAATTTATTTCTAACCTATCATATTTCTAAACTACCATTTTAACAGGAGCCAGGAACAGATGAATTCACTATTAAAAAAAAAAAAAAAAAAGACCACAATGGGAATATGAATGTTGAACAACTGCCAAATCCATCATCCTTCTAAAATCTATACCAATTGCTAAGCTACATAGCAACATCTAATGCAAGTAAAACCCGCAAATGTTTACTCCATCTAGAGGATGTAGAGGATGAAAGGAAAGGAAAGGAAAGGAAAGGAAAGGAAAGGAAAGGAAAGGAAAGGAAAGGAAAGGAAAGGAAAGGAAAGGAAAGGAAAGGAAAGGAAAGGAAAGGAAAGGAAAGGAAAGGAAAGGAAAGGAAAGGAAAGGAAAGGAAAGGAAAGGAAAGGAAAGGAAAGGAAAGGAAAGGAAAGGAAAGGAAAGGAAAGGAAAGGAAAGGAAAGGAAAGGAAAGGAAAGGAAAGGAAAGGAAAGGAAAGGAAAGGAACACACATTCACCTGCCATACTATTGCTAAAAATACATATATGTTGGAATCTTGGGTGCTTTTTTTTTTTTTTTTTTTTTTTTTTTTTTTTTAATTAATGTTAAATTATGATCTCCTTGCAGAATCCAGGGACAGCAGGAGTTCAGGTCACTGAATGCAGCAAAGCCTTTTTCCAGCTTTTAAGTTCCTCACTGAATATGTCTGCTGTAGGGAAACTCCATGTGCAAGAGTTTCCAACTGTTCTTCTGTTCTCCTGAATTACTAGTTTGATTTTCTTCTTCTTCTGACAGATAGTATGGTGATCATGAAGCTGTAAGTATTCTACACCAGGTTTCCTCAGACAAGTCTTGGTTACTGGACTGATTTATCACAGTAAGTCCAAGTGCTGCCAAAAAGCTAGCAGCAGGAATGAAAGCAATCACAAGAGAGGGCAGGCACTGCTTACAAAACAGGATGCAGGTTTCTTAAGGGCTACAAAAGGAGGTTTGAATTACCTTCAAGTTTTCATTATTTTCATGTAATATAACTTAGTAGCAAAAACTGAGCCATGGCAATAATGTGCACATGACATTTAGAAAAGCCTTATTAGGATTAGGAAGTGACTGCAGTGAAGAAAAAGATACCTAGATAAGATATTTTTTTTTCTTAGATTTGTAAGTTCAGTACAAAGATTTTGGAGATTCTAGTTTCTTCAGCAATATCAGAACTATCAAATCCTGCAGAAAATAGAAAAATATTCATATTCATCAAGTCATTATCATGTGTAAGGAAAGTGATTTGCTAATCTGATAATGATGAAGAGATTCCTTGAAATATAGATATTTCAATATTTCACAGTTATTCATGTGGAGATATTCATAACAAACCTCAGGTTGTTAGTCAAAATTCTCAGAGGCTGCCTTTGTTGGAATTCACTCTCACTGAGTATACAGAAGCAGAAAAAAACACCATAATACACTTTTGCTTGGGAACTGATGAGAACAACCACAACCAATAACTGCTTTCAGTACTTCAGTGCTTGAGAGAAACTGTTTATATCTTTTCACTTAAACCAACCATAACAGTTCATATCACTTTGAAGGTTTGGGGAACATCCCGTTCATTTTTCTTTCAACTTCTCCAAGGAAAGATCCTTGTCCCTTTGATGTTTAAACATCATCCTTTTTTCTTCTCTCCTTTAAGATCTCTTGAACCAAATGTTCAATTCCAAACTTCAGTTCTGAACCTTTGGTTCAGAAGGTATTGAAAATAAAATTACTTATTATTATTATTATTATTTTTTTTTTTTCAAAAAGACAAGGTAAATGATTTACTTATTTTTTATAAATTTTCTGTTCTAAAATTCTATCAGTCTGTACAAATATCCACATATGCAGAACTAATTGAACTTAGGAAGACCATTTTATACAGGCCAAGACAAAAAAAAAAGCACATTATTTTTCATGCTTCAGACTCATCTCTCACAACTTGTCCCACATCAAGAATGTGGGAGCATAATGAGATGAACATTATACTTTGTGATTCAAAACCTCAAACTGTAAATATATATGTTTAAAACAGGGATGTTATTGGTGCATAAGAAATATACAGAAAATAATGGTGTAACAAATGATATAAGGGAGACATTGTGGCTTTCTTTTTAAGAAGGAAACCACAAAATAAGAAGCTTAGTTATTTGATAAAGTGAGGGTAGTCTGAAGTCTCATTTTTCTCACCTCCAAAAGAATTTCACATCAAATAACATCAAGTACTTTGAATACCTCAGATGAAAAGCACAGAAGTGAAGAATATCACTGAAAACACCTATTTTTGATTTGGGGTTTACAAACAGATTGCTCTATTTTTTTTTCTTATTGTATTAATCTTTTTAAAACACATAGTTGCATTGCTGTCTGTGATTTGATTATATGTAGGAGTAGTGCCTAGAATAGCCTGGAAGCCTGATTTTATTGTAATTATTATGCACTCAAATCTTTATTGCAGGTATAAATGAGTGAATATAACTTTCCCTGGACGTATCCATTTAATGGGTTTATTAATTTTATAGCTAATAACCATAATGTCCTTCAACAGACAAGATGTTCTGTGGGCTTTTGTTATCTGTAGCATAAAAAGATAAGTGGACAGCAGAATCCATTTCAGGCATTCATGTATTGTAAATAAGTTGTGTGAACAAGCTTGTAACAAAGCTTGATATCTGAAGGATTTGTATTTTTGATCTCCTACCTTCATATTGGATAGACCAAACGACTGTACACAACTTGTTACCTTAGGAAATCAGACTTCAACATGTTAAGTATTCAGCCCAATTCTGTTTGTTCCTGATGGTGGCTTGCTTTTCATTTGGAAAAGCATTATTCTCTGTACTTCAGACAATAAATAAATAAATAAATAAATGACGTAACTGTCATTCACCTAGCTTTAGGTAGCTCTAAGTCTCTATGTATCATACAGGAGAGTTATAGGACTAGAACTAGGCTCAGTGATGTTTCAGACTGGTTTCACCTCCATCCTCTTGCAGTAAAGAGCAATAGTACAACATACAACCACAGAAC
Source organism: Netta rufina (assembly GCF_964035555.1). Classification (NCBI taxonomy): domain Eukaryota; kingdom Metazoa; phylum Chordata; class Aves; order Anseriformes; family Anatidae; genus Netta; species Netta rufina. The sequence continues at coordinate 56,244,550 of NC_140124.1, forward strand.
AGAAGGTACACTGAAAGACAAAGCAATGGATTACAGTATTTTTATAAGTAATGAAGTTTAGCAGATGTAGCAGTATTCTTTAAAAAAAAATACTCATCAAGTTAAGTTAAAGCCAACATAAGTTATGTTTTATTAGTTTGGCTCACAGCAGTAGTGTCACCTATTGGTAGTCTGCAAAAATGACCTTGATACAAAGTTCAAAATACCCCATTATATGCACTGAATTAAACCAATTCAGGTATATTACATTTTAAATGATCACACTTAACACAGTACTGAACTAGCTTCTTTTTCAAATGGACACATTACGACAACCTTGAAATATATTCACAGTAATAGTTTTTTATTATGTAATTCTACATAATTTATGCTTATAAGGTGTCCTTCATACAAGTATATTAAAAAAAATGCAGTCAACAGCAAGCGGAAGTAAAGCCAGTAGCATGCAAGCACAGAAATACAAAGTGATGGTCTTAAGATTATATTCCACATAGGAGAATGGTGTTCTCTAAGAAGAAATGGGAAAAGCCAAGACTACATCTGATGAGATATTAGATAACATACGAACAATCACAGAATCACAATGAAGTGGACATATGAACCATATTATGTTAATTGTGAGTTCTAAAAACCTTTCCTTCCAAGACAATCACAGAGTTAAAAAAGTTAATACAGAACATTATAAAAGTGGAAGCAGAAATAGCAGAACGTTTCTTTTCTTTCCTCTACATTTGTGCCTCTCAGTAGACACTAGTGATAATCCAGAAGTTGAGCCGAGGCCCTTTTCTCGTCTAGTAGCTTCCTAAATGGAAGTAAGGATAATCAAAATGAGAGCTAAACCTAGTTATTTCCTCAGAAGAAAAAATATGCTATCAAACTACACCAGTGAATTATTAAAAAACATAGTATTATTCTTTCTCTAAGTGTTCTCAGAAGAAATTATAGCTGACTGCTACAACATTGTGCTTTCCAAGTATGAAATATGACCCCATAAAATGATATGAACTACAAGCAGAGACAGGCAGATGACTTTTTCTTTAACTCAGAGAATACTGAATCAACTGAGCCTCTGAAGAGAAACATTTAAGAGATGTAACTGTTGATTTCACCTATATTTGTGGTGGTTTCAAAGTGATGGCTACCGAAACCACCCCACCTCTCTCTAACTCTCCCTTCCCAAAGGAACAGCAGGAAAAAAAAAAAAAAATTTAAAAGGTATCAAGTCTTGAGATAAGGTCAGGGAGATCACTGAACCATTACTGTCAAGCGCAAAACAGACTCAGTGTATGGAGATTAATATATTGTATTGCCTATCATTAGCAGACAAGAGCAGTGAGAAACTAAAAGCAAACTACAAACTGATTCCTCCCCAACGTCCACCCCCCAGAGCAGCACAGAAGAATCAGAAATGGGAGTTGAGGTCAGTCCTCAACTCCACCCCCACCTCCCCTATGTCCTCCCCCCCCAGAGCAGCACAGAAGAATCAGAAATGGGAGTTGAGGTCAGTCCCTAATGCTTCATCAGCTACTGTTGACCTTCATGGTCATTCTTCCCCTGCTCCACTGTGGGGTCCTTCTCACAGGATGCTGTTCTGCCTGAAGTGATGTTTTCTCGGCTTCTCACAAACTGCATTTCTTCAAAAGCTGCCCCAATATGTGTCTGCAGCACAGGGTCCATCTGCAAATTACTCATATCCATATGACTGAAGTGAGTCCACATTGAAGGCTTATACACACATGGGTCCCATCATACCACTGCCATTATAGATAATGTAGATACTCATATAGGTTGCAGAGATGTGTAAAATGGAAATCCACTGCAGGTGAGGGAAGAATTTGGAACTGATAGGACTCTATACAAAGAAGCTCAAGTCAGAAGTGAAAACAGTGCAGAATTAGGCAAATTAAGTTAAAAACTCCTACAATCACCTTCTCCAGATCCATCCTTGTACTTTCTTATGGGAAATTCTGTGCCTCATTAAATGTACCTATCATCTAGCTTCAGTCAGGTCTGTCTTCATAGTAATAAAGAGCACAGTAGCCTGCACTAGTTAGCAATTCTATGTACCAGTTTAAAGTGCAAGCTTCTATGATCAGACTGTTATAATTTCTGCCAGTTTCTCCTTGAATTAAGGTTATTTTGGAAACAACTTATCTTTTCCACATTTCTTTCTGGCCACAGAAGATGTAATAGTAATCTTTGTGCAATGCCATTTGTAAGATAAATTTATTTTACAAATTTGCATGTTAAATGCCTTACTAGTAAAAACATCTTTCAAAGTAGAGTGTTTATGCTTCCATTTGTGCTTCAGTTTGAATGCTAAAGCAAACCAAGTGAAAAAGCTCATGATTTTACATCTTTTTTTTTTTTTTATCTTAAGTCAAACATGGACTGCTTATTTTAATTGTTGACTGAGCCTCCTTATTGGGAGTTGGGGACATGGGGGAACAACTATTAGGAATTGCAGGTTATTGTTATTTTACACTCACGCTGTCTCCTCCACGGCTTGTAGCCAGGACTATGTACACTCGTGAAGATCATGGTGTCTAATGCACTGAGTACTGTCTCTGCAACCCACCAACTAATGAAGTGTATTTAGTATTTGTATTACTTTGCTTGGGTGATGTCTGTCTTGCAAGTATGCTTTCTGTCTGTAAAAAGGAGAGTGTCACTACCAAAGGGTGCCTTTGTTGCAATTTGAGATTCTGTTAGTTTAACTTCAAGCCATATTCTGATATTTACTGCCAGATTATTTTGAAATAAGAAATTTCTTGAAAGATTTTAAGTTTGAAGCACAAATATTTTACATATGTATACCTATGACCACCAAGATTGTGCTCTGTCTTGCTAACAACCATGTTTCAAAGCCCATCCTGTACACATCCACTAAAACACTGTCCTACCCTCATTTCTCAAAGTCCCAGTCCTCTTCATGTTTCACCTTCCCATAGTTGCAGTCTCCCAGTTTTGTCACTTCTTACCTAAAAAATATGCTGCAGCTGATTATTGGGTGGCTCCAAGCCCATGGAGCTGGTGTGGAGACAGGCAAAACAAAGTTGCCCACGAGAATCTGGGATTAAGAGAAGGAGATGTGTTTGCTATAGGAAGAAAACAACAAAACAGTATGTTTCAAAAAATAAATAAATAAATAAATAAATAAAATTCAGAAGTCATGGCCTTGTGGGCATTTTTCATAAAAGTATTACCTTAAACTCTGTAGTTTTCACCATTGTGTTCGTTTTCATCTTACTGTTATTTGGTGTCAATGTATGAAAGAAAGAGCAAATATAACAAGAAAATAAGAACAGTATTTTCTTCAAAAATGCTACATGGTCTAACAGTCCCTTCTTCCTACAGATCTGTGCTGGGGGTTCTTCTGAAAAATTTTCAGAAACTGTCTATTGTCCCAGTGTGTAGGTCATAATCCTACTGAGATTAATAAATAAATAAATAAATAAAAATAAAAGTATGCTGCTAGCTTGTGGATAAAACTCATAACGTGTTCAAGAGATGTTGTAGTTACCTTATAATTAAGTAAATAGTACTGGGTGCAGGCACTCAGGCAGCACCAGGGGCCTGCTGGATTGCTCTGTGAGGCAAGGCTGGGGCTGCCCCATGTCGGCTTCAGTGGCCCCACCACAGGGCCCTGCTGAGCCCCTCGGCCATGGGTGGGCTCCTCGCAGAGAGCAGAGCTCAGCAAGAGCATAATGGTGCCCAGCAGTGAGGAAAGCAGTGCAAGAAGCATCCCTGCAAGCAGCTATGGCAGGAGGTGCTCCAGGCACCCAGCAGAGCTTGCCCTGCAGCCCCTGGAGAGCCCAGCCTGGAGCAGGTGAGAGGTGTGAGGAGGAAGGGGCGGCACAGAGGAGTTGCTGGGGATGATCACAGCCCCAGTCCCCAGCCCTCTGCAACACTCGGGAATCTGAGGTAGGAGTTCAAGGAGGGAAGGAGAGGGGGAGAGCTGGAGGGAGCCTGGGAAAAAAAGAGGCAAAAGTTTTTAGGTTTTGAGTTTGTTTCTCCCTATACAGACCTATTTTAATTGGCAATAACTTAAATTACTTTTCCACAAGTTGAATCTGTTTGCTTGCAATCCCTGTTTTTATCTGACCGTATGAGGTTTTTATTCAGTTTTCTTGCCCATTACGTTGAGGAAGAGGAGTGAGAGTGACTGATTAGGTGTCTGGCAGCCAGCCAAGGTCAAGCCACTACTAAGGTTTTTCCAAGGATAGAAGCTGTACTGTCAATGACACATAGCCTCCTGGTTCTTACTATATGTTAGAGAAGTCACGTTTGCATTCATTCAAAATTAGAGAGCAACACAAAGTATGAAGCATTCCGAAGTCAACAGATAACAAACAGACAAACAAACAAACAAACAAAAACACACAAAAGTAAATATTTGAGCTGGACTGGGGAGAGGGTGGTGAGGATAAAAGAGCCAAAGTCTGACTATAAAAATGAACTGAAAATAACAAGGAACGAACTCCAGTCTCTGCACAGTGTTGGCTGATCTGCTTCAGTCCTCAGGCTTGTTCCCCTCTAAAAATCAAAGCTGCTTATAAACATCTCTCGTCAATTGAAACCCCATCCACCTTGTATGAAAACATGTCCATAACAAAGTAAGTGGTAAAAACTTCCTTCAGTTCTTGGGTATGATTCGTGAAATCTTAAGTACAGCTATACTGATGTATGGAAGTTATACCTATAAAATGAAAATGTTGTTGGGGTATGTTTCTTCCTTTTAGCAGAAGGTGTCTACCCTTATGTCAGCTATTCGTAAATAATCAATCCAGATATTCTTCATGTACAGTGGTCTGGGTACCAAAAGATACACAGTCTATGCATGTAAAAGATTGTTCACAAACGCAGTGAACAACAATTCAAGCTCTAACCTCTTGAAATCCTCTATGCTGGATAGTCTTGCTATATCCTTAAAGGTTCAGCTATGGTTGTTTTTTGTGGCCCTGCTAGGAATCATACCACACATCCACAAATACACCAAACTGAATTAAACAAAGTCTTGAATAAAAAAAGAGTCAAAGTTTTTTTTGTTTTGTTTTGTGTTTTTTTTTTGTTTGTTTATTTTTAAGAAATATTGGTCAACATATTATGATGATTATTACCAGTGAGGGTCAACATCTTCTCTTAGTACCTCTTAGGCACAATATTCCATTGTGTCTTACTAGTTTACAATCTGATTACAATAAATTACTGAAAGGCTTCAAAAGAAGGTATGCTCAGTTTTTCTCAGCTGGGAGATCAGAGAAAGTGAAGATGAATAAAATTGTAACAACAACATAAAAAAAAAGTTTGATAAATCTACGTAGATGTTTTTCTTATAGCACTAAAGAAAGAACATCTCTGTCCCCAGTAGAAGAAAATTACACTTCATTTTTCTCAATAATTGTTTTCAAGCAATTGCTTTTTCAGAAAGGAATCAAGATTGTTCAACTATTTTCATAAAAACGTTTTATATTTTGATCCCATATGTTTTGAATTTTGATTAAAATTCTATTGAAAAACTTCTCCAAGCAAAATATGCTTTTGACACTGATTTACATATTCCATTGTGGTGGTTTGACCTTGTTTGGGTGTCACATTCCCAATCAAACCACTCTCATCTCCCATCCTCAACAAGACAGAGGGAATAAAATAAGATGAAAATCTTATGTGTCAAGATAAGGACAGTGAGATCGTTCAGCAATGACAGTCACAGACAAAACAGCCTTGAACTTTCAAAAATTAATTTAGTGCAAATTAGAGCAGGATAGTGAGAAACAAAAACAAAACTAAAACCACCATCCACCTTCTTCCCAGGCTCAACCTCACCCTGGACTCCCCTACCTACTACCCTTGGCATGGCACATGGGGAACGGGGGTTACAATCAGTTTGTAATCATCTCTGTTGTTCATAATTATCTCTGTTCTCTTCACAGTCCTCCCCTGCTCCAGGATGGAGTGCCTCCCACAGGACACAGACCTTATGGGAGAGCCATCCACCTCCCACAGACAAACTGCTTCAGCATGGGTCTGTTCCACAGGGTACAGTCCTTTGGGAACAGACTGCTCCAGCATGGTTTCCCATGGCCCACAGTGCCTACCAGAAAACCTGCTCCAGCATGGACTTGTTTCCATGGGCCATAGTTTCTTCCAGGAGCCTGCTCCTATGTGTGCTTTCTATGGGCTGCATCTTTGTTAAAGTAACATCCACATCTTATGATATGTTTTCTTAATTCATTATTTTATATTGTGCTATTTTATATAATTTCACAACATCTCAATATATCTTGTATGCATAACTAGGAAATAATATGATATGGAAAGTGGAAAACATTTCAAACAGCTCTAAATAATTTCAATGAAAACAGTAATTAAAATAAACAAACAAACAGAATATGTCTACAATATGCATGTGATTACTACTGGCCTGTGGTAATATGAAAAAATGGATACCCCTTTTGACAAGTTCAGTAATTACTATAGCAACTCAAATGAAATAGAGAAATTACTTTTTCCTCCAGTTTTGAACAGCTCACTAAGTTTTTCTTCTCCCCTCAAACTACATATCTGTAAAATTTTGTTCTGTATGAAGCAAGTATTTTACTAATGAATTTTGTATTTTGTCACTAGTCAGGAAGAAACTATTTCTTTTCTGTAAATGACATTAGGAAGCCTCATTTAACATAAGCTTTTCATTCTGTATGAAAGACAAGATCATATATTATATTTGCCATGAATTAGTTAGTGTAAGCCAGAAATGAATAATAAATACATTCCTTAATTAGAGAGTTTTCGGAGTCAGGAGTCCAATTTGGAATGGTGGCTTCAAACTTTTCTTACTCTTGAAGAAATTGCTTTGCATAAAACCCTACTACAAAAAGTGCATGAAATTATATTAAACCATTGACAAGGATGTGAAAATGAATAGGTAAATAAAAATAATTCCATACATTTTCACCATAGCTATAACTCTTGTTTTAATACACTGATGAATTATTAGTTTTTGATTATTATTATTTTTTCTCCTGAAGAAGGTAGTGCTTTCTCCAGAAAAGGGAATTGAAAACTACCTGGTTTAATCTTTCTACTACACTGCATGTACTGTCTGCAACATGAGTTTTGAGTGACTAATCACCCTAGAGAGAAAGACAGATTCTTGGCACATTTAAGTTAAAATACGACTCTGAACTAGTCTGTGGATGAGCCTGTCTGGGATGATTAGTAGATAACTTGGGGATTTCCAGTTGGTTCTATGAATAACCATCTTCAATTAACTCTTCAGCCTGAAGACATGAATACATTGTTTACCCCAGAAACTTTCTTGAAAAAATGTCCAAAGTTTACATAAAATCTAAATGTTACCTATAAATTAGCTTTAAATTGAATACTGTTTAAATTCTTAGCTGTGCTCTGCCAAAATTACTGAGCCTCATGTGTCTTGGCCTGTAGCCAGCCTCAGGCCTCAGGTGTCCAAAACAGAAGGCCTACAAGGGCCTTCCTCTTCCAGTTCTCTGAGGAAGATTTCTGTGTTAGGAGGGTGGTGGCTGCTGCTGGTGAAACGATATTCCAGCAGAGACGAATGGAGGAGGTTGGTGGCAGCCCTCTGTACACAGCAGGGAGCAGGAGCCTGGCTGCCCTCTCTGCCCTGCTAAAAGGCACCTTCTGCCCATGTCACTTTGCAGTTCTGTCCCTAGCAGGCCCAGGGGCTCAGGTTAAGCAAGAGTTGCTCCAGACCTGGCTGACAGTTTTAACCATGACCAGATGATGCTGCTGGAGACTCTTAAATGTACCTTAAATCATTCAGAGGCCCAAGAAGGGTCTACCTAAGTCTTCCTGCATAGTGAACTCACCCGTACAACTAAAACGACAAATTTAACATCAATAAAATTTGAAGTTCAGCCTCTTAAACAGAAAAATAGGAACTAAATGGGACTTTCATCCTGTAGCCTCAACAAGCAGTCATCAGTCTGAGTTGATTTCATGCTTGCTTCCAAATACCTCAATGACTTTCCACACCACTGCAAGCTATATGCTGTTCCCCTCACCATCAATATACTCAGCCCTTCAGCCTCCCTCCAGTGACACCAGCCACCCACCTAAGGAAGACCTCCCCTACCTCTGGGATCACCTCCATTCCAGGATGCACAACACAAACATAAAAAGAAATAAGAACAATACTGTGCCTTTTTTTTTTTTTTTTTTTTCCTTCAGATTTTACTAGTAATGAAAGAGGTTTTGTTTTGTTTTGTTTTGTTTTGTTTTTCTGGTGTAGATACTGTTAAAGAATAGGTGCAGTATAGCAGAGATTGTTTCATAACTCAAAATTTAAACATTAAAAAAATAAGTGAGTTAGTGAAAGAGATGACTGTTATTAGACTTTAAATACATTAAAATACATAAATACATTAAATACATTTCAACCCTACTGCTCAATGTGCCACACAGTAGTGATCAAAGATCATTTTGGAACTGTCTACAACTAGAAATAGAAGATGATATTATATAAACCAGTCCAAAATCAGTTTTATACAACAGTATTCTGCTACTATAACTCAGCCACTGAAAATAACTAAATGCTTTGATTTAAATACTCTGATCTAAATCCATTTAAAGGTTAAATCCTATGTAGTTAAAATATCATGAAGCTTTTCTGTCTCCTTACCTCTCATCTTGGTCTAAATACTATCACTGCAAAAAACAAACAAACAAACAAACAAACAAAAACAGATTTTCATAATAGCATTAACAAGATATTTTAAACTATTTAAAGACCTCCCAAGCCTTATTTCTTGGCTTGCAAGAAGACAGAACTGTAATGATTTGAAATATCTTCATTGTAGTACAAGGAACAATTATAAAAATAAAATGGCTATTGTGAGTATGATTTAAGCAACACAGTTACTTGACTTTACAGTTTTTCATCTGAGACTGAATATTTTAAGTAATACCAAGAATTACAAAAACATTATTTTGATTTAATAATAACCAACAGGTTTCAGTCCTATCTTTAAGGTGTTATTCCATCCAAACCATTCTTGAAACAAAAAGCATGTCAAACTAATGAGTATTTACTAAGCAATTTTGCATCTCACAATTTTGCTCTATCATTTCTACCAACAACAAAAAAAAGGCATTTGCTGTTCTCAAAGGAAGAGATAATAATTTATAATAAATTCTTTAGTTCTTACAATACTAGTCAACCAATCACAATTCAGATTAACCATCTTTTAAGCCAAAATCTTAAGAGAAAATCTTACTCTGTAACTTTTTCAAAACTATGTAAATATTAAAAAATAATCCAATATAAAATATAAATATAAAATATTCAATACTATGAGGCTATTTTTGTTTTGCCACACCTTCACGGAAAGCAACGGCAAGTATTGTGTGTAAATTCTAAGACTAATTGTAACTCTGTGATCCAGTTGCAGAAATTATTTGGTCATATAGATAAATGAGCTAGTTTTAAATCAGCAGGTTCAAGTAGCAGTAGCAGCCTAGTTATGACTGCACAGTTTAGTTAAGGATCATTTACCCTACCAACGTAATACTTATGCAGCTGCAGTGTAGGTGTACTATAACTATCCTTATTCTACACTACTTTTGCCCTGCAAGTATTGGAAATAAGAGGGGTAAATGATGGTAGATACTTTTAACATTTTCAAGATATGCTGAAACATTTCTCAAGGAGTCCCCAAGAGACTAACAAGATAGAATTGTTTCCAGCAGGTGAAATTGTGATAAAGATGTAATGAAACTACATCCATATCATTAGTTTTTTCAAGGCTTGTGACTATGCAACCCAAATAAAATCTGAGGGAGACGGAATACAGAAAGCTGTTTCAAACTCCTACTGATGATACTGATGGTATTTTGAGAAAAAGAATGCATCCTCTTACTTTTGACTCATTATATTTAAGCAAGAAGAGTTGTCAAAATACCTTCACTTGCTGCATGCTACTGAAATGCTTGTTAGACACTGGTTCCAAGCGTGTGCCTGTAAAGTCTTCTAATAATAGCAAAACATTCCTGTAACCTATGATGTTAAGCCCACTGTGATACAAATGTCATACTAAATTATGAAACTTTCTGTACTAGTATTGGAACTATCATTGTAGCAGATGTGACAATTTCTGCAACTGCTGTGACCATTTATTTTGTATATTATGATGTTGCTACTGTTGCTAGAAAAAAAAAAAAAAAAAAGTTTTTCTTAAACAGTTCAACTACAACTGAATATTTGAAGATATTTCTTTATCCAAAGTCAGTGGTGGAAAACTAGTGTTGAGAGCAGATCCTCTAGACATGCTATTAACTCTCCTACAGTCCCTAGAGGCCAGCCTAGGAAGCCACACAAAGCTTTTTCTTTTTGGAGATGTTACCAAAGAATCTTGTCACAGAAATCTCTCCTTCCTTTTCTTCAAACTGGAGAATAGACCACAGTCAGCTGGGAAAAGAGGATAGTTATCCATCATTTTTCAGTGAGGAAAACCAAACAAGAGCAATTACTCATTCTTACTGAAACATACCTAAACCCATATTTACAGATGGATTTGCTTAAATGCATCTAGGAAAGTGTCTCTCAGCTTAGCAAGAAGTGTGCGAGAAAGCCTTACTAATGGACTAAACAGAAGACTTACATTCTTATCACTCTAACGCTATGATATCAGTCAGCTTATATTGATTTTTATTAGTCAAGGGTTTAAGGGTTTGCTATTTGCCATATAGAATTTCAGTCCTGGACTTGCCTATTACAAATATTGATGTAGGTAAAAACTGACAGATTTTGTGGATGCTTTACAGCTACTAAGAGAGGAAAATTTGGAAAGGCTTCTCAATCTAAAATTAATAGCACCTATTAAAAGTATTGTTGTTGTTGTTGTTGTTGTTGTTGTTGTTGTTGTTTTCTGTAATTACAGCTGTGGGGTAGGAGAGGGTTGCCATACATCATGATGCCAGTATATTGTAAGGTGAAACCAATAAAACAAGCTATTGCTGATTTAATCATGGGGGATATTTCCTTTCCCTTTCAATTTCCATTTCCATCAAATCCTGCATGAATCACTGCTCAAATGTTTGCTCTTATTTTTAGTAAAGATGTTAAACATGATAAATATAGTCATATTTCATCAAAAGATAGAATGTGTTATGGTCAGGATCGGTAAAAATAGGTAGAATGCATTAGCAATTGTGTGCACTGTAGGAGAAGTGAAAGTAGAGTAACAACATAAGATACCTAACCTGATTTTAAACCAGGAATCTCTTGACAAACACATGTAGGTTGTGCCTGCTAATCGTACTTGGTAAATCTTTGAGCATGTAGAATGCATCTAAACACCTCTATATCCCTACCTGATGTTGCCCCTCCATCTGTCATTCAGCTTTCTAAATAGCTTTGTAGTTTTTAGGTGATAGAATTAAAGAGGGGATAAAAAAGTCAGGTAGGAAACATTAAAAAAAAAAATACTTATAGTAATCTAACTTCAGTAGTTATTAGTTTTTAACTCCATGCTGCTAAATTTAATGAAGAAAAACTCTTTCATTTTGCCATTTTTGATTTGTGTTGTTGCTCTGTCATCTCTGAGGCCTTCATGGTATTAGCAAGTACATTATTGTCCAGTCCCTGCAGTAGCAGGAACGACTATCTTAAATCTAGAAGATTCCTTTCCCTTTTCTTTCTCAATTGTGAAAGCAGATTGCTCCATCATGCATCATTAAACTGCATATCCTAGAAGAACATTCAATTTTTTCATGGAATCCCAGAGGTAGATCCTAGTTCTGTGTTGCTGACAAATGCAGATAGAAATAGTTGCCATGTTTCCAGTGGGTAGAGAGTTACTCCATTGTTCCTATAACACATTATATCATTATCATTACATCATTACATCATAACACACTATCATTAAATGTCCAATTTGTACTAGTTTTAAGATGATTATTTTTGTTCCTTTGTTATTTTCTGTGAAAACAATTATATAATCATCAGTTGTTAGTTTGCAAAAATACAGAAATTGTTACAGGAATAATTGCAGTGTTGCTGGCACTGAAGATGCATGAGATTTCTGTACTTTGAAGAACAAAGGAAATAAACGTATTACATTAACTTGCCAGGATGGCATGCTGTTAGGCATTTCTTCCCAAAGAAAGAATTTCTCAGAAGTCAAGTTCTAAGTTTCCTTTCAGTTACCCACCATATTCTAACATGGTGGCAAACAGAAACAATAAATTATAGATATGGAAGTGTGTGTCTCTCATATAAGAAACTGGGTAACCACTAGTCACAAACTCTTTGGAAACTAGAAAAATAGCTCATAGGCCCATGAAATATATAGTGGCAAATATTGCTGATTACTACTGTTAGCAAGGCGGATATCCTCATACAATTAAAATACATGTAAATAAATAAATAAATAAATAAATAAATAAGAACTAACAATACTGGTCAAATGGCATTTAAAAAGCTATAAAGAAACAAATTGCATTTTAAATGGCCATTAAGCATTAAGAAGTATTACAGATTGTAAGATCAGTTCTGCATCTGAGAAGAGGAATGAAATCATGCCACTAGGCCCATCCAAAATTGAACTATGAAATTGGCTGGAAAATATACTACTGAACCCTTTCCCAATAGAAAAATATAATAAATCAATGAAAATGTTTAGATAATTAAACTTTTACAATCTGAAGTAAGAAAAAGAATGTACTTTCTCATAAACAATGAGCAGTGAATTCCAATTTGTTGATGATATAATCAAAAACAAAACACTAGTGTTTCTGCTTGGATTCTTTTTCCTGTGTGTATCTGTCCTTAAGAGAAGATTTATCCCTTTGCTCTCAGTATGAGATGAACTTTTATCTCATACCTACAGAAGAGCTGCTCAGAAGTTTTATGAATGAATGTCTTTTCTATTCAAAACTACCAAGTCATCAAAAATTACAATTTCAGGAAAATGGGGCTATTGCTATAATTTGGAGCAAGATAAAATTTGTTTACATAAGATTAATCATTGTTGCAACATTTTTTGAATGAAATATGTATAATTTTCATTTTATGTTTTATTTAATAAACATGCTCTCAAATTAAAAAGTTTTGATGCCTTCATTTTGTATCCTCATGTTGGCAAAAGGAAATATTCAGATGATTTTTTTTTCTAGAGTATATTTTCAAGAGAAATGTATCTCAATTCTCTTTTTAAAAAGTGAAGAAATATAATACTTTCCATAAAACAAACAATGCATTCTTCTCTTTCTTTCTTGTGCACATTTGTGCTACATCTATCCTATATGATGCCTTCTAATTTAACCAAACTGGGGAGAACATAATAGAACAAATGACTCCTGTTGACTCCTGTTTTCCTATGTATTTGTTACCTTTAGTTCCTAATCTGTGTTCCCTCCTCCCTCCCCCCCATAGGTTCATGCTGCAATGAACCTAGCTCTCCCCATCAAAGCTGGCTTTAGGACAAAATAATCTGCCATGAGGCTGAGCCAAATGGCCTGCTGCTTGCAAGTCTCTGAACCAACTATCAACCGCCTATCTTTCCCTCTGTGGGGCACCCCAGTTCAGATATGATTCCATATATATAGCCATGGATTATAAAAAAATGTCACAGATTATTTCTCTTTGATTTTTCAAATTAGGTTTAAATGGGTCAACATATCCAACAGTTATTGGCAGTATTGAGACAACAAGCTAGCTTCCCTTTCTTAAAACGCTAGACTAAAAGTTAAATATTTAATTGGGATAAATCCATTGTTGAAGTCAAAATTAATTGAAATCAAAGAGATGATACTATTAAAATCCAGTTCAGTTACGAACGAGATTTTCACAGAAGAATGATCTAATCCTTAATTTAGACAATATGTAACCTGTTTTCAGTAGGCTGTAAGAAAAAGGACTGCAACTGAAGTCTTGCAAAATATTTAAAAATCTGCTTAATATAAATGATCCAATTGTCTTCATTTTACTTTTAGAAATGTGGGGAGTAAGTTTACTGAAGTCACCAGGGCAGAATGCCCAGTGAGATGATTTAAGAATATAAACATAATCCGTGCACTTTTAAAAATTGCATGTCTATCAAGAAAACATTTTAAGCTTCATTACCAAAACGTGGTTCCACGATACTTCCTATCAAATACAGATATGAATTAACATCCTTTCTTTCAGAATCCCTGGTCAGATATGCCCCTCCTAGAATGCAACAGATACATGCTTAATATATTATCAAATAAACATGCATCTTATAAAACATAATAATACGGATAAGCATCCAGTCTATAAAATATAAAATAATAGTCTATAAAATGTAATAAAAAGGATAAGCATATATTCTGGTACTTGTTTTAGGTTGTTTGTTCTGTATACATATTAGTCTCTCTTAGAAATGATACCATCAAGCATAAAAAGGAGTTTATTATTTGCTGCTGTGTGTACTTTAGAGTTAGAAAAACATTGTTCTACTATAAACATTAAAAGCTTTGAACAACTTTAAGGAACCTGTAAAATTGTTCCAAATTAGAATATTATCATTCATCAGTAATCTCTTGAACAAACAAAATGCATTTATTACTTGCTTCATATTCATAAATGCCATTGGTTTAATTAAAATATTTGAAAAGTACAAAGCACAGATTTTTTTCCAGAACTAAGCTTGAATTAAACATGCAAATGTCTTCTAGCCATGACTTATGGTGAATAATTGACAGAAAAAAAATAATATTTCACATCTTATCTGTTTTTCCATATCAAAAATAAAATAAAATAAAATCCATAGAAGCCAGTCTGAGAACAGAATGTTAGAAAGTTCTAAATTCTGAGGATTTTCCAAGTTTGCATACTAAATGTGACAACCCTCCTGCAGCATTCCTTTTATCACATTAGTTCCACAAACCAGTTTATCTGAGTGCATTGTTCACATGGAAACAAATCTCATTTATTTATAATTGCCTAATCAACTGAAACTTAATTGCATTATATCGTAAGGGCCTTTGATGAAGCTTTAGAAATCTGCTTAAACATTAATAATTTGAAGGCCTAATTAATAAGAATTAAAAAATAAACTTCAAAAAGAATGAAAAAAAAGTTTGATTTGCTTTGTAGAATGTTTATACTCTACCAAAAATACACTATACTTTCATCACCTCATCAGTTTTTGGTTTATGTATCCTTCAATGACAAGTAGTAAGAATGGATACTTTACTATAAGAAAGAGCTTAAAGGTGTCTGATAATAATGAGCATCTTTTCTGACATTTACATTTCCAATAAATAAAAATATCAGATGGTTAAGTTCATTTTCCAAATAAAATATTTTGCAATTAAAAAAAATAATAATCTGGCTCTAGAGAACTTCTTGATAAAGTCAAACAGTTTAATTAATAAAGGATTAATATGTATATAATCATATTTCTCCAAATAAATATGCTTCTAGCATGGATTGCATTGCGAATATTTTAAAATCAACAGAGTGACAAGGACATAAAGCTGAAACAAATGAGTTAGGGAATCACACATAGCAGCAGAGGAAGAGAGAAATAATACTGGGTGAAATCAGCATTACCTATCTCAGATATGAACTATGCTGAAGTGTGTGTAGAGGGAAAAAAAAAAAAAAAAAAAAAAACAAGTTCCAACATAAGGATAGCCTTTTGTGCCTATTAAGAAATGGTAAGTATCAAATGAAAAATGGCATTATGCTCTCTGTCCTTCTGAATTGCTATGCCAGAAGTTCTAAACAGAACTAAAGTGCATAGTGTTTCCAAAACCCAGGAGTATGTTTGTACAGATTTCTGTTTCATTAACTCTCCCCTTCCTCCTTCTCCTCCTGTCTCCTAGATATGGGAGAAATTCAGACACCAAGATGTGAATTTTATCTGCAGTTCTGACTGTAAGGCTACAAATTTACTGACCTGCAGTAGAAAAGGATGTGAAAGGAAATTTTTAACAATTTCAAAGCTAATTAAAATAAATAAAAAATAAAGGATATATTCCTTCAATATTTTTCCTATGTGGTTTCCACATCAAATATATTTTGTCTAGGGCTCTATGGCCATGAACTGTGCATTTACAATGCTGAGCACATCCGGTAGAGCATAGATTAATTTATATCCCACATATAGCTTAGGAACTAAGAACTGTAATATCCTATTTGCTCTATAAACTCAAAACAAAGAAATAGTTACATCTTTTCTATTTCAAGATCCTACACACTGTGAACTCAGCAAGAGACAAACGGCAAATGCTGTTGAACAGAACGACAAGCAAATAGGTCAGCACAGCAGTGCAGAGCAGCCTTCATGCTGAACAGCTGTAAAATAGAAAGCAAACTTAGGAAAGGTATTTGAAGGAAGAAAATGAGGTGGTGTTATAGAGACTCCTCACAAATGTAGCAATAAATAGGAGATAGAGCAGAAAGTAGAGAGATAGCAGGAGATAGTTAGGTTGGTGGAAAGAAAAAGAAAGAAAACTGACAGACTAGGGCAGCTAATAACTTGTATTTGTGTAGGGAGAAAAGAGAACAAAAAGGAATAAAGGAGAGATGATGAGGTAGGGTGAAACGCTTTGGGGAATAATAATGAAGAGACTGCAATTAAAATGGAATGTGCATAATCTGCTATACTTGCAGCTAGTATGGTTTAGTATAATTTTACTGGAGTCAGTAGAGTTACGTTGCTTTACTGAAAATAAAGGTATGATTTCATATTACTGTATCATTTTCTAATGTAGATTTTCACTCTTAAATAATCTCATCAAATTAAGTCTGAAACTAATGCTTGTATCATAAAAAATATTCTCATATAACAAAGAAAAAATGTAAAAAATCTCTGTCAGTATTTCAAAAAACATCTATACATATATTAGGATAAGGTAAAGATAGATTACTTCAAATTTATTTGTGGCCTCCTCCAAAATATATCTAATATATGTGTAATACCAAGATTATTTAAACCAACAATAACCCTATAAATTATAGGAGAATAATATCATAGTTTTGTATAGTATTGAAAATGTCAAAATAATTTGAAGGGATCAAGAGAGCATAAATTGCATAAATTTTACTACCTCAATTCATGCCTATCAAGTAAGAGGTCTGTGTGATAAAAGAAAACACAATTTCAACAATAAATGGTGGGAAAACAAACAAACAAGCAAAGAAAAACAATACTATAATTTAAAAGCAATTGATTAAAATAAATGGAAAAATTTGTCCATTTCATAGAATCATAGAATTACAGAATATCCCAAGTTGGAAGGGATCCACAAGGATCATTGAATCCTACTCCTGAGTCCCCAAAGGACCACCCAAAAAATCAGACCATATGTCTAAGAGTGTTATCCAAACACTTCTTGGATTTCAGCAGGCTTGGTGCCACGGCTTCCCTGGGGATCCTGTTCCAGTGCCCAAACTCCTTATTGGTGAAGAACCATTTACTAATATCCAGCCTGTACTGCCCCTGTCACAGATTCAAGCCATTTCCTCGGGTCCTATCAATTGTCACCAGAAAGAAGAGATTACTGCTTACCCTCCTGCTGCCCCTTGAGAGAAAGCTGGAGACTGTGATGATGTCTCCCCTCAGTCTTCTATTCAACAGGATGGACAAACCAAGTCACTTCAGACACTCTTCATATGTCTTCCACTCCAGACCCTTCACTATGATTGTTGTTCATTTACATAATTTACATCATTTTTTACAGCAAAATTTTAATCAATCATATGTAGATTTCTTAATGGTAACCAGAATTAAAGACAGACAAAACAGTAGGACTGAGTCATAATCTATATCTTTATGATCAAGATTTGTTTTCAAATTTATAGGCTGCTTGAATCAGGATTTTAGTTAGGTTATATTTATAAAGTGTTACTATGATATCAGTTATACTGTACATGAAAATGTAGCCCAACATTTAATTCAGAGCTGTAATCAGCTATTTTTCAAACTCCAGTATCAAGCTCCTCAACAAATCTTATTATGGTGGAACAGATCTTCATGTTGTAGCCCATGGAGGAGGTCCTGCAGGAGTAAACTGGTCCAGACCTGCAGCCCATGGAGAGGAGCCCACACAGGAGCAAGGGGTCTAGTGGGAGCTGCTAGCATGCTACAGACCCATATTGGAGCAGTTTTTGAAGAACTGCAGTTTGTGAGAAGCCCAGGAAGGATCCGTTCAGAAAGGAGAGTATCCTGTGAAAGGGACCCCACAGTGGAGCAGGGGAAGAGAGTGACTCCTTCATGAAGCAGTAGATGAAGCATTAGGTACTGATTTTAACCCCCATTCCTTGTTCCCCTGTGCCATTCAGTGGGGAGGAAGTAGAAGAGGGTGGATGGGAGAGGAAGGTGTTTTTAGTTTGCTTTTACTTCTCACTGCTCTACTTTGATAGTAACATGTAATAAATTATACTAATCTCCCTATGTTAAATATATTTTGCCCTTGTAATTGTTGAGTGATTTCCCTATCTTTATCTCAGACCCTGAGCCCTTTTCATAGTATTTTCTCCCCCTGTTCCTTTGGGGAGAGGGAGTTAGAGAGTGGTATGTTGGAGTTTAGCTAGCATTATTGTGAAATCACCACACTTGATCCTCAGGAACTGCAGAAGCCAATACATGCTAGTGAATGCAAAATTTGCCCATTACAATCTGAAAGCTAGTCTATCCCATTTTATAATATGTGAGGGAGGGTCAGGTTTTCCAGGTATAGTTAGTGGTATTGCCTAGTTCAGCACATTATAATTTATCTATAAAGCTTCAGGGACATAGGAAGAAAAATAAACTGAATTCTGAATGAAGAAATACTCAGTGCAAAATTTGTGTTACTGAACCAGATGTGTCTTAACAGGGATGTTATTGTTCTGATGAGCTGAATTTCATGCAAAATAAGTGGAGTAAACAAACAAAGATCACAATTTTTGCTAGATTTCCTTGGTCTTCTTAATTCTGGAAGTCTGACTTTTTTTTTTTTTTCCTCCTTGCTGAAAAGGCGCCTGTCATTTTTAAGGCATTACCTCCAGTTTCTGGTTTAGAAATGTACTACAGCACAAAAATCACATTGCTTCTATAGAGTACTGTAACTAAGAGCCAAAATAAGTAGTACAAATGTATATTCTGTATTTTATATATTTAAAAATATCCACTTCCTTTTACTTAGAAGACATTATCATAGAGTGGAATTCT
This sequence comes from Netta rufina, assembly GCF_964035555.1. Taxonomy (NCBI): domain Eukaryota; kingdom Metazoa; phylum Chordata; class Aves; order Anseriformes; family Anatidae; genus Netta; species Netta rufina. Next base: position 56,263,713 of record NC_140124.1, read on the forward strand.
GATGAAAAGCTGTTTGCCTGGAAACTCTGACTCACTGCTGCTTGCCACCAAGCCAATTTCCTTTGCAAATCTTAACTTGAGGTCAGTCTCTTTTGTTCCCTTCTGTGATGGTAACATTTTCAATAACAGTCATAGCAAAATAACTCAGTTGTCTGATATACACAAGCAGAACAAAAGAGTTGTCCAATAAATAAGTTGCACATTTTTGTTGACATTTAAGGGCCTGTTATAGCTGTAAAAACTAAGATCTCCATGTGTATAAATATATAACTAAATTGATCTTTTTGGGGCATTGCTTCTGTAAGGTAATTCTCATCACAGAATCACAGAATGGTTGAGGATGGAAAGGACCTTGAGAGATCATCTAGTCCAAACAATGTGCCAGCAGGTTCACCTAGAGCATATTGCACAGGATTGCATCCATATGGGTTTTGAATACCTCCAAAGAAGGAGGCTCCACAACCTCTCTGGGCAACCTGTTGCAGTGCTCTGTCAACCTCACAACAATCTTCAGTCAAGAGGCCATGCAGATCTATAAGTTAACCAACCACATTACTTCTGCATGCTAAATGACTGAGATGGAAGAAAACAAACAAATAAAAACAACAAAAAGCAACAAAACACCACTTACATATGATTTGTGACCAAACTAACTCATCTTTCCCAGTTCGACTATTTCAGACAGAATTTAAGCTTCCTGGTCCAAAATACAGGAATTTTCCATAATACCAAAAATAAAATATCAACTTGAAAGGAAATCGTGCATCAGATCTATGGAAGAAAAAAAAAAAAGTACTGTATGCTTTAAAGCTTTTCTAAGCATTCAAATTATTAAATGTTTAACACAGAAATAAATATCTACTTCCAACCCTTGGAGTTTTATGTTGTAAGATCTTTCTCATGGATTTATGCATGGCTGTGACAGTTAATGCATTTTAAAGGGAACTGGGCTGTATTTGATGCACTCATACTATTACGGTATGTTTAGGAAAAGAAATCTGTAGACTATTCACTCCAAGCTTGTTTCATTTCAAAATGGTTCATTCCCATTGAGATTGAGAGCCACCAATAAATTCCATCCCATTAGAGGTTATACATAGAAAGTGTGTTGATATGTAAGATAATATACAACATACTAGATCATCCAAAGTAAGACATAATTCATCCTGAAACTTTTCAGTGACTCATCAGAGGGAGAGGAAATATATATTCTTTGCTGAAATGGGAAGTTCATAGTCAGCCACTCAAGTGTGAGAAGTGATACCTAATCCAACAAAGAGATGTTTGTATCTCCAAGTGATATGACACATGATCTTGGAGTTATTGTCAGCTTTTCTCTTAAAGAAGGAGTAAGTAGATAACATTTAGGGGAGAAGAGATTAGAACTGTCTAGAGATTAGGACGCTTCAAAGGGAAATCTGTCTGCAAGAAGTATAATTTTGTTTGAAACGTACACTCTGATGAAGGATCCTCAACTAGGATTTCATTTAATCAGATGAAATCAAAGACATAAGAATTGCACAGTCTGCTTGTCTGCCTGCCACCATGCTGGAAGATCACAGTTAGCTGAAGAAGAAAGAGGGTTATAAGTAATTTAAGTACATTTTTATTTCAATTCTTTGATAGTCTTTATCCAATTTCAATATGTTTTCTGTTTACAATGCTATTAATTCTTCTATTTGCCTATTGTCTTACTCTGGGTGCATTTTAAATCATAAAATGCAACTGGATAGCCACAAGTTATTCCTCACCAAAAAGCTGGAAAAGGTGGAATAAGGAAACACTGAGCAAGATGAGATTCTTTTTATACACTGCATACAGTTTAGAGTCTAAATGTAAGTGGGATTTAGCATTGAATGAGTTACAAGAGGCCTAACTCATGCTTTAGGCAAAATAACTTAGAAACACATCTACTTAAGAGAGGAAATTGCAATAAAACATTTCCACACCATTAACTATAGGTTGTGCACGTATTATATAAAGAATTCATGATGAAGAAATGCATTCTACCATAAAACTGCATGTTCCATATTGCAGCCAGAAAGCACTGACAGACTGTAGGATTCTGAAACTGAAGATGCTTCGAAGTTATGTTTCAAATTCCTAAAGCTGAATTTAAGAGGTTTTCTAGGCAGCAGAAATTACTTTGCAGTAAAACTAATAGTGCATGCCCATTTTGTACACAAGGGAGGGAAGAATGCTGCATAGCAGAGCTGGAATGACTCACAGCCCAGAAAGCAAGACTAGAGGTGATACAGATTGCTAATGAGCTTCCCTTGAGAGAGAGGTGGACAGGCTTTTCTTCAAGAATAGGAATAACATCTCATGCCTTGTAACTTGTTTTGAAATTTTCATGCTTTCAGAATTATATAAATGTATAAATAACCATAAATATTTTGAACTTATCATAGTTTTTAAAAGTGCTGTGTTGACACAAATGAAAGAGAAGCGGAGTCTATAATAGTTTTGAAATCAAACATTTTAACAATGTCTGTAGATCAGTGCTTGTCAAAATGAATTCCAGGCAATTCAAAGAATAAACCCTAGTACAAGAAGTGCTACCGTGAGCTAATTATAACCAACTTCAATGCATTTCTGTACTTCTTGAGACAACTTTGACTCTTTAAACTGGGGGGGGAGGGGAGGGAAGGCAGTGATCTAAACCTTATGTGACTGTACCATATCTGAGAGGTCATCCTTTCTGAGTGACTGATCCTTTTTGCGCAACCCCAATACAAAAGGGAAGCAGGGAAGACTAAACATCTAATTTATAATTAATTTCCTGTAGTTTATACTGTTTTACATTATTTAAGAGAAATAATACTGTATTTCTCTTTTGGCATTATTTTCTTCACACATTACACCCATTAAGTAAAGGGTGTGTAAGGGGGAGAGAGTTGGAATGAAGGTGCAAAACACTGGCAGTTCAGGATGTAGTCCTCCCTGTAGGACATTTGGAGAGTTTTAATTCTGGATGACATTTACAAGATTGTTTGTTTTAACTATTTAGGCTATTATAGCACACATTCTCATCTAAGCTGCATCCACACTGGCTCATAAACATGCCAGCTGTGACCAAAACCAAAATTGAGTGTTCTCACAAACTCTTTTTACATCAACACCCAATCAATGCTGCTGCTGACTGTTCTGTGCATTAAAAAAAAAAATCCATACAATAGAAAATTGCAATTAACCCTTAAACTAAAGCCGCGAAATCTATAAAGATCAATAATAATATTATCCATTGCATAATTATCACTGATTGTATTACTTATAGGGGGAATTCATATTAGAATTGACTGTCAAGAATAAAAATTGAACATAAAAATCCTTTAACCCCAAAACATAGTGATTGGTAAATCCCATTACTCCCATTACTCTTTACACTTTCTTGATTAAAAAGCATTACACTGCAGTGTAATGCACTCTCTATTGCTTACAGCCTGCAAAGTCATTTGTAATGAAGTATGATTAGAAAATGGAAAAGGGGAAACATAACCCCTATTAAAAAAAAAAAAAAAAAAAAAAAAAAGAGAGATAAAATGAAGATCTGGGAAACTACAGACCAGACAGTCTCACATTTGTGCCCAGAATGATCATGGAGCAGATCCTCCTGGTAACTATGCTAAGGTACATGGAAAACAAAGAGGTGATTAATGATGGCCAGCATGGCTTCATTAAGGGCAAGTCATGCTTGACAAATTTGGTGGTCTTCCACTAAGAATTTACAATATTGGTGGATAAGGGACATTATTTACCTGGACTTATATAAAGCATTTGATACTGTCCTGCACAACATTCTTGTCTCTAAAATAGAGAGGTATGGATTTGATAGATGGACCACTTGGTGGATGAGAAATTGGCTGGATTGTCATGTTCAAAGACTAATTGGTTGATGGCATGATATTCAGGTGGAGACCAGTGTAGAACACCAGTATGTGGTGTTCTAAGGAACACCATACCATTATAATCATCTTTATAAGTGACATGGACAGTGGAATTGAATGCACCCATACCAAGTTTGCAAACACCAAGCTGAGTGGTGTGGCTGACATGCTGGAGGGAAGGGTTGCCATCCGGAGGGACCTCAACAGTCTCAATGAATGGGGTCATGTGTATCTCATGAAAATCAACAAGGCCAACTGCAAAGCCCTGCACTTGTATCAGATCAATCCCCATTATCAGTACAGACTGATGAAATGATCAAGAGCAGTCTGTAAACAATCACTTGTGCATATTGGTGGCTAAAAAAAAAGAATATGAGAGGCAGTGTGTGCATGTAGCCCACAAAGCCAATTGTATCTGGGGCTACATCAAAAGAAGCATAGCTAACAGGTCAAGGGGGGTAATTTTCTCCCTATGCTCTGCTTTCATGAGATCCCACTTGGAGTACTGCTTCCAGCTCTGGGGTCTCCACTACAAGAAAGACATGGACCTGTTAGCACAGGTCGAGAGGAGAGCCACAAAAATGATCAGAGGGATGGAACACCTCTCCTATGTAGACAGGCAAAGAGAGTTGGAACTGTTCAGCCTAGAGAAGAGAAGGCTCTAGAGAAGACCATAGAGCAGCCTGAGAAACGTAACCCTGGGAATTATCCAAGGGTTATCCATAAAACCTCTGCTGTTTTCAGCTCAGGTAGAAGTAAGATAAAATCATTGAGTACTATGGAGTACAAAGGTACAGTTTTGGGTTCCGTTTCTTATAAATAAAATAAATAAATAAATAAAAATTACTGAGGAGAAGTTAATGAATATCTCTTTGGTTCAGAAACTGGGATCAGTATGGGAATATTGACTTAATGTTTAGTCCAAAATTGTTAACACAAAAGGGACAAAAATAAACAGTTAGAAACCAGAGCATTTTGTTGAGCAAGAATTCTCATGCAGTCTCCAACCAGATAAATATGCATTTTAGACTCAAAGTGAACTGTCATGTGTTTAACAACATGCCTACACCTGTCAATTAGAGAATTACAAAGCAGATTTTCTAATATGCTTTTTGTTTCATAAGTTTGACAAATCACAATATTGAATAGAAGTATTTTATTGCCCTCCAGTGAATCATTACTACCTAAGCCCATATCAACACAAAACCTTCAGACATTTACACACATATGTGTGCCAGGACATTAGTTCCAATTTTGTAGCATATTAGAAGGATTTTTTAACTGTATGTGAGTATACAGAACACATACAGAGGTCCTATGAAGTCCACTCACTTCAACACCCTTACCAGAAGTGGATAATTTGTTCCTTACTATCTTTTTCAGAGTCAGAGTATTTCCATTATGTTTTCTTTTATTTATGTAAATAAATAACACTTAATGGGAAGGCTACATGGTCAATCTTTTCTTACAGTTTAATTTATTGTTTAACAGTGAATTGTACTAATTTTATGATTTCATGGGAGAACTTATAGTCAGGATTTACTGTTTCTCTTTTTATTTTCTTCACAGAAACAGTGACTTCATCCAAAATCTTGTGACTTTTGGCTGTCAGTCACAAAACTTACATGGTTATTTGACATATTTTTATTCCAATTTGAGACAGCTGTTAAATACTCTGACTTGCTGCTGACACCATGTTGATATGCTCTTTATTATTTTCCTGGTCCTCACTTTTAAGGAACAAATTACAAGGAGTTCATTGTATTCATTGGTTTTGTTATGATTTCAATGGCAGGACCAGTAAATTGTTCAAAACATCAAGACAATCAAAATGTTAATAGTAATACATATTCAGTCCTTACGATTACAATTTCTTTCTCTTGACACCAATTATTTTTTCTTATTTAATAGTTGTAGTTAATATGATTAACTCCTTCCTAGACATGTTTAACCAACATCCGCATTGAGAATACCCAATGTAACGATATTATAGTGTATCTCTGCATCTCAACATAATAGCCAGTATTAAGCAAACTATGTGGTTGGTATGTTATTCTTATTGTCCCTTGAAATAATTTGTTGTTACTGCTCCAGACAACATTCTCTGGGTATTAACATCTTAACTGCTGTGTTTAATGTATACAGGTAATTAAGTAAGTACAGGCTTTCCTCAGGAAAGTCCAGTCATTCACCTGTGGTCAAAGTGATGATTGTGTATATGAGTGTGTGATCATATGTTTTTCTTGAAGAAATATCCTCATTCAACATTTTTGTTCTGGAAGGGTTGCTCTGGGAGAAAGGAACAGCAGAGGTGAGGGATTTACTTTCTAGAGATATTTATTGATCCTAATTCCTCTTTTACATAAAAGCCAATTACTCTTTTATTTATTTATTTATTTATTTTATTTTTATTTTTTTATTTTTTTATTTTTAACCAAGCAAAATGAATTAAGACTTTATTGTAAGTTTTTAAGTATGTGAAAAATACTGATCTAAAACAACTTTAGATCTGAAATGCTTACTGAGATGCTCTGTGCAATCTCTCCATGATGAAAATCAGTTGTGGGAACAGCATTGTTTTTCAGAAATATATTTGCTTGTTCCAAAATTCTAATGTGAGCCTTACAGTACAGTTGGGAGGTATCATCACTATATTATGTGGGACTGTTTCATGAGTGAGAATGACAAATAATCTAGTACAAATTGTTGTGGAAAAAAAAAAAATCAAGAGGATGACAAATTAATATTTTTGATAAAGCACACTATGAGGATTTTTATTTATTTATTTTTCCTGTCAAGAGGCTAATTTTTACTCTTCAGAGTTTTATTGGCTTATACAATACTTTGGCTCCCTGGTCTCTGTGGTTCACTTGGTTTTCTTTATGGATAGAACTTAACAGGTAATAACCTATGCACATATTGTAATCACCATCTTTTTCTGTCCATGATTAAGCTGGCACATCTGCATTAGAATCTGGGAATATTAGACTACAATACCTTCTTTGGAAGCATGCCACTTGCAGCACAGAGAGGGCGACTCTCATTATGGTTTGGAGTGATATTATACTTTTCCTCAGTTGCTTCACATCTGAGCAGTTAGTTAACATGCGCTAATGGTACTGCACAGGGTAATTATTAAATTACTTTGTTCTACTGTAATGACCAATGATTAAGGTTTCATAACACTGACATTACACGCTTTATTTATTGGGCTTCTATATTTATTAAATTATTGGGGAGTGAGGGAAGATTTTAATAGAAGCAAATTTGTGCAATTATCTTTCAAGGTCAAAAACTGTCTCCCAGCATGAAAGTAAGTAAAACACATTAAAATGATTTTAGAAGTTTTAAATATTTAATCTTCATATTGTCTATATTGCCTAAAAGCAAAGGTTGCATATTTTACTAAAAGACTGACACTCAAAGAAAAATATATAAAGCTGTCTCATCAGAGACTGAGATACAGTAGCATAGAGGAATAGTGATTTTGAAAATAAAACTACCAATTTAAGCAAACACTGTTGAGAAACTGGAAATTATCACAACTCTATAACATGTATGTACTGTAGTAGCAAACTACACAGAGAATACATTACATGTAGACTGATGCGTATATTATGACAACCTGGAGGAAACCATAAGAAGAAAATTCTCATACAGGAGGTGCTGCCTGGTATTGACAGTTCTGCTGAAAGTTCTAATATTTAAGAACCCTAAAAATGAAATATATTTGATTCATTGAATTGTTCTGAATCTTTAAATGACAGATTTCCTCTTAATTGCCGTTCCTGCCTATCTCCAAAGACAGGTGCTTACTAAAAATTCCCTGGAAGTAAAGGGAAATATAGAATGTAAAAATTTAGAGATCATGTTTCTCTGTTTCTTTGCCCCTCTGTGTTCCTTTGGTCACTGCAACACTGGCTACACCTCTGCAGGACTCACATTAAATATGTGCTTATCGCATAACTTCAAGGATAGTCTTCTGTTTGGGAATTAGTTTGCACATTATTAATGAAAACATTGATTTGCTGAAGCCCACAACCCTTAACTAATCAAAACAGCTTCTCTTCTTACAATATCACAGAATCACAGAATTTCTAGGTTGGAAGAGACCTCAAGGTCATCGAGTCCAACCTCCAACCTAACGCTAACAGCCCTCCACTAAACCATATCCCTAAGCTCTACATCTAAACGTCTTTTGAAGACTTCCAGGGATGGTGACTCCACCACTTCCCTGGGCAGCCTGTTCCAATGTCTAACAACCCTTTCAGTGAAGAAGTTCTTCCTAACATCTAACCTAAAACTCCCCTGTCAAGAAACTCAAGAGTCCACAACTATAAAGTCAAGACTTTTTAAAAAATTGTTTATATATTGCTGCAACTCCATGCACCATGTAAGATATCTCAAATTTAATAGCAGATTATTTCAGTGTGTGAAAGTGAAAAAAAAAAAAAAGGGCTGCTTATAGGAGTTGATGTTCATCTATATTCTGTAAATATACTGAAATCTCTGTATATATTAAATATTCTGTAAATACTGAATATTCTGTAAATATACTGAAAATATTTCATTTTTTGTCTGAGGAGGATATCCTCTCAAATGCTGTTTAAGTTTTGAAAAAATACCTGATTGTCAATTTAAGGATTTTATTGTTCCTTCTCCCTGGTAACAGCTGGTGTCATCATGTGCTTCAGCTCTATTCCATTAGATAACCTAGTATCACTTCAAGGGAAGGGAGAAGCAATAGTCACTCAACTGAAAATTCTATTAGCATGCAGATTTCTGGAAGGCTTGAGAACTTTATTAAGTAACTCGCAAGCACAGCATGCTATGAAAGTTTTAACTTGTTAGGTATTTACCAAGGAAACATTCAAAAAGGTATTGTGAATTTATAAAATGGAATGAAATTAATAAGACTTCTCAAAAAAAAAAAAAAAAAAAAAAAAAAAAAAAGTGAAGCCAAAAAGAACATAAAGAAATTATGAAGTAAAACTCTGATATGAATAGAAATTTTCCTGATTTTCGAGTTCTGGATTTAGGATACAGTAGGTAAGCTGTCAGGAAACATGTGTAGGGATAGATGTATTGGAAAATAAACACAGTATATAATAGACAAGATAGCCAAAATATAACTATGATTGTTAGAATTAATTCACATAATAGGTCATCACAGTACAGCCTTTCCAAAACACTCTCATAAACTATGGACATACTGACTCTGCATGTTCATTACTGTGTACATGTTTAACTTGAAAATAATGGCATATTTAAATAGGTTTTGTCCTTAATTGTAATCTATTATGTAACTGGATGAATGAACATAATATATTCATGGCATTTTTAAGATAGTGAGATGGTTTTTATTCTATTAAAAATTTTGACATAATTTCCACAAGCCCACAAGCCCAAACACTTCTTATATAACATAATAACATAAATATCTCACCAAAAAAAAAAAAAAAAAAAAAAAAAGTATTAGAGAGGGCAAGAACAAGTAAAATGATAAGATGGTAGCAGACAAGAAATAGGTCTCAATTTTAAGTAGTCTTGCAGCATTCTGGAGGATGTTGAAACCACAAGAAAAGTCCTTCACTCACATTCAGCTGAGTGAACTTTTAACTTTTCTTTGATGATGAAAGCCTCCTTGTTACATCCCCTTTTAAATAAAATAAAAAGGTTTTCAAGATCATGTTCTTGTAGGTCCATTAGTCTTTAATGTTTTCTTTGTTTCCCTGTGCCCCTTCCAGAATACTTCTTGACACTTAATTCTTTAATATTAGCATAAATTAAAATGATTCAGGGTGCTGTAATTACAGCTTTAATTCCTTCTCAGGACTACTATAAAAAAGTTTGCTGAAAAAAAGAAATCTATTTTTTTTTAAAATCCCTCAATCTGTTCTGATTTTTTCATGGTGTGACTGTTTTTGTGTGTGATTTTTTTTACAGGTTCCCTTTTTTTTTTTCTAGCATATTTTTCCATCTAGAAACAAAAGAGAATAAGCAAATGTACAAGAAGAGTTTTTAAGTTCCAGGCTGCTATTTTATTACTTCAATATATTTGATATTTTTAAAAGCAGCTTGAACACGGGGAATTCTGGAGTAATCTCAATGATGTGCACTTCCTTCTCAGCAAAACCATTCAGTATTCTGTTTATTCCTTCTCCCCCCATGTTAAAAATCCAATTGCTATCAATACCAGGATCTTCATACCTCAAGTTCTTTAAAATGACTGGCTTTGTGCATAGGGGAGAGCACTAGATGTAGTTTACCTTGACTTTAGAAAAGATTTTTAATAGCCTCCCATAGTATACCAGTAGCAAAACTGAGGCAATGTAGTGTTTGGGTGGACTACAGGTTGGGGGAGCTACCACTGACTAGACACCTGGATTCAAAGAATGATGATCAGTGATTTAAAATCTGTTTATAAATGACATTCTTCAGGAGTCAATAGTGGTAAATAATACTTGGCAACAGGAGAGTTGGAGCCTGAGCTGCTTTGTAGATTATATCAAATTGTGGGGAGTGGTTCATACGCTGGAGGGTTTGGGCTGTCATTCAGAGGAACTCAAACTGGAAAAATGGAAGTCTCATGACAATGAGGCTCAAAAAGTCTGAAAAATGTAAATGCACACATCTTCACATGGGATGGAATGAATTCATGAATATCTACAAACTGTTGACTGGTTGGGTGGGTAGCAGCTAGGTAGAAAAGGACCTAGATCCTAGGCTGAATCAGCAGTGTGCCCTTTCAGACAATAAAGGCAAATCACATACTGCACTGCATTACCAAAAGCACAGACAGAAAATTGATGTAAGGTTATTATTTGCTTTTATTTGACACTTGTGAAGCTGCATCTGGAGCACTTTATCCAATTTCAGATCTGCTAGCATGCCAGCAAACTGGAGAGTTCAGTGGACAACAACTAAAATGGTCAGGGGCTGGAGCACATGGTATAAGAACAGAGACAAAGAGAATTAACTGGTTTTGTTTAGCTTGGAGAAGGCCAAAGGAGATATCTAATTACAGCCTTTATCTACCTAAAGAGTGGTTGCAGAGAAGAAAGAGACCAATTTTTCTCAGAGGTATAAAATATGAAGATTAGAAATAGCAGTCACATGATGCAGAGGGGGAAATTCTCTTTAGTAATAAGAAGAAATAGTAATAATGAGAGAGGTGAAAAACTGGAACAAATTTCTTAGAGAGGTTATGAAAACTCTGTCCTTTTCAAGTCTCAATTGGACAAGCAAACCTGGGCAACCTATTCTACCTTTGAATCCTGCGTTGAGTGGGAAGTTGAACTACATGGCCTTAATTTTTCTATGATTCTGAAATTCTGCACTTACCTTCTGGGAATAATGTACATTGTTTCATAGATCCGGTTCCTTCTGGAAGCATGCCCAGTGGACTTCTACATGCTAGCTCAGACTAACTGTTCCTTAAACTGTAATTATTGCAATTTCTTATAGGCCTTAATCCAAATGCAATTGCCCATTTCAAAATCCAAAAATTGAGGACTGTCTTCTGCTGACTTTGAACCTTTGACTTCTTGTCACCAGTCACCAGTCCTAAAATATACCACTGGTGAGTTCAGTGTAGTCAAACGTATGGTTAGCGAATGGTGAGTGAAGATATCAGGAAATCAAAGAAACTAGTTGAGAGGCTTAACCAAATGTGTAGTCTATTTTAGAAGACAGATCAAATAAAATGAGTAGTTGGGTAACTCCAGTCTCCTTTCAGGTGGACAACAGTAGGAAGAAACCTCTGGAAGATTCTTTCAACGTAGAAGTGGAGAGAGGAGAGGTTTTCAAAGTTTTAAAGAAGCCCATCTCAATTAGTCCCCATCTCCAGCATGCCAGATAATAAATGGATATGAAATAAGCTCTAATGAAGCCTCATTTTTTTTTTTTTCTAAGAGCTAGTTGCCCAAAGGATGTTTTCTGAGGAAAAAGCTATGAAGTCTCAGGTTTCTGGACACACATTCTTCTTTATAAGGGCCATTACGCTGATCTGAATGGCTCATTTGTTTTCCTTTTCTCTTAAAGTTTTATATAAAGGATATTATCATTACAAAAGGGGCCACTTGTCCTAAATTATATTCTGATCATCTCATGTCAATTTAATGCTTGCAAGTGGTTAAGATGTAAGACTATTTTTTTTCTTTTTTTTTCTTTTTTTTTTCTTTCTTTTTTTTTTTTTTTCCTTCCATAAATGTCGTTATCCAGGTAGTCAAACAGGAAAGTTAATTGTCCAAGAAGTTGGTTACATTGCTTAAATACATTGTTTCTTCAAGTGTGAAAATGATTAGTCTCCTAGGAATATATTTAAGCCTCATAATTTCAATGTTTGATAGTTATACTTCTTGGAGAAAACATATTTATGCAATAGTCTTTTAGAAATGAAATAGCAACATGATAAACAACCCTGTTTGCATAGAAGGTGACTGATATGATTGAAGAGCAGGCATTACTGATGTTTATAGAAAATAATAATACTTTGCAAAGGTGTAAAAGATCTTCTAAGGTCATTTTATAGACACCAGGCTCTCTTCCAATCACTGTTTTTGACTTTCTTCTTGTTATGAAGATAGCTATATTTCCATATTTAAAACTACGTTTTAAACTACATTTGGAAAATTCAGACTCGACCTTCTAGTTCAAACATTTGCTTCAGGCTTAACAGATGAAAAACTTCCCTAGTACTCTATAAATGAAAATCTATTTCATCATTTGTATGCAATTCTCCTTATGTAATATTTTTTGTCAAGACTGAACTTGGGAAATAAGTTGCGCAAGGATTTCATTTAGCTCCAGCTGCCTCTCCAAAAATATGTGGATCTACTACAAGTCTCATGCCCTACAGCTCCATCTGTATGGACCAGAAACCCTACGCTGCAACTGGTGCTATGATGCAATGTACAGCTATTTAAGCACTCTAAACAGTTCTCAGGTGTGTAGCACAAAATAAGTTTTGGAAAATTTGTTTTTATTTTTTAGCCTGAAAAAAGCATAAAAACAGTCTCTCAACCATTAAGTCATATGACCCTGCTCCTGCAAAAACTATAAACATAGTTTTGCTTCAACTTCAAAAGGATTATCCACAAACATAAAATCTTTCATATACTACAAGAATTGTGAAACTGACAGTTTAAGAAAATTATTTATATTTGTCTTCTTTGCGTATCCCATATGGGATACTGAAAGTTAACTGTTGGTTCTGGATTCTAGCCAGACTCTTTTTGTTTGTTTGTTTGTTTGTTGTTTTTGGTTTTGTTTTGGCCATTGCAATATCAGTTTGGTACCACTGTTTTCCAGAGTTCTCTAAGCTTATAGAATACATGCAGGATTTTCTGTTTGAAGGCTGGTTGAAGGAGTCTTAAGTCAGTATTAATAGAATCATTGTCAGTATTAATAGAATCATAGAGTCATAAAATCATTTACATTGGAAAAGACCTCTGAGATCATCAAATCCATCTGTTAATTTAGCACTGCCAAGTCTACTGCTAAACCATGTCCCTAAGCACCACATCTACATGTCTTTTAAATACATTTAGTGGTGGTGACTCAAATCTTTACCTGGATAGACCACTCCAATGCTTCACAACCCTCTCAGTGAAGTAAATTTTCCTGTTATCAAATCTAAACCTCTCCTGGTGCAACTTGAGGTCATTTCCTCTTGTCCTATCACTTGTTTCTTGGGAAAAGAGACTTACCCCCTCCTCGCTACTACCTCCTTTGAAGTAGTCGTAGAAAGTGAGAGTTGTAGAGAGTTGTGGAGAGTGGTCTCCCTTGAGCCTCCTTTTCTCTAGGCTACCTCAGTTCCTCTGCCACTCCTCATAAAATTTGCTCTCTAGACACTTCACCAACTTCACTGCCCTTCTTTGGACATGCTCCAGCACCTCAATGTCCTTCTTGTATTGTGGGACCCAAAACTGAATGCTGTATTTGAGGTATAGCCTCACTAGAGCCATATACACGGAGACAATCACTTCCTTATTCCTGCTGGCCACACTGTTTCTGATACAAGCCAAGATACTGTTGGCCTTCTTGTGTGGGCTTGTACAAGTGCAGGACCCAGCACTTAGCCTTTTTGGACCTCATATAGTTGGCCTCACCCCACCAATCAAGCCTTTTCAGCCTCTGTAGATCCTCAAGCCCAAGCAGATCAGCACTCCCACCTAACAGGGTGTCATCTGCAAACTTAATGAGGGTGCACTCAATCCCCTTTTCAAGATCACTGATAAAAATGTTAAAGAGAACTGGCCCCAGTACTGATCCCTGGGGGACACCACTAGTGACCAGCCTCCAACTGTGTTTAAATCCATTCACCACAGCTCTTTGGGCCCGGCTATCCAGCCAGCTTTTTACCCAGCAAGTGTACACCCATCCAAGTCATAATCAATAGTTAATGTTGCATAACTTGGATGGAGTACTTCAGAAAGAAGCTGAATAAGGAAGAATAAAACATATGGGGTTAAGACTTAACAATTGCACTAGGTTGCACCAGTGACTGCATAACTTAGGCTCTATACAACCACTAGAATTGGTCTTGTGTTCAAATCCTTATTTGCATTAAGAATTTGTTCTTGTGTTTCAGTTTTATTCTTATTATTAGGTTAGCTTGAAAAAGCATACTCATTGTGTTACTCCGGACCTACCCGGGAATTTCAATTATCCAACATGAGTTGAAACAGGAATTTTTACATAAAGTTTGGCCATTTGAATAAAATATAATCTGAAACCAGAGGAGATCTGCTCTGTGTTTTGCCGTTGAAGTAATAAAGTTTTGCCCAGATGGCTTTTTTTTTTTTTTTTTTTTTTTAATAATTTTCTTTAACAGTTGCAATTCTGAAATCTCTTTATAAAAGCAAAGTGGTGCAGGAACCTGTTGTGTCTTGTTTCTGGAGCAGCAAGTGAGCCTCTTCATTTCTCTTTTTTTTTTTTTTTTTGTTGAAGGAGTTTGAATACTTCCATAGTTACTTAAAAAACATTTATGCATGTGTATGAATAAAAATCTTTATAAATTGTTTATTTTCACATGACAAAAGGGTTAAATAGAGGCCTCTGGCTATCTAATTTCTCCCTTCCTCAGAGCAGTTAAGTACGTGCTTCCTGAACCTCCCCCATAGCTACACAGCCTCATCTTCTACAGTTCTGTACAGAAAGTACAGAACTTTCCTCTGCAGTTCTTCCAATATTTTCACCTGAAAAAAGTAGGTCATCTTCAATATGATCATTCTCAAGAGGAAAGAATGAAGAGGACTCCAAATCAGTCTTGCAGGCTGGCTGTAAGTCAAATATCTACATACCTGAAACCTCACAAAAATAAAAATTGCATCTGCAGCCTATAGAGCTCTGCTTGCTTCACCAGGGCTTCTCAGCCATCCCACAAAACAGTAACGTGACATTTCTATAAGCTCAACTCTAACATACACACAAAGCATGGTAAAGATTAATTCCTAGCTTTAACTTCACATTTTACAGATTTCCTTGGTTTTAGTCATAATCTTACAAATCGTATATTTGAATTTAATAGAACTTGCTCACAATTCTATTTAATTCCTAAAAAATTTCTCTAATGTAATGTTGTGTTACCAAGTTAACAGACAGGTTCCTCATAGCTTGCATTGGTTGTCTAAAAAGCACTGGCTGAATTCCAAGAGGCTCTCACATTTGATGTGCAGTTGTTTGCATGATTAAGTTTAGCAGTGAGAGACAACAAGGCAAGTGTTAGTGAGAGATAACATATGCTTTGTGAGTGTTGTCAGAAAGAAGGTGAAGCCATGTGCTTTCAACATGCGGTGTTTGTTATCACACATTAACACAAACCTTGATATATATCTTACGGTCATTAATAAGCATATAAATAAATAACTTAAAACAAAACAAAACAAAACCTGTATTTATTAAAAGGTAATGAAAAGCTGAGAAACTGAAACTTCTTTGGGAGGTATTTTCCCTTGATCTGGGGAAGAAGCTGAGAGACATTTAGGCTTTGCATTTTTATACCACATTTATATATCCTTTTCTCTTCTATACACTTCACATTTTTAAACTGCTGCATTTATGGCTTTGAAATGAATAACATAGTATGCATTAATACTCACATGTTAATAATCCTACTTTCAATATAAAATACAGAAAATTATCTGTATTATATTCTACCTGATTAATTTTAAGTTATTTTTAAATAGTTTGATTTTTAAAAAGTTTGATTAATAACAGCAGTGTTATTCTTAAGTGAGTTAGGATGAGGAAAAAAAGGGAGGGGGGGGCTCATTGGTTATCCAAAATTTCCTCTTTCTGATAAACAAACAAACAAATAAAATAAAGAAAATCTTAAGGAGGAACAACTGACTAAGAAAATGAAGTGCAACTTCCTCTAACTTTGATCTACTTAGGTAAACATGCTTTTACTCTGAAGACAAAAGTTTGATAAAGATGATGAAAAGCTAAGACATCATTTTAATGCTCATGTATTATATATGGAATCCCATTTTAGTTATTGTCTGATTATTTCTAAGATCTAAATTAGTATATTTTATCTACTTTACATGTACATAATCAAGATTACCCAAAGAAAGTATCTTTTAGCTTTTAAAGACCTTTTTAAAGGCCTTTAAGCCTTAAGTCTTTAAACCTTAAGTATCAGCATGTTCTCAAAAAAGCACTGTCACATCTTTAATATTTTCAGAGAGCAAGGTATAGAAGAGATTATGCAAGGGATGTGTACAGAAAAACAGTTCCCATTAAAATCCCTTGGCCAAGTTTGGTAGCTTAGCATGAGTTGGACAAAAACAGGAGTTAGTCACAGAGTCCTGAAGACATAAATGTATTCTTTGTGAAATACTGCAGTTATTGAAAACATGAACTGTAACAGGAAAGAAGAAAACATGGTTGCAAACTGAAGTTATAAGCTGACTGTATTGGAAATGTAAGAGGAAGACATATTTGAACTACATTCTTGTCCTGTCATAAATCACACTGTCCACCCACACCATTCCTGAGACATTCCTTGTTCATTTTATACCTGTCTGAAAAAGTAACTTTCATCACTGTCTTCAGTAAAAATTGCGATCGTCCACATCAAAGAGTCATATATTCCAACAAATCCTAAATTAAAGAAAATTGAATTATTTCACCATTTCAAACTATTTGCATCTAAACTTGTTTTACCAATCAGTTACTGAGAGATTGAGCCTATGATGAAAATGTATACATATCCATTAATTAGTCTGACAGCTGGCTCAGAGAACAAAGAACAAATGTGTATTGACCTATTTTCTACTGGCAATATACTAACTTAGCCAAACAGCTGTGGTTGTTTATAACACTATAATATGCAAATTAACTTTCTTCATGCCTACAAACGTTTGATATTTATATATATTAAAAAAAAAAAAAGTTGCATTTTCAAAAGTCTGTATCTGGTGTTCAATGTTAGCCTTCAGTAATACACAAAGTAGTCTTAGATTTTCTCAATAAGGGAAGTGTGCATTTTGAGCTTTTCCATGTACACTCAAATAACACTCTTATTTTCTAAGAACCAGCTAAACCACCTGTGCTTCCTCAGTTTGTACATTTGGAGAAATAGTCTCTTCTGCACACTGAAGTTCATTGTAAGGAATAAACATGAGTGACACAGGTTCCATCAGGTGAGCTGCCCCTCCACTTTGTTCAAGCTGCTGCATTACTGTTATGGCTTTACACAATAGTTCTAGCTTTTAACTCCTGATCTTGCTTTCAAAGTCTTGAATTAGCAGAGTCATTGAAGAGCCTTACATTTTGTTTGGATTCACACTTTTTATGGATTTGTCAGATTACACTGAATCTGGTCCTAAACATTTCATAATAGGTCATAAATATGAAAAAATCAGATATCTCATATTGTTTCATTATCATAACTCAATGGAGCATAGTAAAAGCCAGTTGGTATAACAGTTATGAATTCTGGGAGGCATTCTGACATTGGATGATGTCTTCTTTATGTCTCAATGCAATCAGGCTTGAAAACGAGCATTAACTACAGTTTCTCTCTAGGGAAAAAAAAAATAAAAAGAATGTTTTACACAATTTGAATGTTCCATGTTTGAATATTCCTAAAGTTATGGTTTGGTGATCAGGTGGATGTTCTACTCTATAGAGACAGCATATTTTACAGAAGTAGTGTATTTAATCAATCTAACTACTGCCCAAATCCTTAATGAAACTACAATTCATAACTGTATTTGTATATGTACACAGAACTTCAAATTTAGCTTGAAACATCTATTCTATTATTCTACATATAGTTTTAACTATTGGAAATTCTGCTACTTACAAATAGCAAAAATGTTCTCAAACAAATAATGAGGGAATTTCTGGGAAATATTGTATATGTGCAGAAACATCTAAGTCTCAATTCATTTGTATTTGTTTAAGCAGTTATTTGTTACTGTTTTATCATAGCAGATAGATAATAGTGTTGTATTAGATGTTGTAACATCTAATAAGATGCAGCAATGAGTGTGTTTGATAGAATTTATTTCCTTAAAAAAAAAAAAAAAAAAAAAAAAAAGTCTAAATGAGATAGCAAAGTTACTCCATTGATGTAGAGGAATGGTTAACTGAAATAGGTCACGTAGACATAAAGCAGCTGAGGGATTTTTGAAACAGTAAGAATCCCATGGTTTGCTGTAGCTGAGCAAACCAAGCTACCAGGGCAACTGAGAAGTTCCCATGACAGTGTTCCCACATCGCCCAATTGAGGAATTCAGGAAAATATTGTTACCAGTAGCTGGCTTCAAGGACAAGGTCTATGTGACTGCTAATCACAAGGGGGTTGTTTTCTTGCAGGTGGGGTTGTTTTCTTGTAGTTTGTCTGAGTGCTTTTGACCAATAATCTCGTGTGAAACACTGTCCACCCCTGTTAAGTTCACTATAAAAGTTAGGCTATTCGGGCAATAAAATGAAGCTTGCTGATCACTCATATTGAGTGTCCCTGTCTTCCTTCCGTTGACAACACATTGACAAAGCACCTTATCCTTCATTAAACTATGTAGTATATTCCATAACCCCTATGTAAATTTAAGTTGACAAAATCTTGTCACCTCCCCAGGTTTTGCCCAATTGTTTTTTTGGAGTCTTTCATAGGCCTGAGTCTGGACTGTTTTGTTCACTGTATAATATTTTTACATGTAAGCAGCAGGTATACAGTTTTGTATATAATATGATACAAAGTTAATTTTATTTTTTATACATTGTTACCTGGAGTGGATACACAACCTGCACACAATGCAAACAAAATCTTTGAAAGGTCATGGATAACAGGAGAGGTACCTGAGGACTGAAAGAAAGCCAGCATCACCCCAGTCTTCACAAAGGGCAAGAAGGAAAACCCAGGAAACTACAGTCAGCTTTACCTTAATCACTGGAAATATGATGAAATCACTCATTCTGGAGGTCATCTCCAAGCACATGAAGGATGAGAAGGTGATCAGGAATAGTCAATAGGGGAACTTCATCCCCTTCATCAAGGGGAAATCATGCTTCATCAACATGATATCCCTCTAAAATGCAATGACTAGCTGGGCGAATAAGGGGAGAGGGGTGGATGTTGTCTACTTTGAGTTCAGCAAGGCTTTCAACACTATCCCACAACATCCTCAAAGGCAGATTCAGGAAGTGTGGGATAGATGAGTGGACAGTGTGGTGGATTGAGAACTGGCTGGATGGCAGAGCTCATATTGTTGTGATCAGTCGCACTGAGACTAGTTAGAGGCATGTAGACTGTGGTGTCCTCCAGGGGTCTATAGTGGGTCTGGTTCTGTTCAGTTTATTCATCAATGACCTGGATGATGGAATGGAGTGCACCCTCAGCAAGTCTGCAGAGGACACAAAACTGGGAGGAGTGGTTGATACACCAGAGGGTATCAAATAACAAATTCAAATGAATGTACTTTAGCCTAATATTCTTAGAGCCGTACATAGTATTACCTTTCACACTATTAAGAAATCTCACTGCAATGATTGCTTTTGATCCTTTCTCCCTGTTAGTTCCAACAGCACTGTTTATTCTTTCTTCCTTTTCTTTCCCAAAATGGAGCTCTAGTACTCTCTGATCTGTAATTGCACAATGTTCAGGAAAATTGCATTTTTTTTACACCAAGAAAGTTTTTACAGTGACCTCTATGACTGTGATTTACCACATGCATTTCCCAAGTAGTAATTTCTGGTGAATATGATGAGTGAATGTATGAAGAATATGTCTTCCTTACTGTCGTGGTTTAACCCGGCCAGCAGCTAAATACCACGCAGCCGTTCGCTCACCCTCCCCCCTCCCTCTCTGGGACGGGGGAGAGAAATAGAAAGTGAAGCCCGTGAGTTGAGATAAAGACAGTTTAATAAGACAGGAAAATAATAATAACAAAATAATAATAACAATAATAATAATAATAATAATACAATGGTGATAATAGGAAAGTAATAATAATATGTACAAACAAGTGATGCACAATGCAATTGCTCACCACCCGCTGACTGATGCCCAGCCTAACCCCGAGCAGTCCGGCCTCCTCCCCCCGGCTAGCCACCCCTATATATTGTTTAGCATGACGTCAGATGGTATGGAATACCCCTTTGGCTAGTTTGGGTCGCCTGTCCTGGGTCTGTCCCCTCCCAGCTCTTACTGCATCCCCAGCCTGCCTGTTGGCAGGACAGAGCGAAAGGCTGAGATGTCCTTGGCTTGGTATAAGCACTGCTCTGCAACAATTAAAACATCGGGGTGTTATCAGCACTCTTCTCATCCTAAGCCAAAACACAGCATTCCACCAGCTACTAGGAAGAAAATTAATTCTGTTCTAACTGAAACCAGGACACTTACAAAAGAATATAGGTGCAGAAGAACTTTACACAGATAGTTTCTAAAAAGGAATATGAAAACCAAAATATTAGGCACTAGTGAAATTGTTTGCAAATAAGAAAGCATGTAGATCAACTGAAAGGAATATTGAAAACAGATGAAGAAAGCGTGTTGAGGAGGAACAATTTACAACTTTGATCCTTTTCTTGCAAGTCAGCTGTTTAAATATCCTAGTGATTTCAGAAAAGAAGACAAGCCCAGAGGTCTAATAGATTAACTCCACTGTGACTTAAATGATGTAGAAACAGACAATAAAGAAAATAAAACAGATTAATGCTAGGCCACAACAATGGATGACCTCTGAACAGCTCACATTATATCCTTCTCCTTAGTACCAGGCAAGCAATTTCAATGGAGAAGTACTATAATAAAATCTTTCTCCCACACACCAATTGTTATTAAACAGAAATACTTCTGGGGGAGAAGGCACGGGCAAATAAGTCATCATTCATACACTTATATTTATTCTTAGATGTAAGTGTGTTGGCATACATACAGCAGCCTACAAAGCATACTGCTGCATTAAAAAAAAAAAAAAAAAAAAAAAAGTTTCTGAAAAGATGAGAAAAGATATTTTTTTTTTTAATCACCATTTCAGAAATTCAGATATATCAGTCCTTGAAATTTTTCAAGATATGAATAATCAGGAACTTCATTGTATAGGTACTGAATAAGACATACAGTGTGAACCTTGGTAAAACAGAAGACCTATAAGTGGCACAGTCTATAAAAAGATCACCTACAAATCCATTATGTTATCATTCTTATCACTGGACCTACATTTTCTCTCTCATTAAATTTACTTCTCTCTTACTCAAAGGCAACTGGAAATGTCAACAAAAGCAAATAGGCAGGGTATTATTCCCTCTCTTAACACTGAGAAATTCTGTCTATGCTAAAACTGCAAAAGAAAATTTGCCAGGGACTATGCTTTTACACTGAGGACCCTGCTAGTGTCTACTAACCTTAAATCCTTAAATACCTTGCCCTTCAAAATATTTCGGTGGCATTCAATCTGCTTGTTAGGAATTCTAGATAGCCTTAGCCCAAACTGTGCTTATGTTAATGATTGAACTGTATGGGCAATCATATGGCAGTGCTTTTGCCTTGACCTAACCCTCTTCAGCAGCATTGATGCTGCTCGTGACACACATCCAGACAGATGTGCATAGCAGAGCCTGGAGCACTCACCATTAATATTGTTAACAATACACTGTGTTTTGACAGATAATTGATTCTACCTAGGTTGATATGGTCACATAATTACTCAGATCAGATTATCCTATCCTGTTGTTTGAATGTAACCACCATGAGTGACATTGAAAAAAAAAAAAAAAAGATAAGCAACAAAACAAGCATAGTCACTTTGAAGTGCTAAGTTTTAGCCATGTAGATTGTAGTTGAGGAAAACTGCTTGCTGTCCTTGTGGCAAAGATGAATTTTTAATTCCATATATATGCTGCTCAGCCAATTCAAGGAATAAGATCACTTGATAACGTCAGAGAAAACTTGCTCCAAAATACCTGAAGAATACATGTTTTTAACTCCACATGCCTTGGATAATTTCACTATGAAAGTGTATACTCAAGATACATTTTCTTCCTAATCATGTTGGAATTGGTATCCTCAGGAATTATTTAGTCAGTCACTGGGAACATATTTGGCTGTTTTCATAAACAGAACATCAGTGACTCTTTCCCCTAAACAAGACACCTGTAGACACCAGTCATGAATAAGATTATTTGTATTTACAGAAGATAATAGAATGGAGCTAAGACGTTTGCTAATTATTTGGATTTTAATGAGAGTGTTTCTTGCTAGAAAACCTTAAAAGGATTTTTCTTGTGGTGTTTATGTGCCTATTTTGTAAAATTATGAGTTGAGAATTTTCATATTGATGATACATGTAAAGCATTCAATGTCAAATGGTGGCTAATGTAAAACTGTTCTGAATAATAATGAAGTACCTCACTGCTGAACAGAAACTGGAAAGACAAATTCTTCTATTACTTTTGTTTCATTTAATATCACATTTCCTCTCATTCAATAGATTTTTTAAAAATCTGCTAGTCTCTTACTTTCAGTGATACCTTGGGACAGTAAGCTCCATAAATCTCATATGTTGGATGATTAGTTCCTTTCCTCAGTTTTAAAATGTATTGCCATTCAATTGCCATGATTATTTCCTTGTTCTTATGTGATAAGTGGTAAATAGAAGACACCATTTATCTTGTCAGCATAGTCCATTATTTTGCATCTCATATGCCTCCTACTTGTCTTCTCTCTGAAAATATGATAACTGTTTAGTTCAATCCCTCTTCACATAAAACAATCTCAGTGTCATTTACCATTCTGGCACCTTCCATGAAACCCATTCTACTTCTGCTAGGTTTTCTTGATTCAGTCTCTTCTCATCTTTAATTCACATAAGAATATAAGAAGTGATTTATGTAAAAGCATTATGAAACCTTAGTCAACACTTAACTGAAAGGCCTCTATTTATCTAGAATCTGGGATTTTGCAGGAACAAAAGTACCATTCCTTTCTAATTACATTATCTTTCACATTCTACTTATTCTAGATGCATAACACTAACAAATGTAATAAGCTCATGGTATTGTATTAAATCACTGCCCATCAGCAAGTTATTATCCCATGCAGCATCAATCCTTCACAGGCAAGCTAAAAGCAAAATGAACAGCTTCACCTCTAGATAATTCTCTTCTTCTCAGCCTCCTTTATTTCATGTCCCTTTAATGTAAAAAACTACAATTGCATTATTATGGCAAAGCCTGGTAACACTTCTGGTCTAGACCATAAATGAACATGCACTAAAGACATCAGATCTAAATCAACCTCATCTGATACTATATTCAGAACCAGTGCTCATCTTTATCTTTTTTGCTAGACCCTCCATCTGAAATGGACATGCCCAGATTCTCATACGTGAGTCAAGGGAGAAATTCAATAACACTTTTAAGCTCCCAGAGTTTTCAGGTTTTTTTTCCACTTCTTTTTAAAAATCACAGACCCATAGTCATATAAAGGGGCAGGTGGTCTGTTTATACAGGCCAGACGTTAGATTTAATTTTATCCCTTAGATTTTAATTTTATCCCTTAAAGGTAGTCATCCAAGTGCCAGCCAGATGTAAGACCCATTTGGCAGACTCATACAATAATCCACATCAGGTCAGTCTGAATTTAACCTCAGGTATGCTAGGACAACATTTTTAAAACAACAATATGCAACACCACTGTAGAGATTACTGAGTAAAGCAGCTGAAACTTAATTTGGCATAATATATTGATATTCGTATCTGCAGAACTTTTACTTGCTGATTATATTGATTAACCATTATACTTCTTCAATTAACATGACTTAAGGGATTCGCTAATTTTGCTTCAATCTAAGAGTTTACCATTGTAAAGTGCTATTTCAGGTACTACTGTGGGACGGGAATAGTGCAATAGTTTCAATGAAGCATTCAGTCAGGACAAGGCTTTTCTATTCCTTTTCAAAATCAACTTTTTTATTTCAAAAGAATTTTCACAATTTATAGCACAAGAAATATGAAAAACAGAACCAAAGCTCTCATTTTCAAATTGACATGACTTGTTTTCAATGTTTTCATTCCAGAGAAAATTTTAAAACTGTATATGCACACACACTGACATAAATACTTCAGTCTTAATACAGTGTGGTAATAATATTTTTTTTTAATGTGGAATTTTCAATTCCAAAGATTTTGAGTATCTGTATAGTTTTATTGAAACTAAATAGTGCATTATACTGGGATTTAGTTTGCTTACACTACGCAAATTAACTCAATTTCTATTATATGGCAATTTATTATCAGTACTGATACACTCATATTCTGCTTAAGAATCCATGTGACCACAAAAGAAAGCTTTCAAAGGGTGTATAATTTATACAGTGACTTTGTGATTATTTATATACCTGGTCACCTTTCTTTAAGTAATTAAGCTTACCATTCAAAGCATGTTAATTATTTTAGATAAACTCTTCAGAAGACACCTGCAAATACTGTTAAAGTTGCTGGTTATAGTTAAGCTTTGATTTTCACACTGCAAAACACTTACTAAAAGAATTTTCTCTTTCCAGATAGATGAAATGTGAACAGCGTTTCATCTCAGTAAAGAAAAAGGATGTGAATGGAGGTATATATATTTTTGTTGTTGTTGCTTTTTTATTGTTGGTTTTAAATTACGGAGTAAATCACTGTTATTTTTTTTATATTCATATTTTATTAAACAAAATTCCACCTAAGGAATCCTTACAATGAATGTTTCAAACATTATTTTTTCTATATGCTCATATGTACTTTTTATTATTTAATGGCCATAACTTTGCTTATGTTGTGTAGTAAAACACAAAGCACATTTTCTCTTCACTGTCTTTTTCAAAACCAAATGTCATTCTTTGATATCAGCTTCAAATGACAAATTAAGAGATGGTAATGTTAGAGTTGATGTCATTGATTGTTATATATATAAAACTTATTTTGTTGTAGGCTTCAAGGAATCATAAAAGATTCCTTACTGGTATAGCACATGCTCTAGTTTTATATGTATTCTATGTCCAGGTCATGGTCAACAAACATGATCTCAGCCATTCTATGAAGGGAGAATGAAAACCTCTCTTCAGTTGTAGAACTATGGTCTATCTATCAAATCTATACAATTTCCTCCAATTATACTGGTTCTGAGTATTTGCAAACATGCACTTCTCAGGAGAATTCGGAAAAGCTAAGTTGTGATTAGTAAATGTGTACTGTAATGTAAGGGTACTGGAATTTCCATGGTCTTGCTGCCAGTAACTGAACATAATAAGTACAATTTTGGCTCTGTGGCAATCTTAGTAGAGCTCCTGTACCTATACCCTTCCTACACCTGTCACTTGTACAGGTAAAAACTCTCAGAAGGAAGGTTTTCAGGGTGCTTTTACATTAAATAAATAAAGAAATAAATAAACCCAAACCAAAAAACTCGTATGCAAAATTCTTACCACCTGCCACATCACTCCCCACATGCCCTTCCCCCAAAATCAGAAAACTTCTATGTATGAACTAGACTTTATATTTCTCACAAGAATAGAGATTCTTACAAGGTCTTCTGAAGTCAAAATCCAATATTTTATATATGTGCAATGAGTGATTGCAATCAATCACTTCAACACTTTCTTGGTTTTAGGCCCACGACATTTTTTCAGAACTTTTTTTTAGTAAAGTAGGCAAAAGTTTATGAAAGGAGATATCTTTAGCGTAAGTATTTCTTCCCTATAAGCTTACATTCCCCTTTCCAGATCGTGACACAGAAACAGATATCACAAGTCAGTGCTTAAATTGCGAATATGCATTACGCCAGCTTTAGCTCTATATAATTTTTTTCTTCCATTATTGCATTCCCATATAGCATTTATATATACATATATATATTCATATTAGACACTACAAAGAATTTAGTGTTTACCTAACTCCTTCTATTACAAGCAGTCCTTTGAAATTAATTCTGCAATTATGCAGGTTTCATAGTTTTTAAGATCATAGACTTCAGTTAAATGTTTAAAGGCAAGCACAGTATGTTAGAGTGCACTTTGGAGCACATCACAAACAAGCTGTGATTTCCACTGAGGCCTGTATATGCTAATACTATATAATCATAGGTTCTGTCTAGAAAAATCAATTTTTAGACATAATGTAAGCTGCAATTATCACAGGTACGCTCATGACCATGTTTTTCAAGGTAACGTAAGTAAACATAAGTAAAAAAAATGCAGTTAAATGAGATGATAAATGAGAAATAGGCACAAGACTTAAGTATAGGGTGACAACACAATTTTTTATTTGCTTATGTATTTTAAGGGCAATCAGATAAAATCCTAATTCCAAAACTAAGCTACAGTTCTACTTGCTTCTACTAATGCAAAAATAACTAGATGGATAGAAGACCAATGAAAGTACAAAATAAATAAATAAATCAGTCAATCAATAATAAAAATTAAAAAATCCCATCTTACTTAATATAGGAAATAGCATATCCAAAACTAGTTTTTGCAAAGTTAAAATGACAACCTGTAGGAAATATCACTTCAGTTTCAGAATTGAAATTTGTTCCCGACACTCTAGCTGCCTTGTAGATGCTTGGTCCCTGGGATGCGACATTCTAACTCCTACCTGGTCAGTGGGTGGGAGGACTGGGAAGTATGGCAGTTGGTTATTCCCCCACAATTGCTTGTTGTCAGCATGGGTTGCTTCTTTTATTATTATTATTATTATTATTATTATTATTATTATTATTATTATTATTATTATTATTATTATTATTATTATTTTAATATTATAATTAAATTATTATTATTATATTAATAATATATAATTATAATTATAATTGTTGTTATTATTATTATTATTATTATTATTATTATTATTATTATTATTATTATTATTATTATTATTATTATTATTTTATTTTCCACTAAAAAACTACTTAACACTAACTGCCACATCCCAGGCCAGAAAACACTTTTGTGAAATTCTGACCCTGTAAAAAACAAGGAAATTTTGCAAGGATTTCTCAACTCTTGCCCATATAACTGTGGTATCTACACCTTGTATTATAGCTACTACACACTATAGCTACTACACACCTTATGTTATAGCTACTGGTGGTTAGCTGGAAGAAGTAATGCTACTTGTTAAAATAAACCAGAGAACTTCTATGCATTGTATGCTTTTCAGTTTGCAGGAGAGTTTGTCATTATCAAGACTATTTCAAATGAATAGGAGAACACACCTTTAAAGACGTTTATAAAAATGTACACGTATACATAAATCCTATAAAACCAGATACTGAGAGGATATTGCTATATGGCTGCTTTACTATTTGTTGCGCTAGACGTCTTCTGAGATAGTTTTACATATCACATAAATGTTTATTATTAATTCAGAGACATTTCACCCATATTCTGAGATGTTTTTGAAATCTGTTCAATTCTCAAGATTAGGATGATTAAATTATAGAAAATAAAGCAACTTATTGCCTTTCAGTATAATTCACTGATCTAAATCAAAACTATAACTACAAATTTAACTCCCTGATACCTGAGCACATGGTGCTAAAAAACATTTGTAGACATTCTACTGTCTGACCCTATCACATTAGCTCTTCCTGCTCTTCTAATTACACATAAATTTATTAAAACAAAACAAACAAACAAAACCTACTTCTTTGCACAGGTAATCACATTTAAAGGTAAAAAGTCATTTTGTTTAAGATTAATATGCAGGTTTTCTTTATATTTTCACAGCTTTATCAGATGACATAGATTTTTATTTTTACTACAATTTACAAGCATATGTCAACAGATGTATTCTTGAAGGCTTCTTTTAATTCCTAAGTGGCAAATAGAAAGGAAGATTGAGATCTGGAAGAGTGGAATATTTGAAGCTGTTTCTATGGGTTGCATTGGACATCCTGATTCTCTGTGTTTATCTTACAGTAAAGTTGACAGAAAGATGGAGAAATGATGTGCTATTCCAAACCTGCATTGGAAATGAAATGGCAGAAGATTCTCTTTTTTTTCTTTTTTCTTTTTTTTCTTTTTTTTTTTTCTTTTCTGTCCTTCTTTTGTTTCAATATCCACAACAGCAATCTCTTTTATTTTGAGGCCCAGTTTGGC
Source organism: Netta rufina (assembly GCF_964035555.1). NCBI lineage: Eukaryota > Metazoa > Chordata > Aves > Anseriformes > Anatidae > Netta > Netta rufina. The sequence goes on from NC_140124.1 coordinate 56,292,196, forward strand.
ATTGCCCTGTGCTGACCTGATTAAAGGAGACATTATTGTTTGTTTACTTTGATCTGTTTGTGTTATCTCTGACTTGATCAAGTACTTTCAGTGATATCTTCCTTCTGTCAGAACATTTTGATGATTACAGACCTCATTTCCTGCCAGAAAGCATATGAACTCTTATTCTTTGCAGCTCTACTTGTGCTATATGCAATAGGATTTACAGTGGCAAGCTGAGCGTATCTGTGGTTATCAGATGGCTTTGCCTGAACTGAGGTAATATATAACAGCCCTCAAAACAGCTGCTGCAATACATGTAGCACATGTCCTGAAATCCCATAGGTTCAGAAAATGGTAGTAAAAAGTACACACTTAGGTATATATTCTATAACTGTCCTAATTGTGCATTCACTGGATGTATGCCTGCATGTGTTAATGTCCATCTATCGATGAGTTGTTCCAGGGCTTGCTTCAAAATTTCACCGTTACTGAGGTATCACTAAGAGTATGGGATATTTCCCTGCAACGCTGCGCACAGGTACTGACAGCACTGGTATGCTGCGGGATTATACAACACACAGAAGATTCAGTGTGGAAGCTGATGGCATAGCTAAAACCAGCATTTCTGCTTTTTGCAGTAAAATGGGGTGTGAGTTACATTTGTTTTTGGAAGTGGGTTTGGTTTTGTTTGATTAGTAAATATATATATACATTAAAAAAAAAAAAAAAAAAAAAAGAAGAAGAAGAGTTCTGAACAGTTTTTTTATCTTCCTTTGTCTCTTCTTCCCACTACCTAGAAATCAGAGTGGGATCTATCTAGGTAACATGCAGGACACAATAAAGTTTTCTCAAGAACAACCCAAACTAATAGCACCTATCAGAGAATATACAGAATCTTATGGGATGGGAATAATTTACTGTCGATGAAAAGCTAGATGGAATGCGGGCAAAATTTGCATGATTTTTCATGACCCTATAGAGTGTTTTTTACATGTTAGTGCACCCATCAAATCTAAGGGATTCCAGTGATATTGAAATTATTAATAATACTTTCATATTGCTGTAGGATTTTTCAGTTTACACATGCTTAAAATACAAGTCCCCTTAAATCCATCCTAAAGAAAGAATTACTATGTGCAGTTTAAAGATGAGGGAGAGAGACATTTAATTTATAAGTTGGTCTACTATTGTTCAGGTACATACAATAATGATCTTTTTTTCTCCTCAATCTTGCACATTGAGCAAGACAGATTTATTTATAAATCATCTCATCCAGAAGTCAAATCTAAGTAATTTGGGGAAAAGGGGTGTTCTTATTATTCATTTTTATGGGTTAATGGGAAGGAAGAAAACAAGCCAAGGAAACCAGAAAGCAAGTAGTACATACTTTCCCCACTAACACTAGAAGAGGTTTGTGAAGTACTAATAGCTGCTGCTTAATTGACTATAATTTACTGTTGAATCAAATCTGCAACTGTCCTGCTGTCCAGAACATCTTGCCAGCTAACACAGGTAAAACTGTACTAATCCCTGCAGCAGGTGTTTAATAAAGATCAGATAATGTCTGTTCTGCCAGGTTTTCTTCAAGAACTTGCCACAAAGGCATCACTGCAACAATTTTAATTACTGACAATTTACTAGAGCTCAAAGGAAACATAGCCACTTGGACAGTTGGTTCAATAAAAATAAAACACAACCTCACTTACAATGTAATGGTGATTTTCTCCTCAGGTGAAACTCCCCTGCCTAAACACTACAATTCCAGGTTTCCATCAAAGGAAATTCTAAAAGCACTTCTTTACAGTAAACACTGACCTGGTTATTCTAAGTAGAAAAGATTTAAATTGTCTTTCTTTGTTGGGGATTACCATATCTCATTTTAATCTTTAATCCTTAAATATATTTATTAGCATTTCATTCTTTGCCTGTTAAATAACTATCTGTGATTTACTGAGCTATTTCAAAAGCTCAGAGTAGATAGAAGTGTTTGTTTTTTTGTTTATTTGTTTGTTTTCTTTCTGTTTTTGTCATGCTTTTTGACAGGCATTTGTAAAATTTTGAAGAACAAATTTACTAGTAAATTCAGTCTCAATTGAGTAAGTAGTTTTATCATCATAAATGGAAACAAATAGTAAATCTCTGTATCATTTTAACTTTGGTCTGAGTCAACTTTTATAAAAAGTTATTCTATATATCTTTGCAAAGATGACTTACATTGGTAACCTGAAGCAAGGCAATTTATGCCTGGTTTTAATCCCTATGAATCAGGGTTCTTTAGGGGAAAAGGAAGAGAAAAATTGATTTCTTTCCTCTTTGAAGAAAAACTTTTATTTTACTTTTTAAATGCAACAACTTCAGCAGTACAGTTTCTAAGAAATCCATATGTGAATATTCTGTTGATGACACATTTGTATATGAAGATATTGGAGTAGCATCGAGCTTGTTCCTAAAACAGGCAAATTTGGATTTTAAATCCACATTTTTCCACATTGCAATTAAATATTCAAATAACGGGTCAAAGGACATGACTGTATCTGCTTCTCTCATATTTTGTGAAGAACACACATTCTCAAAAGTATGGAACAGCTAAACTAAAAATAAAATAACAGCAATCAGTTAATCATACAGCATTAGCTGGGAGTGTTTCCAGGGGTGATAGACCTGACTTTGATTTTCTCATAGATTTCCACAAATTTCAGACTTCCAGGTGAAATTCTTCTGTTGAACTATTCCAGATGAACATCTGGGGTATCCCTGTTCCTTCTTAAAGGAGAAAGCATGCTGCTGATGGTAAACATGGGGTAGGGGGCAACAAAGCTACATATACAAGAATTTTGCACTTATAATTTACTGATGAGTAACATTGTCAGGAAAATAATAATAATAGTAATAATAAATAATGTGGGGGAAAAAAAAAAGGCTATTTAACATTGTTTTATTATTTATAAAAATTTTCATGGCATTTGACACCTGGAGGCTTCAAAATGCTCTACAAAGAAAGGTAAATCTGAGCATGTTGTCGCTCTCTGTTAGACTCAATAAACAGGATTCAAATTAATAGGATAGAAGATGTTGGTGATGCTCAACGTATCCCATATTCAATTAAATTATAACATTGTGGGAGCTATTGCAGCAATGTACACAGATAATGTATATAAGGCTGGATTTAATTAGATTTCGGCATGTTTTAATAATTTCTAGTTATTAGAATGATGGAGTAAAAGTCAGTACAATGTAACCACAAGCAAATCCCCTGAGAAGCATACTGTTTTGGGAGCATTCTCCAGTTATTGCGCCAACTTAATTAAGGTCTTACCAGGATAAGGCTCTCCAGTTTGGTGCTCTATTTTCAAAACACGGTATGTTAATTATTTAAAGCATTACTAGGATTATGAATAAATTCTCTACAGAAGCATATACTTTGACAACACCTGCATTCTTCCATTGTTAAAAGCCACAGAAAGCAAAACATTTTATTTATTTATCCCATGCATCATTGAAACAGCATTTTCTTGGTCAATCATTCTGCAGTTTGGGTCTTATAAGTAGTATAATAAAAAAGCAATGAAGTGTGTTGCTCTTTTATGAGGGCCTTAGCTGCAGAACCTTCAAATATATAATCTTAATAATTTCAACCTGAAACAACTAATTCATTTGTATGGTCATCATTTTGCTTTTGTATATAATATTAATATTATACAGATATTTTACAATAATTTATAATATTTACAATATTATTAGTATTATACAGATTTTTTATTTTTATTTTTTTCACCACAATAAATGTTAGAAAATTAAGATATTAGAAAGACATTCCTGGAATATTCGATTAAAACTCATTCTTCAGGTATTTTGCTGGAACAAGTAATTCAGAAACACAAATAGCATAAGCAACCGTCAATTTAGAGACTATAGCAGACATAGGGGAAAGGAAACGTCCTTCTCAAAGTATTATAGATCCAGCTTCTCCAAGAGGATCTTGATTCTTGAAGAAATCAATATTTATTTATTTATTTTCTGTTTCGCTGTTTGACCAGGAAATAAGGATGTTCAATGATCATAAAAGACTTTGTAGAAAAAGAAAACTGCCCAACACCTACAGACCTTTTTATTATACATGGTACTTTCCATCTTCATGGAGGAAAAAACAAACAAACAACAAATGTACAGAGACACACAGACACACACACAAAAAAAATAGTACCATAATTGCATTTCAGGCACAAATAATAACCAGGCCAAGATCATTTCTAAATAATAATGATAATAATCATTAAAAAAAAAAAAAAAAAAAGTAAAAGGACCTATTTCACTTAAGTCTGAAAATTAAAAACAAGTCATTCCATTCACTTAGAAATACTAATTTCCGTAATACTCTGGAATTCTGCAATTTCTGTAGGGAAAGAAGTTGTGTTAAACTAACTCACAATTTAGCCTGTTTTTGAAGTAATGCAAGATCATTTCTGACACAAAACTTTAAATAGTTTATCTTGAGTTGTAAAGTAACAAATATTTTAAAGAAAGGTACAACAGTAACTAAACTGTTACTGGCTATTTATTAAAACCTATGAGGGCCAAACAAAATTGGAAAATGTAATAGAAAATGCAAAAAGTCTTTACTGTTTGTAAATAGTGAAAATAGAAATAGAAATACAAATAGTGTCTGGACCATAGCAAAGCTGCTACACATTCAAGTTCATTATAATCAATGAATGGCTATGATGTCCAGTGCTGCTTTTAGGAACATTAACCATACAGTGTTATAATGCCTTTTAACACAATTAAATACTGTTAATGTCTGGAACATCTAGTATCTCATTCAATAAGATATCTTATTAAAAATGCTGGGATAGCTATAGTTTATAACATGATACTGTAATTTCTTCTATGTTTCCCATTAAATTCTTTAGAATTCCACATCCTTCTACATGTTTCCCTGCTTATGAGGACAAAAGTTGTTCCTTTTATTTTCTGGGGCAGGAGTTCTCACCCACCGCAGTTTATTTGTTTAAGCGTACTTTCACAACAGACACCAGAGACATCAATTATACTAAAATCATTTTGCCATGAATACTGCCTCTGAAATTATCTCCACTGAGAATGTTTATTTCCTAAGAAGGAAATCTACTTCCTAAAAAGAATTTAAAATTGCAAAGAAAAAAATACCATTATAATGAATCAGCCCACAATAAGTTCTCTTCTTAAAGCCATATGAATGCTATGTTTAATATCAAGATTCGTTTCAGTAGTCATCAAATTGCAATCTGTTCATATCTGACTTCTGCCTGAATGGTTGCTTTTTGATATTATGCTATTGGCAGTGGAGGACAGACCTCCAGCATAACCGAACACATAAACCACTGCATTACCTTCCCATTTTCATCAATATCACTGAAGAATATACTTCTACTTTTTACTTTAATATGAATTTCATTTCCATGTTTCATGCACTTATCAAATGATAGTCTATGGTTAAGTTACACAAAGCAGAACTTAACAATACATGCACTGAATCACCTGCCTGATACAAATAAAAATAACATTTTCATTTCACTCTGTTGCAGTAATCTTACCTCAGTTATATCAGTGCAGAGCTGAGAACTGCTCACAAGTCAGTAAACATGGACGCAGCAGAAACTCCTTAGCCTGGTTTGAGAAATCTATTTTTTTTTCTCTTTCCACAATTTCATGCATGCTTAAGGAATCTACCTTCCATGTTTCATTCATATCCCTTCATGACAACAGAGATTCTCTTCTAATTAATACAAACCTAGTTTATACAAAATGATTCAGCACTCTTGACTTTATTCAGAAAAATCAGAAGTTAAATAAAATTCACTCTCTAAGATCCTTGTTTTCATGAGCCTGCTTGATGTTCACCTTCCCCACAAATGTGTAGATTGGTACTCTATAATTTTATACATTTACAGACATTCATACATTTTGTCATGCCATAATCACACTTGCACCTTGAAAGCTAGCAAATGGTTAATCTGCTCATTATTACTGACATGAGAAATGCATCTCATTTGGAATTATATCTCCATTAAAAGCAACCTAAACAACAAACACAAGTTATCAGCAGTCTTTCTCATTCTTGATTAAACCCTTCTGCAAGCAAACAAAGTGAATGCAGATGCAGAACTTTCAACTTAATGAGAGATATACATCAAGGTTTTATTTCTGATTTCTTGATTATGGCAACTGTTTGATGCATTCATGCTTTTCATTTGAAAGAAAAGTGTATTATAAGAGATATTTCATAATCCACCTGCTAAACAGATTTACTCAGATGAGCAAACAATGTGTTAAACTTTAACTATACATATATCAAAAATTAAATAAACAAGCCACATAAGCTTTTGACCTATGAGTTTTTGTTACTTAAGCTTCATGGGCTTTTAACAACATTGTCAACAACAACAAAAAAAAGTTTAATTATAATGTTACAACTAATATCCACTTCCTATGTTTCTTTACACAGTTAGATTTGTTTTCAAATATGAATTGCTACATCAACTCTAATTTGGCAAATATTATTTATGCTTTATTTGATAATAACAAAATTAAAAAACAAAAACAAAACCAAACACTGGCCATCAGAATTTTAAGTATTTTCTTATTTTATCAGCAGTATAGTGACTCAAGAGATAATAATTTGACTCATTTTGATGAATAACTACAGAAAAAAAAATAAAAAAATGAATTATATGAAATGAACCACATGAGATACAAGTGAAATATCATTTTCAAGCTAAAATAATCTAAACCTCTTGCCTGATGAGAACTACTACATGAATTTGGAGTGTCATCACAATGCCACCAGACTCAGCGTTATTAATTTAAACATTCTAATAAGGCACGTGTTTCTTGGGAAGGAATTAAGCAATTCTTGGGTCTTTCATCAGCCATCATGAAATGGTTGTATCACAACATTCTTCTCTAATCAGTCTAGACACACTGCTTTTCCATAGCAGACACTTACAATGACCTTGTGATTCAAAACCACCTGGAATATAACTCCATGCAATCTGCTTTCCTTTTATTAAAAACAAGGCTATAGTGCTCTTGACACCAATTTGTGCTTCTGTAGAATATGGAATGGTTTGAGTTGGAAGGGACCTTGTTCCAACCCCCCTGGCATGGGCAGGGACACCTACTAGACCAGGTTGCCCAAAGTTCCATCCCACCTGGCCTTGAACACTTCCGGGGACTGGGCACCCACAATTTCACTGATTCCAGTGCTTCACCACCCTATACTTTATCTCTATAAATTAGAGACCTTTCATACATTGTAAGAGCATTTTGTGATTATGTACATTTTATGCTCCTGTCTTAATCTCCAGTGACTCTAGAGTCATCTGATGCCTGTAAGTCCTCAGCTGAACTTTCTTGTACAAGATTGCATTATCACTGTTTTATAACCCTATGTCATCTCAGGGGAAATCATGTGTTACACTTAAAGGCAATCCTCATTTTTTCTACAGAACCCACAAATACGGACACATTTATTTTCATCCAAAGAAATTATTGACAAAAATATTAAGCAAACCACACAATGCATGTAGAAAGAGATAGTTTAAATATTGAGAAAACTTTATTCTTTGTCTACTCAGTGATGAAGGGTTGTATTAAAAAGAGTTTACAGTTCAGCCTGTCACTTCTCTTTGGGAGGAAAAAAACAAACAAACACCACCAACAAAAAAAATTAAAATTCAGAGACTTTTTTGATTCACTTATTAAGACCCCTCATAGTGTGACCAATGGGAGTTGCTCAGCTCCTCATATAACAGAGCAAGCCTACTATGGAAATTATAATGAGCTAAGCAGCAAGTTGAGGAAGTCTCTTGGGGAGAAGGAAATAATGGCACATAGCTCAAGAGTCATTACTATTTAACGGTCTGTCAGTGGGTAAGTGGGTAGTATGTCTTACAATTTAACACACTAAGAGATAGTGATTGGAGATGAATAAACTTTTCTTGACTTTATCCGGCTTCAGCTAACTACTGACATTTATGACATTTATGCTCCACTTTTTTTTTTTTTTTTTTTTTTCTGAGTTGCATTCACACTGCTAAATCAGCTTGTTACAGAGAAAAAATAAGCATTTTCCATGTTATACAATAGATCTTAAAGTCATTAATGTAATTCTACATTGCTACTTATCGGTTTGGTTTATGTACCAGATTTGGCAAAACTATAGATTTCTATTTAAAGATCATATCATTTGGCAAAGCTGAGGGTTCATGGGGATTGGCATACTAATAGAAAGACAGTTAAAATAAAGGTTATCTAATTTTTTTTTATTTTTTTTTTTCAAATTGCTTTTTAAATCAACATAAACAGTCTCTCTGGTACGACTAGTAATAATTTCGTAGATATATATTTTTTTCTTTTTGGCTTCATTTTTCTTCCATACCTCTGTTCTATTATGAAGTTGAAAGAAATAAACCAAACTTTACTTTATTTATAATAAAGAACATGCAATCCTGACAAGTCACTCATGAGGCTGGAAGACATCACAGTCCAGCTTCTTTATTAATATAATTATTTATTTTATTTTATTTTTTTGTTTTTATTTTTATTTTAATTTCTGTACCACAAAGCCTTGTTGGGAGTCTCTGAGAGCAGCTGTTTTTCTAAGATCATCCATAATCATACTGTGAAACAAGCAAGTCTCCCTGGTAATCTTTGCAAATAAACAAAAAAACTGGGGAAGTAGAATTTTAAGTGCAAAAAAGGCTGATAAAGTTTTGGGAAGAATTTCCAGGAGGAGATGTGCACAGAACAAATTTTAAAATTGAAACAAAACAAACAAAAAAACAAAAGAACAAAAAGAACAATAACAACAACAACAAACAAACAAAAACCATGAAACTATAACATAGATCACAACAGCCTCGTTTGGACCTTAGGAAAAGTGCGTTCACCTCTAGCTAAGAAACTACTAAATGACTCATCTGTATTACAACAGACATGAGAAATGTAGCTTTTCAGGTTTTATATAAGCATAAAAACTGACCATCTAAAAGCAAAACCTGCCTACAGCCTCTTCATTTTTCAGTAAGTAGTACCGTTTAATGGTAGGTAAGTTGGGGAATGGTATCACTTACATCTGTTCACATTGGTAAGTAATACTATTCACCAGTATAAACAGATGACATTATGTGGGTTATAAATAATGTACAGGTAGTTTTTTTTTTTGTTCCTGCTTAGTTTAAGTTTTGGTTTACTTTATAGGCAACATAATTATGAAGGTATTATGTAGAAGAAGACACAGATCCTGAATAGATTTCTCTAGATTTCCACAGCTATGTCAGATTCAGCAAGGTACACTCATTAGTACAGATCTGGAAAATAAATATACTCTCAATTTCATCATGAAGTATTATTCTAATTATATCGCTTATGAGGTAAATGTATGTAAAGAAATATGTGAGATAGTAATACTACATAACACCAGACATTTTCCCTGCACATGTGGACAAGTTATACAGTAAAATAAAAAGATGGATCTGAAGATTTTTGAAAGGGAATATAACTTTATACCAGTAGATTACCATCAAACTCATTCTTAAATGCAGAAGGCAACTCATTAATATTTGACAACTGTTGATTTACCCAACATTAGATAATCTCATCTCGTTTTCTAATGGTCAGATGTCATCAGCACACAGATCATTATTATAATTGGTACTAGATATTATCCTTGTGCAATTTTAGAACAGAAATCAAGGCCTACACATGAACAAATACTTAAATATTTCATTTGCATATTTGTCAAATACAAAATAAAAGTGAAACATTTTTTGAAGCAGAGTGGAAAAATCCTTGTATCTACAGAACTACAGTTTTATGCTCTGTGGATATGTCATTTGAATCTTCAAGACTAATAAAGAGCTTTTGTCACATGCAATTAAATCACATGGAGTGCTTAAAAAATAGCATAATGTATGCATGATCATATGTGATATGGCTTCTGCTATTTTTTACACCATTACCAAAATAGGCCATATGTTGGCAAATTCTCCAGAGAATAAAAGAATAAACGTTGCAGCTGGCAAATTAAAAAATAATTTGATTATTTTCTGGACTTAGTTTCAGTCAGATGGAGTGTGGTCAAGTAACACTGTTATTCCTACAAGCTCATTCTCTACCATTTTTATTTGTATAGTTTCAGCCTCTGTGACAAAGATTTGTACATGTACATGTACATGATGTTGTTCACAGCAACAATTCCTCTATCAGATGTGCTGCGTCATGGATACATGCAAAACAGTGTAAGATGTTTATTGAATATTGAATGTTCTCCATTAGCAATAAAAAGCAAAGCACTGCATTTATGTTCTGTATGGATGTTCCTACATATCTTGAGAGCTACTTGAATGAATTCACTGTCACTGCATACAATCCAAAAGCAAGAAGTGAATTCATCTCCAATCTGTCTTTTTTTCAGTACCTCAGTGAAGGGAGCCTACAATGAACAACTCAGAGCTAATGGTTTGTTGCCCTAACAGCAAAAAATATTCTTATTACATACTTTTCCAGATTAACAGAGTGGGCAAGACATATGATATTAGTTATTTTTTGTAATTATTTGTCTCTATAGCTATCAAGGTAATGTCATGTTTTGACTATTCCTGATTAAAATAACTCTGGATTTACATGCAACTTCCTCTTGTTTATAATATCTGCAGTTACTCAAGGAAACATGACACTAATAGCATGTATTCCAAATAACATCCTATAACTGTATATTCATGTTGTTAACAATGCCGACTGGACTTAATATGAAAAGAGAGTGCAGAATATCAGTCTCTGCATCATGTTGCATCAGCTCTGACGTATCATTTAGCTATTTGTTTTGCCATGATACATAAAAGAAGACTACTCAAATGCCTTAAAAGTACCTGTAAAGATTTTTTCTAAATTCATATAATTTACATGTCTTAAATAAGTGCTATCCATTGGTCATAATGTTAATCATATTAAAGTAACATATAAAAAGTCATATTAAAGAACTGTTTGCTGCCCATTATTGGATTAGGATTATATCTCTTTTTTTTCATCTTTACCTCTTTCCTGTTCGATATATCTAATTGTCTGAATTTTCATTTCAGACTTCCAAATACTGCAAGGACAACAAAGTGCCCTAGGTTGTACATTGCATATAGAGATGAATAGGATAGGAGTTGGATATGGAGTTTTCACAAATCATGTTTTTGAACAATTTGCATTAAAATCATAGCTGCTTATCCTTGTGACTGTAATTCTGATAACATAAAATCCAAGTTTTCCTTAATTGAAGCCTCAGCACAACTGTTAACTAATTTTCTAGCACAGAAGTGGAATATGGTGACATCTATTCCTTTTTATTTGTGTGTGCACACCTGCCAAGCAGTAATTTATCAGAATAGGAAAATGTATATCCAAATAGAGAAAAAAAAGTTATATACTAGCAAGAAAATATAAGCCTGAAATATAATTTTCACACACAAAAAAGGACACAAATCAAATCCGTTTTTTTTTTTTTTTTTTTTTTAAATCATATTTGTTTCTAAAGAATTTGCATACTTTTCTTACACAGTTCTTTCCACAATATTTTACATGTCCCTTTGTCTTTCACAAGTTGTAAGAGAAAAATAAGAGTTAATTTTGATCAGAAGATTTGGAGATATTCTATCATGCTGAGTTCTGCAGCCTACCAGTAGTATCTACATGAGATATTAACTCAAGCAATTTATTAGAATTGTGTAATTTATTTGATTAAAAACATATTTAAGTCTTCCCACCCTCCCTGCACCACTCAGGGAACTGGGTGGAGGTAGAGGAGCCAGAAATGGAGTGAGCCAAAGAGTGAGCTGGCAGGGAAGAAGGGGACATGTTTGTGGCTATGGCATTTTTCTTCCCAGCTAAACAGTACACATGCTGAGACTCCATTAAGCAGCTGGACATCCACCTCCTGATGGGATGGAGTGAATAAATTCCTCTTTTTGCTTTGCTTGCATGCAGCCTTTGCTTTTCCTACTAAATTGTCATTCTCTGCATCCATGAGTCTTTTTGCCTTCTTTTCATTTTTTCTCCCCATCCTGTGTGAGAAGGGAGTGATCAAAACTCAGAGTGGGTGTTTAGCTGCTGGCCAAGGTGAAACCACCTCACCTTTCTTCTAATCTATATTAGCTTTTTTTTTTTTTTTCCTTAAAAAAAGTTTTTTTTTTCTTAAAAAAAAAGGAAAAAAAACATAAACAAACAAACAAAAATCTACCATCAATCCAGCAGTGCATTTACTCTTCTGCTTATATTTAAGCCATACTTACGTCCCACAGCTATACCTACAAACTTAATGTACACATTGCCTTTCTGTTTCACATAGTTTTACTGAAAAAAAAATAATAAAAAATTGTACACATAATAAAGTAAGTTTGCACAAGAAAATGATTGTAGAAAAAAATAATAGAGTAGCAAAAAGAAAAAAAGTTAAAAGAAAACAAACAAAAAGAAAAAAAAAAAGGAAATAACAAAACCAAAAACTATTTCCTCCTTCATTCCCAAATGGCATTTCATTTCTTCTGTAATTAAAACATCTTCAGCTTTATTATATTCAAAGAAAAAAATATCTAAAATTAAATCACTTTTTAATTTAAGATGTATGTAGGGTGTTTTGTTTTGTTTTGTTTTGTATTCATACAGTTTTATTCCACTTGTTTTTCTATACTAGCTTCTGTTTCCAGGGGAATCAGCAAATGAAGACAGAGAAACATGCTCATTGCCAAGGTTATGAAAGAAAAGAAAATCCCAAGGAAACAGTCAGCAGACTTACCCTTCCTATCCCCATCCTCAGTGTTTGGCATAAATATGCTATGCAACAATGGAACCACTGCTTTTGCAAAGAGGAAGACAACACTGCTCTTTTCTTGCACCGGAACTAATACAAATGTTTTTATCCCAGTAACTAGATTACTCATCAGTTAGTCCTAAATTAACCACATAGACTTTATTGTCATGTCCTTTCTGTATGGTTTCAGTAGCCTGTCATCACCATGCATACTTTGTTTTTGCAATTATCAGTTATCATTAATGTATTTTAATCAATGTATCCAACCTCATTTGTGTTTCTCTTTCACTTTGATCTCTACAGCAGTGCCACCCTAGAGTGCAGGTCTTCTCCACCCCAGCACCTCCTGCCTCACTGCTACCTTCTGCCATCATTAGTATGAAAGAAGTGCCATAAATCCATAGTCTGCTCTGTGACCACTCAGCCCAAGATGTGTCCTGGCAGTCAGTAGCTGAGTGCCACTTGGGAAGGGTTCACCAAGTGATGTGTCAGTCACATCATTCCATTGTCTTTGTTACCCAACCTGTAACACTGAAAAATTGTTATAGTAAAGCTGTGTGAGCTGCATTGCTTCTAGGAAATTAAGGAAAGTAAAGTATATTTCTAGACATGGAAACCATGATTATTTATTTATTTATTTATTTATTTATTCAAAGACAGCTGGAGAGAGTGGGACTATTATTTTCTTTTTAATTTTAAATGTCTATTTTTGATGTCTTCCTACTTCAGAAATCTCGAGAAAAAAATGGTTTGATTTCAAAATATACTAAATATTCACTTCCAAAGTCAGGCTTGCTGTATGTCAAATTGTGCATCTTAAATTCTTAATTTATGTCTGGCTGAGAAGAAAACTCTGGACTAGAAGAATTTTGAGTAAGGATAAAATTTTTATCCTTCAGTCCTTCCTCAGAAAACACTTTTGTATTATTTATTTTTAAAAAGCGAAAGAAAAATCCATAGATTGTCCCCTATCTGTAGATAAGATCTGCATGTAGTCAGATATTTTCATTTATCTTCATAATTGCCTATTTTATTTATTTATTTATTTTTTCTATTACATAGCTCCTTACTAGCTTGCTGCCTTAAGACAAAGATAGGAGAGCATCTCTCCTATGAAGAGAGAGCTGAGAGAGCTGGGGCTGTTTTGCCTAAAGAAGAGAAGGCTAATGGGTAATGTCATTGTGGCCTTTCAGTACTTAAGGGGGACTTATTTAAAAAAGATAGAGCACGACTCTTTGCTCAATTAGATAATGACAGGACAAGAGGGAATGGTTTTAAACTAAAGGAGGGGAGATTTAGAGATTAAGAAGAAATTCTTCACTCAGAGGTTGGTGAGGTACTGGAACAGGTTGCCCAGAAATATTGTGCATGCCCCATCCCTGGAGGTGTTCAAGACCAAGTTGGATGAGTTAGGGCAACCTAATCTAGTGTGCAGCATCCCTGCCTATGGCAGGGGGGGTGGAACTAGATGATCTTTCAGATTGCTTCCAACCCAAGTCTTTCAATGATTCTATGACAGAGTATCAATCTTCAGAGAAAATAAATTTTAAAAATCCCACTGTTTATAGTCAAAGGACTTGAGTAGAATTTAGGCTGTCTGAATACATCTCCTTGTGGAGATTGTCCAATTATTTAGCAAATGTGATCTTCAAGGAAGGAACTGTATGTAAAAATATGTAAGAGTAGGAAGAGATACTGTAAAATGGTTTATACACATTACAGGAAGGCATCTGATAAAAAATAGTTGTTGTGCTGCCTACCTTCTTCAGGTTTTACAACACCCTGTTTGTCAAACATGCATTAAAGAAAACACCTTTTTAGAATAAAACTGGGCAAGACAGCATGATTATCATGTTAATATTTAAATTAGTCCAATGAATAACCTGACAGTAATAACTTATTTACCTTAGTAGTGGATGAGGCTCAGAAGCAAGATCCACACTATTAAATTCAGTGAACAGAGTTGCATTGCCGCAGGCGGTCAAAACATTCATTACAAAAGATTGATTCCACACAAGTAACACTGCGGTGGTAATGTCTGGTGATCTGTAAAGATGAAACTATTTTCTCCCACTCCTGCCCGCAGTTCCCACTTGTTTGTAGAAGTTCCATCCAACATAGTGGAAAAAGAGGTTGTATGCTAAGCTTCAAAAAGGGTTTTGAACTTAAATGTAAACAGGTACTTCAAGGATCTCAGAACTACTGCCACGCTCCCAAAAGGTTATCAAAGAAATAAATATTTAGTCCTAGACTGCAAGATGTATTTAGGGTCTTTTAATTGAGCTGTAATTTCCTGGAGGGATATATATCATGGAGAAATAATTCAAACCTCTTACCATAGAATCATGGAATATTGTGAGTTGGAAGGGACCCATAAGGATCATCAAGTACAATTTCTGGCTCCACACAGGACCACACAAAAATCTCGTGTCTGAGAGAGTTGTTCAAACATTTCTTGAACTCCAACAGTCTCAGTGCCATAACCACTTCCTGAGGAACCTGTTCACGTGTCCAACTACCAAGTGAAGAACCTTCCCCCAACACCCAGCCTGAACTTCCCATGCCACAACTTCATGCTGTTCCCTTGTGTCCTGTCACTGGTCACCAAAGAGAAGAAATGCCTGCCCTTCTCTAACTCCTTGTGAGGAAGCTGTAGGCTGCCAAGAGATTTCCCCTCAGATTCCTCTTCTCTAGGCTAATCAATCCAATTAACTTCAGCCGCTCCTCATACATCCTGCCCTCCAGATCCTTCACCACCTTCATAACCCTCCTTTGGACGCTCTCTAATAGTCTTATCTCTTATATTGTGGCATTGAGTACTACATGTAATACTCAAGGTGAGGCTGTCCCAGCACAGAGCAGAGTGGGAAAAACACTTCCCTCAACTGGCTAGCAATGCTGTGCTTGATGCACACCAGGACACTGTTGGTCCTTTTGGCTGCCAGGGCACACTGTTGACTCATAGTCAACTTACTGTCAACCAAACTGTCCAGATTCCTTTCTGTGGGGCTGCTTTCCAACCTCTCATCCCCTATTCTGTATATATACATAGGGTCATCCTGTTGTGGGTACAGAATCTGGCCCTGGCTCTTGTTAAACTTCATATTGTTGGTATTTGCCCAGTTCTCTAATTTATCTTGATCTTTCTGTAGGGTCTCTCTACCCTTGATGTTGAGAAGCCTCTATAACTCCTCCCAGTTTAGTGTCATCCACAAATTTAGTCAGTATACTTTGAAGTACTACATCCAAGTCATTTACAAAAACATTGAAGAGAAAAAATAAACTGGCCCTAAAATAGAGCCTATCGGTTGTCTTCAACAGTTCAAAGTAGGATAAAAAGGGTTATGGGAAACTAAAATTCTCTGCAGACCCCATTGTCACCCAGGGGAATTATCACTGGATTGGACCCTATTGTCACCCAGGGGAATTATCACTGGATTGAATGCAACTTGAGCTCAGCCGAACACAGTTTTCCTCTAGAGATGCATTCCACCAATACCATGTGGAGTCAAAGCTTTCCCTCTGCACTGAAATGTTGTTTTTCCATTAGCACAGACAAACTCCCTCTTCCTTCTGAACCATCCAGCAACAGCCTCTTGAAAAGTTAAAAGAAAAAATGTTGTGACAAGTTTTAGAGCTTGAATGACTATTCCCAAGAGGAGTATTCTTACCTTTTTCCCCATGAAAAATACCAGTTTCACCTTTGCAAGAAAAGTTCATACATGTAAAGGATAACAAGATTACAGTTCTAGAGGCCAGTCTTCCCTCTCCAATTTTATACCTTAAGAAATGCTTGTGCATTCTTTGACATTTATTTTTTCTTTGTCTTACTTCACTCATTTAATTAAGAACCAATGGCAATGCTTTTTCTATGATAACTTCAGTCGTTGTATTTCCAATATTGGAAAATTCACAACAAAACTCAACTTCAAATAATGGAGGTATACTGTCTATATGGAATATAACTGCTCGTGGATTAAACTGAATAGACAAATTGAGACATGAGCAGCTCAAGATGGACAGGTGTAGAATAGTTTCTTCTCTACAGTTTCATTTTATTTCTGTTTATTCTGAAGATAATATTCTGATAACTCTTTTGGGTTTTACTTTACTAGAAGGCTATTGAAACACCCACAAGTATTATAAATACCATTTTCCATTACAAAGATTTTTGAGGACTAGACTAAATAAATACTTGAATATGATCATCATGTTGTCTAAAATTCTGTAATAACTTTAGGCCACGGCAAAAACTTAAATTACTTAACACTATTGAGAAAAAGTATGTCTCTTTCTTAAGAGTCTGGAATAATAAACCAAGGTCCTTGTCAAGTTCTAGAAATACATCCTATTAACAGTAAAATACATACCTTCCTTACTGTAACCTCAAAATAGTATTTCTCTCTGATTATTCAACTCAATCAGATTAGATGATCTTTGAAGGTCCCTTCCAACTGAATTCTATTCAATTCTATTCTATTCGGAATCTTGTGGACACATATTAAGCAATATATGAAGCAATTCATCTAAGACATGGCAATATTTCTTTCATTGTTTCCAATGAAGCTGGAAAGGTGTTTAAGGGACTGTCCTAACAGTGTTGAGCAGTACCTCTATTTGTGTTTGTTTTACCTAATCCCTACTTAGCATATGTGCCTGTCAATTAAATATTTGATAATAACATGAAAAGTCCCTACTATGTAAAATATGATTCAAAGGGTTACATACTTTCTGTGTCTGCAACATGCCCACAGCAGAGTAATGCATTTGTTTTGTACTGATGATTGAATACAAGCCCCAGGGAGTAGAAGAGAAAGACCTCCCCAAAGCAGAACGAACACACACACACAAAGAAAAGTACTTGTATATCAAAGATGAAGTCTAGACAAATTTTAAAAATTAAAAATATTGACTGAAATTCAACTGTTGCATGAGCCCAGCAGAAGCCAGGATTTACCTTCTGGCAACCAGATGCTAGTCTCAAGGATGATACCAGAGGCCTTTGGTTGAACAGAAGTACTTCAGCAACACAGTGGAAACAGCTTTGCTCTGTGATTTCAAATGCCATGTATAAAGTTATCAATGAAAATACCTTGAAGCTACCTCCACTGTATATTTCAAAGTTTATGGTCTATTAGTACAGGATTTAAAGATGTCTTTACATTTGAAATAAGGATTGCCTATCTGATATTTTCTTCAGAAATAAAATGAATGTTAAATGCTTAACTTGCATATAGGTCCAAGTAAGAGACCACTAAACGTGCTATAACATTTAGTAATTCTATCCATCAGTGCTGGCTAAACAAATAGCAATAACCTGTAGCAGGAGAAATTCTCAGTTTGTCTTCAAGGATTCCCATTTTATAGAGTATAACATTAAAACAAGTAAGAAAACACCAATGTAGTCACTTCCTCAATCTTATAATTAAAGAATATTACAATAGAAACAAGCTTGCCAAAGGAGGGAAAATATAATTGAAATATTTTTGAACCAAATGTTTTAGATAAGTAGCATACTAACAATAAAGGTTTCTTTCTGCGGGAAAATACCTTAACACTACTCCAAAAGTGTCTGAAATATTCCCATTACTTCCATGAAAACCAATATTTACGTGAACAGACACAGAATATAAATGCTGCATTAATGAACCTAGGTAGTGCTACCAACTTTGCAAATACCATGCATACAAATATATGGAAAACAAAGCTAAATGTAAGCATGCTACCAAAATGCTAACATACGAGACTGTTGAGGAAAACATAATAGGCAAGAGTTTTTTGTTTACATACATAAGCTTCTAAATCACATTTTGACTCCATATTTTGGCCTTTCACACATTTACTAAATGGTTGTCTGGTTTGAGGTAAGCATTTGAGCAATAGACAGTGCTCAGCCTCAGTTTCCTACAGTTTATCTTAATACACTGTTATCAAGAACATGCAGATTAAATGTTCTTACTTATTTGTCTTTTTTGATAAAACCAGATGTTCAAAAGCAGATGTTCAAAATATTTTACTGGAATATAGTGGTTCAAGACAAATTAGAAAATAGTCTGAACAGGATGTTTCTAATTGTAGGAACCCCGTTGTACTTTCTCTCCTTAGAAACATGAGCTCTTATTAAACATTGCCACATCATAGTGATCCACTAAAAGCCTCACTGGAATTGTTGGAAATGGGAGAAGAGAATCACGGACAGTGGGAGCTTCTCACTTAGCAGTGGGGTCCAGGTAGGAAGTGGCATGACATCATGAAGTAGCTGTTTTAGAAGAGGAACAACTGACCATGCTCTCTCAGATTAATATAAACATGAGTTTTATGCAAGCATCTTTAAATTTACACAGTATACATTAGAATCAAAAGGCCCATCAGATCATTCTGCTTCTTGAAAACTTCAAGACTATCATAATCATAATCTATTCACTATCTCTCTCTTCTTCAGTTAGCCCTGTTGTTTCAAACAAAAGAGAACAGTATGTTTGATAAATGCTGTTCCCTAAGTGATCTTGCAGTATGTATTAATTGTTTATAGAACAAAACTATTAATACACAAAAAAGTCTTGCTATATTAAAAGATGATCTTTTTCTCTCATATACAAGAAATTAATCTCAGTAAGTTCGCAGATGACACCAAGTTAGGTGCGTGTGTCGATCTGCTTGAGGGTAGGAAAGCTCTGCAGGAGGATCTGGATAGGCTGCACCGATGGGCTGAGGTCAACTGCATGAAGTTCAACAAGGCCAAGTGTCGGGTCCTGCACCTGGGGCGCAATAACCCCAAGCAGAGCTACAGGCTGGGAGAGGAATGGTTGGAGAGCTGCCAGGCAGAGAAGGACCTGGGAGTGATGGTGGATAGTCGGCTGAATATGAGCCAGCAGTGTGCTCAGGTAGCCAAGAAGGCCAACGGCATCCTGGCTTGTATCAGGAACAGCGTGACCAGCAGGGCTAGGGAGGTGATCGTCCCCCTGTACTCAGCTCTGGTGAGGCCGCACCTCGAGTACTGTGTTCAGTTTTGGGCCCCTCGCTACAAGAAGGACATGGAGGTGCTTGAGCGGGTGCAGAGAAGGGCGACGAAGCTGGTGAGGGGCCTGGAGAACAAGTCCTACGAGGAGCGGCTGAGGGAGCTGGGCTTGTTCAGCCTGGAGAAGAGGAGGCTCAGGGGCGACCTTATCGCTCTTTTTAGGTACCTCAAGGGAGGCTGTAGCGAGGTGGGGGTTGGTCTGTTCTCCCACGTGCCTGGTGACAGGACGAGGGGGAATGGGCTTAAGTTGAGCCAGGGGAGTTTTAGGTTAGATGTTAGGAAGAACTTCTTCACTGAAAGGGTTGTGAGGCACTGGAACAGGCTGCCCAGGGAAGTGGTGGAGTCACCATCCCTGGAAGTCTTCAAAAGACGTTTAGATGTAGAGCTTAGGGATATGGTTTAGTGGAGGGCTGTTAGCGTTAGGTTGGAGGTTGGACTCGATGACCTTGAGGTCTCTTCCAACCTAGAAAATTCTGTGATTCTGTGATTCTATGATAAAAATTCATTTTCTGAGAGTCCTGCAACTATCCTTCTGACTATTGTGATGACTGTGATGAGCAGTGATATCAGATTAAACAGTAGAAAATATTTATGAAGACTAGGAGGAAAAAAGATTAAAAAAAGTCTCTGGATGATCACTGTCCCAGCCTTTGCCAAGGAGAGTGAAATATCTTTTCTATAAGTATTTAACATTGCAGCTGCTAGTTAAGGCATACAGAAAGAAATAATTCAAGTCATGCTAACATACTGATGCAAAAGCAGACCTAGTCTAATGAGATATTAGAATAATATCAGCATAAATAATAGCTTCTGTGTAGCCCATAACAATGATAGGTAATTTCCTTTTAATTAAATGTCAGTGTGAAAGCTCTCTGAATTTATCATATTAACTTTTCTGACGATAAGGCATGAAAAAAAAAAAGTAAAAAAAAAGTGTCTGAACAGTTGTTTTAATATTCTATTGTCATGCAGGATATTGAACCTGCTGGCTGATTTGCATTGACTTCTTTTGACATTAAAAACAGTAAGGTCAAGTCTTCTTACAGAAGATAACATTATTGGCATCATGGAGCATATAAAACATCAGAGCCACTTCCTGAAATACTTGAGTACACCTTAGCTCTGCTGTAAGATGAAGGACACTTGGACAGCACCAGTACCCAAGAATGGATTCAGCCCATCTCTCTCCCCACTAAGCTTTTTAGCTTCCCTGTTTATACTTTTAGGAGAAGAACCCATCTGCACTTCATATGAGAAAGTCAATGAGGCAGAAAAATAATGTCCCAATACAAATCTGAGAGGAGAACAAAGTGCAAAACAAACCCTACAGTCCACCTCATAGAGCCAATCTGCAGTCTTGGATTCCACTGCTGAATTTCCAGTGAAATGGTTCTTTTTACAACAAATACTGCAGATTATAGATATTGTTGGAAAAGTATGCCAGCCATTCCTTTGGCCATCTTCTTTCTTTCAGTTTTTTTATATACACATGTTACACATGTTGAGAAACCCAGAACAAAAAAAAAAAAAAAATGAAAGCAAGAAGTTGAGAAGCATCCAGTAACAATTTATGCAAAAGAAAGAAATAAGAAATCCCGATTGTCCTTCAAAACTCCCTAAAGCACCATGGCTTCTGCACAATTTTTATCTCACACTGTCTTCCATAACAGTAAGTACCTTGCTGTGTTGTATGAAATATATTGCAACATCAAAGTACAAGAAACAGTGACCAGGATATGAAGCAGGTCTAACACACAAAAAGGTATAACACTTGGCAATCTGACCTAAGCATCAAGGACAGTTTTTAAAGCTTTTCTTAGTACCTGAACCATTTTCAGACAGTGAATTATGCAACAAGTTTTTTTAGGTTTCACATCTATTTTGTAGGACTACTTAAACTTAGTGTCTTACTTAAAAAAAAAAAAATATCTTTAGATGTTGGCAGTGATCAAGTTAATAACATACTAATATAAACAATTATTATCAACATTAGTTTCTAATGATTTAGAAGATAAAAGTCTTAATTTCTTCTGGTCAACTGCTAACTGCTCTGAGAAATATTTTATAGGCCTTTTTTTTTCTGTGAACAAAGATCGTTAACATTTATACTTACCAATTTTTAAAGAAAATCACTTTCAGAGAAAAGAATAGGAAAGTTCAATTAAACGATTCTTTGGATGAAACTGGCAAACACATATATGGAATATGCCTTAAGCAAAACTTTAAATTAGAACCTATGTGGACTACTGAAGGGATTAAAGTTTTCCAAAGGGAAAAAAAAAAAAAAAGTGTACTCTGATTTAGAAACAGAGATTCATCTGACCATCTGCACAAGGTGGGACCAAAGATTCATCTAGATTTGTACATGCCACCATATGAAATCATATATTAAGGAAGAAAAAGTTAATGAATGAAGTTATTATTCTTCCCAGCAGCCAGTGCATTTTGATGTCTATCTCTTGCTTCTATGCCGGTAAAAGATTCTCCAGCTGTAAATTTTATTTATTTTAAAGGAAAATACTGAAAAATACTTTTAGTAGTTTGCTCTCTTCCGTGCAGAAAACAGCAGAGACAAAATAGGCTGCTTAAGTTGCAGACTACCATCTTTTTTTTTTTTTTGATAACTTGTATCATCTGAAAACAAAGGCCTCCATTCATCTTTCAAAGAAGCTGTTACTTATTTTTCATATATATATATAACAAGATGACTACTGAACATGTTTAAAACAGAATTGAAACAAAACAAAACAAAAAACACCTTTTTTTAAACTCAAAAAAGAGTTCAAAGAAGAAAACATTTCTGCAGAAAATAAATATATAAATAAAATAAATATATAATAAATAAATAAATATATAATGAATAAATAAATATATAATAAAAAATAAATAAATTAAAACTGTCATGGGTGGGCTATATTGTTTCCATTTAAGACCTTGTCTTCAGATTCTCACAGACCAGTACTAAAATGTTAACATTGGTTAACATCGGTTAACATTGGGTAACAGCATTGAGGGAAAAGCAAATAAGGAATGGTTGTATTGACTCTCTAGGATGATAATACCGGCTACAGTAACTAAACTGTTTGGGCACAATGTTTCAACCACTATCTTAAGTATTCATTACCATTATAATTCTATTTTCTCTTTTGAAAGGTTCAGCTGGAATAAAGTCATATATTTCTGAAGAAAATATTTTTTATCTATAAGTTTTGAGTGTTGCACCTTGAATTTTTAATGCTATTTTTAACCTAATATTAACCTAATATATAACACTTTTGTCCTTGACTTCATTGGAATTTGTTTCTGTCTAATTAAGAAAATATATATTTTCACCTACATTATGTATAGGAAAAAAAATATTATAATGTATTTACTGTTTTTTGTTGTTGTTGTTGTTTGTTTGTTTGTGTGTTTGTTTTATTTCTGTAAACTAACCTGCTAAAATTAAATTAACTCTGGAAATTCTAACACAGCAAGGCAGCTAGGTAGACACATATTCAAAGATTTTTTCTTCTTCCTATTTTTTTTTTAATCCAGCTAAAGAAATAGCCAAAAGCGTGAATACAAACTTTCTTAACCTGCCTAATCAAGAGTGTTAAGGTGAGAATTATTCTTGAAATGGCTGAACTCAGACATGTAAAGTCTATAGCCTGCTTTCCCTGTACTGTCATATGCCTTTCCTGAGTATCCTGTCATGTGGCCACATGCAGTGTTCCCCTAGGAAACAACTGACAATCAAATTATTTCCTGTACCCCTGTGAAATCCTGCAGTTGATATCACGTACACTACTGTTTCAAGAGGTAGAACAGTTTGATCACATTCTGAAAAAGGTAATGGACATGCTTTGGAAGTGCTAATACTGATAATGTTTTTATGAAGAGGCACAGATGATCAACCTTCACTCCAGTTCTTCTCTGCAGTAGCAAACCACTTTAGTGATAACAAAATTGTTGCCTGTTTGCAGATTTCTAGAGAAAAATCATCCTGAATTTGAGGACCAGTACAAAGTTCAACCTCCAGATATAAAACAAGCAGCATAATGAAGTTCTTTAGACTCATGATGGCTTTTGCCATGGAAAACATGATTATTTTAGTACTGACAGTATTTCAGTACAAGCTCCAAAGGCATGTTTCTGCAAGGGAGCAAACCAATATGGAATATACAACACTTTTTACAGTAGCTTATCAGTATCTCACAGAATCAGACAAAAGCCCAGCTATCATAGTTAGTATTTATAATACTTTGAAACAAACACTTTCAGCCAAAAACAAGATGCAAAATAAGATTTGGAACACCAAGTTCTTTAGTAAACCCTCCACAAGGATTCAACTGTTTATATGTATTTTACACTTCTTTTGTGAAAGTGGTATCTATTACACATGTACATATGTATATAAACATATAGATACATTTGGGATAATACAACATCACATCTTAGCTTTAAAGTTTTACTCATTTCTGATTTGTACAAAATGCTTTTTTGTTGTTGCTGTTCTGTTTTGTTTTCTATCCGAACAAGTAAAATAAAAGGAGATTGCAGAATCTTCTTTTTAAAGCAAAAATAAAAGTAGTTTATTTGAACTATTTAATAGAAGCACAGGAGCTAGTTATTTTTCACCCCAACTTTACGCACACTCCAGCACATATTAACAGTCTTACCTGCCAGTAGCACCTAAAAGAGATTTGAAAATATATAGATGTGAAAATGTCCTCAGCCGTCATTTGAAGTTCAAAACTTCAAGACAATGGTGTAATATGACAGACAGTAGGCTTAGACTTATCTGTTGCTAAGCAACCTTATTACTTAGTGTGAGATGCAACTTTCAGATTTTGTAGCATTACACAATTACACAAATACTTTTTTATAATTTCATAATTTATAATCTTTTTTTTTTTTTTTTTTTTTTTTTTTTAAGGATCCTACTGTGTTAATGATGAGTAACAATGACCACCATCCAGACAATGCATTTTCGAGAGGTTTCAGTTAAGTTGCCAAATAGGATACAATTAGAACCCTGAATACCATATGACTTATCAACTTCACAGAATCACACAGAATCACACAGAATTTCTAGGTTGGAAGAGACTTCAAGATCATCGAGTCCAACCTCTGACCTAACGCTAGCAGTCCCCACTAAACCATATCCCAGATCACTACATGACCTAACACAAAATTAGTGGAAATATTTAGTCTCTGTGGAAGACAGGGTAAGCAATAAAGCCTTTCTAACCTGGAGGTCCACTCCCACTGTTTACAGCCTGCTTCTAAGTTGAGCTATTTGCTCACGTGATCTTAATACAACTATGTTGCCAGTACTCAAGCTAGCTCAGTAATCTTTCTATAGCAGTCTTGTGCACCATCCCTCAGAAATTCCTCCTGTTAGATAGAAGTGTTGGGAAAATGAAGATAGTCAAACTGTGAAACATTCAGCTACACTAATGAAGTATCAATATAAATGACTTGGGTCACCTAGCGTCATGGAAAAGAGCTTTTATATTTGTTTCTAAAAGCCATAGTTAATTGCTCAAGAAATAATAAATATTGTTCAAAGATTTATTAAATATTGTTCAAAGATGTATTATTGTTCAAAGATTTCATTTTGAATTTCTTTAAGCTCTATGCAGCTTAATGTTAGCAGAAGAATCCTCTTCTGAAAGCGTCCCTGATTTCTTGTGTGTTATGGTTATTTATCTTTTCAACTTTATGTTCTTTTCAGGGCATTGAAAGATATATGATTTTCATGAAAGAAATAGGCTCTTCTGAACACCATGGTTACTGCAGCTGCAGAAGGATGGAGGCCACAGCAATGCTGTCTCAATGTATGCTTACATTGTTAGTAAAACTACCCCATCTTATAGGCTCCTAACCTCAGAATTGACCTAGAAAACTGAGGGGTAACTCAGCATGATTACATGAGTAACTCAACTCAAGATCTCGTAACAGACAACACTGATAATTGTATTGGAAGTCTAAAAGGAGCTGTGCTTTCAGACTTATTTTAGTGCAAGAACTTTGTGAATCATTGACAACTCTGTTAAATTGAATTTAGTACTGTGTTATTTTGTGTGGCAATGAAACAAAGTTACATGCAAAGGGAGTCTTTGAAAGGCACTGTACCAAGGCCTTCTGCCAGTTTCATATTTACATAATTAGACCTCTTGATGCAAGTAAACAAGTGCCATTTGCCGAGGCGATCGGCTCCGGGGCAGACACGTTCTGCAGCGGAGCGGGGGATCGGGCCAGGCAGGGCTAATTTTTCCGGCATCGAGCCTACTTGAGGGAGCCGCCAGGACCCGGCAGCCCTCATGAGGGAGGCTGACAAGGCGAAGGTGGAGCCAGCAGCGCCCCCTCCCCAGCCGTTCAAAAGCTGCCCCTAGGGAACGCGAGCGACCAGGAGCGCGACGAACAGGGCGGGCAAACAGGGCGTGGCGCGTCAGAAGGGAGTGGCGCGGCAGTTAGCGCGGCAGTTCGCGCAGGAAGGGCAGAGCGCTCCACCTACACACAAACAACACCTCCTTAACAACAGCCGTAGCTAGGTGATAATGGTCGCCACCAGGCACGGTGCACTCTCCAGAAAGTCGGTACACACCCAGACCGACTACCCGTTAAAAAATGCCGCAGTTCAGGTCACCGGATGCAAGGAGTGTCTGAGCCTGTTGCTGCCATCGGCGGGAGGCAGAGAAACTGCGTGCATGAGGTGCGAGCAGGTGGATGACCTGGTCCGCATGTGGCGGAGCTCAAGGAGGAGGTGGAGAGGTTGAGGGCCATCAGGGAATGTGAGCGAGAGATAGACTTCTGGAGTAACTCCCTGCAGGGCCTCAAGGAGAGGTACCAAGGTGAGACTCCTCAAATGGGGGTGGACCCCCTGCCCTGTCCCCGTCGGGCAGAGGGAGGGGATCTGGGAGCTGAGGAGGAATGGAAACAGGTCCCTGGTCGACATCGCAGGCGACGCCCTCCCCTTCCGGCCCCACCTTCCCAGGTGCCCTTACACAACAGGTTTGAGGCCCTAGAGATTGAGAGGCCGGTGCGTGAGGAAGAGTTCCCAGGAGGATGCCTAGGGCGAGGAGGTCGACTCCACGCCTCAGGACTGACTCCACCAGGAAAGACAGGAGGGTTATTGTTGTTGGAGACTCGATTCTTAGGTGAACAGAGGGCCCTATTTGTCGGCCTGACCCTACCCGTAGGGAAGTCTGCTGCCTCCCTGGGGCCAGGGTCAGGGACGTTGCCAGGAAGCTTCCCAACCTGGTTTGCCCCTCTGACTATTACCCTCTTTTGATAGTCCAGGCGGGCAGTGACAACATCGAAGAGAGAAGCCTGAAGGCTATCAAAAGAGACTTTAGGGGACTGGGTCGGCTAGTGGATGGAGCGGGAGTGCAGGTGGTGTTTTCATCCATCCCTGCGGTGGCAGGGAGGGGTTCAGAGAGGACACGGAAAGCCCACCTGTTAAACACGTGGCTCCGGGGCTGGTGCCAATGCAGAAATCTTGGGTTTTTTGATCATGGGGCACTTTACTCAGCACCTGGCCTGATGGCCGCAGACGGGTCCCTATCTTTTAGGGGAAAAAGGATCCTGGGCCAGGAGCTGGCAGGGCTCATTGAGAGGGCTTTAAACTAGGTAGGAAGGGGGATGGGGCTGAAGCTAGGATTGTTGGGGCTGTGCCAGGGGGAACGATGGCAAGGCCGAAGGATAAGGCAATGGCCCAGCTGAAGTGCATCTACACCAATGCACGCAGCACGGGTAACAAACAGGAGGAGCTGGAAGCCATTGTGCGGCAGGCAGGCTACGACTTGGTTGCCATCACGGAGACGTGGTGGGACCAGTCTCATGACTGGAGTGCTGCAATGCCTGGCTATAAGCTCTTCAGAAGGGACAGGCAGCACAGAAGGGGTGGTGGTGTGGCTCTCTATATTAGAGAGTCTTTCGAGGTTGTAGAACTCGAGGCTGGGAACTACAAGGTCGAGTCCCTTTGGGTTAGGATCGGCAGGGACAACAAGGCTAGTGTCCTGGTCGGGGTCTGCTATAGACCGCCGAACCAGGATGAGGAGACGGATGAGGAACTCTACAGGCAGCTGACAGAAGTTGCAAAATCATCAGCTCTTGTACTCATGGGGGACTTCAACTTCCCTGACATATCCTGGAAGCACAACACAGCCCTGAGAAAGCAGTCTAGGAGGTTTCTGGAGAGTGTGGAAGATAGCTTCCTGACGCAGCTGGTTAGTGAACCTACCGGGGTGGTGCCCCGCTAGACCTTCTCTTCACAAACAGAGAAGGACTGGTGGAGGATGTGATTGTCGGGAGCTGTCTTGGGCAGAGTGACCACGCAATGGTGGAGTTCACTATTCTTGGCGAGGCCAGGAAGGGGACCAGTAAAACCGCTGTATTGGACTTTCGGAGGGCTGACTTTGAGCTGCTCAGGACACTAGTTGGTGGAGTCCCTTGGGAGGCGGTTCTGAAGGGCAGAGGGGTCCAGGAAGGCTGGGCGCTCTTCAAGAGGAAAATCTTAATGGCGCAGGAACGGTCTGTCCCCAAGTGCCCAAAGATGAGCTGGCGGGGAAGAAGACCAGCCTGGCTCAACAGAGAATTGTGGCTTGATCTTAGGAGAAAAAAGAGGGTTTATAATCTTTGGAAAAGTGGGCAGGCCACTAGGGAGGACTTTAAGGATGTTGCGAGGCTGTGCAGGGACAAAATTAGGAAGGCTAAAGCTCATCTGGAGCTCAATCTGGCTACTGCCGTTAAAGATAACAAAAAACGTTTCTATAAATACATCAACACAAAATGGAGGACTAAGGAGAATCTCCATCCTTTACTGGATGCGGGGGGAAACTTAGTTACAAGAGATGAGGAAAAGGCGGAGGTGCTCAATGCCTTCTTTGCCTCAGTCTTTAGCGGCAATACCGGTTGTTCTCTGGATACTCAGTACCCTGAGCTGGTGGAAGGGGATGGGGAGCAGGATGTGGCCCTCACTATCCATGAAGAACTGGTTGGTGACCTGCTACAGCACTTAGATGTGCACAAGTCGATGGGGCTGGATGGGATCCACCCAAGGGTACTGAGAGAACTGGCAGAGGAGCTGGCCAAGCCACTATCCATCATTTATCAGCAGTCCTGGCTATCGGGGGAGGTCCCAGTTGACTGGCGGCTAGCAAATGTGACGCCCATCTACAAGAAGGGCCGGAGGACTGACCCGGGAAACTACAGGCCTGTCAGTTTGACCTCAGTGCCAGGGAAGCTCATGGAGCAGATCCTCCTGAGAGTCATCACGCAGCACTTGCAGGGCAAGCAGGCGATCAGGCCCAGTCAGCATGGGTTTATGAAAGGCAGGTCCTGCTTGACGAACCTGATCTCCTTCTATGACAAAGTGACGCGCTGGGTGGATGAGGGAAAGGCTGTGGATGTGGTCTACCTTGACTTCAGCAAGGCTTTTGACACCATCTCCCACAGCATTCTCCTCAAGAAACTGGCTGCTCTTGGCTTGGACTGGCGCACGCTTCGTTGGGTTAGAAACTGGCTGGATAGCCGGGCCCAAAGAGTCATGGTAAATGGAGTCAAGTCCAGTTGGAGGCCAGTCGCTAGTGGCGTCCCCCAGGGCTCGGTGCTGGGGCCGGTCCTCTTTAATATCTTCATCGATGATCTGGACGAGGGCATCGAGTGCACCCTCAGTAAGTTTGCAGATGACACCAAGCTATGCGCATGTGTCGATCTGCTTGAGGGTAGGAAAGCTCTGCAGGAGGATCTGGATAGGCTGCACCGATGGGCTGAGGTCAACTGCATGAAGTTCAACAAGGCCAAGTGCCGGGTCCTGCACCTGGGGCGCAATAACCCCAAGCAGAGCTACAGGCTGGGGGAGGAATGGTTGGAGAGCTGCCAGGCAGAGAAGGACCTGGGAGTGATGGTGGATAGTCGGCTGAATATGAGCCAGCAGTGTGCTCAGGTGGCCAAGAAGGCCAACGGCATCCTGGCTTGTATCAGGAACAGTGTGACCAGCAGGGATAGGGAGGTGATTGTCCCCCTGTACTCGGCTCTGGTGAGGCCGCACCTCGAGTACTGTGTTCAGTTTTGGGCCCCTCGCTACAAGAAGGACATGGAGGTGCTTGAGCGGGTGCAGAGAAGGGCGACGAAGCTGGTGAGGGGCCTGGAGAACAAGTCCTACAAGGAGCGGCTGAGGGAGCTGGGCTTGTTCAGCCTGGAGAAGAGGAGGCTCAGGGGCGACCTTATTGCTCTCTATAGGTACCTCAAGGGAGGCTGTAATGAGGTGGGGGTTGGTCTGTTCTCCCACGTGCCTGGTGACAGGACGAGGGGGAATGGGCTGAAGTTGAGCCAGGGGAGTTTTAGGTTAGATGTTAGGAAGAACTTCACTGAAAGGGTTGTGAGGCATTGGAACAGGCTGCCCAGGGAAGTGGTGGAGTCACCATCCCTGGAAGTCTTCAAAAGACGTTTAGATGTAGAGCTTAGGGATATTGTTTAGTGGGGACTGCTAGCGTTAGGTTGGAGGTTGGACTCGATGATCTTGAGGTCTCTTCCAACCTAGAAATTCTGTGATTCTGTGATTCTGTGAAGTGGAACTGGTCTTGCCCTAACTACACACCTGCTTCTCATTTCAGTATATACAATCTTGTCTGAAGGGAACTTACATTCCATTTTTTCCTACATAGTTTATTTTCAGACAATCAATATTAGGCTCTCTGGATACTATTTTTTTTTTTTTTATCCTATTTGTCCAATTAAATAAGAGTCCTTTGCACTGTAATTTATATAACTACATGCTTAGGTGAATACTAGGCACAAATACTCACCAAAACAGAGTAAAAAGACAGTTTCTTTCAACCCACTTAGTAGAAATTCTACTGAAAAGGTACAAATAGACTGAAAAGGTACAAACAGACTAAAAACCTGTGAACAGACAAAATATTGTAAAACTTAATGAACTACTCTCACCTTCCAGGGAAGGCCAGAGTGAATGAGTTACCCTTTACAATATTGACTAAAACAGAAGTTGAAATACTTAGGGTCCTTGGGACTGTCAGTGAAAATATTTTTCAGTACTATACAAACTCACTGTTCATAATACTGCTGAGAACCTTAGTTTCTGCTGGTTGAGAAATTCAGGTTGAAAATACAGGTCTATAAAGTTGATCAGAAATAAAACTTCTTACACATAATAACATATCCAGTGTCCCAACAGATGAACATTGAACATTTAGGAAACAAACAAACAAACAAAAACTCTCTACTAACTCAAAAGGATATTGAGAGGTATCAGAAGCGTAAGCTTCCACAGGTAGTGGAAAATAAGGTTTTCTCAACTTATCTTTCTCATTTCTAGACCTACCTATCAAATATGAAAGAAAACCAAGATGAGCATTTCTAATCCAGCTAATAATGTTGTAGCACAGTCCCTTTGAAAACTTGCTGACTTCATGCATAAATCTGCCATCAGTGAACGTTTCAATTTACAGAATATGCCTCCACAGAGAATCAGGTTGCTAGATTGTTTCATTCTAAAACAAACAAACAAACAAACAAAAACACACACAAAACAAACAAACAAACAAAAAAAAAAAAACAAAAACAAACACCTTTCTCATTTCTACTGCTTTGACATTTTCACAAGCAAAAAATTACTGTGGACCTAGGTGCTGTGCTGCCTAGGTCCATATTTTAATGGGAAAATATAAAATAAGTATTTTTATTCCAGTTAAATTCCAGTATTTATTTTCCAGTTATAGCATCACACTTTAAGAAATAATTCTTAGATGTGCTCCAGTTGTCTCATTAGTAACATCAGCCCTTATTGTTTCTTTTGTAATTGTGTTTGTCTGACTTTTGATAAAAGGGAAAAACTCCTAACAATACACATGCACTCTATGTATAGTTTTGTTTTGACTATTACTCTTTTGGGGAGGACAAAAAAAAAAAAAAAAAAAAAAAAAAAAAAAGAAAACTACACATCAAGATTAATTTTTAATTTAGTGTTGTTGATGGTAAGATCAGTGCTAATAAGCATCTTTGTATGCACTGAGGCAAATTTCAAGAAAAGCATTCACAAATAGAACATGCCAAGCAATTGGTAATATACTCCAGCAGCAGACCATGAAATCACACAAGGTAGGTTAGACCTTATTTCAAGAGCTTTCCAAAGGATGTGCACAAAAGGTTATCTGAGAAGATGGAACACTCATTAGTCACTAGGAATGACATACAAAAGTGCTTCCATAAAAACTTAGCATTGTTTTATACCTGGTAATAAAGGTTAACTTCTTGTTAGCAACATTCTTTCCTATGGTGACTTTAGTAAACAGCTAGAAGAGATATTCATGTCAATACTCCTTTCCATGTGTTTTCAAGTAAATTGATTCAAAATAATTCCAAATTAAGTTTTCAGCCAAGAAAAGTTTCCAGCAAATTTAGAAAGATTGTTTGATTCTAAAAACACCACTTCTCTTTCTACCAGTGCAAATCAATAGAAATAATATATGATTTTTATAGGGCATAGTGAAAATAAATGGTTTATTTTTAAACCATCTAAAATTATGTATTTTGTAATCATAGCAAGAAGAGTAGTGAGGAAATCACAGGCATGACAATCCAATTCAAATAAAAAAAAAAACAGACATAGAAAATATTGCTGAATAGACATTGGTTTGATAACTGCACTGATATGTATTTTAGCCATTTTATTTGTTTTCCATTTGAAAGCAAGTGTGTCAGCTTTCTACAGTTCCACCTGTCCTTTTCTAACAGACAGAAATGGTAGTTTTCAGGTTTTACATAAGTAGTAAGACACAAAGGAGTTGTCCTGCAGAGAATGTTTTGTTTGAAATCCTCTAAGTTTAATAAGAGATTCTAAATTTTAAAATTGAATTAATCATGTGAAGAGATGTGGTAAAAAGAACTTTTTACTTATTGAAAGTAGTATTTACTACTTTCTTCAGAAAAGAGTAAAATTTCAAAGAGAATAAAATGTCAAAGTAGTCAAAAACAAACAAAAAGACAAACAGAACCTAATTTTCTTTTAATCCTGAACAGAAATCTCAATAAATCCATATGAACTTTTAGTGTATAGGCAGAAAATAAATATGCATATGAAAACAGATGATACATTTGAAGTACAGTTTTCCCTACCATTGAAGTACTTTTGTCCTTGGGTAAAGAGATTTGCCTACTTACTCTTGTTATTTACTTGGTTTAAAATGGTTAGTAAACCAATAGTCCTGGTTCTCTTATAATAGCCATGTTTACAAGACAAATACGGTGAAATGTTCATCTGGAAATCTGACTTGTGTCTGTATTTAATATTATTATTGAGTAAATGTGGTTTTTTTCTCCGTAAGCTGACAGTGCCTTACTTGAGGGAAAGAAAATGTACTAACTAAATGCCAGTCTCTCTCCTGCAAAACAAAACTACAACAGCAAAAAAAATACAACACCTTGATTGCATAAGGTTTTCACCAAGAACAAGCTAAATATAGAAGAGTTATGAGACCAGAGTAATAAGACCTCTGCTTTCTCTCTCACATTTTTCTATTTATCAAAATAAATAGGTCCAGTGGGCTGAAACATAAATAAATAAATAAGAATTGCTGCTATTTACCACATATCTTTAAATTCTGTAATTCTGTAAAATGTCCATATCTGAAATTTTGGTATTTGAAAATATCATTTTCATATATAGATTCTAGAGAGAGGTGATAAGAGAATGGATTTGAGTGGTATTGGATAGGGCAGCTGCTGCCTTTAAGAACTGCCAAAATACAGCAGAACTTTTCGAGACTGGGGTTGCAAGCATTGGTACAATTAGCCATGGTAAGACTTGCAAGTGAAAAAGGAAGAGATGGACTTGGGTTTCCTTGCTGTGCTGGCTCAGTGAAGGTTTTAGGGAGAGCTCTTAACCTTCTTAGGGCAAAGAAGAGAACTACAGTCACTTCTGTTTATATTCCCGTGTAAAAGATTTCTTTAACTGTTCATTATATTATTATCATACTCCTGTCACAAAGTTTTTACAATAACCTTCATGACAAACAGGATTTTGACCTCAACATATTTTCACCAGTTGGCTTAGACGTCTCATGGTACTGCAAAGATGACTGGGATAGGGATTCTACTCAGAATAGTGAAATGGACATTCATTTTAAGGACTCCTTAAATAATAACAAACACGAGATTATTTTATTTTTTTTTTAATTTACTATTTTTGAGTTAAACCTCATCATTTTTCATTACAATTTTCTGTCATTTTAAATATTTTCTGAAGAAGAGTAGATGCTTAAAAGTTTCCTTGATTTGCATAAATGAGAAACCTTGAAGATTGGGGAAAATGGAAGGAAAGAAGGGGAGAGAAATTTAATTTGTCACTTAGTAAGGTCTGACTTTAATCTTCATATAAGTGCTTGAAATCATTCTAGAATAGTTTAATAATATCACACAGATATGTGAATTTGAACCATTAAAGGTTTATAGCAGCTGTTACCATAGGTTCGATGTTGAAATTCAAGAGCTGGGGCTGAAATCCCTGACTTATTTTCTCCACTGATAGAAGTACTTACTATCATAGACCAGATAGCTAGTCAGTAAATTTTCTTATTTTTTTTCTCTATTGGAAGGAAGGAAGGAAGGAAGGAAGGAAGGAAGGAAGGAAGGAAGGAAGGAAGGAAGGAAGGAAGGAAGGAAGGAAGGAAGGAAGGAAGGAAGGAAGGAAGGAAGGAAGGAAGGAAGGGAGGGAGGGAGGGAGGGAAAGAATAACAATCAATGTAATATCAAACAATATAATATCTTAATCTTGAATACTGAAGTATAGAAGGATGAATAACACTCCCTAATTATCAATGATTTTTGTAATAAGGATCCCCGTTTATTGAAGTTAAGACACAATACTTTGTAATTGTATGTCAGGTATGCAGTGATGTGAAACATCAAGAAAACTTGTAGTAAGCTGAATTACATTTACACTATATATATAAGATGAGCATATAAACTAATTTTACATAGATAAGCAGACATTCAAAAAAGTTACATGGGAATACTATACTAATATAGAAATGTTGAGTTATTAGTATTATATTAAATGATTGGTATTCAGATACATTCGTGTGAATGAGCATGTACCTTTAGCTCAATTCTGCTATTTGCACCGAATAATTTTTCTTCTACATTAGTCCACAGGGGTACTAAGATTGCTTATGCATTTTAAATTTAGAGTAGCATGTATACCAAGCGTTTCTCCAAAAAACAATATTCTCCAATATTTGTTTTAATATGTTTCTCTAAAATGAATTTTTTGATTCAGTTTTCTCTCTCTAAAACAGTAGGTTTCTAGCAACAAGGTTTCTTCATTCTTCATTAAATAAATATTTTTAATCTAGTTCATTTTGAATACACTATTTTAGCATTACTGAATTCACTAACACTCAGTTTTAGCCATTTTTTGCTGAATTTAATGACTTGGCTAGTAACAAAGAGAAGAAGGAAGGACTCACTCTTCCAGACTACTAAGATATGTAACTTTAACCAGAATCGTTATATGGTCCTAGAACAGAAAAAGGAGCCACTTGCCTGAACACAATATATATCCTTCAGCTTTGCTTTCTTCCCAGCCATACCTAGCTTCACCCGCTTCTGGAAAATAGCTGTACTTAGACACATGTTTTTGGTAATGAGCTCAAGCTCATGGTTTGTGGAAAGGATTGGTTCAATTACATAGCTTCTTCTGCATCCTTGAAAAGGGCAGAAAGCGTGGATATTTTAAAACAGTTTTCAGCATAGATGATAATGATTTTCTGAATTTGTATAAATTAGGAATTTCCCAATGTGCATGAATGAATTTAAATGCCTTTTATAAACCAGATTAATATATTTTATGTTTGAAATTCTACCTAGAATAAACCAAAGAAATGACATGTTTTAGATCTTCCTAGATATTGAGATGGTGATACATGATATAAATATTTTTCCTCCTTCCCCTAACTCCTACTTTTTTTAGAGCAAGCTGTGTCTTGCTCATTCCCAAAAGCATTGATCAAAACTTTGCTTTCTGAGTTCTAACATAAATTTTGATGTGATTTCTACAAATGCTCAGTCTTACAGAAGCATTATTAATAGTCTGTTCAGGATTTTTATTTGTCTCTTCAGTCACTAAAAAGTTGACAGTTGACAGTTTTTGGCTACTGGAAGAATATTGAATACATTTCTTTCACTTGCTGCTTGCTGTAAAACATATATTTGAAATCAGGAACAATCTTCCTCCTCTTTCTCTTTCAACTTGGTTGACATTAATCCTGATTTACACTTGTGAGAAAAACGGACCTTGTTTAAACACTACTGCCAAATTCTTCACATAAATTGACTTAATTCAGGATGGTTTAGGACAATAAATAAAACAGGCTGTGTGTTGACGGTGAACCATTCTTGCTTAAAGAGAATGGATATTACATCTTCAAATTGATTAAGAAAAATAGAATGGTAGCATTTTTATTTATTTATTTATTTATTTATTCAAATAGAGCAATAGGAAAACAAAAGAAGCCAAACTCATACTGTGCCAATAAGCAAACATCAGTAGTTTTTAGTAGGGTGGTTTTATTATTATTGTTTCCATATTTATAATTCACATTCTAAGGCCAACTCTTTCAAAGAAAAAACAAGTCTGACAATGAAGCTGCAGTCTGGATTTCTAAAAATATGAAAAATATATTTTTTTTTTCTTTCTTATTTGTTTTGCTCAAAAAAAAAAAAAAAAGGCGGCGGGGGGGTCTACTTTATTGAATAAATGAAGGAAAAATTACAAAGCATGGAAGATGAGATAAATAGGACCACAATAAACCATTCAGATTTCTTACACAATTTTTCACATGGCTTCATCAAATATGGAAAATACTAGTCTTTTAATAGTGTTGTTTATTATGTTTCTGTGTGAAAAACAAGTTAGTGTATAAATGGCAGATGTATTTAATATGAGAAAAACAAACAAACAAACAAAAATCCATAAAATTACTTGTTCCTCTAAAACTAATGATGCTCTATAAATCAGATGAACTTGTTCATTTTTATTGATGTTTCAGCACTATCTGTTCTCCAACATCCCTTACCTTAGAATACAACTCCAAAAACAAATACAACCAAACTTTCAATAGGTTGTTGGATATAATTTTTTTCTAAATATGGAAATAAACACATTGATATGAATTTTTTTCACTGATACCTTATAAACAGTATTGGTGGCCTCATCTGACTTTCATTTCACCCTCTCACCTTTCTCCTATCTTCTTGTTTCTCAAAGAAGAAATCACTTCATTTTAAATTGTTACCACAGAGACAGGTGTTTGAAATCCAGTAAAAATGACTGCTGTGATTTAAAGAGGTCAGTATTTTATATCTGTACTTAGCAGCCCATAATAATTAAATAAGCCTTATTTCAAGATGCTAGTTTAATGAGAATGTGCAAATTAACTGTCAGTTAGAACGACATTCTCTCAGTGTTTTTATTACATTGACTCTCTTTACTGCTTGCTATTTCTCTTGTAAATTTACACTGAAGGTATTTTTTTCAACAACAGTTGATCCACACACATTTTCTAAACTTCATAGTGAATTTTTGTTGTTTGTTTGTATAAAACACAGCTAGATTTTATTAAACTCTCATGTTTCATTGCTTTAAGGAGTACATTTATTCTCATGATGGTCCAACTAGCTACACCTGCTTTATATTTGTACCCGTCTTCTAGCCCATACTTTATGTGGGCTAGTTCCATGCAGTTCCATTATCTGAAAGTGTAAAAGTGAATGCAAAATCAAGTGATTTAGAAGTTTCATGAGGAAGATAACTTTGCTGTACATTTTGTGGAAGCAAACTTTCAGCAATCTTCCTAAAGCACATTATTTACAAGTATTTTCCCCTCCAGCCCCTCAAAATGTCCACCAAAATACAAAACTAAAATACCAGCTTTTTCTACTTTGTCTTTTCTTCTAGAAAATCTGAGACAGAGTTTTAAAAATACAAGGAATACAATAAAACATAGCTTGCATTTGCTTTTGTCAGGCACCTGGTTTTGTTTCGTTTTGTTTTTCCTTTTTTTCTAATTATGCCCATTTTAATACACATAAAACAGACCTCAACTTTTTGTTACAGTATCATTTGTGATATCTGTAAAATAGCAAACATATATAGAATTAAGACACATGACAAATGTATCTTTCAGATGATAAAAATGAGATGACAAAGGAGAAAGGAAATCATTTTCAAAAGGTAGAAACCAAAAATTAGGGCAAAACTATTAGTCATGTTAAAATGAATGTATTCCAAAGTAAAACAAAAGTATCAAAAGATTTCTGCAGAAAATTCTGCTGTTTTTAAAAAAACTATGGCTTGTATAGTAATAAGGTCTCTCATAGTCTGATGATAAATACCACATTTAACTGTGATTCAAAGTAAAAGAAAAGTCTTTGCAAAGAAGTGCCTATACTATAGTTACTGCATCAAGTCAAAAGTTTTTTGTTCATCCTCTTCTGTTTTATGTTATGCACAACAATTCTTATCTCAAAAAAAAAAAAAAAAAAAAAAAAGGAGTAATTAAAAGGTTTATATTTATGAACTAAATATATACGCATTTTTCTACTCAAATGCCTCACACTCAACCTCCCCAATAACCATAACATCCCAAATTAATATTTCTTATTCTTTCTTTGTCTTCCCTTTGGTAAAGTGAAGTACATCATTCCTTTTAATAAAAATAAATGGATTCTAAATCTTTTATGGCATTTCTAATCTAACGAAGGGAGAATGAAATAAATTGTCATGTTTCTTGTCATTTTGTAGCAAAGCCTTTGAAATAAACTTGTTCAGTGCAGACAGAGTAATGATGAAAAGTGTATAATGAAAACCTCAGCACTTTGACAGGTTTTCAAATACTTATGTGAAAGCAAGAAAGGCAACTTCTACTGTGACAGTACTGGCAAGATCAAAAGACACATTAACAGTGAACAGAGCGGTAGTACAAAAAAGCGAAGACAGTAGGTTAGAAAATAATCGAGGAGCCTGTTGCCCTGATCTGTGTCACACATGCACAGACAAATTCCCAACCATGTAACCAAACCTGTGGCACATTCTGAATAAAAATTCAAATGATTACGGAAATATGTTTCATTTAATATTAAGGTGGGCCGGAGTATTCACTGCAGGCAGAACTTTGATTTAAAGTAGAAATTATAAGGCAGTCTTTTTCCCTTCCTCTCTGCTAAACAATTGGCACGAATTAAAATTTAGGTTCATGAATAAAGTAAAAGTAAAATAGGTAAAAGAGTCTCTTCTGGAGCCCTAGTGAAGCTAGCTACACTACAAACATAAATTAAGACTACAAAATTTATGATCTGTAGGACATGTTATTTGTTGTAAAAATAAATACATAAATAAATAAACAGATAAATAAATAGAATTTAATACATTTCCTTCTTTCTCTTGCATCCTCTCCACCCCCCAGAAAAACAAGAATAGATTATAAGTTTTTAAAAACCCAAGACAACAGGAACACAGGTAGCACTTGTAACTGAACTATAAGGAAAATAATAGAGATTCTCTTGATGGAATTAAGAGTAGATTGTACTCTTTATCTAATGTTTTCTAAATATTTTTACATACATGTTAATTTAAAAGTCTCAGAGGACAAGAAGCAATCATTACAAGTTCCAGCAAAAGAATTTTTTCCTGAGCACAGGGAAAAAGATATTTCACAAATAAAGGGAATTACGCAGTGGAACAGTTTGGCCAGAAAGTTTTTTTGTTCTCTATCCCTGGAAATATTTAAAATTAACTGGACAAGACACTGAGCAACCTGCTGTAACTTTCAAGTCATTCTTGCTTTGAGAATGTTGTTGGACTAGACAACATTCTGATGTCCTTTCAATTGAAACTGTTGCGTGATTTTTGCAATTTTATGATCCTATTTTCAGTTCATTTCTTCTTATTCAGTGATTGCACATTTAGATATTCTATAAGTGGCCATAGTACATCCCTTCTTACTAATTTCTAAACGAACTGCTTCTTAAAAGTCAACTAAAAATTTTTTAATCCATCAGATGTCTATGATTCCTATTTCTTCATTTGTCTTTCACTGTATGATCAAGACAGCAAGATTCTTTATGTACCTTTTGAATCACAGATTTTATTATTATTATGATTCTCTCTTCTTTTAATCCATAAGTCCATTGCCATTTTCTTACAATATTTTCCACTGCTACATCTAATTCTGATTTTTTTTTCTACAAAACGTTTTGACACTTTCATACAGTATAGTAAAATTCATTTTATAGATATTTTATAACAGTTTATATAACATCCTGTGTGAATATGTAATTGTTCTCCTGAGACTCACAGAATGTATTAATACAGAACATTACGATTTTCTGTAGGGAATCCTTTCATTTTCATTTACTTATGTTTTGAATTTATAGCAGTGTTTATGAAAATGGTAAATACACTGAATAGCACTTAATTTTTGCATGCTGGGAAAAATGCATCCTAACCAATATTCTGGACCCACTGACAGCAAGAAATTTTCCACGGGATTAATGTCCAGCCAGTATTTCATTCTTGTGCTGAGACTGTCATATGGAACATGGAAGTAAAATAGCTGTATTCAATCTTTGGGCTGTGTCCTGGTTTTGGCTAGAATAGACTTAATTTTTCTCCTAGTTGCTGTAAGGTTACCAAGTTTAGATTTTGGGATGAGAATACTGTTGATAACACACTGACATTTTAATTGTTGCAGAGCAGTGCTTACACTAAGTCAAGGACTTTTCAGCTTCTCATGCTGTCCTGCCAGTGAGGAGGCTGGGGGTGCACAAGTAACTGGGAGGGGACAGAACAAGAACAGCTGACCCAAACTGGCCAAAGGAGTATTTCGTACCATCTGACGTCATACTGAACAATTAATATGGGGGGGTGGGACTGCTGCTTGGGGATGGGATGGGCATTGGTCAGGGGGTGGTGAACACTTAATAAAATTTCTGTACCTCAACACAAAAGTGTTTTTTTTGTTTGATTGTTTTTGTTTTTGTTTTTGTTTTGTGTGTGTGTGTGTGTTTTGTTTTGGTTTTGATTCTCTCCTCCATCCCACTGTGCAGGGAGGGTAAGCAAACGGCTGTGTGGTGCTTAGCTGCCAGATGGGTTAAACCACAACAGGTTGCATCATTAAAAATGACACAAAGACCAAACATTCTCATATAAATTTATCCACACAGAAAAGCTCTTCTATGTATCAGTATTGTACTGAGGATTGCAATGTCTATCCTAGCGTTTTTCATTCTTGATTTTCTGGAGACAGTGTTCTTCAGAGGATTCTTCCTTTTATAAACAAAGTTGATCAATGGGAAACATTTTTCCATGGTCTTTTGAATGGAATAAGTTATTTCCCTTGGTTATCTGAGAAATACTGCTACATAAATAAATAAATAAATGCAGTTTGGACTTTTAGTTTTGCAAAACTGAACCATGTTTCTTCATTCATTTGACTATTTCTGCCACTGCTGAATAGGTGTTCTATGTCCTTATAGAAATTCTAAGAAACTAGTCAATTTTCAACTAGTCAATGTTCTTTTCTGTTTCGTATTTGATATTTTCCTTGACTCTGTCTTTATATTGATTTATTTCAGGCTTATTAACTTATTATTTGCTGTATTTTCTTAACAGCTTTGGTAATGAGAAAATATTAAGCTATGGCTTTTCCATGTATTGAAACACAGTATTTGTTTTCCTACCACAAAAATGTGAAAATACAAAATATATTTTATTTTTGTATAGCTTCCCTGAAAAAAAAAATTAAGGTCACATTATTTTGTCTACTTAAATGTTTTCTCATTAGTCATTAATGAACAATATGTTATTTCTGCTGACTAGATTATCTAAAGAGCAAAAAATTGTGTGTGTGTGTAAAACTAGAATTCAGTATTGTTTAGAAATATAGAAGAATATGGGAAGCAATCTCAAATTCTCAGCATTTTCTGTACCAAAATACCAAGTAATTGAGCTTTCTGCTTAACTTCTTTGCTCAACTCCCTCATCAAATAACAAAAACTAGGATTTAATATCACATAGTTAAATATGTTAGAAAAAAAAAAAAAAAAAGACTACCTTTACGTCTGCCCTGAAAGGCAGCATCAGAAGAAAGAAAGAAAGACAGAAGTGAAAATCAATATCATCAAAAAAAGCTTCATATTTGAGTAGAAAGCTTTTTCTTTTTCGCCCTCTCCTCTCCTCTCCTCTCCTCTCCTCTCCTCTCCTCTCCTCTCCTCTCCTCTCCTCTCCTCTCCTCTCCTCTCCTCTCCTCTCCTCTCCTCTCCTCTCCTCTCCTCTCCTCTCCTCTCCTCTCCTCTCCTCTCCTCTCCTCTCCTCTCCTCTCCTATCTCATCTTCTCTTTCATGAAAGAAGATCTCATCTTCACATTTAAATACAGCTGTTGCTTTTTCCTTACTAACAGTATCCTAACCCTGATTCATATCAGTTCAACTTTATGTATTTTTTTTTGCACACTACTTTGAAAGATATGTGAACAGCAGTGGCTTTCCATCCCATGCTAATGTTTTTTTTTGTTTGTTTGTTTTTTTTTTTTTTTTTTTTTTTTTTGTTTTTTGTTTTTTGTTTTTTTTAATACTGTTCACCCCTGAAATAATTTTGTTTGGTTGCAGTTTCAGTCTGGTTTCTTCATTGAGACTCTGTGTCACATTTGCAGATTTTAACTGCTAGCATTACTTGTCACTAACAGTAGCCTTTCAGAATTTTGGACTTTTACTTGCATACACTAAACACAGTTCCAGAAAATGGATTAAGAAATAATATCTGTAATTTATTGATCACAGTGTTTGTTTGCATAATGGCATGAAAATGGGAGGCAGCTTTGCAAGAATCTATTTGCTGTCAATTTAAATGAGAGTGCTTTAACAGAACAGTTAAAACGAGTTCTTTCCATTTTCCAGCTGATTATTTTGAATAGACATATATATATATATATGCCAGTAAAGCTGTTTCTTTATGTATTTATATATTTACCCTAAAATGGATTAAAATTTCAAGTATGTATGCATCATTGCTCCCCCAGAGCTATTATTTTTTTCCTCATTCAGGCATTCTTACCAAATTATTGAGTTCCATCTTCACTGCTTGTGAGATTTGCCAACAAATTGGCAAATAATGTTTTAATGATGGGGGGGTTTGGATGAACTCACACAAAGCTAGGAAACACTGAACTATACACTTGTTTTTGCCAGACTGGTTTGCCAGAAAATTGACCATCTCATTCTCAGCGTCAGGAGAGCAAAGATTTGTTCCATAAAGCACTTCCCCAACATGTTCTCCAATGATCTGAACGCTTATGGGATGATCACATTGCATGTTGTAGCACATTGGAAGGAAAACTTAAGCTACTTTTCTCAATAGTTTGGAGTTTCATGTAGGCTCATTGCTTTGTCCAGAATACTGAAGAATCCCACAGTAAGATCCATACTGCTATAAATTGCTTCCAGAAGCAAAACTGACTCATTTCCACCATGGCATTATGCCACAGTGTCCTGGTTTCATCTTAATTTTCCTCCTAGTATCTGGTATGGTGCTTTGGATCTGCCTGCATCTTTTCCTAAGACCAAATACTTTAAGAAGAATTCTAACTTCATGGGAATCCTGAGTTTCTCCAAGATCTCTCTCTGCTAGTGACTACTTGTTTGATTTGTCTTTTCTTCCCCGCCTTCACTATCAGCATCAGAGTTCTTTACAGGTAGATAATGCAAATGCTGAGGCTAAGCATTTAATGATGAAATGATGATACTTGTCAGGTACAAAATGAAAATGAACAAATTATCTTACACATGAGGACATGAGGAAGAAACTTTCACAGAAAAACAGAAAACAAAAAAAACACAGAAACTTTCACAAAAAGTAAAATAAAATAAAATAAAATATAAAAAAAAGAGCCTGGACTCTATGTCAGACTGAAAATAAAAGCTTCTTTTCCCATCCAGAACATTATCTGCCAGAGGGCCATGAACCATCATGGAAGAGAAGTTTGGGGATGGCAGGATTTAAATATAAGAGAGTCTAACAACATAATTTCCTCCTTGTGCAATGTTACACTAAAATGTAAGTAGTTTAGGTAACATACAAGCTCCATGTTCCTTAATGATATTATGCCTACAATGATCAAGTGACAAAACAGTGGGTGGAAAGATTATCTTTCAGTTGCTCTTTTACCACATTTACTTTCATAAAGGTCCTAAATAAGATATCACATTAGGTATATATAGAGTTACTATATATAAAGGGAGTAGGTCTCTATCTATATAGATATAGTATATCTCTGTATACATATATAAAAACCTAATAAATTTCAGAATTAATCTTCTTTACATGAATAAAAGTTTACCAATGTTGATTTTGTTGCTTCTGGTAAATGAATGAAAGAAACTAAATACACTATGGTATTATTGAAAGATTAACAGTTTAACCAAATTCTTATAAAAATAATACATATCTCTTTCATTTACTTGCATTAAAAAGTGTTTAATCTTATTTAATATTTGTATTCTCTAGGAATTCCACTTTATGAAATATATTTCCCATTTTCTGCATTATAACATTGTGGTCAACCTTTCTGTGGCCCGACAAGGATGGGCTGCAAGAACTAACTGTTCTTTCTGATGGTCAACGTATATTTAAAGGCCATGCAATGTTCTTCAATAAAAATGCCTGAAGACAGACAATTCTTTTCAAAGAAAAATCTCACAACTATTCTGTTCCTTTTGGAAATGAAAACCATATAAGAGTTTCACCATAAAATAATCCTAAACCTGCTTAGAAATATAAAAATTTAAATGTGTTTTTCAGACTGAAAGCTGAGTCTTCCCCTTTTCTATATAACCTATGTTAATGATATTTGCCAGGGCAGTCACACAGGATGACAGAGAATCAAGTGTGTACTTTGTGTGGTACTGGGGAGAGCTTTTCATCTTGTGTCATCCATTCCTAAAATCATATATTTTTCAACCCAGGCTTGTGCCCTAATCACCAGGCTCTAGATTTTTTGTTGCTCATTAAACACAATTGAGCTCTGGAACATTTTTTGGCACAACAAAAGAAAGTATCAATAATATTTTTTCAGTATGCTC
This sequence comes from Netta rufina, assembly GCF_964035555.1. Taxonomy (NCBI): domain Eukaryota; kingdom Metazoa; phylum Chordata; class Aves; order Anseriformes; family Anatidae; genus Netta; species Netta rufina. The sequence goes on from NC_140124.1 coordinate 56,337,174, forward strand.
CATATAACTGTTTTGGAAAAGCTAAGATTAAACTCCCAAACCCACAATTTATCATTTTTCCAATCACAGAAAAAATACAGTTCAGATTTTGACTGAGAGCTGCTGCAAATTTCTAGCTTGTTTGAAATTTGGTCAACAATGTGTCTTATAATGACTCATTGTATCTTACAGAGGGAAAACAAACAACCCCCTGGAAATCTAGCTAAATTAAAATTTTCATCAACTGTGAATGTTCCTGCTTCAGTAAAGAAGCATCTAACTTCAATGCCTAAACTTACTAAACTGTGATCCTTATCTATTAGATATCTTATCTAGATCCTTATCTGTGATCCTTATCTTATGTATTCCTTATCTATTTTGATTGTATTTGTGTCGCTGTGTATTTGTTTTAAAATATTCATTTTTGAGCAAGTTTCAATAAAGAGGAAAAGCTCAAGAAAATTTCAAATGTTAATCCATTCCCTCAAGAAGCATTATCAACACCAAAAATATTAAAATTTAAGGTTATATTTTTTTTCCTATCATTCTCTTTGGAGCTACATTCAACCACTATTACAAGTAGTACATGTGATGAAACCTGTATGTAATCCACATAAAGTCAATGGGAATCTGAATATATAGTTATAGAAAACGATTTTGCTTATCATCTTGCAGAATCAGTACTTCTACTTTCCTTTCTTTTATTCTAATTGACAGAAATGTTTAATCTGATGGATCTGTTCTATTATATTATGTATGTTCTAACATACATAATTTTGTTCTTATTTATGTATTCTCTCACCTGGCTGTCCAAAAAATTGGACTTTAGATTCCTTCAATTATTAGTTTAGATGTCATGATTAGAACACTTCTTCATATTCCATGTAACTATGCAACTTAATATATATTTGTTTTATCATGCATTCAAATGAAAATATTGACATATATTGCAACATTTATCTTAGATAACATTAAAAATGTCTAGATAAATCCTAGTGGAAGCTAAACCTATGGGAGTATGGAAATATGAGAGAATGGGAATATCAACCTATGGTTTTACGTTGCAGATGACAGAACAAGAGAGGATGTAAAGTATGCAGTCTTTATGGCATCTTTATTTTATATGTATTTTTTTGAAACATATAACTTAGAAGTTTTTAAAATGTGGATATCCAAAGCGTGTTGTTTGATCAGTTAACATTTATCAAAAATCTTCCTTGTCAGGAATTCCGTAAACTATGTGACATAAAAGTTTGGGTTTGGATTACCACACTTCCTTGATTTCTTTTCTTTTAAGCAAACTACATGGAATCACTGTTCCTAGTTTGTTCTCTAAGAACTATTTTTTTTCCCCTCATTATTTGCAGGTGCTGAAGCATTAGCTTTTATTTTGGAATTACAAATTGATAAATTCAAAAGTCTTTTATGATAACTTTCCCATATATGCTAAGCATGCAGATTTGTTACACTAATGTCCTTAGAGTTCAAATAAAGATCAGAAGAAGATACTCACACATGAACAGGAAATCAACAAAGCACATTGAGGTCCTTTTAAGATTCATGTACTTTAGCTGCTTTTCCTAAAATATTCTACTGGCACTTCAAAGAAGAAAGCAATATGAATAATATAATGCGAATAAAGGCTAAATTTAAAAAGGAAAATAGATTTTTAAAGAAAAAATAGTATAAAATTCTAGTATCAGAAATTACAGTTTTAACCTACCTCCAAAATTATTTACAAGAGGATGTGGTTTGATAATGAATATCATTAAACTGTCTAGATAAATGTTCCAAGGTTCAAACATTATATGTTGCCAAAAAGTACATTCTACAGTACAAGAGAATTGTATCAGTGTTGGTTGTCTTGTAAATACTTTTCTATTAATTACTAAAACATGTAGAAAATGAGAACCAGGAAAGGAGAGAGGTTGCCTCTTCAATGCTGAAACAGGAAAGGAAAAATAGATAACAAAATGATTGATTTTGTTGCTAATGAGATTTTAGTTTAGTGTCTTACAAATGTTTTAAAAAAACCTATGTCAAAAGTTAGTATTAGAACCAAGCTCTCATACTTTTATACTGTACTATAGGACTATAGTGCTTTACTATAGGACTATAGACCTCAAATTTCTGAGCTCAAATATAATTTAAAAATGTCAGGAAAATGTGCCAACATGCACTATTATTATCATACATTCATCATTAAAGAAGCATAAGTAAACATGCATTTTATTTATTACTTTTTCCCCTCTCCACTACACTTTGGAATAGTAAACTCTACGTGTGTGTACCACATACACACCCCTGCAACTCAGTGATTATGAGTTAGCCAAATTTAACCAAATGGTTATGTCAGCTATCTTAGAAGGCTCTCTTTTGAACTGATACAAACCTACGGTATCTTAGGACTCAAAATCAATACTGGACTCTGAAGTAAATCTAGATTGGATAGACTGACTGCTATAGACTGTAGCAGGCTCCAGAAGATTCTTGGGAAGTTACTGAGCATTCTGCCATTTACTGAACATGTCACCACTGTGCTCACATGTGCAATCATGTTGCTCATTATAATGAAAGAAAAAATGTTTTAATATTTAACATATGTGTTGTTTTTTGTTTGTTTGTTTGTTTGTTTATTAGTTTTATCATCTTCATACCCCCCCCAAGGCTATTTTAAATCATGGAGATCTGTCTTGCCGTCTAAAACTTAAGCATACTTAATACACTTTAAATCAACACACAAAAAGATTAAATCTTGAACACCAGATTTCCATGATTAGTAATCATTAAAATGACAAACTGTGAAAATTTTGGTTTTCTTGTTCATGAGTTTTAATTTGTTTTGATCTATGAGTGTTTTGTTTAATATATATGTCACATAACCTTTTTTAGTGAAGCTATTTTCTACTACTTCTATTAATCATATATAAGAATAGCAATCTATTGAATTGAAGTTTTGTTTATATAAGAAAAGACAGAGAAAGGCAACTAACTTGTTAGCCACAAAGCAAATCGCCCTCCATTTCCTAACAGCAACAATGTAGTATTGTAGCAGTAATCCATTATTAAAAATTAAACAATAAAAATAAAAAATCTTCACTCCATAAAGTTTGGACCAGATCTGTGGTCAAAAACTGTAAGAAAATGAAGGCTGAGTTGAAAATTTGTGTTTTCTTCCATCTTCAATGGGGAAAAAAAAAAAAAAAAAGCTATTCTTCAATAGCGATTTTAGTTGTAAAGGATAAACCAAATATTTATTGCATGGTGCATTCCTTTTAATAGTGACAGCAGAATACAAGTACACCTTAAACTGAAATAATTTCAGCAATCAACAGATTGCACCAATTAAATCCTTTTAATATTCAGTTACTACAAATACTTTTCCTACAATATTCTACCAGCCCTTCATAAATGGAAATTAATTGAATATAATGTGAATGTGAGAAAAGCGTAAGAAAAGTGAAAGGAATGAAAAAGTTAGAAACAGTAGAATCAAGAGTTACAGGTTTACCCTACTGCCAATATTTACATAAATAAATAAATAATTATAATTCCTAATAAACTCTGTTTTCTCCACAAGAGTATTTTACACAAATTTCACAGACATGAAATTCCAGAAAAAAAATAAAAATAAAAAGATACTTAACATATTTTGACTGTCAAAGGGATATAAATAGCAGGGATGAATAAGGGAGAGAAGGCAGCAAGATAAAGTCAGACCAAGTGCTTTTCTGAAAATTGGAATAGTATATGGGTACAAAGAGACACACACTCATGCACACGCACACACGCACACACACACACAAAAGAGAGAGAGAGAAACCACTCTACCTCTCCTAAACATCTTGTTTATTGTGTTTATTGTGAGGTGTTATTTTCTGTTTGAGGTTTTGGAATTGGATTCATAGTTTGGAGATGTTACAGAGTAAGTTCCCCAGTAGATTTTCTCCTTTTGTTTCTGTAAACCATATTATGCACTACTAGTGGAAGAGCATCCTCTTCCTTATCCCTCCTGAGACTTGTTCTAATTGTTTTATTGAGATTTGTATAATCCCAATATAACTTCACATCTGCAGGAATACACAAGCAAACAAACAAACAAACAAAACATTTAACAGACACATTTAACAATGCCTTCTCAAAGTAGTCATTGTTTTATGTGAATAGACTTATAAAAAGGAAAATAAATTTCTTTATTCAGAATTTGTGACAAATTTGTGGTTTTAAGTAGGAAAAAGGCCAAAGAATACAGAAAAAAAAAAAAAAAAAAAAAGTTTTAATTGTATATTTGGCCCCTTGGAACCAGACTTCTTCTGAGATCTTAATTATCTGTTTCACATGCCTATATAACAGTATAAGTCTTTTGAGTACAACTCAACAGAAAATTTGGGATTAAATCCCAGCCTTGATGAAGTAAATAGCAAAACTCCCACTGGTTTCCATGAAGCCATTGTTACTGGGGTTTTCTTCTCTCTCATTCCCTGTACTACTAACTCAAGATTTTTTCAGTTTTTGAATTACAACATTTTTCCCCATGAAATGTAGACTCTCAAAGAAGTCCTCAATCAAAATGTGGTACAAAATCTTGGTATTTGATTTTTGCATTGAGTGTGTCTGCTGTTTTAGGGTGGGTTTTTCTTCTGTTTTTGGGGGGAGGGAAATTTTTTACTATTTGTGTAAGACTTTCCACTGTTTCTAGATCCAGTAGGAAAAATATTTTAGTCATCTCCCTTGCAGAGTAGTTTTGTGTTAGATTAGCAAAATTTCTCTTCGATCTCTTTTAGAAAGTGCCAGAAGATTACTACTGCTAATAATAATAACCCGAAATTTCAATGAATCTGCAGTTGTATATGGAAAGCTTTAATTACCATTGCAAACCTGGCAAAATATTCTTCCAGAACAGGCAACATTAGGTACACCTGTCAACTTTTATTATATTTTGCATGCTCATAAGGAAAAGACACAAATTGGATAAGCAGCTTATCAAAGTATATCTGTGAAAAGAGAAATATCATCTGATAGAAGAATTTGTTAATAATTCTTTTTTTTTTTTTTTTTTTTTTTTTTTTTTTAGGTAAATATATATCTTTGATGAAATTTCCATGTTTGGAATTACTGGGGGGGGGGAGGGGTGTCTACCTCAGTAGTTCAAATTATTGGGAAAAGAAGGGTCATCTCTTAAACTACCCCCTAAAACAAGGAAATAATCTCAACTTTACAAAATTAATTCTGGGACAGATAGGAAATCTATGACATGATTAAACACAATTAAGTTACATCCATAGTAATTAGTTTTTTGTTTGATTGTTTGTTTTGTAATCCAATTGATTATTATTCCAAATTCCAAAACTCGAGGTCAGAATCAGTTTTCATTTCATTTCCCAAGTTGTGAATAGAGCTCTGATCACAGAATCACAGAATAGTTTGTGTTGGAAGTTATCTTTAAAGATCATTTAGTTCCAACCCCCCTTGCCATGGGCAGGGACACCTTCCACTAGATTAGGTTGCTTAAAGCCCTGTCCAGACTGGCCTTGAACACTGCCAGGGATGGGGCATCCACAGCTTCTCTGGGCAACATGTCTCACCACCCTCATAGGTGAATTAGGAATTTCTTCCTGATATCTAACCTAAATCTACCTTCTTTTAGATTAAAGCCATTATTTCTTGTCCTATCACTACACTTTTTATTCTTTGAACAATAAAAATAATAATAGTATAATAATAATATCCACAAGTAGCTCAGACCCACCATTTCTAAGCTTAACTGTAAATATTGCAAATCACTAGAAGAAACCATGATTACATTTTAAAATTATCTTAAAAGATGTTGGATCCATTTATGCAAACTTCAGTCATTTCTATGAATTATTCAGAATATTAATCCTAATAGTACCATGCTTTCTTTTTAAATTGTGTTCTGAAAAACTATCCAGCAATTCTGAAAAAATTTTCGGAATTAGTATTCCGAATAGTGTTCGGAATATTAGTATTCGGAATAGTGTTGCTAATAGGTCAAGGGAGGTGATCCTCCCCCTCTACTCAGCCTTGGTGAAGCTACATCTGGAGCACTGTGTCTAGTTCTGGGCTCCCCAGTACAAGAGAGACATAGAACTACTAGAGCGCGTCCAGGGGAGTGCTATGAAGGTGGTTAGGGGACTGGAGCACTTATCATACGAGGGCAGGCTGAGAGACTTGGGCCCATTTAGCCTGGAAAAGAGAAGATCGAGGGGAGACCTCCTCAATGTGTATAAATATCTGAGGGGAGGATGTCAAGAGGGAGTCAGTCTCTTTTCAGTTGTACCCAGTGACAGGACAAGAAGCAACGGGCACAAACTGAAGCACAGGAGGTTCCAGCTGAATATGAGAGGGCACTTCTACTACTGTGAGGGTGACAGAGAACTGGAACAGGTTGTCCAGGTAGACTGTGGAGTCTCCTTCTCTGGAGATACTCAAAACCCGCCTGGATGCTATCCTGTGCAATGTGCTGTAGGTGATCCTGCATGGCAGGGGGCTTGGAGTAGATGATCTTCAGAGGTCCCTTCCAGCCTCAGCCATTCTGTGATTCTGCAATGCTTCACAGATACTTCAAATACAGTTCTACAGTATACTTCAACACCTGAGTGCAAGACACAGAAGGTTCTAGCACTAGATCAAAACCTCATTATTTACAGTCCTCTTTGATAACAGTCACTCTTCTCCAAGTCTCCTGAACGTGCTTATGAACTTTGCTCTTTTAAAGAAGCTGCAGCCCATTGTGAAAGATAAGTGGAACACACTTTTTCCCAATATAAGTTTTTATCTGTCACTTTTAAATGCACCTTACAATTATTATTTTTTTTTTTCTGTTTTGCTTAAATCTAAGAGAAATAAAATCTAACATTTTTCCCTATAACTTCTGCATACTTCCAGTTGGTGTATATTTAATATGCATGTAACTATGTCATGCATAATTTGAGTCCATGCCAATTGCTATATGGGTTATTAACATTATCAAACTGAGCACATTTTCTGTTATTCTAAAAGATGAAAATAAGAAACAAAATGTGTGTTTATAAGTGCCAAATCTGACTGTAGGAATCATGTAAGGGCAACAAGACATTCACAGACATTATAAAACAAAATTATTTTAACAGGGCTATTTTAAAATGTTTTACTAGACAATAAAAATGTACTGAAAGAAAAAAAAAAATGTTTTCATGTAAGCTAACTGTGGAAGATCTCTATTACTGTGTTAATTTTTCCTCATGGAACTGATAACTATAATCTACTTTGGTATTTATGTCATTGAATTTAAAAAATAGAACAAGTCACACAGAACAAAGACTTCTTTGAGAGTATGACACTATTGTGGAATCTACAGCTGGCTGAGTGATAAAGATCAAGTGTCATGGATTTCTGACATTTTTTCATCATAATAGAATTGTTAATAGTAGCAAAGTTGTTATTATCAAACTATATTCACATTTATCACAATTTACATGGTTTTCAAAGGTGGGTGCCTGGTGATTTTGCCTGCCCAGTTTCAATTACTGAGGCAATATGACTTCTTTTACATAGTATATTAAGACCTTCCTGAAAATTTTCTTCTTTGGGGTGTCTAAATAATATATATAATATATAATATAATATAATATATACATTATACATTTTATATTATGATATATTATATATATAATATTACATAACTATATATAATATTATAATATGTCATATGTCATATATATTGTATATTATATTTTATATGACATCCTATTATATACACATATTTATAAGCATCTCAAATCTTTAAAAACGAGGTATAATAAATTTATGGTTTAGTTTTTTTTTTAATATGTAAACAAAAACTATCCTTTTAAAGTAGTAACTCTTAAATATGAGAATATAAGCATGTCTGATGTGTGGCATAAGCAGAACAGAGTTTGTCTCATCTAGAAAACTGTAAGCATCCATTAAGATATTGATTTTCTTTTTCTTTTCTCAAAACATAGTAGAATTACAGTATTGAACTCATGCATGCAGATTACATTGGAGTTGACCAAGTCTGACTTTAGCCCAAGGGTAGTGATACATTTTACGTGTTGAAAGCAGCCACAGGGATACTAATCAAAATGAAAGCATTGCTGAAATATATGATGAACAGTTCAACAACGATAACAGAAAGTTATCGGGAACAGGTCACTGTTAAACCATGTACTTTCAAAAAGTCTCCCTTGAAAAATATGTCATAACCTCTTCAAGCTCTAAGTACCAACAGTCAAAAGAAAAGCAGGTGATCATTCATCATCTCAGTTAAAAAATTGTGTTGGCAAATCTGGAAGTTTAAACCAAACCAAACTAAGCCAACAGGCTACAAAGGCTCTGCTTCTGACATTCTCCATCCTAGCTTTGCCGTGATTTTTACCATTCTTTGTCGGTCAAAACATCCTTCTCATCCCTGCCCTTCTCTCATGACTTTTTTTTTTTAATCATCTTGCTCTGACTTAGCAGTCACTACACTAACATGATTCAATGCAGTCTATGAGTCAGAAAATAAAAACACTATAAAAAAAATATGACCTTGCATATTTGAAGGCAATGTTTGTTTGTTTGTTTTCTTCCATTGACTTGACTAGCAGTAATATCAAGGTTAAGGTTTTATAGTCACTGTCATATAGTTTAATAAACATACTGAAGTTAATCTGACAGTCAACAGATTTCTGGTGTCACACTGTAGCTAAAATAAAAGTAGTGTGGTTTAGTGAACCTGTTTATTGGACAAACTTTCCTTTAAAAGCTTTTTTTTTTTTTTTTTTTTTTTTTTAGGGGTATTCCAATCTTATTTAATTCAGTTACACAGAGCAAAGATGTCAAACCAATGCCAAAGGCATAAAACTAGAAACATGTATAGGATTTATCAGTGCTATAAAGAGTAATTTAAAATGCTTTTAAAGAAAGTTTCTCTACACTTTTAAGAGTTCGTGAGAGAGTAGAGAAATGTATCAAAATTTCAAAGGCAGTATTTTTAAAAAGACGCTTTTATGTGCACACAAGCAACATTTCGTAAATGAAAAACTGTATGTCAGCATAGACTTGTACTAAGATTGCCAATGAAAAAAATCATAATTTCTCCCTCTCTTAATTTCAGGCTAAGCAATGTTACTTTCTGAAAAAAACCTTCACTCGATTTAGTTGAAACTTGTTCAGCATTAAGTTTTGATCTAATACACTATACAATACATTTTCATAACTACTTAGTGCTAAGCAAGTGAGGAGTCCAAGTAAAGCTGGAAAGAATCTGTATCCAGTTAAATCTTTTACTGGATTAGGATTATATTAGTTAAATCTTTTACTGGATTATGGTTTAGGATTATAGACCTAAACCATGCAGAAAAATGATGAAATGATGAAATGATGAAAATTGTCTTTATACTGTCAGTGTGAACAAACTCTACAGTGTCACCTTGGAACTCAGAAGTATAAAATATGCTGGGAGGCCAAAATGGGGTAAGCTACTAGTTAGGTTGGCAGAAGTTTTGTCTGTCTGTAAAAGTTTTGTCTGTTTGTAAAATCAAATAAAGAAACAAACTTGTACAATTACAGCTCCTACGGTTTACTTTATTTCTGGCAAATTTTGGCAGTTTGTTTTGTTTACAAATTTTCACACTGATTTTCACAATGTGATTCCAATAAGCGAGTGTGCTAACTCCAAAGCATATATAATTACAGACATTTCTTCTCTCTAAACACACACACACACACACACACACACACAAATTTGCTTTTTGTCCTGAGGACTGATGTACTTTATCCACAAAGTAGCTAGAAGTAACACAGACCATCCCTCCAATACCCCCTTAATTAGCTTCTAGTCTGATATTAAAACAAACAAAAACCCTAAGATGCTGATTCAAGTGCAAAATATGCTGGATATGAAGTTTTTTGAAAGTGTCAAAACAATTAATGGAAATTCTAAATTAGCGCTATGCAGATGTTTCTAGGTGAGCCTGATTTAATAAGAACACCTGAGATCAAAAATATTCAATTGATACAGCACTAAGGCTTGAATTGTGTTATGTGGCAAGGTTTTCGTAGTGGGAGCTGCAAGTGACCTCTGTGAGAAGAGTCCAGAAGCTGCCCCTTGTCAGATAAGGGACGATTTCAGAAGTCTCAAAAGTGACCCACTGCTGCCCAGAGCTGAGCCAATGAGCAATGTTGCTTCTGTGAGAGCAGATTTAAGAAAGGGAAAAAACTGCTGGATAATAGCAGGAATGAGAGAGGTGCCACAGCAGAAGTTCCCCTGTGGCCCATGCAGAGGAGACCATGCAGGAGCAGAGGATCTGTCAGGAGCTGCTGCTTGCAGGGGACCCATGTTGGAACAGTTTGCTTATGACGGACGGACCCCGTGGTACGGACCCATGTTGGAGCAGCTTCTGAAGAGCTGTTGCCTGTGGGCAGTCCCCGCAGGATCAGTTTGGGAAGGATGGCATCCCATGGGAGGGACCCGACGTGGAACAGGGGCAGAGAGTGACCGTGAAGGAGCAACAGAGACAAAAGGTCTCTGACTGCAACCCCCAATTCCCTGTTCCCCTGCCCCACTCAAGGGGAGGAGGTAGAAGAGGGTGGATGGGGGAAGATGTTTTTAGTTTGTTGGTTTTTTTTGTTTGTTTCTCATTGTTCTAGCTGTTAGTAATAGGTAATAAATTGTATTAATCTTGCTATGCTGAGTCTGTTTTGCCAATGATGATAATTGTTGAGTGTTTTCCCTGTCCTTATCTCAACTCTTGAGACCTTTTCATCATATATTCTACCCCTTTCCCTTTGAGAGGGGAGAGAGTGGTTGTGGTGGAGTTCAGCTGCCCAGATGAGTAATACCACCAAAGGCTTCACTAAAGTTTCCATCTTTCTATAGCTTATTAATTTATTCATTGCATGAAAATTAGAAACTGAGAAAATTCTACTTCCTGATTAATTTTAGAAGAATAATCAAATTATCTCATCAATTTGACTTTGTGTGTGGCGCTAAATGAAAAACAAACAAGCCAAAAAAACAAAAAACAAAACACAACCAACAAAACAAAACAAAACAACACAGTGCTATACAGAAATACAGAATAATTAATTCCTAATTCATTTCATTTTAAAATATGGAAAGAAATCACAATTGCTATTGTGTTGTTGTAGAGAAATATTTTTTAGATAGATTTTTTCAGTATTTCCGCCTCTTTGGAATATTTCAGTAAAAATGTTGAAACAAAATATTTCAAATTTTCTCCTGAGTTTTGAAATTTCAGTGCATTTATTTTGACTTCAGGTTCAGATTACATTCTGTGTGCACTTCAATTTGCTTCAAGGTTATCGCACAGCTCTACTAAAAGACAAGTGACCAATTTGCACTGACATAATAATAGCCAGAGTTCTGTTTATTGATAAAAATCCTCTGCTCTTATCAGCATTCAGTGTAGATGTCTAAAGCTGACATTCATAGTTGACTAAAATGGTACACAGAGAATTTGGATGGGTCTGGAACGTTCAAAAAATCTGAATGACAAGAAGAATTTCCTTTGACTGTGTTTTGAAAGTGTTTGCTGACTAACTCCACAAGCAAACTGTGTTTTAACAAAGAAAAAGGTAAGAGATTCACCCCTAAAGAACTCCTGCAGCACTATAATACCCTATGCAGTGACATCACAAAGCAACAAGTAGAACAAAAAATGGAAATGTTCTAACAAGACTGGTGGGTGATGGCTGATCTCCATCTTCACAAAATCAATAGTAATTTTGTCCTTGCAGCACAGCATGTTTCTCAGAGTATCCAGTTGCAATTGATAGCTTGGGTAGTAACTTAGATTTTGCACTGTCATGTTTCTAAAGCTTGCAGAAGATATGACCTCTCTGACAGATCAGGTTGAGGCCAGTCATTCCCATTGGAATTTGTGATGTTTCTCACGCATTATTTTTAAATGTTAGTGCCTGGAAACTCTAGCATGCCCAGGCCCATGCAATATCTTTAGATTTATTTTTATTTGCTACAAAAAACACACATTTGATGGTTAATACACTGCTGTTCTCTCACATAGGAAGACAATCTACCACTGCATAATTCCCTTGTCTTATATGTGGAGAGTAAGTCAAGAATGAACATCTAAATATATATATTTTAAAGTTTATTTTTCATATATCTTGCTGGGTCTAACTTTAGCAAAAAGGACAAAATATTATTTCCAGCATTTTCCCTCATCTCTCTGAATGACAGCAAAGGCTTCCTCCTTTGAAATATCATGTTTATTCATTGATGGTTATTTGTATGCTGTTTAAGTAGCAAGCAGCTTCAGTTAATTCTAAATTATTCTGAATTTTATGCAGTTTAATTCTTTCATTAAAGTTAAGTCCCTTTTTTTTTTTTTTTTTCTATTTTTTTTTTCTATTTTTTGTATATCTCAGATGACAAATACCTGGCAGCAGTCACTTCAAAGGAATTGTATCCTGAATGGAAGTCAGCACCTGAGCTTAGCACTGTAAATGCAAATGGAGCATATGTATACACATTAAAAATCAATTAAAAAAAATATAAATCACAATCCTGTCATGAATTTGATTAAAAATGTTTGATTAAACACATAAAAGCTTTAACATTTAATGTCACTGATTTTGTCAGAGCCTTTCATGAGAAATAGCCTAGAAGAGTTCCTATGCAACAAACATACCAATATAGTCAGCAAAATAATTATTGTAAGCTGCTGATCTTGAAATTGTACGCCAGGGAACAGGAAGAAACAGAACGACCGATTATTTTTTTTTCTTAAGAGTGACAGAGATATTATTTAAATGTATCTTATCTTTATCATAACCTTGTAATGTAGTCCAGTAGTCATAAGGTGCATTCACTGCAACTGTATCATAAAATCTATATTATATTAGTGACATATAAGGTCAAGTACTAAAGATGCATAGTAAAATACAGTCAATATTTCAGAAGACAAGATAATGTATGTCCTTTATTTTAGTCTAAAGTATTTCATAAAATCATTTTAATTTCCATGCACGTGATGAATTGTACATTCTAAATGCATTCTGAGAACATTTTAGGACATATCTCATGCTATTGTCTTGGAATTAGGAAAATATTGATTATTTTATTTAAAAATATAACTCTTGACTGTAAGCACTACCATTTATAAACCGGTTTAAGTAATTAAATATTTAACATACAACCTGCATAAAAGGATGTTATGTTTGTTTTTCTCTAGAAATGTGCTTTTCTTACAAATTATTTCTTTAAAACTAATAATAAACTATTACTGTTTATTAATGATTTGGTCTGTGGAATATCTTTTAGTAAAACAGAAGGTCTCCCTCATTAATATATCTCATCTTTGTGCATATTGCTCTGAAAATAAACAGAAACTAATTCATGCAACTTTTATTGGACCAGATGTGTTCAAAACCAAAACATCATTTGCATATGCTCATATGTTCTGAACCATGTAACAGTGGGATTGTATTGTGGTCAGGTTTTTTTGTTTGTTTTAATTTTTAATTTTTATTTTTTTACCTAGAGGAAACAGAGAATCTAATCAATTTTATATTAGCAATATATGTATGCAAATATATTTTTGTGTATACATTTGGAATATATTTTCATACGTATATTCCTAATATATACACATAGATATATCTAGGATGGAGAAGTTGTTTGGAATATTTTCCTTCATATTTGCTTCACTAGCTGTGTGACAAAATCTCACAGCCTGGCACTGTGGCTTAAGGTTACTGGGAAAATTTATTCTTTGCCGCACTGTGGATGTCTTTAAGCAAAATAATGCAGCACAATTTTACAGTGTGTTGATATATTCCCATTTTTCAACAGAGCACCATGTAAAGATCTAAAACTGTGTTATCCAAACAAGTATCAGCTCTCAAAATGATGAGTTAACTGAGGCAGGATGCTGTGTCCATGTGGTTAAACTACTTCTGCTTCCAAAGTCAGTGCAGAAACAATGTATGCTGTCCTTTTGCATTGCGGACATCATACACGTACTTCTCACTCTTTTTCTGCTACTGACCAGGCAGACCACAAAAACAAAGAACTCCTACTACTTGTAGTGTGTGCATGGTCAGCACCTGCCCCCAGCAGGACTTCCTTCAGAAATGTATGGAGTTTTTTAATTGTGAAGTCATATGCATTGACAATCAATCAGTCAATCAGCGTATTCGGTCTCCTTATAAGTACATATAATTTAAACAAATTATTACCAAGTAATATAGCAATATGCAGGGAATGTCTTGGACCCAATCTTTTCCTAATGTAAAAAATTAATATTGAAGATTCATTTCATATTATTTTGAAATTGCCTTTTCCCCTCCAGTAATTATGAACCTCTCTTCAGTCTAGATTTATAGGATCTTGAGATTGGTTGATTTTTTATTTATTTATTTATTTTTTAGTTTTGCCTGTTTTTATTTTATTTCACACAAAAGAAAATCTAAAATCACAGAATCACACACACAGTCACAGAACAGTTGAGGTTGGAAGGGACCTCCAGAGATCATCTAGTCCAACCACCCTGCTCAAGGAAGTTCACCTAGAGCATGTTACACAGGGTCACATCCAAGCGAGTTTTGAATATCTCCAAAGAAGGAGACTCCCCAGCCTCTCTGGGCAGCCTGTTCCAGCACTCTGTCACCTGAACAAGGTGACCTGAATAAAATATTGTGTGGTATTTCTTCATTTTGAGGTTTCAGCTGTTTATGTTATGCTAAAAGAAATCCCAGATGTCTTCCAGATAAAGAGAATAAGACAAGAAGTTTTGATTATCTGTGTGCACAGAATTCATGATATTTCATCACCTTCCATTATTCACCTATAAGACTATATCTATTTGATATAGTCTTGTAGCATGAGGTAAAGATAAGAATCCTCTTTCTTCTATAAGACTTTCTATGACAGCTGATTTTAAACAACACAAACAGTCATAACTTCTTTTATTTGATATGATAAATGTCTCGCTGCACCTAAGCTCCATCTAAGCTCCAAGTATCCATTTTTTACTTGGGATTTCCTCTTTGTAAAATGGAGCAAGAGTAACCTTCCAGAGCCACCCTGACAAGGTTAACAAGGACCAGTGGTCAAGAATTATGTACATCTGGGAAGCTACAGACACATCAGAATTCTCAAGCTAATAAGCATCCTTTATAAAATGACAGCACAGAAATTACATTCCTGAGTGTTTAAGCTCAACGTAAAAATATTTTCATAGTCTAACAAAGATTTTATAGCATTCATTTTTACACGTTTACTAGTAATTATATCATAAAATTACATAGAATTTATTTATACTTGGATTAGAATCATTCTATTTTTCCCTTCAGTTTCCTTCTCATCTATCTATTTTGGTGCTAACAGTTATTAAAGACACAGAGCCTATCTTTGGCCAGTGTAGAACAGAAACAGTTTGTAGATTGTTCCTTCAGTGCCTTCATTCAGTGCTATCTCTCAACACTAATGTTAGCAAAAGAGTAAGTGTTTGATGTTTGGATCAAACTCATCAAATATTTTAGGGTGAAAATCTGAGGCAACAGGTTAGGACTTTCACTTTTTCTGTGAAGATTTTCAGTGGTCTGGTATGATAAACTTGAAAGACATTTTTAAGTCTTTCATTATAGAGCAGATGAGAGAGACTGCCAGACAAACATTGTCCAGAAAAATAAACATTTTACGGAACTTTTTATCTATGAAAGGCATCTAATCTTTTGCCTCCTTCTACAGGAAAGACTTCCAAAATGTGAAGCTGTATCAAAACAGATGTATCAAAATGAAGCCCTTTGCTCAATTAAAGCTGTATACAACTTTTCAGAAAAGTTCATCCCACTCTTAGTTAAATAGCATTAATGTCTTAGTACGTGTCCTTACAAAAGAATTCTCTTTGTCAACTTTCACTATCTGATTAACTTTACTTGGGGATGTTCCACTAGAAAATAATTAATTAATTAATTAAAATAAAGTATCCCCTCACCTATACTTCATCAATACAATCATTTTGTGATCCTGTCACATGCAGTAAAAGGTCTATTTGGATTAGGAATTTCAGTTTGAATTCAGCTGAATAACTTTTTACTGTCCAAGTACTCTTTCTTTCCATCAATACCAATAGCAAAACTTCTTCCTCAATTAAAATGAAACAAAAGCTTTCATATATTTCATCAAGTTTTCTTCACATATGTACTTCCATAGACCATTTTTTTCCATCACATTTCAGGCATTTTAAAGAAATATTGTATTATATACTTCATGTAATAAAATATGACTACTATATCTTATAAAAACGCTACCCAATAGCAATTCAGGTTTCAGCAAGTCTTTTCTGTGATGGTACGTATATTTTCATTTCAAAAGGTAAAAAAACTTTTATGTTCAAATATATCTTTCAAATGGTGAAAAAATATGTAAACGTTTGTATATATGTATATCTGTTTGTATCTATGTATCATAAGCTACAGTTTTGAACATGTTGAAAATTTTAAATAGTTCTAAGAACCAAGCTTTTCGCTATGTATACTTCTACCAGTGTCCCAAACATGAAAGAACTTTTATCATACAATGTGATATTAGTTTGGATTCTCTAATAAAAAATAGATGTAACTAATATTGTATAGGAGAGAAGACATTATAAGGACAAACATTTCTCATCATAGGTCACTCTCCAGGTAACATTTGGATAAAATTTGAAGAAAAAGTAATGCACTTGGTCAAATTCATATCTATTAACAATGGCCATACTGATTTTGAAAAAAGAGACAAACAAACAAATGAAAAAAATAGAAATCACTGTTTATCAAATGTAGTAACATCTGTCCCTAAATTAATTCTCCAAACTCCGCTCTTGTAGTGGGTTTACATGACACAGTTTTGGTAGCAGGGGGCCATATGGGTGGCTTCAGTGAGAAGAATCTAGAAGCTGCCCTATGTCAGATAAGGGCCCCACTGCCGGCCAGAACTGAGCCAATAAGTTTGTGCCTCTGTGAGAGCATACTTAAGAAAGAAAGAAAGGAAAAAACAAACAAACAAACAAAAAACTGCTGTGGAACAGCAGCTGGGAGAGAGAGAGAGGAGTGAGGAACAGCCTTGCAGGCACCCAGGTTAGTGAAGAAGGAGGGGGAAAGGTGCTCCAGGTGCCAGAGAAAAAGTTCCCTGTGGCCTGTGGTGAAGTAGGCTGTCCCCCTGCAGCCCACAATGTACCACAGAGGAGTAGGGTTCCACACTGCAGCCCATGGAGGAGACCACAGTAGAGCAGGTGGACCTGCCCTGAAGGAGGCTGCAGCCTGTGGAGCCTCAAACAGAAGGGGGAGCCTTTTCTCCCCCTTCCACTTGAGGGAATGTGAGACAGCATCTGTGGTTGAGCTCAGCTGCCCACCCAAGTAAAACCACCACAATTCTGCATGCCCTGATCTTCCTAAGGTCCCTGCAGAGATCTTAGCCTTTTCATACAGAGTACTTATTAAAATTAATACTCTCCATATGCCTAGATTTGGACAATTAAAAAAAAAGAAAATTTCAATTTCTTAATTCTTCTTTCCATTCAGTTGTGAATGTGCCTATCTGTAACCTGTGAGGTCCAGAGAACTGTAATCCTCTTTCTCGAGAAAGCAGATCCTAGTTTTTGAGAAAGCACATCCAAGGATGTCATAGTTGAATACTAACAGTTAAAAACTGAAGTTCCAAGTTTATGGAAATTCTGCAAGGGAACCTGTTTTTCTTTTCCTGGCATTTTAAGCATTAATTATTATTAAATAAATAAATAAATAAATAATAATAATAATAAAACAACAACTCACAATACTCAGAGTGAAAATTTAATTTAGAACTGCATATTTATCTCCTATTGGCGATGCATTTTTCCTACATGATATCACAAAGAAACACTACCAAATCTTTCTATAAAAATATATTTGTTTCCACACCATCAGCATTTTGATAATAGAATAAAGAAAAGGAAGATACTACTCAGTAGTACTGACTGAAGAAAAGTGAAGATTCAGATTTCTGTCTCTTTAAACTCCTCTTTGGCTTTAATTTCTGTTTTCATACATAGCCATTCTCGTCTTATTAGCTATTCACATTGTGACAGTGAAATACCTGCTGTTGTACTGACCAGGCCTGGAAGGTAAAAAACAGGAAATCTGCAATACTCAGGATGCTTAAATATGTAAAATTGCAGGACCATGGACATGTTGTTACCTAAAAAAATAAAATATAAAATAAAGTAGACAGAAATATAGCTGCTGATTGGTCCTTTCTTTGAAGATGTTAAAAAGAATTGAGCCCGCAATTTCAAATGTGCCTAATGTTTTTGTACAATAGCACCTGCAATGCTGATTTGTCACCTGTGTAGGCAGAATATTGTACATTGCTTTCTTACTAAAAACTCAAAACAACTGACAAAGGATTTGGTCTCAGGATATTGTTCATTTCCTACAAAAGCTTTAGAAAGCCTTTGTATGTGCTCTGTCACTCAAATATGCACCCCCAAAAAGTATGTGCTGCATACTAATGAAGAGACTAACCCTTTGCAAGCAACATGTGCAGCATCCCTCGGTTATGCCATCTACTACCTATAAGAACAGAAGAATAAATTTTCTAAACTCTACATATATCACTGCCATTCAGGAAAAATCCTTCTATTCCTCACTAAAAATTTTATCTCAATAGCAAGTTTGTCTGTGCAAAGATCAAGAAGAGATATTCAAGTAATAAGATATTTTTGTTGCAGTATTTGTTAGTCAGTATTAAAATTTATTTAAGATTTTAAAACCTGTTTTTATTATGCTCATGATAAATATGAATATAAACAAGCAACACAGAAATCTTAAAATAATCCAACCATGAAAAAGTAGTCCTACACATCTGAAAGATTGTGAAGGCACATAGCACAACAAATCCATGCAATAACGAGTAAGAGAAAAGAGGTAAAAGGTAGTGTGATGTGTGTTCTATAAAATTTATTTTAGGAAACTGAAGGAATGTTGATTGATCTTTAATTAAGGGATTTTATGTGATTTAAATGATTATCAGAAGTTTATTCAAAGCTACCAAACTAACTAAACATCTCACAAAATAAGATTGTAAAGCACATTAATCATACTGTACTATATGCAAAGCATACAGTTAAAAGCCAAGACCTAGCTTGATTGTTTTTATATTTAAGAAATATACACAAAAACTGGTGAAAACCTATTGACAGGTTTTCTGATAGGATTTTGATCCTTCTAAATTTTAACCTGACTGCCGGGGTATTCAAAGCTAAGCAGAACATACATGTAGTTGCATCCTTCAGAACATGGAGGGGCCAGACTACAATTAAGCAGAGAAGTAGAAAGGTTCAAATTATGAAGAACTGAAATGGTACAAGGAAATATTGCATGGAAAAGTTAATGCTTAAAAAGGGAAAGAGTGGTGACAAAAAAAAAAAAAAAAAAAAAAAGGGGGGGGGGTTAAACAAGTCTGAGCTTGTTAGGTAAGCCAATTCATTTATTTTTTTATTTTTTTTATTTTTTTTCCTCCCAATGTCCATCAGAAACATGAGATAGAAGATAACAGATCTACTAGAAGAAATACTCCCACAGACAAAATTAAGAACATCAAATATCACTACTTGCATGCAGAAAAGGAAAAGGAAAGAAGAAGGCAGATAAAAACAAACAATCAGAAAATTTTAGCCATGGCCTGTGCATATGCATATACAGAAACAGTTGAGTTTAAGCTGTTACTCAATCTGTAGACTTGGGCAACTGTAAAATAGTTCATTCCAATCAGGATGCTAGAGAAAACAGGAAAGATAAAAAGTTACATTCCTAACATGTTAGTGAGGAAAATGCTCTACCCAGACAAAATAAGTAAGAGCAAAAATTTTATTATGATATATGGCTGAAGAAGGTCCCATTATATTAAAAGAAGTCAATGAACATGGTGATGTGTCTTAGCTAAGATAGCTCTTTAATACACTATAGTACAGTCTAGTATTATGAATCTCATGCCTCAGGAACACTTACATTGATAGTGTGAAATGTCAAATAGCTATCTGCCAGGTGTGAACCATTAGGTCTCTGTGATTTGGTGCACTCTGATACATCCATTTGATGCAGGGTGCAAATGTAATCAACTTTGATTATGATGTGCTGCTGTGGGCACTTTGGAAAAGGCTGATTTATTTTTAGATGACTGCATCTCTTGAACCATTAGAGCTCTCTTGCTGAAAATCACTTTGTGTAACTAGTATTGGAGGGCCATTGATAGCATGTGCTATTTCTTCATAGGAAGAGTAAAACAGGCAGTATTGGTGCACTTGAATTTTTTCAAGGGTTCCACTTGAATGGCTTTTACAGTCCTACATGGTGGATAATGTATTAATTTACATAATGCATCTGACCATTTAATTTGTGTTAAAAAAAAAAAGAAAAAAAAAAGGAAATTCAATTATTGTAAAATATTATAGACCAAAATTTTTTATCCATAGATCTACAGATAAAGTTTTACTAGCAATTTTCCTGGCTTAATTTTGAAAGGACTTTAAAGCATTTTTAATAATAACTTAATACCTTCTTGGTGAATTCTGTAAGTCTTGCTGCCTAGTATCCAGTTTCAGAAACTAGCCATGTCTCATCCTACACCCACAGAGAATTGCATGCATTTCTCGGGATGTAATAGCTTTCTGAGCCAACCTGATTTTTTTTTTTTTTTTTTTTTAAAAGTGAAGAAGTGAAGAACTGTTCTTTGAGCCCAAGCTTTCCCTTTTCTGTCATGCAGCAGAACCACAATGTGTACACAATGTGTACAAATGCCGTCATGTAGAGAATAGGTACAAATGCAATCATGTAGAGAGACAACTCTGCAAGTTTAAAGTCACTGTAAAATGTTTACAAATCTGGAAGACTGAATTCACTGAAAAAATATTTTCCAGGTCTCTGAACTTTTCTGTAGCAAGCATCTCATATAAAGACCTAGTATTGCATTAAAACTAGATAAAAGCTCATGTGATGATTTATTATTCCCCCCCAAAAAATGAATCCATGCTACCTACCAAACCAAACATATTCACAAAGAATATGCAGCTTACCTGAATAGCTTAAAATTAACAAAGTATTTTTCAGCATGAGAAACTTAAGACCATCTTTCATCAGCAAACAATGTAGTATTAATAAGACATGTTCCAGCAGTGTATTAAACTTCCGTAAGATATTTGACCCCTCCAGTTTACTCTTGCTGAACAGAGATACACTTGTGAAATTACACTATAAATTCTTATCAGGTGGAAAAACAAACAAACAAGCAACAACAACAACAACAAACAATCTTGCTAAGGCCTTTTGCAGGAGAAACTTAACTGTGTTATGTAGAACATAGTTTTAAGAAAGTTTTATGTCACTGAGAGCCAGCTCAATCACATTGTTTGTTACTTATTTGTAATCACCTTAACACACCCCACCCTGTGAGACTAGGCATGACATTGTTCAAGGCCTATGATGAAGCAACAAGCTAAATGCCCATTTTCCAAGACCTCACAGAGAATGAGAACAAAACAAAGCAAACAAAACAAACAAACAAACAAAAAAAAAAAACAACCAACAGACCAACCAAAAAAAAACTACCCTGTGGGGTTGATCTTTAGAGCCAGAATCTATCCAAGAACATTTTCATATCCACACTGTTATAAATTTAACTGAGACTGGTTTTCTCCTCCTATGAGGAGGATGCCAATGGAATAAGCTTAATCTTCTTTAAGGAGGCACCTGGAGGGGAATTGCTATTAAACAACAATTTTCCAAGGAATTCAAAGGGAAATGTCATATCATCAGTGGGCAAAGGACAGGAATACCCTTTTATGCTACCTTAGTAACAAAGATCAGGCCTGAAAATATTAGAGAGGGAGGAAGGAGGGAAGGTAAACACTACCACAGCTTTTTGTCCTAAAACTTAAATTTAAATTCTAGCCAAATTCTAAATGCTGCATTAGCTTAAGGTTTTATGACTTTGAAGTATGGAAGGGTGAACTTAGGGGGAAAAAAAAAAAAAAAAAAAAAAGCAAGTCTAACACATTGCAAGCTTTGTTGAAGTTCAGCATGTCAACATGTAAACACTGAGGTTTGTAACAGTTTCACAAACAATCCTCTCCTAAATGAGTAATCATAGAAAATCTTGGGTTGGAAGGGACCTTAAAGATCATCCAGTTCCAACCCTCCTACCACAGGCAGAGATGCCACCCATTAGATCAGGTTGTCCAGTCTGGTCTTGAACATCTCCAGAGATGGGACATCCACAAGTTCTCTGGGGTATCTGTTTCCGTGCCTCAGTGAAGCAAAGAATGAAGAATTTCCTCCTAAATAATATAACTAATAATATTTATTGTTCAAAGTGGCACCACAACAGTTTTCAGAATCATACTAAGCTGTGAATAAATTTTGCCATTTAACTTAGGAAATAAAAAATTGTAAATCAAAGGAATTGCAATGTCATGCTAAAAGCTACTCTGGTTCTACAAGCAGCACAATTTTTCAGTTGTGCAGCTTCATTAGTTCGTAAGTCATCCAGATATTGTACATAAGACATTCACTACAGGCAATATTAGTTAATATAAATAATATAAATTAGTTAATATAATAATATAAATAATAATATAAATTACAGGCAACATCCCTTGATCTTCTCAACTGAAGAATAAAGTCTTTGTTTGTTTATTTTAATATTTTGAGTTGCTTTTTTAAAGCAAAATCTATATTTATGCTTGAAACCACCTAGATATAAGTTCTGCCCTACTTCCTGATGCAGATGGACAGTCAATGGCAACTAAGTTAACAGCACTCAACAAGTTACTCATCACTAGAGCCATGGTGGCTGGCAATGTGTCTCTACAGAACCTTCTGCTATTAAGAAATAAAATGTTCTTCTTAAATGAGGAAGTTGCTAATTATTGTCAATAAACAGGACAGAATTTGGACCTAAGAAAGGTCAAAGTATAAATCAGTTGCTGTAAAATATGACAATTAACATTTTGCAGAATACTAAGAAACTATTAGAAGAAAACAAATGAAGCTCTATAAAACCCTTACTGTCTTTCAAACATTCAAAACTTGTTTTTTTCCCATATGGCATAGCCATATCAATGGCTACATTAAAAGCCAACATTGAAAGGAAACAGGAAATAATTTAAAGTATGCTGCTTGCTTTCAACCTTAAGTATGAACCCAAAGAATCATGTCTCCAGTCTGGAAGTTTAACACTCATTGTGACATACATTGAATCTACAACACATTAAAGGAAAGCTCTTTTTTCAAAAAAAAAAAAAAAAAAAAAAAAAGACAAGCAGTTCCAAATTCCCTCAGATATCAGAATGTTTAGAGTTTGTAGGGCTGGAAAACAAACAAACAAACAAACAAAACCAGTATTCTTTTAAATGAACTATTGCTATTGAGATCAGCTAGTTACATGTGTCAGCCAGAGCATTTTGAGTAAGCTTTGAGAACATAGGTCTTTACTTAGAAATAATTGCATAGTTGGTAGAATCGTAGAGTGTTTTGTTTTGGAAGCGACCTTAAAGATTATCTAGTTTCAACTCCTCTGCCATGTGCAAGGACATCTTCCACTGAGTCAAGTTGCTCAAAGCCCTATCTAACCCGGCCTTGGGCACCTACATGGAAGGGGCAGCAACAACTTCTCTTGGCAAAAGACAGTATTATGATCTTTATTTTATAAATGCAGGACCAAGCCAAGAGGAGATTTGTAAAAAATAAATAAATAAATTAATTAATTAATTAAATAACAACAACAAAACACAAAACCCACAGTCATACAGCATATAGATGAGGTGACACTGAATTCATGTGCGAACAAGAAAAATGTTGCTTTATATTTCAGGCTGCAGAAATCTCTTGTGGTATGGCTGTTCAGGGTTATGAAGGCAGCTTGGGTGAGAAAAAACTATGTAGTATTGTTTGGAAAAAAAAAAAAAAAAAAGTGGGAAAATAGATGATATTTGTGCAACTTGTTTGGAAGAGTATTTCCAAGAGTACAGTCAAAAAAAAT
Source organism: Netta rufina (assembly GCF_964035555.1). Taxonomy (NCBI): domain Eukaryota; kingdom Metazoa; phylum Chordata; class Aves; order Anseriformes; family Anatidae; genus Netta; species Netta rufina. The sequence goes on from NC_140124.1 coordinate 56,361,205, forward strand.
GACCGAGGAAAGTATCCCAGAAGATGTGAGTCAACTCCAAAGTTCTGGAACTCATCCAGAGGTTCCATCCATGCATGATTGTGCCTCTCTTCAGTAGGCAGAAAAATCAATTTGAATTCAGATTTTTGGCTTCACTAATGACTCACAGTACTCAGTACAATAAAACAAAGTTATTGATTAACAAGTTTAAGGGTACTGTTCCATTTCTTCTTTTAGGGCAAAAATAATTTCCTTAGCTTATTGTGTAACATTAATGGTGTGAGATACTTTTGCTAAATTATTTTTCCAAAATAGAACACAGCTAGACATATTTCCACTAATACATCACATACAGCCCTACAGACTTGTAGTTAAATTTATCACTGGTGTCCTTTAGTAAATTATATAGGCCTTTCCTATAGTAAATAAACAATGTTTATTATGTGTTAACTTTTATTTAAAAAAAAAAAAACGATGTTAAAACAGGACAACAAGAATGTTTGATATGGCTCAACTTTTAGATCCCATTTGCCCCAGAGGGGCAAATGAAAAGGAGAAAGAAAGAAAGAAAGAAAGAAAGAAAGAAAGAAAGAAAGAAAGAAAGAAAGAAAGAAAGAAAGAAAGAAAGAAAGAAAGAAAGAAAGAAAGAAAGAAAGAAAGAAAGAAAGAAAGAAAGAAAGAAAGAAAGAAAGAAAGAAAGAAAGAAAGAAAGAAAGAAAGAAAGAAAGATCATGTTACAACAATGACATATAAAATAACAAACAACAACAAGATAACAACACACAAAAACAAACAAACAAAAGTAGGAATTTGGGTAATAGAAAGAAGTTACTGTGTTTTCCTATCTTTTTTTTTTTTTTTTTTTTTTTTTCACATGCAGCATTTGTGTTGGTCATCTGAAGAAGCTCATGAGGAGCCACAGTCTTTTTCAACACCAAATACTGCTGCTGTTCTTTATGCAGTTCTAGCATAGGTGCCTAATCCCAGAATGACATAGGTTAAAAGGATCTTTGAAACAGCCTAGCCCAGTTGCACATCCATAGTGTTCCTCTGTTAAATTGTATTTTCTATTACATAAAAACATGTTACAAACATTTCAAGATTGTAATACTAAGAATTCAAATGCTTTCGAGAGTAGCATGTTTTGGAGACGGATAGAAGTATTTGTGGTGCTTGCGTAAATATCAGTTTGCAGGGTTTGTAACCTGCCTTTTCCTTTTAAAAAAAAAAAAAATATATATATATATATTATTATTTTGCTTTCCTTCTTCTCCCATATATGGACCAATAAAGGAGGGCTAGGGTGCATAAGATATGACATCTTTGTGGAAAATCTTTCAATAAAGCAATGCTGGGGAGGGATGGAAAAGAAGTTCTATCAGTTTCAGTCATACCTAGATCATAATAAAATAACCAAGTGTCACTTGCATAAAAACACAATGAAATAATGCTGATCCTATACAAGAGTGGTGTCCATTCCACCCCTCTCCCAAATTTATTTGATATCAAAAACAAGTAACTTCCGGGAACAAGTAACAAAAAAAAAACAAGTAACTACCTAAATCTTATTCCAGGGCAGCTGAGAATTGTTTTATCTTCTACCAGTTAAGCTCATATATATACACATGTTAACATGCCGCCTTAACATTAAGGTCCATGAGCATCATTAGGGCTATTTACCTACCTAAAACTGAGTTTAAATGCTTTGTTGGAACAGTTTAAAGTTACTAATCATTGGATGTGATTAATTATGAGTACAAGCAACACATAAAGAGGGCCTACCTGAACATCACATCAGCTATGTCTAAATATTTGTTTCAGAGTTTATAAGTCCCTGACAGCAGAGTTATGCTCCTTGCATAGTCTATTACTGTACATTATAAAGGACTATTAACAGTTACAGTGCTATATAAATGATAAATGATGACATAGAACTCTAAGTGCCCATATTTATACCAGCATATTTAGGCAGGATGAACAAGGAAGATGTCTAAATAGAAAAATCACTGGATATATGTGATTATAATGAGCTACCCACAGTCAAAAACATGTCCTTATTAAAATCTGTCACCTAAAGCCTTATTTATTTTTCCCTCTTAGAAAAATATTTACAGTTCTTGACAGTTAATTTCCCATTTATAGATTATCTAACTGTATGACCACTCCAAAGCCAGTAGTTAAATATGAGCAACAGAACTTTGTATATAAATACTTGGCAATGCCACTGGAAACACAAATGTAAAGTAGATACGAAAAGAAGATAGTTGCTTTTCCCTTTGTAAAGCCTGGGATTAAGACAACACCTGGAAGAGTTGAGAGTATTTTTTAAGCAGAAGACTGAAATCCAAAACACTTTTTCCCAATAATCTGCCTGTTTCATTCAACTTGTGCTTAACCAGCAAAACAAAAATACCACTATACCCCCCACCACTACTTTTTTTTTTTTTTTTAATTTACTGAAAATATTTAAGTTATTTTGCCTACAACATAGAAATACCAATAAGTTTAATATGTTTTACATTGGAAAGACATTCTGCCACTACAAATATTAATCTTTCTTAATCTGTTAATTCACTTTTTTCCAAAGGTCTGGTGATGAAGAATGAAAAAGGATAAAGCCAAACAGAAATGGAATTTGTGATAAAGCACAGCAGCTGCAAAGGTGGTCTATCTGCTGCAGGTAACATTAATTTACTAAGAGAACAGAATTTAGAATGGGAATAAAGAATCATTTATCATTGTTGCATCATTCATCAGCTGCACGTTGCCCTAAATTTTTGACATGTTCTTGCTAATTTTAGCTTGTTTTTGTAAGGCATATGCCCAGAAGGACTCCGCTCAATCACAGCACCTGGTTTTCAGTGAGGTTCTGCTTTTTAATTAGTTTTGCAAGATACTTTAAGTCAAGGCACAAGGAGGTCAGGTGCCTTGACTAAGAGCAGGCTGTAAAACAACAATTCTGCATGAACATGAAACCAACACCTCCCTAGCTATCCATATACAATCAAAACTTTACTTGCTCCAAGGCATTTTCACAGTAGTACAAGGAGGTCACGTTTTCCTTTTTTTATTTTGGATAGTCTGAAAAGAAATCTATTTTACCTGCTTGACAATATATATGACAATAAAGACAAAAAGCTGCAGTTTAAGAATGAATGATATAACCAAAATGATTGCTAAGAAGTGAGCCCATCCTTACTTCCACACTCAATGCATCGTTCTCTGCAACTAGGAGATTAAGAATATTCTGATCTTCTAAAGTCACCATTCCTCAATACCCACAAAGAAAAAAAAGAATGTTATAGCCAGAGGTAGCATTTCAGGTATTCAGAGGAAGCAAGATATTATTTTTTTTTGACCTACTGCTGACAGTACTGTAATTATCTGATAATTTTCAAATTACTACTTCATGATACAATGTACACAGTAGAATTCCTACTCAGAAAAAACCTTAAGATGGCCTTGCTAGAGCTTTTTCCTATAGTAAGTGTACCAAAGCAAACTGAGAAGCTTTTAAAGTCAGAAATACCATGTTTTTAATTTAAATAAATCCAGGTTATTCCATGCTCCAGGTACTCACTTAAAGTAACTACATGAAACACCAAAATGAAAACAAAAAATTATAAGCAACTGCTTCCCCGCAGATACACCAGTACTTTCATGCTTGATTTTAGTTGTTTTTCCATCATGAACTGCAATATATTTGCACAGTCCTATAAAGTTTCTCCCATCTCTTGAGATCTGAGTACCTATTCCTTATGCAAACAGGAATTTACATTCCTCATCTACTCTAATTCACTGACCTCTCACTCAACTCCCCCTGGTCTCACTTACCCTTTCCACTTGGCCTTGGCTCCTCACTCTAGTGTCCCTCTTGTTCCCACCCTCTTGCTCTAAGCCAAACCCTGCACTCCTCCCTTGTGGGTCCCCGCTCAGCTCAGCTCAGCTCAGCACCTTCTACTTCCCTTCCCACTCTCACTAACACCAATAAGAACAACTTTCTTCTCTCTCTAGAACTTTAAGAATTCACCTGTCCCACTTACATTAAAAGCAAGTAACATAGATGTTAACAACCTGTCTGACCTTTTTCCCTCCCCATATAGGTTTCTGAAGAGACACACGGTGTTTAGCTCTACTACTGTTTGAAAATTACTAGCAATTCCAATTTACATTTCTACAAGGAAAAAAAAATCTACTACAGATTGACTGTGAAATTTATTTTTACCTTAATATACGTGTGATAAGAAAGAACTTATCTATGCTGTTAATTATCCATTTTGCAGCTATATAACTTTATGGAGATATAGATCTTATTTGTTGAAAACCTAATATTAGCTTCACATGAACAGTAATTATGGCATGAAAATAAACATAACTTACTTTCATTTTTCAAATAAGCTTTAGCTACACTAAAACATATTTTAAGTCCTACTCTTAACAGAACTGATTTAAAAGTACATTGGAAGAGTGATTATATTTTACTAATAAAATAAAATGCATATTTATAGTAGAATATATTATAAAGTACAACTCAATTGCATTTACATAAAACCCATAATATATCTTGCCAGATTTTACTTTTATGATTCTGTGATTGTTTTATGATTCCTGTGATTCCGACAGAATGACTGACTGATAATTTTTGTATACTTCATCATCTATGACTGTATATTTCTAATAAGTAAAAACTCAGAAGCTAGTCTTTGTCTATTCTTAATGCTTTACAGCTTAATATTCAGCACTAACACAAACTTTTTTTTTTCTTTTTTAGTTTAGAGGTTACTTGTGCTAAATTGATATTTATTTATTTATTTATTTATTGTTACATTTGAGGCACTATTTCTTCTCCCAGCACCACCCCTCAGTTCAACAAGTACTCAGATTACTGTACTAAAAATGGCAAACAAGGTATGGCATTGTGTTCCACATCAAATTAACCCCCTACAAACTACAGCTGCTTAACAACAACAACAACAACAAAAATAAAATAAAACAAATTAAAATAAAAAAAATCTCAGCTACTGGTCTAACGAATAACAACTTAAGTAAGTAAATCTTTCCATGATACTACATTCATCTAACATGTTCTTTTTGAAGACTTAGTTCCAAAGCAAATTCAATTGTTTTATTTAATGCTTTTTATATGCTTTAAAAAAGAAAGGAGACTTTGATATCTGAAAATAGACTGATATGTATATACATATATAAAATACTTTTAGAGTGCACATGGAAAATCAAGTGCCACGGTGATAAAAGGCTTCAGTGTTTTCTCCTCAAGACTCTGAGCACCAGTTTGCTCAAAGCACCCCCTTCTGGTAGAAATATGTAAATTTGGTGCAGATTAGATAAAATGTTAATTTACAGCCAGTTTATATACTGAGAATCTGATTGTAAGAATCTTTGTCTGGCTCAGCTTCCTCTACATTCTGAAAACTATGGGTAAAATGTAAACGTGTTAGTGTGTTTGTTATATTGTTATATATTGGGTGGTTTTCAGGTGTTTCTGTACTTTTGTTCACAGGTAATACCTCACATATAAATATAAATATATATGCTAAATATAAATCTTGTAAAAAAATATATTTCACAAGAGCTATAACTACTTAATCTTAAAAACAGTACTTTGCTTTGTTTATAAGAAATCTGGCCTACTAACAGAAGAAAATGATTTTATTTTACTTTTTTAGTTTTTAGAACATTTTTCAGTGAAATTTGTTGTTGACATCTTGCTAAAATATGTTCATAAAAATATAAGTAGTAGATTGCTTAGTTTACACTAAAAATGTAAATACTGTTCAGCATCTACACTAGTGACAAATATGATTAGCTTATAATGAATATGCATACTACCCAATCACTTAAAAATAATCTTTTCTTTGATTCTCACCCTACAGCTTTTACAATAATTTTAAGTAATCATGAAAGCTCTTACTTTTTATCTAATGGAAATGTATTTTTATTGTTAAAAACAAAACAACAACAACAGCTATTTGCATTTGCTATAACTATGCCCATGTACAAGTCTAGGATGTGGTCTGTTTCTTTCAAAATGCAGAAGAGAGATGAGAGCAGAAGATCCTAATTCAGCTTCTAGTGAATTCTGCAAGAGTATGAAAATTCCTGAAAAATATTTATTCTTGGCTCTCTTGACAGAAGCTTTCAACAACAGAGGAAAAATATCCGTATGAACTACTGTTGTAACCTATAGTTCCAATCAACAAAAGAACAGAGAAATGGGGCTGGGTGACCCAGCCAGGCAGAGCTCATAAAATCTTAAAAACAAACAAACAACAACTACAAAAAATAATGTATCCCTCAAGGAATTTTGCTTGATTTTGCTGGAATTATCATTCTTGTCTGAACTACCACATGGTTCTCTTTCAGCTTTTTCAACATGAGCATATCTCATGCCAGATATTTAGATGACAATTTATACACAAAATACTTACATGTTAAGTTAAAACAAATCAAGGTAATGGGTGGTAAAATGAATCAAATGCTGAGGAAACTTAAGATATATATAGAGAAAAACTTAACTTGAAATGACTGTGAGACTGGTTTGGGAAAGAGACACATATATAATTGAAAGACACTAAAACTTCTGGTACCAAAAGTGACCTTTCTATTCAATCAGTTGATGAAAATAAAAGGGTAAAAAAAAAAAAAAAGTTTTCTTAACTTTTTTGTTAAGACAATTATAGTATTTAAAGCGTTTATAGCATTTAAAACATCTACCCAAACTGCCAGCGTCTTTCTTTACTGCTGAGGCAGACATCTTGAGATACACATAGTTTAAAGCAATAGATTGTGAGGTCTGCAAAGAAATCTGTGAAGCCATGTACAGTAGATCATAACAGTAATAAAAAGGATCTCACAGGAAAAATACAAATAAAAAAAATAATTAAAAAAAAAAAAAAGAAGGAAAAAGTTTATGACAAGGCATACTTTAAGGAATCTGTCTCCACAGTTCTGGATTTCAACGCTTGCCTGAAAATGCATTTCCTGAGTATGGACAGCCCAATATTATGGCACCTAATGACCCATGCAGGAAATGCATGGAGATTGAGGCAACCAAAATCAACAGCAGGAGATAACGTATGCAACAGTCTCTTTAATCTGCTTTAGACCTGGGAAAATAACTATGGAGTTTATGGTTATTTCTGAGGCTTTGTGGAAAGCATATACATATAACCCCTTCTGGAGCCTACTGAGCTTAGGGGGGAGACCTTTACCAAGTTCAGCAGTTTTTGAATGAGACCCTCAGTGTCACTGTGATATTGAATACATTTGCTAGATACTGATATCCTTATATATGTCTCCGGACTGTCAGACAACTGAAAAAGACCTGCAGTGCTTATCATGAAACAAATAGGAAAGCTGCTGTAGAATAAATGCAGAATGAAACAAAACAAAACAAAACAAAACAAAACAAAACAAAACAAACAAACAGGGGAAAAAAAAAAAAAAAAACTCTTAGCTGTGAGAAACCACACTGAAAATAATGTACAGCATAGATATAATTTCTGTCAGATGGTGACATGGAAGCTTGTGTGTATAAAAAAAAATAAATAAAAAATTAAAACCTAAACATTGTTCAAGTATTTTAGAAAAATTAAAAAAAAAATCTCAAAAGCTCACTCTTTCTCTCCATTCACTCTAAAAGCCTAGTCACCTTGAGGGTCTCCAAGGTCAATGTAATCAGGCAAATGTTGAAATATTCACTGAAGGCCAAATAGTCTGCTTGCAAGGAGCTACTGTGTTATAAAGTTGCTGTTTTTAGAGAGAAAATAATATTTTCTACAGGCTGCATTCAGTACCACATCAATAGAAGTATCTGATGATGCCATTTGCATTATATTTTCTTCTATATGTAAATGTAATCAGGCTGTATTATATAGGGCTAGATTATTGTTAATTTTTTGAACCTTTTTTTAATACACCATCTCAAGTTTAAAAATTACAGAGTTCTTTGGCGTTTTACCTCACGGAACACAACTAAAGAATAACTTCAATGTAATAACTACACGAATTACCTTAAAGTAACAATTAGCAATAAAACATCTGAAAAATCTTCTGCTTTCATAAGGTATCCTATCATAGTATAAATGTTTAGTAAATAGGAATACTGAAACTGAATGCTATTTCTAAATGAACTGAAGTTTCTGTATTTTAAAACAGTAAAAATCTATCCATCTATCAGGTCTATATTTGAGCATTCTGCTCTTTTACTCACTGCTAGCGAGCATTTTCGGGAGGAACTTCTGCATTCATATACAATGCTTTTACTTCCCTATATGAAAAGTCATTTTTCGCTTTGAAATGTGCCCTAGCATCTGTTATTGCTATCTCAGAAAAGCTTGCTGTAAAGTAGCATATATAGGAGACAGACACTGATATAGATAGGAATCAGTGTGACTTCTTTCTCATCTTTGCCATTGATGTGCTTTGTAGCTTGTATAAATCAGGCCCCTTACATGATAGTTTCTGCAACAACCTCTTTCTTAAAGTACATTCTTTAAAAGTTTACTGTGTGAGTGAGTACAGGGTGAAGCAGCATGGGCTAGAGATGAGCTCTGCTCCTCTTTACATCTTTTTCAGGCAGGTCTGTCTGTCTCCAAAGAAGAGTCACATACACACATTGCATTGGAAAAGCCAACGTGAAAAGCAGACACAGAGCAAAACAAGGCAAATATTACATCCTGTAAGTGTGATTCTTCTGGGGTGAGGAAGTTATATTCAGCACCATGAGATTTTTGGCTACATGGTATCTGAGGGAAGTGTTGTACTACTGCTATCAATATAAAATTGCTAGCCCCAGAACAATTATCATTATTATTATTTTAATCCCTCTTTTGAGGTTTCAACATTTCTTATTGCTAATTTTGTTACTGCTCTGAAGTTTAGAGTCGAACTTGAACTTTGCTATGAGAAAAGCAATTCACAGGTAAAACAAAATGAAGGCATGCTAGCACAGTAGGGACATTTTTCTTAATTTAACATAACAGGAAACAAGGGGGCTATGGTTATTGAATACATGCCACAGTTGCACTGTTATCAAATACACAATAATGGTGATGATAACACTAATAAAAATATGCCTCAACTTAGAATCCAATCAGTAAACATTTGAAGTGTATATAACACGAAGCATCCACATTGTCTCACTGAAGCAATATACTTGATTGACTAACATGATGAGCTAGGGTGACAAACAACTCATACATTTTAGACAACTATTTTTTCTGAAACAATAAACTTCAAGTGAGCATTAAGATTATTTGCGGAAAGGGAATTTTCAAATCAGATTTTTAAATCTCAGCATAGGAAACAAATCTGAGATGCTGAGAAATAAATAAAACAATAAAAAAGAGAATAGAAAGATATGACTTAAATTATCCAATTTCAAATACTAGGTAATTATTAAAACAAAAACAAAAACAAATAAAAGCAGTCTATGAGTAGCTATCAGTAGAGAAGTGTTTCTTACAATATTCAGAAAATGCTTTTTCTTCAGTATTTTAGACTTCATATTAGGCCTCACATGGCTTCCAGAGACCAGAGAGATGAAGCAACCAAATATATTTAGTAAGTTATTAGAGTTCAATTAATTTACTAGGCATAACAGTTAGGAATGTAACCAATTTGCTTAGCAGTTAAAAACTGTTGCAGACTTTTCCATTTTTCTTCTGTTTCTGAATATTTCATCCTCCTTTCTCTCTCTTCCCCCCCCCCATTTTTTTTTTTTAATTATACAGTCCAGATATTCTAATCTCATAATCACAAATCACAAGAACAATAACATTTTTCTCTTACTGACTTGTTGTTCTGTTCTTATTTTATCCTAGAAAGTTGGTTTTGTTAAGAATATTTTTGTGTCCTTGACAGTCTCAGGTAACATTAGAATATGTTACTAAACATCACACCATAATTTAAAAATAATATTTTTTATTAAAAATAAAAAAATATATATTTTCCCTGGATTCAGAGGGCTAAAAGATTTAAAACAAACAAACAAACAAGCAAAAACCTCTTTCCCCCTTCAAAAAAAAGTTGGGAGAATTTTGTAGTATTTCTAGAAATGACCTAGACTCCTTAATAGTTGTTTACATTGTAAAGGCCTCAAAGCCATTGTTTTTCCATAGAAATACAGTCTTTACAGTCTGTTTTAAATACAGCACAAGATGTTTAAGTCTACTACTTCTCTAATTTTGGAGTCACTGTTCTTTTTCCACCAGTAGTGTAGTAGGAATCAGGTAGAAGCCATGCAGAACAGTTTGCCCTGGTTTCCCTGGCTGAAAGGTTAGACAAAGTTGTGATGTATTATATTACACACAAGAATTTCAGAATCTATCTGGCCTTAAGTTCTCAAGCCTCAATGTCATTCATGTCCCCATGACAAAATGAAAGATGATGCTGTCTGTGATCTCTCACAGCCTTTCACATGATCTAAGGCAGCCTGCCCATGAAAGGAAGAACTGTGTTTAAAGGCAGCTTAGAGAAAAAGTCATATCCCCTAAACAGGTATTTCAGTAGAAAATGCTGATTCATTGAAATAAAAACTATACAGGAAGTTTTTATTAGGATATATGGATGAGGAACACACTGCTTCTAAGAAATCTTTGTCAGGAGGATGTCTCAAGGTGAGGAGATATCAGGAAGGAAGTTTTATTAAAGGTGTTTGCTAGGTCCTAGGTAGGAGTTCAACTCAGATTTATAGAAGTGTTGAAGAATCTCTGGTAGATCAGTAATTACTACTCACTTCATTATGGAGTCAGATGTTCTAGCTCACATTCTGGTTTTGTGAAGTTCTAATTCATTATACAGACTTTAGTGGCCCTACAGAGAGACTCTAGGTGTGTGGTGAAAATGTCTACCTGTTTTTAAGTCCGTTTCCAGTACAGGCACAAGAAAGTTTTAGTATCCCAGGTGAGTATTGTAACCACTAAATTATTGGTTACTCGTGCCTAAGAATCTCACATTTTTCCAAATTTCTTTGGTTTGCCCTCAAAAATTATGAAACCATTTCTTCATCCTGATACTTCAGAGAACCTAATATTTGATTTCTAATACATCCTGATGGAAATCATTGCTGCATGACTCAGATCTTTTAGGCTGGAGATTATTTAGTGAAGAGCAGATATTCTTTATCTTTATCTTTTTCTTTCTTTCTTTATTTATTTATATTTTTTTCTGTCTGGCAGAACTAAGTTATGTTTGCTTTCCATGAAAGTCACAACAGACCTCATACAGTGCTTAGAAACATTTCCCAAGTACCCCTACTTTCCACTGTAATTACCATTTTCTTCCTCCCAACTGTTCCTGCTATTATTATTATTCTATCTCAAAAAGATTTTTCTGTTCTTGCAAGAAGCTATTGCAATCAATCCTTTCTGTGCTGGACCTCACTTCACCCCTCCAGCTTAAAAAGTTACTCTGCTACCCACCTGAGGTGGATCAAAAAGTGCAAGCCAGGAGCACTTAAAGACGAAAAATTTCTTTGGATTTATTTTATACATTACCCCTGAAAGGTTTTGTGAAAAAGAAGATCTCTTGCTCTTTCAATCCCCTGCTTTTGACTGTGTGCAGAGTGTTTCATAACCTATCCATGGCACGAAGACTCATCTTTTGTGGTTAGTTTATGATGTTTGTGTCTATGACTGCAGATTCTACATGTTCTTTAAGTTGTGTTGGTGGCAGTGGGATACAATTTCAGCTTAAAAGTTGAGTAAAAATTAAGTTCATTAAATGCATATTTAACTCTTTTGTCTCAGATTCAGCCATCCATGTAGAGGAATACCTTCTCTCCATAAAAGGCCCTACATAAGGCAATATGTATAAGGCATTAAGTAAAAGTTTCCATGAGCCAGAGACTTCCTTGCATCAGCTAATATCAGAATTTCACTTCATAACCATGCAGGAACAGATAAGCATTTAGGGCAATTTTAAAGAAGTATTACAGCACATTTTAACTATTCAAATAATAACTACAGAAACGGTATTCTTCACAATCTATCTGACCCCCAACACCCCCCACCCCTCCACACACCCCAGCACCACCCCAATGTCAGAACAATATCTGAACCCAAGTGGAACCTGAATCATAGTCCTATCCTCTGTTGTTCACACCTTTGTAAAACATTCTTACAAAGTATAGTTTCTGGTGAAAACTGAATGTCTTTACATGGCCATTACATGTCATTACATGTTTGTCATACCTTCCTTAACCCTGTATGTCCCAAGAGCTGAAACAAGTAAATTCAAGGACTGAAATCTTCCTTTTGTGTGCTTTGTTCCATTTGTCTGTTTTTGTCAAATCCTCTACTAGGTCTAAAATCTTCTCTCTAGATAAAATACTACTTCATTGTCCATTATCATTTTTTTTTTTGTTGTTCCATTTCTCCTTTTTCTAGAAAATTATCCATTAGCACCACTTATTTATTAACAGACTTTATCAGACTTTAACAATCAGAAAACAGGATATAAAAAGATTTCACCATTGTCTTGTGAGATCTTTTTATATCCTGTTTTCTGACTGCTAGGCTCAAATACCTCACTTTTTAAGCATGCTTGGACTGCAGTTCTTTTTTTGTATCTGCCAATTTAGCTAAAAATTGTCTTTTATTTCTTCCTCAGTCTAAGTAACTGCAGTTTCCTTGAGCCACAATGCAGCTGAGCACATATTTGTTTTTCAATAGTCACTTATATGCCCTTGAGTTCAGTTGACATAAACAAACACTCTACCTTAATTAAATAGAAACAATCTTGAACAATAATTTAAGACTGATCATGTCTTTAAGCATTGTGAAGAAACTGGACCATAGGAAGTTTTCTGTTTGTTTGGTTTGGTTTTGTTTGCTTGCTTTGTTTTCCATGAAAATTTGGAGAAAAAGTGGCATTGACCTTGAAATACAAGAAATGTAGAGTACCATTCATCTAGCCATAGTTATGTTATGCTGCTGTTCAGAAGCATCCACCTTGAACTGGTAGATAGGATATGAGACTTAACAGAGTTCCTCTTAGGAACTCCTGTATGTCTACATGCAGCTAACGTGACAGTAGACACTTTTATTTATTATTTTATTTTATTTTATTTTATTTTATTTTATTTTATTTTATTTTATTTTATTTTATTTTATTTTATTTTATTTTTATTTTATTTTATTTTTGGCAGTTTCACTGGGTATCACTCAGCATCTTAAGTTGTTCCCGTGTATTTTGACGATCTTTTCTATCAAGTTCATTTTATGCAATGCAGAGCAGAGCCAAGAATTAGGGTCTTGCTGATAGTTCCAAATACCTGCAAAAGTCAGGAAGGTTTCAAATGTATTGTTGATTTAGGCTAATACCTAGGCCAGAAGCACTGTATCCCATATTAATTTACCAAATTGAAATGCATCCTTTATTTGTCTTTTAGTAAAAGTAACCATGCCAAAATTATATAAAGATCCTTGTTATCCCTATAACTTTATCTGAATTCAATAGCAGAGGCCATTATGGAACTATAGAGCTAATAGCAAAAAGAAAACACATCTCTTTCCTGGAGTAACATTAGTTGTTTCATTTTACCTGATAATATCAGCACAACTATATTTAGTATTTTTTTCCTGTCTCTTACACAGGAGTGTGTTCTAGATGGCCCACACTTGGATGCAGTAAAGGAAGCAGATAAAACATGGGTGTATAAGATGATCTCAAGCTATATTCCTAACTATGAAAATATCTCAAATAATCTTGAACACTACTTCAAGTAAAGTGGAAATAAATCTCACTTTACATTTCTGTCCCAAAAACTTCTCTATACTGCATACCACTTGACAATAACTGTTGGCAAGGGCAAGTTATGAACAGACCAATTACAGAATAAGAATGTCTCTTTCTGATTTCATTTAATCAATTTTTAGTCATGGGAATCCAAATTGTAGACTTTATTTTTGTTGTATTTTTTATTGTGTAGTTATGTAGACTGAAATGCATCCAATGAAACCCTAGAATGTCACTTTTTGTAAATCATATTTATATAAAGTCTAGTATGGAATCTAGCATCTGAATCTAAAACTATCAAAACATAAATGTAGATAAATGAATAATTATATGACAAATTATGTAGCAGAAATGGACTCCTACTTTTCATAACTGAACTAATATTAAATTGTTATTGAGTTAATAATTAATCTCATCAACTATTCAGCATTCACTGCCAGTTTTCAGAGCCTTTACACCCCCATTTTCAAAGAAAAGGAAGTAAATCATTCTTGCTTCTCTTTTAATGTAGATTTCAATGATATAAAATTGTTAACACTTTTTCATTTCACTGACATAAAGGTGTTTCTCTGAAACCACAAAATTTTGATCATAAAGCTCAAGTCAAAGTTATCAAAAATTTCCTACACAAAACATATTGTCATATGGCCAAGAAAGGACAAATTATGCTGACCTAGCAATTGTCCTCTCAAATCTATCCCAGCTTTATAAAAAAGGAGAGGGTATATATATAAATGTATATACTTATTTATTTATAAAAAAAGAAGAGAGTGAATGAAGGATAACTTTGGTAGATACTGGGGCCAACATTTTCTAGAGTGGCTGTTGATTTTTGAAACCCAACTTGAAGTATCCTAACAGTAACCTAGCTGTCAAAGGCAATGGTTTATTTATGTCAGTCTCTTATAAGATATCTTAGGCTGGGTCCCCAAATTAACAGACTAATTCTTCACCCTGTTTTCTGGGATGAACAGGGTGAAGGTAAAAAAGGTAAATAAATTGAGTACTTAATTCTTGTATTTTGAGAACTAGCTTCCATACTATCTAAGTTATAGCTAGTTCAGATGTCCCTATGATGTTCTGAAATTTGCATTGCAGGCAGCTCTTTTAGATTGCACCACTAAAGACCCTTGGAAGAAAGACGTGTAAAGATATAAAAGTTTTTCTCAGGATACAATTTCTCAGGTATGACCAACTGCAACATGACATGTTAATCCTGAAATCTTAATTATGCCTATCTGGTTAGTTTGTAATGAAAAAACATAGTGCTTCCCCTAGTATGAATTAGCCACAAATGTGCAATCTAACATTTTCTTCATGCCTTCACATGAACTTATGTTCAGGAGTATAATAAAGAATTGCTAATAATAATGGTCCAGAGTCTCAGTTCTTTGACAAATATAATTCCCTTGTGGGATTTTCAAGGGGAAAAGGCGGACTATTGGTACCAACAGTATTATGTTAGTTTTTTCAATAAAACAAGAGGAAAAATAAATACATAAGCACTTAATAGTTTTTAGAAAAACCTCCTAACTTGAGCCTTAGTTGTGGGAAGCGGTGCATAAAAAGATATGTGTGTCTTACATTAAGTTTTGCAGACATTTTACTGAATAGCCAATTTAACTTGACTAACTTCAGGTTTCACCTAAATTTTGGAGACTGTTAAGCTTTAGGTGAAACATTTTTGCTCCAGGTGGTGACTCTTCAGGAACTGATTCAGCAACAATTGCAACCCAGACAGTTCTTAGCAATAAGTTCCAGCAGACTTGTCCTGGCAGTGTTGTGGAGGAACGAGCTCTGTGAATCATAAAGACCTAGAAAAGGCTGACCTCCTACTATGCACTGAATCAACTTCCTAAATGATTTTCTTAAAGGAAGTTTCTATATAAAAATAAATATTGTATGTATAAAAGTGCATATGAAAAGATTAACTCTATAAAACAAAAATAAAATTTCATTGCAATAACTGTAGGTCTGTATCATATTTATTTTATTGCCTATTTCGTAGTTTTCTTAAAGGCCCATCTTCTACAGGTAGGACATTGGCATTTGATATTATTACAAACTCCGTGGTTTTCAAAAACATCATTTGTACCTGAAGAAGTAAAAATTATTTTGGCTAGCTAGTTGCAGGTCTTGAGTTAGTCTGACATTAATCAGACTAGTATAATTCATTAGCTCCTAGACTGCAATTGATTTCATATTTTTCTCCTAAGGCAACATCTTCAAAGACATTTCATAAAGATCTCTGTGAACTGTTTGGTGAAGGAAAAACAGACCTTTCTGACAGAATTAATCAACACACAGCAAGTTACTGACCAGGTGAGAGGATTATCCAAAGCTGCCTAGTAAAAAAAGTGATTAAAATTGAAAAAAAAATTCCATCAGAAAATTCTGACTTGGTGAAGAGAAGAGTCATGTTTTCATCATCAAATATCTAATGAAAGAAATAGCATAAAATTTTTTCTCAACTTCAGCCACATGACTTTTTTTTTTTTTTTTCAGTTATATAGTCTCTGTACTCTGTATATAATCACTCTGTACTCTGTATATAATCACCGATATTTCATTCAGTAGTTAAAATGAGACTTAAGATATGTTTGTTACTGGGAAGATATACGAATACTAATACTTCCATAATGTAGGGAGGGAAAGTGAAGGAAGAAGAAAAAACCTTGTAAACTATTATTCTACTCTTTATCTGCTTAATTTTAAATACTATTTTGACATGTGATCAGATATTTAGTCAAGTAATTCATGCTAGTAATTAAAAAAAAAAAAAAAAAAAAGAAGAAAATAAAGAAGAAAAAAGGAAACATTATGCTAGTTAATCTTTACATCGAAAAAGGTCAGAAATTTTGTTCCACCAGTAAAATTATGCTGCTTATTTTTGTTACTATTTAGATTTTTTCCCCCCAATATTTCTATGAAACATGAATTTCAGGTACCATCTCTAAGACCAGACCACTCCTTTTCAGTAGGGTCTCAAAGTCACGAAGTATTTCGGTCTACCATGATGTCCTGGTCTTTCTGCTTCAAGATAAGACCGTGTCCTGCTGATTAGTGTAGTTGGGCAACTAAATGTGCATCTCAGTTTATACACCAATGGATATAAGTCACTGTGTTCCAACAACAAATGCCAGCAGCAAAACCTACTAACCTTTTTAACACTAAGAATAGTACTGGTTTCTCAGCACTCAGATTCGTTCTGATTATTACTGTTCTAAGAGTAATACTTAGTCGATCAGCTCCGGTGCAGACGCTTTCTGCAGTAGAGTGAGGGATCGAGGTGGGCAGGGCTCCTGGCAGCCCTCGTGAGGGAGGCTGATAAGGCGCAGGCGGAGCCAGCAGTGCCCCCTCCCCGGCAGCCCCTAGGGAGCAAGAGTGACCAGAAATGCAGGGAACAGGACAGGGAAACAGGGCATGGCAAGGCAGTTTGTGCAGGCAGGGCGAGCAGGGAGGGCCCCTCGCCGCTCTTTTGCTGCAGTCTTTCCCATCAGTACTTGTAACCTGCTTGCAAGGAACCTGGTCATGTTATCAACCAGGCAGAAAACCATGGCCTCCGCATCTCTTGTGGCCTCTCCAGCCACAGTCACCAATATGACTACTTGGACGGAGGGCTCGGGGGAACACATGATTTGGATATAGGACTAGAAGGTGTTTTGAGCAAATTTGCCAACAACACCAAACTTGGAGGAGTTGTGGACTCTGATGAGGGTGGAAACGCATTGCAGAGAGATCTGGATAGATCGAAGAGCTGGGCGATCACCAACCACATGGAGTTTAACAAAAGCAAGTGCTGGGTCCTGCACCTGGGACAGGGCAACCCTGGCTATATGTACAGACTGGACGATAAGAAGCTGGAGTGCAGCCCCGCAGAGAGGGATCTGGGGGTTGACAGCAAGTTGAATATGAGCCGGCAGTGTGCCTGGCAGCCAGGAGGGCCAACCGTATCCTGAGATGCATCAAGCACAGCATTGCTAGTCAATCGAGGGAAGTGATTGTCCCGCTCTACTCTGTGCTGGTGTAGCCTCACCTCAAGTACTGTGTGCAGTTCTGGGCACTACAGTACAAAAAGGACATTAAAGTGTTGGAGCATGTCCAGAGGAGGGTGACAAAGATGGTGAATGGCCTAGAGGGGAAGACATATGAGGAGCAGCTCAGGTCACTGGGCCTGTTCAGCCTGGAGAAGAGGAGGCTGAGGGGAGACCTCATTGCAGTCTACAATTTCCTCACAAGGGGGAGTGGAGAGGCAGGCACTGACCTATTATCCGTAATCACCAGTGATAGGACCCGCGGGAACTGCGTTAAGCTGAGGCAGGGGAAGTTTAGGCTTGACATCAGGAAGAGGTTCTTCACAGAGAGGGTGGTTGCACACTGGAACAGGCTCCCCAGTGAAGTAGTCACTGCACTGAGCCTGTCTGAATTTAAGAAGAGATTGGACTGTGCACTTTGTCACACGGTCTAAACTTTTGGATAGACCTGTGCGGTGCCAGGAGTTGGACTTAATGATCCTTATGGGTCCCTTCCAACTCGGGATATTCTATGATTCTAAGAGGCTTGGGATTAAGCTGTAAAAATAATGATAATAATAATAAAAATATATCACAAGATATGGAAAGCTCAAACTGGTGAAAGTTTCTTGTCTGTTCTTCTAAGTTTTATAATGGATTTCTTGAAGTTCAGTTTCTTAAGATAAGTTCCACAAAATTTAGATACGTGTTAGAAGCTGAAATCCGAACAGCATAGATCTCCAATGCTTGCAAATTGGACTGCAAACACTAAGGGAAGAGATTGCTGTTCTGCATATGTTAAGCTTCTGGAGCAAACTCAGTATTTAAGATGCAAAACACAAACAAATTAATAACCTTATTATTTAAAAAAAAAAAAAAAAAAAAGCTAATGAGGTTTGTATTTTTTTCACTAAGATTAGAGAGAGCTGGATGTTGGATTTGGAGTTTATCACACTGAACTGACTCACTTGTTACGCTATTTGTTATTTCTGAGCTGCAGGGATATATTTCTTTCCCTCTAATTCTCTGACATCTCAGGATAGTAACATACTTGAAGAAATAGCAAGGACAACGAAAATTTGCAGTTTCAGCTGTGTTTTATACTTCGTTGTTTTTGCTGTTTTAAGTGAGAATTGCCTCAGGTAGTTATATTAGTGATTAAAATATTTTGTTACTAATTTACAGTTAAATTTCAAGAGTGCTCATTTTGGAATAACTGATTAATTTTATGCTATCACTCTCTCATGTCTCATAAAAAAATATACTAAACTGACAAGCAGGACTTTGGCCAATCATAATATTTAACTTGAAAAGGAGGTTAAAAAAAAAAAAAACCAACACTGTAAATAGTCAAAATAACACTTTTTAAGAAAAATATTATCCTTCTGAATACAAAAACAAAAACAAAAACAAAAACAAAAAACCAACACTTTCCACCTCCAAATCAATAGACAGCTAACCAGCATGTTAACAAGATCCATCAAGATCTAATAAGGCAGTTTCATTACTATGATTATCATCTTATTAATAATTCACAGGTTTGTAGAAGTACAGTACTTATGAGATTGTAATGTATCATTTTAATCAGGAAGATAATATTATTGTAATGCTTATTAAGGTGGTCTGTGCTGAAGTAAAATTTGTAGCATATATATTTTTATTTTCTTAGTGCAGTTAAGAAGCCTACATCCTCAAATGTATAAAAAATGCTTAATAAAATGTCTTGATTATGATTAGGGTTTTCGGGCATTTGGAATTAGATATAGAAAAGGTCTTAAGTATCTTTTCTATGAGCAAAATGAAAAAAAAAAAAATTACAACTGAGTAGACAATTTACTAAAAACAAGTAAACAAAAACAAAAAAAACTTTCTGTATTTCACATTGAAGTGTGATCACTTCAATGTACTATCAGTTTTTCAAATGTACTATCAGTTTTAGAAGCAGGATTGAAACTCAGGAGCTGTGTCGTACAGGATTATTTCAGCACTTTTGCACATGATCAAATTCATGCTGGTTTATTATTACCAAATCATTCACTTTGTTCTACACAGGGCCCCAATTCAGCCAAGAGAATGGACAATGCAGATATTCAATTAAGAACAAAGAAGATGGTAGGGAAGAGGAAGTGAGGGTTTGAATGCCCCTCAATGTGGAAGAAAAAAAGCCTCATTTGGTTTATTTTAAATTAATTCTATTAGATTTAAAATAATTTTATTATACTAATGTGCTACACATAAGGTGGTAAGCTGTATTATTACAGACTGGAATTTATGACTTTGTTTATAGTGGCCTAGTGATGTTTTAATGCAAAACCTGTTGAAGTTTATGGCAAAAATCTCAGTGCTTCCATGAGGCTTTTGATCATGTCCATAAACTGCCATTTGAGAGATCTGTGTGAGAAATGGCTTTTATTAAAAGACCTGCTATCCTTTGCTACATGAAGGTAAAAATAAAATTAATTAATAGTGGAATCTTTCTGACTGGTTATTGTGACCAGATGTGAGCAATTATTGGCATCTAGTTTAAACATCCCTTAAAATATCACTTCAAATTGGTTGTCACTCTGGAACCAGGATTATATATGTTGGGCCTGGTTGGCTTCAAAGTCTGCTACTGGAACTAATTGCCAACTTACTATTCCTACATTTGCAGATGAAGTTTATTGAAGAAATGTGGTGATAACAAATTTATCATCTGATGATTATTTGGGATTATGTCTGTCCTGACCTTACATGTGAACCATATATCTGTCCTGAGAATTCACCAAGGAAGAAAAGAAATCCAAAAAAATGTTCATTTTTAACCTGTTAGCAGAGTAAGATGAATAGCCTGAAGACAGGAAGAGACCTGAAAAGTTAATTGGTCCTTCCAGAAAACAGATATGCAACACCAGCTTCAAGGAAACATAGGTAAATTACATTATTGGTTTGCAAGACTCCATCTTTCGAAATTCTATTTACTGAGTGACCTTTGTGTCATATATCAGTTTGTTAGATCTAGGGCTACTTTACATGTCCTGGGCACTTAATGCATTAACTGAAGTCCAAATCTCATTGATGTAAAATCAAACACAAATAAAAGATGTTATTAACCTTTTCAACTTTATCCATTCAGAAATGGAATTGTATGAAACAATTGAGTAAGAGCACAGGACATGAGCTTTGATGACCTAAAGTCTTCTGTGTTCTGAATGTCAAAATTCTCATGGATTTCACATCTGGACAATACTACCAAAGCCATGAAAAGCCATCATACATTTGTGGCAGAGAAAGAAAAGAAAGTGAAGCCTGCTTTTCAACAGGAAATAATATCACAATGAAAAAAAAAATAAATAAAAATAAAAGCATGCTAGAGAATGCCATGTCTAAAACTATTTATACCATGAAACTGTTGGAGAGTGTCCAGAGGAGGGCTACAAAGATGGTGAAAGGCCTGAAGGGGAAGACGTATGAAGAACGGCTGAGGTCACTGGGCCTGTTCAGCCTGGAGAAGAGGAGGCTGAGGGGAGACCTCATCACAGTCTACAACTTCCTCGTAAGGGGGTGTCGAGAGGCAGGAGACCTTTTCTCCATTAACACCAGTGACAGGACCCGCGGGAACGGGGTTAAGCTGAGGCAGGGGAAATTTAGGCTTGACATCAGGAGGGGGTTCTTCACAGAGAAGGTGGTTGCACACTGGAACAGGCTCCCCAGGGAAGTGGTCACTGCACCGAGCCTGTCTGAATTTAAGAAGAGATTGGACTGTGCACTTAGTCACATGGTCTGAACTTTTGGGTAGACCTGTGCGGCGTCAAGAGTTGGACTTGATGATCCTTAAGGGTCCCTTCCAACTCAGGATATTCTATGATTCTATGATTCTGTGATTTGTGCAGTGAACCTACATTTAAGCAACTCTATTTTATTCACTATCTTCTCCTTTGAAATATGCTATGATCACTGCTGTGATGCAAAAATTAGCACTTCTCAGTGCACTTACATATAGTAAGATAAAGCTAGTAGAAAGCAAATGTAACACACATGAAACTTTAATACTGAACATGAAAAAAAAAAGAAGTATTTGGGGCATCCAAAGGAAATTAAAAATTTTGCTTTCTTCTGTCTTGGTGAGGAATGCTAAGCTTATATTATCAACTTAAATGTTTAACTAAGATGCCTAAATCAGAATCCTAGCTACTCTAGGTTTCTGATATAGTTGGTAAGAATGTTATAGTTGGTATAGAATGGTAAGAAACTCAGGAGTCTAGTTTAGACTTCATGCAAGAAGATGCACTAGAAGATCTTCCACACTCATTACGAAGTGAGTCTACCATCTCACCTTGCCTTTAACCCAGAAATCTGAATTTCTGAGTTTTGATCATTATAAATTAAACTTAATTACTTAATTAATAAGTTAGGGAGCAGTTAAATTAATTATCACTGTTAGACAAAGTAACAGAGAACATGGAGAGAGCATTGCTTTAGTTTGTGTTGATTCAAATATTTACAGACTTGGCTTTAGTAAATTGGATGTTGCTGTGTCTTGTTGTTGTTGTTGTTTGTTTGTTTTCTGTTTCATTCATATAGCTGTAAAGTGGAGGAGTTTGTAAAAGCACAGGAAAAGGTAAAATAAGAAATGAGAAAAACATAGAATTTCAGATATTCCTGAAAGTCTGATTTGACACATTGAGATAAAGGGACACTTAAGACAGATTTTGATCCCAATCAACACACTTACAATTAATGACAACTCTGGTAAAAACACCTAGATTAAGAATTATTTCAACTTGAGTGTTACATGTTGCATAACATATTTTTATGTGCTACCTGATTGAATCTATTTATTTATATAATTTTATTGCAAATATATTTTTATTTTCTAAGTCAATAACTCCCACTTTTACTTTGTACTATTGGAACAGGGTATTGTAATTGTAGTGAAGACATTAACTTCTATTGCATGTCTTTTAGAAAAAAACATACTGCCTTAGCCAATACTGATGGAATACAGAGTAGCATACCAACATAGACGTGGATCACACTTATTAATCCCTTTTGAATGTCACTCAGGGGAAAGTGGTAATTGCTAGAAGGATATTAAAAGTGTCCAAGTAATAAAATGACAAATGTTTCAAGCTTTTTAATCAAATGCTACATTTAATAATAAACAGCAATAATTTAGCTGCTGTCTTCGTGGAAAATATATAATTTTTTTAATAGAATCATCAGTGTTGCTTAATAAATTCACAATTCCTTAAATATTAGGCTGAAACTATTCTACTTAACCATATAGCTACTGGCTAGTGAGTGTTTTAAAGAGCTAAATTAACTTAATAGCAATTTCCTTTACCTGAGGTAAAATATAAAATCTTCCTTAAGCTACCTTCATAGCCCTGACATGCAGAAATAGGGCAGAGCTGATTTGAATACCTTTATCTGTCCCCATTTTGCCTTTAAGAACCAGATATATGTCAACAGGACCGGAGCCGCTGGCATAAACTCAGAACATAATCCTGCAGAAACCACCATGGAAACCTTATTTATTTACCATGTTGTGAATTGTTGAACTGCACATTAGTCTTTTTCCAATTCTGAGTAGAAAAGGACAATTCTCCAGAGGCGCAAAAATCTAAGAGTCCAACATGAGAAAATAATGTTAGTGTTCCTTTATCTCATTTTAGTAGAGAATCTAATCTTCACTTACACTCACCCACTCCCAATTATATTATTAATGAGGAACACTCTCCAAACCTCCTTTCTGTCACAATGGAAAAAAAAAAAAAAAAGTTGTAGACATATTGAAGGAATAGTTTTAGCGCAAATCAACATGCTTGCTACTTCACAGGTCTATCGTGGTACACATCACAATCCAAGCTAATTTGAGCAATCTTGTGTATTAGTTACCCAAATAAAGCTAAGCAGTTTTCACGGCTTTTTGGGTGTTTGTCACAGACAGTTTTGGGCAAGCCCTTCATCTCTCTAATGTTTTCAGTTTTGTTAGCAGGGGATTTTGTTTCCTCTCTGCAAACTTTCAGGGACCTCAAGATACCTTGGCCACATACCTCTTCTGGTTCCATTTGACTTGAATATCATACATGCAGAAGCTCCCTGTCTGATGGCTTAGATCCAGTCTCCAGTGAACCTTGTTGCAAACATTATGTTCTTTAAGTCCTAACTGACTGTGTCCTTTGCCTACACCTGCTTTATTTGTATCTACAAGGTTGAATGTCTTTTCCAACCTTAATGATCCTATGATTCCACAAAGCCCTGGTGCAATTCAACAATATCCTTGCTGGGAGGCTTGTGGGATTACCCTGGTAAGGAGATGAAGGTCTTGCTCAGGTACTTGCCCAGTTGAATATCGACTATATTCAGAGAGGGATATTTCTTAACCTCTTTACACAACTTGTTACAGTATTTTTTTACTCTCACTATGATTTGATTTGATTTGATTTTTGGTAGTATTTTTCTTTTCATATATATATAATATATTATATTTATTATTATTATATTATTATTATATTATATTATTATTATTATATTTATTTATTTATTTATTCAGAATTTCAGTTGTTGCAGCTTGGGACTATTGGTTATATTCCTACTGCTGTACACCTCTAAGAAGATCCTAGGTCCATCTTCTCTGTAGATTTAGATTTAGAGTTTTTTTCAGCAATTCAGCTGAATACAGAAGAGATATCAGCATCTCTATCTTTTTCTCCTCAATGCTGTCCAGAACATTTCTCTTAGCCTCTCTTCCTACATCATGTGCATCCACACATCAGACAATCAGACATCTTGGTGGATCACTATTGTAAGCTCCAGTAAGTCAATATTGTTCTTGTACTGGGAAGTCCCAAACTGCTTTTAGTACCCTTTGACATTTTGAGTATTCTTTCTTCCAGGATTAGAGCCCATATTATCAGAAACTCATCAGAATTATCATGTTATCAGAAACTCATATTATCATATTATCAACAATTACTTCTCAGTTTCAGGTGCCACAGGACTTTGCTCTCAGGTAAAGGGAAGCAAAGCCCCCCCTTCCCCCCCCAAAATAGGGAACAAAACCAGCCAAAAAAAAGAAAAAAAAAAAAAAAAAAAAAAAAAAGTAGACAACAATTTCAAAGAGAGAAAAGTAAGGGTGAAGCCTGAAAATAAGTAATTAAATAGTGATTGCACAATGGTGATCATTAGACAGAATATCAGTAGATACCTAGGAATGCCTAGAACATATTAATCAAGCCCGACCTTTTTAACCTTGCAGTTAGATTATGTACATGTCGAGTTTCAGTCATAAGAATAAAAAAAAATATATTTCCTCCCAATGCTTATTTTTCATTTCTTTCTATGAAGAAAGTTGGAAATAGAAAATCACACTTCTATTTAAGTACTTATTCAATTGAATTGTCAATACATTTACATTATAGGGAAAAAAATGCAAACATACAAAGGGAAAAAGTCTTGAAGTCCTTATAGCATTTCCTAAATATGGTCTGTTTTTTTTTTAGTCACAAAGTTAATAGTTTTAAAACAATTTGTTCTCTTAAATTATAGATTGAAATCAACATCAAAATTCAATTGGGAAAAAGAAATATTTTCATTAGTGAGCTTATGGATAAATGATTGCTAATTTTCATGTTAATACGATAAAATTTGTGCCAATAACTTCAATATTTTTGTTGTACTCCACAGCAGGTACATAGAAGTAGCAGGTACAAAGTGGTGAAGAATCATAAGGACCATGGAAAAGGACAGATAATAACAAAGCTTCATACCCTTGAAGAGTTTTGGGAGGGAGACCCACGTTCAAAGAATTTGAATTAAAATCTAAGAGCTTTACAGATAAATGAAGCTGACCAAAGAATAAATGATAAGGTCCTGTGCTACACATTTTTATTCAGTTCTCAGCCTTAGTAGATAAACAATTCAATTTATAAAAGTCACAATGGTTTTTATCTTTCTCTGAATTATATTACTGCAGTCCCCACATTTACATTTCGTCAGAGGGGAAAGAAAAAGAAAAAAAAAAAAAGAAAAAGAAAAAAAAAAAAGCTTCCATCCTCATCCTCCTGAAAGCTATGAAATATTTTCATATAGAAGATGAAGTCCTTCTTCCTCTGCTGACAGGAGTTGATATTTTCAGTAGGGAGAAGGAGCAGCAAGGCAGAGCTAGTTTCCGTGTTTTGGGGCCAGTTTACATGGCCCCATGGACGTACAGTAAAAAATTATGCTTGCACAAACAGATTCAAGCTGTTACAAATCATTTAACTTATTTTTAAAACTATTTAACTTACACAGTGTGTGCTTTTGGCAGGCTGTGGCAGGAAGAGAGCGAGAGAGAGAGCTGTATTGAAGTTTCACTACAAGTTTTTAAAACTTGTAAGTTTCCAGTCTATTGGTACCAGAATCACGGTATACTTTAGACCACACCTCAATATGAACTTTTCCAGATATTTCATAATAAGTATGGTGTACACCATACTTACAAAAGCATAAAAGAGATGGTATTCAGAATGGATGTGGATCTGGAGACATCCATGGCATACTCTCACTTACATACTTTCAGGCAGGGTAGCAAACTGCAGAGGACAGGAGATTTAACTATGGCCTAATTGAAGATAATATTAACATTAATATTAACATTGATATTAATATTAACATTAACGTTAATAATAATAATAATAATGAACAAGCAAGCAAACAAAATACCACTTACTATTTTACTTTGGGGAACATGACTGATAAAATCTAATTAATAAGAATTAGTGTCACAATCAATTCTAATTTTAATGGAATACATAGTAAATATATAAAGTGAAACAAATGAACAAACAAAAAGCATGAACAGAGAAAGAAGGGGTTTTCTTTCCAAACTGAGGATGTGTTTCACATTTAAAGAGAAAAAAAAAAAGAAAAAAAAAAAAGAAAAAAAAAAGTCTTTCAAACCCTACTGACTAAAGCTCAGTTTCATATCTTCAGCTTCATGGGTTTATTTCCTGAAGTGCAAAAGGTTTTGAAGACTGTGAAAGGAGCCTATAGATGACAGGCATCAAAGTCTTGTTTCCACTGGATTTTTAAGTTTAATGTAACCATTAATCCTCTAACATCCTGGACAATGAGGAGCACAAGTCCCAGTGAAGACTGACAAAGCATGTGCATTCTTGTGCTATGCCTTATACTTAAGTATCTGTTTGACTATATTTTTGCCATAACAAAAACACCCACAAGAAATGCTTCTTCTGTTAAGGACCAATTAACTTTGTTAAGCACCTTTGTCTCTAAATATAGTTTGAGAAGGGGGAGATACTAAACCTGATTGTAACAGAATCTCAGTAGCATCTAAATGTGAAATGTCCTGCCCCCAATTTATTCTCATCTTCTTACTATATCACCTTTTTTTGTTGTTGTTGCAGAGTGTCAGTGTTGCAGAGAATGTGCAGAGAATAGTTTATATAAATTATAGTTGCTTGAAACTTCTAAATACTTTCCAGACACAGCAAAAAGAAATTAAATCATTTGGCCACAAATGGAAATAAATAAATAAATGGACTGCTTCTGTTACAACACTTAAAAGATGAAATAGACTGTACTAATAATGCTTGATAATTGTCCTAGTTCTTTACCTATATGATGTTTGTTTGCTAACAGAGAGGATCATCAGGGCTGGCATTGTCTTCTTAGTAATGACAAATGCATTACAATTTTTGTTTATTTGACATAAATTTTGTTGTAAAGTGCCCTTTTTTTTTTTTTTTTTTTTTTTTGTCATTATTAATTTCTGGTGTCACAGGACTTTGCTGTCAGGAAAAGTGGGGTAAAGGTGAATAATAACATTAAAGGGGAGCAAAGAAAGAGCTATTTGTAGTAGAGTATTTTTATAAACTTATACGTGACATATTACTGGAAAGAATAGACAAGTGTATGGGTATCACTTTCTTTGAAGTCTGAAAGAGAACCCACAATTATAAGATTAATGGTTCAATTTTAAGCCAATCATAAAAATTATTTTTATTTTTATTTTTCTAAATTAAGGTTCATTTTAAGTGGTTGCCCTCCCAAGAAAAATGCTACTGCTCTTTCTTTCAGACATTTTAGAAAGCAGAAGAAAAGCTCCATGACAGAAAGGAAGTTTTTTGTTTGTTTGTTTGTTTTGGCAAAAGTGATTTGCTCCAGTAGTTTGCTACTAAAAGTATAGTGTAAACCAACATTCTGTCTTGTATGCCTTTAGCTAATCAAATACCTACTTGATACTCACTTTGCAGCATGCACATAAAAGACCTTCAACAATGTAAGAAAGTATGATGATTAAGTTATGCATAGATTTGATCTTTCATTCTTTAGAAATGTAACTAATTTCTTATTTACACAGGCATGGACAACTTTGCAGGTACTGTTTACTTGAGTAATGATTATTATTTTGAGTAAAATGGCTACACACGATTAATGTATGCTCATAGAATGCTTATATTTGGCTATAAATTATTGTTATAATTGAAACTTTACACATACTAGTAATGATATAGTTTAGATTTCTGAAAAAGAAGATTGATATCATAGATTTTTTAAAAAGAAATAATATAATACATGTATAAGTAATATTTTCTGTTAAACCTTAGAAGTGTTAAAGCTGGTCAAGATCCATGTTAAAAACAATAAATAAATAAATAAATAAAATTAACTAAATATTTGGAACTGTTTTAATCATAACAAGAATATGAAAAATAATTTTGGTTTCAACAAAATATATATTCCACATTATAACTTCTTAACATAGTATTTTCTGTTGTTGTTCCTACTTATTTATTTATTTATTTTATGTGTACGATATCTATTAGGTGACAATTAATTCAGTGGTCTTGATTCCAAGTGCATAAAGAATTATTTTATTAATTGCTTTATTGTCTTCTGATTGATTTTAAGTAGTTCTAATCACAGGTACTTTGAAAAAGGAAGCAATTTACTCATTTTTTAACACCTTTCACTACAATCTCTTCCCCGTTCCTCTGTTTCATTGGCCTTGATTTATTGGAAATTAAAGAAAAGATGAAAAATTACAATGATGTTTTATGGATATCTATATCAAAGATTAACCATGGAAAGAGTTAAAAGACTGACTTTGAAATACTTTGGGTCATATTTAGAGATGATGAATTCAACTTCCTAGAAATGTAATGGGCAGATGTGATGACTCTCCTGGCATACAAATTCACCTTTTCACTTCCCCATTTCTTCCAGGTCAGATCATTTATTAGATCAGTAAGTTCATCTGTTCTGCACCACTGGAACCCATATTCCTGTCCACCAGCAAGCAGGCCTCAAGCCTGGACTTGTCTCCTTTCCAGTCCAACACAGTGACAAGTGATGCTAGCAGTTTTGAGACAAATGGATGCTTCTTTTGTCTTGTCTTTATTGTATGTACTTGTAAGTATTGTATGTACTCCATGTAAGTGACCTAGATTTGTCATCAAATACACTCTTACTCAGTTTAGCATCAGGCACCTACCAAGCCACTTTACTCAGAGTACAGTCACTGACACAAGAGGACTAAACCAGTCTCTGAGGTCTTCCAATAGAGGGCAAGTGTCTGCTTTCCTATCTGCATGCATAAACTTAGTCTCTCAAGTTCACTGAACCCATGCAACTCATCTCTGTATTACCTTTGGCTGAGCCAGACATGTCTTGGAAACCTTCATGCTCAAAAATACTTTTAATATATACTTGGTGACTCCATTGTATTTAATGGACTCCATTGGCTTTAATGGACCTAACCTCACTCAGAGCTACTTCCAAAGTTTTATGTATCTAAATAGACTGAGTCAATTGTAAATAATTAGGTCCTGAATTTCATCATTCTTCATATTAGGTGCAACTTAGAGTTAGTATTCCATATTGGGGAAGGAAGGGAGAAAGAGAGGAAGGGAGGAAGGGAGCGAAAGGGAGGGAGGGAGGAAGGGAGGGAGGAAGGGAGGAAGGAAGAAAGGAAGGAAGGAAGGAAGAAAGGAAAGAAGTGTGAGATATGTTCATCTGATTCGTCTCAGTATGGAACAATGCTAGGGCCGCATGGTATGATGAATGTGATCTTCTGTCTTACATACCCTTGTATAAGCACAAGTCTAAGAAAAACAGAGTGGTTAATGTATATAATTCTTGTATCTTGCAAAGGAATGTTTTAGCAATTCGTATCAATAGGGAGCTTGAAGGGAAATGTATTTGTAGGATTTTCCTTGAAGTCTCTGATATCTGGGGGGATTCAGAATAACTGCTAACTATTATGACTATTGCATGGGACAGTATGCAAGTTTCTGATATCTGGCCAGGAGATTAAGGAGATGGGGAGAGCTGAAGAACAACTAAAAGACAAAGCTTGCAGGGGACATTGCACAAGTCTCTGACATACAGCCAAGTTGGACAAAGGAGAAGGACAAGAAGGAGGAAGACTATGAGCCTTCAGCACGAGAGACCCCCAGAGACCCCCAGAGGGAGCACCAGAGACTGATACGCATGCTCCTGTAGGAGGGTTTGATTTCCAGAAACTAATTATAATAACCCTGTTTTTTTAGAAGTAGTAATGAATATGTATTAGCCTAGGAGCATAAAAATCAGCTGCTTGATGTAACTGGTGTGCGTCTTGGTGGAGCAGAGACTCCCGGTGCACCCTGCTATGTTTGCTCACCTCTATTCCTTTAATAAATTGTAAACTTAGAAAGAAAGAGAGAAAGAGAGAAAGAGAGAAAGAGAGAAAGAGAGAGAAAGAGAGAAGAGAGAGAAAGAGAGAAAGAGAGAAGAGAGAAGGAAGGAAGGAAGGAAGGAAGGAAGGAAGGAAGGAAGGAAGGAAGGAAGGAAGGAAGGAAGGAAGGAAGGAAGGAAGGAAGGAAGGAAGGAAGGAAGGAAGGAAGGAAGGAAGGAAGGAAGGAAGGGACAACAAAATTCCAAAGCAGAGTACAGTTTTGAGTATGGTCTTGGTCTTGGATAAACTATTCTTTACTTACAAGGTATTCATTGTATGGCCAAAATCTTTTCCTGCTTTGCAAAACTATTCTAAGTCTAATAGAATTGAGGTACTGCAAGGAGATGATAAAAATTCTATGTGGTCTGATATATCTAAAATAGCCTGGCATAACTTTCTTCAGGTGATTTGTTAACTTCAAACAACTAATCTTAACATATGATAGAACATATACTTTTTTATATATATCAAAATTATCTAGGCAATTTGTCAAGCATTGTCTTTGTGAGATGAAAACTTAACAAAATACAGTGTTGTGTGTTGACTCTATTAGCTAAGCACCCACACAGCCACTCACTCACTTTCACGGAATCACAGAATCACAGAATAACTGTAGGGGTTGGAAGGGACCTCGAAAGATCATCCCTCTTCCTCAGGGCAGGGATAAAACAAAAAGAATGTGGGAGGACTCAATGACCAAGATAACAATAATTCAACAGGTGAAGCAAAAGTTTTGCTCTCACCATGGTTACTTGGGAAGACAAACACAATAACGAAGAATATCCTCTTTCTTGTGTCTTCTCTATGTCTCTTGCCCACCCCCTGTCTACTCACTGGGACACAGTAGGAGGAAGAAAAATCCTTGATTCGGTGCAAGCATTGTTCAACAACAACCAAAATGCCGATATATTATCAATACTTTTTGATAACACAACAAATGCAAAACAGCACAATGAGGGTTGCTGTGGAGAAAGTTAACTTCATCCCAGCCAGAAACAGTATATACCAACATCCTTCAGAACAGTACATTTCCATCTTAAATCAGCATTAAAACATTAATTGGGTTAATCACATTAAGTAGGAGGCACATGGAATTCAATCAAGTGATTGCTTATTATTATTGCTTTATATTCAATGCTCTTCCACCACGCTTCCAAACCTACTCCATTGCGAAATACTTGGAGCAAAATTTGAACATGTTTTAAACTAAATGTCTTACTGATTTAATCTATCTAAACTAAATCAATGAGGAGCTTCCATTTTGATACTATGCTATGTTTGCATAAGTATTCAAGAAATGTTTGTTAAAATAAAATAAAATAAAAAAAACAACAACACATTTCAGATCGTTGTCATCATAAATTTGGACTTACAAATATGATATTGATATCAGAATGCTGAACATAAAAAAAATAAAAAAATATTATGACTATTGGAAATGAACCTGTGACTTCTCATACAGAGTTAGACCTCTTAAGCTACAAAGAAAAATATTACATGCTACTGAAGTGCACTTTAGCATATGTTATTTCATTTCTTTTACTGGAAAACTTTTGTGAAAGAGGATTAAACAAATCTTATTTGAATTTGGCAAACTTCGTCTGGGGAGCCAATTTATATAAGAAATGGGGTGGAGAAGGAAAAACTAATGAAAAATGAATGATTTAGATAAGATCAACTTTCTATTTTGGTTACATATGTATTTTAAATGAAATTACTTTTTAAGTTTGTATGAATACAGCATGAAAGCTGGTGTTCTGGAAAGTAATTTCTTTATTTCTATACTATTTTATCAAGAAGAGCTTGATAATTTTATAGGCTTTGGGGTTGTATGATAACAACTAATTCAGTAGAAAATTTGCAAAAAAGAACAAAATTTCATGTGTTCAGCTATTTAGAGGAGCGGGCATGGAAAAGTGAGTTTGGCTTAGTATTCTACCATTTTTCATTAAAATTTTGTGATCCAGAAAATAATATAGTTGTAGTTATGTATTATCATATCAATGAGGTTGTAATTTTCTATGCTTTTTTTTACTGAATGATCCTTTGAATGTGAGATGGCAGTTTAATTCATTTTCTGACTTTTCTGGCTTATATCTTGTACAAAAACTGATACTAAGCATGTCTCTCTAATTAATTAAAGGAGAAGCTTGTTTTTGTTTTGTTTTGTTTGTTGTTGTTTTGTTGTTTTGTTTTTGTTTTTTCCAAAGTAAGATTTGTTTTTTTTTTCCCAAAGTAAGAATTTTGCAGATGAAAAAAATAAATACTGGTGCTCAAAGATGGCTTTAAGACTTGATAGATTACACCTGCAGTTAAAAAAAAAAAAAAAAAAAAAAAAGGCAAGAAACAACACAAGGGGTTAGATTATCTCACACCTTAATTTCTGCATGTAGCAAGGATCCAGGTATTCATTGTATAAACCCCCCAGCATTATTAGTTGACTCTTAGTATGGGACCAGAACCTTAAAGTGTAACCACACTCCATATGAATGTTAAAATATTTTTTTTATTGTACATGACAGTAGCAATTGCATCACCCATTTCTAGGTGATGTAGTTCTGCTTTGTTAGGACATCCCCTGGAAAGAACTCCTGCAATGGATGCTTGCAAGAAGGAGGAGGCAGAAGTCAGCTGACCTGCTTTCCCAAATCCCCTGTTGAGTTCCATTACAGTTAACAATCCCACTACTTAGTATAAGCTAATGCATATTTTGTATGTGGTCAAATGGGCATATACTAACGGTTTTGATTAGTTTTGGTATTAGTTCTGACCTTTATGAAAATAATCTAATGATTCCTCCTGTGTATTCCCAATTTCCTTCTCGATTTTTTTTTGACTGGTTCTCTCTCTTCCAAAGGTTTCACTGAAACATTTCAATCTGTTTTATAATCCCTCCTGGAGAAAGGTCTGTCCCAAATCTCTTATAAATTGGCTTAAAAATCACATTTCTTTGCAGCAAGGTGTTTAGGATATCAGCCCTTTCTCTTGCACAGAAAAAATCCTTGCACTAGTAATACAGATTAGATGCTCCACTGCAGGTGGAACTTCTCAGGAACTTCAAGGTGAATTGGGCCTTTTGTGGTTTGAATGTTATGCCTGGTGATTCAAACTGAAGTTCTCATGAACAGTTCCCTTGAATTAATATTAGAATTAATATTAGAATGAATGAACGCACAGCAAAATTTTCAAACTCTTTGTCAATTTTATGATGAATCATATAATTCAGCCACAATCTGAGTGACCAAAGTGTGCCTAAACCATCCATTCAGCCTTGTTACAAGTTCCAATGTTTCAAGAAAGCTGGGCCCTAGTGATAGTGCTCAGACGGTTATCTGTTATTTGTTATTATCAGATCATCAGTTATGATTGTGTCAAGTATCATATTAATTAAATTATAAAGATACAGACAGACAAGCCATTGCAAAATTTGCATTGTCCTTATTTCTAGATCAGTGACAGAAATTTATCTAACTGAATATATATTAATAACTATTTAAAATAAATTTTAGATATATATTACTATGCACTGATACTACAAACAGAAAATGCAGATGTTTTAATACATTCTAGAGGGTAAATAATTTATAAAAAATAATAATAAAAAAAAAAAAGGTTGTCTGGAAGAAAGATAATGACTAGTTTTTCAAATTATTTAGTTACATGTCATAGTTAGCTGTTAAAAACCTGAAGACATTCTGATACAAGATTGCCATACCCATATGATATCCATTCTTTAGAGACTGAATTTCTAGTCAATCAAGTTCATTTGATACAATTATAGTTTTGTCAGCTCCACTTTTTTTTAATCTTCTGATGTCAACCAAAAAGTCACACTTAAAGTCAGAAGAAACTAAAAACTAACTGACAGCTCTATCTTCCATGCGCTATTCAAATTACATGCATGGTTTAACTTGCTGTGATTTTTTTTTCCACTTAAACCAGGTGATTTAAACTGACAGATTTAGTGTATTCTAAAATTTATTGTTCAGAACCAATTAGGAAATGTATTATTTATCTCTCTTATTTGAACAAAGGTAACATTTGGAACCAAATTCCTTAAGAACTAACATCTGAAGAGATCATCCTATCTATAAATAATATTGATAACTAAAACCAAATATATATATTGGTTTTATATATATATAAATTATATATATATAAATTATATATATTTATATAGAGATTTTTAATCTGAAACATTGAACAATTACAGACAAGTCAGTAAAATTTTAAATATCCAAATTCGTATTCTCCCTGGTCTAGTGTTCGGACAGCAAAGCACACTGTGTAATTCTAGATCCACCTCCAGTTTCCTGAGATCATTGACAAAGTAATATGTTCAAAAACTTTGGGTAAAGTTGCTGGAGAGTATTTAATAGTGTGTCACTAGAAATCAATGGTTGTTTTTTTCTTGTTATCCCATCATTTCTATGTTCAACCATAGAATTACACAAATCACTGAATTTACATCATCTGAGGAGTTATTCCCAGAAACTCAGGCTGTAGGTGTCAAGTCCATTTGGCAGCCCAATTGATATTGTCTATTAAATTCAATTAAAAACATCTGGAACAATACAAACATTATATTTGAAGGGTGAGTCTGTGGCTGAATAGGTTCTTTGTTTTGTGATGTGAATTACTTGTAATGCCTTTCTACAAAAGTCAGATTTCATACATTTTTCACAAAAATATGAGATTTAACATTGTACAATGTGGCTGGACTATTTTAACAAAGTTTATGAAAACATGACTGTTACTGAAAACAAATGATTATGCCATCATTGAAAATTTCCCCTACCAAGAGGTATGTTATAAACATACATGTAGTTTTAAGCACACCACACTCTCTTCTTCTGAAGTGTGTATATAAATAACACATAGCAGGATTTACAGCTGAGGCTTGTATTTACAAATGATTTCAATATTTCTTCCATTCATACCTGCAGAAGTAATCAAAACATGTAATATGCAATAAAAACTGCAGGGAATCAAAACAGCTCTAGGTTCTCTGTCCTCACTCGCAGCTTCTGGAAAGTTTTAAGGGAAATCCAGTCTATACTACATTTTTACAAATCCCATCTGTAAATAACATGCATGTTGAAAATCTCTGCTACTCCATTATAAAGAAGTTCTGATTCTTGATGTTAAGGTCTTCACAACTCTTCTGTCATAAAAGAGCAAGCAAAATGATTTCACATCTTTCAAATCTTTTTGGGTCCATCTCAGATATTTGGTTGGATTTGACCTTCAGGATATATGATAAGAAGATATCTGCTTTTCTGTCTTGCTCCTCTGCCAAAATCAAATGAATAAGGATCTCCTGGAATATAATATAGTTATGTTCATACTTATTATTTTTATATTACTTGAAATATCTGCTTGTAGTAGAGAGAAGAGTGAAGGAAAGCAATCTAGACTTTCTAAGCATTAAATACCAGTACAGAAGAGTAACTATAGTCCTCATTAAAAATGACATCAGAACAGTCTTCCTTTGATGTATACAATTTGTGCATTATTAGAATTCTTTGCAGCTTTATATTTTGAATTACTATAGCTTTCATAGCTCTATATTCATTTCTTCTATAATCAGAGTTATTAAAGCAAAGCATGGTGTACATTGATTAATAAGTACAAATAATGGTCTATACTTGTAAATAATGTATTTTTCTTGGGAATTAGAGTACTTTCTTAAATGTATGAATAGTGATAAAATGCCAATCATGCCACTGAATTCTACTAAAAGTTCTTTGGAAAATTCTAAACAATGTGCTTATCTTTGTGTCTCTGCACAAATGAGACGTTTGTCCATAGACTGCAAGCAGACTTGAAACAATTGTTTCTCTTTCTCATAATTAAGATACAATTTTATTTAAGTTCAGTTGCCAGTTCATTATTATTTTCTGAGTTTTTATTTATTTATTTATCTATTTGATTCCATTACGTTTGTCCATAGACTGCACCATGCCATCTTACAACATTTTGTTTGAAGCATCCCAACTTCAACACCATACAGATACAGAGAATCTCAAAAGCAATCCAAAGGGACTCTGCATTTGAACCAACATCAGAAAAAAAAAAAAAAGGCTAACCTGATCCTGATGCAGTGTTTTCAGGAATATATCCAGGGACATGTCTGAACTAGAAAGACTGACCTGATTACAATAAATTTTGAATCTGACTCATGTTCCAAATTTCTGTGCTTGCTTTTACCTCTAGTGTTTTCTAGTCTGTTTCAGTTTTCTTTTTCTAAACCTCAACAGAGGAGTTAAAGGGAACTGTGGAAAGAATCCTCACTCACTAAACTTTTTTTTCTTGATTATCTTTGTTTGTGACATGACTTAATTCTGAGTCTCTCTTTTTCAGGACATCACAATTGGCTTATCTGGTCCCCGTTGTCTTCAACAATTTTTTCCAGGACTCAACAAGTAAGTCAGATACATCCTTTCAAGAAAATTACTCGGACTAGCTGTTATATTTGAAATTTTCACAGAGTTGGGTTAGATATTGATTCACTAGACAGAGTAATTTATAATGAGGTAGATAGTATAGTGAGTTGTCTGCTGTATTTCTAAATTAATGTCCAAGATCTAAACCCCTCAAAAATCTAGGACAAGAGCTCCCTCTCTGGGCACTTTCAAGAACTATGATTTTGGTCTTTCACTTGACAATATTCTTTAAGATAGATACAATTACTGCCTTTTGTAAGAATAAAATATGGTCATGAATGAATGAATAAAAGACTTTTCTGTCTCTTACTATCAACTTATCCAGAGGAAGATAGTTAAAGAAGTGTCAAATTAATTTTCTTTCTGCAAAATATTTTCTCCTCTGTGAACTCAATACAAAGTACATATAAGGTCAACATAAAATGTTAGGTCAGTCCATTATGGGTTTCTATCAGAAAGAATTCTTGATATTATAATAGAATTTACTTTGTGATGTCATCATCATTTCTTTGCTCTTATGAGAAAGGAAGCTTTTTTGTCCTTTACGAAAACACTCCAGATATACACACATTGCATCACAACGTGATGAAAACTACATAGTTTGAGCTACCACCTTGCACATTTAATATAAAACCAAAGGCAATTTCCTTTCCTACTAATGGGAGAAATAAAATCAAATTCCATCTCTAAACATGCTCTACAGTGGAAATAATGTTGGTATCTCATAAAAGTTAAAATTTCAGCAACTAAAGAGGAATGATTTTTTAATTCAGGGTATAAATATTCTCAATGACAACAAGAATTCTGAAATAGATGTTTTTTATAATTAAAGAGAAAAATATGAGTGAAGACGGGGAAAACTATTTCTATGGGACTTGACTAAATGATATGGCAAGTCATTATAATCAGAAATTGGACAGTGTGCACACCAGCCCTAAGATTCAAATTAATCTTCTCTTTTGGCTTGAAGCAATAGTAGGGACCAGACCAGAAGTGCTTGGGAAAGATTATATTACTTCCTTATGCCCCAAAACAAAAAACACCATCCTCTAGCCTCTTTAAGGACATGTTTTCTACTGCTGTCTGACCTTCCTTCTGAACCAGAAGCAGAGGAGGGTTGTTGATTAATGGTTTAATAGCAAACAGATCAAAAGGGAGAGATGTTCTATAGTTCAGTAGGAGAAAGGGGTGTCAAGGAGAAAAAGAAAGAGGAAAGTCAGGCTCCTTTCTGCCAGTCAGGTTTTAAAGTTCACAGCTTTTCCAACCCTATGTGCCCCCATGACAGAGAAAACTTAATTCAAAGGCCCATATGGGACAAATGGCACTTGTTCAGAGAAAAATAAAGGAGAAAATGAAAGAGAAGGCAGAAAATAAGTTAATGTAACTATGGTACTTTAATTCATTGTACAGTGCACTAATGGTTCCTAGGAATTTACAAGTATAATACAAAATAACTTCAAAAGAAAAAGGGAAAATAACATGCTTCATTTACTATGTTCAGAGAAACATCAATCAGATTTCATATAATTTTGAGAGGAGGATAATTATTATCTATCTTTAACACTGTCTACCATCTTAATTGCTTCATTTCTTATTAGCTTCTCTTTTTCTATTTCTTTGTACCATTATCCTACTTATTATCTTAGGACTATCAATTAAGATTTGATGACAAGAAAAAAAAATGTTACTTCAATTAGATAGAACTGTATAAAATATTGTTGCAATTGGTTACAGAATAAATATCAAACTGACTTTTAAATACATTAAAAAATACTTTTTAACGCTGATAAAGCTATACCCCAGTAACAGATATATTTGTCAGATATTGCAAGTTGCGGAAGAGAAATAACTGACAGCTCTTTATTAACATTAAGCTGGGAATAAAAAATGAGGATGAAGAAAAATCAGCATTCTGTTAATGTTTTGCAATATAAAGCATGTCATCCAAGTACCTTTTGCCAAATTCTGTCCAGCTCCACAATTTCCAGAGTGTGAACACACTTCAGTGTGTCCATTACCAGTCATAGCATTCCTTCATATCTTGCAACAAGAAGCATCAGCACAAGTGTTTTGATAATTCTTGGTCTGTGTAAGTTGTTCATTGGTCTAACTGACCTGCCTAGCCCCATACTAACTGACTTACTGACCTACCTACACAGCAGGGAAGCACAGCAGCCTCTGCAATATGGGTTAAAAATGATCTGTCCGTGCAATGACTGTCAAATCTGTCTTCTGCATTTTTACCTCACTTGAAAGCTACATCACCCATTAAAATACAGAGATTCACATTAGTCAGTGATTGTTTTATCATCTGTTAAAAGAAAAGGGATCAAACTCTGTATATTCATTCAGTGCTGCGTCATATTTAACACATATGGCAAGACAATAAGAGAGTGGTCTTCATGGTTCTATTTAAAGTGATTAATAGGAACTGAGACACTGAGGGTGAGATCTCTCTGCATTTAAAATGTATTAAATTTTGTTGAATGTAGAGGGGAAAGATGTCACTTCTAAGCTATGGAAAACAGGTTTATTTTATTGCAGTCAAACGTCTGCTTTCAGTTTCAGTCTATGGCCTCATAGACTATTAGCTCTCCAGTAGCAGAGAGCTCTTAAGCAGTAATACTGCCCTTCTTCTACAAAGTCATTAATACCAAGCAACTGAACATCATCCTACTATACTATGAAAGCTTTCAATGTATTCACAGGAAAAAAAATACAAATAAAAATAAAAATTATATATATATATATATATATAAACATATATATATATATATGCAGATCTGGGGAACTGTGACCACTCAAATTTCTTTCCCTATATTCTTAAAACAATTCAGATCTCACAATCCTAAGAATCATACATGTAGACTCATAGAATCACTGAAGTTGGAAAAGACCTCTAAAATCATCAAGTCTAACTGTTAACCTAGCACTAACAATTCTACCACTATACCACGTTCCTTAGCGGCACATCTACACATTTTTGAATACCTTCAGGGGTGGTGACTCAAGTACTTCCATGGGTGGCCTGTTCCAATGCCTCACAACACTTTCAGTGAAGAAATTTTTTTGTAATATCCAATCTAAACCTCCCCTGCTGCAACTTCCCTCTTGTTTTACGACTCATTGCTTTGGAGAAGAGAATGACCCTCACCACATTACAGTTTCTTTTGTGGTATTTATAGAGAGCGATAAGGTTTCCCCTGAGCCTCCTTTTCTCTAGGTCAAATAACCCTGGTTCCCTCAGCTGCTCCTCATAAGACTTGTTCTCCAGATCCTTCACCAACTGTGTTGCTCTTTCTGGACATGTTCCAGCACCTTGGTGTCCTTTTTGCAGTGAGCGGTCCAAAACTGAACACAGTATTCAAGGTGTGGCCTCACCAGAGCTGAATATGGAGGGACAATCACCTCCCAGTTTTGCTGGCCACACTATTTCTGATACAAGTCAGGATGCTGTTGGCCTTCTTGGCCACCTGAGCACACTGCTGGTTGATATTCATCCAGATATTGACCAATACCCCCACTTCCCTTTCCAATAGGCAGCTTTCCAGCCACTCTTCCCCCAGCTTGTAGCATTACATGGGATTGTTTTGTCCCAGGTGCAGGGACACTTAGCCTTCAACTTAGCCTTGTTGAACTTCATACAGATGGCCTCAGCCTATCAATCCAGAATATCCACATCCCTCTGCAGAGCCTTACTACCCTCTAGCTGTCCTGGTTTCATCTAAGATAAGAGTTCATTTTCGTCCTAGTATCTGATATGGTGCTGTGTTTTGGATTTAGGATGAGAATAATGTTGATAACACACTGGTGTTTTAATTGTTGCAGATGAGTGCTTACACTAAGCCAAGGACTTTTCAGCTTCTCACTCTGTCCTGCCAGTGAGAGGCTGGGGTTGCAGCAGGAGCTGAGGGGACAGACCCAGGACAGCTGACCGAAACTGGCCAAAGGGCCAGTCCATACCATCTGATGTCATGCTAAACAGCATATATGGGAAGCTGGCCAGGGTGGGGGGGGCAGCTGCTCAGGATTAGGCTGGGCATTGGTCAGCAGGTAGTGAGCAGTTGTATTGTGTATCACTTGTTTTGTACACATTATTATTAGTAGTACTATTATTATTATTATTATTTTATATTTTTCTGTCCTAATAAACTGTCTTTATCTCAATCTACGGGCTTAATTTTCCTCATTCTCTCCTCCATCCCAGAGAGGGAGTTGGGGAGGATGAGCAAAAGGCTGTGTGATGCTTAGCTGCTGGGCAGGTTAAACCACAACAGTCACAACAGATCAACACTCATGCCTAACTTGAAGTTTGCAAACTTATCAATAATCATTTCTATATATGTATTCTGTAACTAACTTATTTTACACAACCTTGTTATGTAAAATAGTTGTTCAGCCTAGAGAAGAGGAGACTGAGGGAAGACCTCATTGCAGTTATAGCTTCCTCACAAGCAGAAATGGAGGGTCAGGCACTGATCTCTCTGGTGATCAAGTGAAAGGACCCAAGGGAATAATGTGAAGCTGTGACAGGGGAGGTTTATGTTGGATATCAAGAAATGCTTCTTCACTGCCACAGTTCAAGAATCATTTGGACAATGTTCTCAGACATATGGTCTGATTTTTGGACAGTCTTGTACAGACCCAGGAGTTGGACTCAAGGATCTTTGTGTCTCCTTCCAACTCAGGATATTCTATGATTTTATGATTCTATAATCTATCTTTTGTTAATGAGGAATTCAGGATGCTGAGTGAACCTTGTTTCATTCCACTGCTTTTAAGAGTGAGACTTGAAAATGGGATACGGGAATACTAAGCACAATCTTAAAAGTATTATCTAAATCACAAAAGCACATGTCTCCATTTAACTGCAAGAGCTTGCTTAGAACTAATACAGCAGTCTGAGAGGAAAGCATCCCTGGGGCTCTTGTTAACTTTGAAAACTGCCCAGTCTGCATTTGATTAGCCTGGAACAGCACACACTTGGAAGAGTGTTTGCGTACATCTCTCTTCTCTGCTCTAATAGCAAATTACTTAAAACAAGCAGGACTTTGTATGTTGTTCCAAGCTCCATTCAATAAATCAAACCTAAGATTTCGTTTTTAAAAGTTCTAAACTTTTCCAGTCATTAGATAATGAATAGTGAACAATGTTCTCTGACTTAATGCTAATATAAATGCTTAATGTTTAGAAATTATTTGTAGATTTGCCATTGTGATTTCTGCTAACTGCTACATTATTCTGTGAAAGCAGTGGAGTACTTCAGCAGGTAACATATGCATAAGGATGGCAAAGACTGGATCCCTTTTGTCTTACAATATATAACATGTTATGGGTGGGCAGCTATGAGTTACAGCTCATATGGGTGGAGCTACAGCTGAGAGCTTCTAGAACATCATTCTTACAGACACTGTACAAACACTGGTCAGCTTCTGGAAGAAATAGATTTTTGCAGAATATTTTTTTCTTTAAAACTATTGTTTAGGTTCTTGCATATGGGGCACCTTTTAT
This sequence comes from Netta rufina, assembly GCF_964035555.1. Lineage (NCBI taxonomy): Eukaryota > Metazoa > Chordata > Aves > Anseriformes > Anatidae > Netta > Netta rufina. Next base: position 56,403,621 of record NC_140124.1, read on the forward strand.
TTTTTCCTCCCTATGTGCCAGTGACAATCTGGAAGCCCATATGGCAAGAAAGAAGGAAACATAGAAAAGAAATAAAATTTGAATTAATTACTATGAGAGGAAAAAATGATGTTCATGTTCAACTTTTAAAGTGTGAATAACCCTCTATTCTACTGATGATTTTTGTGTACTAGTACTCTTCTGAAATTCATTACTTCCTGTCTAAAATTAAAAAAAAAAAAAAAAAAAAAAGATAAAAAAGTGAGAGCAGTGAGTGTTGCCTTATTGAATCTGCTGCTTAATAATGTCACTTAAAAAAATTAGAAAGTTGATGGAAATCATGAATAGAATCCATAATTTAACACCTTCCTTCCATTGCCTGTAATATTACAGGGTAATCATATTTTCATATGAAAAATAGGCCAGCAGAAGAAGGACAGATCCTGTGAAGCATTTGAGAGATTGTGCTTGGTTGGATAATGTTGCATCGATGTGATTTCTTTTGAGGGTTACCTCTGGCAGCTTTTTCAAGGGGTAGAATAGAGGATTATATAACTCCTAGGTTATATTTTTGTTTTATTTTGTTTTGATATACTTATTTGAAGTGGGCAGGCCTTGCTAATATATTTCAATATGACATCACACAGAATTTCTGTGTGATTAATAAATAAAATAATAATAATATAATAAATATATATATTATATATTTATTACATATATTATATATATTATATATATATTATATATTATATATTATTATATATTTATTATATATTTATTATATATATTATATTTAAAAATATAATATATATTTTAATAAATATATATTATATTTTTAAATATAATATATATTTATTATATTATTTTAATATATATTATATTATATTATATTATTATTTAATATATAATTTATATTATAAATATAAATATAAAATATAATAATAATAAAAAATAAAAGCAAACGTGTCTATTCTTGACAATCTTAGCACTTAGCACTGGTGCCAGTCAATAATAATTTCCATAAGGTTTTCATTGTACTTCTTAACAGAAAAAAAAAAAAAAAAAGAGAGAGAAAAAAAAAGTATATTTAATGTAGGTTCTCTTCATGAAGGTTTTGCGGTCCAGTACCTGATGAATCTCAGTTAAGTACAGCAGTTATATGGGAAACTCCCAGAGTATGCTCAAAAAAGTTTTTGGAAGATAAAAAGAATGAAGTGCACATACTTAAGGTGTCAGCCCCATAATTATGTCTATCTTTATTTACATAGCATATGGTCATAGAAAGAAATCAATGTTAATTCTAAAAGAGAAGATAGATTACCGATACACTAAAACATATGAGGTACTAAAATATTTCACAGTATCTGCAATATTTTCTATTGAAAAGATCCAACTACTTTCATTCAATTACATGCCTTGGCTTAGTTAAATATTAAAAGTTCAAATTACCCAAAATGTTCTCTAGAAAACCTTGAATCTTTCAGCTGTAAGGACTATTTTTTCCATCAAAAATATTTTATATAGAAAAACAGAAATGTTAATTTCAAATGGACATTGGATAAAAATAGCTGCTACTTGTAATACAGCTGAGAAATCTCAAATTAACTGCAATAAATTCAGTTCATTTATTAATTAATATTCACTTCGATGCACTAAACTGGAACTTTACCAGAATTCAGTGTAGTTACTGGAGATTTACACCAGTATGTGAGAAGACAGGATCTATAAAAAGGTTTTGAAAATAAAAGCAATGAATTTGTTTAATTATATAAAATAAATAAATAAAATATAACATAATATAAATATTATGTTCTACAATTTAAATAAAACATAACATTATTATTGTCTAAATAGAATGCTTTGATACATTGAGACATCCAGTTAAGTCTTTGGTGTATAACAACCATATGTTTTATTTCATTCTAAACAAATCAGATTATTCTCCTGCAGCATTAAGACACTTTCATAGAGACACTGAATCATTTTGCCTCTAGAAGTGATAACCTGTACTTTCTCTTTTCCATTGCAGTAAGGACCAGCCATTAACATTCATATTCCAAACGTCAACATACAGTTGCCATACAACAAACCTCAACAAAAACACTTAGACCTTACTAACCCAAAATCTTACTACCCCAAAACCAGTACTCTCTGTCTTCACATCACCCTTCTACAACTCCAAAGTCACCAAATGCATTTTGCTTAGAGAAATATTTATGTTTCTTTTCTTTGTCCTATATCCAATAGATCCCAAGATAGAATACCTTGTTTCTTACAAGCCAGACTGAATCTAACTGTATTTGAATTTAACGTTATCAGGTATCCACTATGGAAATTCTTACATAGTCTCACCTTTGATCTGAAGATCTTACAGATCTTCCTGTTATGAAACAGGAGACCAGGCTCAGTGGAAGAATTTGAAAGATTCCTTCATGACAACTATTCCCCAATGAACATCTGCATGTGTAAGGCACGGAAGGAATATAAATATCACAGAATCACAGAATCACAGAATTGTTGGAAGGGACCTCAAAAGATCATCGGGTCCAACCCCCCTGCCAAAGCAGGTTCCTCAGAGCAGGCTGCCCAGGTGGGCATCCAGACAGGCCTTGAATATCTCCAGAAAAGGAGACTCCATAACCTTCCTAGGCAGCCTGTTCCAATGCTCCATCACTCTCACCGTGAAGAAGTTTTTTCGCATGTCAGTGCGTGACATCCTATGCTCTAACTTGCAGCCATTGCCCCTTGTCCTATCCCCACAAACCACTGAGAAGAGGTTGGCTACATCCTTCTGTCTCCCACCCCTCAGATATTTATATACATTGAGGAGATCCCCTCTCAGCCCCTTCTCCAGGCTGAACAGACCCAGGTCTCTCAGCCTTTCTTCATAGGGAAGATGCTCCAGGCCCCGTATCACCTTTGTGGCCCTCTGCTGGAATATACTTATATTCAATTAACATAGGGTCTTTAAAAATTATATATGACAAACATATCACAAATATCACATTATGTTCCAAATTCTTTACTGGGTGAGAAACGTATCACATTCCTTTTCTCCAGATTCTGATTTCATTGCCCTTTGCCAAATTAAAATCAATTTTAGAGAATTTATTAAGTAATCTGACCATTCCTGAGGTATTTTCTTTATCCCAGATGGAAACACATGTAGAGCATTAAGATTTATCTAAAATTAGATTTAATTCCCTTCAAGATAATGTCATCTACTCAACTCAAACTTTGAGGCAACTTCATTGTGTCTGTTACCAACAATATACCTAAATGCATATCAGACCACACAGATACTCTTTTTGATACAACTTATATTAATATTATATATTAATATTATATATGGATACAACTTATAGATGCAACTACTTCTATATTAGCAAAACTAATTATTTGAAAATAAAATGTTTTGACATATAATTACGTACATGTAATATTTTCTTTTATAGGCCAGAAATAAAACATCTATTAATAAATTTGTATCAGAAATGTCATGTCATTAACATCAACAATATAGCTAACACACTTCTACTCTCATATTAGTATTTGATAAAGAGAATCATAGTTGAACAGTCACTTATTATCTTTTATTTTGATTTTAATATGTGCTTATGCATATGGTTGCCTCATTTCTTCCAAGAATTTAAAATATTTGTCATTATCACAGACTTATTCAGGAATGTTTGGATGTCTTCAGGGGCTTATTGTTCAGCTTAAAAAACAAACAACAACAACAACAACAACAACAAAACTTTTTAAAATGTTTAGTGTAATAAGATTCTTGTTAGTCTTGTGGATCTTTTTCTAAATAAATATTTTCTGTATGTGTTTTCAGTATTAATTATATATTTTGGTTGCTCCTTGATGGAGATATAAATCCACACTTAAGTATATTTAGTAGCAGTAGTAGCTAGACCTCTTCAGAACTTAATAGTTCATTCAGAAAAATAAAAATAAAAATTGACTATTTATATGACTTTTTTAAACACTTTAAGAAGTCTTTAAATATACATATATTGATTGGAGGACTGTCCTCATGACTGGAGTAAAGAAAATGATACTCCTGTCTTCAAGAATGGTAAGAGAGAGGAACCAGGGAACTATAGGCTGGTCAGCCTCACCTCAGTCACCAGGAAGATGAATGAACAGCTAAACCTGTAAACAATTTCCAGGCACAGAAGGACAAGGAAATCATCAGGAGTAGTCAGTGTAGATTCACCAAGGGAAAGTCATACCTGACCAGCCTGATAAAATTGTATGATGAAATGACTGGCATGGTAGATGAAGGGAGAGTAGTACATACTGTCTACCTAGGCTTCAGTAAGACTTTCAACATTGACTCGCATGAGACCTCATACAACATCATTAATGAGCTGGATGATGGGGCAGAATGCACCTTCAGCAAGTTTCTTGATGACAAAAAAATGGGAAGAGTGGCTGATATGCTAGAATGTTGTGCCCTTATTCAGAGGCACATCAACAGGCTGGAGAAATGGGATGAGTAGAACCTGTCAGGAAATGGTCACAAAATTATATATAGGTGGTGTCATCATCAGAACATTAGGAAGAACTTTTTTATTTTATTCTGAGGGTGACTGAACACTGAAACAAGTTGCTGAGTGATGTTATAGAGTCTTCACCCTTGGAGATATTAAAAGCTGTCTGGACATGGTCCTAGGCAATTTGCTGTAGGTGGCCATACTTGAACAAGGGAGTTTGACCAGATGACCTCCAGAGGTGTCTTCCAACCTATCCTGTCATTCTGTCATTCTGTAAATCAGATCCAAAGAAATATAGAAAAAAAAAGAAAAGAAAAAAAAAAAGGGGATACTAGGATTAATTTTTCTATTCACAGAAAACATAATCATAGAATCGTAGAATATCCCAAGTCAGAAGGGACCCACAGGGATCATCGGGATCATCACCTTCAACTCCTGGCTCCACAGAAGACCACCCAAAAATAAGGCCAGATGTCTGAGAATGTTGTCCAAGTACTTCTTGAACTCCAGCACTCTCTCAATGAAGAACCTTTTCCTGATATCCAGCCTGAACCTTCCCTGTCACAGCATCACATTGGGTACTATTGATGATCATCAGAAAGAAGAGATCAGCACCTGCCCCTCTGCTGCCACCCAGGAGGAAACTGTAGATCAAGACAAAGTCTCCCCTCAGTCTCGTCTTCTCTAGAGTGAACAAACTGTGTGATCTCAACCACTCCTCATATATCTTGCCCTCTAGACCCTTCAACATCTTTGTAGCCCTCCTTTGGATAGTCTCTAGGTGTATATTTTTCTTATATTCTGGCACCCAAAACTGCACACAGTACTTGAGGTGAGGCCGCACCACAGTAGAGTGGAACAATCACTTCCCTCGACTGGCTAGCAAAGCTATTCTTAATGCACCCCAGGGTGCAGTTGGCCCTTTTGGCTGCCAGGGCACAGTGTTGACTCATATTCAACTTGCCACCTATCAAAATGTCCAGATCCCTTTCTGCAGCTTCTCCCTTCCAGATCCCTTTCCAGCTTCTCATCCCTCAATCTGCACATATACCTACCCTCAGTCTGCACATATACACAGAGTTGCCCCTTCCCAGTTACAGAATCCTGCATTTGCTCTTGTTAAATGTCATGTTGTTAGTGATTGCCCAAACAATCTCTCTGTAAGACCTCTCTACCCACAATAGAGTCAACAGTTCCTCCCAAGTTAGTGTTATCTTATTACTTAGTGTCATCCTATGACACTATTACTCAGTGTACCTTCAAGTCCTCCTTCCAAGTAATTTATGAAAACATTAAAGAGAACTGGTCCTAAAATTGGCTCCTGTGGAACCACCACAAGTGGACATTCATAGAAAAAAAAAAAAAAAAAAAAAAAAAAAGAAGTCGGGGGGAGTCGGGGGGAGATGGAGGGGTGGGAGGGGAAGAGGGAGAAGTTAGAGAGGAGATGTGTAGCAAAGGGATCCCAACAAAAAGATTGCTACATACAAATGTTGAAGTTGCCAATCATGTAGAAAACAACAGAAACATACACTGTTAGGAAAACAAACAATACTGCATAGTCAGATCCCAGAGTGGCAACAAAACTATTTACATTCTAATAGCTACTGAGGAAGATGTTAAACAGCAGCTAACAAGGCTAGACAGCTTTAAACTAACAGGACAACCTGCCTCAGAGAAGGTCTCTGAGCAGTATTATTGCTTATTTACAGTAAAAGTAGGGAAAAAAAAAAAAAAAACTTTTAAAAAACTGAAAGAAAATATGTTGTGCAAATACTGGGAAAACAAAACAAAACAAAAAACTGTGTAATTAAAAGGTGCTCATACTGACATTTACCCTAGACAAAATAGTAGAACCTGGTTGATAAAAATTCAAAGGAGGTATATATATATAAATATATATATATATATATATATTTATATATATATATATATATTTATATATATATATATAAATATATATAAATATAATTCGTGAAAATCAGCATAGGTTTATAGAAAATAGATCTTGTTGAAGTATCGTGATGTCTTACAGTGCTTTTGGGGGAGGGAAGGACTTTTTTTTTTCCTTTTTTTCTTTTTTCTTTTTTGCTGATATGACAACTTTGGATCACATCAAATTTACATATATATGTGCTTATATCTACTTCTGTATATAATAAAATAGTAGACATTTTGAATTCTGAAGCTTCTTGACTGCCAGTATATATCAACAAAGATTTATAATTCCTATGAATGTGACATACTAAATGCTTCAGTGTAACTGTAACAAAGGAAATGAGTGCTTTATAGTGAGAACCATTGGAAATCTAATTTTCAACCCTTCAGTATTTAACATCTTTATTATTGACCTGCAGAAAAAAAAAATGCATGCTCTTTGAAGTTGAAGATGACTTGAAATTGAAGTTTTTTCATTGAAAACTTGTGACATCTAGGTCAGCAGGTAAAAGGAAACATTATACATTTTAATCAGATCATTGGTAAAATCATAAACCTCAGATAAAGAAGATAGTTCCAGAGAGATACAGTGCTGGGATGAAATGTGACACTAGCTTGACATGCAAAGCAGGCAAAAGCAGTAACAACCAACCATATCACAGTAGCTGAAATCATTGATCCTTATTGGCTTTCTAAGCTATTGAATATGTAGGTTTGGGGCCATGATTCAGTCACAGCATTCTTTTGATTCATTTTCTTTCCGTGTGTGTAATAAAGAAAAACACTGTACTGGCTGAAAGTTTAGCCGTGTATTTTTTGCATAATTATAAACTTTAATAAAAGTCCTTATAATTATATTCTAATAATCAGTTTTGGAAAAAATAAATCTTAACTTCTTTCAAAATATTTGAATATCTGATTTAATACTCCAGGATTATGACACAGCAATTAAGCAGTGAAGGAATTTTAGTTGAGTTGTTACCTTTGTACTTAGTTTTCACATATGGATGAATTAATCAGGAATCAAAGAAGACAATCTCCCTTAGTTTCAACCACAGCAAATCACTTGATATGGTGATGAATCAATAAAAATATCAGAGAAGTCAGTAGAGTCAGTTTACTGCTGGAGGGAAGAGTAGAGAGAGGATAGAGAGTGAGGAGTAAGATGATTAATAAAATGAGAAAGGAGTTACATGAACAATGGCAAATATAGTATAGAATAGAAGCAAAAGGGTGTATGGTGTGGTGATATGTGTTTTTTGGAAGAAGATTGAAACTGTAGTGGATACCACCTTGTGCCCATAGGAAACATATTTCTGACAGCCTAACCACACTGTGTAAGAAGCAGATAAGACATTCATCAAATATCTACAGTGCTCAGTAACATAACTTTTCTTGGATGTAAAACTGAAGGAAAGCACATTAGTGTATACCTTTCTGGACCTTGGGAGCATATATCCAGCAGAGACAGCCCTGTGCAGAATATGTTTCTGTCTCCATTTCTCACAGAAGCTTATTTGTCTCTTAATGCAGTGCAAGTGTTGTGGATTGGGAGACCTCTCACTCTATTTCTCCACATAAAGAAAACATGTTACTGTTATCATATGAGAAATAAATTTCACTTCAGTTCCTCATTTTTCAATGTGTTCCCTCCCCTCCTCCCAAAAAAGGTGGGAAGGAATGTATATACATTTTAATTTATTTATTTATTTTCCTTCGTTTTAATTTTCCCTCATCTTTGTAAAGATATTAGACCATTTATCTAGATGCAGGTAACAGAAAATAAAAGGTACAAGCCCTTTTTTGTCTCAGTGACAGTCTGGGTAGAATCTAGTGGTAAAACTAAGGGATGTGATTGAAAACTGGGTCAAAAGGGTGTATATTAAAGTTTTTGGTTTTGGTTGATTGGTTGCTTTTGTTTTGTTTTGTTTTGTTTTGTTTGTTTGTTGTTTTTTATTTGTTTGTTTGTTTTTTCTAATTGTAAGGTTTTCCCCAACCACAACCTTGCTAATATTTCCATAAATGTAAATGGGAGTAAAATTACATCCCAATTTAACTGCATTTCAAAATATGTATCAATAACTATACAGCAGTGACATTTAAACACAACACATATGACATGAAAACCTGAAATACATTGTAATTCCCTTGCCTGCTGTGTTGTATCCCAGTGCATTAAGCCTGTATACATATATGTTTAACTTTCCATTAGATATGACAGTAATTCTTCCTTTTCTCCTCTGGCAAATTTTCCCTCACAGACTTTCTGTTACCCTTTGTGGAAATGGACCCTTGCATGGTCTTAGGTCTACACGTCTTAGGTCCACCTATTCATCTTCTCATCTTCTCCTGTATCTCTTCCCTGTAAATTCCAGGTTTCCACTGGTGTCACAGTAAGTATCAGTGTACATATACAAGACTATTGAGCAATTGGAGACAGTCCAAGAATTCATCACTATTTAATCAATATAAAAATGAGCAGCGGCACACCTCTATATTTGAGGTAAAAATAATTCCAACATATGTAGAAATAGAGAAAGTAGACAGAAATGTAACATGCATAGCTGATTTTCCTTAGTAAATATTACAAAAATTTGGATACTATAGCAGTTTTACAAAATCATACAAGATGTTTATATTACATTTAAATAGATACTATATTTCTACAGTAAAATGTTATTTCCCATTAAAATGAGACTTCATGTATTCTAAATAAATAACAAATATTCATCCTAAAATATCACATTCATTGTTGCCTAGAAAATTGTTTGGCTAAAGCTGTTCAGGTACTCCATGGCTACTAAAAACTATTTTTATCTGTTTATTTTATTCATGCATTTAAATTTGTAAAATAACATGTACTTTTACTGATACAAATGCAAAAACAGCAAAGAAGTCCCTAGTTTTGTTGAGTAGATCTTTTTTATTGTTTTATTTAAAACACATCTTTGGAGTGTGTACATATCTGGAAAAAAATAGAATAATAATAAAAGAAAAAGTAAATATTTTAAATCTTGTTATATATTAACATCAAAATACAAACTGTAAGTTTAAATACGTCTTCTATCCCTCAGAAGGCTTAACATGACAATCTAACTTAAATGTCTGAATGAACCACCTCCACAGGAGATTGTAAAGCTAGTCACTAGACTGAAAAGTCACTAGACTTTTTGGGGAGTATGAAGAGGGTGTAAATATGAAAGTCAATATCCTTTTCTGCTCTGAATAATCAGTTATTCAAGCTTCAGGAACAAATATGAAATGTTCAGCTACTACAGTAGTGTATGAATACTGAGACAATTTCTTAGGCCTGAAAGATCTCAACTTTGTACAGTTGTCTGTAAAATTGCAATGCTACCAAATCCTAAATATGCATTATTTCTTTCTAAATGTCAGACATAGTCTTGGGAATGCTTTTATATCTACATCTTTTATCTATTCTATACCTTCAAAGCTGGAAGAGAAAATGGCTCAAAAGAATTGATTACTGATAACTGCAATTTCTAACACCATCAAATTTAGAAACTTAACATGTTCTTCAATTAGCTGGTGATCTCAGATTATTTACCTATATAATACCAATAAAGTAAGTGAATAAATGATGTGTGATATACTTAAAATTAATATTGGTTCAAAGGCTGAAGTCTGAAGAACCTTTTAATATTTTCTAGTGTATTATGGACTGAATCATGAACTTTTCTCTGACAGAAAATGTTCTTGAAATCAGTGGCACAATTTCAATGTACTTCAGCAGGAGAAGACTGGAGCTAATAGACTGCACTCTTTGTTCTAGAGATGAAATTCTTGATCTTTCAAATAAATACCCCATGTTCACATTGATTCTGGAAGTCATGTCCTGATCATATTACCTCTTCCAAGCACTGTTATAATTCTTAATTTATTCTTTACAATTTTGATAACTAAGAAAAATGAAAATTCACTCAGTTTCATCTGATGAAAGAAACCGTTGCTACTCTATCACTCTCTATCTGAAGCAACTGAAATCATGCACACATTTGCAAGTCTGTGTCTTTGCAGGTACAGGTAGTGGTGTACCTCAAGTTTTAACTATGTTTGAACTCTGAATCAAATTTCTCAGAAGTAAATCAGCTTCTGCATATGTAGAAAAACAAAATGTAGGGTTAAGGAAAAAAAGCAAAAACAAAATCAAAACAAACAAACAAAAATAACCAAATATTAGAGCTTGTGCATAGTTTGTTATTGTATAAAAAATATTTCAAAACTTTAAATACTGCTATACTTGTTGAACATTGAACATGAGATCTGATGCTTATAACATTTACAGATTCAAGTTGAAATACTCAAAGATTCCTACAGGAAAACACATTGTCCAGGAAAACGCAGACCTATAGTGAATGAGTTACCCAAGCAGATCTACAGCTCCTCATGACTGATTAATATATTAAATGTATAGAATTTCCTGCCACAATGGCATGAAGTGATTTTTTTTTTTCAAATTTGTTAAAAGTACCTGAGCAGAGAAAGAGAGAGAGAATCAGAAAATATTTATTATATCCCTGTGTAAGAAACAACTATTGTTCACAGAGACCAATTTACAGTTTACAGTTTTTAACTACACTTTCAAACTTTCTTGCAGACTGAACCACTTACTGAAGCACTTTTGGGGTCTTATTCCATATTTTGCACCTGAGTCTAAATAATAAACAAATTAAAACATAAGCAAATCAAAAGGAAACAAAGCAAAAACAAAAACTAAACCAACCAAACAAACCCACCACTTTTTAGTACAAATTTCAGTGACATTTGCAATTGATTCAGTGCCCACTGACTACATCAAACTTTGAATCTGACTTTCACTATATAGATGAATGTGTGCAATCAGGCTGTGTGCAATGTTGCATAGTTAAAGACTCTTTTTGTTTTTTCAGCACTAATGTGGACTTTAGCTGCTATCACTAATTTGGAAATGACAGCAAACTACTTATTACTATTTCATTGCTACTTATTGCTATTTCATTCACATGTTGAGTTCTAGAAAAATTATATTCATTTAATAAACCCTGAACACTGTAACTCAGTTCTATGTTGTTAAAAAATAAAAAAATATGTATATTTTTTCCCTTTTGAATGTTAGCTTTATTATTTGGCAATGCCTAACATCTAAAAAAAAAAAACATTTAATTATTCATGCAAATTTTTGTAGCTTAAAACATTCTAAAAGTAAGCATATGTTTAATGTTAAGAAATTGTATGGTCTTAAAATAAACTTAGGCATGTAGTTTAAAAACTTCATTTGTTTGTAAGTGCTTTAAGAAATAGGGATAGAAAAAAAAAAAAAAAAAAAAAAAAGGAAACCTTAAACCTACATGAAAATGCTTTGTTATATTTGAAATTAAGTTCTGTGGGATCTCTGATGTAGCATCCAGACAACCAGGATCTAAGCTAATGCAAATATAACAGAAACACAGCTGGAATTCACCAGATTTCACATTATTTCACATTATAACTGAAAAATTAGCTGGAAGACAACTAATGTGAGTCTAACAAAATATATGACACCCAGCATATCTCCTTCCTTTCCTCCTCCTTCCCCCCATCCCCCTACCCCCCATGTTAAAGCACCATAACCTGGAATTATAGATTCTCTACTCTAATTCTAAATATTTCAAGACTCCTGAACTACTGCTGCTGTACAGTCCAGTGCCACACATTGCTCTTTCAAAAGGGACATTACACAATCTTTTAGTACTTTTTTCATCTATGCAGGCTATTAATTATTAAGCTCACTTACCCTTGTCTATTAATAGACAAGGAAATTCTGCATGAAGTGCATTCAAACCTAAAAGATTTTTGCTTTTCCACAATCTTAATGATCATTATACATGTCCATCATTTAGTTTGTACATCAATTATTGTAGGACAGGGTTGAACGTCAACTTCAGCAGTGATATGGAACTTACTGCAAATGCATTAATAATAATATCAGAACTGAAGTTTTAGTAGTTCTACATTACACTTAAAAAGACACAACCAAAACAACAACTGCAAAAACAAGAAAAAAAAAAAAAGCCATAAAAGAATTTTTTTTTTTTGTATTGGTTTCATGAGAATCAGAGAACCCAGTTTTAAATCCCCTTAGCATGTTATTTAAGAACAGTATACCATTTAAAGTTATTCTATTGATAGTGTTATTTTTATCATTCCATTTTTAAGCCATGTAAAACACTATAAAACATGAAATTTGTATTTTCTATGTTACTTTTTATCTTGTGATGACCTCTCCTGGTTGAGCTGTTCATTAGCCTTGATTCCAGAAGTTAAAAGTGATTTGATTCCTCTGTGCTTATTCCAAAAATAAAATAAAATAAATAATAATAATAAAGCCACATAAAATATTGCTAAAGCATGAAAAAATATGCTAATAACATTTATAATAAAATCTATGTGTGATATTGTATCGGTGTATGTTCTGTACTACAAAATGGAATTTCAACACCCACTTCATCTGGAGATAAAACTGAATGAGATACAAAGCTTTCAAAATGATCATTTCTGAATCAGCATTACTGAAAGACATCATTTTAATGACAGTGATAGATTTACTGACATTGGAAAGTAAACACAAATTTGAGATGCAATATATTAACATAAGTGATGTATGATTCTATTCTTTTTGAAAACTATAGCTTTTTCTCTGTAAGCATAGACTGTAAGAAAATGAGTAACAAGCTCATAAATAAAGATTAATAATTGACTGTACACCATGAATCTTGTATATGTTCTAAAAAAATATTGTAAGTGCTTTTTACTGTTGTTAATTATGTCAAACTCAAAACATTAAGTAGTAGTACAGGAGAAAATAAAAACTTGGTTGCAAATCAGTTGTAAGTGAAAGTTGCATTTCATACTATTTTTAAACCTTTCAGAAGTATTCCCAATATGATGCTCAAAATCAACTGATGGCAAAATAAACAAAGAAGCATAAGTTATGATTTAAACACAAATAAATAAATAAATAAATAAACAAACAAACAAAGTGCATTGTCTTGTCAAGGAAGGAGGAGAAAAAAATCACTAATGGCATTCACAATCAATTGCATACAAAGTGTCAAACAAACCAAGAACATACAGCACAGTGATCCCTTTGTATATCAAAGTGTGCAACAGAATAACTAGTTAAGTAGTGCACCAAAACACTGTGACACAGAACATGAGTTCCTGCAGTGGTACCCTATCATTTTTTATCTTCACAAAAATTCTAAGTATTTACATACTCTTTTTTCTAATTATGAGATTGACGTATGCTTCTAGATAAATTTCTATTTCCAGTAAATAAATCTAATTCCATTTCACTTTCAGAAATGAGTCAGAAATGAAATGTTATAGACTACATGAGGAGTGTACTGTATGTGGTTTTGGAAAGTGAATTGTTATAGAGAAATCCTTGAATATATGGAAAAAATCTTAAAGATGGAAATGTATTTAAGTAATTTTTTAATTAATATTATATATAACTTCTATTCATGGAATTTCTGGTTATAGTAATGTTGCTGCTACCATTTGTTTCTCATCAAACTTCTTTCAAAAGTTAATCTTTTTTTTTCAATTGTTTGTTTTTGATTCAGTAATCAGATAACATGCTGTTGGCCATTTTCAAGTTAAACTACAGTCATTAGCTACTGAATGACAAGAAAAAAAAAGTATCTCAGAACTGTGTTAGGAGAGAAGAGAAGAGAAGAGAAGAGAAGAGAAGAGAAGAGAAGAGAAGAGAAGAGAAGAGAAGAGAAGAGAAGAGAAGAGAAGAGAAGAGAAGAGAAGAGAAGAGAGAAGAGAAGAGAAGAGAAGAGAAGAGAAGAGAAGAGAAGAGAAGAGAAGAGAAGAGAAGAGAAGAGAAGAGAAGAGAAGAGAAGAGAAGAGAAGAGAAGAGAAGAGAAGAGAAGAGAAGAGAAGAGAAGAGAAGAGAAGAAGAGAAGGAAGAGAAGAGAAGAGAAGAGAAGAGAAGAGAAGAAAAGAAAAGAAAAGAAAAGAAAAGAAAAGAAAAGAAAAGAAAAGAAAAGAAAAGAAAAGAAAAGAAAAGAAAAGAAAAGAAAAGAAAAGAAAAGAAATTTATTCTCCAAGGACAGATTTCTGATAAGCTAAATCATTTTTTTTCTTTTATATTTTATATTATATATATATTTTATTTTCTTTCTGTTATGCAGAGCCTGAAACAGATTTATATGTTTATAAAGAAAAGATATTTAGAAGAAAGCGTAGATGGCTAGTGAAGACTAAGCAGTAAACTTTAGGGTCGATATATCTCTGAAATGAAACGTAAATAAATAAATAACAGAACATCCTACGGCCTCTGAGAGTAAGAAAAAATGCAGGCAAGGCTATACATTTTCTATTGGCATATAAATAATTATTTAAAAGGTAGGAGAATATTTCCTGGAAATATTTCCTGGAGAAATAATACTATTTTATTTTTCTGTAGGTACCAGGTGATAACAGATAGAAACAGACTGAGAAAGTATAACAATGCTCCAGTTCACCAGTCATTGCATGTTCATTCCCATTTCCAAGCAAACAAATAGATAAACAGGCATAACGATCCATATACATCCCTATGCAGTATATACATTACATTCTAAGGCAATACTATGCTTGGTCAGTAAACTCAGTAAACTCAGCCCAGAATCATACACACACAGTTACAACACATCCATATGTAACATCTCAGCACTTTCCTTTCCTCTACAAACAGTAGAGAAAGTCAACAGTATTGTCTATTTTTGATGGGTCTATGAAAATATAATACTTCATTTTAGTATTCATTTCAAAAATGGCAAATGGCAAATGCTTTATGTGGTCTGAAGAGAAACAACTAAATACTTAACACTGACATCTACCTGCAAATGCTTTGCTGGAAACTACAGTTGAGAGCAGTGTTAAAGGCTTGATCTAACACCCATTGAAATCAACAAGTTCACTGTCATTTTTTACACTGTTAGCAGAACTGGGTCCTGTATAAGTACTCTGCTTTAATCCAGTTAAAATTCATCAGTGAATATGTGATCATTTTTCTACTACTTCTGCCTTCCTAGGAGGGCATTTGTTGATCTCCTCTAAAACACCTTTGCTTATTTTATTATGGGAAGCAAAACTTCACTCTGAAAAATCTGTTCTGACTCAGTTCCTTCTCATCAACTTGTCATCATTCTTTCCTCTTCAAATGAGACAACATTTTCTCTTGTTGGTCATTGATAAAACAGTTATGGAAACTGCCCGTCTCCTATTTACCCTCACAAAATTGTGAAAGCAAAGTACTTACAAATGCAAATTGCATACTTTCTGAGGAACATAGGGAAAACAAAATCAAAAACCACACACACACATACACATACACACACAAAAACCAACCAACCAACCAAAAAAAAAACAAAAAAAAAAAAAACAAAACAAAAAAAAAAACTAACAAAAAACAACCCCAAACTTTGAACAGCTTGTATATGATTCCTCTCCTTTTCTGACTCCATTGCAGAACCAGGACTATATCATAAAGCAGGTCTTTCAACTTTCCTCACCAGCTACCACTAAAACCATCTACAGTAAGAAAGATCAGATGAGAGCATTGAGAACAAGTATCAAACCTCAGAGCACACATACACAGGAAAATACACAGAAAATCCAACACAAGATTCTAACCAAATAAAAAATTATCAGCCTCCCAGAGTTATGGGAATTCCCCCTGGCTTGTTGCAGTGCTGAAATTTTGCATGCTTCTTAGAAAAGGGTACTTACGAGATGCAGGCAAAGCAGTCCTGGCTTTGCAGCTAATGCTGCTGAAAATCCAGAGGAAGAGAGCTGCCCTGCAGCCAGATCGGGTAACCACAACCATCCTTCACTTCCTGGCTCCTTGTACTCCAAATGCCAGCCGCAGAAGACCTGCTGTTCTCCACTTTGGCCCCTTCTCTCTCTCCCCTTCTTTTTCTCGGAGGAGTTGGCACGGAGGTAAAGGGGGCAGGGCTTTACCTTGGGGTAGAAGCCAAACGCCCTCTTCGTCTGCTGTCTCTGGGTTTGCAGCAGTAGAATAAGTCGCTGTACTTTTCTTTCTCTTATTTATCTGTGTTTCTGTGTGTGTGCCTCCTCAGAGGAAGGAAAAAAAAAAAAAAAAAAAAGCCACGAAGTATCAAATAACAAGATTTGTTGGAGAATAAAAAAAGCAATTCCCCAAAAGATGTGGGGGTGGTAGGGGGGTGGGGGGGGAGGGGGGAGGAGGTAAAGGGAGATGGAGATGAAAGGAATGGAGAAAGGAGTAAAGAGCTATTGGTGCTGCTAATGCTGCTGTTGATGCTTCCACTGCAGCTGAGCCCTTCTTCCTGCACAGAGCAGCGCTGCTGAGAGAAGCTCGCAATAACCTCCCAGTTCAGATATATATACACAGTGTACACGCACACACAGCCGGGGAGCCAAACACACACTCACACAGGAACAGGGAGAGGGGAGAGGGAGAGAGAGAGAGGCAGAGACACTCCCGCAGCATAGAAGCAGGCTCAGAGCCTCTCTCCTCATGCATTCATCATTTTCCAGCAGGAGGAAACGCTGTCACCAGAAGCAGCAGCCTCCCCCCGCCACGCCAAAAAAAAAAAAAAAAAAAAAAAAAAAAAAAAGAGCAGAAGGGAAAATCTCTCTCCCTAGCGCTGCCCTCCCCTTCCCTCCGCTTCCTCCAGCTCCTCCCTCTTCCTCTGTGCCCCTCCGGCCTCCAGGACCCTCCTCGTCCTCCGCCGCCTGGTTCAGAGCCGAGGAGGGTGGCGGGGTCTGAGGCCGAGCCTCGGGGAGGTGGCCCCGAGGCCTCTGTCCGCGGTGCTGAAGCTGGGCGCCCGCGGAAGCCCCTGCCCCTCGCTCTCTTCGGGGCCTGCTGCTGCCTCTCTCCCCGCACCCCGAGGTGGCCGCGGCTCCCCGAGCTCCAGCCTGCCGGGATCCGAGCCAGGCCGGCAGCAGGCAAGTCCTCCGGGCGGTCCTAGTTGTGGGGGGCCGAGCACCATCCCGCCGCCTGCAGAGAGCTGGGGCTGGAGGAGCCGCTGATGCAGATGTTTTTGTTCGGTAATTAATTCTCACTCGGAGAATGAGCCAGGAAGCAAGCTGCATTAAAGTATCATTATGGTTTTCACCTACCAGACGTGACTGAGCCAACCTGGCTATTATGGTTTACGGGTTTTACAAGTCTGACTTCTCTTTTTCATCCCTCCACATCCCTCTTGCCATTGCCCTCAAACAGACTGAACTAAAAGTTATTGCTCACCAGATACGGTAGAATAATGAGGGTGGGGAGTTATTCATGGATTATTTATTCTACAATCAATGAGGCAAAGAAAAATGAAAACAATTATTTCTCAGGTGTTATATAGAGAAGGCTGAGAAATGGAGAGGCATAATTTCTTTAGAGGTGCCCCAAAGCAGGCATAAATTATTTTCAGTGACTAATACACATGCTGTTAACAAGTATCTGCTGTTATTTAGTGAATATGATGAAGTGGTGAAGATTGTTTATAAGATGAGATTTTTCAGAAGGGCCTTGGGATATTAGGATCCTCAATCCTATTGCTTTTCAGAGGGAGTACACCATGTATCTTTTAGGTCACTTTGAAAACTCATCCACATACAATATGTGATATCCCAGGAGAGCTGTGGCCTAGAGGTTTAAGGCACAGGGCAGAGCTTAAGTGCCAGTCCAGGGGAAAAGTGGTTCTGTAATCTTGTCCAACTGCTGTTACATTTCCTCCTTGACCCTTTCCTTCTCATATCCAAATCATTATGTAGTGTTAATATACTCCTATTTTGAATGCTTTCAGAGAAATATTGACAATATATATGTTGCAAATATGGAATGAGAAAGTTCACTATTAATATTAAACGTTATTATATTTACCTGTGTTTTTGAAAGAATGCATATTCCTGTAGAGATTTTGTTACCTCTTTTCTGCTTCAGCCTGAGCCTTCAGCCTTGCCCTTCCCATTCCTTATATCCACAGACACATTTTGTTGTTTAGGATAGCTAAGTTCCAGTGGAATTAACTAAGAACCAAGTATCAATCAATGCCATTGAACTAATTCAAACTTACCTCCTTTCTCAACATCTTTCTTTTCAGCACCTTCTATTCTCATCCTGCTCTAGAACCCACAATTTTCCAAATTTTATTTTCCATTCCAAATTTTCCAACCTACATTTTGTGTTCTCTAGATACATCAGAAGAAGTGGTGCTTACATACTATCAGATTCAATGCATTCATGGAAAATAGAATATATCATGGAAAAAAAAAACAAACAACTTCTGACTATGACATGCAAAAAAATCACATCACTTTCATCCTGAGATCCTTCAACCTTTTCAATGTTCATTGGCCTTATTCACCTGACTAAGTAACAAAGAACTGCTCTGAGTAAAGATTTAAAATCTCAGTTGATCATTTTGTAACCTAAATTTCTGTTTTTCAAAGTATTTCAAACAAGAATAACAAAACATAGTATTTATTTCTTTGTTTGTTTTTCTTTATTTGTTTTTGTATTTGCACATCACCCATTTATGAAGTCCTCCACTGGACAAAAATTTGACTTGAATTGAATTGTTCAGACTTTACAGTTCTTTAGCATATGATAACTTGGTGTTTCAAAACCTTTCTCAAGTTGTTCACAAGAAGGAACACAAAATCTTATAAAGGCTGAGACAAGTAATTCAAAACAGGAAAAGTCAGCAGATTGATTGATGAATATCTCAACAGTGGTGATAGTAGAAAGTTTCCTTGTGGTTTGAGAAGGAAGAAATGGCACAGATTATTGCATTTTTTTCCCAGCCTCAGAATAGGATCAGTTCTTAAACACTACATAAAATATTTAAACTCAAAAGCAATGAGTTTTGCAAGGGTAATGCAATTATTTTTAATATAACCACAACTGGGGCCTGCAAAATGATTATCTTTGACAGATTCTGTCATCAAAAAAAAAAATTATTTATATATATATAAATATATATATATATATAAGGATATATATGTATATATATATATATATATCCTTACAAAGATCTTCAGGCATTTTTAGGCCTATAAAATAAGCTAAACATCATACATATACTTATATGATTATTTTTTTCTCCCCCCCAGAGGATTTTTTGAAATATTACTATATATGATTCAACAAATCCAAGTTGAATATATTAACCTTTGAAATGAAAACATGCTCAAATTGTGTTAGGGCACAATATGAAGTTATTAGATACTTCTCTCTTCTACTCTTCCTTCTAACCTTTCCTTTCCAGACTTGTAAATGTGAGAATGTTTCTAAGCAATCATTGAGATACTCCTGCAGCCTGGCCTGGACACCGGCAAGATTTAACACCCATGTTCTGCAACAGACAAATTCCTGCAACATGGGACAATATAGGTTATGAAAATTTCCTAGAAACTGATACAGACACACCAGCCAAGACTTGCTAAGGAGGGGCTGCCAGCAAAGATATCCACATAAGAAAATTAATCTTATTTATTTATTTTCAAATGAACATTCCCAAGTTCGTAGAAGCCAGGGGAGATATCTCACTCTACAGATGAAAACTTCCTGACAATCAGTAAGACACTAAAGAGTTAAAAGACTCCAGTTTTTGAAGACATACACAAATTTTATTGAGCTTAATGGAAATTATGCACACATATTGATGAATAAATAGATCATTCTGAATTTACTATGGCTGTCAAGTATTGTCTGCTAAGTGAAATTCATCCTGGACAGAGTTATATTTACAGTATGTGAATGTCAAGAAAAAAAAAAAAATGTCAGAAAGCAAGAAAGAATAATTAAGGATTTCAAACTTGAGTGAGAACCAATAGCATCCTATCAGCTGGGGCCACAGAAGAAAAAGATTCAATACGAAGAAGAAAATCTCTGAACTGAAACTTCTGAATTAATTTTAGAAAATAAAAGCTATGTTTATTTATTCCTAAAAATCACCATTTAAACATATTTTTCCTTTTACATTTTTGGTTTCTTCTTGAAAGTCAGAACCTCTTGAAAGTCAGAACTCTAAAAACTATCCATAGTGAAATTTCCATCCAAGTCTCTAGGTTGGTAGATACGAGGACTTCACACAGGAAAGACAAATATTTCAAGTTGTGACCAAACAAGACTTTATGATCATATTTATAGAGGTAAAAACCCTATAGTGGGCATTTTTATTACTGAGGGAATTATTTTGTTTATTAATAATGTGTTTGTATACTGGGACTGGTTAGAAACATGGATCTTCCTCGAAGGGAGAAGTATGGCACTTGAATGACACCTGCCTGTGAGAACTTCTAAAGACCTGAAGACAATATTTATTTTCTTGCAGTTTAATGAAAGAAAGTCTTTCTTAACCTTCTTAATATAGCTTAAAATGAAGGTGAGAATATATTAGCAGAAACTCTTTAGCTAGAAGCATTAGCTACTAACTTCATGAAGCTAAAAATAATTTGAAGGGAATTAATTTTGGAACGACCACCATTGTTTTGTTGTAGTTGAATTAAAACAAACAAGCAAATTAAAAAAAAAAAAAAAAGTTTAAATATAGGTAATCATAACAAAATATTATTGTATTTCTTCTTTTCATGCTTTGTGAATTTTTAAAAGGTATGTTAAACTCTCAAAATGTTTAATATCTCAATATTAAAAATGCTTACCCAGACTCTCATTTATGCTTCAAGAGAATCTGAAGGTGCTCAGAACTTTTCAGCTTCATGCCACATCTCCTGTAGTCTAAACATTCTCAAGACATCATCTACCTTTAGAAATTTATTTTGGGATATCTTGGTCTATATAACTCTATACTACATAATTTAAAAATTTGACAACCAATAAATAATAATAATAATTTAAAAAGTAAATAAAAAAGCTGTCATATATCTCAAACATATACTAGACTGGAATCTGCAATTTATAAAAGTGCATTGCAATGAGGTATCAACCCATAAAACAGGTTTTATAGAGAAATGTATCTAAAAATACACTGTAAATGGCCATTTAAAAAAATCTACATTGAAATAATCTTTCATTAATATAGCTTAAAATATACTTCAGAGGCAATTCTTGAATGCACAGGAGATCTCTGTAGAAAAAAAAAAAAAAAAAAAGTTGTACACAAACTGAATTAGAGTAATATCAAAAACTATTGCAATTATATTGGAAATTCTAATCACTATTAAAGAAGAAATTGAAATCAGTCTGTTACATTTTCTTCTGCTGTTGGCGGAAAAAAAAAAAAAAACATTTCACTAATGCATAGTCTGCAAGGTAAATGTCAGAGAAGAGTCTATCAGGTCTTCTGATACTGCCGTTTTTGTTTGGATGAGGATTCCACATGGCTTGAAGACTTTTGCAGAACAAGTACACTGCTGAATGCAGTAAATACTTCCACAGCAAAGTAATATTAGGTATTGATGTATTTTTACCAATATTTTAATGTAAATTAACAGCAGGAAACAAGGAAAAAAGATGGCATAATCTTTTAGATTGAGATGGCATAATCAGAAAGCTTGCTTTCTGTAAATTGACAGTGATCTACAGTCCATATCTTGGGAATTTCTTTGGTAAAAGTTTCAGAAATAATTCGCAACTTGTAGATGTAAACTACCATTTTACTTTAAATAATTTGTGACACCGAGGATATAGCTTCATTATCTACTCAATACATATTTAACAGATTGGAAGAGGTTAGCAGAGTAATGCAGTAAAGTTATTGAAGCATTTAAGCATTCTGAGTAAATATATATCTGCTTCCCTATTATTGCCTGCATCATTCAGTCTCAATTACCCCACTAATAAACTATAGTTATCTTCAGCTCCTATTACATATGGCATATGGATACATGATAATAAAAGTAGTTTAAAATATTACCATTTTCTCTACCTTATAATGTTAGGAGTATCCAGAGTCCTCTTGAACTGTGTTATAAATTCTTTCATAGAGTTGATTGTGGTAAGTTACTTTGTGTTATAGCAAAATTTGAAGCTCCAGTAATTCTCCATTATGCCTTCCGGACTGACTTTTATTAATGATCTACAGTGCACCTACTACAGAGCAGGGCATCAATAATGACTGGAGATTCTGCACATTGCTTTAATATGATTACACTTAAAAGATAAATACATACCATTTTGCCTGTCTAAACATTGGCCTGTCAGATAATTTCCTATTCAGCTCCTATATTTCTCCTTTTTTTCCCCTTTCTTCTAGGTTTCTGATTTCTAACAAATACAGACTTTAAATGCAGACTCAATGGTGGCATTAAGAACACCAACTATGTAAAGACTGGCAACATTTTTAAAACTGAAAGCATTAGATGAGCTTTAAGCTAACTTCAGGAAATCACTGGACATGGCTATGCAAGCAGAATAACTTTTGGGGCTTTGGGGGAGTTTCTGATCTGCCCATGACCTCCAGCCAAGCCTCTCAGTCCAAACAGATCAGATCAGCCTAAAGCTCACAATGAAGCTATTGTATCACAGGCGTTGAATAATATTCCCATTTACCAGTTGGAGGTTTTCATTAGAGCCACTAGCCCTCCTACTTCTTTAAACTCAAAAACAGACAGTATAAATTTTTGTTGAACTGAGCAGATTGAGAGTTCAGTGGTGTGGTGGTCTGAAAATTCACAATTTATTTCATGGTCTTATTGATATAAGTTCTTTGATGTAGTAGTTATATCCTGAAAAAAAAAAAAAAGGTAACTTACCCATTCTTTGTCCAGAGTAGTTGCCAGTGCAGTCAGCCTGACGATCACTTAGGGAAAATGGTCAGCAGGCTGTAGCAGCATTTAATAAAATTATACAGGTACATACATCATACACGAAAAAAAAAAAAAATATTGTGAGCACAAATAATTGCTCAGAGAGTCTAGGTAGCCAATTTGAAAGCAGTGATGAATCAGAGAGTGAAATTAATTCTTTACATAGAAATAGGAAAAAAGTGATTAGTAGTAACAAGAGAATAATGTCAAAGTACAAACTTCTGCATGGTGCATGACTGCATCATTATATTTTTGTTGTTGTTTTTTCTGTTCTTCCTTCTTCATTGACATGCCAAAAGCAAATGAGTAGTCTTGATAGGAGGCAAACAATGTGAAAAAAATCTCTGATATGCTGCATCTGTCACCAACTTTAATGACACACAACTTCTTAAAATTTGATAGTGTAGAGGACTTTCATAAAGATCATTTCAGCTTAATTTGTAAGAAGCCATGATTTTCATATTTCTAGATTTTAATCTGTACATTGCAAAACAGCCTACATTTACTGTACAGTGTTAGGAAACATCTAATAAAAGATGTGATTTAAAATTCTTTTCTGCAAAAAAGAATTTTCTAAACTATTGAAATAGTTTAAGCTATTGAAATAGTTCAGTGCAATGAACCTGCTACACAACTGTAGGAGAGGTGCAGCTAGACTGTTCGTATACACTAGATATTTAGAGAGAGTAGAGAGAGAACAGCAAATCTCTTCGTGATGACTTTTTTGCAACAGCCACAATGAACTATGAATTTGTCATCCATCTTGTGGAAAAAAAAAAAAAAAAGACAAAAAAAAAAAAAAAGTGTACATTTCCTCTAGCTGGACAACAGAAAGCTTGTTAACTGAGGAAAGAATGTTTATTTGAAACCCACAAAGTGATCTGAAATGAAAGACTGCAGAAAAGTGAATGAGCCCATCAAGAGGTTCCCTCTTTTACGTGTCAGAGTCTTCAGTACCAGCTCACCATATGGTTCTATTATCCCCCAAAGAACAGGATATATATGTACATGTACCACACACTCAGACAAACAAATGTATAATGTTCTGTGTGCATTTAATGCATTAAAGTAAATGCAAATATGTGCTACAATATGACATGCTTGTTAGAATACGTAATGGATAATCTTCAACCATGGAAAAACAAGACTGAGGATGTCCATCCAAGTCATATCAATTACCTAGATTTATTTTCCAAGATAAAGTCCCTTTTCTGCTCAAACACAATTCCTTTTCCCAATATTTATGAAACACAGGATGACTTGGAGACACTTCTGTGATGTATGGCTAGATAAAATCACTTGGCTTTCAGAACCTTTACGTGTTATTATTTTTTTAATAACATACATGAAAAAAAAATATATACATATTTGGTAAAAGACTGATAATTCTTAATCTTATCTCACTTTTTAGTTGTAAATTACAAAACAGTAGAATTAGAGCAGACAGAAGCCCTACTATTATAAGTTTTTAGCTGTAATTGCATTAGCAGTAAGAAGTGTTTAGACTGTTATATGTTACCTACTGGAATGTGGCATGTAATGAATGAAAAATAAATTATTCTCCATGGAGTCCAAATTTTTCAAAATATCAATAATTAAATATTAATAGATGATTAATATGAAAAATGTATTAAAATATATCAATATAAAATAATAATAAAATAAATAGCAACAATATAATAATAAAATATTTTTATCATGATATGAAATAAATAATAATAATTAAGTATTTATTAATCTCCCCAATTAGGTAAATATATATTATATCTGTGTATAGAACAAGCACAAAAATCTGAGCGTGGTGTCCAATGTCACAAATATTCCAAATGTTGCAAACAAGATCCACTGACTCTGAGATCAAAATCTAGTCTTAAAGCCAGGTGGAAGAATCAGGGAAAGATCTGCCTCTTGCGCTGTAGTTACCCTATCAGGGCAAGTGAACTGAAAGTGCTGAAATAGTACCTTTATGAAAATGGTAGTCAGTATGAAGGATTTAATCATCAGAAAGTCAGTCTAAGAGAAAAAGTCAGAAGAATCTAAGCAAAAAGTATTTTAAAGGCAGTCAAAGGAACGTGATGACTGAAACTAACATGTTAATGCCTTTCTTCTACCTATGAAGAAAAAATGATAGTTATAATTGAACTAGATGAAACTACCAGTAGAAATGTTCATAATTTTCAGAGTACACACATTTTTGTCGGGCATCATTCACAAGTGATACACTGCTATCTCATAGATCTTTCTGCATTTCTTAGAAGACCACTATATCACCACTTGCCACTTTTGAACAGTGAACTGTATCCCAGCCAAAAACCTTGGAATACGTTGAAGTCTATATGGGTCTATTCATTTGTGTCCAGGCAAAACAAAGACAGAGCATGCTATTTTATTTCCACTTTTAGAAGACCTTGAATCTCTCTGGTAAATGTTGAGAACTGAAAAGAATGCAATCTCTTTAAGAACCAAAAAGAATGCAATCTAATTATAAGTGCTGCTATGATAAAAGCACTGAGTCCTACTGTTTTTCCAACTTCATGATGAAGTAAGGTTTCATTGTTCTACCCACAGACATGCCTGCCAACGTGGGAGAATTTTAGATGAAAATGAAAGACTGAAAGACTATTCTCTACTCACCCCTCTTACAACAGCTAGTGATTTAGTTGCTTGACACTTCTACCCCTAGGGAAGACCACTTTTATAATAGAGTTTTAATATATGTCAATACCATTTTGAAAAGCATCCTCTAGAGAGGCTGTAAATACAGCATACAGCATAACCTGCTTGCTTGGTGCTTTCCATCCATATGGCTGCTTCTCCATCAGCATGTGGAGTGCCTGCTTGGAAGTTTTCTTTTTTTTAACCAACTGCGCATGTTCAGATATAAAAGATACCATCAGCTCCAGGAAATGTGTCAGTCACTATTCTCTCAAAGTAGCTATCTGCAAAGCTGGTGGGTCTGATGATGCAGATGGTTTCAGAAGCACCTATAGCTTTTATAGACACTGTCACAGGTTATTTTAACAATTCAGATTGGAAAACATGTTCTTCACAGAAAAAGTGCATCTCTTGTTCATTAATCTTAGCCTGATATAAGTTGACCTTTCCTTCATTTCAAACTGATATTGTAATATCAGTTCTGCTGCTCAGCCAGAAGCCCATGGAACTACAGCAAGTAAATGACTGGGAAAAAAAATAAATCTTTCTCCCTCACAAATCAGGTAAGGATTCACCTGAATATTTACATCTAACTGAATTTGTCATGTTAGCCTCTTTTTACAGTTGACAGAGAGCTAGTTAGCAACATCCAACATCTGGGATAAGATTGATATTACCCTAAATAAGGTAAACTTGCGTACGATCAGATGGGTCAAGCACCACAGTAGTGCCTATTCCTTTCTGTTAACTACAAGGAGAGCCTTGAGCACCTAGCACAGCTGTAAACACATAAAGCAGAATGAGTTGAAGCCTTACTTAGAGTGGAGATTCTGCTATCCCTCCACGGAATCTGCTTCAGCCCTGTGTCTACGCATAGACTATGCTGGCTCATGCGTACTGAAGACATTAGAACAACACATTGGGAATTGTGGAACTGCTGTACAAGATGCTTCAAGTGCCTTTTTCTTGCAAGCATGGTCTTGATTTGAAATTTAGTATTTAACCCCAAGCTTAAACTTTTGTACTATAATAGAATCATATTATAGAATAGCTTGGGTTGGAAGGGACCTTAAAGATCATCTAGTTACAACCCCCCTGCCATAGGCAGGGATGCCACCCACTAGATCAGGTTCACCAAGACCCCATCCAGACTGGCCTTTTAAGACCTCCAGGGATGGGCCATCCACAGCTTCTCCTGGCAACCTGTTCCAGTGCCTCACTACCCTTATAGTGAAGAATTTCCTCCTAATGTCTAGTCTAAATCTATCCTCTTTTAGTTTAAGACCATTCCCCCTCGTCCTATCATTATCTACCCAAGTAAAGAGTCTTTCTCCATCTTTTTTATAAGCCCCCTTTACGTACTGAAAAGCTGCAGTGAAGTCTCCCCAAAGACTTCTCTTCTCCAGGCTTAATACCCCCATCTCTCTCAGCCTTTCTTTGCAGAAGAGGTGCTCCAATCCTGTGATCATCTTTGTGGCCCTCCTCTGAACTTGCTCTAAGATGTCCAAATCTTTCTTGTTCTGGGGACCCTAAACCTGGATGCAGTACTCCAGGTGGGGCCTCACAAGGGCAGAGAAAAGGGGGACGATCACCTCCCTCCACCTGCTGGTCACTCCTCTGTTGTTGCAGCCCAGGATGCATTTGGCCTTCTGGGCTGCAAGCACACACTGCTGGTTCATGTCAAACCTTTTGTTCAACAAAACCCCTAAGTCTTTCTATGCAGGGCTGCCCTTAATGAGTTCTTTTCCCAGTCAGTACTTCTGTCTGAGATTGCCCTGACCCAGGTGTAGCACCTTGCACTTGGACTCATTGAACCTGAGGTTCACATAGGCCCACTTCTCTAGCCCACAAGTGACATCTAGAAATGACAGCAATTATAATAATACAAAAGTAACAGAAAGAAAGTGATCATAGGAGAAATCAGAGAAAAGACTCCATTTAGTAGCACAAATAACAATCTAGAATTTGGTGTTCCTACAAGAAAGTAAAGGTGGGAGGCAATTTACTGTTGTGTTGTTTTTTTTTTTTTTTTTTTTTTTTAGTAAAAGGTGAAAAGGTGTGGGGTTTCTTTTAAAGTCTAAATCACAGTGATTGGCAATCAGCAATTAAAATTTAGCAGTGTGTGTCAGCGAAGTACAGTGCTTCTGTTTACATCAATGCAAATGTCACATGGACCATAGCATTCATATAGTCATGTTGATACAGCTAGGTCCCATCCACACCAGAGGATTTTTCGAAGGAAAATTTTGCAGTTAATACAAATTAAAACAAGACAAAACAAAACAAAAAAGACAAGACAAAAACCTCCCTTTTTAAAGAAAAAAAAAATGTTGAAGGGAATTCTTGGTGCTCTGACATAAGTTTGTGAGAAAAGTTTTATTTTACTGTCTATTTTGCTCCTGAATTTAAAACAAAAACAAATTCCTTTATTTCTGCTTCTTTTTTTCAGAAACATGGATTTTGTACTATACTAATCTATGTACTAAGTTACTCACCTCTTTGTCTCCAAGAGGTCCTCCAGCATTTTAATTTACTTTAGAGACTGCCAACCCTCCAAGTAAAACATAAAAGAACTGTAGATACTGGATCTTTGGCTCTGAGTTATGCCTGAACAACAGGAAATACAGCATTTTGCTTTCTTAATGAGATTGAAAAGTAAACCGACAGTTGCAGATCAGAACAATTTACTTTTTTCCACTCTATGGATGCACAGTAATCCTTTCCTTCCATTTCTGATAACAGGATACATATATTCAACCACTCCTTCCTCTCCAACTTTAATTGGTATTCTCCTCTTGGATAAAATCATATATATGCATGATAATACTGCTCATGGCATTTCCAAATTAATTTTAGGGCTACGAGAGGTCTTTGTTTCACATTTTCTGTTATAGCAAAATAAAATCACTGTTTCTCACTTCTGCTGAGTCCATGCTTGCTGTATAGAGAGATTTGTATCTGTAAACCTGTAAAAAGATTTGTATGTTTGCTTTTTTTTTTTTTTAATTGTCAATAGTAAAATCTCACCAGCTTCATGGAGAGCTGGACTGAATCTATGATCCTGTAGAGTTTTTATTCATTTGTATATATCTGACTGACCTATTTTCTGATAACATTGGGTAAAATATTCAATGATGACAACACACTAACTCTGCTTTCCAGTCTCCATTCTGATTCTTGTGGCCAAATATTTTCTGAACAGTAGAAAAAGAGCAAACCAAAGAAACAGGAAAAAATCTCTGATAAATCGTGTTTAACACTGATTCATATACGATTAAAATGTATACTGTCCAACATATGTGTATCTGTTCATCATCAGGAGATTACCAAAAGGAAGGAGGTTGGCTCTGGAGAAATCAGTCATTGTAATAGAAAACATTGGTCTTTATATTCCTGAAATATTAAAGAACTACTGAACCCTTTAAACACTTGTTTAATCAAACAACACAAATACCACAAAATCAAAATCCCAAATTTTGGACCCTTTTGTTACATAATTGCCCTGATGTGTTACGACATGTTAGGCATTGGAATAGGCTGCCCAGGGAAGTGGTTGAGTCACCATCCCTGGAAGTCTTTCAGAGATGTTTAGATGTAGAACTTAGTGATACGGTTTAGTGGAGGACTTGTTAGTGTTTGGTCAGAGGTTGGACAAGGTGATCTTGGAGGCCTCTTCCAACCAAAATGATTCTGTGATTCTGTGATTCTATTACATAAAACCCCCACACAATAAAATAATCAATGTCATTCAAAATATTTACTTATAAAACTTTTAGTTATGATATAGAAGATGTAGCATCAGTGCCAAACAAAGAATTGAAATAAACAAGGAAGTGAAGGTAAAAATGAAATTGGTTAGGCTTACTGAAACTGAGTTGTTTTGTTTTGTTTTGTTTTGTCACTGACTAGAGAAGAAGAAGCTCAGATTTAGGAGTAGATCATGTTTTTCTTTTACACAACTGTATAATGGAAACTTTCCCTTCATCTTGCATAGCCTTCATGTAGATCTGTCACACTTTTCATTTGGATTGAGCCTAGGACAGTTTCTTTGGACAAGGAAACAGCCTATTTATTTCCCTTAGCACAGTCAGAGATTAAGGGTTGGAAGGGTGGGAGATGACAAGCCCATGTCCTGGTTTCCAGCAAAGTTATTTGGGTCATGCTGGAGGGAGTAAAATGCTTCATAACATTTTGAGACAATCTTTTCCCTAGATAGTACCTGACTTATCTGATCTAGAACCTAACACCACTAACAGTCAGTCTGTTGTCCCAGTCTCTCAGCAAGTTCAGTAGCAGTCTCTGAGCCCTAAACTCCTAATATAATTGTATGATGTGCTCAAAAAGGCAGATGAGCTGGATAAATCAAAAGTCTTACAAAAGAACTTCATGGACATGCCTCTTACTTTCACTGACAAAACCTTACACAGTTCCAGAGCCACAACAGCCAGAAAGTAACTGGGTTTACTGATGGTATAAAAATCCTGTAAGACCATATATAAGATAAGCATTTCTTAATTTGAATCAAAGACCAGAACAGAATTCCTGATCCTTCAAGTTTAACCCCTTGTGATTTCAAGAATTCCACCTTAAACATCGTCAAGTTTTTCCATTTTTCTCTCCCTTTCTACCCTCACCCTCATTGCCCTCCCTTTTGAAAGATTGTCCTGGAATCGGAATATTTTAAAGGACAAAAGCCTTATTTTAATTTCCACCCAAAATATATTTATGGTTGGCTTATATCTACTTGTTTTTGGGACAACATTGCTCCTTATCTTGAAATGATTCTTTACTCCCAATTAGTTTATAAAAAAGGCAAAATATTGACCATTCAAAAGCATAGTAAAAAGTTTTGGGAAAAAAAAAATAAAAAAGGCTTCAATAATTCATTTATTTATAAAATAGCCCCCCCTTCAAACATATGGGAAAATAATATGATTTTTTGTTGTTGCTATTACTGTACTTTTTTAACTATAAAAATGTCAAATACAAGATGCACACTTGGAGAAATGTGGAAGTACTCTTGTGCAGAAAGCACTTCTCATCCTTCTAGAAATTAAGATAAGCTGGTTCAACTAGTCACAGGTCTTAATCATTTTCATCAAACAATGTCACTCTCTGGACCATTTGCTCTTGTGTAAAATATCATGTTACTACCATGCTTAGAGAATGATATTTCAGTAGGATATTTCACATGGGAACTACAAGCTTCCAGTTAAACTAAGTTCTGACGTATGTATGTGCTTTCTTATAGTTTTTGGGCAACCTTTTCAGGATATGCAATCTACATTTCTGTGACTTCTGCATTTCTGTGACTATTCAAATTAATTTCAAAGGAAGCCTTGTATTAGCACACAGTGAAAACAGCAGGATCAGAATTATGGGAGCCACACATCTGTAGCTTTAAGCTGTCAAAGAGAAAAATCTTAATGTAGGATTTAGCTTTCCTTCTCCTAAGGGTTTGTTAGTCCATGTAGGTAACATAATGTTTGGAGCAAGGAGAACTTAAACCTCTGAGTCCTTGTCCCCTGTTCACTAGTGACATTACCCTCACTGCTCAACAAACAAAAAAAAACCACCACCACCCCCAAAACAAACAAACAAACAAACAAACAAACAAAAACTCTCATGAAATTCTTTTAATGGATTAGGTGTTATATTACATCAGCTTTTAAATACCAAAGATTTCACCAAATAAATACAGAAGAAACCCAGGCAGTTAAGAAGTTGGTCTAGATTCATCCCAAAAGCCTGTGTGTGCTCTACACAATGGATGGGAAGACTATAAACAGTTTTCCTTCTCTCAAATGTTAAATAAGTACTTATTTGCCCCTAATATACTGGTCACCGAAACCAAGTAAGCACTAAATGAAGAAAAAAAAAATAATATATATATATATATATATTATATATATATATATTATATATATATATATATATATATGCTAGGAAGATGCTGCATCTTTCAGACACCAGTGAAGTTTTCCAGTGCAAATCTGTTTTCATAGCCTAACAAAGGAGCTGATCAGACAAGTACATGTTATATACGAACAATCCCGTCTGTACAAAATGACTGAGAACATCAAATATCTTCCTGCTTTGGACAGAAGTCATCATAATGCCAAAATTAACCATGTTCATTACCTTGAAATATGCTCACATGAAAAATAATGTTAAAAATGTTTTCTTTTATGTAAGTACAACAACAATGACAAATTTAGTTTAGTGGACAACTACAAACTTAAAATGATGGCTTCCACAACACACATACTTCTGCTGCAGCCATCCTTATTTATATAAGCATTTCTTGTCATAAAAGAGAAAAATTATGAATAAAATATTTCTAGAACTGGTAAATTCTGTTGATTTTTTTTTTTTCCTGTTGATTTTCACTGCAATTCTACTGCTCTCAGTGAAGTTCCCCTCAAATAATACAAGTAAGAGAAAATTCATATGTTACTATATTTTTACTGTCTGTAATTTTTTTAAACATGTACACACATTTTGATTGTTTGCTTTCTGGTGGTCAGATATATTGTTAAACTTTATTACAATGAAATTAGAAAGTTGTACCTATCTCTTTGAGATACCTATAAATGCATGTTTTGAAATCAACATTGAAAAACTTCATTTTGTCCACTTCTCCCTTTCTTTGCATACCAAACATTGCCATATACTCAATACACTAGCTCTATTTTTCTTATTTCAAAAGTAAAATAACTGAGACAGAAAATTTATCCAGAAAGGCACTCAGAACACAGTGCATAATGTTAATGGAACAATGACAATGAACAACAAATCTGAATTGTCTACTGCTTTATAGTCCAGAGTAATCCGGATGCAAGAGTGCTGCAAATAATTTTCTTCCTTCTATATTAACAGTATTCGGATGGTAGCAGATTTTTTCACCCAGTCTTATGTGTCTTGCATAACACCTTCAACAGAACTGCTGACTTTGGTTAGACCTTGGAGATGGTTCGGGCTTTGAATAAGAGTATTGTCAGCAGATCTCAATCCAGGAATGGATTAGAGCTGGTTAATTTTCTTCTTACCAAAAATCATAGCTTGCATTATTAAGAAGTTTGGTTGAAAAAGTAATAGAATAAAAGTACACTGCTAATGAAATTCTTAGATCTTCAAATTAGATTCTTGCATTCTTTGTCACTGCTTCAACACAGTAGCAATGAGAGCTTTTCAGTTAGGATGAGAACTCATTGCTGAATCAAAGACGGTACATAATATTGCGGCACTGTAGAATAAAATATTTGACATGCTCTCTACGCATTGTAGCAAACTTTCCTCTCAGGCTGTTAAAGCATCAAAGAACTCATGCATATAATCGAAAAAGGAAAAGGAAAAGGAAAAGGAAAAGGAAAAGGAAAAGGAAAAGGAAAAGGAAAAGGAACAGGAACAGGAACAGGAAAAGAAAAAGAAAAAGAAAAAGAAAAAGAAAAAGAAAAAGAAAAAGAAAAAGAAAAAGAAAAAGAAAAAGAAAAAGAAAAAGAAAGAGAAAGAGAAAGAGAAAAAGAAAAAGAAAGAGAAAGAGAAAGAGAAAGAGAAAAAGAAAAAGAAAAAGAAAAAGAAAAAGAAAAAGAAAAAGAAAAAGAAAAAGAAAAAGAAAAAGAAAAAAAAAGAAAAAGAAAAAGAAAAAGAAAAAGAAAAAGAAAAAGAAAAAGAAAAAGAAAAAGAAAAAGAAAAAGAAAAAAAGAAAGATCAGAGAAATTTCTCCCAGGATTTAGCAAGCATGTGATTTCCCAGAAGCAGTATAAGGGAATAATAATTGCAGAGATTGGCCACCAGGTGGCATGTGAGCCACATAGTGTTAGAGTAACAATACTAAATGCACAGTTTTGTCTTGCGCAAGACATAACTTACCTGATTGGTTTGGGGCCAAATAAAAGTCTATAATTATGCAGAGTAATCCACAAGTAATATATACATATACATATATATATATATATAATATTCTAATAAGAGCCACATTCTTTACTCAGGCTCCCTGAAAGTGTTGAACAATCAAGTCAAACTCCTTACCAAACCATTGGCTACTATGGTTTGAGCAAAAAATTACATAAGTTGTTGTGTGCTTGTTTTGTTTTTGTTTGTGTGATAATTTACATTCTTGGCAGTATCATATCCTTTAGAGAAGTTACAGTGGAAAAAGTATAGTTGTAAAGATACACACAGGCGTGGCAAATACAGATAAACAATCAAAGCACAGAAAGCAAAGCTTTATAGTTGCTCTATAGGTTGGAGGATCATAACTGGTGGTATATTGAAAATGACAAATAAAAGATTTCCCTGGCTTTAATTGCTCCTATCAAAATGGAAAGGACTAATACCTTATCACGGTCATGATTACATAGATATGCAGTTACATACACTGTTTTCTTGGGAATTGTAGCAATTAAAACATTACAAGAAAATCTGGGAGCAATTATTGTTTTCTAATGCATTGTAGCAATGGAAAGGAAGGAGGATGGTCAGAACTGTACCCTCAGCCTGTTTTCCATAGTTGCTCAGAAGTATTTCAAAGGCATTCAAAAGGTTTCTTGATAGTTTCTATGTATATTTTGCAATTTCCAGTGGGTAAATAACTCACTTTAGCTCTGCAACAAGGGCAAATTGTTTCAATTGCTACACTTGGAATTATTCATCAATAATCATTTAGTATTCTTATTACCCTCCATTGTGAAACTCTGATCTCTGTGCTGAGTGGATTTTATAAGTAGTATTATAATTAGTTTGGACAAAGCTACATTTTCTACAGGTTAAACACTGCTAATTAGCCAATTACAGAAAGTTCTGTCCTTAATATTTACAGATCTTTCTATCATATTGAAAGCCCATCAGACCAACCATGGTAAAGAGTATTATTCTATAACTAGAGATGGAGCAATGTCATTACTATTGTCATTTATTACTTTCTTGTATTCTAGGTTTAGCCAGTTAGTAAACACAAGAGCTGTCTCATAGTAGATAGCATTTTATAAATGCTAATATTATAATAACAGTTAATATGCTTCAACTATGTGTTGTTATTACTATTACTGCACATATATTTATGTCTTTATCTCATTGTTCAGCAGTGGAAGATCCTGTCCTCAGGTATTGCTGACATGGCTTTCTCCCCTTATATCTCTATATCTCTTATTGTCTTTTTCACAATTTCTGCTGCTTTTGGTTGTTTTATTTTTTGTCAGCTTTCAAGTCCTTTCTGTAAACTTTCATCTCAGAAATCTTCATTTTTAGTGTAGTCTTTAATGTATATATGCAAGGGCACTTTTTAATTGATATTAACGTTAGCTAAGAAAATGTCATTGTTCCTCACTAGTTATTTACAAACCAGACCTCTATTGGTAATAAAAAACAAATTAGCAGAGGCCATGGCCTCATATACACAAAGTTCCAAAGTTTGTAGTGTCCTAGTATATCCCCCTCCCCCCCCCTTTTTTTTTCCTCCCAAGGAATATAAATACATTTTTGAAAGGGAATTTTCTGAAGTTGTATAAACTGGAAAAAATAAATAAATAAAATAAAATAAAATTACCATTAAAACTGCAGAAAAAAAATGTTTTTCACTACTATTGTTTCAGTATTTGTTTAGATAGCCAAGACAGCAATGGCCTCAGTATGCTATGCAAAAATTTGCATAACTGACAATTATATCCCTCTATAAAAAGACATTTAAAACTCAAATGAAATTTTAATAACCTTGGGAGGAAAAAAAAAATAGAGCTTAATAGTGTACTCATTTTCAATATATATGAGATATATATCATCTATAAAACAGTATCCTCACTCTTTGTATGTGTTATATACAAAAATAGTAATTTGGCTGTATAAACACTTCCTCAAGAATAAGTTCTTTTGGAAAAATCAGGTGTTTTTGTTTGGATGAGCAATTAATTTCCATGAGTATGGGACATATTCTGTTTGTGATATACATGAAATCTTCCAGGTTTCCATAGGAAACTACTGGTCTTGTGCCTCTGAAAGCTAAGCTATAATACATCCCAGTTGTGGGCAAACAAATGTCTTTGGCACTTAAAAGGATTCATTTGATGGAAAATTTATTATTGTTCTTTCTGCTAAGCACAACAAAAAGTTTGAGGGTCTATTGAACAAAATATTAATTAGAAAATACTGCATTGATACAACATATTCAAAATAAATGTTACTCAAAGGTAGCAATCTCTTCATCTGGTTATTAGAAAATAAAGTAGTTATCAATATGAAACACAGAGAAGAAAAGCATTAATTAAAGAAAAAAAAAAAAAAAAAAAAAGATGGCATATTTGTTAGATTCTGGCAAGTGAGGGGAAAGTGTAATTTCTACCAATATGTTCCAAAGTCATCAAGCATAAGTGATAAAACTGCCATAGCTTTGGATTAGAGTTCTGGAGATGAATACTTAGACACTATAAAGTTGGGTTGCACTCTATACTGCAAGTCTATCCTCTCTTAAAAGAAGAAAGGTTCACAAATGAAGCCTACAGGAAAACTCAATAATAGCATCAGGTGTAACAAAGATATTTGAAACAAGCTAGGGATTATTCTCTGCATGAGATTTACCTGGCCAGTAAACAACTACTGCAAAACCTTCAATATCAAATACCAAAACTTTTTTGGGGGAACTTAGAATGGATCAACTAAACATGAATGGTTGTATGCCTTAGACATGTAGTATATTTTTGCAACAGTACTTCATGGGATCAACTTAAACATGATAAGGGAGAACCAGTGGAGTTCTCTTATTGACTTTAATATATATATATATTATGTATATGTACGTATATATATATATGTATATATATATACATATGAAAGCAATAAACATATGCTCTTCCTTTAATGGACACATCCAGCAGAATTCAATACATATCTAAGCATTAAGTTCAGACTATGGTTTTGTTTTGTTTTGTTTTGTTTTTGAGAATCAGGAACATGTCTTTCTTAATCTCAGTAAGAAAATATAGCAAAAAAAATATTAGAACAAGTTACTAGCTAACAGTTTATTAAAACATATGGGGCCTCATTTATATATATTCATTAAAAAAAAAAAAATCCTAACAAGGACTCATGTATAGAGATTTCAAACGGGTCATTTAAATAAGTAGAATGAACAGAACTTGGCAATGGAAATGAAAATGTAAATCAATTATCATATATTCTATAGACATAAAGAGTTACACTTTTATACTTACCAAAAATTAGAGAGGAAAGAACTACAAAGTGGGATACAGTTAGTGGTAGCTTATGAAAGTAAATAGACAAAACCTTGCAGAAAGCATTTCAGAGAGAGATGGAGGGGAAAATGCCACATTTCTAGTATCATTCTTACAAGAGCTAAACCAGCTTAATTAGTGATGCATGGTAATTTGTGTTTTAAGAGTGCCATTACATTGTTTGCAAAACACATTAGTAAATTGTGGTGCAGATTAAACTAAACTAATTGTATCTTAAATACAATATATTATTTTGGAGTATTTTATTTCTAGATGATATGCTATCGATCATTCGTTCATAGCTGTAGGTTTATTTTAAATTATAGTTTATGTTTACATTATTTATAATGACATACATTATTAATTTCAAAACTTATCAGGTGACACATTAAAAAGTAGATCTGCTGCTGCTCTCCCAAATTGTTTTTTCAGTCTACCCAAAGAAGAAAATCCTGAAAACAAAACTTGTCTACCAGTTCAGAAGCAAATATTTCATGCAGATTTAAATTCCACTACTACTTTCAGTTCATCTTCTTTCTACTGAATCTTCGTATATTTATGAATTTTCAGAACTACAGGCTGTGGGAAGAGTGGCGGGAAAGTTTCCTGATGGAAAGAGAGATGGGAGTATTGGTCAATAGCTGGATGACTATGTGCTCAGGTGGCTAAGGCCAACAGCATCAAAAATCATGTGGCCAGCAGGATTAGGGAAGTGATTGTCCCCCCATACTTGGTTCTAGAGAGGCCACGCCTTGAATACTGTGTTCAGTTTTGGACCCCTCACTACAAGAAGGACATTGAGGTGCTGCAGCATTTCCAGAGAAGGGCAACAAAGCTGGTGAAGAGTCTAGAGGACAAGTCTTCTGAGGAGTGCTTGAGGGAACCAGGGTTATTTAGCCTTGAGAAAAGGAGACCTTATCACTCTCTAAATCTACCACAATATTGGCTGTAGTGGAGTGGGGGTCAGTTCCTTCTCCCAGGCAACAAGTCATAGAACAAGAGGAAATGGACTCAAGTTTCACCAGATATAGATATGGATATTAGGAAAAAATTCTTCACTGAAAGAGTCGTGAGACTCAGGTTACCCAAGGAAGTAGTTGAGTCACCATCCCTGTAGGTATTCAAAAGATGTGTAGATGTGCTGCTTAGGAACATGGTATAGTGGTAGAAAGTGCTAGGTTAACAGTTGGACTTGATGGTCTTAGAGGTATTTTCCAATCTAAATTATTCTATGATTCTAATTCTATTCAATGGTGGTGTCTTTTTAGTTTATTTTTTTTTATTTTTTTTTTAATTTTGTTTGTTTGTTTGTTTTTTAGCCCCTTCCAATGGGAATAATGAAGTACTGTAAGCGAAGGGACTTCAAAAGCATTTAAAGTTTTTGTGGACAAATAGAAGCTAATTCATCATGGTCCTTGGTATATCTCTATGCTTACTACTTCAAAATCCCCATGCCATGATCTGGGTCCTCCTCCCCCACCCCCCCCAAAAATGACATTAGAGGGTCAAGAATTAATCTTAAAAATCTTCCTAAAAAAATCCTTCCTAAAAGATTAGACAGTCCTTCCAAAAATGGTCTTTGATTCCAAGCCTGGGATTTGCCTTAAGCTTTGGCTGACAGACAGTACAGTCTCCCAGTTGTTACACAGATGGGATCCTCCATGAGCCGTAATAGCAGATTTTTGGCTCAGCAGCAGTTCATTCAAATGTTTACCTAGCTCATTTTCTTCAAATCATAGGACAATTGGTAAGAGGAAATTAAGTCCAATTTTTCATCATTCTTTGTCAGTAGGAAGATAGAGGTTTTCCACATGCAAGAGAAAATACTTTTCTTGATAAATACTACTTTTTATTGAAAGATTTGTTATTCATTGAGAACATGATGACTGGATCATTCCCAAACTAATTCATGAATTCAGGTGAAATTTGTTTAATAAGGATTTTCCTGAAGTTACATGAAGAACACATGAAAAAAGACCAGAATATTTCCTCCTTTCACTCACCAGTCCAGTTCTCAGTAAACACAGAGAGTTCAGTAAACATAGAGAGCTTGGTAAACATAGATAGCCAATTCTTTGCCTACAGGTATTCAAATCAGACTTGCACTGATCACCACTGTTCAAGGATACTCATGGTGCTTCATTTTGCCTAAAGAGCAACTTGTTTCTTTCATGGTGAATATGTTCTGGTCAGTATTTGCAGTTTCATTTCATGTGACAGCATTTTCGCCATTCTTATAGGACTCTTTCCTTATGCCCTTACATATAAAAGGCTATTCCATGAACCCCTTTTTCTTGCACAAGAAGCAGTGGAAAAAGAGTCTACTAGAGACAAAACAGAGTAGGGGCATTCTGGTGCTGATTGAGTGTCATAGGTAATGATGCCTCCTTTTTATTCTGACATGTTTTACCCAAGGCTTGTTATCACTGTACTAGGTATTAGACTCATTTTCATTAGCTAGCTCTTTGTTTTTATGATCATCTGAATATTTTATACAAAATTGAGCAAATCCAAGAGAAGACAACTAGTAATACTTACACCTGTTCAAAATTTACCTATAAAAATATTTTTACTTTTAAAAATCTGCTTGTGTTAAAAACCCTGACTATTTGAGAAGCAAATCCTTTATAGTGAATTGAAGTCTGTTAGCAATAGGTTTATTTTCTTATTTATCCTCCAAGAGACTCTTACCAGTAAGCTGTAGGGGTCTAGCGTTCCTCAAAAGAAATGCTGGAAGATACTGCCCTACAGCCTCCTCAGTAAAAAATCTGTCTCAGGAGTTTGGGGAAAAAGGTTCAGGTCCTCCTGTATTTTAGAGCAGGAATTTGGACTTTCTTGCCTACCAGCAGATTTGTCACAAACAGATAAGTGTTCTTTCTGGTTGAGTGAATATTTATCTGATCATTGTAGAATGAAAGAACAGAAATGGGAGAGGAAATAATACTTGAGAATATTGTTTAGCCCCTGAGATGGCTAATATATTCTTCTTTAAAGCAAGGTACTTTTCTTAAATTTCTCTTTTTGAATCAGGTAGAAAGGGGACATGAACTTGGGAAACAACTTATTTTGGCTAGTAAACTGCAAATCAATTATTATTATTATGGCCTCAGTTCTAAATCTTGAATGTGTTTCCTAGTAATAATTACTATCTTATGTCTGCCTCTCAAGTAATGTATGCTGGTGAAATATAGTTCCCTTTAAATAATCAATCTCAAATTGCTCATAGTCTGAACGGATGGTTTTCTGTTTCCTTTTGGGAGCTGAAATGATGCTGCTTCCAAAACTAGGTAAGTACCCTAAATCCAGGCATAAATGCAGTGGGATAAGAGAATTTTCACAGGTGGATATCTAAATAACCTGTTCATGGGAAGAGCTTCCTATTCTTACTGTAGCTGAAAAGACAGAGAGTTTCTAGATGGGTAATAAAATGGGGTGTCTAGTTGGAGCAGAAGAAAGAGTAGTTCCCTAATGGCATGCTTTTCTTGAAGAAGAAAGCAAGGGACCAAACCAACCCAGAAGCAGCCACTACAAAGACTAACCCTATATTAGCTAGTTGTCCCTGCATTGAGTTCATGGAAAAAGGAAGTCCTCTGAGTATTCACTTATCTAGCAGCCAAAGCACCCAAAAGAGGCTAAATTCCCTGTCTCCATCTGAAGGAGAACAAGACTGACTGCCAGTTAATCTGTTGTTTCTTGTTCTGGTAGACCTGTTGGAATTAATCTGTAAGTGTTCAAGCAGCCCAGGACACCTGTAATTGTCAGACTTGCAGAGGTCAGGTAATGTAAACTAGTTGGAGGTAGTCAGAAGCTTTAAAGGTTAGTAGAAAGTGCTGATACCTTGTCCAATTCCGAGATAACAGCTTTGTCACTTTTAGTCTCTCCATGTTTCTTTACAACCAATATTATGCTAGTAGGTAGTTGTGAAATGAGCCTTGAACCCCTTTGTAGCCATGTCTATTAGCACTAACAAGTCTGTTCTGTGTCATCATGGCTAGTTCATTCGGGCCATGTCAGTTTTCTGTAATGAGGCACTACAAAGATGAACCTGAGATAATAGAAGAAGAACCAATGGACTCTATCATCTAGGAGATATACAGGATAATGAAAGGTAAATATACCTTACATGGCTTCATGGCAATCATAATGATTCTCATATAACATCATATAACTTAGGCATAGCACACGCTGGTCAGTGCGTTGGGGTCTTATGTAAACTGGATGCATGGAGAAGCAGGAAAAGGCAACTTCAAATTTCACTATTTCCAATTAAAAATTATAAAAAGTCTGTTTTGCACTTCCCTCAGAACGGTTTCATTTTAAGTATAAGAATAAAGGACGGCAGAGCCTTTACCTTTTTACCTTTGACAAAAAAAACAAGGTATCTGTGGTCCTTACCTCAGACTTATCTAAGAGTATAATAAGACTATTAAGTTTTGCTGCTTCAGTTTTAGTAGAGCTAGATCACTTTATGCCTGGCTGATATGATAGTATTATCTACATATATTATCTACATAACTTTAATTGTTTTTTTGTTTTGTTTTGTTTTGTTTTTGTTCTGAAGTTTCTTGGAGAGTCATGCTCTGAAATAAGGCGTGGACTTTAACATTTCATATCTTGCATTTTAGGAAAAGAGGAAAGAAACACCATGGAATGAAAAAAAAAAAAAAAAAGTTCTAATTCCTATTTGTAGTTGGAAACAAATTTAAATAGTGGGTGTGAACCAGTAAACACTGAACCATGATATTGTACTATGCAAGTACACTGTTTTGAAACTATCAGCAGTACATAAGACATATTGATATTGATACAGCTATACACAGAAATAAAGACTGGGTCCTAAAAACATAATTCCAAAATTTTAGCAAGGAATGGATTACAACAGACATAACAATTCTGAGACTAATCATACGGACTTCCCTGCTTGATACAAGAAGACACTGCCTTAGGCAGATTCATGTAATTTAACTCAACACATCCATTATCTATAAAAGAGATTCATCTCAAGACTGGCAAATAGAATTTGCAACATTTACTCTACTCTACAACACAAAGAACAAATCTGTTACGTATTTTATTAACTGCAAGACATTCATTGTCTCAAAAAAGAAATCATTAATTTATCAAATTACCCCCCAAAATCCCAAACCAAAGCAACTCTAGACACTCATAAAACTATTAGGATTTGACCAAGAAAAAGTTTGAAACTAATGCGACAATTATTTTTTTTTTCTTCAGAAACAAGCTCTTTTCAGGAAAAAGCTTTTGGATACATCTGAGGTACCCAGCATAAATATATATTTATTGAATTTAATTTTGCACACATACGGACATGTAGTTTACTAAAATATTTCTAGAGGTCTGGTCTTAGACCTTAGGCACTTCAACTTATTTTGATAAACAGGTCACAGCTTTTAAACACAGATGCATAAACAAGGATCCATATCTGTACTTAGATTCACAGATAAATGATATTGTTGATGCTGATGTTTCTTTTTGTTTCAGCAGAGTTCCCAAACATTTCCTCTCACTAAAAATTACAACATTTAATTTATATATTCTTTAAATATGCAGAGATGCTCTCATGTTTGTAGATACTACTAGGTATCAAATTCTAAGGTCCATATGACCTATTGTACTGGGTCTGGCTGGAATGTTAACTTTCCCGGCAGCAGCCCATTCAGTGCCGTACTCTGTACTTGTAGCTGGAACAGCAGTGTTGTCACACCAGTGTTGTGTCTACTGCTGAGCAGCAGTGACACAGCATTGGGCCTTTCTCTAACCCTCCAAGGGGGTGGGCAAAAAGTGAGGAGAGAAACATCACTAGGGCAGCTGACCTAAACCAATCAAAGGGATATTCCATACCATGTGATGTCACACTCAGCAATAAAAGGTGGAAACAGGAAGAAGAGGGGAGGGGTGGGCTCTCGTTGGGAAAACGTCGGGCCTCCTCTCGAACACCGGCTGCATGCATTGAGGCCTTGCTTCAAGGACGTGGTCAATCATCGCTCATTTGTGGGAAGTAGAGAGTAATTTCTTTCCTCTGCACTTCCATATAGCCTTAATTTGTTTTGTTTGTTTGTTTTCCTCCCTTCTTTTTATTTTTTCCTTTTCCCCTCCCTTTTCCCCTTTCCCTTTTTATTTCCCCTTAGTTAAATTGTTTAGTTCATGGTAGTCTTTATTTAATTGTTATTATTATTTCCCTTTAATTAAATTATCCTTATCTCAACCCGTGAGTTGTTCTTTGCTTTACTTCTCCCCCTCCTCATCTAAAGGAGGGGGAGTGAGAGAGCGGTTGTGGGGTTTAGCTGCCCAGCACGGTAAAACCACCACACCTATGTAATATTAAGATAACATAGGATCATAACTCCCTCTCTGTTTTACTGAATAGAAATTATGTGTTAGTTTTAGTGCACCTACTTGAAACAGTATGTGCACTTTTATTCACATCACAGAATCTGCATAGCTCAGAATCCAAAACCAATAGAAGTCATTAGAAATCATCTTCTTCACTTTAATTGACTTGAATTCAACAAACTCTTTATTTTTTTCTCCCCTCTACCACCCCCATACCTCCCAGCCACCTCTTTGTGGTGTTTTGCTTACTATCATTTTTTTGGGTGAAAGTAAGCACTGTACCATCTGCACACTGTTTTGAGATGTAATGTATATGACAAATGGATTATCAAAACAAACATTTTCATGGATTAATATGAACTGTTTTGGTGAAAATGAGCCACACTGCTACTATTGATAATTAGAAACGTTCAGAAAATAGGTACAGAAACATGTTTAATTGTACATAATGTATATATTTATCTTTAAATGTATTAAAATATTAAGCTTATCCATCTTGTTTGTATGTCTGATAAAATTGCTAGTAATTTAAAAGGACATGAGAAAAGTTGAATACTCTACATATCTATCTGCTTCAACAACCAATAAACAGTTAACCTGCAATGGTGCAAGCTTCCCTTGAACTGTTCAAATAACCTGAATGCATCTCCATGGTGTATTGTGAACTATTCATAATTCATCTGTTACAGATACACTACTGAAACATTTTGAAAAATGTAACAAAAGATGAAGCCTTAAAATTACTTAAAATTTAGATTTTGCGAGTGTAACTGAATTGCAATGGTAGAAAGAAAGTGGTAGTTTAGATTTTTCTGAATCCCGATGAACATACCCTTGTCACTAGCTCATTTCACTAACCTAGCTATCTTTTGGTGGAATCACATGGTCCTACACCCATACATTAGATTTTGTGTTTACCAACCTTTCTTCCTTTCAACAGCAATAAGATGACCAGCATACTTGTACTCATAACTCCTTGAGAGTCTTTCCCTTGGAAGGTGACATTAAATTATCCAAATTTTGCTCATTCATGCAAGGGTACTATGAAAAGCATAAAGATTTAAAACAAGTTAGTGTATCTCCTGGCCCACCTAGACATTATCCTTGCTTTGTGAGTTTTAGCAAGTCACCATTATTAGTGGTGATATCTTTTCACAGTGGCCAAAATACCTAACCCTCGTGGATCTGAAAATACTTTTAAAGACAGACAAAATTGTCCCACAGTCTTTAATAAGTAAACACTTGTGCTGTGGCCTCTGTATGATCTGCACGTGTAGGAACTGCATTTCATACTGGAATCTGAGTTCTGACACAAGCTGAGGGCAACAGAGTACTATGTGTTAATCAAATTCAGACCAGATAGTGATTTTTGTCTGTCTCTCTACCCCCTCCAAGACTCAAAAATTGCATTTCAGGTATTGTTGGCAAGACTGTCAGCAGCTTCAC
Source organism: Netta rufina (assembly GCF_964035555.1). Classification (NCBI taxonomy): domain Eukaryota; kingdom Metazoa; phylum Chordata; class Aves; order Anseriformes; family Anatidae; genus Netta; species Netta rufina. The sequence goes on from NC_140124.1 coordinate 56,448,502, forward strand.
ATTTAGGAGAAAAGATGTCTGTTCACAAGTAAGGTATTCTGCCTTGTATTAGCTATAAAAATCAGTTGCAAAAATGATGTTGCAGATAAGAAACATTGTGAATGACTCCACAACATAATTACTGCTTCTCTTGTATTATGTTTCTTCAGAAAGACTGAAGAAATCAGTATTTCTCATAGCAAGAGAAAATTCTTTCCTCCTTTTTATTACTTTGTATCAGAAAAGTGTGACATACTCACACTTTAGTGGTAATATTGAAGTTTATGGGACTGATTTTTAGCTGTATTTTCCAAGGGCTTCAACCCCTAGAAAAACGAGAAAGCCCTTGGGGTTGTTACGTAACTGGACATTTCATGCATCAGGGGGCATGGGCACCGGAAATGCAATTGAGAGGGGCAGGTTAGATTAGGGGACAGAATAAAGTTTCTTATGATAATGCTTGTAACTGCATACAATTGATAGTGTACATTTATTGGTGTGTATTATACTTCTTTCTTCTACCTTCACATTTCTCACCATGTGACCTTGCTTGGAAGGATGGAAGAGAGAAAGAGAGAGAGAGAGAGAAAGAGAGAGAGAGAGAGAGAACGAAAGAATGAAAGAATGAAAGGAAGGAAGGAAGGAAGGAAGGAAGGAAGGAAGGAAGGAAGGAAGGAAGGAAGGAAGGAAGAAAGGAAGGAAGGAAGGAAGGCAGGCAAATGATACATGATTACTCTCAGACCAAGCTGACTAAAATTTATTGACAAAATGCATCTCTTAGGAATGGGTGAGGAATTCCCACTTGTCAAAACAAATAAAAAATCACATAAATATATTTAATATAAAGATAACTTAACCAGTCCAGAATGAAGTGTCTAATCCAAACAAGAAAAAAAGACTCTTGCAAAGAATTCACAGTTTGTGACATTTATCATGCATGATGTTGTAGGTCAGTGTTTCTGCTGTAGAGTTGCAGCAGAAATATTTTTAAGGATAAAAGGGCTACTTGCTGCTACTGTTATCACAAAATCACTGCTTGTGGTGAAACTGAAGTTGTCAGGTAGGCTGTGCTGACCAAACAGAAAATTGAGACAAAATGCCTTTCACATCTTGTACCTACCTCCAAAATTCCCTCTTTTTATGAACGAAAATGTGCATGTTCTGGGAGCAGAAATTACCTCTTGCATGCTCAAGGCTGGTTAGCACACATTCACAGGTCATGAACCTTAGAAAAGCCACTCGGTTAAAAAGTCACTGCTGCTTTTAGTAAAACAAGCTGTGAACCTGGAAAAAAAAGTGAGACAATTCTTACCAAAAACACATCTATCACTGCTAGTGTTATATCTTAAACTGCTAGGTTATACAGGACATGCACAAGCATAAAAATGATGATGGAAGTATAAGAAGGACTGCTACAAAAAAAAAAAAAAAAAGAGTAAAACTGTGAAAAAATCCTATTATTTCAGTTACACTTAAAAGTCTAGTTTCTACAATAGTTTTCTCTAAAATAATCAAACCAACTATGTTATTCTCTACACACTACCAACCAGAAATATCGTAAGACTATGTTTCCCAAGGAAATACTTTAGTAAATATTCCTTATTTATTTATTTAATTCATTAAAGGCAGAAATACCACAACAACAAATATATCCATGTAGGGATACCTTAATTAGCATTATTAGTTCTCACAAAAGAAAGAACTAGTAACTTAAATCAATATGCTTTCATCTAAATGTTACTGCTGTGCAACAAAGGATAGATCTGCACATTTACAAGGTGAGCTGAATTTCTGAGGCTTATCTTTCAAATGAAGTACTTTTTTTGATCAAAAGCATCTCATAACTTCTGTTTTCAGCTTTTATCTCACTGTTGCTGTACATCTCTATAACTGTTAGAAAAACTTCCACATTTTGTACAATATAAGAGAACTGAAGTACAAAATACATAAAAATCTCATGTTTCTATTGCCCACTTAAGGTTTTGTATATTAAACATCAATAATACCAGTAATGAAACTATGCTGCCATGATGGCACAGGTATGAAACCTTTTGGTATGTAAAATCCCAACACATTCTGTTGTAACTTACTTTCCCAGAACATAATGTTCTGAGATAAAAAAAGTAAATATTTCTGGAGGTAATACTAATGTTGTCATCAGTGAAAAGCAAAATTATTTCAACACAAAGCAAATATATTTTATATATATATATATATATATATAAAGTGTATTGTAAGATATTTTTGTATTCCCTTACATCAAACAAGATTGTAGGTTGTAGTGACCCACTGGCATCAAATTAGTGTTGTGTTCTGTTGACCAGCTTTGATCAAAAAGATGAAACAAGTTCATCTCCTTAGCAATGAGGTCATGTGTTTTTAATCACTTCTGGCTAAAAATTAGCACTAATAATAAATATTTTAAAAAGAAAAAAAAAATAAAATAAAAAGGAAAATACCTAGTATTTTCTTTAAAAAAAAAACAAAAAACTTTTGATGATTTTAAAGAGAGAAAATACATATATTAAAAAAAAAAAAAAGTGAATATTTAAATTTGTTTATTCCATTTGCTGTTATCATATTTCCTACTAGCAACTTAGTACTTCATTGCTTCTATTGGTTCTTTACTCTTCCTAAAATTACTTTAAAGTGTGAACTCTGTCTCTGTCTAACATAATACAGAGAGCAAGAATGAAAAAGGCTGGTGCTGAGTCCCTAACTGGGAAGGAGAAAAAAGATATTGTGTAAGAATCAGATTCATTTATTGGTATTTATTTTGGAAGACTGCATGTCTACTTGCTCCAGAAAGTAGCCTCCATCTTCTTTCACTGAATGATTTTGTCATGAATCAGCAGATGTGTTCCTGAGATTACAGTCACATGCAAACATTGTAAGGGCATAGCCACCACGTAGCTGTTCTACGCAACTCTATCTACAAAACTCATGCTCCTTACATTTTAGTCTTAATTTATATTTAGAACTACAGTACTTTAACCTATGAACTATGGGTAATTTCTCCCCAAATGATTTAGCCTACTGCCCATTTCACATGACTAACCATATATCCTTGTTTGGAGAGCATAGTTTTCATTAAATTTAATTACTTTCCCCTACGGCTTGCATGGGAAAGGTCCATGGTAAAGGTGCAGCTATTAAGTAAGTGCAGCTACTAAACAAGGTCAGCTGCTATTAAAATCTACATAGTAAAGGTGAAGCTACTAAACGAAGGTGATTACAGTTTGAGGTTGTTTCTAAATGAAGATATATGAATAAGCTCTTGCACATGAAGTGCGTTTTCCTCTACACAATGCTTTAAAAATCAAATGAAGGTCTCAGCAATATCATAGAAATATAGAATGGTTTGGATTGGAAGGTACCTTAAAGATCATCTAATTCCACCCCTCTTGCCATTAGCAGGAACGCCTTCCACTAGACCAGGTTACTCAAAGCCCCATCTAACCTGGCCAATAACACTTCCAGGGATGGAGCATCCACAACTTCTCTGGGCAACCTCTTCTAGTACCCTCATAGTAAAGAACTTCTTCCTAATGTCTATTTTATGTGTACCCTTTTTTAGTTTAAAACACAAGCAGGATAAATCTGCTCCATGATCTTGCCAGGCACATAGGTGAGACTTACAGGTCTGTCTGTAGTTCCTCACTTCTACCTTTTTTTCTCTTTTTAAAAATTGGGGGAAACATTTTAAAAATGCTTTATTTTCTTTCACTCAGTGAGAACTTCAACCCGCTGCCACAACTTCTAAAATGTGATGGAGAGTGGCTTAACAACTTCATCTACCAGTTCTGTCATGACCCACGTATGCAGCTAACAAGGTCTCTTGGACTTGTACACCTTCAGGTTCCTTAGCTAGTCTTAAACCTCTTCTCCTACAGTGGGCAGTTTACTATTCTCCCATTCCCTGCCTTTGCCTTCTGGGGCTGGTTGTGTGTGACTGGAATTCTTGCTGGTGAAGACTGAGGCACAAAACTCACTGAGTACCTCAGCCTTCTCCATATCCTGGGTAGCCAAGTCTCCCATTTCCTTCCAGAGATGGCCCACAATTTCCCTAGTCTTCCTTTTATAACCGATGTACCTATAGAAGCCTTCTCTTTACCCTGATGTCCCTGGCCAAATTTAAGTGTAATAGGGCTTTATCTTTTCTAACCTGATCCCTATCTGCTCAGACAATATCTTTGTATTTCTCCCAGGTTATCTACCCTTGCTTTCACCTTCTGTAGGCCTCATTTTTCTGCTCGAGTTTGGCCAGGAGCTCCTTGTTCTCCCATGAAGGCCTTCTGGTGTTTTTGCCCTACTTCCTTTTTGTTGAGATGCATCACTCCTGAGCTTGGAGAAGGTGATCCTTGAATATTAACCATCTTTCTTGGGCCCCTCCAAGGCTTTGTCCCATGGTACTCTTCCAAGCAGAGAGAGAGTGGATTCTTCCAACATCTAGGGTAGCGAGCTTGCTACATTCCTTCCTTGTTGCCCTTAAGATCGCGAACTGTGTTTCATGTTCACTGCAGCCAAGGCTGCTCTTGAACTTCACCTTCTCCACCAGATCATCCTTGTTGGTGAGAATGAGGTCCAGCACTACACCTCTCTCCTTGTGGGCTCCTCTGTCACTTGCAGAAGGAAGTTATTGTTGATGCATTCTAGGAACCTCCTGGATCGCCTATGCCCTGCTGTGCTGTCCCTCCAATAGATTTTGGGGTGGTTGAAGACCCCTGTGAGGACCATATCTTGCAAATGTGAGGCTGCTTCTCATCTGCTTGGTTCTCTTGATCAGGTGGCCTGTAGCAGACCTTCACTACAATGTCACCTGTCCCTCATCTCTATTTAATCCTGATCCATAAGCTGTCAGCTACTCATCCATCCCCAAGCAGATCTCCATGCAATCCAACTGCTCATTGACATAGAGGGAGATGCCCTCTCCTCATCTCCTCTTCCTGTCTTTCCTAAGAGACTGAATCCTTACATTCCAGCATTCCAGTCATGGGAGCCATCCCACCATGTCTGCGTAATTCCAGATGTTTCCATGCCTTAACTTTTACAGTACTGTCATATCAAAGAATTTCAGTAATACAAAATGTGTTCTTTTAAAAGTTTTGCTTAATTAGAAAATCATGTGAATTCTTTGACCCTTCTCTGCTAGAAGTTCTGAGGTTTATAATAAATTTCAAAACCTCTAGTACAGTACAAAGAAAAATCTCTTTTAAAACGACTAAATATTTAATTAATTTATATTCGGTGTGTTGTGAATGGCACTCAGAAGAACCGAAGTCCCTAGTGAATTTCTGTGGACTGGCTAATGTCCAGACTGCCTCATGTTCAGTCGTCTTGGGCTGGCACCCTCTAAAACAAAATTAATTCCTTCACTTTCTACACATCTTCCATGTAGTCATCAGATATAATTCTGTGTACAGTACCAAAATAACCATTCTTGCAGCTTACCAGAATAGTGTTTTTATATCATGATGCCACAGCTGTGTTTGACATCTTCTGGAGCAAGGCACGAAGCCTTCAAAAGGAGAGGTCTCCAAACAAAGTTTTTGTCATAGTCAGGAGAGACAAACTTGGCATAATCCACATCCCTCATGGATCTGTTTGGAAGTGGCCCTGAAAAACATTATCCTGTCATCTCTGATCATGTATTCTCTTTAAGCAAAGTAGTTGAGTTGTTTTAGAAGAGAGCCCAGAACTGAATTAACATGTATGCGATATGTGCAGTGAGCTGAGTAGGATTTGGGAATGGAAAAAATAACAAGTCAAACTGACAGCATAGGTACCATGCAAAATGACAGAATGTGACTTCTCCTTGTGGAGTAGAAACACTTCATTCTCATTATAAAACCCAGTTGTGGGGGACAATTGCTTTTCTAATTGTTTGTACTCCTCAGAATTTCCATTATTTTCTAGAAATCCAGTGATAGTCTAGCTCCCTTGAGAACCTCCTTTACACTACATTGATTTTCTACATCTGGATAATAAAATAGCAGTAATAACATATAGACCAATCTGAAACTCACTGAAAGATTCTTGATAATTTAATTGAATTTTAAGATAAATTCACAAGTGACTAGTAGGTAACATCAGACCAGAAGACCAGCTTTGAAGACCAGAGGATCTCTGATACAGCTACCTACATTTTCATTTAAACCTCACTTCAAACACTGAAGTACTGTAAGTACTTTTGCCATAGTCCAAATTGCATTTGGTGATGTACTAACATAAAATGAGATGATCTATAGTAGATGGTCTTTACAACTTATACTATTTTACCTATATTTAATATTTAAATGTAATTAGCGCAAGTATGAAGCATACTTATTTTATTAATATTATTTTATCTTTCCTTGATTTTATGCAAAGTCATTTTTATTTATAGATCTTTGGAGCAAGACACAGAGTCAGCTAGAGCCTTGAAGAAGTTTATCTTTTTTTTTTTTTTTTTTTTAATAATGAGAATCCTGGAATATAAAATTACTTTTAGATCAATCTGGCTTTATTAGAATATAAACTCAATTCCTTTACTTTTTAAATCAAGACATTCATTTAAATACACACAAAAATCTGTTCTTGTTTATAGTTTCTCAATTTCAGTGTTGCTTGTAGCACTACAGAAGCTTTCTGAGATGCAACAAGCTTTGCATTGTCTGCTTTCTTTTCCTCTCAATAGTTTTTCATTGCCAGTATATTTCGTCTGTCTATCTACCTGCCATATGCTTCAGCCTGTCCAGACTCCACACTCATTTGGTCCTCTGTAGCAGTCATCTCTCCCCTCTTTCTTTGCCTCATCAAATCATTCTCTTAAGGAATGTAATATATAAATAACAATGAATGAATGAATTAATTAATAAATAAGGTATATTAAGACATATCAATTATCACAATCTCAATGACTTTCTCCTTTTTTTGAGGATTTATGCAGTATAGTATTTTACAAAGAATTAATCTGAAACATACTTTCAATATATTTTGAAAAGTATACTAATATAACAACAACAACAACAAAATAATAATAGATTTTAGAAACCAGGTGAAGCTGTTAGTTTCTCAGGATTTTCTGAATTAGGAGTATTGGGTTTATGTGGCAAGGGTTTGGTAGCAGGTGTGGCCTTTGTGCGAAGAGTCCAGAAGCTGTCCTATGTTAGATAAAAGCCAGTTCCAGCCAGCTCCAAAAGGGACCCGTTGCTAAACTAATGAATGACATTGGTTGCACATTTGTGAGAGCAGCAAAGGGAAAAAACTGTTGCACCACAGCAGCTGGGACAAAGAAGTGAGAAACAATGCTGCAGACACCTTGGTCCGTGAAGAAGGAAGGCAGGAAGTGTTCCAGGTGCTGGAACGGAAGTTCCCCTTCAGCCTGTGGAGAGGCCCCTGGTGGAGCAGGTGGATGTGGCCCATGGGTCCCACATGGAGCAGATCTCCATGCTGCAGCCCCCCCGTGGAGGAGCCCCCTGGTGGAGCAGGTGGATGTGGCCTGGAGGAGGCTGCAGCCCATGGAGAGCCCCCCCAGGAGCAGGCCCCGGGCCGGAGCTGCAGCCTGTGGAGAGGAGCCCACGCAGGAGCAGTGGTCTGGGGGGAGCTGCTGCCCGTGGGGAGACCCGTGTTGGAGCAGTTTGCTCCTGACAGATGGACCCCATGGTACGGAGACACATGGGAGCAGTTCTTGGAGAGCTGCTGCCTGTGGTCAGCCACTGCTGGATCAGTTTGGGAAGGATGGCATCCCGTAGGAGCCAGGGCAGAGAGCGATATTGAAGGGAGCTGTAGAGATGAAGCATCTGGGACTGACCACAGCCCCCATTTCCCATTCCCCTGCAGTGCTTGGGGAGAGGAGGTAGCAGAGGTTGGATGGGGTTTGTTTGGTTTCTCACTGCTCCAGTCTGTTAGCAATAAGCAATGAATTAAATTAATCTCCCTGCATTGATTTTTTTTTTTTTTTTTTTTTTTTTTTTTTTGCCAACGGCAGTAATTGATGAGAAATTGATTTCTCTGTCCTTATTTCAACCCTTGAACCCTTTTTCATCGTATTTTCTCCTCTTCTTCCTTTGAGGAGGGGGAGCAAAAGAGTGGTCGCAGTGGAATTTAGCTGTGCAGGAGGGTAAAACAAACACATTACACCATCTTAATTTGTATTTATCTAAATATGTCTTTATGGTGCCTTGAGTCAGATGCTTATAGTTGAATATTTCTAAAAAAAATGTCATCTGCCTCTATGTTGCTTCGCAGTTTAAAGGGGAATGTGAAGTTAGCAATTGTGAACTGACTATCCAATACTTTCAATTCCTCTTAATCTTCAGTAATTTCTGCAAATTTAGTGATCCTTAGAAAACTTTTCTAACACTGATAGGAACAATGGCACTTCTGACGGGTATCAGGGCAGACTTGCTCCTTGGAACTTACAGAAGAATCCATGATACTTACTTATTCTATATGGGACATAAGTAAGACCCCTGAAGGCAAGATTTATTTTTTTTTCCTATATTAAAAATATATATATATTTTTTTTTTCCCAGCATTTATGTACTATACAAACCATATTTTAGCCTATTGACATACTACATGTAATAACAGTAGAAAAAAATATTTTTTCCACATCTTTCTGTGTCTTATTTTTCAGCATATATTTTTTAAACTGAAGTTAGCTCAGAATAGTTTCCAGATTTAAGATCATAATATTGAAAAAAAAAAAAAAGTGCTTTGTTTCCAACAACTTTACATAGCAGCTAAACTACTAAGAATAAGGAAACTGCTATTAAGTAGAGATTAAACAATCTTATCTTTTCTAGACAAGCAATACACGGTTTTGCTGTGGTAAATTAGCGTAGCACTGTGAAATATAATACTAAAATAATAGGAGGCATAATGTGTGCCTCCTCTAAGACTTTCTATATTTCTTCTGACTTCAACAAAAATAAAAAACAAATCAAACATGGGTGTTGGTTAACATTTATGCTAGGTCCAAACATTTTTATTTTTTTTAAGTAATCCATGAAAAAAAGAAAAAAGTATCCAAAATTTTTAGAATACAAACAGACTAACAAAAGAGCAAACTTTACAGATGAGTTATATTTAAGGGCAAAAGATTCAAGTCCCATGCAAATCAATTAGCATTTAAAAAAGAAAAAAAGAAAAAAAAAAAGGGGGGGGGGAACAAAAATAACAAATAAAATTTATGATGGTGTTGATGAGTTTTGAGGACCAAGACCAGGATAGCTCTCTAAGTACAATGAAAGCTAAGATCCAATGTCCAAGATATTTCTTTCTAATCCTTTCTATTACTCAGCTTGTTTTTCAAATTTACTGGACCGTATTGAGTTGCCAACTATTCATGTTTAGTAACAAGATGACCTTCTAGCAACTCATAATGAATTAGGGGTAGTTGTGATGAGAATATCAAAGGGAGTTTAAAAGTCATGTTGATAATCTTTGGGTAAGGCCACACACTTCATTATCATAATGCTATAGTACAGATACAAATCAGTTTTAGTTATACTTCTAATAGAATCTCAGGCTTGCAAACAGATAACAGATGCTTTTTTTTTTTTTTTTTTTTTTTTTTCTCCCCTGCAATAATCTCATCACCTAAACTTTCTCTTTCTGTTCCTGCTAACCCCTTCCTCTTCAACCAGAGCAAGCAACCACTTCTGCAAGGGGAAGGAGGTCAAGGAGGTTGCTGAAGAGCCACCAATTTTCTTCTGGAATTTAAACACCTTCACTTGAGGCAAAGCTAGAAATGACATATAGTTTGTATAGCTCGTTATACAAAGTCCACAATTAATTTAAATGTTCTGCTTTTGGACAAGAGAGCTTGTTTTATTTGTTTGTTTGTTTGGTTGTTGTTTTTGTTGCTTTTTAATAGATACATGATCTGTGGAAAATAATCCACTTCTCTAATATGCTTCCTTCCCCTGGAATTTTATGTCTTTTTAGCAAAATTGTAAATCATATGGACTAAAATAAAACTTCTGTAACACGGGCTTTATTCCCAGTATTATAAGAGCTTTGCATTTCATACACGAAGGGGAGAAGCTGTTTTCTAAAATATCTTGAACCTGATGCTCCCTCCTGTGTTTTTTCCTTGGTAGAGCTAACAATTCAAATCATCCTAGGAGATGCTGGGCGACATTCAAGGTGGACTGCTTTTTGTAGGATAACTCATCTTTGAATTATCATTATTTATTTCCAGAAAAAATATGCTCACAAAATGATTTCCAACTGTTTTTGTAACCTACTGAAAAAATGGCAGTTGACAGAAATAGCCACAAAGCTAATGATGCAGAATTACCAAAATTTGCAGCACTGATCAGCATACATCTTACATTAGTGTAACAGGGGTTAACGACATACATGAAGTCTATATGCAAATAAATATAAACATCTCCCTTGTCTTTGGCTTTGTTTCAGACCCTCCCTAGAGGTTTCTGCTTTGAAGGCATTCCAAACTATAACAAAAGAAAGTGGGCCATTTGCCTAAAGTTTGGGGAAAAAAAAAAAAAAAAGACATTTAACATCTAGGCCTAAGACTTCACATACCACGGACTTAGTCTCTTTCCTTCTACCGACCCACAATGTCTGCCACTGGCTATGTTGAAAGATGCAATGAGTAAAATAGATACAAAGCCAATCTGGGAGTGTTTTCTCTCAGATTCTTAGAAGACCATTGCATGTTCATTTATAAAATTCTTTATGGAAATAATGAACTGTGAATAATTTGATCTCAATGAATCATAAAAAGGAAAGTTCCCAATATTTTAAACTTTACAAATAAAAAGTGTCTTCTCAGTCTTTCAAGCCATTATGACACATCAGTATACCAGGAAATGAGAATAGTTCTGAGTATATTCTATGCCATAGAATCATGTTAATCATTCTTGCTCAATTCTAACAGAACCTGAGACTAATTACAAACTAATAAACAAAAACAATAGACAAATAAACCAAACCAAAACACTCTGATAAACAAAAATCTAGCCGATATTTCTCTTCTCCTTACAGTTACTGAACATTATTGTTTTCAATATTAACATTTAGACAACCTCCCCCCCTCTTTTTTTTTTCTCAAGAATCATAAAATTAGTAAATATAAAATTGTGACACCAAGCAAAAAAATGCCCATATTGAGCTTCCAGGCCTGCAAATACTGGAAAGTATGTGATCAATCCTTCCAGACATGACATTTCTTGTCATCAAGCAGAGCTACAAATAACATAATTCTGAATTTAGCTGAAAATTCTTATGTACAGCCTTACTAAGATCTTCTGAAAAAAAAAAAAAATAAATAAAATGTAAAGCTTGGATTTTTTTCAGGCTAATTATCCAAAGATAATTTAATACATTTTATGTAGACAATCACACAGAATCACAGAATTTCTAGGTTGGAAGAGACCTCAAGATCATCGAGTCCAACCTCTGACCTAACGCTAGCAGTCCCCACTAAACCATATCCCTAAGCTCTACATCTAAACGTCTTTTGAAGACTTCCAGGGATGGTGACTCCACCACTTCCCTGGGCAGCCTGTTCCAATGCCTAACAACCCTTTCAGTAAAGAAGTTCTTCCTAACATCTAACCTAAAACTCCCCTGGCTCAACTTAAGCCCATTCCCCCTCATCCTGTCACCAGGCACGTGGGAGAACAGACCAACCCCCACCTCGCTACAGCCTCCTTTGAGGTACCTATAGAGAGCGATAAGGTCGCCCCTGAGCCTCCTTTTCTCCAGGCTGAACAAGCCCAGCTCCCTCAGCTGCTCCTCGTAGGACTTGTTCTCCAGGCCCCTCACCAGCTTTGTCACCCTTCTCTGCACCTGCTCAAGCACCTCGATGTCCTTCTTGTAGCGAGGGGCCCAAAACTGAACACAGTACTCGAGGTGCGGCCTCACCAGAGCTGAGTACAGGGGGACGATAACTGCATTTATATTGGGATTCTGTTTTGCATGAGGCTTATGTAAAGGCCTTTGAGAAGATGAGTAGATATTCAATATTAACTTGAATTAAACAGGACTGCCATGCTGAACACCTGCTGTTAATATTATACTTGGCATTATTTTCTCATAACTTCACTAAACCAACATCTCCGACAGCTTTAGAGATTATGGATCTTTCTTCTAAAGGCTTTTGTTGATAAAAATTTTGTTTGAATAACTGAAATGTAGAAGCTTCATTCTGCAGTTTCATTAAAAATATTTCTTGAGGCAGATTGGTTCATGTTGTTAAGTCTGAGTTTCACAATTAGCTCCCATTATGATGAAGTTTGACTTTCGAAACGTTCTAATATCCATTCTTACAAGACTGAAAAGTTTTCTTCTTGATTTTTGTTTCCTTCCTGAAGATATCCTTAATGAAGACAGAATAGTTTTCCTCATTTTTCCATCTATTGTTTCAGCTTGCTGTGTAATTTCAAGGACGTTGCATACTATCTTCATATTTCAACACATACCTCTATATAGTCAATTGAGTGACTACTTACTTTAGGAAGTAGGCAAACATGCACCAGTAGTGATATATGATTCACAGAAATAAAAGCAAGTCCAAACACAAGGTTCTAGAAAGCAAGTCAACTAAAATATTACTGTCATCATACGTATTATCTCTTCCACTTAAGACGATTAAATCAAAACTGTACACAAAAAGTGCTGAAAACGTGGATGCTATGGGAAAATAGACAAAGTTAAAGTTCTCAAGATTATGTAATTTACAGCTTGTCTGATTCTGTGGCTTATGTTTGTTAACAGTTGTTTTAAGGAAAAATATAATTTCAGCTGGTACAGAATCACAAATGTTAAAAATTGTGTCATAAATTGAAAACAGAAAAATAAGTGCATATATTAGAAAAGAATACTAACCTTTATGAATAAAATGAAAATGGAAAAAGGATCATCAGACTAGGCAATTACTTGACTACATGAACAATTTGTATATTATGATTAAGTACATCTGTCTTGTAGGAAATTCTGTAAGATTTCAGATATTAATTCTTCTGTCTGTTTCAGCAACGAGTCTTCTCTCTGTTAATGTTACTGTTAACAGCATGTCCTAAGATGGGCTAATGTCACAGGTAGTGTTGTTCTGGTAGCAGGCACCAGAGTTTTAGCACAAACAGAAATATGAGTTCCTTCTGAACTGGCATACATATTTATCTCCATTACACATTACTGAAAGTATTTAGAGAGGTGCTAAAAGTCTTTACAAAGGAAGCTTGAAAGGTGTTTACCCATCATATTTTCACGTCCTGAAATAATAATTCAAAAGGATACTGGGTGTATTAAGAGAAGCTCTATCTTATGCAAATCCATCCTTGCACAAAAGTAGATAGATAGATAGATAGACAGACAGACAGACAGACAGACAGACAAAATAATAAAAAATAAAAATCAAGCCCAAAACCTTCAGAATGGTAATCAGCCATTCATCTTGTCTACTGATTAGTTCACTACTTCTCTGTAATGGTTTTAGCTTTGTTTTAGATTTTGATTGTTTTATGTTTTGTCTCTGTACTTTAAATATTATTTTCTGCTTTCATAATGAATACTTTCCTTCTTTAAAGGATGCTGGGTATCACTGGTGAAAAAAAGTTTAATTACATCATGCAGTACTGAAAATACTCCAGCAACTTAATTAGTCCTAATTACAGCTACTTGTGCCATTCATCTTTGCTTGAAGTATCTTTGCTTTATTAGAACTGTGCCATGTTGCTTTTTTTTTTTTTTTTTTTCTTCTTTGTCTTCTCTGTCTGGCATTGTCATTATGCTGGACTAAAACACCACTAACAGACCTCCTTACATGTTGCTGTGCAGTCTTTGTTGTGATATTGTGTATAGATTGCTTCAATGTATCACAGAGCTCAAAGATGGTCATAAAATTCTGTCACTGACTGCTTCACATAATCATGAGGAGGTGAAATGAATCCTTTTTTGAATGATGAGAAGTAGAAAAGCCACAGAAGCAAATCAAGATCAGTTAAGATCAGTGGCACAATTCTAAATGCAAAATTAGAGACTGGTACCTTTGTTGTCCAGCTGTGGCATCTCAGTAGGTATAACAGGTACAATACAAAGTGGAGGTGAAAGCTCTCAAATCCATGTTCAGTAATAATTAATAAAAATAAACACATAAATTAATTAATAAAAATAATGAATGAAAATTAATAAATAAAAAAGGTTGGTCTGATGTAAATTGGACAAGGATTAAAAAAGGTCACTTATGAGTTATGCTGAGCAGTAATAGGAATGGAAGATATTTAACAGAACAAAGGATTGGATTAACATTTTTTCTAATATGTGTGCCACTGATTTTTGACTGAATTTATTCACAACTGATTTTTATGGCTCTGTGATAAGTGACATTGATTAGATGTATGCAAACAGGATTTGATAAGAAAGCGTTTTTTGTTTTGTTCTGGACACACTTAAAAGAGTAAACAAATAGGGTTTTTATTTTCCGTCTCAGATTTTAATTTCATTCCTACTTGACATGGATAAAAAGGAATTTACACTTTTTTTTCTTTCTTTCTTTTTTTTTTTTTTTTTTAAGCTGTGCACTGAAAGCTCTAGATTAGCAGTTAAAGAGCACAGCACAATGATTTAAAGGTTGACTGAGATTCCAAATTGTATTCTATGTTTTACTATACATTTAAAAAACTAATTATAACTAAAACCTAGCTGATGCCAGAGGAGGACTAAGAATGTTTATAAACTGCTGTAATTGAATTATCACCAAGAAATTAGTGTTGTGAAATGAGAAAAATCATTATGCTTTTAGCATTTTCTTTGCCTCCCTGCATCTGTGAATATTAGTGACAAAGGTATAAGGTCATACTTATCTTTTAACAAAAACACCTAAAAATTGTATTTATCTCCATGGCAATTGACACATTTTCCATCAATATGTTCTCCTGTTCAAATTCCTTGAGTAATGACTTTTTCCTCCTCTATTTTAAATTTTTAATGTTTCATTGAACTTGCAAACTTTAGTTACTGCTCCCTAAAAAATATTTTTATTGGCTATGTGCATTATTCCTTTACATGTTTCCAACAACATACCAGGTCTGGACTTTGTAATTCCCCATTGCTGCTTCATTTTGCAGACTTTTCTTTTTTTTACTCACATACTCTTCAGATGCCTTGGTAAAATATTTGCATTTTTTATTTGTTTTATTATTTAAATTTCTCAAGAGACCCACATAAGTTTAAAGTGGATCATATTACTTAGCAACAAAAAAATCCAATAAAAAAAAAAAAAAGGCTACTATGCAATTGACATTGCAGAGATAGTAAAGTCTACCTAACCATTGTCAAGATCTGGACTTTTTCCAGCACCTTGTCACCTTAGTATCAGTAAAATCAGCTATGGAAGGCTGAGCAGTCCTGCCTTCAAACTGAAAAGGACTGCTATATTCACTTTGTGAATATAGGGAGGGTTATTTCTGGAAATTTATATACTTCAGCTGAGAGAAAATAATAAACTAGCTCACAGAAAGTGAAGTCAATAGAACTTACACTTCATTCTTCTCTTGGAAACACATAATCACTAATAAAAAGTCTGATTTTACTGAAACATATAGAGGGTGAAACACAACAAAATTCTTCTTGAATTCCTTTAAACCCTAAGAAGTTTTCCCTGTATTATACCTGTATCTGTCTAGATCGAAAACAACTGGAAAAGTTCAGCCCTTGTGGATTCACAATATTTCACAGAAAATATTTTATACATATTAATTTATATTCATATACATTCATATAATATATATTCACTTGTGATGTGCACATGTGTGTTAATTACATATGTAGGGATATACATGTATAATATACATAAATTCACAGAGCAATTTAGGTGGAAAGGGGCATCTGTGTTTCTGAGCTCTTTAAACACTGCTCAAAGGAGCGTTAACTTCAAAGTCAGATTATATTACTCAAGGCCTTGTCTAGTTAAAATATATAGAATAAAGTTACTTTGCAAAACTCAAAGCCAACCATTCACTGAAACTGCATGCTTTTTGTCTGCTAGATTTTTTTTCCTTCATGTATGGTGAATATTAGACAGAAATAAAATGTATTTCATCCAGAACAATTGGACCTTGGGAATTCTATAGAGGACAGATGAACAAATTTGCATCAGAAATACCCGGAAGACTATTTCTTCAGATGTTAAAACTTTTCTTCACATTTTGGCAAAAATCTATCATCTTAGGCAGGCAAGGCATGATTTTCTTTCATTTTCCTACCAGGTATATTAATCTTGTTTTTCTCTGATTCTCTTGTCACAAACCACGCTATTTTTAAGGAAAACAATAGTAATAATACAAAATATATGTCTAAACGGTCTAGATAGCTAAAAATGTGTGAGTGCATATTAAAAAGCTTACAAATTTGAGAGATAGCATTTAAAAATCACAGTAGCCTTGGAAGGATTCAAGGAGTTGATATAACAAGAAAACAGTAATGCCAAAGATATTGGCATACATATGGAATAAACAGTGTCTGCAGACCTAATTAGAGTTCCTTGAGTAATGAGATTTGCTTTTTTTTTTTTTTTTTTTTTTTTTTTTTTTTTTTTGAGGGGGAGTGGAGAACAGAATAAAGAGAAACTGGATGTAAACTGTCTCGTTCTTGCAGGGGTTTAGCACATGTATGTTGACAAAAGACCAAATAAATTCTTAGGTGGACTCAGAAGGGTTCTCAGAACCGTTCAGATGTCAGTTTCTCTTCCTTCAGATGTCAGTTTCCTCATGAAAATCATCCACTTGGAGAAATTAGAACAACTATATAGAGAGTGTACAGCAGTATTTTTTTGCAATAAATTATTTCATTTTCCAGGGCAACAACCTGCCTTGAAGCTGTAGAGGGCATGAATATTTCTTGTATACCTCTGATCACTTTCTGTAGTTCACACTAATCCAGACATCAGAAAAAGTCATGGTAGTACAATCTTACATAGATACGCATCTAGCTCTAAACACAGTCTTTGGATTCAGAAGACCTTAAGACCCTAGCAATTATATGTATATATAAAATAGTAAATAAATAAATCAAAACATTATAAAACTCAGGTTAAGACTGAAAACTTCTAATAGCTTGGAAGGCATACAGTACAGGGACATTTCAAAGATTTTACAAGCTATTCTTAAGCAATAAATTAATTTTTATGTCACTACAGATTTCCCACAGTCACTTGACACTTTTGGCATCTGAGCTGTTAAATCTACTTCTGACTATCCACACAGAGAACATTTAGAAATTCAAGACCTATCTGGGCACAAGTTTTAAGCTCAGATTTACCACTGATTACCACTGATAACAAATTCTTAATTACAGTCATTCTGAATAAAAGTCATATATAGCTCCCCAAACAAAACCTTACTAAAATAAATAACAATTAAAAAAAATAATAATAAAATTTCAGAATTCATTTCTTTTAGGTTTTACAAGAGTGTTTGTGAAAACTTCCTTCTAAATTAACTTGCCCATTTAAAATGACAAAGGAAATACAAGTTTTAGAGGACATTCATGATATTTTCACTCAGCCTTTCTAAAATGAAGCCAAAGAATGAATACAGCTTGACCTAATAACACAGATACAATCATTATCAGCCTGTACAAGTATTGGAAAACTAATGTTTAGTCTTACTGACTGATTGAAATAAACAGTTAGTCATCAGACCATATTATTAAATATTAATGAATAAGCTGAAACAAACCTGACTCTATTCTTCATTTTAAAGGGATACATTCCTATTGAGTTTCACATAATGGATAGAAAAAAAGGGGTAAAAAAAAAAAAAAAAAAGGAAGGAAAAAAACAAAAACAAACAAAAAAAAAACAAACACCTGTCATACATGTTAAAAAGATGCAGAGACATCCAGAAAAATAAATAAATAAATAAATAAATGAATAAATTAGACAATTTTATTTATGGCAGTTACTGTCATGCCGATCAAGATCGCCCATTTTAATTACATATTTTCTCTAGATTTTTAAATACTCTGGTATTTCAGAAGCATAATCACTTACAGCACAAGAAAAGGTACCGCATTATTTTAACATATAAATGTGATAGTTCAAAGGCTGTGTGCTTCTTTTAAAGAAGAATTCAGTTTCTAAGTTTTACTTTTGTGACTGGAAAATGTACTTGCTTCCAGAGAGTTTCTACTGTAATGGTGGAATGACCAGCATTAATTCATGATGAAGCAGTGCAGTTACTATTCCTGTAAACACTATGACATTTTATGCTTGCCTTTAAAATGTAATAGTAATAACAAATATTTGTTTTAAAGACAAGAAATGAACTTAACATTTTATAATTAAAAATTGAATGAGAGCGTATGGTTTTAAATAAATCATCATCTATTGGGTATGACCAAGAGGAATTGTAGGAAAAAAAAAAAAGTATATACCAATATAGAAAAATTTATAGTTGCTCATGCAAATTCCTTTTTTCCTTTATTACAGAAATTATGAAATGCCTCTATTACTATACATTATTACTATCTCTAGGCATCCTTCAGAATGAAAGTATTTTATGGGGTTGTAGGTGCTTTTCTTTCATTTATACAGAATAGTCTTGAGTAACAGATCTGATGTTGCTGTCTGCCTTTCTGATAAAAGTACTCAGTCTGGTTGGAAAAGTTTGGCTCTTCGACAGTTTAATATTCTTGAATTAACATTCTAGCTTAAAAATGACAATCTCTGTAAAGCTCAGATATTCAAAGAAATATCTTCATGCTACTCTTTACACTGACACGGAAAGCCTCAGGTAAGAGTGGACATACTCACTGGCTTGACACCTAGCTGTATAGGTGGTGGTGCAGGCAGGGCTTTGGTCTCTATGGTGATGGAGGTATAATATAATGACTGCTGAGCAATCATGGGATCCTTTCACAAAAAGGGGTAAGTGTCTTTGCAAACAAGCTTGCTAACCTGGTGAGGGAAACTAGGCTAGGTATATTAGTGAGGTGTTGGCATAATCTGAGGAGAAGGGTATGTATAGGGGCAGTAATGAAACAGAGCACCACATGATGAGGGAACTATCATGCTTCCTTTGTGAAAGAAGACTGCAAAGTATGAAAATGTCTACTCCCTAGGAAAAACACAGGACCTGCAGAGCTATGACATCACAACATTTATAGAGATCTGGTCCCACTGGAATGCTGTCATGGTTATTATGCACATTTTTCAGGAAAGACAGGCTAGAAAGGTGAGGAGGAAGAGTTTTGCTGTATGCAAAGGACTGGATGGAGTGCACAGAGCTATCTCCACAGAGTGGTAGTGACAAGCCAGCTGAGAACTTGTGTATAAAGCCAGAAAACAGAACAATTTGGGTGGCATAGGCATTTTCCGAAGAAGACCTGATTAAGAAGTAGAAGAGTATTTCAGATAACAAGAAGCAGCCTTACAATTGCAGCGTGGCTTTCATGGGGTACTTCTGAATGTCTGCTGGAAGTGAAAAAGGGCTGGGCACAAGAAGTCCAGGAGATTTCTAGCATGTCTTGAGACAAGTGATTGGTCATCCATTCAGTGTAATACTTTGTTGGACCTACTACTCACAATCAGTAAAGAACCAGTCAAGGTTGTGAGAGTCAAAAACAGCCTTTGTTGTAAAGACAAGCAAGTTTAAGATTCTGGGAGAAGTAAGGCAAATAACAGAATCCCAACTGTGGCCTTCAGGAGAGCAGATATCTTACTACTCATGGACATACTTGGTAGAACACCATAGGATTTTGCTCTGGATGGCAAATAGGGACCAGAAGAGCCAGCTTCAAGGATAACCTTAGAGCATGAGTGGCCAAATCCAATGTGCTTCAAGTCAAGGAAGGAAGTGTGGCAGAAAACCAGCATGAATCAACAACGAACACTTGACTGAGATTTAAAAAAAAAAAAAAAATGTACACAGAACTACTCAGAAGGAACATGGAATGTTGTAGGGATTGTGGTGGAAAAGCCTCAAGATCAGATGGCACTGAGGCACTGAAAACACTGTAGGATACAAGGGGCAGCAGTACATGTTACTATATGCACATGGGCAACAGAAGAAAGGATGAGGAGAATGTGGGCCTGCTTCTCAATTGGGCAAGTAACAAAGCACATGAAAAAAGGCTGAGATACACTCCCACAGACTGCAAGTAGTTCTGAGGAACTGAAAGGGCTAAGGTTTAATGAATGTAACTGGAGACAAAGCAAAACAAAACATTTATAGTATGATATAGTACATGTTTTTCTTCTAACTTTTATAAATTAATCTTATTTCCATCAAACGTTTTCAGGTATTGGGATTTTATCATAAAAGCATCCCCTGAGGCAAAAGATAAAACTTTTGGCACAATCATGCTGTGACCCTAGCCAAAATGTTTAAAGTTTCCCATTCAGACCTCTTTTCTGAACAATAACTCTTCTCTCTTGAAAAATGTTTGTGATACCTGTCCATACTGTAAGTTATTTGGGAAAGGGACTTCCTCTTTATTTTTGTATCAACAATGATTCTGACCATTATGATAAGACCATTATTTTAGTATCAAAAAATAATAATCAGACACAAGGCATTGTGAACTACATGGTCTCAAGAATTAGATTCCATTTATTTTTTTTTTTTTGTCTTTTCATGCTCGTTATCTCATATATTCTCTGAACCCATTTTGCTACTTATATCCCTCACTTATTTTTTAATTGCTACTATTTTTGTAGCTGAGAAAGTTCATCTCTCCTTTGCCGAGAAAACAGGAACTGTTTTCATATTCAAAGAGTGGATCATCCTTTTCGTTCTTTATCTTCATCTCTCCAGAAGATGACTGTCTCTGCTGTGACTCACATATCATTTTGCAACCATCTATTTCAAGTCTTTCCTAAAAGTCGTTCCTTCCAATTGAAGCACAACTTCACTTGTTTACCTTTTGTACTCTAAGCAGCAGATTCCCTCCGAGTCTTCTGCTAATACACTAAACTTCCTTGATAAACTAGATTGTTCTTGCCGTCTCACTTATGAAAGTTCTAAACTTCAGTAGGTGTATATCTGCATTCAAAAGTTCTTATACCATACTGTACCAGTCTACATAAAGACAAGCAACTTTCCAAGTCTGGATTCTGCTATATACTGTATGCATCTGTAAAAAAGTGACTCATAACAGATGGAAAATAACATCAGAATAAGGTACCTTTAATCTAGTTTGTCTGCATCCAGACCAGATTTTGTTTTGGTGTAATTAATAATGTCACACAAAACAACAAAAGATATATCACTGGTAAATTGTACTTGGCTATTATTACTCTCATAATTTTCCATTATCTCTATCCATTTTCCCCACTCACAGTTATTTAGCTTAAGGGCTCTTAAATCTTGCTGGACTTTAGCCCTTTGTTTTCAATTTGGTCAAATACAAGGTCAGATATCAAGAGACACTTATTGTATGTGAGACATGTTGATATGATAATTTGAACAGTTTCATTCACCGTGTTCCAGCTTTTTGTTACCACAGCTCAGCCTATCATGGTAATAAGTGACTGCTGAAATAAAGGTAAACTACTCAGAGTTTAAGGAGCACACTGCAGTGCAGCTTAAATCCTTACAAAAGAAGTGATACAGTCCACTGAGGCAGGTAACAGCTTTTTTAAACTCTTTGAACTCAATCTGCAAGAGCACATAAGACTATGGCTCTAATTCATTTGCTTTCCATCAGTCTATTCACCTGTCCTACCCTATAATGGTGAACTTTCACTTAATTAACTTTGTTTAGTCCTCCACAGATTCCATAGTATTATTAAATCAGTTGTGTAATATTTTCTCTCAGTCACCTCATAATTAACACACATCATGTATATCATGCATATGGATCATGTAATTGTTTTTATCTGTACCTGTTATATAAGGTAGAGATTTCAGTCCCTGTTAAAGCACTTACCTCTTAACTACAAACATGCCATTATTTCCTATTTAAAATCTTATCATGAATTTCAAATTACTGTGTTTCAGTGCAGAGTCTGTTGTAATTCTTCTTAATATTTATACAAACAATATATGTTTTGAGATCATGTCTTTATCTTCTTTTAGACAGCTAAGAGGCTAAAAACATTTTATCAGGGTGAATTTATATTTTTGGGCATGCATGAATACTATAACAAAGAGGAAGATAAGAGAGCTTCTAGATTCCTACTTTGTTTTGTTTTACATTGCATTTTTTTTTTCTCCTGAAACAGACAGTGTATAACTTCCTCAGGAATATTTTCAAACTTACGAAGAATTTAGAAAATTATGTGCAGATTTGTTTGTTTTAAACTTCCCCTTCTATTCAAATCATTCTTTCATAAAATTACCAAACAAATCTCCCATTTTGTCAGATTTGTCCCAAGGACAAATATCCCATTTTGTCAGATTGCCTCTTTCATCTCTCTTTCCAGGAATGTCTGAAACAATATTTTTTACTTTCCTTGACTGAAGAAAATATTTTTACATAAAACATTTTCACTTTTGTAGTCCCTTTGTATTCAAAATCCATTTACTTGTGACACGTTTTTTCCCTTATTTTCAAGAAAAGAAAAATAAATGAGTTCCAGCTCTTCAAAGCACGAGTTTAAAATTGCTTTAAATTTTAAAGTATTATGTTAGCAAAACTATGATATATGAAGGATCATTGAAGAAATTCAGTTCAGGGATCTTCATAACCAGATTTTTAGAACAATGCATGGGAACACAAGGTGGGTAAGGATGACAAGCTCACAGGAAGCTTAGTCCTTTCCATGGGTGTTCTCTAAAGGCAAACACTGTATGCACAAGGCTGGAGAAACTATCTATATCCATTTTGCACTCAAACATTACAGGAACATATAGAACAGAAGTGTTCCTTTCATCTCTTTCAGATAACAACAGATTCTGCTTCCTTACCAAAGCTGAGTTGCTCTTAAGATGTACATTTCTTTTAAGATGTTGCAGAGAGCTTATCATATTTTTTTTTTAAGTTGGACCTTTCCATTATAATGAAAATATGAGGATTATTTTATTGTTCTATTTATAATATATAGTTTCCTTCTGCAAGCTGGTCTATGTCTTCTGACACAATCTATTTTACCTAGACTTTGCCGATAGAAATATAATGATTAATTTAATTTGCCATAAGACAGTAAGTTACATGATATCTTCTACTTACTGCTATCAGTGCACTCACAGAGGAGGTATTTTGAACTTGTTCTGAGCTTTTAAACTACCTCAGATTACACTATTATTTTCTTTTGAAACAATGAAAAATCATCTGCCCTACATCCTAATGGACACTAGATGATCCTGGCCTTTTTCTATAGGAATGGTAGATCTGCCCATCCTAACAAAAATTATAAAGGGGTTTAACATCCACAAATTTTAATGAAAAGCCATAAATACCTCTTTGATACTTGAATCAGTACAAGGAAAATAATTACCGAGAGAAGACTGTGAAAAGAACATATTGATTTTAGCTAGGCTGGATGTTCATATGGAAAAATCCAGATGCAATACTGAGAATGCAAAAGTGAGGAGATGCCAAAACAACTCTCCAGCCACAGTGTTTCTTGCCTGTGCATATAACTTCTAACAAACTTTCATTACATCACTTTCTGTTGTTTTTTTTTTTTTTTCCCACCAGCTTTATTCAGTGCATCTGAACACAGTAAAATACTCAGAGATTTATCCTCACAACACTCATGCAAAACATTATCATGTTGATATCCTATTGAAAAAACAGAGGCCTAGAAAAGCAAGTAACTTGATCAACATAAGAAGTCAAAGACAAGCAGAGGAATTGAGTTTCCTTAAAATAATGGAGTCGCCATATTTCTTATTCTCCTGTACAACTAACTATTTCAGTAACACAAACTTTTAAAATATTATAATAAATGCTGTGACTTTGGAAAAAGTATTAGAGCAATATTTCCTTTTGTTGTGGAAAATAAATGCTCATAAAATAGGTCTATATATTAATATAGCTTCAGTAGTCATTCTACTGTTTATTGTTACTTTGTTTTTGAAAAGACAGCTCCTCCAAAAACAACAACAACAACAAAAAATACCACTATGTTATGAGGCTTTGCTAGCACACAATAAAAATTATAAATCAGGCTTTGCTGAATCTCACTATTTCTTATATTTAATTTCTTAGTTAGTACAATTCTAACAGCCATCAATATAATTCTATATACAATAATGTCACAGTATCAAGTGCTTTTAATGATGCTCCTATTACCATCAAGCAATGTTTGCATTTTCCAACAAAGGACTGACAATATGTGACGTATTTGCTTGACATTGTACATATTGGTATCAAATATTCATTTCTGAAACCACAAAATATTTATACTGTTTAAAAGATTTAGGTATTATTTGGCTTCCCAAGCACATGCCTGTAAGCTAAGCTGGCACATTATTGAAGTGTCGTACAGTCATCCTCTAAGTCAGTGGTCACCAAACTTTTTTGATAATGTACTCCTACTAATAAAACATTTTTGAGCATTCTTCTCCAGTGTATGTATATTTACAAACCATACAAATCTACTACTTCATTAACATACTATGTGCATACGCAAAACTAAAAAAAAAAAAAAAGGTGGAGATAGAGATGAAATAAATATTATTTTTTCCCTAAATTTTATTTACTAATAGTACAAAAAATATATATATATATTTTTTCCCCAACCCAATGGATTGTCTTTCACATCCCCTGGAGCATGTGCACCCCCAGTTTGGAGACCCTCTGCTCTAAGAAGCCATTTTAACTTATGTTTAAATACCAGATCTGAAGCACACTTATGCAGGGCTATAAAACTTACCAAACCTACTTGGCATATATTTTTTTTCTTACCTTTGCACCTGAACAGTTTCCAAAATGGTTCACTGGAATGACAATGGCTACCTTTGGGAAAAATATATTCGTGGAGCAAACAGGAGTCTCTTGATCTAATTGTAGATTTTAGACTAGATATGAGTGCAAGGGAAGAATCAATTCTGGGATAATAAAGCCTATCTTGTCAAGAAGGTGAAGGAGAGTTTGGTTCCAGCGTATTTCTAATACACAATTTTAGCAATCTGCCCTTTGAGAGAAATGAAAGAGAAAAGAAAAAAGAAGAAAAAAATAAATAAAAATAAAAACTGAGACACATGAGAACAAGACAGAGAATGAACAGTTATGTCCAAGGGAAAGAATTAAACGGTATTAATTTGATGGTTATGTCACTTGCTTTTCTAGATATCTAGAGGCAATAACATCTAATAAATATTAAGGGAAAGAATACAGGGGAATGAAACCAGGATATTTGGGGAGGTAAAAGGGATGGGCATCTTTGCATTCTCCAAGCAGTTAAAACAGCAAGTTATGTTCCTGGAAAATGAGGAGAGAATGATATGGGAAAGCATACCAGGCAGTGTTCCAGACCTACAGAATTCAAGTCGTGCTGATTATACATTTTAAACCTGATTCCTTAAGACAGACACAGGTGACATTTACTTACCCTCTACTATGAGAGATCAAAGTACTCTTTGAACATCTAAAGAGTAGGCCAAGGCCAATTTCCGTGCTGAATACCTTCTGTGACAGACATCAAAATAGAGATTATGTCTGAGATGAGCACAGAGATGAATCAGATGTTGCCGATTCATCTCTGTGCAAGTCCCTTGCACAATGAGCTGAATATTTAATATTCAATTGCAATTTAATATTGCAATGCAATACACACTAAATTTCTTCACAAAGAGGGAAGGAGGAGCTAATGAAAAGGAGAGCCCACTTGCCATCTCCAATTCTGCTTTTGCTGCACATACAAGCAATTTGGTTTTTTTATGACACTAGCTAAGACAGAAAACATGAAACAATACAGAAAATAAAATTATCAATATGCTATAAAGATTTTTATGCAATATCCCACTGTGTAGTGTAATATAATGTAAAAGCCTGATGAGTAAGGAAATATCTGTTTCTCTCTTTATACATGTATCTTCAAGGAGTGCTTAATTAGGCAAGGTCTAAATACTGTAATAACTAGTTCAAGATGTTTGATTCTTATAAATATTTAGTGTTTCTTTCTGCTTTGTTTATTTTTTTTTAAATATATTGATTTAATTAGGCACCTTTGAAACATACTTAGAAGACAAGTGAAAGCCTCTGATGACTTATTTACTGACACCATATAGAAGGTCTTAAAAGTGATGTTAAAATTATTTATAATGACTCACATTGAAAATATAGGATATGTCATAAAAAGGACTCCAAAATGAAAAATATGTTATTGTTGAAGGATTTAAGTTGTAATATGGGATTCTAGAACCTTTTTTCAGAGAGGAGGTACCCTACAGCTAATTCTGACAATATTTGGGTTAGTATACATAATATAGCTACAAAAAATAAAGTTTTTGTGACTAATTAAAAAAAAAAAAAAAAGGCAACAATGATGTGAATGGATAAAGAAAGAGAAGATGAGGTTGGTGAGACATGAGAATCTGAAAGAGAACAGCAAGTCAGAAAAACATGCTGCTCATGTTTTCACTGAGGTAAATGCATCCCTCACTTTAAGTGTATCTGGTTAGACATCAGAGAACAGTTACCTATTCTGTTACATGATACCTGACTACAAGTTTCATGAAATAAACTCAGATGTCTAGCAATTCCTACAACAAAAACTGAGGTATCACTCTCATATGAATCTGGTTCCATTTTTGCTCCATTTTTATTATTTTTTTTTTATTATTATTTTTTTTTGTCTCTCACAAAACATTAATAGCTCAAAATATGTATAGAAATAACTTAATCAAAAATATTTATTACATAAAAAAATAAGGTTCGGCATTCAAGAGTTCAGAAATCAGAAAACTAAAATAATAGCTTCAGCCTGAGATCCCTTTGTTGATGGTGATATCTCACTGGATGACATTCTTTTCTTCCTTAACCATTCTGAGGAGTCCAGGGGAAATATTTTTTCTCAGCTAATTTTTCCACAGAACCTGTACCTTTTTAAGTAGCTCATTCTTCACCTGTCTACCTTTGACACAAGCAATTTCCTCCTCACTGCCTGGGTACCAGCTGGAAAAGCACTGACAGTGCAGGCCACAGACTCCCTAATCTCAGTACATAATTTTTATGATATAGGAGCTGCTGTGGCAGAACTCGTTAAGGAATTTCTCTGGCTGGGTGGAGGGACAATAATTTCTCCTGAGTTTTGTTAACAAATATCATGGTAGTTGTGGGATCACAACTTAAATAATCAAATTCACTTGTGTTTAAAAACAAAAGACGAGGCCACATTTTAGATCCTCATCAGCTTACAAAAGAGGCAGCAGTAGAGGAGTGGGAAGCAAAGGCAATGGCTGCTGGAGGGGCTGGAACGCGTTAAGCTGGTATTGCTATATTTGTATTGCCAGTGTGTATTAACTTTCAGTGGTATGGCAATGACTGACAAACAAGATCAATTACAGGTAAAATGTGCCCTTGTAGTTTTGGACTGAAGATGGTCACTCTTGGGGAGAGTGGTGCATGTGGACAGTCCATTTTGCACACACAAGATGGGATGTAATGGAGCAGATGTATCCTGTTGAATTTAGCTTCTATTCCGTCTGTTGAACATGTGGATACTTCTAGGAGAATTTTCAACAAAAAACAGACCCACATGGGCCTGTTCAAGGGCCCATACAAGGGCCATTCTTTCCTATCCCTTGCACCAAACAAACCCTTCCAAAGTATGTTGTGTTCCTACTTTTCCAAGAACTATAGTAATACATGTGTTTAACATGGTAACATAACTGTTCTCTCTATCCCAAACTTATAAACAACAAAACAACTTTGGCTAAAAATATGTAGAAAAACATGGCCATTTTCAAGGTGAACAGTTTAAATGTAGTAGAATTACAACAAAATAGAAACAGGATTTTAACAAAGGTGTCAAGCAAGTATTAATAAAGCCAACAATATTTCATAGAATCATAGATATCCTGAGTTGGAAGGGACCCTTAAGGATCATCAAGTCCAACTCTTGACACCGCACAGGTCTACCCAAAAGTTCAGACCATGTGACTAAGTGCACAGTCCAATCTCTTCTTAAATTCAGACAGGCTCGGTGCAGTGACCACTTCCCTGGGGAGCCTGTTCCAGTGTGCAACCACCCTCTCTGTGAAGAACCCCCTCCTGATGTCAAGCCTAAATTTCCCCTGCCTCAGCTTAACCCCATTCCCGCGGGTCCTGTCACTGGTGTTAATGGAGAAAAGGTCTCCTGCCTCTCGACACCCCCTTACAAGGAAGTTGTAGACTGTGATGAGGTCTCCCCTCAGCCTCCTCTTCTCCAGGCTGAACAGGCCCAGTGACCTCAGCCGTTCTTCGTACGTCTTCCCCTTCAGGCCTTTCACCATCTTCGTAGCCCTCCTCTGGACACTCTCCAACAGTTTCATGTCCTTTTTATACTGTGGTGCCCAGAACTGCACACAGTACTCGAGGTGAGGCCGCACCAGCGCAGAGTAGAGCAGGACAATCACCTCCCTTGACCTACTAGCGATGCCGTGCTTGATGCACCCCAGGACACGGTTGGCCCTCCTGGCTGCCAGGGCACACTGCTGGCTCATATTCAACTTGCTGTCTACCATGACCCCCAGATCCCTCTCTTCTAGGCTGCTCTCCAGTGTCTCATCGCCCAGTCTGTACGTGCAGCCAGGGTTTCCCCGTCCCAGGTGCAGGACCCGGCACTTGCTCTTATTGAACTTCATGCGGTTGGTGATCTCCCAGCTCTCCAACCTATCCAGATCCCTCTGCAAGGCCTTTCCACCCTCATTCAAGTCCACAACTCCTCCAAGTTTGGTGTCATCAGCAAACTTGCTCAAAATACCTTCTATTCCTACATCCAGATCGTTTATAAAAATATTGAAAAGTACCGGCCCTAAAATGGAGCCTTGAGGGACCCCACCGGTGACCACCCGCCAGCCTGATGCAGCCCCATTTGCCATAACCCTTTGGGCCCTGCCTGTTAGCCAATTGCTCACCCATCATATGATGTTTTTATTTAGCTGTATGGTGGACATTTTGTCCAGTAGGATCCTATGGGAAACCGTGTCAAAAGCCTTGCTGAAGTCCAAAAAAATCACATCAGCTGGTTTCCCTTGGTCCACCATACCTGTGATCTTATCATAAAAGGAAATCAGGTTAGTTAGGCAGGACCTACCCTTCACAAACCCATGCTGGCTGGGACCAATGACTGCTTTGTCCCCCAGGTGTGCCTCAATAAGTTCGAGAACCATCTTCTCCATGATTTTACCAGGCACTGAGGTGAGACTGACAGGCCTGTAATTGCTAGGGTTTTCTTTCTGACCCTTCTTGAAAATCGGCACAACATTTGCCAGCTTCCAGTCTACCGGGACCTCTCCAAATTCCCAGGATCGTTGAAAAATAATTGAGAGAGGTTCCGCGATGACGTCCGCCAGCTCTTTCAGCACCCAGGGATGAATCCCATCCGGACCCATGGACTTGTAGGGATCCAGGTGGAGTAGCAAATCCCGCACACGTTCAGGGTCGGTTGGGAGTTTGTCATCCCCACCGTCCCGGTCCTCCAGCTCAGGGCACCCTGGGTCCCGAAGCCCATCGTCGGCATTGAAGACAGAGGCAAAGAAGGCGTTAAGCATCTCTGCTTTGCCTATGTCATTGTCTGTGAGGAGACCTTCCCTATCAAGGAGCGGCCCTATGTATTCTTTAGTTCTCCTTTTTCCATTCACATATCTAAAAAAACCCTTTTTATTTTCTCTCACAGACACAGCCAGCTTCAACTCTAGGTGTGCTTTGGCCACACGAATTTTCTCCCTACAAACACGAACAGCATCCCTGTATTCTTTCCATGACACCTGGCCCTCCTTCCAGTAGAGAAACACTCTCTGTTTCCACCTAATCTCCATTAGAATGTTCCTGGTCAGCCACGCTGGCCTCCTGCCCCTCCTGCCTGACTTGTGATATTTAGGAATTGCCTGATCTTGTGCTTCTAGAAGGCATCGCTTAAAGAATGACCAGCACTGGTGGACATTGAGGCCTTCAAGAGCAGTTTCCCAGGGGACCTTGCTGACTAGTTCCCTGAGCAGCCTGAAGTCCGCTTTCCCCATATCTAGGGATGAGGTTTTGGTGGCACTTTTCCTTCTGTCACCATAAATTTTGAACTCAACCACTTCATGGTCGCTATGACCAAGGCGGCCACCAATCACCACATCTCCCACCAGACCCTCTCTGTTTTCTAGCAACAGGTCTAGGAGGGCACCTTTCCTAGTTGGCTCCGTTAGCACCTGCACCAAGAAGTTATCATCTAGGTGCTTCATGAACCTCTTGGACTTGCTCGTGTCAGCCGTGTGGCACTCCCAGTTAACGTCTGGCAAGTTTAGAGCTTTTGTAATGTGAAAACACTGAATATGAAATAATAAAATGGAATAAAAAATCTTAAAAATCACAAGAGAAGTGGGGATTGCAAACAGAGAAGGGAGAGGTCTCAAAGCAGAACCCTGTGAGAGTTCATAAAGGTTACCTGGCCTGCGCTGGGACTGGGTAGATGAAGGTACAATCAGCACGCCTAGTACCAGATCAATTAGATCAATTAGGAATGTTGGCCAAATCAAATCATGCTACAACATTCTATGGAATACAATTAGGAGTGTCCCAGCTGCCTGGTTTTCCTGACATTTCTCATATTTCTGACAATTCTTGTCCACAAATTTGGAGAACTTTAGACATTTGAGAAATAAGAGTTTGTTCATGCTCAAACTCTATGTTTTTGAGCATCTCAAACTCAAAGCACAATATTTTATTATGCTTTAGTAAATAAAATCTAAACTAATTCTGTTGTTGAGCAAGATGATTGACTTTATAGTTTTCATGTCTGTTCTAGATAATAAATACACATGTATCTTCTCCACAGATAAATTTCATATTTCCATCTCAGTGTATAGAGGCTGGTTGTGCCTTGTACCAGATAGTTAGTCAAGGGCTGATTTCAAAAGTAGAATTGTGTGCATGCACTGAGTTTTTAATTCATATTTATAGAATAGAATGGGTAGATCAGCAGAGGGAAATAGACTGGAACAAAGATTATAGAGACTTAGCGGCATGGGAAAAGCAGCCTAAAACTGGAAATCAAGAAACAGAGAAAGGATCCTGGGATTTTATTTTCAGAGGATAAATTACAACAGGTCACTGGGGTTGGGAATCAGAAGCATAGACCGGTGTGAGAAGGTAAGATATAAATACTTCCAAAATGACAACAGTGTAGGAAGTGTCAACACTATCAAGGAAGAACCTTGACAGGGAGACTTATAGAAGAGTGGTGTAGGCTCAGAAAAGACCAAGACAGAGATATAGGCAAAGAATGAAGAAGAATTATCAGATGAGATGGATGGGATGAGATTTCAGGGAGGAGGCTTTGACAGGAAAGCCAGAGTACAGGATGTCCATGTTGAAAGAAATTAAAGAATAATTACATAGATGAGGATCCTGATGAGGAGATAGGGCGAAATAGACTTGGGTTCATATCTTATCATAATAGATATTGGGTTAATTTCATAAATAAACTTAACATGGTTTAAAATACATAGGAAACCTGATTACTTCTGTCATTTCCTGACTTACGAATAAGTGATGTTATGGTTTTTAAAAGCCATCTCAACACAGTTTAGAGGTGTGCTTGTGAGTGTGAGCTTTAATCAAAACCAACAAAAAAAGATTAACCAGTCTGTGTGGTTTAGTCTTTTCCAATGAAGAAAAGAAAAAACACATGCAAGCACAATTACGCTTTTCTTTTAATCTTATGCTGCTGCTTTTTGTTTGCCATTTTAGCTCATAATTGTTTATTCCAATAGATATGCTATGCTACATTTCTGTATGTAGTAAATCAAATGACTTGTATGCTTTTATTTTGTTACAAGTTTATTTTGTTTTATTTTGTTACTCAAATATGCTTTTCTTTGTTATAGTCCATCATAGACTTAAAAACAACTTAAATGAAAAATAGATTTCTTTCATGAACATGCGTAGCACTACAGGTTATCAACATAATAAATCACCTCTCTTTATATGCCTCAAATATTTGTCAAAAACAACTTTTTTTTTTTTTCTTTCTTTCTATTTTTAATCTGTTGGTGGACTTGTAGAATGTCTCATTTGGAATCTTTTTTATCTATTCCAATGATTTGGGATCCCTTAGGGTATCTGGTACAGATTGAGTTATTATAATAAATATTAGGCAGTTTATGCCTCTGAATAGCTCATGCTGCAGCAATGTGTTGGCTCCAGTACATGATTAATAACAAAATGGGTTCTACTGTACACTTATTGCCTACATACACACAGCTATTGAAATGATGTAGCATTATGAGTTCTTATGGCTAACCAGGGGCAAAAAGCATTCTTCTTTTCTATTTCTATAGCTGCCCCAACAGATAACTCTGGATGCTGAAAGCAAGTTGAAAACATTGATTCTAAAATATAAAAAGAACCTAAAATCATAGGATGAAGCTCTGACTAGACAAACTTTTTAGTTTCAAATTGCTAATAATTTTCACCCACTTTTAACACAGTATTTCTGATTCCTCCATTAATTTTCCAAAAGAGTTTTTATCTAAAGCTTTTCAAATGGTTTCTTGAGACAATTCTTCTAGTTTGAAGTTTTTTCTTAACAGATTTTTTAACGGTATAGGTGATTTCTTTAAAAAGAGAAACAAACAAACAGGTTTAATAAAAAAAAGAGATACAAATTCTAATGAAATATCTCTTCCTACATTATGCAGATATTATACAGAAAGAGACAAATGAACTATGTGTAATACAAGTTTGTTGTACAAATATCGAGTTAAAAGAAGTCACAGGATATTTACACTCATTTTTACAAAAAGAAAAAAAATCAATTGTATTGATTTTAAATGTAAAGATTACTTTTTCATTGCAGGAAATACTTCAGAATGGATCTTTCTGCACTGAGATTTAAAAGACAGGACACTCGCTATGTCCTGAGGTACTAGCTCAGCTCTTTCCAAAGGCTGCCTATTAGTATTCCAGTTTGTTGTTAAGTCCAATGTACCTAAGAACTGTGGGAAATAATTTGTTCCTCTTACCCACATTGAGGTCTGCATAACCAGTAAACAGGATTGACAATGTGTCCCAAGAGTCTTGTATCTGCAATAATCAACTTGAGTCCTTGCCCTGAGAAGTCTACAGATCAAAGAGGTGAAGATGAAAATAAAGTGGACAAAGGTAAAAATAAATGAATTGTAACCCACTCTAAGCTAGAATACAAGTCAGTTGCAAAGGAAGAAGTGGGCCTAGCACGTGGTTTTATCACATTCAAAGACTACTGCCTCTAGCCCACAAAATAAATCCATGAATATTATGGAAAAAAAAGGTTCAGCAGCACTTTTATGTATAGATACGACTCATAACATCTCAATCTGCCAGCTGAGGTAAAAGTAAAGAGCTAGATAAACGCCATGCTTTTTTAAAAATTATTATTATTTATTTTTTTATTTTATTGAAATAAAAGGTACAGATTCCAAAATATTATGGATAAATTTTCCCAAAGCAAGGACTGCATTATGAAATCTTTATTATATTCTATCAATGAGTTTTAGTACTTTGTATAATAGAAGTAAAACACACTTATTATGTCTTCTAAAAGAGACCTAATAGATACATTTTCCATCTGATAATTCTAAAGAAGTACCATAATGTAGAGAAATGAGGTGAAAAAAAAAAATTAAAATTTGTTGCTGAGTAAGCATGTAGACTTGCCTGTCCAGGAGGCCCTAGATAGAGTTGGCAACTACTTTCAGCCATTCCACTGCTAGAGAAACTACAGCAATCAGCAAGAGAAATGTCTCTTAATGTAGACAGCTCAAGTAAGCAAATATTTTCAAACAACAATGCTATCTAGTGGGTACATCAAGGGGAGATGGGGTGGAGGAAGGTGTACTTTTCCTCTTCACATTGAAAACTCCAAATTATACTTTCAGTCAGCTTTTCCAAAGTAACACAGATGCAGGGTATTCTCTCAATGTGTTTTTCCTGAGCTAGACTTCACCTCCATGGTCTAAATGAATGGTACGTTCATTTAGAATCCAAGTAACAATCCAAGTAACTTCCCAAGTCTAGCATTTTTTGAATTATTTCTATTTAATTAGAAAAACAAAATCAAAAGTAATCTACAGACACTAGACAATCAGAGGCATGTATTACCTAATTTCAAGAGAAAAAGTAAAGTATGCAAAAGCAAGTAACAACTTTTTTTGAACACCTTTATAGTGCTTTTTTACTTTGTATGAATTTAAGCATAATCATTTAAGTTTGTCAAGCTGAATAAATGGCTTAGCTATCTTATTTTCTTTAGTCTTAAATGGTTGAATAGTGCTATATGTGTAGACGTCCTAATCAGCTTTCAAAAATCTCACATAAAGTAATTTCATTTAAGAATTTACTCTGGATCCATAATATTCAAATTAAATCAGAATATGACTAGTTCACAGAATTTCACACAATGTAATATAATGTTTCTTGTTGTTGTTTAAAGGAAATGATTTAAGTGTACATTTTATTTATTTGTTCCTGACAGTTATATTCAGTTACAACAAAATGTTGATCATTTTCATAATTCATGTTATTGTATACAGAATATCTGAACATGCTCCCATTGAGGCAAAAAGAAGTCAGCCACTTATTTCAATCAAATCGCGTTCAGGCATAAACCTATCAGACAGATTTAATATTTAATGTATGTATTGAAACTTCAGATTCATCATCATTTTATACTAAACAGTGCTACTACTAATCATTATTTGTGTGTCTGAAGAAATCTGCTAAACCAGGCTTTAACAACAACAACAAATACATATACATATGTAAGTTGCATGCTACCAGGTATAGTCCTAAGTAATTTTGCCAAAGACTTCTGTGCTATGATTTTGAATATCTTTTATCTTGACTTCCAGAGTGGGCAGCATTCCGATGTTAGATCTACCTGCATCTTTTCCTTAGAACGAGCATTTTAAAAACCATTAAAAGTGTTTTCACATTGCGTCTGGCTATGATGGAGTTAACCTTCTTCATAGAAACTCATATGGTGCTATGTTGGATTTATAATTTAAATAATGTTGATAACACATCAGTGTTTTGGCTATTGCTGAGCAGGGCTTGCACAGTATCAAGGCTTTCTCTGTTTCTCAATCTGCCCCTGCCACAGTAAGTAGGGTAGAGGCATACAAGAAATCTCCTTCCCACTTACTGCATTATTCCAGTATATCTCACTTCCCTTAGACATATTCTCAGTCACCATTTTTTTTAGTGGTTTCCTGGCTGCAATAAAGCCTACACATTCCTCTTTGAGTCCTTAGGAAAAACGTAATCTTTCCACTTGTGAAATTTTACTTAGTTTTAACTCAGTAGATTTTAACTTAGATCTACCTTAGATCTTCTTGGCTCTTCTCAGGGGCTGTCTGCAATCAGTGTCTAACTGGCATTCTTTCAACCATCCCATCCAACCATCTCCAGAACAATAGGCATAACTTGGAGATATATATTCCAGAAACTGCTATCAAAAGGTAATAGGGACAAACACACAAACTGATTGTGGATCCTTCACAATCCTGTAAGACTACCCCAAAAGGCTTTACAGACCTCATAAGCTCAGGCTGTACAAGACACCCGCAATTTCATGTCAAAAAGAATAATACTCTGGTGAGCTGCAATACAATCTTAAAATCATTTAGGACACTTTGAACTGAACAACAAAAAAGCAAACAAAATAAAAACACCCACACACCTACAAAATACCCACACAACACAATTCTGATTTTGGGCTACAGTTGCCCAAATTCAGTGTGCTGTGGAAAAATTCATCTACTCCTCAAGAAGTTAGGTCTTAGATGGGTGAATGCCAGTCATTCTGAGCACAGAGTCCTGATGGTAGTGAAAGTTCTGACTCTCTTTTCCTCGGTAGTACTGACAAACCCTTACTCACTCTCAGTATAATTCACCTTTGTTCCACAAGTTTCAATACTTACCTTCTTTAACAAATTACAGAATAGGTGTTCCACCCCCCCTTCCCCCCCCCCAAAAAAAGTCTGTCTGTCCTGTCTGTCACATCCAGCATAAATATATTATATTATAACAGAAATATACTACATAACAAAGGAAGACAATTGATTTAAAATACCATAAACATTTGAGGGGAAAGGTAATGTTCTTTTAGAAAATTTAAGGGAAAAAAATCTTTTGGACAAAAAAAATATATGTATTTATTTTATCAGGTTCTTCCACAGATTTCATTTATGGTAGTATTACTTATTTAAAATTATTATATCATAACCGTACAAAGTGGTATTAAGAGTAAAAAAAATCATGTTAACTTTTAGGTTTTTATATGAAATGAAAACTTAAAAGTCACTGATGACTGCCAATTATTTCTTCCTTTACTTTCTTTCCCTTCTCCTGGTTTTGTATGGGGTTAGTTAATACACACCCATCTATATATCTATATATATAATATAGATATATTCTTAAAGCTGTTCCTTTCATATTTCAATAACTTATTCAACATTTCTGGGTTTCTTCAATGGAAAGTTCACACTGAACATTCTAGTCCAGCAGAATACAGTAGGCAATGCATACTTGTAAGCAGGTGAGTATTTTAATCAAGGGATTTAGGTAACTTACATCATTCATCTCATTGTTTGGTTGTTTATTGTATTGACAGTGAAATATTGTCACTGTGTAGTGACTTCAAGTATGCAGTTAGGAAGAAAGACGGTTTTATTGGGAAATGCATCTTGGAGACCATATTTGTGATTAAGAAGGCATCATACTTTGGGGTGCCTAAGCAAGTACAGAGAAGTATAGTCAAACCCTGAAAGAGCTACTGCTTTATATAAATTGAATTATGCTTCTGCCTTTTGTTCTTCTATAAATTCTTCTCTTCTGCTATGTGATTCATTATTATATATCACCTATTCAGAACTTGTTGAATTAGGTTGTTTTAATCATAGACAAAGGGGTGATTTCTTTATTCTATACATAAACAAGCACAATGATCAGCAAAGCACAGCATCGTGTGCCATCTCTTACTCTATTCTGCAGTACCTTTGTTTTTAAATTGAAGCCCAAACTTCTGGAGTCAAGTAGTCATCTCACTAACCAAATGGGGAGCTTTATATGCATAAAGAATGACATTTTTAACTTATCCTGGTTTTCACTGAGATAGAGTTAGTTTTCTTCCTTGTAGCTGGTATGGTGCTGTGTTTTGGATTTAGGATGAAAATAATGTTGATAACATCACTATGTTGTAATTGTTGATGGGCAGTGATTTTACTCAAGGATTTTACAGTTTCTGTAATTGCCCTGCTGGCAAGGAAAGCACAAGAAGCTGGAAGGAACACAACTAGTACAGCTGACCCAGACTGGCAAGAAGCAATCATAGTATGTCATGCTGAACAATAAAACTGTGAGAGTCAACTATGGAGGAAGCTGTTGCCTGGGGACTGTCTGGGCATTGGTCAGAGGGTGGTGAGCAATTGCACTGTGCATCACTTGTTTTGTATTTTCTTTTATCATTATTATTGTTATTATTTTCCCTTCCTTTTCTGTCCCTTTAAACTGCCTTTATCTCATCCCACAAATTTTACCCTTTTCTCCAATTCTCTCCATCCCACTGCAGGGGGTGGGGCTTGAGCAAACAGCTGTACAGCTTCAGTTGTCTGCCAGGTTAAACAAAAACATACCTACTTAAGAACCTTGATGGAAAAATAACTAATGTAGCACTGTTACACAGATTTTTGGTATGTAACATGGTAGACTGCACCTTTCACCCAACACAAAGATGTCCTTCATGGAAGATGCAGCATGGAACAGCTCTCATTTGCTTTATGTCAGTAAAAAATTAATGGCTAATTATATGGATCCACAGTCATGTAATATTGCTGCTAGTGAATGAATAGAACTGCAGCAGAACTGAGTCTCTGAGGCAGCAATAGCAACTCTCCAGTTGGTCAGGTAGTAGATCACAGTTTGGGTGGCTTGTACTCACATAGGATGGTTGTGAAAGATTCTCCAAAGTAATATTACCTGAAGCAAAAGATCATAAAACAACATTTGACAGCCAGCATTTAATTTACCTTTTTCCAAGCCTTCTGGAAGAAGAATCAGGGTAGGAAATTGTAGTCATTGGTAAGGCAGTCTTACACTTAATAGACATTTGGACTTTCTGCTCTATAATTGCCATTCTAGCCAGCATGGGTGGGCAACATTTAATCAATTTTATATTGTCACTGTGGAGAAATCACATACTGACTAACAATAAAGAGGAAAAGAAAAAAAAAAAAAGTTTTTTTTAAAAAAGGAGGAAAATCAAGGTTTTCTGTTTAAAAAAGTAGAGATGGTTAGCTGGAGAGAACACTTCTGTTTGCTACATTAACCTTAGAGGTAAAGAGCTCCTTTTCTAGGAATTAAATCTGGATTTCAGCAATATTAGAGGACGTCCAATATTGACAGTAATTATACTAGTCTGAGTACCTAATTAAGGTGAACTGATGCACCTTAGAAATTACCATCGATAATGCATTTTGAAGAAGCTAAAGCCCATTAGTGATTTTCCTGAACAGCTTTTTTGTAACTTACCAAATACTATTTCAAGGCACATCTACAAAGAGCATTTGAAACAAAGTCTTCCAGATTGCCACGTTTTCTGTGGTTTTAACAAGTTTTCTATGATTTCATTCTTATTTAATATTGATGTGAATTATTACGAATTATATTTAGAAATTAATCAAACAAGGAAATTGCCAAAGCTCTGTTCTGTTCAGTGAATGAGTTCCTACTGACCAGAATTACCAAACATTAACAGACAGCTCACATTAGCTCAAACACCTTCCACTAGGTTCCCATTATCTTCCTTCCCAAGCAAAACACAAGCTCAATGACAAGCAATGTTCATTCTTGTGCTACATATATAATATTCACAACCCAATCAGTAAAGTGTCTATCTGATCATATTCAGAATATATGTTTCTCACACTGTAGGAATGATCATTCTGGTTCCTTAAACAAGTCCCCAAATTCTGCTGATAATTCATCCTTATCACAATGATCAGTACTAGATATTTGCTGTCCTGTCCACCTTGGGCTAAAAGTTCTTTTATTTTGTTCAAGGTTTTATTGTTATAATAGTTCTATCATCATGCCACAGACAACGAAGAATTTTGTTTTCTTTTGTTTTTTAAAGTCAGCTTCATATAAACAGTCAGGATGTCAAGTGCTCACTATTGAGCTTTTGTTAAATTCTCTAGAGTGCAACAGGAAGTAACCGCCTTAACCTGGCATTATATTCACTTCGTAAATCACACCATCCTTGCTGAAAAATAAATAAATAAATAAATAAATAAATAAATATAGTCCCTGTAGTACAAAGAAACTATTACTGAGTTCCCTTTGGCAATTTCAAAACCATATAGGAAATGACATTCCAAATGATCACACCTAAATAAACTTTTAATTTTATGCTTGCAACTAAGATTGTTGCTTTATGTAGACTTCCAGCAATGTTTTCCAAGGGGATTAATGTTGAAGAAGAATCATAGAATATCCTGAATTGGAAGGGATCCACAAAGATCATGAAGTCCAACTCCTGGCTCCACACAGGACTGCCCAAAAATCAGTCCATATTCCTGAGAACATTGTCCAAATGCTTCTTGAACTCTGGCAGGCTTAGTGTCATGACAACTTCCCTGGGGAGCCCATTCCAGTGCTCAAACACCTCAGTGAAGAATCCTTTCATAACATCCAGTCTGAACCTGCCCTGTTGCAGCTTCATGCTGTTCCCTCTGGTCCTATCACTGCTGACCAGAGACAAGAGAGCAGCACCTGCCCTTCTGCTCCCTCTTGGAAGGGAGCTGTAGGCCATGATGAGGTCTCCCCTCAGTCTCTTCTCTAGTTTTATTTATTTATTTTATTTTATTTTTATTCTTTACATCCCTCACCAATTTTAGTTTTTTAGTGCCTTGGCTTTCCTGATCCCATCCCTGCACATCCAGACAGCATTTCTGTAGTCTTCCCAGGGCCCAGGGCTCTGTTTTCACTATCTGTGCATTTCCATCTTTTGACTAAGTTTGATGAGCAGGTCCTTTTTCAACCATGCTGTTTTCCTACCTTCTCTGCTTGATTTATTGTATATGGGAATAGAGAGCTCTTGAACTCTAAGGAAGATATTTTTTAAGAGAAGCCTGCTCTGAGCAGATCCTCTGTCCCTAAGGACCATGTCCCATAGGATCTCATTCACTAATTTTTTGAACAGGTGGAATTTTGCTCTTCTAAATCCAGGATCCCGACTTTGCTCTTAGCCAGGTCCATATCCCTCAAGATCACAAACTCAACCAGGACGTGGTCACTGCAGCCCAGGCTTCCTCCAACACCCCCACCCTTCCTTACCTGTCAGTCTCCCCTGTAAAGCTTGTAGTCATCTATTCCAGTGCTCCAGCTGTGTGATTCATCCCACCATATTTCTGTGATAGCAATTACGTTATAGTTTTCTAATTACGCAGTAGCTTCCAATTCCTCCTGTTTGTTTCCCAAGCTGCCTGCATTGGTGTAGAGGCACTTCAGCTGGGCTATGGACCATGTCACCTTGTTAGAGTCCTTCCTA
Organism: Netta rufina; assembly: GCF_964035555.1. Lineage (NCBI taxonomy): Eukaryota > Metazoa > Chordata > Aves > Anseriformes > Anatidae > Netta > Netta rufina. The sequence goes on from NC_140124.1 coordinate 56,489,105, forward strand.
ATTCCTACAGAACAATTCATAGATGTTTCCCTGCTGTTTTCTGAAGTATTAGCATTCAGTTGTTCTTTTATGTCACTTATAGGTACATCCCCCTCCCCTGCTGAATCTAATTTAAAGCCCTGCTAATGGGTCCCACCAGCTTGATGCCCAAAACTCTTCCCCACTTGGCCAGGTGCACCTCATCCTGTATCAGCACAGCTGGTTTCTCAAAAGCACTCCTAAGATCATAGAACCTGAAACCCTGAACAAGGCACCAGCTATGCAGCCAATTATTCACCTGATCTGTGTGCTGCCTCCTCCTTGGGTCCTTGAGAAGAACACTAGTTGTGTTCCTGATTTCTTCAGCATCTTTCCAAGGGACATAAAGTCCCTTTTGATGTTTCCAAGTCTTCTTGTTTTGGCTTCAGTTGTTCCTATGTGAAAAAGCAGGAATGAGTGATGGTCCCCCAGCTTACCCAAACTCCGTAGTCTCTTTGCGTTGTCATGAATAGGGCTCCAGGCAGGAAGGCAGCAAACCTCTCTTGAGAGATTGTCTGGATGGCAGATGGGTGCCTCAATTTCTCTTAGAGAGGAATCTCCAATTACCAACACTCTCCATGCTTTTACTGTGGCACTGGTTCTTATACAAACAGTTTGCATGTCCACCTTTTTACAGCTGTCCTTTTCTGGGTCTTGACCATTATCATTGTTATCGGCACCCTCTCCTTTTTTGAGCCCCAGAGCCACATATCTGTTGTGTAGGGACACTTCAGGGGCAAGGGAGAGATTCCTCATTCTCCTCCAAGCAGAGATGAGGGTCCAGCCTCCCTTGTCTTGCAAGTCTGTCAGTTTGGCCATTTTTGGGTTGGTAGCCACCTTACCACCCGCCTGGGGGGACTTAAGGCAAGGCTGTTGCTCAGCCCCCACCAGTGCATGATACCACACATCAATCTCTCGCTTGTATTCCTGGATGTATTGCATCCTGCTGAGCTCCTCTCTCCACCTGGCAGCTTGCTCAGAGTTCACCTATCTGGTCACACGAGTACCCATGGCACCCATCTCTGCCTTCAGGACCTAGGGGGAACCTCAAAATTTTGAGTTTCCTGCAATGAACATTCTGGGCAGCTCTTTCAGTCCTTGGGATGTCTGTGTGGGTAGAGGTATTTGCCAGCGGGGAGTTTTGGCCCCTCTGTCTGGGGTTTGGTCTCAGCCCTGTAGGTGCAGTGGGTGGCCACCATTTTTGCCACACTAGGAAGCTTCTTGGTGTTGCTCCCAGAATAGAGGGCAGAAATTAGTCTACCACCCTCCCTGCTCACCCTACCTGAGTGCACTGCTGCACACCCTGCTGCACCTCGCCCTTGGTACTAAAGTACCATGTCCTGTTTGCCCACCCTGTTCACTGTGCGCCTGGTTGCTCTGACTCCCCAAGGGCTGCCTTTGAATATGTTGGGATGGTGGGGGCACTCCTGGCTCTGCCCAAGCCTCACCAGCCACTCTCTCAAAGTCTGACTTGTCTGCCTCGAGTTGCCTCGATGCAGGAAACCTCTCACACTGCAATACCCTGCTCCGCTGCAGAATGTCTCTGCCCCAGAGCCCATCGCCTCAGTGATGTTGCAGTGCCGGGACTGAGTCAAAGCTTCTAGCTCCTCCTGCTTGTTACTCATGCTGTGTCCATTGGTGTAGAAGTAATTACAAAGACAAAAGCAACAACAAAAAGTATACAATTTGCTTTACATTACATAAAACTAATCTCTGATCATGAAGAAGACAGAATTAATACTTCTGTTCACTAGATGTTGCATTTTTAGTACATAAGCCTTACATCTCAAAATATTTTTTCTTTCCTATGGGCCATTCTCAGCTGCTGCTGGGCCATCCTTCTCTTCAACAAGGTCCTTTTACTAAAAATTTTCAAACTTTCAAAAATATATATGAATTGTGAAGTCGGTAGATATCAGATTCACTGCTTACCATCTGTCTATGTATAGAGTTAATCAGTGGAAACAAGTGAACTTGTAATTACAAGGTGGGAAAAATCACACATATAACAGGGCAAATTGCAAAAGTTGAACAAATGACTGCATTTACAGAAGTTTCTGACTTTTAATGGTATAAATGCCCAAACATGATGCCCATTTATTGTCACTTAAATGGTAATGGAGCATGACTACTACATTTAAAGAAATATATTTCCTTGTAAAAGCAAAAAAGAACTATGCTAAAAAAAGTAACAATGAAGAAAGCTGTTTTCTAAGAACAAAAATACTCTGTGTAGGTGCTTTCCTGTGAGAAGAAACTATGCTGATTTCAACACATAATTTTAATTTCACTTGTCTATTTTAGGAATTTGATCTAATAAATGGGTAGGGGAGTTAGATTTAAGCCTTATCGATAGATTCAAGCTTATTTTTTGTGTGTTTTCTCATGATTTTTTGTTGATTTTAATGTGCATGACACAAATAACTCTTTTGGGAGCCAGGTAGTAAAACAAACAGGTTAAACATCATGTCTCTCCTCTCCTTGAACTTTAGAAGTTGACATTTGTGGCTCTTTTGGGTACTGATCCTTATATATGTTTCTTTTGTGGAAAGCCTGTTATTGCACATAACAGCACTTAAGCCCAGACAAATTCATGTAGGCCTATGGAAATGCCATTTGGCTATAGACAATGTGGTTAATCCATAACTTGGGCCTCTGGTAAGCAAAAATAATTGAGTGTAGAAAGAGTTTAGTGAAGTTGCCTTAAGTGTTAATCTGTTGTACAGTTTTGTAATCATTTTTTAAATTAACGTGGTAGATACAGTGCTTCAGATGTAGATCAATCAGAGGACTGGAACAATATTATGAAATATGATTTACAAGCCATGCTAAGGGAAGAAAGAATGGTTCGTGCTTTCATGCTATACCTACAAAGCTTTTACTTCTATTTCAAATTGTCTATTGAATATGCTTTTCATTTTATCAGGATGAAAATTATTTTCATGACATACACACCTCCCGGCACCAGTCAAGACTGGAGATCCATCAGACTGAATAGTTTTCAGGTACAAAATGCTAATTACTTAGTGAAAATGTATAAATAGGCTGGACAGACAGAAAAGAGGAAGAAGATGAAACAAGTTCAGTTCCTCAAGCACATGTCAGCAGAAGAGTCAAAGTTAGAACACATCTCACTTGACTTTCATCCACTGGTTGTAGCATTAGATCATGTAGCCTCACTTGATGTCATTTATGTCACTTGTGTGAAATCTCCACATAAATAGTCATATTTTAAGATTTTACTTTATTTTTTTTTCAGATGCATTCATATCTATGTTTACAGATAACTTACTTGAGATCATCACTCAATTGTATGCAGGAATATCACTTCTAAAAATACTGTTGTTTTTTTCAGATATGCTTCCCATTTGGAAAAGAATGCTCGTCTTTCCCAAAGGAGAATAGAACAGTTTATTGAAAGTAAACTGTCATCAAATTCATTAAAAACAATATGAAAATGTAACAATTGAATTTTATGTCATTAGAACATCTCAGATACTTGACACATGCTGTTCATCAGTTTAGTGGAAAAGAACAATTAACCAATCCCAAGAGAAGATTAACTCCCACCTGCTTTTTCTAGAGTTGCTTCTGTTAACCTGTATGTACAGAGAGCATATGTACTGAGTTGTCAGTCTTCAAAAGAATGTCTTCTGGTTTTATATAACGAATTATTACATCTGGCACACTGCCAAATTACACATCACTTTAAAAAAATCTGGACTATGATTTCACTTTTATTTTTAAGGTTCTTCCAGACCCATTTACTTTATAAGCTAAATCAATTTCTTGTCATTCCTGTCCATACTGTCCATCAGCATTTGCTCTATGGAAAGGTGTGTCAAAAAGTGAGTTCTGAAGTTCACTTCAGAAAAAAAAAAAAAAAAAAAAAAAAAAAAAAAAAAAAAAAAAACAGAATAAAACCCCTGTATTTACACTATACACCTGTCAAAAATAATGAGATTGTGTTTCAATATTCTCTGAGCAAGTCATGTCAGCATCTAGACTGCAGGAAAAAAAAATGCACAAAAAGAACATTTCTTAAAGACAAAGATCACTGTCCTCTGAATATGGTCCAGTTTCAAACAAAAGCAACAAAAACAACTTGATATTGGTGATCCAAAGCAGCAGTTCAATCTGTTAGCATGGCTGAGTGGGGGACTTGTAAGCAAACTTCCCTGACTTAACAGTGAATGATTGATTGATTGCTTGATTGATTTATTAACATCATGTTACATATTGTTATCATATACTTCCACTCTGGAGCAGAGCCAACACTGGATGTCAAAAAGAAAAATGTCCTATCTAACTAAGCTGTTGTACTCAGATTATTTGAATGATTGCCCCTTCTTGTACCTTGGCAGCTTTAAAAACATTTCCACATATGACTTTCAATTCAAGGACGTTTTCATTTTGGGCACAATCAGTTATTTCATTTTCACCTCATAACTTCACTTCCATCAGGAAATGGAAGGAAACATTGAAAATTTAGATTTTTTTTTAGAAAAGCATAATCATTAGAATATGAAGATTTTTTGTTGCTGTTATTTTGTTTTTACAGACTGATATGGCTTATATATTACTGTGAGTGAAAATTACAGGAATGTGTTTCAAAGTGGAAGCTTAAGAACTTGCTTTCCAGGATTAAAAGGATTTTTATTTTTTTTTTTTTGCACAGTAATTTAATCTTTTATACATAGTAGTAGCAGTATGATAACTTTTTTCTTCTTCTTCTTTTCTTCTTTTTGAGTCTTTAGGCAATAAGAATTTGTCTAAGGTTCTACATAAAATTTAAAAAGCATGATTACTAGTTTAAAATGTTATTTAGAAATGGAAAATGTATTTTTATACTGTATTTTTATATTTTCCTTTTTATTGCAACAGACAATACCTTTTTTTTAAAAAATAGTATCCATAGCAGAATAAAATCAAAACAGTTTCTGTTGCATGCTAATGGATTATTCATAAAATTTGTTCAATTCTAGGCAAAATGCAAAAATTCTCTAATGAAATGTATCCCTAAAAAATAAATAAATAACAAAACAGAATAAAATAAAATAAAATAAAATAAAATAAAATAAAATAAAATAAAATAAAATAAAATAAAATAAAATAAAATAAAATAAAATAAATAAAATTCTCCAGTGAACAATGTCATGTCTTGTGAGCTTAAACAAAGTAACACACTTCTCTGCTTATGGCTTATTCTCTTATTTATTCCTTTCTGAGGATGTAAACTTTTCAGCCTTTTCACAAAGTTCCATGTTCCTCATTATTCTCTGAAACATGTCCCAGTTTTCTGAAAACCAAAAATTCACAATACAAAAGGAGAGGCAACAATGAAGTTGCGTTTTTGTTTCTTGTTATTTAAGCATATTGACTATCCATATGCACTGTCAACATTGTCTTCATAAATTGTGATTTTTTTTCAATAAAATTTTAAACTTTTATAGCAAACCAAAACAAATGGAATTTGCATTCTGCTTATGAAGGATTTACTTCCTTTATATCTTTACAGATATAGCTGCTCCAAAAGATAGGGGAACATTCAATTTCAAGAAAGGGAAACTGCTGTTCATACCTCAAAACAAAATTCAAGGAGTTGGAGTTTTCTTTGAGAGAGCCCTCGCTCCATGGGTGAAGCTTTCCTCTCTTCCTCCAAAATGAAGTATTCTAAGACTGGAAAAAATCTAGGTATTTTGTGATTTACTTGAATTTCGGATGTTATCATTATTTCTCAAAATTGCAGAACTCCCTATAAGGAAAATAGCTTCAATGATATGTTTTATAACACTAGTTTGATTAAAAAAAAAAAAAAAAAGCAATATTTCAAAATGGAGCTAAAAAATGTATCCTTTGATCTAGCCTAAATCTTTGTTTTTGTTCATTGGTAATACTTTATTAAAAATACTGAAGAACCTAAGTTCACTCTTATTCTATCACTGCTATGAATTTAAGTGTTAACAACTTGTTTCTCATCTATTGAAGGAACAAGTTATTAGTTTATTTAATAGGAATTGTTGCTTTTCTTTTTGAAAAACACTATGACTTGGGCTTGCACCCAATTTTAACAGTACAGTTTAAAAGCAGGTAGAGAGGATAACAGTCCATGTTGTTTTCCTGTGGAAATATGAAATTCATACCCAGTCTGCAGAACACTGCACAGAGACAGTATATTAAAGTGTGGTAATTAAAATTATGTTGAAACATAACATCTATCTAAACCTATTTTGAAAATTTAAGTTTTTGTTTGTTTGTTTGTTTGTTTGTTTGTTTGTTTTTCCTTAGCATGGCTTTTCTCTCCCAAGATTATTGTTCTGAATGTGGCTTTAAAATTTGCTCCCAAATGGTGTTGTGATTTCTTCTTTTCTTTTCTTTTCTTTTCTTTTCTTTTCTTTTCTTTTCTTTTCTTTTCTTTTCTTTTCTTTTCTTTTCTTTTCTTTTCTTTTCTTTTCTTTTCTTCTCTTCTCTTCTCTTCTCTTCTCTTCTCTTCTCTTCTCTTCTCTTCTCTTCTCTTCTCTTCTCTTCTCTTCTCTTCTCTTCTCTTCTCTTCTCTTCTCTTCGTTTTTTCTCACAAAATAATAATAATAGTATTTAAAAAAAAAAAAAAAGCAGAACTAGGATATCAAAGGTACAAATGAAAACAACCTAGTTACAAGCTCATGTATGATTTTCAAAAGTTGAACTCATTGTGAATCTCTGGTCTATAATTCATCTTCCTTTGACAAACACATCAACAGGATAGTAGGAAAGGAAAAGTAACAGCTCTTTCATAAGCCTATTAAAAGAAAAACTATGATCAAGGTATTCTGACATTCATGGCAGAACATAGCTTATGTATGTATTATATATATAATACATAGTATATTATATATCATATAATATATGTATATTTTATATAATATATTGTGTATATAATATTATATATATATATATATATATATTCAGTTCTTAAGAGTACAGAATAGCTTTTAATCCACACAAAATATAAGCCTGGAAAACAGTACTCTCCTCTTTGCTCCAGACAGATTTATTTGATTACCAAATTAGAGTAATATTAAATAGTATATCAGTTTTCAGTAAAGTTAAACGTTCAGACAGTACAACTACATCTTTTGTATCACTGAGTAATTAAATAAAAGGTGTATTTTTAGGGCTTTATAAAGACCTACCTTTATATATACAAGTGGAGAGCTCTAAAGGAAAAAACTTTCCCAGATGTCCTGATAATGCTGCAGAGCTGCATGAAATCAGTCATGTCTTTATGTAAGCATTGGTTAAAAGAGAAGAAGTGGTCTGAAGAGAGTTTTAAGATCATAATCATAACAAAAACGTAAAACAAGGATTAATCTTATAAATTATATATGGTTTTGAAGTGCACTTCTTTTTTCCTTTTCACCTTGGGTGGATTAGGAAGAACCTGAGAATAAAAGTACTGGAACTGAGATAGATTATGATTAATGTGTTATAATTTAAGACAGTGTAAAAGGCATGGCTCTACTAAATCAGTGGCCAAAAGGTCTGAAGCCTTTCAATCTGTACTAACGTCCTTGCAATGACAAGACTTTGATTCTTGTGCCACCCACTGCAGAAGTATTATATTATCTTCTCAAAACCTCTAATTGCATAGAAAGCTGGATATTAAATAAATATATATATTTATTATATATCTTCCACACTTGAGAATAGATCATCTCCACTGCCAGAGAGAATTTTGCCAGAGTTAACTGGCTGTGAAATGGGAAGTTGCAAGAGGGATAAGGGAGCTGGAGTTGCTGACTTGGACATGAAGATCCAGTCACTTCCACTTCAACTGAATAGTATCCATGGATGATGGCACTGCTGTTCCTGGGTCCTGTATCAAAGCATTCTCAGAGCTGTAAATACTATCCTCCAACTTCTGAAGTTGGTGTAGTTTTTAAAATAAGACAAGGTCATATTGATTTAATAAATAGAGACAATGAATATACATTTTTAATGCTATGCATTGAAAACAGTAGAGTCCAGTTCAGAGATACCCAGAACCTGACCTATGAGAATTACATTTTAACAATTTACAATTTACAATTTACAATAAAAATAAAAATAACAATAAAAATAAAAATAACAATAACAATAAAAATGTGTCTGTCAGACAAATTCCTTCATGTTCTGAAGACAGTGACACATGGTAGTCCCAATGTACTCCATGGAACAGAAACTCTAAACCTGGCAGAAGCAGATGTGCACAGTAAGGACATCAGCATACCTACAAAACACATCACACTTCACAACTATAATCAGCTATGAACAGAATCACACATAGTCCTCTTTCTGTCATTTGTTTGTTTGTTTGTTTTCTTTCAAAAAGCAAATGTGATATCAGACTATGAGATTTGTTTGAGGGCAGTATACACTCAGTAACTGAACCTGAATGCAATTTTAGAAATTAGTGTTGTACACTTAAAATATGAATATAGATTGAGAAATAAAGGGAGAACAGCTCTCTGATTCATTTCCTGCTTTATATTAAATTTTCAAAGATTAAAATACTTTTTACATTAGAGCTGACTATAGTGTCATGCAATTAATGATTGAATTAGCTAGGGAAGTGGAAGGGGGGACCTCCAGTTGCAGAGAAGTTCTAATTCATAGGAAGAGAGCAAACCAGTCCCTTTGTTTTAAATTTGAGTAAAGATTGTTTAATTAAGATGGCTTATATGATTCAAAATGTCCTGATAAAGCAACTGTATCACCTAAACAAAATGGATCTAAACATTACTATGCATTATTTATAACTGTTTGTCATTCCAATTCAATTCATTCTGTGAAAGTATTTGTTGTGACCTTTTGCCACTATCTTAACACCTCTAATTGCAGTTGGCAGAACAATTTTTTGGTTGTAGCTGTGTAATATAGACACAGTACTAGCCTTGAGTACTTTCTGACCTTTACCTGCTATATTAATATCTATAATTGGAATTGAAAGGCCATTTAGACTGAATATCACCCCAACAAAGCAATCTGAACAAATATGATTATCCAATTAAAGCCACAGACCTGTTGAGAAGCAGGACAGGAAAAAGAGTTTTGAGGATTAGCCCCATTAAGCTGGTTTTCCCAACTTTACTTTGGCAATTTTAAGAAATAAAATAATCCCAGTTCCATTTGTTTAAAAAATCAGATTGAACACTATAAGAACTAAATAAGAACTAAATAAGAACTAAATTCAAATGACTTCTACATTCATGCTTCTGAATGCCTATAGTCAGTGTCTGTGATAAATTAGATTATTTAGACTCACGAATCATTGAACCTGACTGTCAAACCTGTAACACCAAAGTCTGTTACGGTAGCATTTATCTTTATATTTAAGAAATTTCATCTGAGCTATGTAGTAAAACTATCTCCTACTCTGTCAGGTAATGAAAGAACCAAGGAAAAGGCAAAAGCTAAATATATATATATATGTATATATATATATATATACACACACACGTGTATATACATATATATATTTAGAGCTTTCTAAGCTGCCAAAGATTTTTTCTGAATCCTGTATATATTAATATACTCTAACATATACTTAATTTGTTATAGAATTATAGTTATATGAGTAGATATAGTAGTTTTATCCATAATACACCACTATACCAACAGAAGTGGCATTGTTTTGCTACCTCATAAGCATTACTTATGCCTCTGTTAGGTGAAAGTGCCTGTTATCTTGCAAGAAATAAAGACGACCATCTTTATTTCATCAGTAACCACTGTACTTGTCCCACTGTACTACATGCATTTAACTATTTTCCTTGTGTGTATACGTGGATGAGAGAATATGATAATACTTTTTCTAATATTTATATATATATATATATATATATATAGTTTGCCCTGTACTGTCCACAGCTATTATTTTTGTTTTGGTTGTTTTGGTGCACTTTATCCAGTCTCCCTGCACTTTTCAGATAGATGGGATGAATTTCAGCTAGATGGGATGGATCTCCCATACTGAAACAACTCCTACAAGAATCCCTCTGAGAGGCTGGAGAACACAGCCTCTCAGCTGCCTTAGTTCTTACAGAATTCACACACTACTTGAACAGGTGGATATGCATACACAGCTCTCTGCAGCTCTTAAGGTAACTGATTTGTGTCCCCATCTTTTCCATATGCTTTTGGAAAATGTCCAGTATTGCACTAGGTCAGGCAAAATGGAGTTAACTTTCCCCATGACAGCCGGTATCATGTTGTGCTCTGCACTTACAGCTAGAACAGCCCTGATATCACAGCAGTGTTTTGTCTATTGCTGAGTGCTGCTGGGACAGCATCAAGACTCCCTCCAACTCAATCACCCTAAAGGCCAATTAGACCGGGGGTAGGCAAATGGTGGGCAGGGGACATCATCAGTGCAGTTGACCTAAACCAAGCAAAGTTGGTTTCCATACCATATGGTGTTACAGTCAGCAATAAAAGAGGGGAAAGGGGAAAAAAAAAAAGGGGGAAGGGGATGTCTCATTATTATGAAAATGTCCGTCCTCCTGAGCAACCACTATGTGTATTGAGGCCCTATTTCCCAAGACAGCTGAATGTTGCTTAGTGATCAGAATTAAAGAGTAATTGTTTTCTCTTTTTTTTTGACTTTTCAAAGCCTCTGCTTGTTTGTTGTGTTTTGTTGTTGTTGTTGTTGTTGTGTGTTTTTTTTTATTTTTTTTTCTTTCTTTTTCCTTTAATTAAATTGTTCTTATTTTAAGCCATGAAGTTTGTTTGTTTGTTTGTTTTCCCATTGAATATTCTCCATCCAAATGGTGCAGTTTAGCAGCAGTCTTGTAGTTTTTCTGTTTGTTTGTTTGTTTATTTGTTTGTTTTAATTGATTGGAAACAGAAGTGCTGAGGTACTAACAAGCCAGCTCCTGTTCTTACCATCAGAGTGGTTCCAAAGAGTGTTTATCAATATGGTGATAGGCACTTTATATATATAAATATAAATAAATAAATATTACAAAAATATATATAAAAATGACCATTAGGGTGGAGCAACTAGTATATGGCATGATTTGTGACCTGGGAGATTTTAACAGACTACAAAGCTACAGGCATTTGCTATTATGAAGATTTGCTGCTCCTAGAGAAGTCCTACTTATCCAGAGGTACTACTGTCTTCAAGCCTAACTGCAACATTGCACTTGCCCTCCTTCTGATCATATGCTACCATAAGCACTAGTGAAGTGCTAATGATCAGAGCAGACCATCCAGCTTTTTACAGGATTCCTTACTGTATCCAAGTGTTCAAAACCCATATTCATTTCTGCTGAATGGACTATTAAGACCATCAGAACTACTGTTCAATTCGTCCAGTATGTTGTCATTCTGCAGATTTGACAGAAGTAACAGGAAGTGATTAGCACACAGGAATAGAGCTGACTCCATTTACAACTACAGCTGCCCCAGATCATGTTATATGAGGTTCTCTCCAGCATCACTGACATTTTTAAATCTCCCTAGAATGTAGATTTGCTTCATATAAAAAAGGTCACCAGGTATATCACACAGTATAACATATAACAAAAAGCAAGAAAATAAACAAGAGATAGCAAGGAATAAGGGTAGAAACCAATGCAGACTCATGACCCAGCACAGGAGTCAGAATAGTAAGATGGAATATACATTAATATATTGCAGATACCATGTCAGGTGCAGGTAAGACTTGCTCAACACAAAAGCTGTAGAGTCAAGTACAAATATATTTAAAACAAAACAAAACAAAACAAACAAACAGAAAAACTGCATGAGCCACAGCTAATTATATGATAAGAGGGTGTTGCAGACACAATTTAAATACCCTCAGCATTTTCCGTCAATACCCCTGTCAGTATTTGTCCAGTGTGATTGCTTTAATAATAACTCCACTGAGAGTTCAATTGCAGTTCATACCTTGTGAGGTTTAACTTTAGAAAAATCCAGTACTTTTACCTTATTGGAAAATAATAATAATAATAATAAAGGCATGTAGGCATGTATCTGTATGTCCTTGCAATGTCCTTGCAAGCCCATTATACCAAGACTTAAATAGACCTTAAAAAGCTTGGAAGACTTTCTGTGTCTAGTTGTTACATGTAGGACTTTTTTTTAGTAAACTTGGGGTTCTTTTGCTGACTTCATCATAGATCCGTCTTTAGCTGCACTGTAATTTTCAGAAGCAAAGAAGGAATTTTGTATGTTGTACAATAATGTAATTTGTATCTTTTTAATGGTAATTTCATTAATTCAGCAAGGTGCTCAAGATGCCACCTTTGTTTTAAATTGTGGATCACAAAGTTACAAACAAAGTGCAAGGTAACTGCAGGTTTAAGAGTGAGTAGGCAGTGAATGGAGTTCAAACTAGTCCTGAAACTGCTGTTAACCGTGCAGCATATAACCTTATTTTAAAACCACATCGAGTATATGGGTTTGTGTCTGTAAGCTGGCTAACAGGATAATAGTGAAAGTGAATAACCTCAGAATCAATTAAGAGCAACACAGTAAACACATCTGTTCTTCCCAGAGTATTTACGCTGTTTCCACTTCTGAAGCTAGCTGCATAGTTGCACCCATACAGAATTTTTAATCAGATTAAGTCCTTTTGAAGTCATCACAGCTAAACACATCTCATTAAGTCTGTTATATTACTAGTGAGGTAGGCAGGGTAGGAGTGAAAGCTTTCATTCTGAATGTTGACTTGAAGACTTCCACAGTGATCAGTAAGGCCTTATTCAGTTCCTAAACCTATGATATAGGTTTAAAAAAGAAAAATCATCCAACAGGAAGCTAAAGCATTTATTGGATGGTAAGGAACCTGTATCTTTCTCTCAGAATGATAACACACCAACTTTATCAACAGTTATTTTTAGTATCAACATAGAAATGAGTCAATAATTATTTTCCTACCTTCAAATATGAAAAAAACTGTGCTGAATTTACAGTTTGCTTTACACTCTCATTTCTGAAGTCAATACATTTACAATAGACATTAGTACTACCTGATATTTCAGAAGTCACTTGGATGAATGAAGAAGACATTCAATGTGTTAAATTCTTTTTTTTTTTTTTTTTCAGACCATTTTATAGGACTATCTCCTTTTTCCATTTTTTCTTTTTCTTTTTTTCTTTGTTTTCTTTTTTTTCTTTTTTTCTTTGTTTCTTTGTTTTTGTTTCTTTTTTTTTTTTCTTTTCAACATAAACATAGGTATTTTATGTACCTAATTACATTCTCTTTTCATGAGGTAAAAAAATTATCCCTAAAGCAAAATACAGTCAGTGTTGATAGTACTGAACTTGTTTTCTTCCCCTTCTTACTAACATCTCCTGAATGTCTGGTGAAAAAAATATCCCAAACTCAAGAGTTTATTAAATTTTGTTTTCATGATATTTAATATCGGTGGGGTAGTATCACTTTAAACACCATTAAATGGTAGATAAGAAAAAAATAAAAATGTTTTCCATCCCCCTCAAGCTTTTAACCTTTTGGGCTTCCTTGAGGGGAAAATAATTCAAATGCCAAACTCACAATTATGCATTCTGTAAGTAGAAAAGATGGCCAGGAGTTTACACAAAGAAACTGCAATACATTAAAGTTATATTAAGGTCCTTAGTTTTTCTGTTCACTATCTTTACTTCTCATAATTCCCTCAGACACATTCTGAGCCTTTTTCAGGCTCAACAATCACTATCATTTCCAAGGACAATTCACCAGACAAGGTTTCCAAGCCATCAGTAATGTGGCTGCCCTATAGATTCAGCTTGGAAAATTAGAAGATTGATAAGTAATCAACAAGAACAGAACACCACATCTCTCTACCAAGAGAGAAACTAGGATGTACTCTGCCTTATGATGCAAAGAGTATTCATTTTTCCTATTTTCAAAACAAGAGATGATGGGAAGTCTCACTGGAAATAAAAGTTATCTGCTGTGTGGAATAGTTGAACAAGGGAGGGTTGAAAAACTGAGCCAGTTGAAAAAAAAAAATAGTTTCAACTTCTTTACTAAACTTAGAGGAAGAGTTTTTCTTTGAGAACTCCACAGCTCAGTAAACAATACAATGGCTTGGTTCCTTACTGTGTTTGGCTGCTTCAGCAATAACTCTTCTGTTTCAACCTATAACACATTGGCTATATGATTGTGTATACACACACATTGACAGCTAACTGCGTGTGTAAAACACTAATAGAATAAAATGAGACTGACCTATAGAGATTTTATTTTCTTATTTTATTTTATTTTATTTTATTTTATTTTATTTTATTTTATTTTATTTTATTTTATGTTATGTTATGTTATGTTATGTTATGTTATGTTATGTTATGTTATGTTATTTTATTTTATTTTATTTTATTTTATTTTATTTTATTTTATATATTTATATATATATATATATTTGCATTAAAATATACATTGAGGAGCTGTACAGGGAATGAGGATAACTTAAATCTTCACATTCAGAACCTCCCGTTAGAAATTATATAAATGGTCAGTAGAGTTTAGTTTCTCACTAAGCACCATTTTCAACTAACAGAGTAATGATAAAATTTCCTCCAATACTGCTTATGCCAATAACAGCTCCACTCTTAATTGGTTTCCTTTTCTCTCAAGAAAATACTATTTTGCAATTAATAAACTCATGGAAAAATGGCTTCTTATTACCTTGTGTAAATATCACGAACCTTATTGTCCGGCAGAAAGAATATGAAACCATTCAAACCACACTACTGTGTATTCAAAGTCAGCAGGTAACTCAAGATGTCTAATCTGATAAAGAGTTTATCTTTTTCTTCCCTACTTTATAAACACTAAACTCATAATCTATGATACTAAGAAATAGGCAGATTTTAAAATACTATATACATTGGCAGAGGAGCTGGCCAAGCCACTGTCCATCATTTATCAGCAGTCCTGGCGATCGGGGGAGGTCCCAGTTGACTGGCGGCTAGCAAATGTGACGCCCACCTACAAGAAGGGCCGGAGGGCAGACCCGGGAAACTACAGGCCTGTCAGTTTGACCTCAGTGCCAGGGAAGCTCATGGAGCAGATCCTCCTGAGAGTCATCACGCAGCACTTGCAGGGCAAGCAGGCGATCAGGCCCAGTCAGCATGGGTTTATGAAAGGCAGATCCTGCTTGACGGACCTGATCTCCTTCTATGACAAAGTGACGCGCTGGGTGGATGAGGGAAAGGCTGTGGATGTGGTCTACCTTGACTTCAGCAAGGCTTTTGACACCGTCTCCCACACCATTCTCCTCAAGAAACTGGCTGCTCTTGGCTTGGACTGGCGCACGCTTCGTTGGGTTAGAAACTGGCTGGATAGCCGGGCCCAAAGAGTCGTGGTGAATGGAGTCAAGTCCAGTTGGAGGCCAGTCGCTAGTGGCGTCCCCCAGGGCTCGGTGCTGGGGCCGGTCCTCTTTAATATCTTCATCGATGATCTGGACGAGGGCATCGAGTGCACCCTCAGTAAGTTTGCAGATGACACCAAGTTAGGTGTGTGTGTCGATCTGCTTGAGGGTAGGAAAGCTCTGCAGGAGGATCTGGATAGGCTGCACCGATGGGCTGAGGTCAACTGCATGAAGTTCAACAAGGCCAAGTGCCGGGTCCTGCACCTGGGGCGCAATAACCCCAAGCAGAGCTACAGGCTTGGAGATGAGTGGTTGGAGAGCTGCCAGGCAGAGAAGGACCTGGGAGTGATGGTGGATAGTCAGTTGAATATGAGCCAGCAGTGTGGTCAGGTGGCCAAGAAGGCCAACGGCATCCTGGCTTGTATCAGGAACAGTGTGACCAGCAGGGCTAGGGAGGTGATCGTCCCCCTGTACTCAGCTCTGGTGAGGCCGCACCTCGAGTACTGTGTTCAGTTTTGGGCCCCTCGCTACAAGAAGGACATCGAGGTGCTTGAGCGGGTGCAGAGAAGGGCGACGAAGCTGGTGAGGGGCCTGGAGAACAAGTCCTACGAGGAGCGGCTGAGGGAGCTGGGCTTGTTCAGCCTGGAGAAAAGGAGGCTCAGGGGCGACCTTATTGCTCTCTACAGATACCTCAAAGGAGGCTGTAGTGAGGTGGGGGTTGGTCTGTTCTCCCACGTGCCTGGTGACAGGACGAGGGGGAATGGGCTTAAGTTGCGCCAGGGGAGTTTTAGGTTAGATGTTAGGAAGAACTTCTTTACCGAAAGGGTTGTTAGGCATTGGAACAGGCTGCCCAGGGAAGTGGTGGAGTCACCATCCCTGGAAGTCTTCAAAAGACGTTTAGATGTAGAGCTTAGGGATATGGTTTAGTGGGGACTGCTAGCATTAGGTCAGAGGTTGGACTCGATGATCTTGAGGTCTCTTCCAACCTAGAAATTCTGTGTTTCTTTGATTCTGTGATTCTGTGATTCTGTGATTCTGTTTCATTTGATAGCTTCCAAAATTCATATGGGTGTTGATTAAGCCTCCTTGTTGGGGCATCTATGCAGTAAGGCCACTGCCTTATAATTTATTTAAGAACTTTTCTGATCATCTCCAATACAATAATCTACTTTTCAAACTGCTGCCTGTCATCCAAAAGAAGTGAATAACTGTCAGAATATACTGAATAAAACATCAAAAAGTAATTATAGGTCTGAAAATACATAAGAAGCAAATTATGGGAGATCTGTAAGAAACTTCCAGTTTTGATACTATTTGATCATTTTTACACTGCTACATTTTTGTCAACAAAGTGGACAAAGTGTTTTTAGGAGAGAAATGACAACTTTGTATGGACCTATCTTATTTAATGTAAATCAGTGAAAGATTTATTTATTTTTTAGATGTATGCAAGACAAACTGATTTCCAGTAATGCTGTTATAGATTAAACATATAATATGTATCTATTATATATGTTATAACACGCATGCAGCTTATTGTTTTTTACTGGTTACAGAAACATTGAGGCACATGGAGAAGTCTAACAAAATACAATTATGAAATGTTATCTGACAAAGACAAAAATGATGTTTGTCTGAAGAACCTGACATTTCTCCTACTTGAGAAAACAAAAGAATGTTTTAGAAACCTGCACCAAATACAGGAAGGGCAAAAAAGCAGAAGAAGGATAACTAAAAGAAATCAATAGGATCATCTTTACAGACTATGCAAGGAAGAGACTGTAAGGGAATTTGCTTATGCTCACTTGTGGAAAGGTTCAACTTTAACTCATGAAAAGTAGAATAGAATATCAACAGGGAACACATACCACACAATACATCTGGCAGAGTACAAGGAACTTGTTAATCTGACAGTTAATCTAGTCATTTAGTATTTTGTATCTTACTCCTGAATGTTTAAGCACTCATATGATGGAAAGAAAGGTGAAGACCTGTCTCAAAAGACTTTTCTTCCCAAAATGTACTTCCAAAGGGTGTTTAGCTTTTTAGAAATTGTGACATATGTGACAGTAGCTGATGGTTTCACACCAGTTTTGATTCTTGATATTAGTGATAAAATAGATGACTGTAGATTACTACTTGTTAAATCAAACAACAACAACAACAACAAAACAACAAAAATTGACAAAAACTAGGACAAAGCAGAAACAAAAAAACAACAACAAAAAAACAATAATAATGAAAAAACACCTTAGGAAATGTTGGCTGGATATCTAGGTCTGTGGAGGCTGAGCAGTTTTGTTTAGCACCCTGAGTGTTTGACCTTGCTTTGGCAGAATCAGCGTCTAAAGGCCTGCAACTGACCAGTGGATCATTTGATGAATACCTATTTCAAAAGATCTTTTTAAAAACACTCACATAATAAATAAAGTTTGTATATTGCTTTGTAAGCAGTAAAGGACTTCAGGGCCAAAACAATCTGGTCAAACTAGTGGCACAATATTACTATTTGTTTACTAGAATGCATTTATGACCAGCTTTGAGCATCTGATGTGGTTTTGAATTCTTAAAGGAATTCAAAAGTCATGAATACATGTTCCAAGTCTTGCTTCATTGCAGGTAGCAACTTCCAGCTATTCTATCCATGTACAGCCATCATATAGGTACAGTGACCTCCTATAGAGAGGATTTGTAGAGAGCCTGAGTCTGATTTTGTTGACACTTCCTGCAAAGGGCATGACAAGGTGTCCAAATCTGAAGGATTCAATGATCCCTACAGTGAGGTCATGAAATGCTTTCAGATATAATATAATATAAATATATATATATATATAAAAATATATATAAAATAACTGGTGTAGACATAGCTGTTTTCTTTAGAGCATTTATAAAGACTCTAGTGTAATTTTTGTAAAATGTATATTTTTCTTTTAATGAAAATTCCTCAAAACTTACTCAGCACTCTTTCTGTCAGAGATACAGCAGAATATTTTGAGTTGGTGTTGTTTAATCTATCAGTGGAATGAGGAACATGAAACTGTACGAGCTGGCATTTTTATAGACTAAGAGAGGTACTATACAAATCCAAACTTTTATAGGTTAACATAGATGCTGTTATGACTTTAAGGAATGATAACTAGGGGACTGCAACATCCACTGTAGGAAATCCCCAAACTACTGAATGTAGGAAACTGAATTGAAGAAGAGAATGAAGGAAGGAGGGAGTTTTACAAGATCCTCTAAACTTTCTTCATTTTAAATTTCTTATCCTTCCAGTTCCAGGTGTTGGAGAAAATATTCTAGATGAATCTGGTTTGGCTAAGTCAAGCAGTTTAATAGTAAACTGATTTTTCTGTTGTGATGGGTATTCAGATCATTTTTTTAATCTTACACACTCCTTGTAAGGCTCAATTTCTTATAATTCAATTCACCCCCCACTTTCTCCCACCTTCACCATAAAGCATGTTGTGCATCTAAAAAATGTTGTCTTATCAAGAATTTAGGCTCCTGTCCTGTATCCTTCTTCTGTAAGGCAGTATACATTTAAAAAACAAACAAACAAACAAACAAACCAGCTTTGGAATTGAACTGACTTCAATCAAGTTTTGTTTTGTTTTGGCAGGACACTCTTGAGTCACAGATGATAGAATCCCAGATATTATGGATTCATAGTTTTGCCTCTGCCTGAGCCTTACAGTGACAGTTAATAAAGTTATTTGATTATCTTCTTGATATATCTTCTGCTGACGGAGGTGAAAATTTCTGCTATAAGTCCAGCTGACACTCAAAAGATTGTCTCCAACTTTTACATGAATAAATGTGATTCCCTTTTCCATAAAAAATGAATAATAATTTTGGACTGCAGTTCAGTTTTTAGTGGGCATAGTTATGTATGCTTTTCTACCTCTACCTCTTTTCTACCAGTTTATAATATCAACTAAGAGGAGATTTTTGGGTTCTGCTTATTTCTTGCATATATTATCAAGGACATTGTAGGGCAGTTGTTTCTCCTTCTATCATCAAGAATCTGAACAACAATAATATAACCATTGACTAATGTAAGAGGACAATTACTGGATTCATCAGCTGTCAATTGAAGCCATCTGGTCTAGATACTAGAGAGGTTCTAAATGACACACTAGTAATTCTAATGCAAACAGAATCTCTTTTATAGCATAACCCTGATGCAGAGAAATTACATTTGTTTTATAATTAATCAACACATTCGTTTGTGTGGGGGTAAACTTAATATATTAATATTTCGTGGAGTAAAGATCTTAGTAATTAACTTAAAATAGTACTCTTTTTATAATCACAGAATCACAGAATTTCTAGGTTGGAAGAGACCTCAAGATCATCGAATCCAACCTCTGACCTAATGCTAGCAGTCCCCACTAAACCATATCCCTAAGCTCTACATCTAAACGTCTTTTGAAGACTTCCAGGGACGGTGACTCCACCACTTCCCTGGGCAGCCTGTTCCAATGCCTAACAACCCTTTCGGTAAAGAAGTTCTTCCTAACATCTAACCTAAAACTCCCCTGGCGCAACTTAAGCCCATTCAAGTCCTCCTCGTAGGACTTGTTCTCCAGGCCCCTCACCAGCTTCGTCGCCCTTCTCTGCACCCGCTCAAGCACCTCGATGTCCTTCTTGTAGCGAGGGGCCCAAAACTGAACACAGTACTCGAGGTGCGGCCTCACCAGAGCTGAGTACAGGGGGACGATCACCTCCCTAGCCCTGCTGGTCACACTGTTCCTGATACAAGCCAGGATGCCGTTGGCCTTCTTGGCCACCTGACCACACTGCTGGCTCATATTCAACTGACTATCCACCATCACTCCCAGGTCCTTCTCTGCCTGGCAGCTCTCCAACCACTCATCTCCAAGCCTGTAGCTCTGCTTGGGGTTATTGCGCCCCAGGTGCAGGACCCGGCACTTGGCCTTGTTGAACTTCATGCAGTTGACCTCAGCCCATCGGTGCAGCCTATCCAGATCCTCCTGCAGAGCTTTCCTACCCTCAAGCAGATCGACACACACACCTAACTTGGTGTCATCTGCAAACTTACTGAGGGTGCACTCGATGCCCTCGTCCAGATCATCGATGAAGATATTAAAGAGGACCGGCCCCAGCACCGAGCCCTGGGGGACGCCACTAGCGACTGGCCTCCAACTGGACTTGACTCCATTCACCACGACTCTTTGGGCCCGGCTATCCAGCCAGTTTCTAACCCAACGAAGCGTGCGCCAGTCCAAGCCAAGAGCAGCCAGTTTCTTGAGGAGAATGGTGTGGGAGACGGTGTCAAAAGCCTTGCTGAAGTCAAGGTAGACCACATCCACAGCCTTTCCCTCATCCACCCAGCGCGTCACTTTGTCATAGAAGGAGATCAGGTCCGTCAAGCAGGATCTGCCTTTCATAAACCCATGCTGACTGGGCCTGATCGCCTGCTTGCCCTGCAAGTGCTGCGTGATGACTCTCAGGAGGATCTGCTCCATGAGCTTCCCTGGCACTGAGGTCAAACTGACAGGCCTGTAGTTTCCCGGGTCTGCCCTCCGGCCCTTCTTGTAGGTGGGCGTCACATTTGCTAGCCGCCAGTCAACTGGGACCTCCCCCGATCGCCAGGACTGCTGATAAATGATGGACAGTGGCTTGGCCAGCTCCTCTGCCAATGTATATAGTATTTTAAAATCTGCCTATTTCTTAGTATCATAGATTATGAGTTTAGTGTTTATAAAGTAGGGAAGAAAAAGATAAACTCTTTATCAGATTAGACATCTTGAGTTACCTGCTGACTTTGAATACACAGTAGTGTGGTTTGAATGGTTTCATATTCTTTCTGCCGGACAATAAGGTTCGTGATATTTACACAAGGTAATAAGAAGCCATTTTTCCATGAGTTTATTAATTGCAAAATAGTATTTTCTTGAGAGAAAAGGAAACCAATTAAGAGTGGAGCTGTTATTGGCATAAGCAGTATTGGAGGAAATTTTATCATTACTCTGTTAGTTGAAAATGGTGCTTAGTGAGAAACTAAACTCTACTGACCATTTATATAATTTCTAACGGGAGGTTCTGAATGTGAAGATTTAAGTTATCCTCATTCCCTGTACAGCTCTTCAATGTATATTTTAATGCAAATATATATATATATATATAAATATATAAAATAAAATAAAATAAAATAAAATAAAATAAAATAAAATAAAATAAAATAAAATAAAATAAAATAAAATAAGAAAATAAAATCTCTATAGGTCAGTCTCATTTTATTCTATTAGTGTTTTACACACGCAGTTAGCTGTCAATGTGTGTGTATACACAATCATATAGCCAATGTGTTATAGGTTGAAACAGAAGAGTTATTGCTGAAGCAGCCAAACACAGTAAGGAACCAAGCCATTGTATTGTTTACTGAGCTGTGGAGTTCTCAAAGAAAAACTCTTCCTCTAAGTTTAGTAAAGAAGTTGAAACTATTTTTTTTTTTCAACTGGCTCAGTTTTTCAACCCTCCCTTGTTCAACTATTCCACACAGCAGATAACTTTTATTTCCAGTGAGACTTCCCATCATCTCTTGTTTTGAAAATAGGAAAAATGAATACTCTTTGCATCATAAGGCAGAGTACATCCTACTGTTCTCTCAGTACCCTTGGGTGGATCCCATCCGGTCCCATCGACTTGTGCACATTCAAGTGCCGTAGCAGGTCACCAACCAGTTCTTCATGGATAGTGAGGGCCACATCCTGCTCCCCATCCTCTTCCACCAGCTCAGGGTACTGGGTATCCAGAGAACAACCGGTATTGCTGCTAAAGACTGAGGCAAAGAAGGCATTGAGCACCTCTGCCTTTTCCTCATCTCTTGTAACTAAGTTTCCCCCCGCATCCAGTAAAGGATGGAGATTCTCCTTAGTCCTCCTTTTTGCGTTGATGTATTTATAGAAAAGTTTTTTGTTATCTTTAACGGCAGTAGCCAGATTGAGCTCCAGATGAGCTTTAGCCTTTCTAATTTTTTCCCTGCACAGCCTCGCAACATCCTTATAGTCCTCCCTAGTGGCCTGTCCACTTTTCCAAAGATTATAAACCCTCTTTTTTCTCCTAAGATCAAACCTCAAACATCACAGCTAAGGTAAATCCAGTCCTGTGTACTACAGTCCTTTTCCCCCCTTTCCAATTTATCAAACTCTACATCATTTTCTTAATGAGTGCTGTCTATCCAACTCATTTCCACATTGTGTTGGAAAGTCTTACTACATTTGCACATATACAAACTATAAACTTGTTAACATAAACATATGCTATAGAAAGATATGGAAAATAGCCTCTGCATGAATAGTTTGGCCTGGCTAGTTACAGTCCTGCATAATTATATTTTTATGACATTAACCTTCCTTCTTAGTGCTACTCCACTGACTACAATTTGTCTGGAGTGGAGTGCCCTTGTTTACTTAATACCACAACTTCTGTTTTTAATATCATATATTTGTACTACAGACAAGTCATTCACTCCAAGGACCTCAGAAAGCCAGACTGACAACAGATGTCAATTCTCCTAACTCTATTATCTTGTACTAAAAAATAACATGAACTATATGAATTTTATAAATTCACAGATCGGAATGTTTTGTTCTTCCCCTTTAAATGAAAATCACCTCTTCTCTGAGGTTCATTTTATGGAGAACATGTATTCTCCGAAAAATGTATTCTCCAAAACATGTATTCTGCACATGTAGTATTAAGAAAGAAAAATCCATGGCACATGAAATGAGCAAACTGGGTCGATGAACAAATCAGAACTGCATTGTTGAGTCTGGGCAGGTAGAGAAAATAAATTCATGTGTAATATTTCAGTATTTTCCTCTCCTAAGGGCTAATTAAATTAAACTAACTTGTAAACTCAGATTGTATTTTCCTGTTCTTTAAATAATTTATTTACATTTATTGACTATGGTCTGCAGTGATGTGGTGGTACCTTGCTAAGCAGCTGGATTCTACCACAACCGCTCTCTCACTCAGAAGAGAAGGGGAAGAAGAACTTCTTTACTGAAAGGGTTGTGAGGCATTGGAACAGGCTGCCCAGGGAAGTGGTGGAGTCACCATGCCTGGAAGTCTTCAAAAGACGTTTAGATGTAGAGCTTAGGGATATGGTTTAGTGGAGGACTGCTAGCGTTAGGTCAGAGGTTGGACTCGATGATCTTGAGGTCTCTTCCAACCTAGAGATTCTGTGATTCTGTGATTCTGTGAAGAAACAAAAAGAAACAACTCAGTGGCTGAGATAAGGGTAATTTAATTAAAGGAAAAATAATCATTAAGGGAAATTATTATTAAATAATAATTTAACTATGGGGAAAGGGGAAAGGAAACAAACAAAAAAGATAAAAAAACAAAGGCTGTGTGGAAGTGCAGGGGAAAGAAATTACTCTCCACTTCCCACCGAGTGATGCTTGAAGCAGGGCCTCAATAAACGTAGATGCTTTGTGGGAGGACTGACGTTTTCATAACAACAGTCCACCCCTCCCCTCTTCTTCCTTCTTCCAACTTTTATTGCTGAGTGTGACATCATATAGTATGGAATATCACTTTGGTTTTTAGGTCACTTAGGTTTTTTGGTTTAGGTCAGCTGCTCTGATGATGTTCTTTCCTCACCTCTTGCCCACTCACAGCCTGATGGCTCTGGGGGTGTGAGAGGGAGAGTCCTGTTGCTGTGCCAGCACTGCTCAGCAGTAGACATATTGGTGTGATACCTTAGCTTGCTGCTCTAGCTACAAGTACAGAGCACAGCATTGTATGCAGGCCTCATGCAGGGAAAGTTAATTCCATTCCAGCCAGACCGAGTACAAGTGAATATTATATAGAAGGACTTTTCAATTTTATGAGAATTTTTGGCAAAATCAAAATTGTGAAATTATAAATTCTGAGGCATCATGTCTTTCTAAAAGCATTTCAAAAATAACTTAAAGGCTAACACCATAAAACTGTGAAGTACTTTTTCTTTTTCTTTTTTTTTTCTTTTTCTTTTCTTTTTCTTTTTCTTTTTCTTTTTCTTTTTCTTTTTCTTTTTCTTTTTCTTTTTCTTTTTCTTTTTCTTTTTCTTTCTTCTTTTGTTTTTTTTTTTGTTGTTGTTTTTGTTGTTCTTCTCTTTCTCTTTCTCTTTCTCTTTCTCTTTCTCTTTCTCTTTCTCTTTCTCTTTCTCTTTCTCTTTCTCTTTCTCTTTTTCTCTTTCTCTTTCTCTTTCTCTTTCTCTTTCTCTTTCTCTTTCTCTTTCTCTTTCTCTTTCTCTTTCTCTCTTTCTCTTTCTCTCTTCTCTCTTTCTCTTTCTTCTCTTTTTTTTTTCATTTCCCCCTTAAAAAAAAAAAACACAAAACTTTAATAATCATGTGAAACTAGTCAAAATGATTTATTTATTTATTTATTTATTTATTGCTTAAAGGAAAATTTAGATTACTAAGAGGGTAGATAGGGTGGAGAAAACACCGTTCCTACTGTACCCTAATTACTAGCATTTTTCAACAGGAAAGATGAGAAGGAAGGTTCTGTCCTTTACCAAGGGTGACAGAAATTTTCACATTTTGTGTTCACTTTTAAATTATCTCTCTCATACATGAATGACCATTTGTAAAGGAGAAGCATGAAGGTGTACATTTAGACCTTATAAATAGGTACCTGGAACTTCAGGACTTAATCCATCCTTCTGTGAATTTAATTATTTGGCCTATTTTTGAGGAATCTAAAATGTAGTGTTTGATGATAAAAACTCTCCTAACAGCATTCTTATTATATATATGTATACTTTTTTATTACTTTTCTTTTTTTTTTTTTTTTTTGTCATGCCATCTAAAACATCCTATGTCTGAGGCTGTCAGTCTCCTAGATTAGTTGATGGAGACAGCCATAGAGGCTGTGCTGAGGGAGATCCTGCACCTATCCAGCCCAATACGGCCCTGAGAAGATGGACAAAAGTCCTCTTGAAGTGGAGGTAATAATATTAATTTATTTAACCCTCTCTGAGCTCAGTTCAGTTATATTTTAAAATATATTTAAAAATGTATTTTAAAATAGAGCCACCAGAGCATGAGGTTTTCTGAATTAATAGGAGGAATGAATAATCCCTTTTCTTCCAGGAAGAAAATGATGCATTTTTTAGACTATTTCTGTGTTTTACATTAGCTAGCAACAGAATAACTACATAAAGAGATCAGGACACTCTCCTTCCCAAAACATAACCATTATGTTTACTACCAATCTTCCTTTGAGTTCTCTTGATGAACATTGCTTCAAAAGGAAAAGCAGACAATGCTCTTTCAGTACAGTGTCAGAGCACTTGCAGTTCTATTCTGAGAGATGGATTTGAGTCTCTTCCTGTTGAGGACAAAGCTGAAACCAGATCCTGTATTTGATGGGCAGAAACGGGTTGAAGGATCTTACAAAAAATTCAAGAAAAGATCTTACAAAAATTTCAAGAGAAATAGGAAGAGTGTTGTAACACATCTAGGGTTTGGCAGCCCTAAGAATTTATTGGATCACAGCTGTTTTTGTCACTTCACTCTACTGAAGTTGTACTTGGATTTATATTTGGATCAAACTGTGTATCAAAGCATGTTTTCATTTTTTTCCTTCAAAGAAATTTTAAAAAGGGGAAAAAAATCTGTTCAAATTCTACAACAGGTTGCACTAAAGACAAGATTAGAAAAAGGTGTCTGTCATGGATGTCCAAAATTATGATATGCTTTATAGAGAAATTATTAAAATCCATGTTTTAAAATGTCTCTTAATTTTTCAGGATTTATTTATAGAATCATAGAATATCCTGACTTGGAAGAGACCCATAAGGATAATAGAAGAAGAATAAAAGAAGATATTTTAGAAGAATAAAAATAAAAAGAAGAGTAAAAATAAAAGAGGGTTATATAATGTGAGAACTTGAATTTTCATTTAAAATTATATAAAGTGTTTAATTGACCCAAATAAATGTGTTTACTGCATTGACCAATTTTGATTTGACACGACCTGCACTGATATTTGTAATGTTTTGGGTCAGTGACTAAACACCTGAAACAAACATACAACAATGACGACAAAAACAAAAAATGAAATACACACATTGTTCTCCCAGCTTCAGTAGAGATTTTCTCCAACTTTTGTTTGCTGAGATGTAGTAGAATATTAATACTTATAATAATATAATATTACAATAAAATAATATTATAATACTTATAATACTTATAATGATGATGACAATAATAATATTAATATTAATAATAATAATATATTACTGATATAATAATATAATACTTATTATTCCCAGACTTCAAACTCAGAGTCAGTATTAATTTATTCTTGTCTCTCTTGGTGCAATCTTGACAAAAATTGAATATTTCAGTGATTAATGGAAATGATAAAATTGAAGTCTGACCAATTTTTTTATTTTTTTTTAACTGAGATTCCAAAAGAAGATTAGTAAGGTAAAAGACAATTGTGACATTAATATATATATATATATATATATATATACATACATGGCATTTTGTTTCAAAGAGGAGCTTGAAAAATGAAAACAGTCATTTCCTTGTCTCATAATATGCTATTTTGTAAGGAAAAGATCAGCATTAGAGTAGGATGAGAGCACTTTGCAGGTGTCTGAGATTAGGTATGCTTTACCCTCAAAATATTATGGATCAGAGTTTTCTTGACAGATAAGTATTTGTAGTATTCAAATATCTGCTTGTTTTCAGTTCACAGCTGTAACTAAAGTTAAAAACACATTTTATTGACCACTAAGTACATGACTTTAGGAATATATATTTTTTTCACTTTTTATATAACTATTTTTTTTATCATTATTATTATTTTCTATCTCTTCTAGTCTTTTCCACACTCTAAAATCACCCACTAATTGTTATTGCATCCAACAGCTCCACATGTCCCTCCCATGAAATGAACTTTAAATGTAAACTCTTCTAGCATAAATAATCTTAAATCTCCTCGTAGCAATTCATTTTGTTTACAGTTTTATGTAGTATCTAATTTATTCTTGTTTCACCAGAGAGGATCTCTGGTTCTGTTCATAGGAAGTAGAATTTTATCCCATAAAAAGGTCCCTTTTTTTACTTTGTTAGTATTTCCTTTGGGGTATGTCACAGATGCAAGAGTAGTTATGTTCCCTTGTTTTTAATCAGCTAACTCCCACAGAATGCACTACAAGCATAAATATTTATCAGCAGTTCCTTCAGATCTCTCCTTCCTTCACAGACATCCTATCTCATCTTCACCTTTACAGACTTCCTTTTATTACACAAAAATTATAACTGGAATGGTACTTCCCTACCTCTTTGACTACACTTCCAATGTTACTGTTATGCCATTGTTACCATTAGTAACAATGCTTATCTAAACCACACTCCGAGTAGCAAACTCAGCAGACGTTACACAGGCTCTGATAAATCTGATGATCAGTTGATCAGTTTAGCTTCCATCTGGAGTTGGCATATTATATAATATCAGCCTCTATCTAAGTACATCTGTGTCAACTAATGTCTCCAAAACACAGGAACAGAATGTTACCTTCTGTCATATGGCAGAAGGCGAAATAGTCATACTACATAAGGTTAGGTTCAGCTTCACTCTGTTGATACAGGATTTCTACTTTATGTGTTTAGGCTCACGCATTTTGAACTATGTATCTGAATACTCAGGAACATCCACATTAATTTTTCACTAATTGTGGACCTTAACTTGAAGCTGCTACAGAGATATGCTATGGAAAATGTTCATTTTTACCCATGTGGAACAACTAAAGAGGGAATGATACTGTCAGCTGTATATCTTGATTTAAAGCCTGGTGCAAATCCAACAGAAGACAAATGAAGTCTTTCCACTGAATACGCTGGATCCATAGGCTAATTTAAACTGATCTGCTGTTTTTAAGAGGCATCACTTTCACTCTTAAAGAGTTTCACTCTTCAAGATTTCAAGTTTCTCTACTTTCTCACTTCTTGTTATCATACACTGAAAGTAATTCAAAAGTAAATGAACAAAGTGTGGCAGTGACATTCTGAAGTGATGCCAAATATGAGGCAAATAAATAAATTAATTTAACAGTTTTCATTAACACAAGAATATTCACTAAATGTTTTCCTATAGTAGAAGAAAATATTCTGTGTAATAAAACTAAATCCATCCTGACAGTGACCCACAAGTAACCTGTTTCTGTAGTCCCTTTGCTAATCAGCTAGGCCTCCTGGTGGTGCAGAGCTGTCACTCATTAATTTTACTGATTGCCTAATGAGAAAAAGTCATGCAGCTCTGAATATTAAAGCTGTAGGTCTATTAATCACCATTTTGAAAATAGAGATAAAAATACCAGGCTACATGAGAACCAACAGGAAATTTGTACCTAGTACAGGGAACAAGAGAATTTCACATAATGATTCACAGAGTATCATATACTTGTCTTAGTAAGTGGGCTGAGAACAGAGACAATATTTTTTCTTGTTTTTGAAACAATCATACAGTTGGAGATAATCATGAACTTTGGAGACAATGTCTCTAGTTACAAGGAAAAGAAAGGTTTCTTGAGGAAACAGAAACCTCTAGAAAGGTTAAGAGTTGCTTAAACCCTTGGAAGCACTCTAATAATACACTACAGTATTCAGAACCTACAGTAGACAGGTGCAGACAGGTGCAGACAATCATGACAGTGATTTTGTTAATGATTTTATCTTTTCTGAACTGTGTACAAAAAGTTAAAAGCAGTAATGACTCTTCCGAATCAGAGACCTACATGTTATAAGAAGACACGGGCAATTCTCTGCATCTCAAACATCCATTACAACCCAGCTATTCAAATTTCTCATCCCCTTCTCCACCATACCATTTATAAATACCATTCAAAATAACTTCCGTACCATCTCAAAACTGCCACCCTTTTTGTAATGAGGTCTGAAAAATGCATGCATTGTCTGGGTCCTCAGTGTTAGCACACCAACCTCTTTTCCATCCCTGCTGAGAATACAGGGCCCTTGCAACAGTACAGGCTGGGTATTGACCGCCTGGGGAACAGCTCTGCTGGAAAGATACAGGGAGCAAGCTGAGTGACAGCCTATGCTCTAGGAACAAAGAGTGCTCTAGGAACAAAGGCACCCAAAAGCACCCTGAACTATACCAACACAAGACTGAGTGAAGTAATTATTCCCCTTTTCTTTTTAGACCACATTGTGGTTCAGAGTCCAGTTTGGGGCTTCCCAGTACAGGGGAGACATGGGCAAACCGGAGAAAGTTCAGAGAAGGGACCACAGTATGGTTAAAGCTGGGGCACTTGCTTCTGTGGAGAAGCTGAAAGACCAGGGCTGGTTCAGCATGGGGAACAGGCAGACCAGCAGCAGACCCTTAGTGCTCAATGGGAAGCCACCAAGGTGTGGCCAGGCTCTTCACAGAGGGGAAAGAGGCATTAGTTGAAAGATGACAAATTCAGAACAAATTCAGAACAATAATTTTTTATTTTTTATTTTTTCACCACAGGAACCATGGGAATAGTTTGCTTTCCTCTTGTGTCCACAGAGATTGTAAGGGTCCAGCTATATAATTTGAATATTCATAAGTCTGTGGGGCCTGACAGGATTCACAAGAGGGTACTTAACGTTACAGCCGGACCCCTTTCAACAATTTAACAAGGGTTATGGGACTTTGCAGAGGTCCCTGCTGACTGGAAGATAGACAATGTTACACCAGTCTACAAAAAGGGCATGAGAGAAGACCCAGGAAACTGCAGACCTGTTAGTTTAACCTCGGTACCTGGGAGAAGATTATTCTGAGGGTTATTGAATGTCAGTCAAAGAACAAGGCTATCAGCCATAGTCGACATGAGTTCATGAAGGGGAAGTCACAGCATCCTACTATCATAGAAAATCCTGAGTTGGAAGGGACCCAAAAAGATAAGAGTCCACACAGCTCCACACAGGACCACATCCAAAAATCAGACCATATTTCTGAGTGTTGTACAAACACTTTTTGAACTGTGGCAGGCTTGGTACCATGACGACTTTCCTGGGGACCCTTTTGCAGTGCCCAACCACCTTCTCAGTGAAGAACATTTTCATCTCCTCTCCTCTCCTCTCCTCTCCTCTCCTCTCCTCTCCTCTCCTCTCCTCTCCTCTCCTCTCCTCTCCTCTCCTCTCCTCTCCTCTCCTCTCCTCTCCTCTCCTCTCCTCTCCTCTCCTCTCCTCTCCTCTCCTCCCATTTGGTTGGTTCGTTTTGGTTGGTTAGTTGGTGTTTTTGTTGTTGTTGTTGTATTTTTTTTAACTACTTGAATGTGAAAAGAATTATACCCTGAATATACAAGAAAAATCTGACAATGTGATGCCACAAACAGGTAGGCTTCCATAAGCAACACATCTTATGGTCTAAATATACAGTGAGTGGATAATTAGAGATGCACCAATGACTGGCAGCTTGAAAAATCCAGTTATTTGTAATAAAAATGATTTTCAGACTCAGTATATATAATTATACAGAAATGAAGGTATACTAATAATCAATTCCTTGGCTTGTATACTCTTGCTAGTAAACAGTATCTTTATTTAATCAAGTTTTGAATAAATAAGGAAATGCATTTAACTCCTTAAAATAACTTTAGGAAAGGTATATTCAAATATATCATGCATTAAACAAGAACTAGGTAGGTACATAGACCCTGCTTTATGGCTCCAATTCTGCTGTTGTCTACTAACCACTACACAACAGTTGCTACTGCAAGCCACAAGCAACTCTGGACCAGCTTTTTTCTAATTAATTAGGAAGAAAAGGAAAAAAAAAAAAAAAGGATATTAAAATTAATAAAGCATACTTTAATGGTATTTGTGTGAGGCATATACAACCTGACAAATTGCCTTATTAGAAAACATTTACAGACTTCTTTTATAGTACTTGCAAGTGCATTTTAATCTCCACAACATATGGCTGTGTATACACACATGTGGTTTTGAATCTGTTTCTGTTAAGTTCTCATAAGTTAAAGCAAATATCTACAGAGGGAACACAATAACCTACATTTCAATGCTTTGGGAAAAGGCATATTATGAGTATCTGGTAACAGTTAAAGATTTTTTTTTTTTTAAGAAATTTTAATATACAAGACCAGAAGTCCAACTGAATTAAAAATGCTCTTTGAAGAACACCAGGATTATCACAGAAAAGCTCACAAAAAAAAAATTTTTCCATGAAAAACAGCATACTTGACAAGTCCTCCTATCAGTAGATTATAAAAGTACATATCATTCCTCCATTATAACTCAAGCAGAATTAAGGATATTAACTTAAAATATAGTTTGTGCTAGAGAAAACACAACCAAAGTAACAAAGCTTATGCAAAATTACAATAATAATAATAATAATAATAATAACAACAACAATAATTTCTTCATGACAGTTGATAGAAACAATCTCCCATTGATGAATTTTGTTCAAAGAAAAAGCATTCAGCCTGTCTAGTCTTAGATTTCTTATCTTCTGGCTTGTTTTAGTTTCTGGTGTTCTCAGAGAATATGGTTGACAACACTGTGAAATACTTCTTCCATCCTAACTATCTGCTACACATTTTTTCATCCCCTGAACAAAAACATATTGTGACCTGTATGTAAGTATTTGTAGAAAGGCTGAAATCTGCATATTTCATGTCATATATTCATGAGAATTTTATGATTTATACTACCACAGGTTTCCTAGCTTTACTGAGTTTCCAAGGTTATTTTTTTTTCCTGATACTGGCACACTTATGCCAAGTAGTATCTAAACAGGAAAATTATGTGCATGTAAACTATCTCCCTTGAACTGTCTGGACCATTCCATTTTTATACCCTACATGACTCATGGAAAATAAGCCAAGAGTCTAATAGGGAGCAAGTCCCACATTAAACCTCACAAGAAATGGTGAGGATGCACCATTCCTTTAGCTAAATGCATGAAAAATATTCTTCTGTTTCAGGAATTCAGGAGTGTGTCACAACACCTTTACATTTTTACATGCCTTCTGCAATGAGGTGCATAACTAATCAACTTCATCTACTGGAATTAGAACTCACTGTTTGTGCAGCATAATTGCATAGTCAACAACACACAGTGCAGAAGGCAATCACATGCCACTGTAAACAGGAAATATAAAGAACTTCATCTGACATTTTTGTGTTTACCAATTCCACTTGCTTCTTTCTTCTTCTTTACTCTTATGGGAAATTTTGTCTTAATCTAATTTAAATGGGATTTAAATACCATTGGCTGTGAGTTTGCAGCAACATATGCTTATATTTTCATCCAACTCATTTATTTTTCCTCTGCCTAACAACCCTGCCAAAGTTGTTCTTTTTCAAACAAAAAATTAATGTTTAGAGTAAGATATTCTGTTAATTCTGACATATGCCAAAAGGCCACAAATTGTGACTAAAAATTACATCAATATCAAAGATTTAATTAGTTCTATATTTATTGTATATTACCAAACAGAAGCAGGGTTAAAATTCAAATAAGAAAACAGATTATACGAACAGGGAAAAATTGAAATTCTTTGAAATGAAGAGAGGGTCATGTCAACATTATTGGGTTTTGGGATGGATGGATGGATGGATGGATGGATGGATGGATGGATGGATGGATGGATGGATGACTGATAGATAGATAGACAGATAGATATAGATAGATGGATCAATCTTCAGTCAGATCCTCACCTGTTATACAATGAAAAGTGTCATTTCTTTTTTGGTTCTTTTCAAGTCAACTACCACTACAGAATCGGCGCAGATTTATCTGAAAACAAGCCTAGGTTGCTAAGAAGGATAGACTTTCATTAAAATTGAGCTAAGCTATTGAGTTGTACAGAACCAGACCAGCTTCAACACTGATAACCCTTTTGTTTAGTGTATTGATTTCTACTCATGTTGACTTCTTGATGAGATTATATCAGTCCTAAGAATATCTAAAGCTTCCTGAAAAATGGCTCCTGATTGCAAGGGTTTATAATCAATAAGGTCAGCCCTAAAATGCCTAGTAAGTGTTCAGAAGTTTGCTAATGTAACCAAATGTTTTCAAAGTTAACAAGAGAAAGACCAGATCTAAAAGAAAAGGCAAGTAATTAGATTAGCAAGTAACTAGAATATTTAAAATATAAATCTGGATTTGGATGGGCATATATTACAGTGCTTGGGTTCCATTGACAGTTACAGTTTCCATAACTAAAAAAGGTGCTTAAGCTATGTCTACAGAATAAAACTCTATGTTAAACAATTTAGATTAGTTAAATTGCTTGGTTTTAGTCAATGTGAAATCCCTATATGTCAGTTATTTATACTTTGGTTCTTTTGAGTTAAAAAGGAAGAGATTATTGTGATATAGTCTCATTGTCTTAGTCACATGGTCTAAAATTTTGGGTAGACCTGCGTGGTGCCAGGAGTTGGACTTGATGATCCTTACGGATCCCTTCCAGCTTGGGATATTCTATGATTTTATGATTGTCTATGAAACGTGAGCTCTTTAGTCAACTCATGTTTGATTGAAAGTTTGTTTTAGGCCAAAAAAAAAAAATCCAGACCACTTCAGTACCACTATCAGACCACTTCAGACCACTATCAGTAGAACTTCAAACACTGGTCCTAAAGAAAAGCTATTACACTACCAGCTAGACACATCCAACATATGGCTAATTGCTAGACCCAAGGAATACGTTGCATGGCCTGGTTATTGAAAACTTGGAAGAGCTTTAAGTGAAATCATTGGTCATTGGTTGCTGGTAGTAATATTACAATATCACACATACAGTGCTTTATACAAAGATGCTGAAGATACAGTTTAACTTCAGAGATTTTTTTTTTCCAACAGAATATTTTTATCTTTCAGTCAATATGTAAAGAAAGATATTTATCTACTCTGATGTGGATGAAGAAATCATGGAATTACTGACTATTAAGGGGTGCCATACCATGCATTCTTGCTTGCTTTTTAATGACAGTATTCCAGGATACCAGGTAATGCAGAGAGACTCTTCAGATGACATAGTAGTGAGCAGATTTCATTTTTTATTTCCTGCTGTTGTAACTTTCTATTTAATAACAGAAATGAGTATACATATAGACATGTATGTTAACATGATTGTCCAAACAACTCTTTAGTAGAAGTATGATTTACTTTAGCAATAATTGCAGTAGTAGAGGAACACCTCAAGGGATTAAATACCATTCTCCTCTAATAAAGGTGTTAAGTGTTAACTGTTTATATGAAATGTTGAAAACATTATTCCACTTCTCAGAGACAGCACTTTACCTTATAAACTAACAAAGGCAATACTGAACTCACTTCAAAAAGGCAATAAGTTGATAGCAATAATAATAATTAAAGAGCTACTTCTTCATAAGATACAAATAATGTAGTGAGTTTTTTCAACTGAGCTTGCTTTCAGAACATGATCTGGATTGTTGGCATACAGCACTACTGTCTTGGAAAATTTTACATTATTTTATTCTCCTATTTAAGTATTTAGCCTGTCCTGCAGTGATTGCTTCCTGTTCAGCTTCTTGAGGAAGATTAAAAAAAAAAAAAAAAAAAAAAATTCTTAGGGATAACAATATCCATTTCTAGGAGGACTCTTCAGTTTCTGTTTGTTTTTTTTTTTTTTTTTTTGTTTTGTTTTGTTTTGTTTTGTTTTATTTGTTTTGTTTTTGTGTCTGATTACAATGTCTGTGAATTGCTCCAAAAGTTATTTTACTGTTTTGTGATGGTTCCACTTAACCATTTGCTTCCTATTTGCCCATCATTCAAAGAAACGTGTTTGGGGAAAACAAAAGAAAAGAAAAACAAACAAAACAACAACAACAAAACTAGACCAGTCTAACTAAAAGCCATTTAACAACATGAACTTATCCTTTGTCATTTAAATAAAGAGCAAATGGAAAAAATAAATAAATAAATAAATAAATAAATAAATAAGAGGGACTATCAAGAGGTTAAGTTACTGAGATCAAGGTGTAACAGATAGCCCTAGTTCTGCCTTGGCCAAGTCAGTCAGAGTTTGTGCCTCAGAAGGCTCGACAATGAGGAATAATACTTTTCCATCACTGTAATCTCTTAAAAGTCTCTCTCCTCTGTCTGTATAATGCTTACACAATGGAGGCCATTAATAATGCTCTTTGTCATTAATGATGAACAGTGGAAAAGTTAAAATCATGAACAATTTTTAAAAAAATTAGATCTACTATTTTTTAAACTTTTTTTTTTTCATTTTCTGAAACATAAATCTAATAATGAAATGGTGGTTTATGGACTTCAGGACTCCAAAGCTTTTCCTGTTCTCTATGGGTTACTCATAAGATTTTATTGCCTGTCTATCCAGAACTGAACATCTAAATAAAATAATGTTTTTCCTTGTCCTCTAAAGTGAATTTCCAATTAAAATTCAACAGTGCAATATCATTCAAAATGGCTCTAATACCATTTGAAGTACATTAATTTGACTTGGTTACCTGTTTGTTAATTAAACTGATGAGCCAATTTATTTGCTCATTCCAGGACTGACATTCAATGACATTTCATGTGACATCCGATATTTTTATGCTAATTGAATAACTTTTGATTTGTATATACCAAGTTGATTTGTGTAGTACATAAGTGTCAGGAAAAAAAAAAAAACTCATATCTGCAAATAATAAGTAATCTAAGTGATTTACAAGTAGAGTTACTAACATTTTGAACACAGGTGGCTGCTTATTTTTAGATTTACTAAGGACTGTAGATGAACTGTCACTCCAAACTGCTATTTTTAATAACATTTTGGAAATTACAAATGCAGAATGTAATGCTGGGTATTTCTGTATTAATGAAGCACTTCTAAAAATAGTACCTCTTTCCATTCGTTGATCGTGCAGAACTAGGCCAGTAGAACCAGTCCTTGAGACTGAAAGATAGCTGTTATTTTTTTGTCTCTATGAATATTTATTTTTTTAAGAGAGAAAGACAGGCTTCAAGAGTTCACTTACATGAAGCAAAAAAATTTAAACCTTTTTGCATGGAGGATGTGTAAATTCCTGTAGTCCCTTGTATTTAAAACATTGCTACTAGCTGGAACAAACACAAATAGCATGATCTGTGTAGCTGATATTTTCTTCAGGATAAAATTTGGAATATCCATTATGATTAGGTAAGGTTTTATGGCATTATTATCCACTGAATAAGACAGATCAATAAGTCTTTTTGAAGAAAGAAACAAACAAACCTATCAAAACCAAAATTCAAAACCAATCTCTTTCTCTGCCCAACTGTCATAAGCATGCTTTTCATGTGTTTTTCAGTTGGAATCGTAGAATCATTAGGGTTGGAAAAGACCTCCAATATCATCTAGTCCAACCATCACACTACTACCAACATCACCCATTAAATCACGTCCCTAAGCACCAAGTCCAACCTTTCCTTAAATACCCCTAGGGATGGTGACCCCACCACTTTACTGCGCAACCTGTTCCAATGCCTAACTACTCTTTCTGAGAATAAATATCTATAGTCTATTTTAACACTAAGTGTAAGTGTAAGTAAGACTTTTCTGATCTGAGTCACTCTAGGAATTACCTCTTATCAACTTGTTTGTTTTGTTAAAAACAAACAAACAAACAAAACTTTTAGGCAAAAGTTACCTGTACCTAGATTTTCTTCCACATAAAATCAGCTGAAACTGCGTAGTTGTTAATAGGAACATACTGAAATCAATGTCCCCATTTCCACTCCTCATAAACTGTGCCATAACATTATGGGGTAGGGGGAGAACACTGGAAAAAGATATATATATATACTCTTTACAGATATACTCATATATATGATATATATACTTGTATGCATATATACATATAAAGTATAGCTCTGATGTCCTGGGAAGCTAAAGTAAGCAAATTAGTACATTATATTTATTATATTCTTTATCATGTATTAATCACCTATTATAGTTCACCAGAGCTCACAACTTTAGTTTGGAGATAGACTTTGAAGAGAGTTAAAGAAACTTAAGCTGTCATTTCATTCCTTAAATAGCTGCACTGAAGAAAGCGTCATGACAGTTGGCTTTTATTCAAATTAGGAATTAAACATTTAAAAACAAAAGACTCCTCTCTAAAGTATTTAACATCCTCTAATCCATACTAATTTTTTGGAACTATCGTAGTATCTCTTAAGTCAGAAATCATTAAGTTCTATGCAAAGAGATCGTAGGGAATCAGATCATGTGATTTTTGACCAAACTGTACTGATTTTGCTGGCAGCTGGAGCTGAAAAACACAGACCAATGAGGCATGCCTGTCATTTTATTCCTTGCATTCTTCACTATGTGTTCCCAGTGTGGTGAACTACTTATTACTGGGGAAAATCATCTGCATCATAAAAGGGATTATAAGGAAGAAAATGGGTAAGTCTTTGGTTTCAAGATGATCAACAGATTAAAAAAAAAAAAAAAAAAAAAGGAAAAAAATCTATCTTTCCTTCAACCAAACCAAAAAAAGAAAAGAAAAGAAAAGAAAAGAAAAGAAAAGAAAAGAAAAGAAAAGAAAAGAAAAGAAAAGAAAAGAAAAGAAAAGAAAAGAAAAGAAAAGAAAAGAAAAAGAGAGAGAGAAAGAGAGAGGGAGAACATGTACATTAGTGATTCTGGCTCGTTGGCCAAGTAAAAAATAGAGCAATTAATTCATCGCATTTCTGAACCTGCTGAACAGCCATCCAATGCTCCTAGTTTTAATAAGTGTTTGGTATCAAAATGGCAATAATACCAAAAAAATTTATGAGGATAGACTTAAAAAAATAGTTTTTGAATTAGACTTTTGGGGAATGATACAATGTCTCCTACAATTTAGCAAAGGCAAGATTCTGACATTGCATCAGATCTGAGTTGTCTTGGATTTTATGTAGAGTAAAAAGATGGGAAATAAAGCAAGGCATAAAGATGGTATGGAACAAAGCAGGTGAGAAAACCAAGTTTCTTCTTTATTCTGTCAGAATATGGTGTATTGCTAGCTAGTTACAAACCTAATTTCTCTGCAATCACTCCAAAAATTCTGTCTGTACTTCCTTTATTTATCAATACTTCAATGCAGCAGCTTTCAAGCCTGCCCAGATAATATTTTTCCTTCCCATGAAAAAAATACTAAAAAAGGTTGACATAAATCTCAGTACAACATAGACCAAATCATGCAAAGTTTGAGGTTTTTTTTGTTTGTTTGTTTTTGTTTTTCTTGAAGGAAAAAAAGAGATGTTAGAGGTTCATGCAATGCAATTATTTATATATATATATATATTTTTTTTTTTCTGGTAAGGTTGTCCAATGTATCTTCAAAAATGTATTTAAACAACATGAGTTAGAATTACAAAAATATATATATACCTAACTATATATAATATATATATATAATTACATATTTACATAATTACCTAACTATACCTCGCTTTGATAAATGCAAAAAAAAAAAAAAAAAGAAAAGAAAAGAAATAGAAAAATGAAGTAATGGAACACTGTGGCATCTAATATATAAATAATATTTCCTTTTCCTTGAACTTCAACTGATACAGCTCTTGCTTGTCTCCATATTCTATTTAATTTCTCCATTAGACTTGTCTTTTTTTTGTTCTTACCCTTTTCCTTAACATCTTTTCTTGCTCTTTCTCTATGCAACACATATAAACCTTAGCAATAAACTTTCATTAAAACTTTTGCCTTAACTTATAAGAAGTATTTATTCTATTATGGTTAGTATGCTTACTGATCAGAGCACAGGCAAAAAAATATTCTTAGTATTCCCAGTTTCTTTACATCTTCACAGATTCATACTCAATTCCAGAGTCCTGAACCATCACTATTTCTCTGCTGTACTAATAAATATTATAATATATATATTTATATATATATAAATATTATATAAATATTTTTAAATGCCCAAACAGGTAACACATCATACAATTCCCAGCTCTCTAAAACAAACAAACAAAAACCACATTTCTTCCTTTCAATGTATCTAATCACTTTTCATTACTATAGTCCAACATGAGATTAAAGTAATTCAAGTAAAACTAAGGAAAAAAAAAAATCATTTAGTTTTGCAAAACATTACTGATTACTGGGATCAAAAGGGAATGGGAAAAAAAATGCAAGAAGTATGCAGATCTGATATTTTCAGTTGTTGCCACTATATAGCCAATTCAAGCTGACAGTTCTCGCAGCCCAAACTTACTACCATTTACTTTTTCACTTTCCTTACCCATAGATTTTTGTGCTATTTTAAAATCTTGTTTAGAAGAATAAATCAGAAATCAATATGTAAATACTGAGAACTTTAGGATACATTTCTATCTTTACTAAGCTCAAGCATCCAGGGCACACAGCTGTGCCTACTTATTTTGATAAATCCCTCTGCACATGACACAGACCAACTTCAGCACTGTGCCCCATTTATAAACATTAATTTCAGGTCCAACATCATATTTCAGATAGTCTTCTACATGATTTAAGTGCACAAGACCCATTGAAAGGCAATGGGAATTATGGTGCTTAAATCACAAATTATTTTGGAAAAAATAAAAATCCATCATACATAATAACATTATGAACAGCTGCAATTTCTAAGTATAAAATTTCACAGACAGCTGATTCAATCCACTGCTTCTCCAAAAGACAATAGTTTGTCTCTATCAATAACATCAACCAAGACCAATCATACAGTGACCAGGGATTTCCTCAGCATGCACATGTAGCTTGGATAGCACAGTCTTCATTTACTTTACTCTCAATTGTGTTTGGCAGTCTATTTAGGAAAAGATGGGAGGTGCAATAACAAGGAGTATCTCATTCTTTGGCACCAGATACAGTGAGCCACTAGAGACTGGACTAGGGAATCCAAAGTTATTGCTTTTGTTTATCAGTGCAAAATTGAAGGTCACATTCCTACTGATGCCTCTGAAGTAGAAGACTAATAAAACTGTTCTAGTTGATTGTGGATTTAATTTTACAGAAATTGTTGAAAGACCTCTACTTCCCTTCAATTTTCAAAGAATGGTCTTTTCCTTTACTGAAATATATCTGTCAACAACTTTCTTTTCCAGTTTACCTAGTCACAGGCACAAGATTGTCTTGCATCTGTTGTAGCTTGCTACAGTGTAGGGGAAAATAAACACCTCCACCATCCTTGAAAAGACTGAAATCGGTAATATGCAACTTCCTGGACTGTCTTGAGAGTTGTATTTATAAACTCTAACACCTACTTGAAGATGAGAGTGTAGTGCAAAAATATTAAGCACAACACTCTCCTTGTAAATTTATCATTAGTGTTCTTGCTATCCAATCTTAAAACAAGAAGTTGAAATCTTTGTACAGAAAGAATTGTGTATAACAGACAAGCTAAATGACTTAAGCCTATTGAAAAATTAACCTTATTGATGTATGTACAAAATAAGACTCTCCCTTGATCACTTTAATGGTTTATATGCAGAAAGCAAGTGATTACAATACTTGGAGCTATTAAAAACTTTTCATGAAGATAATATTCTGACAAGGCCCTGAGCAAACTAATACAACTTCACCTGTATGGTGGATGAAGAGAAGGCAGTGGACATAATATTTTTGTGTTTCAATAAGGCATTTGATACTGTCCCTCACAGTATCCATCTGGACAAAGTGTGCAACTGAGAGATAAAGTATGCAGTTCTGGTCTCCACAAATATTAAAAGGATGATAAGGTATTTGACGGCATCCAGAGGAGGGCAATAAAGTTGATAAAATGGCTGGAAGGCAGGTCCTATGAGGAGAGGCTGAGGACACTTGGGGTGTCTAGTTTGGATAGAAGGAGGCTGAGAGGTGAACCCATTGCTCTCTACAGTTTCCTGAAGAGGGTAATTGGAGAGGGCGGTGATGATCTCTTCATCTTGGTAACTGATGACAGGACACATGGCAATAGCACGGAGGTGTGCCAGGGGAGGTTTAGACTAGACATTAGGAAAAATTGCTTTACTGTGAGGTAACCAAACACTAGTACAGGCTTTCGAGAGAAGCGAAAGGCACTTGATGCCACATGCCTTTTAGTGTTCAAGAATGGAGTGTTTTTACCCAGCTGGGCAGCTGAGCTCCATTGCAACCGCTCCTCAAAGGGTAAGTGGGAGAAAATATGATGAGAAGGGCTCAAGGGTTGAAATAAGGACAGGGAGATTACTCAACAATTATTATCACAGGCAAAACAGACTCAGCATAGGGAGATTAATGTAATGTATTACCTAATTTATTACCTACTACTAACAAGCTAGAGTAGTAAGAAAATAAAAACAAAATAAAAACACCTTCCCTACATCCGCCCTCTTCTATGTTCCCCCTGAGCCGCACTGAGGAATGGAGTATTCCCCAGGGGTTGCAGTCAGTCCATAACATTTTGTCTCCACTGCTCCTTCTCTGCCCCTGCTCCACATGACATCCATCCCATGGGATGCCATCCTTCCCAAACTGATCCTGTGGTGGCTGTCCACAGGCAGCAGCTCTTCAGAAACTGCTCCCACATGGCTCCATACCACAGGGTCCATCACCCAGGAGCAAACTGCCCCAGCATGGGTACCCCAGGGGCAGCAGCTCCTCCCACACTCCTCTTGTTCCTGCATGGGCTCCTCTCCCCGGGCTGCAGCTCCGGCCCAGGGTGTACTCCTGCGGGGGCTCTCCATGGGCCACAGCCTCCTCCAGGCCACATCCACCTGCTCCACTGGAGGCTCTTCCATGG
The DNA here is from genome assembly GCF_964035555.1 of Netta rufina. Taxonomy (NCBI): domain Eukaryota; kingdom Metazoa; phylum Chordata; class Aves; order Anseriformes; family Anatidae; genus Netta; species Netta rufina. Next base: position 56,531,214 of record NC_140124.1, read on the forward strand.
GGGGGCTGCAGCGTGGAGATCTGCTCCATGTGAGATCCATGGGCTGCAGGGGGACAGCCTGCTCCACCAGGGGCCTCTCCACAGGCTGCAGGGGAACTGCTGCTGCATGCCTGGAGCACCTCTTGCCCTCCTTCTGTACTGACCTTGGTGTCTGCAGGGCTGTTTCTCACTCCTTTGTCTCCCAGCTGCTGTTGCATACGAGTTTTTTTCCTTTCTTAAATCTGCTCTCACAGAGGAAAAACCAGCTTCACTCACTGGCAGTGGTTCCTGCAGCCGGCTGGAGCTGTCCAGGTTCTGGACTCTTCTCACAGAGGCCCCCTCTACAGCCACACACTACCAATACCTCTAGCCCACATAAACCCAATACAAAGAGGCATTTGGATAAATTATGTATAATATAATCAATAATGTGTTTTAACTTTTGGCTAACCCCGAAGTTGTCAGGCAGTTGAACTAGATGATTTTTGAAGGTTCCTTACAACTGAAGTACTCTATCTTCCCACCCACTTTTTGTATAGGGACAAGAAAGTCAAGTTATGTTTAATGAGAAAAAATACTCCATAATATTTCCAGAGCAATAAATCCCTTAAGAGACTTTGTCTTAAGTACAATTTTAACATTTCTTCTTTGTTCTAAGACTTCATGTTCTGTATGAAGAATTCAAATAGAATGAAAACACTAGTATGTTCTAAGTTCAGTGGCAACCCATTGTGTTTAAGGTAACAAAAACATCCACAGGGTCTTTCTTCTCTCTCTGGGGACAAGTCTTTAAATAGCATACTGTATTCTAGCACTCAAGGCCATATTCTGGCATGCTCATAAGAAGTTCTCTTTGTACAAAATTATTAATTATCCATTTCTCTATGTTTTGCAAAAATGTTAATACACATTTATGAACTAGCACAAGTGACAAATAGCATGCTGTCCTCTATTCCTTGCTTGTTGGTGGATTTTTTTTTGTTATTGTTTTTGGATTTAAGACAATTAATTGTTTATGAGAAATGTCAGATTGACAATCTTACAGACTGAAGTCTGTTTTCTATTCATAGAATCATAGAACAGCTTGGGTTGGAAGGGACCTCAAAGATCATCTAGTTTCAACCCCTGTGCCATAGGCCACCCACTAAATCAGGTAGCCCAGGGCCTCATCCAGCCTGGCCTTGAACACCTCCAGGGATGGGGCATCCACAAGTTCACTGGGCAACTTGTTCCAGTGCCTCACCACTGAGTGAAGAATTTCCTCCTAACGCTAATCTAAATCTCCCCTCTTTTAGCCTAAAGCCATTCCCCCTTGTCCTGTCATTGTCTGCCTGAGCAAAGAGTTGCTCTCCATCTTTTTTATAAGCTCTCTTTAAGTACTGAAAAGTTTTGTCTTCTTCAAGCTGAGAGGCCCCAGCTCTCTCAGTCTTTCTTCATAGGAGAGGTGCTCCAGCTCTCTGATCAACTTCATAGCCCTCCTCTGGTCCCATTCTAACAGATCAAAATTCTTCCTGTGCTGAGGGCCCCAGACCTGGACACAGTACTCCAAGTACTCCAAGTGAGACCTCACAAGGTAAGAGTAAAGAGGGAGAATCACCTCTCTTGACCTGCTGATGACTCCTCTTTTGATGCAGCCCAGGATGCAGTCCGCCTTCTTGACTGCAAGGGTGCACTGCACTTAGCTCAAGTCAAGCTTTTTGTCCAATAGAACTCCCAAGTATATTTCTGCAGGGCAGCTCTAAATGTGTTCTTCTTCCAGTCTGCATTCATGTCAGGATTGTCCTGACCCAGGTGCAGCACCTTGCACTTAGACCTGTTGAACCTCATTAAGTTCACATGGGTCTACATGTACTTCTCCAGCCTGTTCAGGTCCCTTTGTATGGCTTCCCTTCCTTCTGTTTCATCAGTTGCACCACTCAGCTTAGTGTCAACTGCAAACTTGCTGAGGGTGCACTCAATACTATTGTCTATGTCAGTGATGAAGACATTAAACAGTACCAGTCTTGAGACAGACCCCTGAGGTACACCACTCATCACAGACCTGTATCTGGACATAGAGCAATTGACTGCCACTCTCTGCCTGCAACCTTCAAGCCAATTCCTTACCCAATTAATGGTTCCCCCTTCAAATCCATCTCTCTCCAATTTGGAGATCAGGATGTCATATGGTGTCAAAGGCCTTAGAGAAATCCAGGTAGATGACATTGGTTGGTCTTTCCTTGTCAACTGTCACCCCATCATAGAAGGCCACCAGATTGGTCGGGCACAATTTGCCCTTGATAAACCCATTCTGGCTGACTGGGATTACCTCCTTGCATATGCCTTGGAATTGCTTCTAGGAGGATCTGTTCCTTGATCTTGTCAGGCACAGAGATGAGGCTCACCAGTCTGTAGTTCCCCAGGTCATCCTTTTTACCCTTTTTAAAAATGGGAGTGATGTTTTCCTTTTTTCAGACACCAGGGATTTTGCCTGACTGCCAGGACTTTTCAAATGTGCCAAGTGTAAGCACTATAGCCAAGTGTTTGCAGGGCTGTGGCAATACAAATTTAGCTAGTCTTGTCCCCAAGTATGCTTCTGAGGTGCTTGCTTTACTGATCATAATCAGACTTCTTTTATGCCAACCTAAAGGAAACTTTTCTGTGATTGTGCCATACTGATCATAATATTAATCAGCAAACACTGGTATAAGAGTCTAGAAATGAATGAGGATGTCAAAATTTTACCCATTTAGTGACTCAGCTCTTTTGTCAAGCACAATGGCTTCATAAATTTTTTGATGGAGGTCACCATTTGCACCTTCTCTTTTTTTTTTTTTTTTCCTCTGGAAGCCATAAACTTTAGCATTTACTTTGCTGTTCATTTAATCACTTCTAACTTGATGAGAAGGCTGACAATACAAGTGATCCTAACCAAAGACTTCAGATGTTAGAGTTTGGGTAAGTAACTAATAATGTGTTAGTTACTACTATAAATTTCCCCACTTTCTACAACTAGTCTGCCTGTTCCCTTTTTCAAGTGCTCTTTTAGTACCTTCCAAAGTACTGCAAACCAGGCTTGCCTCAAATGTGCCAAATCCCAGTGAGATATCTGTATAGCAACTCTATAGGGCTATACCAACTTTTATGTATATCTATATGTAAAATGGAAGTTCTTTCCTCAGCTCTCTCCCTGCTTCTTCTTCCATAGCAATCAGAGTGTGCTGGACTATATAGGAAGTGATGGTTTCCACATAAATGTTAAACTTATTTTAACATATATGTTCTGGGAGAAACAGATCAGATTAGCAAGCAGGTGCTGACAATGCATATATTCAGACACAGAAGTTAATATGACCTTCCCCATTATACACAGGTATTCATACATAGAATCACATTAACCTGTTATCACAAGGTTATCAGCAACTGCCTCATAGCAGAGATTGGATGCTCCATAGGGAACGCACTGGGAATACACTATATCATATTATTCAAGTTTTTTGATGCTTCTAACATCACCATATTAGGCTAACTCAGCACTTCCAAGAAACAATGGGAAACAATGACATAAGATAAAATCTTCCTCAACAAATACTTTAGGTTTGTCACAGGACTACAGAAAGCCCTAGACTTTGAGGAAACTGGACCACATTTTCATCTATTTTGTATGTCCTCAATTTTCATTTGAAGATGTGACTTGGTAGGGTAACTTTGCTTATGCTGAATATTACTAGTGAACAGATTCTGCTGTCAGAGTTAGCATAGATCTCTCTCAGGAACAGGCAAGAATAGTTGTTGCCTCTCTCCATTTGAACACGCAGCCTTCTGATTTGGAGTCAGAACGCTGCATGTTCGAATCATGTTGGGGTCACCAATAGTTAGCTGAACTAACTGAGAAACTTTGCTTCTCTCTGGATAACACATTAATAACTCTAATAGGAAGAAGGAAAATTGAGGAAAATACACATTTCTCCAGTTATTTTTTAGCACCAAATCAATTTACAACAGTGTGTAAATTTTCTGTACTAATCAATAGTGCGTTAAAATCTCAGCAGTTTTTAGTGCTTAAGTAATTCAAAAAATAGACATGTTGTAGAAGGATGAACTTGACAGTTACAGCTATCTAAACAAAAAAAAATCATGCTTTGTTAGTTCCAAAGTATTGTATTTAAGAACTAACATGAGAAACAAAAGCTTTTGCTTTTTTTAAGAGCAACAAAAAATTAGAGTTCACATTATCCTTCATTACGTTTAATGACTAACCAAGGCATTCACTGCATTGGGCATTTAAATGGATGCACAAGTATCATTTCATCGGGAAGTCCAGAAAAACAAAACAAACAATCAAACAAACAAACCACCAACAACTTAGAAATAGAAGACTCAGAGAAATAGCTTAATTATTTATTAGTATTCCAAATATATTCAAATGAGACTTACATCACAATGTCCAACCGCACAGGTCATATAAATTTGCCTCCATAACATTTAAATATAAATGTACACCAAGTCAATCCCTACACTATTTGAAATGTAAGAAAAACTGGTATGAATTCTCAGGGTTAAACAGCAACCATCAAGGACTACTTTTGTTCACTGTATATGTTCACTTACGTTTCCACCATGGCTTAAATACTGAACTGTATAGTACCTATTTCAGCCTGCTTAATAGTATTAATAAACCACAGTACTGTACTTAAACACTGCAAAATAATAGAACCATAGTATCATAAAATGGTTTGACTTGGAAGGGACCTTAAAAACCATCTAGTTCCAACACCGTTGCCATCCACAGACCAGGACACCTTCTAGGTCATTCTAGACCAGGTCATTCAAAGCCCCATCCAACCTGGCACTGAACACTTACAGGGAAAGGACATCCACAGCTTCTCTGGGCAGCGTGTTCCAGTGCCTCACCACCTTCAGAGTAAAGAATTTACTCCATATAACTAATATAAATCTACTCTCTGTTACAGTTAAGGTTGGGGTTAGGGTTTAGTTTTAGGGCTAGGGATGAATACGAATGAATTAATCTTCCTTCTGTATAAATAGTATGACAGTGGTTATCAGAAGACATCTCCTGCTCTGAAGTTTCAAGACTTGTGTGTACAATTTCTCACCTTCAAGATATCTTGAGTTAGATTTACTTCTTGATCTTGTTAGTACTTATGCAGACTTGCTCCCACAGAAAGACACATAATCATTGTTACAGGAAGACACATACTCGTCAGCCTGAGATCCACTACAGATCTTAGATACAGCACTATAGTATGAATTGCCAAATTCCAGTTAAAGCATATTTTATGAATAAAAGCTTCAGAGTACTATAATTGCTCACTGAACAGAGCTTTCAGTCTGTAACAATAGAATTTTTGTCTATGAACTTCCTTCTCAGCCCTACGGGTGACATCATATTCTAGACACTTAGAAAGTACTTCTCAAAATATGCTTCCCATAAGTCACCATCTTATGCAATGCAAAATTTGACAAAAGAGGCCCTAGTATTTATTCTTGAGGATAAAGATAGAATGGTGAAATTTTGCTGGGAAAGTCCATTCAAGTGAAACAGTCAAATAATAGCAGGTTCTGCAATCAAAGAGAAGGGAATGTAGAAAAGTCTGTTTGATGTAAGAAATGAAGGCAGTTGTAGTCTCTGTATGCTCTCTTCTAATCATCACTGAATATTATTCTGATGTATGTAGGAGACTGATTATTTTAGTGAAGTAATTAATCAAGTAATGACTACACTTGTGTGTTCAATTATAGTCTTTATGGTTGATTAATCTTTATAATACATGTCATTACTGGCTGTATGTTTTTTCCACCCAGTGCAAAGACCAACGTACAAAATAAGAAGATAGATATAACAAACTTGTATACTTAGAAGGTATGGTAACAGACAATGTTAAGGACACATTTTTCAGTGTCAGAAATATTGGTTTGTTTACTGAAGCTGAAAAATGAAATGAACAATTGCTAAACATACAATTCCTATGCAATAGCATCAGCTTATTTGTTCTATGCTTTGTAATCATAAGAAAGCAGGCTCTAAGAGCCACAATGCCCCTAAGCTTTCTTGAAACCAAAGGGAAGGTAAGAAAGAACAAATTTTTATATTTATTATCTGAGTTTATATTATCCATTTAGTTTCAAGTGTTCTCATTAAGGTGAGTGAGGTAATCTTAAGTCACATCACCTCCAGAAGCAAGTATACTTGGCTGTTATTTATAAACAGAATTGGGCTGAATCTATACTGCTACAGGAAAAAAAAAATGCTTTCTTGAACTGACCAAACATGCCGTCATGTTTGGTCAGTTCATGAGGAAGCAAGGTGCCTTGCTATGAGAACAATACTTTTCCAGAAGAAATGCAAAATCCCAATCTAATATGCTCTCCTGGGAGTGGCATTAGCCCAAATTCTCTATATTTGAAAATATATTTGAATATATTATATTTGAAAAGCAATAACCATTTTTCAGAGAGACTAATTCAGCTTCATGGTCCCATGATTATGGGACTACTGTACCAAAAGACAATGACTGTATTAAAAGACTGTATAAAATACTCCAAGGAACCAAAGATCTACTGATGTAACTTCTGATGGGTGTATGTAACTGAACTAAACAATTTCAATCTTTGAGGGTTATATGCTACCTAAACTCCTCAAACATCATCAATTTGCAGCATATATCAAATGCTATCTGTATTACCATTTGGAGATCATCCTAATTATCTCAAAACCTACTAATTTAATGCTTAAAAAATATATGCTTAATTTTCACTCAGTATACATTGTTTAATTATAAAAGGTAACTAAACAGTCATACCTATTCCCAAAGAAGTTAAAAATCAGTTGTCAGAAAGACACACACTGATGCTTCTAAGAAGGAAACTTTGAATTAATTTTTTTTTCATTCATTCATTCATTTATTTATTTAGGGGGGGGGGAAGGGGGCAGTGGGAGGGCATGTATGTTTCATTGTTTGATAGTGATGTCCACGTTTTTAAATGCTTTTTTCTTTTTCTTTTTTTTTTTTTTTTTTTTTGCATTACTATTTGCTTTTCAGCATATATTTCTTTTTCATTCAGTTCACCAACTAAAAGCTAAGAAGGATGAAAGAACACATAGTTTACATTAAACTGATTCATTAATCTGCTGTTTTCTGAGTGTAAATCCCAGAAAATATCTTCAGAGATATGCAGTGAAGCTTCTTTTCTGAGACAATTCAAAAAATGTAGTGCTTAATGGTGGCAGAAGTGAGAATTTTTTACTTAGAATTCTATCAAGGCTGTTTAGGGGTCAATAACACCATCTAAGACACAAATACAGAAAACACGGTAAAACTTGGATATTAAACATGCTCCAGTGACTCAGCATTTTTGATACAAGGATAAGAATGCATATACAAGCTGGTTTTGACTCAAGCATCTTATTTACATAGATTTGATAAAGATTTTCTTTAATATGCACATTTAAGAGTTGGAAGTTACCACAAGAATTGATTTGGGCTAATTCCATTAGGGATACTTTAGGCAAACAAGTATAAATCCAAAGGAAAACATACCAAATTAACACAATCAAGAAGAGTGAAACAACATCAACATTATCTCCAGAGACAGGCTCCATGTATATCTGCACAAGGATTCATTGCTTTGGGAGCATGAAGTTTTAGCTATCGTGGGACTGATTTCCTCAGTCCTGTAAATCAGTAGACATGCATCTAGCATTACACACCTGTAATAATAAGTCTTTTAATAAGACTGAGGGTGACAAGCCACATGCTTATGAAATATTTACAAATCAAATGTCAAATGAAAATGTACTAGCAACCACTAAACCACAGTTTAGCATTTAATTACATTTTTAATAAGCTACATACTGAAATCTCAGCTGAACTTTCCAATTCAGCTCAGAAGATTTTAGATCAATCTTTATATTGCTTCTGATGGCTATACAAATTATGTGATCATGGAAATAGCTTTAGAAATAAGATGTTCACCTATTTCATATATATCAGTCTTGTCTGGAGGAAATTCTAACTGGCTGCTACCCAAGTTTCTTGCTTTTAGCGGAAGAGCAGTCAGTCAATAGTGCTGCAGTTCTGCACCTTTTCTTTATAAAGCATTTTTGTGTGGAGAAGAAAAGTAGCATGCAAGTATCATGTTATTCACAAGCATGAACAGAGAAAGGAGAAGAGAAGATACTCCTACCACAGAACCAAAGACAAAAAAGGGAAAGCTCAGGAAACTGTGATCCTATTGCCTTCTGCCACTGTCTTCTATCTGCTATTAAACAAGAAAGGAGCTAGCAGAGCTAGCAGAACTTTGTGCTGCTTTGGTTACCCCTTCTTTCCACTCATATATAACCCTACCAGTTCATGTAGAGTCTACTTTCAGTAAATTAACTCAATTTTTAATTTGTCATATTCAAACCAGAATGCAATTCATGTGTATATATATATATAAAAATTATTAACTCAAGCAAGCTAATGACCTAGGGAATACAGGTTGAAATCTGTATAAGTACAACCCATCCAACACCATAACCCATCCATATTGTCTGGCCACAAATTTCACTGCCTTTCCAATATTTGCTTTTTCTCCTTTTAAGTCCCCAGGTCACTAATAGGGTTATATAAGATTTAGCTCTAGCATCTATTTTAAACAGTGGCAGGTAACTGAAAATTTTTCAAATTTTCCAGCAGCAATAAAATAACAAGTAGTTATACAGTAAGGGACAAAAGGCTGCTGCATTTTTTAAGCCAATGCTTGCCATACAACTTAAACCGTATTACCATGTGCCCTCACTTCTCACTATTAATTAGGTAAGAACAAAAAATGAAGAAATAGAAATAAAAATAATTCACAATTAAAATAACAATAAATAATTATTATTTGCAAGTGTTAATATTTATATATTTATTTATTTATAACTTCATTTATTATGATTCACCAGATCGCATTTCTCATATGAATGAAAAATCGTCTGGAGATTTCAAGAACTTGATTGTGATACTTTAAAATTTTACTAATAATATTGCAAAAATTCCAAATAATCTTTGCCATTCTACAGAGCATACTTGTGAGACAGGAAGTAGAATAAAAGCAATGTATTATTTCATAGACCTTATGTAATGTGATGCTGTTAGAGAACATAGGTATGGTCAATCAATTCAAATACTCACATTTGTACATAAAAATCTTAACCAGTATTAGCTGTCTTAATATCCTACAACAATATAACCTGTGGTTTGTCTGATTCTAATAAGCAGACATGCCTGGTTTGCAAAACAAGGTAAAAAAAAAAAATAATCTAGCTTATCTCACACTTTCTTGGGATAGCTTAGAGATGGCTGAGTGGACTTTCAACCTATGTTTTTATTTGTAGATGTATACTTGGAGCCTGCTCCACTTAGCAATAGACACAAGTAGTTGGGCCAAAAACTTTCTTCTACTTCCAAAGGTGAGTGATATGTTATCTTTCCTTTCCATACAGGAATTAATTCTCTGAAAATGTGCAGAACAGTTGACCAACCTTTGCATGGTCCTTTAGTCTAGTGCTTCACTCCAGTACAGGAATAGATCTACTATATGACACAAAATATGCCTAAAGCTTCCTGAAGCAATAGGGATACCATAGGCAGGGTGGTTTAGCCCTGCCAGGCAGGTAGGTGCCACATAGCTACTCGCTCACTCTCCCCAGGTGGGTTGGGAGAGAGAATTGGAAAGGTAAAAGTGCAAGAATTCATGAGCTGAGATAAAAGCAGTTAACCAGGTAAAGCAAAAGCCACATCTGCAAGCAATGCAAAATAGTGAATTAATTCACTATTTTCCATTATTAGGCAGGTGTTCAACCACTTCCAGGAAAGCAGAGCTCATCACACATAATGGTTTCTTGGGAAGACAAATGCCATAACTCTGAACATCCCTCCCTTCCTCCTTCTATATCCTAGCTTTTATTGCTGAAAAATGATATTGTATGGTGTGTAATATCTCTTTGTTCAGTCTGGGTGAGCTGTCTTGGTTGTGTCTTCTCCCAGCTTCTTGTGCACCCCCATCCTCCTCACTGTCAGGACAGCATAAAAGCTAAAAAATAATAATAAATAAATCCTTGTCTCTGTATAAGCACTGCTCTGCAACTACTGAAAGCGACAGTGTGTTAATCACCACTATTTTCATCAAAAATCCAAACATGGCATTGTGAGAGCCTCTACAAAGAAAATTAACTCTTTCAAGCCCAAACTATGACATTATAGTGGCAGCACACCATCTTTTCCTGGGTTCTTCTTCCATCTCACTCCAAAATAATTTTTTTATTATCTTCCCCAATGGGAAGAGAATTCTGCTCGACCACTCCAATCCACATACTCATAGAAAGGTCTGTTGAGGTTTGCCATATGAGCACTATAAAGAGGTACTCAAGTATGTAGGTATGAGTACTACATTCTCAAGTATGTAAGAGATTTGAGCAATCTTTTAAGAAATCCAGAGAGCTTCAGACTTCAGGCTAAAGACTTGCAACCTGCTTCTAAGTCAAAGATTATTACTGATCCAGAATGAATGAGCATTTCACACCTCCTGGCAAAGCACTATGATCCCTCTCCTAGAGAGTTATGTTTTAGTGGCTGCCAGCTTCAAGACTGGGGGACTCTATCATCCCAAAATTGTAACTCCTCTTCTAGAACTGCTGTTTTGTCTGCCAAGTCAGCAGAGTAAATATATATATATATATATATATATATATATATATACATACATATATATAAGTGGGCATTCATGGCCATTCACCAAAGCAGAATTACAGGCCTTAAAATTGAAGCATGTTCTTATCATAACCTCTAAATTCTAATGGCTAAACTTATCCTGAGATTGTATTGTATTTAGTATTGGAAAAAAAAATATTACTTTAAAAGTGTTAGGTTAGAAAACTTACTTCTTGAAAATGACACTGGTGTTGATAAGTGTTCTCCACCTATGACTGCAAGACCGTGTTTTTTCAGCTTACCAGTCAATTTTAATATTGTTCTCAGACTTACAGGGACAGCAAAGCTTATGGGGAAACAACAAAACCAAAACAAGAGGAGAAACCCCTACCAAACAGTATCTGTCTGCTTCATAATTTATAAACAACAACAGCCTGATAATGGAAAACAGTATGATCATGGACTGATTTGTGTTGGCAATTTCAAAAAGACAATAGAGAGAGCCAAAAAGACAGTAGAGTTTGATTTTCATAAAGTAGCCTGACCCTCCAGGGCTAAGAATAGTAGAAAACAAATGAAAAATAATTTGTCATTTTCTTGGTAAACTAAGCATGACAAGGAAAATAGTATGGGATGAATGTAACCTCAAAATGTTACATCTATCTATACACCCATTTGAATGCATCATTTTCTACTATAAAGAAGAAAGTATTTGCTAGTCTCTGTCTGGCAGATTAGACATTAAAATGCTGCAATTTTTAAGAACATTTCTTTCATACTCAGAATTTTCTCTGGTATGTAATAGTTTAGATTTAATTACAGGTTATGCCATTGTACACACACACACAAAAATCTATTTACCAATATTTAAGTTGTTGAGGCTTCCTTTCAGCATAACAATGCAACATTATTTCACATGATCAGAATTTTTTAATGTTTGCTGAATATGTCCAGAAAAATCACAGTTGTTTCACTTCTCAAATACTAACATACTCTGAAAAGGAAACAAGCAAAAACCAAAACAAGAGACAAACAATATGCAGCACTTTTGCTATACTAGCCAGAAATATAGTTGCATTCACTAGCCAGATTTCTTTGCTGGTGATGGTGCATTAAAATATGAGCTTAATTATTTTTTCAGTGTGTAGATTAAGTGTACATTTGTATTGCTACTTAGGGTTAACTTGGAGGCCATCCTCAGCCAGCATTCTTTGTTTTTTTCCCCATCTTTACTGCGCACTTCAGAGCCTGTTCCTATGTATGTCATACAATCCTCTATTATTTCCCTAGTGTGACACACTAATGTGCAGATTCCTTGCATGCTGCAAAAGACAGCACTTCCAAAAAAGCCTGTTTGTTCTTTTGTATTTGCTTATACCTATGGGTAGCAGAGAGGAAAGGAGCTACAGAGGAGCAGAATACAAACTGGAGTTTGTATATAATACAACTCTGGAGTAATGGTGGAAAACATTTTATAATGAAGATTACGAAGACCACATTTCAAACAAGTGGACTGTGCAAGTAATTGGAGTTGAGCTCCAGAATTTCACATAAACTTCCAGGCCTGAGGTAGACAGCATGCGTCAGCTTGCTTACCTCGGGAGGTGAGCATATAGTCTTTAAATGTAGAGATGTGCATATCCCTGTTCTGGAGGATGAGTTCTTGTCCCCTTCTAAAGTCAATAACAAAGATGTTTTGACTTCATTAGAATGAATGACATGAATGATGGCATGAAAGACATTTGGCATAGGAGCAATAACTTGCATCTAAGCATGTGGCTGCTCATATTCCTACCTTCTGTGATTTTTATACCTGCTAGTTTCTTAAGTAAGCAGTATCGGCATTTAGTTAGCATCTGAATTTTATTTTCTTTGTTTTTCAATGCTTCTAGGTGTTCTAGCTAGAAAGACCACCCTAAAACCACCATGTCTGAGTATTCCTGTCAGTTTGACCTCAGTACCAGGGAAGCTCATGGAGCAGATCCTCCTGAGAGTCATCACGCAGCACTTGCAGGGCAAGCAGGTGATCAGGCCCAGTCAGCATGGGTTTATGAAAGGCAGATCCTGCTTGACGAACCTGATCTCCTTCTATGACAAAGTGACGCGCTGGGTGGACGAGGGAAAGGCTGTGGATGTGGTCTACCTTGACTTCAGCAAGGTTTTTGACACCGTCTCCCACAGCATTCTCCTCAAGAAACTGGCTGCTCTTGGCTTGGACTGGCGCACGCTTCGTTGGGTTAGAAACTGGCTGGATAGCCGGGCCCAAAGAGTCGTGGTGAATGGAGTCAAGTCCAGTTGGAGGCCAGTCAGTCACTAGTGGCATCCCCCAGGGCTCGGTGCTGGGGCCGGTCCTCTTTAATGTCTTCATCAGTGATCTGGATGAGGGCATTGAGTGCACCCTCAGTAAGTTTGCAGATGACACCAAGCTAGGTGCGTGTGTCGATCTGCTTGAGGGTAGGAAAGCTCTGCAGGAGGATCTGGATAGGCTGCACCGATGGGCTGAGGTCAACTGCATGAAGTTCAACAAGGCCAAGTGCCGGGTCCTGCACCTGGGGCGCAATAACCCCAAGCAGAGCTACAGGCTGGGAGATGAGTGGTTGGAGAGCTGCCAGGCAGAGAAGGACCTGGGAGTGATGATGGATAGTCAGCTGAATATGAGCCAGCAGTGTGCTCAGGTGGACAAGAAGGCCAACGGCATCCTGGCTTGTATTAGGAACAGTGTGGCCAGCAGGGCTAGGGAGGTGATTGTCCCCCTGTACTCAGCTCTGGTGAGGCCACACCTCGAGTACTGTGTTCAGTTTTGGGCCCCTCGCTACAAGAAGGACATCGAGGTGCTTGAGCGGGTGCAGAGAAGGGCGACAAAGCTGGTGAGGGGCCTGGAGAACAAGTCCTACGAGGAGCGGCTGAGGGAGCTGGGCTTGTTCAGCCTGGAGAAGAGGAGGCTCAGGGGCGACCTTATCGCTCTCTGTAGGTACCTCAAGGGAGGCTGTAGCGAGGTGGGGGTTGGCCTGTTCTCCCACGTGCCTGGTGACAGGACGAGGGGGAATGGGCTTAAGTTGCGCCAGGGGAGTTTTAGGTTAGATGTTAGGAAGAACTTCTTTACCGAAAGGGTTGTTAGGCATTGGAACAGGCTGCCCAGGGAAGTGGTGGAGTCACCATCCCTGGAAGTCTTCAAAAGACGTTTAGATGTAGAGCTTAGGGATATGGTTTAGTGGGGACTGCTAGCGTTAGGTTAGAGGTTGGACTCGATGATCTTGAGGTCTCTTCCAACCTAGAAATTCTGTGATTCTGTGATTCTGTGATTCCAGCACTCTTTAAATATTCCAGCAAATAAAAAGCAAACTCAGTTTTACAAAATATGTTTGCCTTACCTTCCCTCAGACACCATGATGTTTTAAAAACAAAGCCTAGTAAATTGATATGCTACTGATGTGTACACATAGCTGTTAAATCTGTTGAGCATTACTGTTAACTGTACATAGTAAAGTAAGCACACTGACATTTGATCAATGAAAAATCAATCAGTTGCAAATTCAATGATGACAACAAGAAATATTGTACACTGTCCAAAGATACACCCTGAAAAAGCACAGGATTATTCTTCAAGCCTGTCCACTGTTATCCCTTCTTTCACAGTTCCCTTATTCTTTCCTCTGTCATGCTGCAAAGCTTCATCACCTCACTTTATGTCTCTGTCATAGTGCCCATGATACATGATATAAAGTTCTTATACTACAGCTAAAATTAACGTACTTTGAATACTTACACCATTTATTTACTAAAGTGCATATACAAATGCATAGACATATATATCTTTTCTTCCCACTTACCAGATTAATCTCTTGAATGCATTTTACCAAATATGCATTTTAGCACCTTTTGAACGTAACAAAGAAGCTTCAGAGAATAAAAATAAAACAAAATCTAAGATACTAAAAGCTTCAAAAACATTCTAAAGATTTACTCAGACTAGAATAGGTGGTCATATCATACTGCAGTACATTTATGTAAACTGCTTGCTCCTTCAAATACTTGTCAATTCTATATGAGGTATGAGTATCTCGGTGTCAGTTGTATTCCTTAATATTGCTTTATATTTGCTATTGGAAATACCATGAATAATGCAAATAACAAGGTCATCTCACTGAAAATACTGACTTACTTAAGGTCTGCCATGGCAATCCTCTTCTTTCAGAAAGAAGATTTTGTCATTATTAGTGTCAACCATAGGTCACTTGAATATAAGCCTTCATCAATATCAATTAAACTCTATGACCCTCAGTAAATCACTAGAATCAAAGTTAATTCAAATGTTAACAAATATGATTCCATTCATAATTTAAACACTACTTTTATCTAAAATTATTTTTTCAGACAATAAATGTAACAATCATTCTTATCGGAAAATTTCCTGAAGTATTAATATATTAGACTGAAAATCACTGTATTTATTGCAATTTTCGAATAAACAAAGATTAAACAGGTACCAGTCCAATTAAGCTCTAAATGATTACTTGAATGCATAATAGTAAAATATTTGATAATAATATAATTCTTTATTGAGATAATTAAATGTTTTTTTCAGAATTTAAAATCATTTGGGGTTATATGGGCATTGTAGCTTAAGTCATACACAATTTCAGGATTCTCTGTGTAAGAATTCTGTATTATCTACACATACAACACAGATTTGTGAACAACAAATAATGTCTTGAGTTTTCAAGACCTCAGCATTCCCAGAAACATAACTAACATAAAAATGCATTGGCTGTATTAATGGAAATACTTAGCAATGGCATATTTTCTTACATGCAATTACATGTTTTGGTTGGTGCCAAAAAATAACCTATAGCTATAATACTGAAAAACTTAGACTAAAAGTTTTCTTGCGTTTAGTAAATTTAATATTACAGTGCCATATGCATATAAGGTATATGAATTCTACGGGAATATATGGGACTTATCTGGGAACTGTGTTTAATTGCATGGGAATAAGCATTTATTGACATTTCAGTAGACAAGTAACAACTTGTGTCTTAATATTTTACTGTTCTTAATAGCTGTTTTGGATTTCCAATTTGCAGAATATCAACAGTGTTGTCGAATAAATATTTTGAAATGTAAGTGCCCAGAGGAGATGCTCAAACCCTACCAGCATCTAGTACTCAAAAAAACATTTCACTGATCTTTAGGGTCCACAAATACTTAGGTCCTTTCAATTTTCCCTTTTGAACTAGACTTCTTATCTTCAGGAACATACAATAAATTTCCCTCTGTTATAATGCAAAATTGAGTTCTGTCCATGTAAAATACCCTGTTTCAATGGGACAATACAAACCTATTTCATCCTACAGCTTATCCTCCCTTTGTTTCCCAGATTTTTATTTTTTTTTTGCTCAACTTTCTGCAATACTCCATTTTGTATATTTTTATTGGAAAGAGTAGAGATTAGCTGATTTTAGGAAAGATGTGAATTCTAGATTACCTGAAACTTTCTTGGAAATCAGCAGTAGACAGAAAATAAAAGCAGTGGTCCAGAATGCCTTCAGCCTGTAGTGAGGTGGGACTGCTGTAAGCCAAGCGGAGCTATTTCCCACAGGTGCTGCTTGAGGAAAGTTCACATGACAGCAAGACATCCTCACTTGTGGTAGATGAATGAACATCTCCAACAGCTATGAAGGGTAGCAGCTGTTGGATCACAAAAACCACTAATGAAGTTTCAGTTCAGCTGGGGCTAGATTTCTAGATCTTGTCTTTTGCAAGCAGGGTTAAAACTGGATTTAGGCAACCAGTGCCAAGCCTGGTTCTCAGTGGGGGCTGCAGCATGGCTCAGACCAGACTGCAGACCATCTTGCCTCTCTCTCAGTGATTTTCATTTTCTGATGATCTGAGGACTCAGTCACAGCTTTTATTTACAAGCTGTGTGCTGGAGAATAAAGATACAGACAGCTAGCTGTTCGGCAGCATTTTGCTATTGCTAGAAACCCTGGCTGCTAAGGCTCAGAAGTACTTGTTGACAGCATTCTGATGGGAACAACACTTTGTTCCATGTGAGCAATAAATTTTGCTTGGAAAAGCATGGCAGAGTTACAGAACCCTTCTCTGTATCTCCATTTCAAGAGTGGAGGTATATGAGAGTAAATAAGAAGCAAGCTTAATAGTGCTGCTCTCCTGGACTGCAAGTTTTAGAGTCATAAAGTTGAAATGATGGTATTGTTAGGATGTGTGCTATGCTTTGTCAGGTGTGCAAGAGTTACAGATATTGTAGATTTTCAAGTCATAAGGGTTTGTTTTATCATCTACTCTGATCTGCCATATAACAAAAGTAAGAGACTACTTGATAATTCGAGCCTAAAAGCTAATGTCTGACAATCACATATTCTAGAATAGTCAGTCTTGAATCATAGACTTCAGAGATGAGAATGTTTGCAAGTCTATATTTGGAAGCCAGTTCGTACAACCAGATAGCCTCCCTGCTAAAAGTCAATACCTCAGATATAAGTTTAATGTACCTGTAAGGCTTTTTTAAAGATCTAGAATGATGTTTGTTTTCTTTGCTGAATGGACTTCACATTTTTTATCAGTTTTTAACTTGTTTTGAAACCTTGCTTTCATATAAAATTCTTTCACCTGGTGTGCAAGTCATAGCCAAGCTGTTTAGGTATTCTCAGAGGACTAGGAAAATGATGATATTCTTGAAATGCCCAAGATAAGATGAAAGATATAATCTGAGAAAGAAATTGTTTTCAGCTATACTGACTTCTAAAAAATAATTCTAAAAAAAAAAAAAAAAAAAAAAAAAAAAAAACACAACAAAAAACACACCACATTATATTTTTCTCAATACTTTCCCTCAAGATAAGATGAGGATGTTATTTCAAACATGAAGAAAATGTTTACTGTTATGCTTTCAGTGTACTCCATCCTCATATAGTGACATTTTCTCCTCACAGCTGTTTGTTTCTAACAAAACTTTACATGACAGTTAAAAAAAATATCATAGATAACAGCTGCAGCTGCAATTTACACTATAATAACTAGACAGATAAAGATACCATACAAAAGGCACATGCTCTTTTTGTAAATCAATCTGGAGTGCAAACCTAATGACCAAAAGCAGAAGAAAATGTGCTACTTTTACTTCAGGAAAGGGCTTAAAGAACTGTAGCTAGAAAAAGGAATTGAATAACTGAAATAAGGAAGCTGTTGAAATGCATGCTGTTTATTAGCAGAGGATTTGACAACAGTGTAGGTCACCATTGTGTCTGTTTACAAACAAAGCTGTGCTTTGGGACTAAACTTTTCCCAGACCTGTAGGTAAGAATTTAATGCTCTATACAGCTATAACAAGTTGTTCGAGCCTTGGCCAGCCCTTAAAAATTTATTGACCGATGATGCAGACCTTTGAGATTGTCACCCTAGGCTTCCTTTATAGTGACTACAAAGAAAGAAGCACTCCTATGGAACACATTAATCAAATGTAGATTTCTACAATAAAACAGATAAATCAGACAGAGAGGTAACCCAAAAGTAACTAAGAGACAGGTTACTTCATTATTAATGTCTAAACCAAATGAGATGAACCTTACCCTGTCTGTCTGTCAAGGGAGAACAGCCCTTTGGTCATGACTCAGGTATTAGAATTTGAAAAGAGAAAATTAACAGTTAATGACAGGTTAATGGAAAGTTATATATGAGGAGGAATAGGTTGAGTTTAATGATACTACATTCCCAAAAACTAATCTGGACTGTAAAGAAAGTGCAAGATCTTCTGGGTTTGGGATCTCTTCCAATGATACAGCCTGAAAATGAAAGTAAGGGTTGGATGAGATCTATGATCCCCAACCAGGAATACTGTGAATCATCTGCCAGCTTGTTGGCCTAAAAGCCATGATTGTTAGCAACAGAAAAACAGTAATAATAAAAAAAAATAGAGATAAACTATGTGAGAGACAGAAGTAAGAAGCGATTTCCTTTTTTCTGCACTCTTCCTACTTTCAAATTTGTAAGTACATTTTGTTTGTTTGTTTTCAGCTTAATTTAATTTACTTTAAGGGATATTTAGGACATGTGGCTGAATCCTAAGGTTACCTGTTCTTTGAACTGCCAGTCACTATTTTTTGAAGCGATTTGTAGCCTGATATTTGTTTTCCAAGATCTCTGAGAAGTTTTAAGTGTGTCTTTAACTAATTATGTAGGTTAGCTTGAGAGATTGGTTTTTTTGTAACATAATCTTGGAAAACTGAAAGGTCTACTAAAGTGATATTCAAACAGAAAATTAATTTTGGCATGATGCTTGTTGATACAACTACTCTGAATTAATCAGCATGTTGAAGATATATTCAGATAGATAGCTTTTAGTTTATGATAAGTCTTAACATGTATAGCAGTTATTTGCCCAAGATATGTTCCTGCTGGACACTAAGCCTAATAAGTTTCTTGTCATGATACATAGTGAGATACCAGGCAGAAGCTAGTTAAACATTGCCGTGTCCCATGCCACAATACCATAAATTGTGCACGGTCCCTTGGCCAGGTATCTGACATGTCTCTACCATGCAGATTTTGCAGTTTTGGCAGATGTTTTCTCCAGTAGTGTCTTCAGCCAAAACTTACTATTCTTTGCCAGCAACTGACTCTAAATGACGTTAGAAAGCCAGAAGAAAAGTAGGCACCATATAAGACTGAAAAGAAAAGTCCTTGTCTTGGAAAATCCATGCTGCACTATTCCTAATCTCAAGAAACAAACCATGGCTAGCTGGAAAGGAATGCATTGTCCTCCTAGAATCATCAGCAGTGATTGCAGAATTACAAGTGAAAACAGATATGCTCCTGGGGATCAGAACTGGGCTAGTTCCAGAGTTAAATAAATAAATAAATAATATGTATACATAAAAAATCTGTTTCCAAAGTTTGGAGTGGGAAGACTTACTGTTGCTGTGGTTAGATTTTTTTTTTTTTTCCTTATAAACTGACTGTGAACTTCAAGGGCTGGAGAACTCCAGCAGCAACACAGCATTTGGACAGGTTTGGGTCAAAGAAGCCAGATTTCCATTCACTGAGGACTTTGCTTCACAGCTGAAAGGAACCGAGACATAAAGTTCTACTGACAAACTACTGCTCCAAAAACACTGCAGTTCCACATGGAAACACAATGAAAAATAGTTGGAGTGGCTGAGGGATAAATTGACTCATGGAACAGTGAAAGCAAACACAACTTGGCTGCGTGCTAGCATTTAACCACAGGTGACATCCAGTTATCGCTGATACAGCCAGGCTCCTGATGTACCAAACAGACAAACCACTGATGAAACTCAGTACAATGATATCTCTCTTGGTGGAAATATTTTATGTCCATAATAAACATAAAACAAAAGGTCCATTTAAGTTTCATTAAAGTGTCAGTCAGTTTGACACCATTCAGTCCTTCAAGACAGACAAATTAGGAGAGGAAAAAATGGAGAGCATTGGAAGTAATTGCTTCTAAATTCTTTGGAGAGGTCTTTTTTGAGCACAGCTAACACAGACTCAAGAATAGCAAGATTTGTTAGCCAAACAATACATTTCCATTAATGCTATAGGAGTATAAAACATAAATGAGAAAAAATATATATATTTAAGAAGACTTGGTTTTAATACTTCTTTACATAGGCAAATATTGTATGGTTAGTATTCTTGTCAGGAGGATTTTATTTATTTTAGTGCTTCTGGGTTTCAATAAGAAAGACAATATGCTTTACAAAACACAAAGATTTTCTATATAAGCCTGAAAGTCTAGCAGCTGAGCTGTGTCAGTAAATGCTTTCTTTTTACAAATTCTTTTCTCCATTTTCACCTCCAGAATATATTTGCCTTTACTACAGAATGTGTGATATATATGCAGAATGTTTATCTAATCAAGAGACTGAAAATGAATCAATAGAACACCACAAATCACCACTTCTTTGAAAGAGGAGGATTACACTGTGACAGCCATTTGTCATTTTACTCTTAATACAAGTATGTTTTGGGGATTAACAGTCTTTAGCTTAAATGTACTCACTTGGCTCTTCTAGTTTTAATTTCCTGGATGTTCTCCTGTAATGAGATTATACTACTGCTTATTTTTCAGGGAGATTTTTTGCCTATTACCTAGCAAAACTATTTTATTTCTTGCTTTTCATCCAAGACTTATTACTGTGTTTATTGCCGTTGCAAGAGAATGGCAATTCAGATTCTGAAATTGATAGGTGTGCACACAGGTAATATTGCAGACCTTGCCCTCTGCTCTCTGTCATAGTAAGCTTACTTTTCTTAGGAGATGGGAAGGAAATGGCTGTAAACATGTTTTGTTTTGTTTTGTTTTGTTTTCCTATCTTCTTTAAACTTCAAGGTTAAGATTCTAAAATAAATGTTAGGTTGAAGTATGGATAGAGTGGTTAGAAAAACAGCACTACATTTTTACAGCATTCTTTGAGAGTGGCTTTGAAAAACAGTCATATAATTCTATGGAGATCATGGAAGTTGTACGTGCAGTTAGGCCGTATTTTTGCTCTTGCCAAAGGATAGTCCTTTTGAGGCTACAGCTCCATACTTAACAGTACTAACTATGTGTCATTGACCCCTTAGAAGTGCACATTCAGTCTAGTTCAGATGTGGGCGTGTCATTGCCATCTTGTTGAATTGACCAGTATATGACATAAGGAACTCATTCTGGCATTATGTTTTACGCTGACTTCATGCTAACTGTGACAAAATAGATGACATCTTTTCCAGTATCAAGTAAGAATGAAGCTACTGGCTAATATCTGATTCTGCATAAAATGTATCATTTCAGATAAATCAGTAATCACTGTTATTGTTCTTTTCCTACACTGTTGAAACCATAGTTATTTTATGCTGGATCAGCTGTTACCATCCCATGATCTCAGCTTCTTTATCTAGAGCAGGAATCTAAAACTGGATTGACTTCACAGAATCATGGTCTGTGTCAAATTCAGTATGAAAAGGAGGGACTGATTCCTTCTTTCTCCTGCAGGATAGCAACACATTTAAATTTATATACATATATAGATATGGATATATATTTACCAGAGAAGATGTGCAATAACTCCACTGGAACGCAATTTTTATTTGCGTTTTTTATTTATCAGCAGTAATTAATATTGTCAAGGAAATTACCATATTAATATTCAATAAAAATCCAAACATTAGTGTGAGGATATTGTCTTCCTATAGTTCCCAAACTTTAATCCCAGCCTTCTATAGAAATAAATAAATAAATAAATAAATAAATAAATAAATAAATAAATCTGCCCATGCTAACTTACCTGGCTGTATTGCAGAAGTCTATCCACCCTGCAGTGAAAACCTGAGAAGGAAATGGAGACTGCAGAAAGCAGCACAGATGGCATTAGAATTTTTTGATTCATCCTGAATACTTCTTCTGGAACAGAAGTCTCCTATATACTTCTTCAACAGTCAGTCCAGACATGAAAAACCTGTAAAATACTTCTCTCATCTGCACTTCTGGCAAAACACAACAGCAACTGGTGTTTTCTACAACAGGCAGTGATTTTAAAAGGTTTCACATAATAATCTTTAGCAGATAAACACATAATCTTTGTATGTATATGTCTGTTACGTCAGATATATGATCCACTTCATTTGCATGCAGGTAGCTCTACTTAGGTACCAATTATATTACAGCCAGTATGACTTGATATTACACAAGTTCCTGCTTTTTATCCTGGCCAAACGTAAGTTAACATACAATACTGCTCCATCTATACACTGATTTCTGTTGAAGGATGTAAAATCAAAGTGAAAAGTCTTGGGAAAAAATTCTCATCTTATTTTCTAGGGAAGAAAAACGTGATCAAGTAGGCTAAATGACCTGGTCTCAACCTGTATTCTTTATTCTTAAAGTGCCCCAAGGCATAACCTCAGTATAGCTAACAGATGACCTGAAGTTCCAAGGTAAAGATTGCAGTCATAAACTTTCTCCTCTGCTGTGGTAGAACCTTCCTCCATAAAGATAAAGCTCATCTATCCAAGACAAGAAATTTTCTGAGGAGATGGTTCAACACCATGAAACAGCTTCTCCTAAGAAATAAGGATCATAATAAACTCCACCGTCTTTCATAAAACCATAAGGAACCATTTTCTTTAGCCTTGCACACACTTCGGCAGTGTTTCCACTGGATCGAATCCTCTGATCAAAATGTCTTTTGAAATAATAAACACATTTTGAAAGACAATAAATGCATTTTAAAATAATGACCACACTTCTCAAGAAATGAAGATAAGATATAAAAATAATGCAGTACATATGACAGCTACAGATCACATTGCTAATGAGCTTTTAAAGTAACACAGATACTTTGGTGATTAGAGTAAAATAGAACTTACCCCAAAACAAACAGCAGCAAGGCAAAGACAGAATACCTTTACCTACATGCAAACATGGAAAGCAAATGTCACTGTTGTTAATGTTTCTTCTGTTTTCAATAACTGTGCCAGCATATCCCTGATTCTGATATTATCTAAAGAACTACTAGTATAATAATCATCCTTTACTTGTAAACCTATGCAACGTAACAGAAGAAACTTAACATAAACCAAACAGTATAATAGGGAAGTATAGTTTACAACCCAATTAAAATTGGTACACAGTCTCCTAATCCACTTAGACATTTTTAAATCAGACTCTTGGATCCTGAGTTAAAAAAAAAAAAAAAAAATAACTTCCTAGTTCCTGTCTAGGTTTCTAGACTTGGATACGTTCTATCCAAGTAAAATGAAAGCTTAGGAGCCAAATAAGGACTAGTCTAACTATATCTGAATTTTAAGCACAGTCAGCAAAAGATGTTACATCTCAGCTGATGTTATATCTCTATCCTTCTGATAAATGGCAAAAGGTTATGTCCCTGGTCCCCTTGTCCTCCCGGTCCCCTTCAGTACAAAGTCAAATGGATTTGTTTTACCTGCTGCTAAAATTAATTTTGACCATACTCTTATACGCATGCTTTATTTTACACATTGAGTAGTTCCACTGATTTGAATCAGCACTTCTGAGATAGTAAATGGCCTGAGAAACAAAACTGCCCCCAAATTTTTCACATTTTTCTTCTTTTACCGCATTCTTTAAAGATTTTCTTAAATCAAGTGATGTGGCTTCTCAGATCTGGGCTAACTATACTGACATACACAAAAGGGAAGAATTCTTGGGAAGGATATAGTTCCACCATTATGGATATGAATGGGTACGCGTTTTGTCAGCTTTTTTATGAGAGGAACATACATACTGCACCATGTGATAATAAAAGGAGGTTACAAGCCTAACAGTCTTCTTCACTAAATCCATGTCTGAGCGGTGTCACTTACAAAGGTTTTTCTCCTTTTTTTTTTTTTTCTTTAGTGAGCATAACCACGGTTTATTAGGGTTTGTATTGGCTTAAGAAAAAAAAACAAACAAACAAACAAACAAAAAAAACACATTATGGTTTTAAAAGAAAATAAAGCACACCCAAAACTTACACTTCTAAAAGTCACTCCAAAACATCAAGCTGGTATTGTCTCCTTAAAAATGTATACAAATAAAACATCGATAAGTTTATTGTACACAGAGTTAAAGTACTTCAACTATTAATAGTTGTCCTGGTTTCAGTTAGAACAGAATTAATTTTCTTCCTAGTAGCTGGTGGAATGCTGTGTTTTGGCTTAGGATGAGAAGAGTGCTGATAACACCCCGATGTTTTAATTGTTGCAGAGCAGTGCTTATACCAAGCCAAGGACATCTCAGCCTTTTGCTCTGTCCTGCCAACAGGCAGGCTGGGGGTGCAGTAAGAGCTGGGAGGGGACAGACCCAGGACAGGTGACCCAAACTAGCCAAAGGGGTATTCCATACCATCTGACGTCATGCTAAACAATATATAGGGGTGGCTAGCCGGGGGGAGGGGGCCGGACTGCTCAGGGTTTGGCTGGGCATCGGTCAGCGGGTGGTGAGCAATTGCATTGTGCATCACTTGTTTGTACACATTATTATTACTTTCCTATTATCGCCATTGTATTATTATTATTGTTATTATTATTTTTGTTATTATTATTTTCCTGTCTTATTAAACTGTCTTTATCTCAACTCACGGGCTTCACTTTCCATTTCTCTCCCCCGTCCCAGAGAGGGAGGGGGGAGGGTGAGCGAACGGCTGCATGGTGTTTAGCTGCTGGCTGGGTTAAACCACGACAACAGTTTTCCCAAATTTGACTAAAATACTTTCATCTGTCTTAAGCATAACTTATTTTTGTTGTCCACTCTATAATCTATTAGCTTTCTGTGTCACCACTGATGTCATCTTAAAAAATATTTTTTTCTGATAGAGAAATTTATCCAGTGACAAAAAGTATTGCCTGCTCCAAAGAAAATACAACTATATAGTTATGAATGCACTATTTGGTTGAACTTGCAGTATGGTTTGGTGTCCATAACACAGGATTCTTTGTTGTGTCCCTATCAAAGAGAAGTCATTTGTCTATTCATAGTGAGGTTGTAAGATTAACAACTCAGGTTTCCATTTCTGTCCATTTATCTGACCCCTTGTCATAAAACCTGCCAATTGCCTTTGGTATGCCACACCTTTTAGGGTGGCATACCACTTCTAATCTTTAATGCTTTTTTTACCGTTCAACAGGTAATTTTTGGTCCTGTAGACCAGCTACAGGATTGTTTATCATAGGAAAAGTACTTCAGATTGTTTATTTGGAGGAATGCTGTTAGATTTGGATTAATATTATCTGCTTGGAAATTATTCTGTGTCCTTATTAATTTTGTTCTTTTCATCTGTGTAAATCTGCGAATCACTATTTGCTGATGTTATAATTCTATGCCATATTTTCTGAAAATGTTCACAAGCATGTATCTTTTATTTACTGGCAATAGAGACACTTAATGCTGTGTTATAAATGTATAGATTTTTCTTTTTGGTTTCAGATTAGGTGCTTATTATGTTCTACTGTTTGTTTTGTTTTTCTTCCCTTAAAGTTTACGCTTTTCATGAGGTACTTATTGTCAGTGCAATGTTCATTCATCTTATGTTGACTTGTTCACTTGTTTTTTCAAAATTACTTATTGCTCAGGGATATACCATCTAAAAGAAGTCAGGTGATGAGCATTTTAGAATGTACTGAGATGTACTATTGTTTTGTTAGATTTTTTATTGTTCTATTATATAAATAAATAAAATCATATTTACCTTATTTACAGAGCTTGAGATTCCACCAAGTTAATCTAGGTTTCAAGTGTTCTAAAGATAGTTTTAGGATAGTTTTTTATTCCTTTATTTAACTTGAATCTGAATTTTCTTTCTGCCTTTCAGCAAACTGAAAAAATATATCATTTTTGTAGTCCTGTCTCCATTGAGAAAGGCAGTCTAGGTCAATCGCATAATATTATGTTAAGCATTATGTCAAGTAGCTGGTTTTCCTTTGAGAAGGCTTTGTCTCTTTGAAAGAGGCAGAGAACACAGCACATAGAACTATAAAGAATCAACTTGGACATAATCAAGGCAAAATGTAAAAATATATCTTCACATACAAATGTATGTCTAACAGACAAATCCTTTAGGACCATCTAATTAGGACACTTATAACTTAAACACATTTTTATAATGACTTAATCAGAGCAAGTTGCTTTCATAGCTCCTTGAGTAGAGTTCTTTAGAAAACTGAAACTATTATTTATTTTTTTTTCTCTCTTTGCAGGACGTTTTTTCATTTTCATAGAGATTTTGACATATGTCACTAAAAACATAAAATCAATTGCTAAAGCAGTTACTTTTTTCAATCTTTTCATAGAGATATGTTGTAGATGTCCATATGCTCATTTCCAACCTTTCAAATGTTCTTTTAGATTGTGTTAAAGTCAAATAGTTTTATGTATTTTACTGAGTCAAGAGTTCCGTGGGAGTTGTGTCTGAAACAGGCAGCAGATTGAGAACAAGAAGTTTTTCATTGTGATATTTCCAGTGAATGAAGTTATGAATATTAATACTGATTTTTAAGGACAAAGCTATAAGATAGAAAGGTTACTGAGTGGAAAATTAAGATGTCATAGCAAATGCTGCAGATATACAGGAAAAATGGCCACACCTATATAAATAGCATGTAGTGAAAACAAAGCAATGTGCCACTTCCAAGAAATGACAAGTTTGAACTTGTAATGAATTACTGAAATTTTTCTATAAACCCTTCAAAAAAAAAAGTATGTTTACTACTGATTATTCATAGCACAATAATGCCTTGAAAGTCAAACCATGAACACAGTTACCGTTTATACAAACAAACTGAATCAAAGCAAAAATAAAAAAAAAGTCAGCCTCTGCCACAAACTACCCATTATTTAAATAAAAATGATGAAGTTTCTGGCAGCTCCTAAACTAAAACAACACTAATACTCTGCTCAATAAAATGGAAATAATTATTTGCCCAAGTATTGTGGTTTCACCCTGATGTTCGCCTAAATTCCACCACACCGCTCTGTCATTCCCCCTCATCAATGACAGTGATGAAAAAGGGCTCACGAGTTGAGATAAGAACAGGGAGACAACTCATCAATTACTGTGATGGGCAAAACAGACTCAACATAGAGATATTCATATAATTTATTGCATATTACTAATAGATCAGAGTGGTGAGAAACTAAAAGAAAACTAAAACCACCTTTTCCCTATGTTCCCATCCTCCCACTTCTACCTTCTCCCACTGAGCAGCAGAGGGGAATGAGGATTGTGGAAAATGCATAATACTGTCTCTGCTGTTCCTTCATCCTCTCTCTCTTACACCATTTTAGGGGTCCTTCTCACAGGATGCAGTTCTTCACAAACTGATCATACCTGGGCTTCCCACAAACTGTAGTTCTCCAATATGGATCTATACCACAGTGTTCATCTTTCAGGTAGAGATTGCTCCAGCACGGGTCCGCCACGGATGGCAGCTCCCCCCAGACCCCCTGTTCCTGCAGGGGCTCTCCATGGGCTGCAGCCTCCTCCAGGCCACATCCAACTGCTCTACCGGGGGCTCCTCCACGGGCTGCAGCATGGAGATCTGCTCCATGGGCTGCAGGGGGACAACCTGCTCCACCAGGGGCCTCTCCACAGGCTGCAGGGAAACTGCTGCTGCCTGCCTGGGGCATCGCCTGCCCTCCTGCTGCACTCACCCTGGGGGCTGCAGGCATGTTTCTCGCACATTTTCTTGTCTGCCTCAGCTGCTGATGTGCAGCATTTTTTTCCTTTCTTAAATATACTCTCACAGTGTATTTAAAAAAATAAGCCACCAGCTTTTCTCATTGACTCAGCCTTCGCCAATGGTGGGTCCCTTTTGGAGCAGGCTGGAGCTGGCTGTTACCCAACATGAGGCAGCTTCTGGACTCCTCATAGAGGCTACCCTTGCAGCCTCCACTTGAAAAAAATGCCATGTAAAGCCAATACACCCCAATAAATCTCATATACAATTTTTTAGATCTTGGTATTAGTCGGAAACTCTAGAAAACTCTGATGCCTAATTTGTATCCCATATGTGAGTAGTTTATGACAACCAAAGGCAGTTCTTAAAAATAAGGAAGAGAAAGATTTTTTACAGAATCAGTGCATGTCATAGTCTCTTGAAAATAAAGTGCGTAACAGCAGACATAAAAGAGAATGCTGTAGTAAGACAAGCTGTAATGAGTTCAGTGTGTTAGCATGCAATTTATGAAAGATTTCTCTTCTTTAATACAACATTTTTCATTATCATTAGTCCTTGAGGTGCATGCCAACCTTTTGCTGGTGAATGTAAATGATGGAAAGCCTGTAGGAAAGAAGGAATCACAGCTTTTTTGCTCTTGTTTTGAATTGTTGCACTACACGGTTTTGCAAGCAGAGAAGTCATTTATATAACACTGATACCATAAGCAGAGCTATATAGTTTCCAGTGACATCACAACCTACAATCCACACCATTTTTTAACTGAAAATGAAATTAATGCAAAATCAAATTTCTTGTCTCAACAGCCTCAGTGACATTGTCATAAGTAATTGGACTTAAAATAAATAAATAAATAAAAGATGAAGATCCAATGTCATTACAGATTGCCTTTTAAGGGTTGCAACGAAAATGACTCTTTAGGGGCCTTTTAAATGACAAGGAAGATTAGAAAAATAGGGCTTTTAACTTTAATTTTTTATTTTCTCAGGACCAGACGTTTCAATTAATATGTTCAACAAAAACTAATATTTGCATTAGAAAAGAATAAATGAGACATATGATTTCTAAATCATCAGCAGCTCTGCACTGTTTGTCCATGCTGTACTGGCATCTTTGCAAATGAGATCATTATAAACTAGACTGTGTCCAAACATGGACCTAGTAATCAAACATCCACATCTGCAAATATGTACCTAGTGTGAGAGGATGGTCTTCAAGAAAAGGTTGCCAAGCAGACATTTTCTTGAAGGAATTCATGAAGATCTCCTCAAGCTTCCTAACCTTGAATTTTCCATGCCTATGTTGGAAGGATATTGCATCTGGCAAACAAACATTTTTTGTATGAGCTTACAGCTTTGTTGAAAGCAAAAGAATGATTTTATTTTTTTTTTGATAAAAAAATAGTAATTTCACAGAACTAGTTATCTGGAAAAATTATACTTCCTATTTGTACAACTATACCGAAGCAGAAAAGCATAACATCTTATATGTGAAACAGATTTAATGTTCTTTATTATTATTATTTACTGTTGGGGGGTACTGAAAACAGTGAGTGTACTTCTATTTTTTTTTTCTTTTATTTTGAGAGAAAGAACAAACTAGCAACTTATTAGAAATTTCACCAGAATTTAGAAAAAAAAATAGTTCTAAGCCTGAAAATACTTAGGACCTTATATTAGAATTAGCTGGAATCTGTTCTGAGTCAAAACCAAATGTTTCTGCCAGGTAAAAAAAAAAATAAATAAATAAAATAATATTTCAAGCAACTTAAACCCTTAATTCTAGCAACACATTCTGATGCCTAATTTCATGTAATTTTAATTGAGAACTGGAATCTATGTACCCTTGGAATATAGGAATAGGCTGTTACAATGTTCACCATTGCTTCACTAATTCTGTCTATGGTAAAAATAGTATTTTTCTGTGTTTGTTTGTTTGTTTGTTTTGTTTTGCTTTGTTTTGTTTTTTAGCAAATCCACAGAATTTTTCTGTCTCCAAATTGAAAAGCACTGATTGTCTCCTATTGAAAGCACTCACATCTGAAACAAAACAAAAACAAAACAAAAACAACCAAAAATAACAACAACAACAAAACAGTTCTAAAGGCATAATCGGTCCTAGTAAAACTAACAATATTTCTTAAAACTTATCTTAAACTGAATTGGATCTATGACTCTATTTTCTATAATGTAAAATGTACTCCCTCAACTTAATCATCTCCAAATAAATAATCATATATGATTTAAGCCTTTTTGTCTGTATTTCTTTCTCCAAGTGCTTTTTGTTGTTTATGTTGTTTTGTTTTGGTTTTACTTTTTTTTTTATTATTATTATTCATTCCATAATTAGCTTTCCAGGCCTTATCCCTCATTTCCCAGTGAAATAGAAAAGTAGAAAAATAAAAAAAAATAAAGATACAATGAACAAAAAACTCAGTTGCCACATTATTCCCCCTTCTGTGTATGTTAAGTTTTCATACGATCCCTGTCAGAATGACTTTTATCCAGCCCCAAAGTGTGACTGCATTTCTGCTGAAGGCTCTCGGAAAGTCAAGGAAAATCATGAACACTTTCCTGTTTCTGTAATTTTCTATAATTTAAAACATCAGTTGATACTTTCACTGACGTGCTAAAATAAGCATGTTAAGTCAAGTTCTTATTACAGTCAACATTCCCTGAAAAAAGACGGAAAGATACTAAATTGCCCCAGAGCAGGAATAGCAGAGCTGTCCTGGCTTGTTGGTGGCTGAAGAAATAATTTGGAATCATCAGTTTAGACTAGCCCTTTTCTTACATTTCTTTTATATATATTTTTTTTTAGTTATTATTTAATTATTTTGGATGTTGTCAGGGATATATCCTTGGTCAGTGGGACCTTTGGTCTTTCATTATATGGGTTTGAAAGGACTTTCATTATCCTGCAGCAATTCATCCCTATCTGAATGTATGTAACGGCCTGAGCTTCTAAAATAATGGTTCCACTTACTGGTATAATGAAAAACTTGCTGTTACTCTGCTATATCCAGGAAAGACACTAATTTTTAGGAAATTGTGGGGTATTTTGTACAGTGCCCACGGATACATGTCTTGGCTTTATTAATGTATCTGCCTACTGCTCAGTCTGTGACAAAACAATGGAGGTGTGAGTCAGGAAGCAGCACTCAGAGTTCAGATGAAAGGGGCAGTTTGTATTTAGACACTGGCAGGTTAGCAATAATTACATTTTGATCACAATGACAAGTTTTTCTCTGGAACTGTAGGACTGATTAACTTTTCACTCTAAAATGTTCACAGAGGTTCTGATCTCATGACATCAGCCAGCACTTAATGGAAAAGGGGACAAAGAACATGTCTGTAGCAAAAGAAAATACAGAAACAAAAAAAATTATGCTAGATACTAAGGTAGGATTACAGACAATGAAACCTGAAATGATTTGACATGCTGACCTGACACAGTGAAAATTAAATGAGAAAAATGAGTGTATACCAAAGAGGAAAATGTTGTTATTGTCAAGCAGCGAACAAAGTGGATTGATAGACCTCTACCACCTTTTCATTATGCTGTTCTAATCAGACTGTTTGATTACACATGATGAAAGGTATCAGAATATTTTCATTTTGTAAACAAGAGAAGCACTTTTATGCATCTAGACACACATATATACATTGTACTTACATGGGTGCAATTTTATATTTTTTCTTCTGTTTCTTTTATAGAAAAAAAAAAAAAGGTGTTTTTCAACCTCAAATTCCTGAAGCAATAGTTTATTTACTATCTTTCGTCTTGAATCTATCCCCATTTAATAGTGTACTGTTTATAGGAATGTTTACAACATCTTCAGTTCAGATGTGCAATAAGACTTTACTTGCAAGGCTCATGACAATATGTATTCTTTCTTAAAATGAATCCAGGTAAATTCAGATTGCTGGTTTTTAACTAATCCTGAAGCATGCACAGCAGATTTTCCACTAAATGTATTGAAATGAATCCTTAAGAGAACCTACCATACATATAACCAACTCCAACAAAAAATACAGAAAACAGATGAAGAGAGAAATCCAACTTTTATTAGCTAACAATATGTACACTGAAGTCACAGACCATTATAAACTGTCTAGTTTATTTGAATGTGGTGATATTACATTGGAAAAGTATTAATGGCTAGAATTAAGTAGATCTCACTGATAATCACAGGACTGTCAAAATGGATGCCTCTGTTGAGCAGATTTTTTTCAGGCTAACGCTCTTAAAAGCTCCTTTATTCAGAGGAAGAGGTGGGCACAGAAGCTGCTGGCCAGTGTGGCAGCCAGCAGAGCTGAGCTTAAGTCAAAAACCCTACCCAGGGAACTAGGTTCTTTACCAGAGGTACAGAGACAGATTTTTGGGCTCAGATAACTTTAGGGAGTCTGGCTGGGTAATTCTGAGGCTGAACACTGTCAGATGTTTGTTCCTCTGAACGCTGTGGATACAGATTTTGTGCTTGTACTCAGCCAACAATCAGGACTTCATCTCTTTCTCTCATTTGGACTAGACACTTCATTCTGGACTGGTGAAGTTATGTTTATATTAAGTATATTTGTGTGATTTTTTATTTGTTTGAATGCAGAGGCAGGCTGGCCCTGCTGTAAAGCTATATAAATTTTGTCAGAGAGATGTGGTTCACCATCTTTGCTATAAATAAATACATAAAATAAATGAACGCTCCTTCCTACACCTTTATCAAGGTTACTTGATAGTAACCAGCAAGTGCATAGTGAATGTTGATAACATCCCTGGATCTTAATACTTGTTCCTATGTTTCTATGGATGTGCACAGATTGTGGATACCCAGATACTTGGAGAGGTAAAAAACTGTCCCACGTGATTAGCAGGAATTCAGTCACCGGACCTGGCAGGCACTGACTCCCAGGGTGCTATTACATTCTTTACAATCATCAGCTGCACTTCTGGATGTGAGGTGCAACAATCAAATGCTGATGCCATGAATAGAACTGGATAAAAAGTTAATGAAAAGTAAATCAGGTACACAGCCTTTTTTTTCTGACTAGCACAAAGACAGTAACTGTCCATCTGCTTACATAGTCTAAGACATGTGTCTAGAAGTTAAAGTCTGTGGAGCAAGTGAGTATACAAGTTGTTTGGAAATATGATAATGGTAAATAAGTACAAATTGTCAAACTGCTTAATATTGTGTTAAACAGAAAGTCATTATCTTTTAATCTCTTGGGGTACCTCCCAAGAAATACTGGTATACTGGAATAGGCTCTTCAGGGAAGTGGTCACAGCACTGAACATTCCAGAGTTCAAGAAGTGTTTAGTCAATGCTCTCAGAAATATGGTTTGATTTTTGGGTGGTCCTGTGTGGAACGAGGAGTTGTATTTGATTATCCTTGTGGGTCCCTTCCAAGTTAGGCCATTCCACAATTCTAGGATTGCAGTCTTGCACACAGTTGGCCTACTGTCATTTTTTGAGCTATGTTTACAAACAGCTGTGCCAAAGTTTCCAATTAGTAACGTTCATGTTTGCAGCAAGCATACATAAAACATCTATCACCTACATTAAAGTTTAAAAACATTTACCAGGGATGCAAAGCTCATCAATTTCTTAAAACTACCCAGATAACATCTCTTACAAGTACTTTGATATGCAACAGTTAAAGAAATTAAGCTCTTATGCTAATCAAAATTTCCTTGATTTTCATGTTTGGGTGATCATCCTAATCAATCTACACTATGAAAAAGTAATTGCTCTAATCCTAGTTCTGACAAATGGAAATTGAGCTAATTAATTTGGATTTTGAGCAGGATTTTAATGCAAGTATTCCATGTTTTTCTTATTGTGCTATGACAATTGCATCCATCTCATAGTTCAATCTCAGCAATCATTTGACTTTGGAACCGAGTTCATATTCTGTATTCATGCTCTCTGACCTTCTATTTAAATTTGTGCACAGTTTTTAATTTAGTACATAATATGCACTTTGATGAGAGAGATAAAATAATAGAAAAGAAGGGAAAAAGGATAGAAAAGGAAAGAAAATGAAAAAAAAATGAAAAGGGGAAAAAAGGAACAACAAAAAACAAACAAACAAAAACGAACAAAACACAAACAAACAAACAAACACAGTGCTTTCAGGGGATACCAGGCCAGTTATAAAGAAGACTTCTTAGTATTTGTAAAAAAAACATATGTGAATCTGTTCATTTCCAACTACCTTGACCATAATAAGGGCATAGTCTAAATGATTATTTCTGAGAAGGGGCAGTGAAGTTGCATAATTTTGACAGATTCAATCTCTTCACAAAACAGAAATAGTTCTAATGAGTCCCATTTTTGTTGTTGTTGTTTTTTAATTTGGTGTATTACATTTTAACTAGTTTTTCAAATGCTCCCCCAGAAAAAAAAAAAAAAAAAAAAAAGGATTTTTTTTTTTATAATTTTCATATTTTATCGTCATGACACAGACATTTAAAATATTTTCTATTTTCCATTTAAAATCTTTAAAGGTCTTTAAACATGAGTTGCTAAAGGAATCCAAAGAATCAGTATTAACAATAAAGCTATCACAGAGAACTCTCACAATTTAAAATCCAGCATGAAAGAATGGGAAAAAAAATGAATCAGGAGTGAACAGTAAGAAAACAATGGAAAATCATTGAAATAAACATTTTATCATGTGTAAATTCGTATTTACTATCCCAGTACCACACATAGAAACACATAAATCTCTGAGATGTTATTGTATAGTTATTTTAATATTAAAATATTTTAGCAAGATTTTCTTGCAATTAATAGTAGGCCTTGCCTTTACTAAATGAAAAGTATGAGACTGGCTCTTAATTAAATTTAATAATATAATTATAATTAAATTTAAAATAATTAATTTGATTTCAGTGGCAAGAAACTTTATGGTTGCTATGCACTCATCTATGTTTTATATTACAGAAATAACAATTTGTGCATTTCTTCACATGAATTTCAATAGATTGCTTGATCAAGGGTGTTTATTCACTGTTTTGTTCTGTTTCTTTTAATTATATGCAGCCACTTCATAAACTAAGTACTTGATATAATTATGTGGTGGTTTAGCACTGGTAGGTAGCTCAGCACCACCACCCAGCTCTATTACTCACCCTCTTCAAAAGAACAGTGGGGGAGAATACAATGGAAAAAAAAAAAAAAAAAAAAAAGTGGGTTGAGATTAGGACAGAGAGACTGCTCACCGTCTGCTCCTGCATGGGCTCCGCTCCACAGGCTGCAACTCCGTCCCAGGGCCTTCTCCTGTGAGGGCTCCCCATGGCCTGCAGCCTCCTCTAGGCCACATCCAACTGCTCCACCGGGGGCTCCTCCACGGGCTGCAGCATGGAGATCTGCTCCATGGGCTGCAGGGGGACAGCCTGCTTCACCAGGGGCCTCTCCACAGGCCGCAGGGAAACTGCTGCTGCCTGCCTGGAGCACCTCCTGCCCTTCTGCAGCACTCACCCTGGGGGCTGCAGGCATGTTTCTCACACATTTTCTTGTCTGCCGCAGTTGCTGGTGTGCAGCATTGTTTTCCTTTCTTAAATATACTCCCACAGAGGTGCCACCAGCTTTTCTCATTGACACAGCCTTCACCAATGGTGGGTCTGGAGCCGGCTGTTACTCAGTATGAGGCATCTTCTGGACTCCTTACAAAGGAGCAGCCCCTACTACCAAAAGTCTACCATGTGAACCCAATACAAACTATAAACATGGGAGTGGGTTTTTAGTTTAGGAAATATTCCTACATGCATTTAAACTCATAAACCATTGATATAAGTAATCTCATTGTAATATGATGTACAGGCTTTGCATACCCAATGAATATAAGATTTCCAATAATATTCATGACTGGTCCAGCTATAATACAGGCTAAAAGTTCTAATTTGTTTGCAGTGATTCTGGATTTTCTAAACTCACTAAACATTCAAAACCAAATCCTTGGTTTACCTCATGATTTACACAAGCAAGAAGGATGAGAATTTGAAACTTGTGCTGTATTACATATCATTTTATTTCATGTCTGTTCAAACATTGCCTCTCCCCCCCCTTTGTTAATAGAGTTCTAATGAAATAAATATGATATATATTAAATGTGTGATTTTTTGCAAAGAACTAATTTTCATAATCTATCACAAATGTGACTGGAGGTGATGGATGTGTTTCCAGATTTAAACAAGCAACTAGTAACAAAAGAAGCTACTAAACTAAATAGTGCAATGGGTTGAAGAGTGTTGCAGAAATTGATTTCAAAGACAATAAGCTGCAAGAATGAATGATAACAATTGTATGTATGTATTTTTGAATATGTGAGAGGGAGTGTGTATATATTGTGAGTCAGAAAGGAAATGGAAAGATAAGAGGAAGTAATAATCTGGGAACGCAGTCTTGGTAATCAGTCTGCTCCTTGCTCTGGCCTGTGTTAGTGGAAACAGCCACACCAGACAGCTTCATCAGGGGTCCAACCTAAATGTTTCTGTGCTAATACATGTAGCATAGGGAATAAACAAGAGGAGTTTGAGGTGTACGCATGCCTTTAGGGCTATGACCTCAATGGCGATATGAAGATGTGGTGGGATGACTCCAGAAGTTTGAGAGGTAGACCTGTGCAAGCCTCATGAGGTTCAAAAAAGCCCAATGTTAGGTCCTGCATCTGAGTTAGGGAAATCCCAAACAGAAATACAATCCCAAACACAAACACAAATACAGTCTTGGTGGAGAATGGATTGAGAGCAGCTCTGAGGAGAAGGACCTGGGACTGTTGGTTGATGAGAAGCTCAACATGAGCCAGCAATGTGTATTGCAGCCTAGAATGACAACTGTATCCTGGGCTGCATCAAAAGAACTGTGGCCAGCAGGTTGAGGGAGGTGATTCTCCTCCTCTATTCTGCTTTCTTGAGACCCCACCTAGAGTACTGCATTCGTCTGTATGGCCCTCAGCACAAGATGGACATGGTTATTTTAGAATGAGTCCAGAGGAGGACCACAAAGATAATAAAAGGGCTGGAGCACCTCTCCTACAAATAAAGGCTGAGGGATTTGGGGTTGTTCAGCCTGGAGAAGCAAAGTTCCATGGTGACTTTATAGCAGTCTTTCAGTATCTAACGGGGGCCTACAAGAAAGCAGAAGAGGGCTCCTTTATCAGGGAGTGTAGTGATAGGACAAGGAGTTCTAAACTAAAAGAGAGTAGGTTTAGATTATATATTTGGAAGAAATTCTTTATTATGAGGGTGTTGGGGCACTGTAACAGGTTTTCCAGAGAAGCTGTGGATGCCCCATCCCTTAAGTGTTTATGGCCAGATTGGATGGGGCTTTGGGCAACCTGGTCTAGTAGGAGGTGCCCTGCTCATGGCAGGGGGACTGGAAGTACATAATCTTTAAGGTTCCTTCCAATTTAAAACATCCTATGTTTCTATGATTCTGTGAAATCATCAGACAGCACTGTACCAAAATAAGAAAAAATAAATAAAAAAATAGGAAAAAAAAAAAATAAGTATGCACCTAGGAAGATATATTCTCACAAGGTTTCAAGGATCATTTAACACATACGTCAAGCATACTGCATTGTGTGCTAGACTAGTATTGCTGACTACTGCATTACTGATATTCTGCACAAATGTGCCATATTGTGATAGGCTCCCTGTCTATGTATCTTAAAGCTAGACAAATCTGGTTACCCTTTTCTGTGACAGAGGAACTCACAGTATATGGCCAGCTCCCAGCATGACATAAGGGGTCTATATCTATTATATCTTGCATCTATAAATATCCTTCATATGTATATACATGTCATTCTTCATACAAGACAACAAGCTTAATGAAAAAGATGTAGGGCTTTTATTTTGTTATTGTACTTGCTTATAAAAAGAAATAACAAAAAATAATGGTTCCTTGAGTCTGTCCACAATATATGGTGAGTACCATGACTACAAAATTGGAGGGATATGTAATACTATTAACCTTAAGTTAAGAAAATAACCAAGCCTCCAAAGTCAGGAAATGTTTCTAAAATTTTAAGAATAAATATGATCTCTTTTTTTAATTTGTGAGGCCTATCTGCCATGCTCTGTTTTACAACAATCTGTATTCAGATCTGGATCGGGTTTATGTTCAGTTGCTAATGCCTTCTTAATGCCTCCCTCCTCTAAGTTCTCCTTCCACAGTCACTTCTCTCTCCTATAACCTTTTGTGACAGATTTATCGTTAAAGAAATTAAATTTTGGTTTTCTGGAGAGTGAAGAATAAGCAGTATATCCTTTATTTAAAGCTCAGACAGGGCAGTATGCAGAGACGACAAGGGAACATGCGCACTCTGAGACCATTTGAGAAACATGAATAATCACGAGAACTATGCAGACCGTCACACTGTACATGTTGGCTACACTTCACCATGGCACTTGTGAGGTGTGAGATGCATCTTCCATCACACCTTCGCTAAACCACACATATTTAAATATAACCATAATCTATTCCTGTGGCTTGTGAAGCACTCACTTCCCTGCCAGCCACCACTGCTGCTCCCAGGGACTTTTGACATTGGTTTAATGAGATGAGAATTTCACTTGGTGATGTGATTTTCTTCTGAGATCTCTTGTAATAATCAGACTATACAGAAGCAGTGAGATCAACCAGCATTTAAATAAATATTGATCAAACTATTTACTCATTGCTACCATTATGGAATGTACCAGGTGAGTTTATTAATTAGAAAAGGTGCATAGGGAATTTCATCCTGTGTATAAAATGTAAAAAAGTTATCCATCACACATAGTAGGGAGGAGTACTCATTTCTGCTATGGAATTCTGTTTTTTCCTGTAAAATCCATGTATGAGCTGGTAAGATACAAGGTACCTGATCCTTTTTTGTTGTTGTTTGTTTATTTGTTTTGGTTTTGGTTTTCTTTAAACCATAGAAATCAAAGGATAATATAGTATGTAACAATATTGTAGGATATACCATTCAAGCAAGACTGCAATAGTGAAGTGATTTTGCAGTGTATACTTGATGTGATTTAGGATACACTGTACAGATCTTAGAGAAGATTCATGGTAGATTTATTAATTTTTTCATCCTACTGTCAGTGAAACACCAAACAGTAAATTTAATCTAATTTTTCCCTGGTAAATTTAATCTACTCTTTACCATTTTCATTCTTTTCTCAAGCCAACATTAACATACATATAGACCTATGTATGCATCTACCACAATTGCCTCTTGTTTGTGAACAGAAGGATACTACACCTTTCACCTATTTGCAGCAAATAAAATGGAAGAAAAAGAAATTAAATTGACTATGAGTTAGCACATTTATCTTAATAAATCTTTCTTCAAAAGTATAATTTCTTCCAAGAATGGGAAGATGAGCACTCCATTTTGCTTATGCTCTCTATAAAAGTTTCTGACAACATTGAATATTATCAGTACTATGTACTATAATGACATTTTCTCAACAGAAATAATTTATTTTATGAAGCTATCCTTTCTTTAATTAATAATAATAATAATTGATTTTAAACCATATCTTCTAAGTAAAGGACAAAATTTCATATCCAGTCCACCTCTGTATTAAAGTAAAATTCTTTCCTATACCATGGTTTGTTTGATATTTTTTTTTAGGAAAAAAAATAGCCATTTAATTAACCTTACAGTTATATATCCATCCTTATTAGTATATAACAACATTGCATTGTACAGTAAACCATTATTGCCAGCTGCAACAATTGGCATAAAGTTTAGCTAATAGGTCAAACCACATTGTGTAGGTCCTTGTGCAAGATGCTGTGAGGAGGAGTATGGCCAAGGACAGTTCTTGCTTATTGCTATCCCTTGTAGACAACTGCATCTTGCTTGGCTGAAGATCAAGTCCATAAAATTCTCTCAGTTTTGCTCTTTTCTTTGTATGAGGTCACTTATGTTTTCATATTAACTTTCCCAGACATGGAACCCAATCACATGGGGTGATCACCATAAAAGTAATTCTGTTGGGCTTCCTGTAGCAACTATAAGCCCGAGACAAGAGTAAGCATTATCTATTATTACAAAAGCATTTTCTCTTTTTGTAGGAGCAAGCCACAACTTCTCAGCCATGGGCTCAACCACAGTGCCTGGAAGTTCCCATCATCCTGGCAGGGCTCCTGGGACTTCCCCTCCAGTTTTCAGGACTGACTGCATCTGGAGTGGTGATAAACTGTATTGTATCTATTGGCTGTTGTGTGGATTCTTATCAGCCATGAACTCCATACCTTTGATCCCACACAGGCATGTTTGTTCTCTAGGAATATTAATATAAACTGTGATGCAGTCTGATTTCACACAGTTCAGTGTGGATTAATCAGTACTACATTGACAAGAGTATGACTTGTCAAAAATAGGAGGTTTTAACTTAGAGAATACTCAAATCAAGATGGTCTGTGGTTAGTACACAACGCAAAAGTGGTCAAAGTCATATACAGTCTTTACATTAACATTAAATGTTATTAATTTATTGTATAGATATCTTAATACATCTTGAAATCTTAAGAAAAAATTGTATATGTCTAAAAGTCCACATTTCCTTTTGTGCTATATGCAATATGTGGTGTTTGGCATCTTTATGCTTCATGTTGCTTCATTACTCTCAAACTAATCATAACATATTTTGATTTCCTCATTTTTGACATTAATCATACAAATGACCTCTGAAAGGGGTTGTGAAGTTCTCTTCTGACACAGCTGCTTAGATCATCATCTAATTTATATCGCCATGGACAACGTTATATGCTATAGCCTTTTTTTTTTTGTTGTTTTTAATCTCAAGTCATAACCTTTTCCTAGCAGTTTTTTTCAGGAATACAGAGCTGTCTTTGATACCAGTCTTTCCAGCTCTATCACACAGTTTATGACTTCTGTATGTATCAAGTTGAAGGGATGCTCAACATTCTTAATATGCAGCACAGCCATTTCTAGATAGGAAATAACTTTCCTTCAGAAGAAAGAAGATATATGTCAGAACCAAATCTGAAATGTTAGACTCCAGAAACTGAATTGCTGCTACATTCATACATTTTGTGTTTTGTTGTATGCTGTGCTAAATTGTAATGCTCTCATCATAAAGTAAATGTAACTATTTGCAAATAAATAAACCATTATTTTTGCTATTCTCTACTTTGAAATCCAGACCATACGAGGCAATATTTTGTTTTAAAAGTTATCATTATTTAATGTTTTATATCATGAAAGCATAATAGAAAAAAATGGTATTCAACCAGTTGGCATGGCTGATATCACTATGTACATATTGTTTTAAACATAGGAAGGTTATAAAACACCGTGGGAGATTTGCA
This sequence comes from Netta rufina, assembly GCF_964035555.1. Taxonomy (NCBI): domain Eukaryota; kingdom Metazoa; phylum Chordata; class Aves; order Anseriformes; family Anatidae; genus Netta; species Netta rufina. The sequence goes on from NC_140124.1 coordinate 56,572,431, forward strand.
TTGAAAGTGCATTAGTCAATTTTCTTTTGGAAATGAAAACAAACTAAATCAAATTAAAGCTACTCTCAACAAACAGTACACTTAATGGAACAGTTCAATTTAAATAATCTACTTTGAAGGGTATTTATGATTCCTCTCAGAACTCACTTCTTACTTACCATAACCATCAATAGCCTTCTAATCACCATTTGTGGCTTAGTGATCACTATCAAGTTCTCTTTTATTATTCAAATGACACTGTGAATTTTTGAAATGGTCATTACTGAGTTTGAAAATTAACAGTAAGAGTTAAAATATCCAGAAAGCAATATACCTTGCTTAAAATGTATGTGGCCTTATTAGAGAGAGAAGAAAGTAAAAAACTGTATTTATTTATTTGTTTTATTAGTGCCCTTATTTTCTTCCAGATGCTTTTCTTTACCTCTTCACCAGATGGGAGTCAGGCTGTGCTACTTCTGTTTTTTCCATCAGTTCCTACAAGAATGACATGTTAGGCTAAAATATTCCAAAAATGTGACTGTCTGAGGTCTGCAGAGAAAACATGGCTGTTCTTGCATTGCTGATCTTTGTGCCAAATTAGAATCCAGCTCAACATTCAGAATATTATTCAATGAGTAGAACAAACAGGAGCTAGGGAAGTATTAAATCTCTTATCTAAATAAAGAGGTGATTTTGAACATAGAAGGATAAAAGAGACATTCCTTGATAAGATAATCTTTTTCATATTTTCTTCTCCAAAATTATGATTTCAAAGAATAAATTTCAGGTACCACTTATTTAAAAGCCTGAAACATTTTCAGCCCTAATAGCTAATTAAATAATTAACTGAATTAAAGTTATAAAAATTAACTGAACCTACATCTGAGGCCTAAAATCTAATGCCTAAAATTCAGTTTAAAAGACTGTGGAACTGAGTGAACGATTTAGGCCAGCTGAATGCTCCAATATGATCCTACATTCTTATTCTTGGAAGTTGAATTAAAATTTCTTTTGCAGATTGGAGGTAGGAGAGAACCAAGTGTTGTAATTCCTAAGATAAGTGTTTTAATTCCTTTTGATAACAAAGTTGCATCTGTTTGTTATGATTATTTAGTTTGACCCCTCCCACACATATCCCAACACGAGAAATAATTTGGGGTAGAACCATTTCTTCTGATTATCTTGAAGTTGAAGTCTCAACATTTTCCATCTCATCTTCAAAAAGCTCCACAGAGTATTTTAGTCCATTTCTAGAAATAAACAAGTTAAGAAAATAAATATTCTTTTGTAATTTAACGATCATTATTGAACTCTTTAGCTTTTTAATTCCTTTTTAAATTAATCTTCAAACAAGAAAAATACAAAGAAGGAATATCAATATTAATAAAAGCAATCCTCACCTTGAGGTAGACATTCCAATATGCTACTGAATTGCTAAAGACTATCATTGAATTAGAGAATCCACTTGGAATCTGCTCAGTTTTCAATTATGCAATAAGGACTGTAAACTCAAAAAGTACAAACAAATCTGATAATTTTTATATTTTGAGAACACTGAAAATTTTATTTTCATGTCTTCTGTATTTTTCATGAGTATATAAGAATCATTAAGTTTTACCTATATAATTAGTGACTACTGAACAATAATAAAAAGAGCATAATCTCAATTAAAATTTTATTATTATGTTGTTACTTTTATACATTTAGAAAAGTTATCAAATGTGGACAGTTTTTCACAAAAAAATCGTTGTTTCAAAATTCTTTCTGGGGAACAGATTGCTAAGACTTTTGCAAATAAAAAACAGATTCCAATTTAAAAAATCCCCATAATTTATGGAGATATCTTAAATATCTTTAAGATTTCTTAATAACAATCTTTCTTAAAATAAAAATCTTAAAATAATATTTTACACTGCAGCTTGATATATGTCAATTTTGTGTTTTCCTTGTAGTGTTTCAAATTACGTGTTTAATAAACAGATAATTTATTTGGGGAGAATTATAGTGGCTTAACTATACTTAACTAGTTGAGTGTCTGCCCCTCATCTGAGACACAAAAGTAACTTTACACGTCTGCCTTTCAAATGAACTGGATTAGAAGCACAAATTATTTCAGCTTTTCATAGAACAACTTCCAGAAAATAAGAAGTAGCTGGGGAAGCCACATCTTAAGCCACAAATACATCTATAATAATTGATTTTTTAAAATTACCCCAAATCAACCTGTTATCTGATATATATACTATGAAACACCCAGACCCCCACAGTATTACCTTATTGTCAGCTCAGAAAACATGCTTTTCGTGTCTCCTAGATTAATGTTGGGGTTTTTTGTTCCACTGATGCGTATAAATAATAACACAGGAAAACAGCCATGCTGTATCATTTTAATACCTATAGAATTACAAAGTACATATCAGCAAAAATTGGAAGAGTTAGGCTTTTTTTTTTTTTTTCTTTAAATTTTAGGCACAGATTTGTAGGCTGGCTGCTATTTTCTCAATTCTTTTGAATTTTTCCAGTGCATGAAGACCCCAGTTTTAATAGGTCATTGTTTTCCAACACAAAGTCACAGAATCACAGAATTGTCTAGGTTGGAAGAGACCTCAAGATCATCCAACCTCTGACCTAACACTAACAATTCCTCCACTAAACCACATCGCTAAGTTCAACATCTAAACGTTTTTTAAAGACCTCCAGGGATGGTGGTCTTTATTTTCTTCTTAAATTGAACAATTTGATTAGTTGTACACTTACAAGCAATCAGTAAAAGCCTCTATTTTGTAATGCATCAAGTTCAGCCTGCCTTCCCAGCTAATGAGGTCTTGAAAATGTACTTTTTCAAATTAATGCCATTTCACAGGTGTTAAGTTGAAATACTGATTCCATATTCCTTTGCCATAGTAAGTATCTGTGGTGGGTTGATTTTTGTTGGCTGCCAGACACGCACCCACTCAGGCACTTTTACTCCTGCACCTGGAGCAATTCCTGCCCTGGCTGCTTGCAGGGATGCTTCTCACGCTTCTTTTCTCACTGCTGGGCAGCGTTTGGCCTCTGCTGAGCTCCGCTCTCCCTGAGGAGCCCACCCGTGGCTGAGGAGCTCAGCCGGGCCCTGTGGTGGGGCTGCTGGAGCCAGCATGGGGCAGCCTCAGCCTCGCCTCACAGAGTGCCCTGGCAGCCCCCTGACACTGCCTGGGTGCCTGCACCCAGTACAACATTATTTTGATAAGAAATGTTTCAAAAAGGTGGGTTAGAATTATGTACACACATACACACATATATTTTGATTGAAAATACATATTTATTGGAAATACATTATTAGTTCAATAGGTTGGGAAATATGGACTGTATAATTATTGAGTCTTAGGAAATCAGAGTCATTTAAACAGCTTAAATGTTGAAAACATTAATCGGATTATACATAGGCTTTATTAGAGAAGCCTCGAATGCAAAAATCACCTCTCTCATGCTAGTAGATAAGCACCTGAGCTTTCTCTCTAGGGTCTAAGGACAACAACAACAACAACAACAACAACAACAACAACAACAACAACAACAAATCTTTAAGGAAGTTAGTTTTGAGATTGTCTTCCTTACCAGACAGTGACATGGAGAGGTTGGTTAGCTGTCTTCTGTGTAGCTTACAGTGAAGATACTAGGCAGAAGCCTGCTCAGTATCTTTCTTTATGTTCAGTCCCCAGTATCATTAGAGGACAAGCAGCCTCATATTTCTTTAACCTTACTCAGTAACACATTTTTGTTTCTTCATGAAACTTATATTATTCTCAATGTATTTTGATCACACGGCAATTGGAATGTCTAATATATTTATCTGAGATCACTTGACCTATAATAAAATCAGTTATTTACAGGAATTTTGTTGTTACTTGATGCTCCACACTAACAGGACTAAGAAAGAACAACACTACGAAATTCAGTACGTTTCATGATATCATCAGCAAACCCTGCACACATCTGAAATTTTAGTCTAATTATTTTACAGAAACACTAAAATATATATGAAGCAGGTATATGTGTATGTAGCAGATACACTAAGCGTGCTAAAGTAGCTGAAGTTTGATTTGTCTCAAGAGAGCGTATGTAACAGCTTAAACCTGGCTTTAAGACGCATACAAATATTATTTCTTTGACTCAGGTAGCATAGGGATATGTGTGACTTGTACTGGGTACTGAATGTTATTTCATCCTTTTGGGAGCTGTGTGCAAGTACTATATAGTCAGAAAACTACTGAAATGAGGGTTTGATACTCTGGCATCAGGGAGAAATATGGTACTACTGATCAGTAATATCTCAGTAGCAAAATAGAGAAATCCATGTAATTGATTCAGTGTTTGTAAGGAGAGGCAATATCTTTCATTAGACCATCTCAGAGAGGTGGAAGAAAAAAAATAAAATAGACAAATTCTAATTGACCTGCTTCATCAAAGCTCAAATAATGGAATTTATATGAGAAAAGAATCAATCCCTTACTTTGTATTATATGTGGAAGAACAGAACCTGTCTGCACAACTCTATCCTGTACTGACCTAAGCAGAGGCATTAGAGGACATAGAAATGTTCTTTGTATTAATTGTTGAATCTGGTTTGTATAGTCTAAAGACACAATGAAAGTAAGGCTGCTTACGTGCTATTTTCAGTTGTTTTTCAGTACAACAGATTTAATGACATAAGACTGAATTTACTGACACTCTCCTCCCCATATGCTCTGTTAATAGAAGATAATTCAAATTGCACTTGAAAAATAGTACATACCAGATTTATTGTTCCCTATGGAAACTTAATCCTTCTGCTTTGTATATCTATTCTGTCCACTGAATGAAGTTGAAGTCCCATGCATAAAATAGGAAATGAACATACTGCCAAGGACTCTTACAATTCGGATATGCTTCCTGGTAACAGGGTGATCATCATATGCCTGTATGAATCACCAGCAAGGACACCACTATATAATTAGCGTACATACCATAAATTTTGCTTTAAAAAAATTGATTTAGTACATTTGTGTATGAAATAGGTTGTAAAGATATAACCACTCTTCAGCTGCATATTTAATTTAATAATTGTGTTGAAATTTTTTATACTTACACACATGCACGTTTCTGTACAGAGCATGCTCACACCCATGAAGGCCTCCAGTGTGGTTGTGACCACTGTAAGAATAAGACAATTTCTGGTGCTGGTTGAAGTGTCTGATAGACCCTCTTTTACTAACAGATACTCCTCAGACTCAGATTTCTGCATAAGCTAGGATAACCACTGTCATATCACTCCCCTACTACTTCCTTCCTTCGCCCAAGTGACAGTTTTGTTTGTTTGTTTGTTTGTTGTTGTTGTGTGTTTTCATTATTTATTAATTTTTAACTTAAAAGGTCAGCATAAGCCCCCTTTCAGATTATGCCACCTCTGGCTGATCTTTTTGTTCTTTTCTCTATATTTAATGCCAGATAGTGATTACTGCTTGGGTCACTATCACCTTCTGAAATCCCATCTCAAATTAGTTACATAGATGAAAAACTAGTAACAGTTCAACTGTACCAACAGTTGTGTCTTCCTTCAGTTGTTGTTCAACAGTTGTTGAACAGTTGTGTCTTCCTTCACCGTATATACCTGAATGGCCAGAGAAGGGCAGATGAAGTCCACAGCTTTGGGCACATAGGTAGTTCTGTGACAATTATCTATACGTTTACCTTGTTTTCCCAGTGCATACAACAATCAGTTAGAGCAGGGCAGAAGTAGTGAAGGTTTGCTTACCCAAATGGTACTCTTGAGTAGGCTTAACCCTGACCAGTGGGTGCTACCACCAGAAGAAAAGGTGGCTTTGCTCATTTTATTTCCATTTTTACAGGTCATCAAAAGCTCCAAATGCATTGCTAAAAAGAAAAATGGAAAAAAAAAATAAAAAAATCAGTCATGCCATTTAGAGGGGTTTAATACACCTGAAAAAAAAAAATAAAAATAAAAATAAAAAAACACAAAGCATATATATATATTAGTATAAATATACTTCAATCTTTGGACTTTTAGCTAAGGTGAGATTCAATCAAATGGACAATACAAAAAGAGTACAAAAAGGGTGGCTGTTACTACCCTGGCTGATTGTTTTAAACCACTCAGAAAAGGGCAAACTATAGCCATAAGTGATGACCAAAGAATAAGGAATCCATGAGCTGAAGTAAGAGGGCTGATTGCTACCAATTGTAGTTCTGAGTAGTAGTTCAAAGCCAAAGAAGGAACAACAATATAATGCTCCTCACCAGAAAATAAATAAATAAATTAATAAATTAATAATCCACTACTTGCTAGATTTTTAGCAAACAAACAACAATATATGATTAAAGGGAAAAAGAGATTTTTGGAACTGCCTATGAGTTTAAATAAAATGCCTTTAAATATTTATAAATATGATTTTAAAGCATGAATGCTGATCTGCTGAAGCTTGCTGAATTCTACAAACTTAGTTGTCAAATTTTTCTCAGTTTGAAATACAAAAATTATAATTGCCTATTCTGAACCTAGAATAGCAAATCTAGATGGAACTAAGTCATCAACCTGAAGGATATGGCTGATTTTTCTAAACATCTATTAAAAAACATTATGAGCACTTTTTTATCTCCACTTCTGTAAGCTCTCAGCATTTATTCTATTTTCATTTCTGCATCTAATTACTCTGCATGATGATGTGTTTATACTACTGGCAATTTCCTCTTTTAAAGAGGAATTATGTATACAGTATCCATATAGAGCTGATCAAAACTGAAGAGGATAATGTACATATTATTGTAACTAAAACTTTCTAAAAGAGAAGAAGAAAAAAAAAAAAAAAAACACTTCATAAAATATTTAGAAACACACCAGCTTTCAAGGAATAATGATCACATCTTTTATTAGCTGGAAGTTTGTTTTGAATATTCATTAAAAACTGTGATGATACCCTGACTGTCTTGTGGGAATAATCCATTAGCATCAGAGATTCCTCCTGATTTTGTCAGCTGAGTTTATGTTGCCATTTTAGTTCTAGAGACAGCTTTGCAAATTCTGTGATGGTGAGACACAAGTGAGATTTCCAGTATTCTCAGGTTGCATCCAGACCCTACATACAGTAAGGGGAAACTTCTTTCGGTTTGTTTGTTGTAGTTAAGGTATCAAATGAAATTATGTATAGAAGTGAAGGCAACAAGAAGGAAAGAGTTAACTATATTCTTCTTAAGATCAGATATGAAAATCATAGAATCATAGAATATTCTGAGTTGGAAGGGACCCATAAGGATCATCAAGTCCAACTCCTGGCACCGCACAGGTCTACCCAAAGTTTTAGACCATGTGACTAAGTGCACAGTCCAATCGCTTCTTAAACTCCAACAGGCTTGGTGCAGTGACTACTTCACTGGGGAGCCTGTTCCAGTGCATGACCACCCTCTCAGTGAAGAACCTCTTCCTGATGTTCAGACTAAACTTCCCCTGCCCCAGCTTAACACCATTCCCATGGGTCCTATCACTGGAGATTATGGAGAATAGGTCAGCGCCTGTCTCTCCATTCCCCCTCAAGAGGAAGTTGCAGACTGCAATGGGGTCTCCCCTCAGCCTTCTCCAGGCTGAACAGGCCCAGTGCCCTCAGCCGCACCTCATACGTCTTTCCATCTAGGCCCTTCACCATCTTCGTCGCCCTCCTCTGGATACTCTCCAACGATTTTACATCTGTTTTGTACTGTGGTGCCCAGAACTGCACAGAGTACTCAAGGTGAGGCTACACCAGCGCAGAGTAGAGTGGGACAATCACTTCCCTCAATCAACTAGCAATGCCATGCTTGATGCACCCCAGGATACAGTTGGCCCTGCTGGCTGCCAGGGCACACTACTGGCTCATATTCAACCCTCTGTCAACCACAACCCCCATATCCCTCTCTGTGGGGCTGCTCTCCATCATCTCGTCACCCAGTCTGTACATATTGCCAGGGTTACCCCATCCCCGGTGCAGGACCTGGCACTTGCCTTTGTTAAACTTCATGCAGTTGGTGATCACCGAGCTCTCCAATCTGTCCAGATCTCTCTGCAAGGCCTTTCCACCCTCATCCGAGTCCACAACTCCTCCAAGTTTGGTGTTGTCGGCAAATTTGCTCAAAACATCTTCTAGTCCTGCTTCCAAATCATTAATAAAGACATTGAAGAGGGCTGGCCCTAAAATGGAGCCTTGAGGGACCCCACTAGTGAGCATCCGCCAGCCAGATGTGGCCCCATTTACCACAACCCTTTGAGCGCTGCCTGTCAGCCAACTGCTCACCCATCATATGCTGTTTTTGTTTAGCTGTATGCTGGACATTTTGTCCAGTAGGATCCTATGGGAAACCATGTCAAAAGCCTTGCTGAAGTCCAAAGAGATCACATCAGCTGTATTCCCTTGGTCGACTAGGTGGGTGATCTTATCATAAAAGGAAATCAAATTTGTTAGGCAGGACCTACACTTCATGAGACCTCATGAAAAGAAAGGATGGTTCAGAACATTTTAATTTATCTTAGCCAATTCTCCTGTGCTTTGTTTCATTAGTTATCTGAAGCACTTTGTTGTTTACAAATCATGTTGTTGATATTCATGTTCTGTGAAAAGAACTGTCCTATCCAACTGCTTTATATTCTGCTTTATTCCAGGATTTGGCTACAAACTTGCACTAGATTCTATTTGCTTATAACCATGTTTGGTTCTCTATTTCTTCTTTGTTCCTCTCACTAAAAGTATGTGCACTCTTAATGGTGAGGAAATGTGTTTCCCTTCAATACTGATAATGTAGTTCTCCTTTGAAATTAATGCCATATTATAATGTAGTACAAAGTTGCTTATTATAATGCTACTCTGCATAAGCTCTTTAAATTTAATTTCAATTTAATATTTTGGCAAATACAATGGTCTTTTATCATCTCAAGGATAGGCCTGGTATCCTTCTACCCAAAAAGTAAAAAATGCATTTTGAGATTGCTCTTAGGCCAGTTCAACAAGTGGCTGACATGATATGACACTACAATGCAAAGAATGGAAAGATCAGATCTGAAAATCATGACTGATGCTAGCAAAAGTCAATTGCATAACTCAAATCAGTCAGTCATGCAGATGGGAATAAAAGAGGGTGAAGTAGAAACTTTACTGAGGTGTGAAAAGACTCCATCCTTTGGGATAATTCTGTTTCTTCTCTCACTGCCCCAGTATAACATCCAGGACTGTAACTGTTCATACAGATGTACTTTATTGTGGGTTTCACTCAATACAGCAAACAAGAAAACTATACTATCATATGTTTATGCTGTTCTATTTCTGTCACGTAACAAACGTGTTTTCAAGCACAAAGACTGTTTTCAAGCACAAAGACTGGTTCCTGTTAAACCCACCAATCAATAGCTTGGTCTTTAAAATAGGGTTATTTTAAATACATTATTCCTTTAAAAATTACTAAAGTATAAAAACATTCTTAAAATAACTGCAGTTCTAAACTTTATTGTTTGGCATGTCCACACTTTTTTTCTTCCTCCCTATTGATTTGCCAGGCAATGGAAAATAATAATAGGTGATTCAACTATATTATAAGGCTGTTTATTAACACAAATCCAAACCAAAATGCTTATGCACAAATCCAAGCCTCCATATTGAGCTTACATTCTTTACAACAGCATTTAGGTCTATATTCTGTATAATTGCTCCAGGATTTTTTGTTGTATAACATGTACTTAAGTTTTGACTGAATCTATTCAGTATAAATTTTGTCAATGTATAGGAATGGTAAAGGTATGTGTAAATGCTCTTATATTGAATCTTTGCTGAGAGCTTTGGTCTCAATTAGAGCTACTTAGTGAATGTGCTGAATTTGTTTTCTTCTTCACAGAAATATTCCATATGTTAAAGTATGAGGAGATTACTGTAATATGTGTTACTCAGTGTAACAGTTAGCTGTTGTAGTTTCCACTTGAATGAGAAGAACTTGTTCATTTTCAGTATTTTTATGATATTTAGCCAGCTTAAAAAGAACTGAGACCCCTAGCACCTGAGGATGAAGAAGCTATCAGTATTATCTAGCTGTGATAAAATTAAAGGAGATACTGGTTTACATTCCTGATATTCATTTCTTCATTTTTATATCTAAGAGCACACATTAATAATTATTAATATTTATTTGAATAATATTTAAATGAGTGAAGGGAAGTCCCAATCCCAATTTAACACTTCATGAGAATTGCATTGTCTTGTACAGTATGTATATGTATATGTGTATGTGTATGTGTTTGTAGTGTACGGTATTAAATGTGTATGTGTATGTGTATGTGTATGTGTATGTGTATGTGTATGTGTATGTGTATGTGTATGTAGTGTACGGTATTAAATTTCTTCAAACCTCCGAGTAGACTAACCGTCTTTTCTCTGAGGCACATTTTAGGCAAATTAAAAGAAAATGTTGACCATAATGCTCTATTAGTGGATATAAAAAATTGACTTATTTCTTTCATTTAATACTTTTAAATGTCTACTTCCATAAACTTATTTGGAGGACATATGGCTACTTAAGTTCTGCCAAGGCCATTCTATCATACAATGTTCAACTTGGATGAAGTCAAAGAAATTATTTGTGCAGCTAATGATATATGTGGAAACTGAAGCACCTACTTAGTAACATTTACAATAACACTGACTAAAAAGGTCAGATTGGTACTCATGCAAAAGCTGGTGTTTATTGCAGTGTCTCAGCACTTGACAGCAGATAAATATACTTATACAACTGTTGCATTTCTCTTTCATTCTGTCCATGTGTCTGACCCCTCCATGGACCTCTGTGCCTATGAACAATAATGGTCCTCAGTGTCATTACTGTCACTGAAGGACATTAACTTACATAAAAGAACCTAAATGTATATTAGTTATATAGTGGGAAGTGATGTTCTGCTAGCTATCATGTCAAGGGCTGTGAAAACAGCCTCAACAGCATCTTAAAAGTATCAGTGTGACAGCTAAGAAACATAAGGACAGATCTTCAGAAATATCATGCCTGAAAACAATTACAAAAGCACACTCAGCATCAGGACTCTCTCTAACCCTCCTAAGGGGTAGGCAAAAAGTGAGAAGAGAAACATCACCAGGGCAGCTGACCTAAACCAACCAAAGGGATATTCCATACCATATGATGTCACACTCAGCAATAAAAGGTGGAAACAGGAAGAAGAGGGGAGGGGTGGGCTCTCGTGAAAACATCGGTCCTCCTCCCGATCACCGGCTACGTGCGTTGAGGCCCTGCTTCAGGGACGTGGTCAAGCATCACTCATTTGTAGGAAGTAGAGAGTAATTTATTTCCTCTGCAATTCCACATAGCCTTCATTTGTTTTATTTGTTTGTTTTCCTCCCTTTTTTTTTTCTTTTCCCCTCACTTTTCCTCTTTCCTTTTTTTTTTCCCCCTTTAGTTAAGTTGTTAATTCATAATAATCTTTCTTTAATTATTATTATTATAATTTCCCTTTAATTAAATTATCCTTATCTCAACCTGTGAGTTGTTCTTTGCTTTACTTCTTCCCCTCCTCATCTAAGGAGGGGGAGTGAGAGAGCGGTTGTGGTGTTTAGCTGCCCAGCACGGTAAAACACCATACTGTGTTTAAGTTCTATGTGGTTTATTTAGAGCTTTCAAGCACTGTCTCTATCAAGAACCAGTAACGAGTTTTATTCTCCAACTCTGCTAACAACTTTGTACAGTGAAGAGGTCTAGAATTATGTGTCATGGAACTTTATGTATTTAAAGCTAATGAAAACTCAAAAGTTATGAAACTGTCTTTCAATTATCCATCTGCCAGGAAAAGGCAGATGAGCACTGTGTGAACACATTTGTTCACAACTAGAACAGGTGATGAATCTTTGTAGGTCCACCCACTAAGAAGATGCATCATGAAGCCATTCTTATATAACAGCAACATAAACTTTGACAGGCAAGTGTCTATTAGCAAGGGAGATCTGTTACCTGGCTAGATCAGTTAGAATAGTTCGGGTTTCAGAAAATCTTTAAGGTAGTCATTGACATCACTAGCAATTTCAGTAAGAAAATTCCATAAAGGAAATCTTTACTCCTGCTAAGATTTATGCTTCAAGGAAAGCAGTGATTAATAATGATACCTGTCAGGATGTTGGACCTCTCCTCTGTAACTAAGTAAAGTATTCCAAGTTAAGTTGGCTTCAGAATCTGTTGCACAACTGAACAGAAGAAATACCTTGGAACAAAATCTGAAGCCTGCAGTATAAGAAATGTACTCTAACACAGTAAAAACAAAATTCTGGTCCTCTGTCTGCCAGCCACTTTTTCTCATGCTCCCTCACCTATTCACAGTATCTTGGTGGGCCAGCACTATGGCTGTCGAACTCCACTGTTTACCAGGTCTGGTCAAGATTCATGATTAAAATAAATTAAAAAAAAAAAAAATCTGAAAGAAGAAAAAAAGGGGGGTCGTTTTGGTTTGGTTTTACATTTATTATCTAGCTATCCAAATTACAGCTTAGATAAAAATGTGTAGACAGTGCTAAGCAAATGGAGAAGAGTGAAGAGTGGGTGGAGCATGTACTATTAAGATAAGGCTCCGGTGCAATCATTTGTTTTTGTTTTGCAACATATTTATTTAAATTCCCTAAATGTTTTCTCAAGTTTTTAATGTATGTAGTCTAGATTTATTTTCATTTCTTCTTTGTCTTGAAGCTAGTCTAACAGTAAGGAATAGGAATCTTGGTGCAGAAGGCAAACATCAGGGTCATTTTTTTATCAGGGGAGTGTTAAATCTACCAGATCATAATGATTTATATTTGCAGCACCAAAAACACAGTATATGGTCCCCAAGAGTTTTTGTCTGCTCCTCCATGAAATCTGATTAGAGAAAGAATCTTCCAATTATTTACATTTATTGGAACCTCTTCATTATGTAGGTGAGAGCCTCAGATTTGGAATTGTGACAATTAATCCCATAAGATTTTCCTGTTCTTCAATTTACCACATTCCCAAATAGGGTAAAAAAATTGGATAGCAGAGAGACTATTATTGCTCATTATATTATACTTCCAGAAGGCTGTTGGCCTTTGTGCTAGAATACCTGATTAGACAAGGGGAAATCCTCTTCTCCCCAGCATTTCTGCAAAATTTTAAAACAAGTCAAAGTGGCCTAAAGCAGCTTCTGGAGTTTCTGAGCTTGGAGCTTATGAACTTCCAAAGCCTTGTGAATAAACAATGCATGGAAAAGGGCCCAGGGAGAGAAAAGCTGCAAGTTGTAGTAGGTGAGAATTCGATACTTCTTTGGCTGTATTTACGTTTTGAATAAACAAAAATCTTTTTCTTTCCTTGAGGAGCTAGGTCATTATTATTACTATTACTATTATTATTATTATTATTATTATTATTATTAGTTTTTCTTTCTTTAAATCACAGTATTTTAATCCTAGTCAAAGACTATGTGTAAGCAATGAAAAATGTTTTGTTAGAGAAAAGTTAGAACACACTATTTGGGATTGATAGCTTATTTACTGCCTGGTGATTAACTGGAATAATTTTTGCATCAACATTTTAATTTACGCCTCTCAAAGCTGTTGATTTAAAAAGATGTTGACTTTAGCATTCCTCAGTTAGCTATAGCTCTTTTCAGATAATAAATCTGTTCTCTGTGACAGCATGATAGGGTCTTTGGCTTTTACATGAGTGAGCTTGTAAATGAAACTCCAATAGAAATACAAACACAAAGACCATTCACAGTGTAGTATTTCTACAGCACTAACAGTAACCATATCATCTGTGTGGTATTGTCTAGTCTTTTATCTAGTCTTGGATAAAAGAGCTAAACCTTTTCAATTTAAGGGGATGATTTTGCTAGATATCACAAGTTCAGTCCTTCCTGGTGCTATGCTGCCAATATGAATAAGATGTGTTGCAAGCTATTGCTGTTTGTGTGTGTGAATTGATGAAAGAATAACAGCATTGTGCTTACTGCCTTCATGCATACCATGACCAAGAGCAAAATAAATAATTTTTTTCAGGTGCTAGAAGCCAAAAGAAGTCGTCTTATTTTATTCAGGATTTGAATGACACTAGTATAAAACATGATATAAAAACAATGGTCTGATTACAAACGTTTGTAGTATAGACATAGAGGTAGCACAGAAGTAGTGTTGACTGTAGAAATATTTATTTGGTTAATAGTCACATGTTAACTGAATACTGGCTGTGGAGGAACAATTTGGAAAAAAAATTTTGCTTTACTGTAAGGTCCTGTATGTATGGCAGAAACAACCTTTTGTTTTGTTTAAAATTTATTACAGTCTGTAAAAGCACATGTAATATATGTTATCAATATCTAACCAAATAAATTAATTTGACTGAAAAATATACAGTATTTCTTTGAAAGAAGAAGAGTACAAGACTGTGAGGGATTTGAAGATTAAGTGGAATTGCTTAATAAATAATTACTAGGCTTCTATTTTATAATACTTGTATTTTGCTACCAGTTAAAATCTCTGCAAGCATTTACCTCTATTACCTACATCTGGATTTTTAACTATGCATAGAATGAGGTTATAAACCTGACATGGGCATTATGTTTTATTTTACTAAAATGCTTATGATTAGCAACAATAATTTTTAAAGACATCAATTTCCAATGTTAATTTACTTTGCACAGGAGATGATTTATACGTCTGAAGCATATAAGAACCTTTATAAACATTTAGTCTGACTGTTGGATAACAAGAATAAGCATGGAAGGCAAATGTGGAGATCTTTGGTGAATTTTCATGATACATACTCACAATATGTAATAAGAATCCAAAATAATTGTGATTAACAAGAGAAAATGTTACAGGTAATATTTCTAAAAGTTATGGCAACGCATATTGAATCCTACAGAAAATGAATTGTTATCATCAAATGTGATCAAATACGTGACCTATACTTTGCACTAAACTGGTCATTAACCTTAACATTGTGGAACCACCACTGTTTAGAACGATAGATTGTTTAAATGGTACCTGTAGACTTATGAAAGGTCTGTATGATACAAATAGCTGCCAGATCTCAGGCAAATTATACAAAAAATAAATAAATAAATAATATATAAATATATAAAGTCAGAAAAGACTTTTGATGTGGGAAGATGTGGAAAGCAAAGATGTGGGAAAAAAGATGTGGGAAGAAAGATGTGGGAAGCAAAATTTCGGGAGTGGGTGATTAAAATAGAAAAAAAATAATTAAAAAAAAAAAATGAAAGCCTTAGTCAAACAAATCTTTGAAACAAATCTTTGGTTTCACGAGGAGTTTTTCTTGAACATAAAGTGAGTCAAAATAATCAGGTTTTCCAGATTTAAATTCTTGTTATTTTTAACCACAAA
The DNA here is from genome assembly GCF_964035555.1 of Netta rufina. NCBI lineage: Eukaryota > Metazoa > Chordata > Aves > Anseriformes > Anatidae > Netta > Netta rufina. The sequence goes on from NC_140124.1 coordinate 56,587,805, forward strand.
AATATAGATAACAACCTCATTCTATCCAGCATTTTAATCCTCAAGTGTGAATAGAGTGGCCCACAACAAAGTGAGTAAAATCTGATTGAAATATCAGGATTTGGCATGTTGACAGAAAATATATTATTTATCTCTTACAGTGCTGAAATTGATACAAATATCTAGGCAAGTTTTCCCTGTCTTGAATGTAGGATTCTATATATGTAATATTGCAAGATAAGAACATTCTGCCTCAAAGTGGGCAATTTTTTATACTTCCAAATGAGCTATTTGCAGCAGAAAGCAGTATGTAAATCATCCTTACTTTGCTGTACAAAAATCCTTTTATTTTTAAATCAAAACATTCTTGGGAAAATTCTTGAAATGCAGAAAAAAATATCAATTATGTTTCAGTTGCATTCTCAAGAGTATTTTACTGAACAACATACTATATGTTAGGAAAAATTGATGAGGCAACAACATTAACTTACTGTCCAGAGATCAGAAGCAGGAAAACACTGCTTTTGTTCAATCAAAAAGAGAGCTTACTTTCTCTCTAAATTGATTTCAGAAGTATTTAAATTAGAGTTAAGAAATGCTAACAGTATTTCAGCTGTTCCAAACCTTAGAATATTCTATTTAGATAAGGTGGCTGAGAAAATTAAAACATAAAGGCTAAATTCATTCCAAATTCATATAACAGTCCCAGAGTCACTGAAAGTGCATTAGTATTAAATTTAATGCTTACAGATCAAAAGGAAAATAATTTGTGCACTAATTAATCAAAAGTGCATTTTCATATTCTCGTATAGAACATCATGACTGACGTACCATAAAGACAAAGGTATGGATTTAAAAAGAATGATCTTGGAAGCATTTCAGCCACTGAAAGGTATTTCCTCATCTCTGATGAAGATGCTATTATAATATCTACTACAGGAAAATATGCTTTTTGTTTGTTTGTTTTTGTTTTTGTTTTGTTTTTTCAAAAAGAACATTTTCCTACATAATTTCAAGTAGAAATGCTTAAATGTATTTCAAGAATGCCCCCAATGCCCTAGGGAGAATCTAGGGGGGGGGGGGGGGGAGGAGGAGGAACTGTAGATGCTGCTTGCCATCTCTGTAGATGCTGCTTGCCATCTGCTTGTAACAACCTCCCCTGAATTTTAAAAATTGAAGACAAATACTTACGAACAATATTCAGTTACCATAGGGAAGTTTTGAAGATGAAGAAGTATGAATAGGACAAAATAACTCCAAATTCTAAGCCTTTTGATGGCCTTTTGTGTTCCTGTGTGGTCTGTGGGACCCATTCCCCAGCTGAGCAAAACCCAAAGTGTATTCAGTACCTATTTAGATAATAATCAACAGAACACTAAACTTGGGGTATAAGGTAAACTTGTGTATTTACCCAGTTTCCTCAGTATGTTTGGGAGTTTTGACTAGTTTTTTATGCTGCCTAGTTTTTCAGTTCCCAAGCTAGCTGGTTTAAAGCCCACTCATTTAAAATTAGCGGTTGTTACCCTTTTACATCCCTCAGAGTAGTACTTGGATAGGCTGTGCTGGAAATGCTACTGGAGGCATATTTTTCCAGGATTTTTATCATGATTCCTTTTGCCTTTCTATGAACATTTCCTAAAGTTATGGTCCCCAAATCAGGGAAGTAAGTTTATGTGTGCCCTAAATGTAAGCATATACGTCATATTAAGATATTCAAATTTCTGTTGCAATATCCACAGGCACCACTGATCTTGTCCTTGCATTGGTTCTCCTGCAGCACAAGTAATTGGGTTTCAGGGACCAAATCCAAAGGCTGTTAAAATCGTGTTGTCTGCAGTGGTCACAAAATCTATACCAAAGTACTTTAATTCTTTAAGTGGTTTGTTTGGGTGGTGGAAATTAAACTTAATTTCTACTTTCTTTCAATTTGTCTTTATTTAAGCTTTTCCCCCCTATAAAAAGTGTCCAAACATTTTAAATGGAAGCAGATGTGTTTTTATTAGAACAATAAAGTATGCTGTTAACCAATTAGTAAGAGTGGAAAAACAGAGCAATATTATAAATCTTATTTTGGCAGAGGAAAGTGTTCTCTGAAGGTAGAAAAAAGATGGGAGATGAGAGTTGCGACTTGAGTTGGAACTGTTTCCTAGGAAGCAGAACAATTGCAGATATGACTTTGGAATCAAAAACTCTTTAGATATATCATCACAAAATAGAGAATGTATTGTCTCTGCAGTCAAAAAGGGAGAAAGTTCTCCCTGCTTTTATCAAGTTAAGCTGAAGTATATATGTCATGGTGTTATAGCGAAATCAGAAGTGAACAGGTAAGCCTGGTTAGCTAAGACAAGCAATATGAAACAATTCATGTTTAGAAGTAACAAGTGAAAAAGTAAATAACTCTTAGGCTAGGAGAGAAAAAAATATAAATCCTCAGGTACAGTAAATTTGTTTTGAAGTCAATGGAACTATGTCTCTGAAGATTTGGCCACAGAGTCAAATTCTTCTCATTTTGCTCAATTACAGATGGTGAAAAACTATTGAGAAATATGGTTTCACAAAGACAAAAAACTGGTGTAAAGACAGATTAATTCCTACAAACCTATTCCTGGAGGCAATGTGAAACTCAAGTATTTGTATTCACATGAGTAGTGTCAATGGCTGCAATAGGATTAGAAGAGAATCAAGCCAAGTATGAACAAAACTATTTTCAAGATCAGAACATAAAAGTTAGTGTTCCCAAGTGTTCTAAAGTCATTTTTAAAATGAATGTGTTACAGATGACGACCATACAAATGGCTGACAGTAAGTCCTTATTCTCATTACCATTATCCTTATTAATGTGGGTAAGGAATGGATGGTTGCACAAGGAAGCAGGCAAAATGATATATTAATGTTCAGAGTTGAAATCCATTCACCTTGTTCTTCTCAGAGTTACACAGATACCATTGCTGTTTTTAGTGTAGTAAACAGAGTTCTGTTGATGATGTGTTTATGGGTTATGTGAAATGAAATATAGGCAATAGAGTAGGATATTAAAAAAAATATATAAAAAAAATCACAGATGTCAAGGGATTGATGCATTAGTTGAAGATCAGAGCCTTTGAGTGGGCTTGATTGGTGGAAACAAAAGGAAAATCCAGAGTTTACACCACTATAATAAACAGTCATGATATCAGAGAATACCAGATGTTAACGATTTGATGATAGCTCTTACACAGTCAGTAGTAGTTAGAACTCTGACTACCAGTATGATGCTGTATACATATGGAGATACAGATGACTATTAATAGATGAAAGAATTTTCAATGTACAATGCTGGATCAACATGATTAAAATGTTTTTGAGAATACATGAAATTTGTGAAAAGAAAAAAAAAAAACACTAACATTTTGAAAACACTTAATTTAGGACATAAACTCTAAATCAAAATTTTTATTTTAGTATAGAATTTTTATATGACATTTAAAAAAATAACAAAAAAATTAACTTGATTAAATTAATTAAAAGTCAGATTTGTGACATCCTTAGATTTAGCAGGTTTCTGCATGGGCTTTCATATATGTTGAAGAAAGTGGAAAATGTTACTAAACTCCAGAGCTTTTATTTCTATTTAAAAGGTTGTAGCAATTAGTAGTAATAGTAATATAACAATGAATATTCAAGTCAAATGTTCCAAACAAACAAACAAACAAACAAACAAAAAAACACAAAAAGTCATAAACTATACTAGAAGATGATTGTACCATTAAATAAATAAATAAATAAATAAAAATATGGAAAATTAATACATCACTGAATTAATTTAAGCAGGCCTGCAAAAACCAACTGACCATGTCAGCATTAAAAACAAACAAACAAATAAATAAATAAATATCAGATGCAAATTCACATCTTTTTCTAACATGAATGAATTCTGCTTGTAGAAAAATTTAATCACAGTTTCTCCACAGGCACACCCTATAATATGGTACATTTTATCCCATGGTCCAGATGGCTTTTTTGCAGTTTAGGTGGACAAACAACGAACAATCATAGAATCATTAAGAAGACATCCAGAACATACTTATTCAGGGAATTGTGAAAGAACATAAATACTTATTCAATAGGAGATACTACATTTCATAAAGCAATCCCCTTTCTTTAAACTGTTAGTACAGAGTCTCAAAGGAGACCTATAAAAGCCCTTGCAAAACCCTAAAAATGTATTTTTAAAAAAATTATTTTTAAGTTGACTGGTAACTAAAACTCACAAACTTAAAAGAAGTGTTCAACATGAGAGCTCTAACCTAGTGAAAAGAATAATAAATCGTCTGTTTCTGCTTCAGGCCTGAAAAGGAGCTTGTATCCTCAAAATCTTGTCTGTTGTATTCAAATATGTCAATTAAATATGTCAATATGTCAAAACACAAATACTATTTGTTTTCAATATGTTAGTATGTCAAAACAAATACTATTTGCTTTCCCTAGTAACCTGAACTTTTAAAAAATATTAAAGGAAACAATTGTCAAATGGGATTTTTTACTAAAAGTAGTGTTTTCAGTTCATTGACAACTTAAATATATTCCATTGATGAGGCAATATTTTTCATACTCTTGTAAGAAAAATTCAAACTACAACAGTTGGTAATTTATTACAACTTTTCATAAGTCATGGTCAGTTCATCAAAACTTCCATTTCTAAGGAAAAGTAATTTTCAACACATTAGGCACTTCATTCCAAAATCTAAATATTGACATTTTGATATTGTGTATATATATATATATATTTAGTAGATAAGGTCTTATTTTTCATTTTTAGATCACTTTGAAAATTAGAATTCTATGTATTAAAACATATTATAGTAAAAAAAAAAAAAAAAAAAAGATTTTATACAATAGGTTTTGTTCTCCCAAAGCAAAATTTATTAATTTCCATGTCCAATTATTTTTATATTTTGATAATTGAAGATCCCAAAATTTGTTGGACATGGAAGCTGTGGCAACCTATTTCTAAACACTTCCAAAAAAAATCCACTTGCAATGAGTTATTAAAGGTCTTTTTATCCTAGTAAGGCAATCAGCTTTACTGTTTACTAAGTCACTTAATAGGCAAGGAAGGAAGTTTTTATTATCCACATAACCCTTGGCTTTTGATAAGAAATCAGTCTTCCTTGCCTTCTACAAATTTCCCTTGAAATAAATAAATTTATGATGTATACTAAATAGCTGAAAAATACATTGGATGCACAGATATATTTGTTAAAACCAGCTAAGAATAATTTTGAAGTGGAATATTGGGAATACAGGGAACTAAGAAACTCCATGATGCAATTCATATCTTGAATACACTAAATCAATCTTTGATGAAAGCTATTTCTCCTATCTGACTAAAAAATAAAACTGAGGTCCTCAGTAAATCAGTGGTGTAGAGCCATGTGTTATAATTCTTCATATTTAGCCCTCAATTTTATCTTTTACCTGCTATTTGGAAGTACAGGAATGTCACAATTTCTCTATGGAACAAAGCTTTTATTAATACCTAATCAAATACCTCTCAAAGTTATTCTAGGAAAGGAAAGAAATTTAAGCTTTACCTGTGACTGTAAAAGTGAGCAATCAGACTGATTGACTTATCCTTGGCAAATCATATCTTGCTATTCAAAATGTAATATGCTGCAAATGGACTACTTAGATCAGCAGTAGAATGAACATATTCAGAAAACAGTTTCTGATTAAAAAAAAGGTGACTACCATGAGATTAATCAGCTCAACCAATCAACACAGACAAGTAATTCCACCGCTATACATATGCATATATATATACGTCTACGTATGCATGCCATGAGTTTGTGGGCTTTATGGGTAAGGTAGGATACTCTGTTTTTGAAAAATAGTGGGATCTGGGAGTCATAATGTATGAATAGCTGAAATGATATATGAATTCAACCTTTACCATAACAGTTTCATGGAATATGCTAGTGTTTTGTTTTGTATGTCCAATACTATAGGATTTAGAAATTTATATTAGTCTTATATTTGATAGGAAGGGTCAAAGGACTAAAAACATTACTTACCATGAGCAGTTACGGGACTACAATATGTTTAGCTTAAACAGCAAAATTTAATGGTGACCTGATCATAACCTCCTTGTTTCTTTTGTTTCTTCCTTTCAATACATTTGAACATGATAGAGGACTGTTGCAATGATGTCCAAGGTCTGGAAAAGATGTTCGAAAAAAATAAATTAGATTTTAGGTACATCTGAATTTATTTATTTATTTATTTATTTATTTATTAAAGAGGAGGACACAAATTAGTAGCATAACTTATCATAATGTCTTTTATAGGTTCTACTTTCCTGTATAAAACAGACACTTCTTTTCCCTTGAAGATATATACAGTTGAAAAAAATATGTGTATCTATGAGGGGATGTTTCACGGTCCATAGTGTACAAGAGATTAACCTACCTGTCTACAGAATTTTTATCAGATTTAAGATCTATGAATCTTTTAGTTACCCAAATGTCTATGAAATGCCCTTGGTTACTGTCTAAGTGAAAAGTGAATATTAAGAATGAGACATATATAGTCAAAAAAAAAAAAAAAAAAAAAAGGATTCTGATGTAAATTAATGATCTGCCCAATTTAGAAGAAGTAATTTCACATTCTGACATTCTGATGATCTGGAATGTAAAATATATATTATATGTTCATTCTTCCTACAAATCATAGAATCTCCTTTTAGCCGCTAATTCCACAAACTCTGCTTCATTTTGGTTGCTTGTCTTAAACACCTGATTTATCAATTTTATTAAGAATTGAAAAGCTTGTTCCAAGTTCTAACACAATTCATTTATAACTTTCTCAAATCATCTTGCTACTAATTAATAAATATTATTTAAGAATAGTGACTATTACCACAAGAGTTGTCAGGAGAGTTAAGGTGTTTTCAATAGGAAGTCTCCCTTAATGGCTATCTCATCAAAAAACAAAATGTATGAATGTGTAGAACTACTGTTGCCTTGCACAGAGCAGAACATATTGGTTACATCGTTACCACTTAAAAAAGAAATCAAACTAATTAGAAGTTTAACTCTGCCACTTATTTCTGTTTAGAAAGTAGGTAAAGGCTCAAGCTCACGCAACCCAGAAGGAATCAGAATCTATCCTATCTATAATGGAAATAGGTAGGAAATCTTATCTGAAATAGGAAAAGTAGGCAGTTAACACATTTCTTGACTATGAAATTATTATTTATTGAACAATTCATTTGACAATCCTGTTATACATCAAAGCTAAAAAGAAAATGAACACTTGTACTGAGTCATGATGCAAATGTATAAAGGGAAATTTGTTTTAATTTTAAAGAATGTACCTTACACAGAAATAATTCACAGCATCATCTGATATTAGAGAAAGGTGTAAAATTACCTGTTAGACTTTAGACACCTAGTAGTTTCAGTAAGTGCTTAATCATTATGATTTTATTATGAGTATCAGGCCCCAGGCTGTGTATTTCAACTTAGATGGTATAGATGTCTTCTCTTTAAAATATGCTTGTAACAAAACAAAATGACTTTCATATAATTTTGTGAAATATTTTTTAAGTGATGGTTATTTTATTTTTTAATATAAATCCAAATAAACTGCTCTATGCCATGACTAATTTTGTCATAACCGATAATCTTTTATTTGTTTCTAAATAGGAAAAAAAAAAAAAAAAAAAAAAAAAAGAGCTAGGAGAAAGTCATATTAGATAGTACTTGTTAAGCTGTGTGCTAGAATTAGATCTCCTGATATCTGAAGATAATTTGGTCCCAGATGCTATATTTGTGCTTCTGTAGTTAGGGCTGGTCAGTCTGTGGACAAAAGTACTACCATTATGGTAGCACTGTGCACTATTTTCATAGAATCATAGAATCATTAATGTTGGAAGGGACCTTCGAGATCATCTGGTCCAACCTTCTACAAATGTCACCCACTAAACCATGTCCCTAAGCACCACATCCAACTTTTCCTTAAACAACCACAGGGACGGTGACTCCACCACCTCCCTGGGCAACCCGTTTCGATGCCTGACTACTCTTTCTGAGAAGAAATGTCTCCTAAACCTCCCCTGGCAAAACTTGAGGCCATTTCCTCTAGTCCTATCACTAGTTGTCTGCGAGAAAAGGCTGACCTCCAGATCCCCACACCTTCCTTTTCTGTCTCTGTATATACTTTGTTTTAAATTAAAAATAAATTAATAAATAAACTATATAGCAGTATACAGTATTACCTACTCTGTAGTTCATAAAACCATAAACTGTCAATCAGTCTATTCACCAATGCAAAAGTGTGCAGTTAGTCATCTACTCATAAATGAACATTATTCCACTTTAACTGGAATTTCAGACGTAAAAAAAAAAAAAAAAGTCTTTTTTGTAATTCATTTTTTCTGTTATTCAAAACTCTTCTTCTTACACACATATATTTATTACCATTTGCACAGATGCAAGTATGCACTTGCTTCCAGGATAGAATTAGTTTTAATTAGAAGTGAAAGGAGATCAGAAGATGGTATCCACTTTTTCAAGGGATAGTGTTTCATGTTGATTGCCCAATGTAATCTTTTTTTTTTTTTTTTTTTTTTTCTGTGTACTGCCACATAGCTATTCTCTGTTCTCCTCTAGACAGTATTATATACCCTTTAAATAATCTGACATATAATAGAGACAAGGTAGGCACTAAAAAGTAAATTAGTAAGAAGTTTTATTAGTCATGTCTGGCAAATTAATTTTGTGACAACTTCAGGCTTATGTCTGTTTAAGAAGTCAAATACTTCCTAGCAAGTTTATTTTAAACCTTGATCAAAGTGCAGGTTGAATAGTTACACAAATATTTCTGTATCATATGACTTCCCAAGATGGCCTGAAATTCTAAAAAAAGAGATGAAAACTAAACTTAGCCATGTTCTAATCAGCCTCAGACTATATTCTGAATGGATCCTGTTGTTAAACAAGTAATACAGGAGGTAATGCTTTTAGTTCCCCTCTTCTAAGTGGAGGGGAAAAAAAAAAAAAAAGTTAGTATTATTTTAATAATGTGTTTGTAATGTAAAATGTCCTTTTAATGATTTCACATGTTCACTTAGTCATATTCTGAAAAGGGATTCATGGAGGTATTTATACCAGCCCATCTCCCAATGACTCTGGAAAATCAGAAATGTGGTATAAAAACAGGAAACACAAGAGTGACTTAATATACTAACCAGATTTTAATTATTGAAAGTTTGATATTAAGCCAGTTTTTCAAAGTCAAAGAGGGACAGTTTTCTCATTTTATTGGTACCTAACTTGATTTTGACTTCAAAAAAATTGTTAGGCAGTATAGTTCAGAGAAAATAGATACATTTAGTCATGGCAGACAAAAGCAAAACAATTTGTTGGAACAAAAAAGGACAAACTGGAGCATGTCTTTAAATTCCATCATCCTCATTATATGTTTATTATTACTGGTAAGTAACAGTGTATACAGATAATTTTACTTTGTGATAATATTTTTCTTTTTAAGTAAATATGTATTAATACTTATTAACTTACTGTGTTCTCAATACCACTGTTGAATTGTCTGAAAAAAATATTCAATTATAAATTATAATGGGGATAATTTCAAACTTTTCTACTAAGATTTGGATTATCTCAAAAATATTATGCCACATTCATTTCTGATAACCTTTACTGATAACTGGATTATACGAAAATAAAATTGACCTAAGACTTATAACAGTCATTTTTCACTTAACATTGTAAATAATCATTTAGATAGTTAAGGATTAAGTGCTTTGCAGCATGGATGCCAAAATAAGAAAACTTGAAAGATGCAGATTACTTTGTGTTATTAGTATGACAGGGAATATACAACATTTTTATTTCCAATTTTTTCAGATGTTTGCATCATATTTTCATATTCATATTTTTATATTCATATTTTTATATTCATATTTTATAAGATCACTTATATACTATAGGCTTTTGTTGCCACAATCAAAAATATGAGTTAAATAGCACTATTTTTTCACAGAATCACAGAATCACAGAATTTCTAGGTTGGAAGAGACCTCAAGATCATCGAGTCCAAACTCTGACCTAACGCTAACAGTCCCCACTAAACCATATCCCTAAGCTCCACATCTAAACGTCTTTTAAAGACTTCCAGGGATGGTGACTCCACCACTTCCCTGGGCAGCCTGTTCCAATGCCTCACAACCCTTTCAGTAAAGAAGTTCTTCCTAACATCTAACCTAAAACTCCCCTGGCTCAACTTAAGCCCATTCCCCCTCGTCCTGTCACCAGGCACGTGGGAGAACAAACCAACCCCCACCTCGCTACAGCCTCCCTTGAGGTACCTATAGAGAGCGATAAGGTCGCCCCTGAGCCTCCTCTTCTCCAGGCTGAACAAGCCCAGCTCCCTCAGCCGCTCCTCGTAGGACTTGTTCTCCAGGCCCCTCACCAGCTTCGTCGCCCTTCTCTGGACCCACTCAAGCACCTCGATGTCCTTCTTGTAGCGAGGGGCCCAAAACTGAACACAGTACTTGAGCTGCGGCCTCACCAGAGCTGAGTACAGGGGGACAATCACCTCCCTAGCCCTGCTGGCCACACTGTTTCTGATACAAGCCAGGATGCTGTTGGCCTTCTTGGCCAACTGAGCACACTGCTGGCTCATATTCAGCTGACTATCCACCATCACTCCCAGGTCCTTCTTTGCCAGGCTGATTTCCAACCACTCATCTCCCAGCCTGTAGCTCTGCTTGGGGTTATTGCACCCCAGGTGCAGGACCCGGCACTTGGCCTTGTTGAACTTCATGCAGTTGACCTCAGCCCATCGGTGCAGCCTATCCAGATCCTCCTGCAGAGCTTTCCTATCCTCAAGCAGATCGACACACACACCTAACTTGGTGTCATCTGCAAACTTACTGAGGGTGCACTCAATGCCCTCGTCCAGATCATCGATGAAGATATTAAAGAGGACCGGCCCCAGCACCAAGCCCTGGGGGACGCCACTAGTGACTGGCCTCCAACTGGACTTGACTCCATTCACCACGACTCTTTGGGCCCGGCTATCCAGCCAGTTTCTAACCCAACGAAGCGTGCGCCAGTCCAAGCCAAGAGCAGCCAGTTTCTTGAGGAGAATGCTGTGGGAGACGGTGTCAAAAGCCTTGCTGAAGTCAAGGTAGACCACATCCACAGCCTTTCCCTCATCCACCCAGCGCGTCACTTTGTCATAGAAGGAGATCAGGTTCGTCAAGCAGGATCTGCCTTTCATAAACCCATGCTGACTGGGCCTGATTGCCTGCTTGCCCTGCAAGTGCTGCGTGATGACTCTCAGGAGGATCTGCTCCATGAGCTTCCCTGGCACTGAGGTCAAACTGACAGGCCTGTAGTTTCCCGGGTCTGCCCTCCGGCCCTTCTTGTAGATGGGCGTCACATTTGCTAGCCGTCAGTCAACTGGGACCTCCGCAGATAGCCAGGACTGCTGATAAATGATGGACGGTGGCTTGGCCAGCTCCTCTGCCAGTTCACGAGGAGCGGCTGAGGGAGCTGGGCTTGTTCAGCCTGGAGAAGAGGAGGCTCAGGGGCGACCTTATCGCTCTCTATAGGTACCTCAAGGGAGGCTGTAGCGAGGTGGGGGTTGGTTTGTTCTCCCACGTGCCTGGTGACAGGACGAGGGGGAATGGGCTTAAGTTGCGCCAGGGGAGTTTTAGGTTAGATGTTAAGAAGAACTTCTTCACTGAAAGGGTTGTGAGGCATTGGAACAGGCTGCCCAGGGAAGTGGTGTAGTCACCATCCCTGGAAGTCTTTAAAAGACGTTTAGATGTAGAGCTTAGGGATATGGTTTAGTGGGGACTGTTAGCGTTAGGTCAGAGTTTGGACTCGATGATCTTGAGGTCTCTTCCAACCTAGAAATTCTGTGATTCTGTGATTCACTCAGTACCCTTGGGTGGACCACATCCGGCCCCATCAACTTGTGCACATCCAAGTGCCGTAGCAGGTCACCAACCAGTTCTTTGTGGATAGTGAGGGCCACATCCTGCTCCCCATCCCCTTCCACCAGCTCAGGGTACTGGGTATCCAGAGAACAACCGGTATTGCTGCTAAAGACTGAGGCAAAGAAGGCATTTTGTTAAAGCATAGGCAGGTGCAAAATTAAATCAGTCTTTCAGTGAAGAACATCAGCACCCAAAGGCCTAAAATGTCGAGATATACTTCAGTTAACACACTCATGTGACTTCAGCAGGCTGTTTGGGGGTTATCCTTACCAGTAAAACTAGCAAAGCTTTATTTAGAGGTAATGAAATTACCCCTTCTGTAAGTATAGAATGTTGTTTCCATCCAATCCTCAATACTTAATGTGTTTTTGTTGGTTTGTTTGTTTTGATTATTTTTGTTTTTCTTTTCAGTTTATACAATCAAAAGGAGGCAATGGAATATACTATCTTTCCACCTAAAATAAAAGCAGTAACCTCTATTCTACATGTGGTCCCTCGAGACAAGGCCTCAATTCCATGCTTCTAAAGAGCATGGAATTAAGAGAAAGTGAACCTGTATCTACTCTCTAAGACTTTGTGAGAGTAAATATATTGCCTGCTTGTCCTGGGACAGCCTTTCACCTGAAATGCTAAATGAACGTGCTCCATTTGCCAACAAAGACAGCGTCACTATGAATGCCTTAGGAAGTCTGTACTTCCACAGTCCTGTCTCTATGTGAGCATTACAGTGCAGTGGAGCTACAGAAATAGAGAGGGTGTATCAGGAAAACACACTGAGAAAAATAAAGCTATCTTTATGTGCTTCTTGAGGAAAAGGGGGAAAAATACTTAAAAAAATGGTAAGTGAAGTAGGAAACAGGAGGTAGGAAAATGAGAACCTTGTTAGTATTATCCAACTTGCAGAGAAACTGCTACATTTAATGAGCAGTCAGAATGTTCATTTAATCTAGTGCCAGATCTTGTTTTCAAGAAGACATTTATACTCTCAAATTGTTAATTAGTCACAGCATCCATAACCTTCCCCTGCATGTAGGATAAGGGGGAACAGAATAATTGAAACACATCTAGCATTGTAAAACTCAAAATGAGATTTCAGGAGGGGGATAGAATCTATGAAATAAAGGATTCGTGTTCTTCTTTAGATTTATATGACCAGAACATTTGACAGACACAACAGAAATAATCAAAACAGATACCAACCTTTACCAAAACATAGTGGAAATGAAAACATCTTCCTCTATTATTTCTTAGAGTAAAATAACGAAACCATACCACATTGATTAGTATCACAAATAACGTGGCAGAAAAGACAGAAAGGCTGGAGAGACTGGCCAATCAGGGATGCATTTACTATGAGTTCAGTATGTAAGACTGGTGAGTGTAGAGTTATATTGTGAACTTTGGGGACAAAACATTTGAAATGTTTAAACTGTAAGGCTTTAATTTGACAACAGGACACAGGGATTCTAATGAAAGAACACATATGTCTATCTGTAGGCTTCCATTTCTTTATAAAGAAGACTACTTAATTTTAAGAAAAGTAACTAAAGTGTCCATGCCTGAATATCCAATTCCTTTGGATATTTGGATAGTCTCAGGATATCCAATTCCTTTGTACTGATCAAACTGCAATGTCTTAGATACATAGGTGACCTTTTACAAAGCAAGTAAATGTTAAGTCATACCATTTTTTTTTCCTCTTATGAATAAACTTTGTACATTGAATATGTAATTCTCTATAATGAGGAAAATACAAAACATTTTGTAATCTGAACTGTCACAGCTCATGTGACAAATCAATACAGAATTATAATCAAGGCCCCTTGTGCCCAGTCAACACACAAAAGATTGTTCTTTCTCAACTTCTGGTCTGGAAGGATATTCATCTCATTCATATTTCAAAAGTCTCCATGCAAGTCTGCAAGAATTAAGCATGCATTTCTGTATAATTTTTTACTAGCTTCTGTCATGATGGGATGACAGGAAAAGTTCTCTAGTGTTACTTCAAAAGGCCACCCTTTGCATCATACGTCAAAGAACTACTCAAACAGTGCTACAGGCTGGTTAGAAAGTGGTTAGAAAGCTGCCTGGTGGAGAAGGACCTGGGAGTATTTGTTGATAGTCGGCTAAATATGAGCCAGTTTCTTGAGGAGAATGCTGTGGGAAACGGTGTCAAAAGCCTTACTGAAATCAAGGAAGACCACAACCACAGCTTTTCCCTCATCCACCCAGTGTCATTTTATCATAGAAGGAGATCAGGTTCGCCAAGCAGGACCTGCCTCTCATAAACCCATGGGCCTGATCACCTGCTTGCCCTGCAAGTGCCATGTGATGACACTCAAGATAATCTGCTCCATGAGCTTCCCTGGCACTGAGGTCAAATTGACAGGCCTATAGTTCCCCGGGTCTGCCTTCCTGCCCTTCTTGTAGATGGGTGTCACATTTGCTAGTCACCAGTTGACTGGGACCTCCCCTTATAGCCAGAACTGTTGATAAATGATGGAAAGCGGCTTGGCCAGCTCCTCTGCCAGTTCTCTCAGTACCCTCCGGTGGATCCCATTGACTTGAGTACATCTAAGTGCTGTAGCAGGTCACCAACCATTTCCTTGTGGATTGTGAGGGCCACATCCTGCTCCCCATCCTCTTCCACCAGCTCAGGGTACTGGGTATCCAGAGAACAACTGGCTTTGCTGCTAAAGACTGAGGCAAAGAAGGCATTAAGTGCCTCAGCCTTTTCCTCATCTCTCATCACTAAGTTTCCCACCCGCATCCAGTAAAGGATGGAGATTCGCCTTAGTCCTCCTTTTCCTGTTAAGGTATTTATAAAAACATTTTATGTTGTCTTTAACAGCAGTAGCCATATTGAGGTCCAGATGAGCTTTGACCTTTCTAATTTTGTCCCTACACATCCTTACATCCTCACAATCCTTCTGAGTGGCCTGCCCTCTTTTCCAAAGATCATAAACCCTCTTTTTCTTTCCTAAGCTCTAGCCACAACTCTCTGTTCAGCCAGGCCAGTCTTCCACGCCAGCTCATCTTTGGGTACGTGGGGACAGACTACTCCTGAGCCATTAAGATTTCCTTCTTGAGGAATTCCCAGCCTTCCTGGACTCCTCTGCCTTTCAGAATTGCCTCCCAAAGGACTCTGCACACCAGTGTCCTGAACAGCTCAAAGTCTACCCTCCAGAAGTTTAACTGAACCTCCTCCTGACTTTGCCAAGGAGAGAGAACTCTACCATCTCGTAGTCACTCTGCCCAAGACAGCTCCCAACCACCACATCTCCCACCAGTCCTTCTCTGTTTGTGAACAGAAGGTCCAGCAGGGCACCTCCCCGGTAGGCTCAGCTGCATCAGGAAACTCTCTTCCACGCTCTCCAGAAACCTCCTAAACTGCTCTCTCTGAGCTGTACTGTATTTTCAGGATATGTCTGGGAAGCTGAAGTCCCCCATGAGGACAAGAGCCAATGATTTCACAGCTTTTGTCAGCTGCCGCCCGTAGAATTCCTCATCTGCCTCCTCATCCTGGTTTGGCAGTCTGTAACAGACCCCAACCAGGATGCTTGCCTTGTTGGCCTTCCCACTGATCCTAACCCATAGGGATTCAACCTTCTAATTCCCAGACTCAGTTCCATAACATCAAAACACTCAAAACACATCATCAAAACACAGAGTTCCACAACATCAAAACACTCTCTAATATAGTGTTGCCAGAAGGTCAAGGGAGGTGATCCTCCCCCTCTACTCGGCTCTGGTGAGGCCACACCTGGAGTATTGTGTCCAGTTCTGGGCTTCTTAGTACAAGAAGGACACAGAACTACTTGAGCGAGTCCAGGGGAGGGCTGCAAAGATGATGAGAGGATTGGAGCACTCGTTGTACAAGCCCCAGTTGAGAGAACTGGGTCAGTTTAGTCTGGAAAAGAGAAGACTGAGGGGAAACCTCATCAGTGTTTATAAATATCTCAAGGGAAGGTGTCAAGATGATGGAACCAGTCTCTTTTCAATTGTGCCCAGCAACAGGACAAGAGGCAATGGGCACAAAGTGAAGTACAGGAAATTCCATCTGAATATGAGGGCAATTCTTTACTGTGAGGGTGACAACACTGGAACAGGTTGCTCAGAGAAGCTGTGGAGTCTCCTTCTCTGGAGACAGTCAAAACCCACTTGGATGCCATCCTGTGTAATGTGCCCTAGGTGACCCTGCTCAGCAGGATGATCTTCAGAAGTCCCTTCCAACCTCAGTCATTCTGTGATTCTTCTTTGACTTTGGTGTTCCCATCTTATTTTTCCCTGCTTCCTTCCTTCTCTACCCATGTTCTCTTCTCTCTGGCATTTTCTTTCCTTTTTAAAATACTTTTTCCCAGATGTGCCATGCTGTGTCTGATGGAGTCCTCTGTGTCTAGTGGTGGGATGGTTGGAGCCACCTGTGTCTAGCATGGGGGATCCTCTTCTAACTCTTCACAGAGGCTACCAGTGCAGCCCTCTACTGTGAAATACTGGGCATCTGCATGCAGTCCAGGGCCTTTGGAAGGGAACCCTTTCTAAAATAGTCTCCCTTACTGAAAGTCTGTGTATATTTAAAAGCAAGCCCTGAAGGTGTCTGTAGTTTTGGACTGTGTACATCAGATGTGTTACAATGAGATCTCTTAAAGGGGAAAAGGTGAGTTACTTCCAGAAAAAATGAAATATTGCAAATGCAGCTAGTGTTTTCTCACCAATCTTAGCAAAATATAATCATGATTTTTTTTTTTTCAAATATTTGAATGGTTTGGGTTAGTACATTGTAGAGAAATCTTACTTTCCTCTCACTTGCCACATGTTTCTTAAGCTAGGACATGCCAGTAAATCTGTTTTTGCAAGGCACCCAATCAAATAAAGTATTTATGCAACAAAAGCTTTGTACAATCATATCAATGTTTAATTTGTTTTGATATGATTTAATCTATATCTTGTGAAGTATTTCAACCTTGTGACATTGCAATTCATTTAACTTTATTTAAACAGAGACAACAATCTAAGATTTACAATGCTTCCCTGTTCAAGGAAGTCCTGTGAATTCCTGGTGCCATAAGCTGTTATAAACACAAAGCATTCTAAAATCTGCTGTATTTTAGTTTCTTAGAATGACGAAATAAGTTAGGGGCTACCAGCCACATGTATCTGTTAATCATGCAAAACCCTACAGTGCAGGATAATACTTTGTAAATAAATAAATAAATAAATAAATAAATAATATATTGTAAAACCTCAAGTCCTGATAGCACAGATTTTTTTCCCTGTTATTATATGATACAGGCTGATATAGACCATACAAAATTGCTCCTGAACTTAAAGTGCCAACTAAAATCTACAGTAGAATCTGCAATATGAGAGAATTAAATCAATTTCTCTGTAAAAACTATGACACTGCTACCTGTGGTGGTTTTACTCAGGTGGGCAGCCGAGCTCCACCACAACCGCTCTCTCACTCCCCCTCTCCTCAAAGAGGAAGGGGGAGAAAATACAACACAGAGAACTCGAGGTTTGAGATAAGAAAGGTTTAATTAAAGGGAAAGGGAATGGGAGGGAAAAAAAAAAAACAGAGACAAAAGAAGCAATCAGTCCGCGCGGAAGCACAGAGAGAGGAAAAATTATTCTCTACTTCCCATCAGCGAGCGGTGTTCGGCCACGTCCTGGGAAGCAGGGCCCCAAACGCATAGTGGTTGTTCAGGAGGAACAGCCCCCTCCCCCACGAGAGCCCCCCCTTTTATTGCTGAGTGTGACATCAGGTGTTATGGAATATCCCTTTGGTTGGTTTAGGTCAGCTGCCCCAGCAATGTCCCCTCCCCATCACTTGCCCACCCCCAGTCTGCTGGCTCTTGGGGGCTTGGAAGGAGTCCTGATGCTGTGCCAGCACTATGCAGCAATAGACACAACACTGGAGTGATATCAGTGCTGTTCCAGCTACGAGTGCAGAGTACAGCACTGTGTGGGCTGCTGCAGGGAAAAGGTGACTCCAGCTCAGACAGACCCAACACAACTTCCACCCCTTATTCCATAACATTTGTGTCACAATCAGGTACAGTTTAGTATATAGATGTTCTCATCACCATTGTTTTCTGTCCACTGAAGCATTTTTATGTCTGTACTTCTCTTTATTCTATAGGTCTTTTCCCAAAATGCTCATAAAAACTGTTGATGGTTTCGCCTTCATCTGTCAAAGTGGTCACTCAGGGCAGGCGAAGTTGGTTTTCTTGACACCAGCACCAGCTTAGCTCACATTAGTGTTGCACTTGCCCGGTTCCTTGCAAAGTTGACCTGTCATTGGTTCTGCAGTGTCCTCCTACAACACATAACTTGGATGACAGATTAATTTTCTCCCAGTGTTAAATCTCCTTGAGGCACACACTTGATATCCCCATCTTTCTGCATTACCCACCAGGTATACCCTGGTCCTTGGGCAAAGACAATCCCACGAGTGGGTTTGCCTTTTCCCGAGGCAGGGGCAACCCACACTGCCTTCCCCATCCACTTCCCCACACGCACTACAGGGACTTTAGCTTCTCCCACAGTGTGTAGGGGTTTTGTTTCAGCAGGACCAGGACGGCTTTCAGACCCCCTGTTGTTAACTAGCCAAGTGGCCTCTGGTAGATTTATATCCCAATGTTTCCATGTCCCAGCACCCAATGCTCGCAGCATAGTTTTTAACAGTCCATTGTACCTCTCAACCTTCCCAGAGGCTTGTGGGTGATAAGGGATGTGATACACCCATTCAATGCCATGTCTCTTGGCCCAGGAAGTGATCAAATTGTTTCGGAAGTGACTCCCATTGTCGGACTCTATTCTCTCCGGTGTACCATGTCGCCACAGCACTTGCCTTTCCAGGCCCAAGATAGTGTTTCGGGCCGTGGCATGGTTTACAGGGTATGTTTCCAGCCACCCAGTAGTTGCTTCTACCATGGTGAGTATGTACCGTTTGCCTTGGCGGGTTTGTGGAAGTGGTCCAATGTAGTCAATCTGCCAGGCCTCACCATATCGAAATCCAAGCCATCTCCCCCTGTTCCAGGGAGACTTTACCCTCATGGCTCGTTTAATTGCAGCACAGGTCTCACACTGATGGGTAACCTGTGTGATGGCCTCAATGGTCAGGTCCACCCCTCGATCACGAGCCCATCTATATGTGGCGTCCCTCCCCAGATGTCCTGATGTTTCGTGAGCCCATTGAGCTACAAACAGTTCACCCTTACGTCCCCAGTCCAGGTCCACCTGAGCTATTTCAATTTTTGAAGCTCGATCTACTTCTTCGTTGTTCTGATGTTCTTCGGTAGCACGATTCTTAGGCATATGGGCATCTACATGACGTACCTTTACAGCCAGGTTTTCTACCCGGGCAGCAATATCTTGCCACAGGGTAGCAGCCCAGATAGGTTTACCTCTGCGCTGCCAGTTGTTCTGTTTCCATTGTCGCAGCCACCCCCATAGCGCATTTGCCACCATCCATGAGTCAGTGTAGAGATACAGTACCGGCCACTTTTCTCTTTCAGCAATTTCTAGGGCCAGTTGTATAGCTTTCACTTCTGCATACTGACTTGACTCACCTTCCCCTTCCACGGCCTCCACAACTTGTCGTGTGGGACTCCACACAGCAGCTTTCCACTTCCGATGGCTCCCTACCACACGGCAGGATCCATCAGTGAACAACACATATTGCTTTCTGTTCCAAAAAGGACTGTGGTGGTTTTACTCAGGTGGGCAGCTGAGCTCCACCACAACCGCTCTCTCACTCCCCCTCTCCTCAAAGAGGAAGGGGGAGAAAATACAACACAGAGAACTCGAGGTTTGAGATAAGAAAGGTTTAATTAAAGGGAAAGGGAATGGGAGGGAAAAAAAAAAAAAACAGAGACAAAAGAAGCAATCAGTCCGCGCGGAAGCACAGAGAGAGGAAAAATTATTCTCTACTTCCCATCAGCGAGCGGTGTTCGGCCACGTCCTGGGAAGCAGGGCCCCAAACGCATAGTGGTTGTTCAGGAGGAACAGCCCCCTCCCCCACGAGAGCCCTCCCTTTTATTGCTGAGTGTGACATCAGGTGTTATGGAATATCCCTTTGGTTGGTTTAGGTCAGCTGCCCCAGCAATGTCCCCTCCCCATCACTTGCCCACCCCCAGTCTGCTGGCTCTTGGGGGCTTGGAAGGAGTCCTGATGCTGTGCCAGCACTATGCAGCAATAGACACAACACTGGAGTGATATCAGTGCTGTTCCAGCTACGAGTGCAGAGTACAGCACTGTGTGGGCTGCTGCAGGGAAAAGGTGACTCCAGCTCAGACAGACCCAACACACTACCTGACTTCAAAACCTTTCAGAGCTTTTTGCAATACCACTGTCACAAAATATTGTGCCAAATTCTCTTACAACTACCCCCAGAACAACAAATTGTTTTCAGAGGAATTGCCCATGTGTAAGTGAGAAAGTCATTTGGCTTGATATGTTGACTCCAGCTGATGAACACAGAGGCAAAGGGCTCTTTCCTGTCCCATTATGAATATTAAGGTTGATACTCAGTTACTTTCAATAGTGATTCAAACAGCAGAGCTACATGGGGGAAAAGAAATCATGTAAGTTGATTACGTTTTTTTCAACTGCTGAAAAGAAAGAGAAGGAGCAAAGGAGTTAGTGGTAGACTGTTTTGTAGACAAGTGGTGAAAACTAGAGAAAAAAGGTGGAATTCTAACCAACTTTAATCTAGAGATGTTGGATATACTTTATACTCAATATAGTTCTCAGTAAATTTGACAGCTCCAGTACTGGTAACTTCTAGTTAGTGTTATTTTTAATATTTCAGTACCAAAATAAATAAATAAATAAATAAATAAATAAATAAATAAATAAAACAGCATACATCCAAGAGTTGCAAATTTCTCTTTCTTTGGTAACAGATCAATTTGAGGGGAATCTACCCACATAGTATTTATTGGAAAACCTTTTGTATATTAAGCTGTTACTTTAAATAAAACCAAGGTGTTCTTGGACCAACCACTTACTCATACATTCACTCCAAAGTACCTGGCTAGAGCATCAACTAGGATGATAACATGTAAGAACTTGTGGCAGTCCAGTGAAGTTCCAGTGACTGGAAAAGGGGAAAACATAATCCCAATTATTAAAAAGGGAAAAAACGATGACCTCGGGAATAAAAAGCCAGTCAGTCTCACCTCTGTACCTGGCAAGATCATGGAGCAGATCGTCCTGGAAACTGTGCTAAGATACATGGAAAATAGCTATGTGGTTGGTGGCAGCCAACATGGTTTCCCTAAAGTCAGATTGGGCCTAACAAATCTGGTGGATTTTGATAGGGTTACAGCATTGGGGGATAGGGAGAGAGCAACTGACATTATTTATCTAGACATGACATTTGACACTGTCCTTCATTTAAGAGGTGAACCACTCAGCAGGTAAGGAATTGTCTGCATTGTCACACTCAAAGAGTTGCGCTCAACAGCTCAATGAACAAGTGGAGATCAATAAGGACTGGTGTTCCTCGGGGGTCAGTACTGGGACCGGCATGATTTAACATCTTTGTCAGTGACATGGACAACAGAACTGAGTAAACTCTTAGCGTTTTTGCTGATGACTCCAAGCTGTGGGTTGAGGTTGACACACTGGAGGGAAGAGATGCCAACCAGAGGGACCTGGACAGGCTTGAGAGCTGGGCCAGTGTGAAACTCATAAGGTTCAACAACGCTAATTGCAAGGTCCTGCATCTGAGTTGGGGCAATCCAAGCCCACATAGAGATGGAGAATGGATTGAGAGCAGCCCTGAGGAGAAGGACCTGAGACTGTTGGTTGAAGCTTAACATAAACTGACAACGTGTGCTTGCAGACCAGAAAGACAACAGTATCCTGGGCTGCATCAAAAAAAGGCATGGCCAGTAGGTCAAGGGAAGAGATTCTCCCCCTAAATTCTGCTCTTGTGACACCTCACCTAGAGTATTACATCCATTTCTGGGTCCCCCAACACAAGATGGACATGAATGTATTAGAATGAGTCCAGAGGAGGGCAATGAGGTCGATCAAAGGACTGGAACACCTCTCCTATGAAGACAGGCTGAGGGACTTGGGGTTGTTCAGACCAGAGAAGAGAAGGCTCCAGGGTGACCTTATACTAGTCTTCCAGTAGTTAAAGGGAGCCTACAGGAAATCTGGGGAGGGACTCTTTGTCAGGGAGTGTAGTGATAGGACAAGGAGTAATATTTTTAAACTAAAAGAGAGGAGATTTAGATTAAATATTGGGAAGAAGTTCTTTACTGTGATGGTGTTGAGGCACTGGAACAGGTTGCCCAGAGAAGTTGTGGATGCCTCATCCCTGGAAGTGTTCCAGGCCAGGCTGGATGGGGCTTTGGGCAGCCTGCACTAGTAGGAGGTGTCCCTGCTCATGGCAGAGAGGTTGGAACTAGGTATCTTTAAGGTCCCTTCCAACCCAAGCTGTTCTATGATCTGCATCTGTGGATGAAAGAGGAAAAAAGCCATTCCATATTAAATATAATGTTACAATTTAAATGGATTTAAACTCATTATGAACTCATTAATTATATGCCAGTAGAATCTCATGAAGTTATACAGAGAGAATCATAAAATCCATTAGTTCATAGATTCCACTAGTTGGTGGAGTCCCTTGGGAGGTGGTTCTGAAGGGCAGAGGGGTCCAGGAAGGCTGGGCGCTCTTCAAGAGGGAAGTCTTAATGGCGCAGGAACAGTCTGTCCCCACATGCCCAAAGACGAGCTGGCGGGGAAGAAGACCGGCCTGGCTCAACAGAGAATTGTGGCTTGATCTTAGGAGGAAAAAGAGGGTTTATAAGCTTTGGAAAAGTGGGCAGGCCACTAAGGAGGACTTTAAAGAAGTAGCGAGGCTGTGCAGGGACAAAATTAGGAAGGCCAAAGCTCATCTGGAGCTCAATCTGGCTACTGCCGTTAAAGATAACAAAAAACGTTTCTATAAATACATCAACACAAAAAGGAGGACTAAGGAGAATCTCCATCCTTTACTGGATGCGGGGGGAAACTTAGTTACAAGAAATGAGGAAAAGGCGGAGGTGCTCAATGCCTTCTTTGCCTCAGTCTTTAGCGGCAATACCGGATGTTCTCTGGATACTCAGTACCCTGAGATGGTGGAAGGCGATGGGGAGCAGGATGTGGCCCTCATTATCCATGAAGAACTGGTTGGTGACCTGCTACGGCACTTAGATGTGCACAAGTCGATGGGGCCGGATGGGATCCACCCAAGGGTACTGAGGGAACTGGCAGAGGAGCTGGCCAAGCCACTTTCCATCATTTATCAACAGTCCTGGCTATCAGGGGAGGTTCCAATCAACTGGCGGCTAGCAAACGTGACGCCCATCTACAAGAAGGGCCGGAGGGCAGACCCGGGAAACTACAGGCCTGTCAGTTTGACCTCAGTGCCAGGAAAGCTCATGGAGCAGATCCTCCTGAGAGTCATCATGCAGCAATTGCAGGGGAAGCAGGCGATCAGGCCCAGTCAGCATGGCTTTATGAAAGGCAGGTCATGCCTGACGAACCTGATCTCCTTCTATGACAAAGTGACGCGCTGGGTGGATGAGGGAAAGGCTGTGGATGTGGTCTACCTTGACTTCAGCAAGGCTTTTGACACCGTCTCCCACAGCATTCTCCTCAAGAAACTGGCTGCTCTTGGCTTGGACTGGCGCACGCTTCGTTGGGTTAGAAACTGGCTGGATAGCCGGGCCCAAAGAGTCGTGGTGAATGGAGCCAAGTCCAGTTGGAGGCCAGTCACTAGTGGCGTCCCCCAGGGCTTGGTGCTGGGGCCGGTCCTCTTTAATATCTTCATCGATGATCTGGACGAGGGCATCGAGTGCACCCTCAGTAAGTTCGCAGATGACACCAAGTTAGGTGCGTGTGTCGATCTGCTCGAGGGTAGGAAAGCTCTGCAGGAGGATCTGGATAGGCTGCACCGATGGGCTGAGGTCAACTGCATGAAGTTCAACAAGGCCAAGTGCCGGGTCCTGCACCTGGGGCGCAATAACCCCAAGCAGAGCTACAGACTGGGAGAGGAATGGTTGGAGAGCTGCCAGGCAGAGAAGGACCTGGGAGTGATGGTGGATAGTCGGTTGAATATGAGCCAGCAGTGTGCTCAGGTAGCCAAGAAGGCCAACGGCATCCTGGCTTGTATCAGGAACAGTGTGACCAGCAGGGCGAGGGAGGTGATCGTCCCCCTGTACTCAGCTCTGGTGAGGCCGCACCTCGAGTACTGTGTTCAGTTTTGGGCCCCTCGCTACAAGAAGGACATCGAGGTGCTTGAGCGGGTGCAGAGAAGGGCGACGAAGCTGGTGAGGGGCCTGGAGAACAAGTCCTACGAGGAGCGGCTGAGGGAGCTGGGCTTGTTCAGCCTGGAGAAGAGGAGGCTCAGGGGTGACCTTATCGCTCTTTTTAGGTACCTCAAGGGAGGCTGTAGCGAGGTGGGGGTTGGCCTGTTCTCCCACGTGCCTGGTGACAGGACGAGGGGGAATGGGCTTAAGTTGCGCCAGGGGAGTTTTAGGTTAGATGTTAGGAAGAACTTCTTTACCGAAAGGGTTGTTAGACATTGGAACAGGCTGCCCAGGGAAGTGGTGGAGTCACCATCCCTGGAAGTCTTTAAAAGACGTTTAGATGTAGAGCTTAGGGATATGGTTTAGTGGAGGGCTGTTAGCGTTAGGTTGGAGGTTGGACTCGATGACCTTGAGGTCTCTTCCAACCTAGAAATTCTGTGATTCTGTGATTCTGTGAAATATTTTATTTTAATGAAAGGAAGATACAGATCTAGATTGGTCTGCCTAGCTGACAACATCTGAAACCAGGAACATGAATCTTCCTTTTCAAAAATACTGAGCCTAACTATCAATCCGTAACTGGTGAACTCTTTAGACTGTGCTATTTCACAAGCAGAAGACACTAAATGCCTCAATGAAAGAATGAAAGAGTCAGTGAAGTTTAATTCTTTATGGGTATTCAAACCTTAATTAAGCTATTTGCTAGAGACAGAATGGAAAAGGAGAGCAAGAGACGAGAAAATATCTCTGTTCTGTGATTTTACATCACTCTACTGGGGAAAAGTCCAGCACAGCAAAGTCAGAATGGTATCTAATAAAGGAAATGAAATCAGAAGAGATTAATAGTTGTCAGATAATTTAGGAAAAAGTGGGTAACTGAGAGTGAGAGAGTTAAGTAATCCTAAACCTGGGAGAAAGGAGAGAGCTGAGAGAACAGCTCAGCTTTCTGCTGTAATATCAGCTTGTCAGAACAAAAATCAGTACTATGTATCATAGAATCATAGGTTGGAAAACACATTCTAGATCGTCAAGTCCAACCATCAACCTAACCTACCAAGTCCTATCATTAAACCATGTACCTTAATGCCATGTCCACATGTCTCTTAAATACCTCCAGGGATGGGGACTCCACCACTTCCCTGGGCAGCTGTCCTGGATTGTGCATCACGTGTTTTGTATACATTATTACTACCACTACTACTGCTACTACTACTATTATTATTATCTTTCTTTTATGTCCTAATAAACTGTTTTTATCTCAACCCACAACTTTTTTCTTTTTTTTTTTCTTTTTTTTCTTTTTTTTTTTTTTCTGTCTCTCTCCCCCTTTGCACTGGGGGGAGAGGGTGAGCAAATGGCTGTATGGTGCTTAGCTGACAGCCACAACAGTCCTTTTAGTGCCCGACATGGGGCTTGAAGGGTTGAGATAATGACAGATCTGACCAGGGTGTGTTAAAAATAAAATAAAATAAAATAAAATAAAATAAAATAAAATAAAATAAAATAAAATAAAATAAAATAAAATAAAATAAAATAAAATAAAATAAAATAAAATAAAATAAAATAAAATAAAATTGTTATAAGCATTAGATCTGTTTAATAGTTGCTAGTCACCAAGTTTATTGTATTATTATTATTATTATTTTAATCTCAGGTCTGCTGTGCCTTTTTTTTTTTTTTTTTTCTGAATTGAGTTATACATATACATTACTTACTGCATGTGTCCCCTTTCATGCTGTTTATCATTTCAAGGGGCTGGCTTAAGGTAATTATTTTGCTGTACTGCGTAACACTGGCTTATGATATGATAAAATTACTGGTCATGAGACTAACCTGATACTTGTACTCAGCATTGCCATCAACTCCATATTTCAGAAACCATATCTTGGAAACTACTAACGATTACACCATTTACCTTTTTTTCTTCAGGAAGCCAATTTATAGAGGGGACAGGAAGAAATGTTTTTTTCCCAGTTGTTCATTTTCCCTTTCTCCTTCACATCTTCCTTATTCTCCCGGCTAGTTATGATAGCTCTTCAACTTTGAATATCCTTGGGATGTTCAAACCAGCATGTTCTTATTGTTATGTCTCCTGAATGCACTTCAGGTTTTGTTTAAAGTTAAACAATTACTTAAGAATGTCATCCAGAGATTTGTCTTGAGGCACAATGAGTGGCAGGGAGTGTTGGAGGATATGGGCAGACATCTAGAGAAATGGGCATCTCCAGTGCTCTGGAAATTCATCCCTGAACAAGTGCAAAATCCTAAAAACTGGCAGAATGCTTGAAAAACCTGTGTCATCATCCTGGCAATTCCAAAGAGGCACAAATCACTGCAACATGCTGGAGCTTGGCCTGTGCTTACTGAGACGCAATCAACACCACTCCAACCCGTGAGAGGCCCTGCAGACAGTCCAGCCCCTGTGATGGGCCCCAGTTCTTTGGGCAGGGAACCAAACTGTGTCAGTGGCAGTTGCCCCTGTATCCAAGATGAAACAATGGATGAACAAGTCAGGTAATTTAGAAAGCAGAGGAACTCCTACTCAGACTGAAGAGGAAGAAAAAGATGAGGCAGGCTACTCCACAGCCTGGAATTAGAGGGCAGGGAAGCCAGATAGCTGGGATCTCTCACTAGGGAAGGAGGCATGACAAAGCAATTGGTAAAGAAGCATAAATCTTCACCTTCTGGAGGTGTCTCCTGTCAGGCATGAAGGAAAGACCTCATTCTTCAAGGAAGACCTCGTATGTCAACCAGGCAAGTGGACCACCATGGAGAGGGGTATCCAATACCTCAGGGAATTAGTTGTGCTGGAGGTGGTTTATGACGACCTAGACAATGAATAGATGTCCAAAGATCCAGATGAAGTTAAGTGTACACAACCCATGTGGCAGAAGTGTGTATGGATCACACCATCATCATCTGCCAGCTCATTGGCAGTAATGACCTGGAAAGACTGAGAGGAACACACAGTGGATGAATTGACTAGACAACTCCAGCAGTACAAAGAAAGTCTTTCTTCTTCCCTTATAGGTCTGTGTTTTGGCTATTTTTCTCAAGAGGTCCATCAACTTAAACAGAAAATATCTTCTTCCTCACCTGTGCAAACCAGTGTCTCAGCTATCAGGAATAAGCATCTCTCTGTTCAAGAAAGAAGATATAGTGGATATACACCACATGCCACCCTCTATTTTTACTTGTGTGACCATGGAGAGGACATGAGAAAATGGGATGGAAAATCTACCTTGAGTCTAGAGGCATGGGTATGAGTTGCAAAGAAAAATAGTCAGAAAAGGGGAGTTCTCTGAGAAAACTGCTGCTCCAGTTTCCAGCAGGCATCCCCCCAGACACAGTAATGAATACTATGAACAAGACTAGAGGGGCTCTGCCTCCAGCCAGGTGGAGGAAAAGAACAATCGTGTTTATTGGACTGTGTTTATTCAATGAGCTGGCATGTCAGACCCACAGAAGTATGAGGCTTTAATAGACACCAGTGCACAGTGTACTGTAATGTCATCAAGCTATAAAGGGACAGAACCCATCTGTATTTCTGGATTGAGAGAGGGATCCCAACAGTTAACTATATTGGAAGCTGAAGTGAGTCTATCTGGGAATGAGTGGCAAAAGCACCCCATTGTGACTGGCCCAAATGCTCAGTGCCTCCTTGGCACAGACTGTCTCAGGAGGGGGTATTTCAAGGACCCAAAAATGTACCAGTGGGCTTGTGGCATAGCTGTCTTGGAGATGGAGGACATGAAACAGTTGTCTACATTGCTCAGGACCCTTCAGAGGACCCTTCTGTGGTAGGGCCAGCTGGCTTAAACCACAATATCGGCCCATTCCTATACTTGGCCACCCTCTCCATGAAGAAATTCTTCCTCATATCCAGTCTAAACCTCCCCTAGTGCAACTTGAGACTGTTTCATTGCATCCTGTCACCTGAGAAAAGAGACTGACACCCTTCTTTCAGGTAGTTGTAGAGAGTCATGAAGTCTCTCCTCACTCTCCTCTTCTCCAGACTAAACAACCTCACTCCTCACAAGTCTTGTTTTTAGTCCCTTCTCCAGCTTCACTGATCCTCCTTGAATGCAGTCCAGCAACTCAGTATCCTTTGTATAGTGAAGAGCTTCAAACAGAACATAGCATTCAAGGTTTGATCTCACCAATTCCACATACAAGGGGACAGTCACTTTGCTAGTGTTGCTGGCTACACTATTTCTAATATGCAAGCTGGGATGGATTTAGCCTTGGCCACCTGGACACACTATTGGCTCATATTCTGCCTCCTGTTGGCCAGCAAGCCAAGATCCTTTTCTGCTGGGCAACTTTTCAGCCGTTCTTCCCAAAGCCTACACCACTTTTATAACCCAACACTCCTGTATTTTTACAGCTTGATCTTCATCTTCATATCTATATCTATACTGCCCCTTTTGGAACTGGGCAGATCAAACAGATGTTTGGTTGGAAGGAAGACAGAAGAAAGGATCTTAAAATAAAGACTGCTCTAAATTTTTTATTCCAGAATATCAGACAGGAAGACTTAGAAATGAAATTTATGAAATTAGAAGAAAACTGTAAGACAATCATCTCTCTTAAAGTTCATAGACATGAAGAAATCAGAACATGTTAAGTTTATGACAGAAAAAGAAGCAACATAAACTATCATTAAATCTTGCTGACCATGTGTCTAATGATATTTCTTCACACTATGGTCTATGTTTTCACATAAAGTTTCTTCTTTTTTGTGAGTGACTGGATTACAAAATTTCAAGGATATAGCAGGATCTGTCAGTTTTAGATTAAGTTATATTCCAGTTCTATAGCTTTGGCAGTCTTTGCAAACTATTCTCTTGAACTTATTTAGAATAGTTTGCAGTTAAAAGTCTCTATATATTAATAAATGAATACAGCAGAAAAACAAAAACAACAAAACAACCCAAACAACAAGTTGATTTTAACATTCAATCTAATAAAGTCTTGGAAGAAAGACATGGAATTTATTATTTTACTTTCTCCAGAATATGAAGTAAAATGGTTTATCCTTAAAACGTTTGTCACACCAGTTCCAATGACTTATTGGGAGATCATTTAACAAAAATACAGACACAATTTGGAAACATAACACAGTGTTATCAAGAACTTGAAAAAAATAATGTTGGGAACAGTGTGCATTCCAGAAGCCCAGCTGAGAGCATACTTCTTGAGCTGCATCTTGAATAAGGGCAATCACCACTAGAAAGCATATGGGCATACAGCAGGAGGTAGAGGGACTTAATGTTATTATAAATATGTATTATTCATTTTTTGCCTACTAAATTCACAGATCCAGTCCTTTTGACACACGTATATCTGGTTTGTCATTCAATATGTTAAATTATTGCATGATTCATTAATGAGATTATGGGAACGTCTTTCTCTCTCACTCTCTTTTTTTTTTTCCTTATGTTTGCCTCAGCCAAGAATTATGATAGTTATCTACTTATTCAAGTCAGATTTATTAAAAGGACCTATAAAGCCCTAAAAAGGTTGCTTTTCACAAATGTTTAGTTTTTCAAAAATAGTACTGACATAGATATACAAATGACAGAATGTTTAAAGGTAATAGTTGAGTCACCATTATTCTAAATTTGTTGGAAATTAAATAATTATCCACTTTTATTGGTTTATTTAAAATCAAGAAGTATTGAAGTAGTAGATCTATTTTAACAGTATGGTGTGCAATTTGGGTACTGAAAAATGAATTCTAATGGGAGTCTTGAAATTATTATGTGGATTAAAACAAACCTTATAACATATGAAACATTTTGCATGCTTATGTTTTCCACATTCTATCTTTTAATAAACTTATTAAAATATTAACTGTTATCTATCTAATGAAATAGGGCTGGATTCTGATCTCAAACTAAGTTTATGACAATGTAATTCAATTGACTGAAGTTACTTCTGAGTCAAGATAGGAAGTAAACCAGCCATATGTAATGATATTTCAATTAGAAGAGATGAAAGATCAGCTCTGAAAAATGTTATGTAAAGTGGCAAAATGGTAATGTTTTCCTCCAGATTAAAAAGCAATGAAAGGATGAAAAAGTCCTGTATATGTGTGGCACTATCATTTCCTTTCTGTTGTTTTATGGCACCATCATCAAAAAGTTTTAGTTTTGTTCTGGAACCTGTCACTATTTCACTCTAACGTTTTATAGTTTATCACAAAGAAAAGTAGCTTGGAAGTTTTGTGTGTGTGAATAAGATTTCATTGTCCCTCTTATACATATTCTAGGTTTTCTTTGTGACAGAAATTGTCCTCTTTTAATCTTTTTCATTTCAGAAAATATATGATCTTTTTCTCTATTTTCTTTCAGAAAATACAGAAAAACAAACAAACAACAACAACAACAACAAAAGCTTCCATATTTCTTTTAGGAACCAGTTCCCTTATCTCCATCAGTTTCTTCCTTCTGTTCTAAATCACTGAACTCAGGAAATTACAAGATCATACTTTTCTCACATGAAATTTTCTCAGGCTGATAATTAAAGCATTTCTTTATCACTAGCAGCTTCTACATTGTAAGGAAAGCACTTCCAGATTTGTGTCCAAGTTCCTTCACTCTCTCCTAGATATCTTGCAGGAATAAATGTATAGTCCAGAAAGGTATCTTGTCTGAGATGATCATCTGTTTACTGAAAGACGGGAAATCTCTGTCAAATATTGATCCACAGCACTAGCAGTAGGAGCTGTTCGTTGTATGCCAAAGAAAATGTCAGACAATTAAGTAAGTGGGCAAGATACTTCCTGTTAAAGTTGAGTAGTAATTTTTATTAATACTCTTCTATGCACACCTGTGCATAGAAGCCTGATCTTAACTTTTGTTCTATATCTAAGTATGTCTGTTGTAAAGTGTGAAACTGTGTGAAACTAGCAATCTGAGAGTGTACTGTTTGTACAGAACAAATGATCTGGAATAAGATACTCTGAAAGTGATCAGAAAGAATTTGCACCTGAAGACCTGAGGGGCTAGATGTTATTTTTGCTAATCTTAAAACTTTTGTATGAGGGTCAATCAATACCAGCTTTTGGGGAAGAATTTTCTTTAGTGAGCGCAATCACTGCATTTTTTACCAGGAGCAGAAGGCAGAAAGTACCCCACAGATTTTAAATATCCGCATCTGTGCCTCCTTAAGTGAAAGACAATGGGACTGTGTCAAATAAGAACCTTCTGCATGAATGGGGTCTGTTGGTATCTAAAGGTTTGGATGGAGAAAGAGTTGCCAGAAAACAGTGGGCTGGAGAGAAGGAAAGGACGTGTTGAGAAGGTAAAGTTTTCCAAAGACTGGGATACTTGAGTTGTGAAGTCCTGTTCAAACTCCAAGAACTAATACATGGAGAACATCAAGAGTCTGTACAAAAGCATTATATCACACTATCAGTAACAAAAGGTTCTGGTTTCAGTTAGGACAGAGTTAATTTTCTTCCTAGTAGCTGGTAGGGTGCTATGTTTTGGATTAGGATGAGAAGAGTGCTGATAACATGCTGATGTTTTAATTGTTGCAGAGCAGTGCTTACACCAAACAAAGGACGTTTCAGCTTCTCACTGTCCTGCAAATGGGCAGCCTGGGGGTGCAGCAAGAGCTGGGAGGGGTTAGACCCAGAACAGCTGACCCAAACTGGCCAAAGGGGTATTTCGTACCATCTGACGTCATGCTAAACAATATATAGGGGTGGCTAGCCGGGTTGGGGGACTGGATTGCTTGGTGTTAGGCTGGGCATCAGGCGGCGAGTGGTGAGCAATTGCATTGTGCATCAATTGTTTGTACACATTATTATTAGTAGTACTATTATCATCATTATTGTTATTATTATTATTGTTATTATTATTTTTCTGTCTTAATAAATTGTCTTTATCTCAACTCATGGGCTTTACTTTCCCGTTACTCTCCCCCATCCCAGAGAGGGAAGGGAGAGGGTGAGTGAACAGCTGTGTGTGGTGTTTAGCTGCCGGCCAGGTTAAACCACAACAGAATAGTTGGACCATGTCCAAGAGGATGACATCTGTTGTAAGGAAAATCAACAAAGGATCCTCTGAGAGAATTTCCCAGCTCTTACCTAGAAAATAGTGGTGTACAAGTACATCCATGTACTTTTGAGTAGATTATTAATCATAGAATCAGAGTCACAGAATGGCTCAGGTTGGAAGGGACCTTAAAGATACCTAGTTCCAACCTCTCTGCCATGAGCAGGGACACCTCCTACTAGTGCAGGCTGCCCAAAGCCCCATCCAGCCTGGCCTGGAACACTTCCAGGGATGAGGCATCCACAACTTCTCTGGGCAACCTGTTCCAGTGCCTCAACACCATCACAGTAAAGAACTTCTTCCCAATATTTAATCTAAATCTCCTCTCTTTTAGTTTAAAAATATTACTCCTTGTCCTATCACTACACTCCCTGACAAAGAGTCCCTCCCCAGATTTCCTGTAGGCTCCCTTTAACTACTGGAAGACTAGTATAAGGTCACCCTGGAGCCTTCTCTTCTCTGGTCTGAACAACCCCAAGTCCCTCAGCCTGTCTTCATAGGAGAGGTGTTCCAGTCCTTTGATCGACCTCATTGCCCTCCTCTGGACTCATTCTAATACATTCATGTCCATCTTGTGTTGGGGGACCCAGAAATGGATGTAATACTCTAGGTGAGGTGTCACAAGAGCAGAATTTAGGGGGAGAATCTCTTCCCTTGACCTACTGGCCATGCTTTTTTTGATGCAGCCCAGGATACTGTTGTCTTTCTGGTCTGCAAGCACACGTTGTCAGTTTATGTTAAGCTTCAACCAACAGTCCCAGGTCCTTCTCTTGAATGTACAAGAGAATTTTGACCCCCCAATTCTTCAGCTGTTTTAAGTGAGATCTCATATTTTAAGTGTAGGAATATATTGCTGTCTTCCTTGATTACTATAGTCACCATTTTTCAGCAGCTGTAAGAATACACAGTATAACTATAAAATGATAAAGTGATTGAGTCCAGATTTGTAAAAGATGGGATTAACCTGTGTCCTCCCCTTGGACAGCGCTTATAGCCCTTTGAATTTGCTACCTTGTTTGTATGTTTTATCAGGTGATCTTTGGAAAGAATGCAAATGAGCCTCATTAACTTCAGGATACTGGAGGGCTGGGTGTTTACGTGTCACAGAAACATTAAGAGCAAGATTGTTTATTGTTGTTAATTAGGTGATGAGTTGCAGCAAATCACTGTTGATAAGGTTATCTCTAAACAAGTTTGAAATGAACTTCATTCTATGTCTTCTGATTTTTATTAATGGTAAGACAGTCTTCCAGTCACTACCTTCTATTTTCCTACAAAAACTACTGCAGGTATTTTGAAATTACATTCAGATATTTGCTGACTTTGCTTTTCCAAACACTATTCTGAGCTACAGATTTCTTAGTGAGACTATAGAGAAATGAATGGCATATAGGCACAATTTGACTAGAATGTCACTGAAGAGCAGTGCTACCTCCACTTTAAATACTATTTTCTTTATATATCCTCTGAAACATAACCTACTTCAGCCATATGACAAAATTTTGGAGATTGTATATTTGTTAAAATTCTAGTATTTCCACATTGTGAAGAAGGGTAATGAACTCTGATAGCTCAGGACTGTTTGCTTTCCCTTGGAAAATTTACCCAAACTGACTGTAGGTAAGAGCTTTTGAAAAAGTAGTTTGCACTTCCTCTTCAGAAACCAGCTAGGTCTGTACAGCTACATTCTTCAAGATTCAACTAGACACTCCCTACTCTGGAATATCAAGAATTTACTCTGTAATTTTAAGAATTGTTGGCTGTGGCCTAGTTAAAATTTTCATGCAGGCATTGTAACTCAGGGTAGCAAAGTCACCTTTTCTAGCTCTCACTGCTACCACTGCAGGCACCATAACAATTTATAAGAGTAACTACCTAGACTGAAAGCAGATTATGGAAGTAAGAAGAATGGTGTAAAACATGTAATTGAACAGAGGTAACAAATACGAGGAACCAGAGTTCCAGAACTAACTGGACTGGTAAAATGATAAAAAGCAGTAAATATCTGAGTGCTTTAAATGAGTTTGTGACCAGACAAGAAGTTGAAGAAAAAGCTGGGAAAGAAGAATTGGTCTTGGAGATGATGGAGGGGTAGGGATGAATTAAAATAACATGACACTGAAAATGTTGATATGGATCTAATTTTACTTTAAGGTGTATAGGTGTTGATCAAAGAGGACCTTGGCTGAAGTCCCAAGCTTCCTTTAGTTTAGTAGTCTTTCAAATACAGCTCTAAAGCAAGTTCTGAAGCTTAAACTTGCCCTACGTGGGCAGCCTGCTCTAAGGAACCTGCTTTGGCAGGGGCTTGGACCCAATGATCTCTTCAGGTCCCTTCCAACCCCTACAATTCTGTGATTCTGTGATTGTTTTACCCACAAACTCTTTGAATGTACAGACATACCTGAGCAGTAAATGGGACTCTAATGCTGGGTTGAAGACTTCACTGTGCTTACTTGTTCATGTCCTTTTCCATACAGTGTGTAGTGCCTCCAATCACCAGTACATAACTGATGTTGGGCAGAGAAACTCACATAGCTTCTTTTAAGGAAACCTTGACACAACAGGCAATAAAAGGAGGCAATATAGAATTTGTAAGCAGCCAGTTTGGAGAATGCAGAAAACGTGAGTTGTAAAGCATGGTCTGATTAGCGCTGTTCTCAAAAGTCTGCTCTATAATGCAGTGTACATTTAGCCTGAGACTAAGTGAAGATCATGGTCAAAAAACAATATAAAACTAAGGGGTGTTGTACAAATGAATTGATGAAAGTTAGTGAAGCATTCACATATTATAGTGATGAACACTTTGGAAAAGTCTAGGAAGAAATTAAATATTCTGCTTTAAGAGCAGTATGAACAGTATGCAGTAAATAAGATATGGGACCATACATAGAACAAATGGTATAAAGCAAAATATGAATAGCTGCTAAGTAACTGACTTACATTCTGTACTTAAGGTGAAGAAGAGATCCTCTGGAAAAATAGCATATGATCATATAATTAAAGGCCATACCATAATGAATCCTCACTAGAACATGAATAAAATTTCTTTGGCAACATTAAATGTAGTATTTGTGAACATTTGAACTTATGACTATGCAATTTAATACTATTATTTTTATGTGTGAGATTTGGTATAAAATTAGTATATAGAGTATGCTTATGGTCAGTATCCAGCAATTATGTAGAGCTATACATGTTAAGTATGATAATTAAAGTTCTAAAAAATTACATATATTCATATACAAGGGTCCCATATTGTGAACAAAATGCCAGTGAAGTAACAGTAGATATAAAATGATACACAAATGCAAATTTAAAGTAAACTTGTTGTCTTTTGCTAAATAAGACCTCTGTACTTAGTTATTTCTGGAATTTAGGGTTTGTTTGTTTGTTTTGTAAAAACTATCCATGAGTTTTGGGAAATGGATAAGCATAAGATGACAGGAGTTAAAGGCACTTGTGAAAATTAAATGTAGGCTCCTAAGTCACTTCAGTAATCTTATTATCTTCCGTGTTCCTTGGCCAACCAATTTAATACAGCTTGTATTAATTTTATGGAAGAATAGTGCAGATTTAGAAAGGTATCACTATCTAAGCTGGAAGTGACACTAGGGGGTCACAGTGCTAAATTTGTCCTTGTTATGTCTATTTTGACTCCCAAAGTGGACTTACACAAGGCATATGTGTTTGAAATCCAAGAGAAGTATTCTAGTGATATACTTTATCTTTAGGTATACGGTTCTTAGAATTTTGCTTTTCTGTTTCAAATGTAAGAGATCAGTTCCAGTGATTTAAATTCAATATGGAACTAGTTCTTACAGATCAGCAATATCAATCTACAAATAGGAAGAAACTAAGCAAGAAAAATGGAGTTGCAAGTTAAGCGTTGCAACATGTGATTAGCAGACATATTCAACACTGCGTAAAAAGAAGCACACACAGGTTCTAGCCAGAGAGGAACACTGGATTAAAAGATGTGGCTTGGGTCACAGAATCATTTTTGCACAGGTGGATATGCTCAATAAAAGGAAGTACTTTATTCTCCAGCTACTGGAGAATAGACATCTCAGTTCAGATATCTCTGGTGTACTGAGATCAATTCTGAGTCAATAAATAGGCCAAAATCCCATTTTGTTTTCAAAGGCCTTTAGCATGACTTGCTAAGTTACTTTTGGTTAGAACTGAGCAATGGAGGAGAGCTCTACAGTTCAACAAGGCCAAGTGCCGGGTCCTGCACCTGGGGCGCAATAACCCCAAGCAGAGCTACAGGCTGGGAGAGGAATGGTTGGAGAGCTGCCAGGCAGAGAAGGACCTGGGAGTGATGGTGGATAGTCAGCTGAATATGAGCCAGCAGTGTGCTCAGGTGGACAAGAAGGCCAACGGCATCCTGGCTTGTATCAGGAACAGTGTGACCAGCAGGGCTAGGGAGGTGATCGTCCCCCTGTACTCAGCTCTGGTGAGGCCGCACCTCGAGTACTGTGTTCAGTTTTGGGCCCCTCGCTACAAGAAGGACATGGAGGTGCTTGAGCGAGTGCAGAGAAGGGCAACGAAGCTGGTGAGGGGCCTGGAGAACAAGTCCTACGAGGAGCGGCTGAGGGAGCTGGGCTTGTTCAGCCTGGAGAAGAGGAGGCTCAGGGGCGACCTTATCGCTCTTTTTAGGTACCTCAAGGGAGGCTGTAGCGAGGTGGGGGTTGGCCTGTTCTCCCACGTGCCTGGTGACAGGACGAGGGGGAATGGGCTTAAGTTGCGCCAGGGGAGTTTTAGGTTAGATGTTAGGAAGAACTTCTTCACTGAAAGGGTTGTGAGGCACTGGAACAGGCTGCCCAGGGAAGTGGTGGAGTCACCATCCCTGGAAGTCTTCAAAAGACGTTTAGATGTAGAGCTTAGGGAAATGGTTTAGTGGGGACTGTTAGCGTTAGGTCAGAGGTTGGACTCGATGATCTTGAGGTCTCTTCCAACCTAGAAAATTCTGTGATTCTGTGATTTTGTGATTCTATATTCATTCAACCTTCCTGTATATTTTCAGAAAAAAAAAATAATTTGTCCCATAATTATTTACAGTTTGCTGGCATCCAATTGTACTTGTGGAGATGTGTACCTGTATTCTTACAGATTTCCGTTTCTCCAGATTTTTTTTTTTTTATATTTTATTTTCTTTCATCAAAATCAATTTTCCTTTGTCTTAGTACAATGAGGTTTGCAAGACTTCTGGCCACTGATTCTTGTCACTGGTTCTTCCTCATCTACTTCCCACTGTTGAGTTGCTGCTCCCAAGGACAGAACTGCCACAAACAAATGACAAGGGACAGTGACTTTGAAATATAAGAACAGCTCCTGTATTAAAATTAAATTAAGAAAGCTTTGTAATGCTTGTGTTTGAGTTAATGGCAAGATTACCAGTGTCTTCATTTTTAACCATATCAGATTTGACTGCAGTTTGAGAATATATGGGATTTTAAATTAAAGTTAGGAGTTGTTCTGTGTCTCCTGCCATGCAGAATTGTTCTGTAAAAAAACTGTGGCACTGATTGAAAGAGGAATACCAAAACTAATTGAATTTTGAAGCACTGTCCTTTCTTACTTAAATTTCATTATTAAGAATTTTAATTCTAAAAATATTAAAGTAAATAAATGTTACAGTAATATTCCTAATCACTGAGAAAAAGGAAAAACAAAACAACAACGACAAATAAATGGTATTCATCTCATGAAAAGGGATCTGCTCAGAACTGAGGAGGAAAGAAATTTTACCAAAACAAAAGACAAAGCAATGATGTTGGCACCACATATAGCATATAGAGCTGAGAGTTCTCTTCATACCATTTCTCCCTTTGCAAAATAATTCCTCCAGTAATAAATGAGGTCTCAACTCAATCTGAATTTAGTAATATTTATAAAAGGAATATTTATAAAAGGTATAAAAGGCAAGTAAACAGCACTGGGTGTGGCTGTGCAGGGAGTCTGCGCTCCACCAACACACACACACGAACATCAAACATTCTAAATATACAAAACACGGCTTTTACATACTAAACCCGAGTCTGCCTATACATACGTACAATCAGGAAAGGCAACAAACAATCCTTTAAGTTCCACGACTTATTAAACTTGAGTACGCCTATACATAGGTACAATCAGAAAAGGTAACAAACAATCCTTTAAGTTCCATGACTTAACAGTCTCCGTTTTCCATTCCTTTTCTTCATTACAAACACTGGAGAATTCCAGGGCTAGTCGTGGGAGCAATATGTCTCGCTTTCAGTTGTTAAGCAACTCAGTCTTTGGGCCTTATGCATCCTGTTCTTCCAGCATTGAAGAAAAGCATATCCATCTCCTTTTCCAGGCCAATAGGGCCTGGGTCAAAAGGCACGTCCAGGTCACCAGCGGGCGGAACAGCAAAGGCCTTCGATGGCTGTAGCAGCAGAGGGGCCGATGGCATAGCAGTCAGATCAGTAAAGTAGCCCGCAGCTCCCTCACTGTCTGGCAAACCACACGTGTCTGACTGTGGTCCCACACGGCTCTTCAAGGCCTCAGAGACTGCTCGCCAGGTGCCGAGCAATCCCACTGCAACCTTGTTGTTTTTAGTTGCAGAGTCCCACACCTTGACCTCAATTTGGTCCCATATTCCAGGATCATAAACTGTCCAATTGTTAAGAAGGAGAATAAGCCGTAAGGTTACCAGAACAGTCTTTGTTTCTAAGGACGTATGATTCCCCATAATGCGCAACTGCTTACCAGCAAAGGGCAGCTGTGTGTGAGGCTCCACTTCTCTCAGCTTGAGCTTCTCTCCAGCTCCGGTGCGCCTGTTTCCAGCGACTTCCAGTATGAGCTTCTCTGAGCCGTTTGCTGAGTTTGGCCGAACCGATCTTCATGAGGCGATCAATGTGCCTCTTCCCGTCCTGGTCTCCGTTCTGCTAGCCTGTTCCTTTTCATTCCTTCTTTCTGCTTCTTTATTGATGACATAACTTCATCACATCGCGTTGCCTTATTTTTATTTTTATTTTTTTATCTTGAGGGCAGGCTCCCCTCTTATACCCTTCACCCCACAGCAGTCCTTTTCAAAAACAACTTGTCATTGGTCAAACATCTTTGCAACTAACAACAACAGCAAACACCCAGAAACTTCCATGCCTTAACGGCTGGAGAACAAGCAACCCTGAGACTGCATGGAGTCTCCTGAATCACCCTTCTTTGTTCCCACTAAACTCTTCTACATTCCTGATGGCCTCGACGTTAAGAGTCTACTGTTATCATTAACCACGGGGTTTGCTGACCCCCATGGCCACACTCCCACATCTCCCCCTTCTTTATTAATATCAACCATCTTCTCGACACGAATTACCACTCCATATATAACACTTCCCAGGTGCAACTTGCTTTTGTTAAACCGCATCTGGTTTCTTCCTGCCCAGCTCTCCAGCCTGTCCAGGTCTCGCTGAATGGCAGCACAGCCTTCTGGCGTGCCAGGCACTCCTCCCAGCTTTGTATCATCGGTGTACATGCTGAGGGTGGACACTGTTCCCTCATCAGAGTCGCTGATGAAGCTGTCGAACAAGACGGGACCCAGCACCGACCCCTGAGCTTGTCACAGGTCTCCAACCGGTATCTGCGCCGCCGGTCACGACCCTTTGAGCTCGGCCAGTCAGCCAGTTCTCAACCCACCTTACTGTCCGCTCTTCTGTCCCACGCTTTGTCAGCTTTGTCAGCAGGATATCATGGGAGACACTAGCAAGAGCCTTTCATTTTTGTTGTATTGTTGCTTGGTTCTGGAGATTCACATCACACTCTGTGATAGAAAAGTTTAATGCATCAGCATCCCACTGGGAAGACACAAAATGCACTCCCAAAGTCTTTCCCTGTCTCCTTAGCACTGGAGGTGCCTTAAGAGGAGAGCGGTCATGGCTGGGCCCCTGCAACGCTAGCAAACTCTATGAAAAGTTGCATTTGGCTGAAAAGTAAGTGAATGACATGAACATGATCTCACTATTTGAACTAATGAGTTAAATGTCCACTCCTGCAAAAATACTCCAAGAAATAATCCAATAGGTTATGTGTAGTTAGGCAATCACAGCTGAAACTGCAACAAAGTGCCGATGGTGAGAAACAAACAACAAAGCCGTTTCCTTCTCTGACAGCGGAACACCTTGCTCAGGGAAGACCCCCACGGGTCGCCTTCAGAAAGCCTGAGACACCCTCCACCTCGTGCTCCCATCAGCATGGTGAAGAAGGTGAGAGGGAGCAGCTGACGGAAGACTGCTCTATCCAGAGTGTGGGGTCTACTGTGAAATTTTCCACTGAAATTGTGTCCATTTCTGAGGATTGTATCTCAAGGAACACACACACCAAGCAGAAAGCATCCAAGGAACTCAGGAAGCGATGCTAAGAACGACCCTTCTTAGGATCAGGCTTTTAGGAAACATGGTCTCTAGGGAAAGATTAAACATTGGATTAATGGACTAAGGCTTTAATGTCAAGAGAAGGCAGAACCGAGATGTGGAGAAGGATGCTGCAAATAAAAAGCGAGCAAACTTCTCCCCAGGCCAGAGATTTAGGACAAGGAAGAAAGGACTTCAGATGCAGCAAAGGGACTTTAGTTTAGGTGTTACTGTGTGGTGCTTTTACTCGGGTGGGTGGCCGAGTTCCAGCACGGCCGCTCTCTCCCTTCCCCTCCTGAAAGGGAAAGGGAGAGAAAATACGATGCCAAGGGCTCAAGGGCTGAGATAAGGACGGGGAGATCACTCAGCAGGTATCGTGATGGGCAAAGCAGACTCAGAGGATGGAGACAGTAAGATTTCCCCCGCCCCCAATCCACCCTCTCCCACCTCCTCCACCCAAGTGGCTCAGGGGAGCAGGGCAATGGGGGCTGCGGTCAGTCCGTAGCACTTTGTCTCCGCCGCTCCTTCTCGGTCGCTCTCTGCCCCTGCTCCGCTGGGGTCCCCTCCACGGGCTGCAGTGTGGAACCCTGCTCCACCATGGTACACCATGGGCTGCAGGGGGACAGCCTGCTTCTCCATGGTCCTCACCACAGGCTGCAGGCTCCGGCACCTGGAGCACCCCTTCCCCTCCCTCTTCACCGACCTTGGTGTCTGCAAGGCTGTTTCTCATTCCTCCCTCTCTCCCAGCTGCTCTTCTGCAGCATTTGTTTGTTTGTTTTTGTTTCTTTTAACCTTTCTTAAATCTGGCCTCACAGAGGCGCAAACAGCGCTTCTTGGCCTGGCTGTGGCCAGCAGCGGGCCCTTCTCTAACATGGCGCAGTTTCTGGATTCTTCTCGCAGAACCCACCCTGATGGCCCTCCCACTACCAAAACCTTGCCACTAAACCCAGTACATGAGGCAAGAGAACTCGGAAATGGTTTGAAAGAGATTTATAGCAGCTTGACAGAACATGGCACCTCCTAGTGCAAAAAAGACAGCTCTACATGAAATGATCGGTTGGCAGATTGAAAACAAACAGAAGAATGTGCTTCTTCACACGTCAGGCACGGAGCTGTCGGTCTGGCTGCAGACATGGTAGATGCCAAAAAGCGCCTCATTGTAGAAAACACCAAAAGCTGCACGATGCAGAACTCCTTAGCGCCGACTAGAAGAAAACACCAAAAGATGGACGATAAAGCTCTCCTCAGAGGAAACGTGGTGAAGAGATCCCAAAAAGCTGAACGATGAAGAACTCCTCATGGACGACAATGAAGAATACGCCAGAAGCCACACGCAGAAGCACTCCTCGAGGCCTGGAATGAGAAAAGAAAACACCAAATGTTAGAAGGTGAAGCACTTCTTGGAGGCTGGAAGGTGAAAACAATACCAAAAGCGGCATGATGAAGCTCTCCTCAGGGAAAACATGGTGAAGAATCCCAAAGGCTGGATGGTGCAGAACACCTCAGGGCCACAGTGAAGAAACCACCACAAGCTGCACCACGAAGCTCTCCTCAGGGGCTGAAGTGAAGAGAACCAGAAAAGCTGCACGATGAAGAACTCCTCCAGGTAAACGTAATGAAGGGAACCCCAAAAGCTGGACGATGCAGAACTCCTCAAGGGTCGCAATGAAGAAAATACCAAATGCTGCTCAACAAAGCAATCCTCAATGGCTGAAGTGAAGAGAACCAGAAAAGCTTCATGATGAAGAACTCCTCAGGACCGTAGCGAAGAACACACCAAAAGCCGCACGCAGAAGCACACTTCAGGGGCCACAGGGAGAAGAAACCCCAAAAAGCTCCACAAAGCATTTCTCCTCAAGCGCCACAGTGAAGAAAACACGACGAACTGAATAGTGAAGCCCTCCTCAGGGGAAACGTGGTGTGGGGAAAACCCCCAAAAGCTGCACGATGAAGAGCTCCTCAGCGATGTAGTGAAGAAAACACCAAAAGCTGCTCAAGAAGGCACTCCTCAGAGGCTGCAGTGGAGAAACACCAAAAGCTGGATGACGAAGCTCTCCTAAAGTGGAAACGTGGATCCCAAGAAGCTGAACGATGAAGAACTCCTCATGGGCCGCAATGAAGAATACGCCAGAAGCCGCACGCAGAAGCACTCCTCAGGGCCTAGAATGAGAAGAAAAAAAAAAAAAAAAAAAAACACACCAAATGTTAGAAGACGAAGCATTTCTCAGGGGCTGGAAGGTGAAAACAATACCAAAAGCGGCATGATGAAGCTCAGGAGAAAA
Source organism: Netta rufina (assembly GCF_964035555.1). Taxonomy (NCBI): domain Eukaryota; kingdom Metazoa; phylum Chordata; class Aves; order Anseriformes; family Anatidae; genus Netta; species Netta rufina. The sequence goes on from NC_140124.1 coordinate 56,630,825, forward strand.
CATGGTAAGGAGAACACCAAAGGCTGGATGGTGCAGAACTCCTCAGGGCCAAGTAGAAGAAAACATCACAAGCTACACGATGAACTCCTCAGGGCCGTAGTGAAGAAAACACCAAAATATGCACGATGATGCATTCCTCCGGAGTCCCAAAGTGAAGAGAACCCCAAAAGCTGCACGATGGAGAACTCCTCAGGGACCACAAGGTGAACAAAACACAGAAAGCTCCACGAAGAATTACTCCTCAAGAGCCACAGTGAAGAAAATGCAAAAAAGCTGAATGATGAAGCACTCCTCAGGGGAAACATGGTGTGAAGAACCTCGAAAGCTGCACAATGAAGGCATCCTCAGTGGAAACACAGTGAAGGAAACACAAAAAGCTGGACGCAGAAGCACTCCTCAAGTCGCAGTGAAGAAAACACCAATAGCTGCTCAAGAAAGCACTCCTCAGAGGCTGCAGTGGAGAACCACCAAAAGCTGAACGCTGCAGAACTGCTCAGGGCTGCCATGATAAGAACACCGAAAGCTGCACGATGACACCCTCCTGCGGGGTCACACAGTGAAGACAACACCGAGAGCTGCACACAGGAGCACTCCTCAGGGGCCACAAGCAGCCCAAATGCTGTGCCCTGCCTGTGCGCCACCATCACCGGAGTGCCGCAGCCCCAGCACACCCAGCACCATGTGACCCACCCTGCCCTGTGACACCTCTGCTCCATCATAGCCAGGCGCCGCCCCATTGGCCGCCTGCCTTGGCGCCTCTGGGTGCAGCCAATAGCGAGGCCGCTGGTGCTTGTTGCTAGGCAGCATGGAGCTGTGGAAACATTGTATTAATGGAGCTGTTACTCCAATAGGTTTAACAGAAGATAGAGAAACCTAGGCGTTGTTCCTTTTCATTCCTTTTTTCTACTCTTTTATACAGGAGCAGAAGACATAACTTCACCGTGTTGACCTTCATTTTGCCTTTTTTTTTTTTTTGAGGGCAGGCTCCCCTCTTATTCCCTTCTCCTCACAGCAGTTCTTTTCAAAACAGATTTTCATTGGTCAAACAACTTTGCAAATAAAAGCAATGGCAAACACCCAGAAACTTCCATACCTTAACATCTGGAGAACAAGCAACCTGAGACAGCATGGCACCTCCTGAATCACCCTTCTTTGTTGCCTCTAAACTCTTTATATTCCTGATGGCCTCATCGTTAAGAGCCTGATGTTATCATCAACCATGGGGCTTGTGGACCCCCATGGCCACACACCTACAATAAATCAATCAATCAATCAATCAATCAACAAACTGAAAGAAAAAAATAAAATAAATAAATTTAAACTGTCAAAGAGGTATCTAAATGCCCTTAAATCCTATTTAATGATTCATACCAAATAATTGTATATTTGAAAAGTACTGACAGCTGATGGACCAGGAATTGTACTGAAAATAATCAGTCATCTCAGAAGTTAATGATTCATTGTCTTTTAATCAGAATGGAGATTCTTTCACTTAAAAACTTTAATATGAACTTAAGGTCACAGTTTTAGTCTGTGTCAAGATTTCAGTTGTCATCTGTCATTGCAATAAAATAGAGATTAAAATGCTAATCATTTTTCTCAAAAACACTCAGACAAGGGCTGAATGGTTTGGCATTTAACCCCAAACTTCTGAATGACTTTAGGGTGATAAACATGAATGCTATTTGGCTTTTTTTTTTAATATAAGCACTTGAACAACTTGGTTATGATGGCAAAGCTGTATGACTAAAACATCTGCAACTGTGAAGTAATAAATTGCATCTTTCAAAGCCTGTAGTTATAAAAGTGAACAGAATCAGAGGAGAAGTAACTAGGTCAAGTGCTTCCAGTAACGATAAATAGTATAAATCTGTAAAGATCTATGTAAAGTTTAATCGAGCATGTTATATATGTTCGTTTGTTCATGCGCATGCTCCAGTAGGAGGGACTGGATCTCAGAAGCTAATTATAATAACCTATTTTTTTTAGAAGTAGTAATGAGTATGTATTAGTCTAGGAGCATAAAAATCAGCTACTTGATGTAACTGGTGTGTGTCCTGGTGGAGCGGAGACTCCCAGTGCACCCAGCACTGTTTGCTTACCTCTATTCTTTTAATAAATTGTAAACTTTGATTATAATCCTATTTTGAAGACTGAGTCATTTATAACAAGCATTACAAAAAATAAATAAATAAAAAAAAAGTACAGCCCCTTTGCAGCCATGAAACTTGAGCCCCTTTGCAGCCATGAAACTTGAAATAAGAAGAAAATATGAGCCTTCGACATATGGTACTTATCCTCTATACAAAATATAATATAACAAAATATGGCCTGATGCTCTATACTCAGGAGTGTTAATAAGGAGAAGAATAGAGCCTTCTCCAGTCTTTTGTTTAGGAAAGTGAGAGCCTGAAGCTAGTTTAGCTTTATTCTTTTTTCTCCAGTAAATCCAGGCCTAACTGTTTGCTAGATTGTTAGAGAGCTTTACAAAAACTTTTCAACACTTTCTCTTTACAGATTCATCTTCCTGTAATGTTTACAAAATCCAGCTAATAGCAACAATAGTAACAATCTAAATATTTGAAAACTCACGCCAAAACTTGTGTATGCTGGTACAGTATTGTTGCCTGAATATACTGTTAAAATTAGTCTTCTCAAGCCTTATTTTTTCATACTGAGAGTAGGCTTTAAGCTGCATGTTAGTCTGTATGGACTGATAGTTGTATTTATGCAGTCTAGCACATACATATGGCTTTCTGCAAAGTTCTTGTCTCTGACAAAGCAAATATTGTCAGCCATATAGAAAGTCAGTTTGGTTCACAACTCTTTTCTGAGTTGGAAACTGTAGTGGCTAACAGTTCAGGAATAGTACAACGCCCTTTTTACTAGAAAGAGCCCAGCACATAACTGGACATAGTGAAAAGTGAAAACATAAATAGCGGATAATATCAAATGAATATTAAAGGAATCAGAGATAGTTTTAGTCTTGAATGCTAAGTTCTCATCCATTTTTACCTCCTGCTTTCAGTAAAATGCCACTGAGGTTGTATCACTATTGTCATTGCTATTGATGTGACCAAATGTTCACCAGTAGGATAATAATTGGTTATTTAATATAAATGAAACACTCTAACATTCAGTGTTTGATCTGACTCAGAGTACCTTTACCTCACACTGTTTTGCAAATGTATGCTCCATTAATGTATCCCAGGTGGCCCCTTAAAATGAAATGGGGAGGAAAACAACTGAAATGTTGATGTTACAAAATTAGAAGAAATGATAGCATTAAGCCCCCTGACCTTTCTGATGGTATTGGATGATATTTATTATCACATACAGTGTGTTATAGTTCTTATTTAAACAAAACCATTAGCTAGCAAGCAATAGAATTACAATTGTTACAACAGCATATAGAATTGGAAAGTGTTTGTCTGCTTTGATTAGAATAATTTGTTCTTTCCTCAGAAATTGTATGTACTATTTATCAAGCTTGCTATTTAACATATACCTATCAACCACTTACATGTAGCACACAAAACACACAATATAAAATGCTCCACACTAAAAACTGTTAGCAAAAATTTAGTGCCCACAACAAAGTTCACCTGATCTAGTCTTTTAGTTACTTCACTCAGGAAATAGCCAAAGAAAATAGATGGGCTTCAGATTCATTCTCAACAGCCAACAGTCACAACTTCTGTCAGTCAAAAGGAAAAAGTTGGATAGTATTGTGCTTTCTACTAACAATAATCAATTTTAAGACATATGAATTTAGGAACAGTAGTTAGAAGTCTTGTATTTCATTGCAAGTATTGCAATGCTGATCAGAAAAGAAAAGGAAACTTAAAAACCCACTTTCCAGTTTAAAGGAGAGATTACAAATCCAAAACAATGTGTTGATCACACTGTCAAAGTAAATTGAGGCTTGTGAACAATGTTAATTAAACAGAAATGGCAGAAAATTAACAATTAGGCAAAGATGTATAAATCCCTGATCTTTCGCATAGGTCATATGTCAAAATAAATAAACTTTATTACTTCTTCTGGCTTATCACTCCAAACAAATACAGAGATACCATGAATTGAATTGTCAATTCTTATTTCCACTACTTATCACGTCTCAGCTGTAATCTATTACCTTCATTTTTGAAGCCTCCAACATAAAAGATTTTTTTAAATCATATTTGCCATTTTGTTACAGATTTTGAAGGTTTCTATTAGATCATGTCAATGTTGCCTTATTTCCTAGCTGAATTTATGTAACAAGCAAAAACCTATATGAATTCTAGTATAAAATAAAGATACTAAACTAATCATTTAGTATTCCTCATATAAAATGGTAATAATAAAATAATAAAAAGTGGCAAGTATCACACTTCTGTCTGAACACCTTAAACTATGAAAGTCTCATCTTTATATTCAGAAAAAAAAAAAAAAATTTTGTACAAAAATAAGAAAAAATCACGTTCAATTTTTTTTACTAATAATCTGCCGAGTGGTTACACTGAGCAAGACCAACGCTGTTGATTTTAACTATAGGAGGTTGTCCTTATCCCTCCAATAAACAAAATGATGAGAAGAACTTTTTAATGTAAAACTGTATGTCTGAGTTCTATCTATACTGATAGTGTGTAATATATCTCACTGTAGAGGTCTGTTTGCTGGTAACATCAGCGAAATAGAATATAATGATTTTGTTTGCATTTATGACTTCATCGCAGTTCCCAGTCCCAATACCTGGCTGCATCCCTGGAAGATCATATATAGCAAGGGGTAATCTTATCTTCTGGTCTTCAGCATAAAGAGAGAGAGAATGTAAAATGTAAAAGAAGCATGTAGCACCCGTTACAGAAATGCTGTTAGCTGTGGGAATGATCGTCTCAGTAGATGGAAACATCTCTCCTGCATGTATGGTATTCTCATCCAAACAGGTGTGCCTATCACATGGTTTATTTCTGTGAATGTGATAGACTGGTATTAATAAACCATTAGCTTTCATTCTTATCATAACCTTGCTTTGATACAATTCTCTGAACTTTTACTCTTCTGTTAAATGTGCCTTCCCACAGTGATAAATTGTTTCATTTTGGTGAAGGCAGGAAAATGTTGATCATCATATGAAAGCTTGGAGGGTTTTCTTCAGAGACCTCTCAGTTTTGTCAACTTTACTGCAAGGAGTAGAATCAACTGGCAAGGTAAATTGTTAATCAGTACTGTGGTGGTGGTTGCTGGCACTTACATAGTCCCATACCAGAGATTATGAACAAAATACTTCCATCTTAGTTAGGATTCAATTCTCCCTTTCTCCTAAAGATGGGAATTTGGCATTCGGATGTGTCTTGCATTTAGACCTCAGAACACTACCTGTAAAGGTTGTATTAACCTGGAGTAGGTCACTACTGCTTTTGAAACATCTTGGCTGAATGCACATATTATTTTAATCTGCAGAATACAGAACAGTCCTCACATAACTATCTAAGCTATTTCCCTGTTCTGGAGTCAAGACTGTTGAAAACCAAAGCATTAGCTAATTGAATTACCAACTCATCATGTGGCTCATCATAAGCTTTTACCAATGCTTTTGCATCACTCCTATGTCTCATAGATCTTGGCAGTGTCAGTCATGTAAATCATGGTTTTCACTTAGTAATCAGTCAAAATAATTTCCTGTTTTACAGGTTAAATACTTTTCTTCTTTTTCTTCCTGAATTAGTCCTACATCTGAGTAGTTGGGATATTTCATGAACCACATGTTTCAAGATTGATAGTGGAACTTTATCCTTTATTGAACTTTATTGAAAGTGGATACTTTAATCATATATCTCCTAGGAAGCTGTCTTTATATGTAAAGTACTACTTGTTATTCTATTTATTATATTGCACATCTTAGGAGACTTAGCAGGAACTGAATAAAGGATGATTAAAAATTACTTTGCATGCTATTTACTAAAACACGACCAAGACAAAGCACTCATACTTTGTAGTTGACATTTATCCAACACTGAATTTTCTGCTTTCCTCATGTATGTGGTCAGTTTAAATTCTTATATATATGTTATTTCAAACAACAGTATAACACTTAGGCTTAACCTGGTGACTTCTCTCCTCTTCATTTCTTTCTGTAAAACCTGTTGCTAATCTTGCTGTCATGTAGGAGAATGCTTCCATGGAAACACCCTCTGAACTGTATGGAGACTCCATTTGATTTAATGCATTTTTCATAACATATTTTTTTCTTCACTTTTATGATGAATCTGTCATGTTACTGAGTATTCCATCACAGTAATGTGTGGGAGATGTATATTCTCCTATCCTTGTCACATACATTGCTTTTGTTACATATTTGCAACACCTATTGATGTGATTCCTTCAGGGTTGTTGATATGACTTTGTTATAATCCTGAGTCATAAATATGGAGTCTCTATTTGATCTTTTTATTGAGTACATACATTGCAGCTGATCCCAAACTGTTTAAAGTACCTACACAGTCACCATTGCATGGATCTGCAGAACATTATTTGCATTCACACTTAGCTAAATGCAGCACTTGAAAGATGGGAAATGAAGCACAGGTTACAGACTTTAGGACATGTAGGGAGGCAAAGAAAAAGATAAAAAGTAGTATTTAAAGTGCCAAATTTTTAGATAACCAACAGTTTTCTAGGGGACTCTGTGATTCACTGCATGGTCTGACTTGTGCTAACATATTCTTGGAGAAAATCAAAATTATATACATAAGAAAAGCACCCAGTCACTGGGTGATACAAATGTGTTTTTACTTCTCATTCATCTTTTCTCACTAAAGTCAAATAGAGAAGCTAGATGAAAGTCCAAAGTGTCTAAGTGGATGCTGGCTGCAGTGTGAATAATGGATTGATTACCCCAGTGACAGCATACTTTCTCTTTAGAACCAAATATATGAGGCTAGAAATCAGGATTTTTTTTCTGCTAACACTTCATATGTCTACATTTGATTTACTAAGATACATACACGCTTCACAGATATGGAAGAAAAAAAACTTTCAAAAGGAAGAGATTTTGTATAGCATGTACCTATGAATATAAGGTATATTAGGACCTAGCAACTGATCAATTTGCTTTTCTTCCTCTTGCATGATAGCAGAAGTCATGGTAATCTGGTGACAGCATTTGTTCATATAACTTCTGTGGTTAGTACCACTTTTAATTTTTTTTTTTAATACCACTTTTAACAGTGCGTGGGATTTGGGGGATACCAAGAAGATAGGCTTTGGTGTCAGTAAAGTTTTTTGAAGCAATTAGTTTTCAAAGACAGTGCCAGATTATAAATAAATAAAAGCAGTCACGGTATTCAACAATTTAGAAAAAAATAAAAATAAAAAAATCCCTAAGTGTACCATATAAATGTTGTGTTCACATACACAGAAACAGAAATTTGTATCAAAATTGTCATTCACATTTTAAGGTAAAAGAATCAGAACATGAAAATTTTCAAAAGGAAGTTTGCCTGTGCAACCAACTGTGCTTTTATGTGAAAAAGCTGAGAGTCACTCAAAAGCTGAGCTAAGCATTCTCGTTTCTCTACTTCAACAGTACTAAAGAATTAATTATTTTTTTCCAAATCATCTGATCAGTACAGGTAGAAGGCTCATAAAGGCAGGTAAATCATGGAGAAGTACTTTCCTACACATATCAGCACTTTCTGAAATGGTTTTGTGACCTGTTTATTAGACTTCTGCTGCATGCAGAATGGACTTTGAGGAGGTTCACATTCCATACACATTACATACACATTATATGCCTAAACAATCTTTACCCTTGTAACTAGTACCTCTTGTTCTCACTCTTTTCCTATTAGAGATTTCATACTAGTAACATCAGTTTATCCTTTCAGATTCTCTCTCTTTCTTTAGTATTTAGCAAACAGTATCTTTCCCATTGCCTGCATCCATTTGCTTTTTGGAGTAATAGTTAACCACTCTTATGTAAGTGAAAGTAATCTATTAAGAGCATTAAAAGAAGTGTTAGCTTTGATCATGGAAAGTGGAACAAGAGTACAGAACATTAGAACATAAGGGGAATCTCCTGGTTACTGGCTGCTTATCATTGCACTTCTTTTGGTAGAGTACTGCTTGACCTATATGCCTACATGTTGTATAGTGGTTGTAATGCTTGTCCACAGAAATGTGTACAAATTATGCACTTGCACTTTACTGACTTTTAAAGATACTTGCATAGTTGTAATGGATCATTTGCATTCTGCCCAGCTATTCTAGTTCTATGATGCTTATGAAGGCATGCTTCTAGACTTAAAAAAAAAAAAAAATATATGCTTTAGCATTTATTAAGGACACATATCAAAAGAGATCAAAGTACCCTGAAACATGGAGGCAACACAGATCCAGACACAATCATCGCAGCTGGTTGTTATCTGTAAAATGAACTAGAGTCCAATATGAGAATTTCTGAAGTATGAGACTCTCTTTGAGACAAGACTGAGGTATAAATTCCTGGATGATCTTCTTTGTCTATCTAATGATGTCAGAGTTATAATGCTGTATATAGTAATAGACATCTGACTTCGGATAACTGACCAGTAACTACACAGAAAATTTAAGTTAAGTTCTCTGACCTGACTTGAGTTTTTGCACCAGCATGAGAACAGTGAGTAGTGGAGCAGTGAAGTTTCTAGCTACAAGGAAAATGGTAGGAGTGGCTCTATCACTACTGCTACTTGAGCATTCTGCATGGGATCTCTGAGATGTGTGTACCCTTCTCTGTCTGCCCTCAGTCAGCAAAAAGTATCCTGGGAACTGTTACTAGTCAAATTCTGGCCAAGTCCAACACAGATCTAATCTGCTTTGGGCTTGGGACAGAAACATAACTGGTCTCAGAATACAAAAAGTAGTAACAGAGTCCTTGACAGCTCTTCGTGTCGTGCTTCAGTACAAATGCTCTTGTTTCTTGACTTTAAAATAAACTGACAGGAAATGATCTGCTTAAAATGCCATTCATTTCTGCTGGAAATGGTGGTGCACTACTAGTCAAGTGCTTTTTCTTCTGGCTATTTCTCATCACTGAAAATCTGCAGGGAGAGTAATTAGAAAAAAAATTGTCAACACGAGTGATGTTCAAGGCCCATGCTAATATCTCACTAGTCCCATCTGCTTAAGAAAACCATCCCTCCAGTAAATTCATTTTTAATTTGAAGAAGATCCCCGGTTCAGTCACACCACAGTCATTTTTAATTATGTTACTGAGACTGTGTTGTGTTTTTTTGCCCTTGTGTGTTAGTGCTCCATTTCCTCACCGGTGCTGACTCTCCTATATTCTTCATTAGGAAGACAGGGCCTCAAAACACAATACACAAAGCAGGCACGATAACTTATTTTATGTATCTCTCTCTCTTTTTTTTTTTTTTTTTTTTTTTTTTTTTAACTAAAAATAAACTCATCTGCTTCCCTCATTTCCCAACTGTCACACAAAGACACTTAAAGACACTTTTATCATCTGTTGGTATTAGTGAGCTATAAATAGGTATATATATGGAACAAAAGTGGGAGGGAATTTTCCCCTCCCTTTTTGAAATATATGAAAGTATAATCAGATAGAGATACATTGCTACTCTAGTTTAAAAAAAAAAAAAAAAAAAAAAAAGTGATTCTTCCAAACCCCAATAGTCTCAACAGAGATTTGGATCCTGCTAAACATTTTGCATGGGTAAAATTCATTGGAAAAAAAAAAAAGTACAAACTGAGAAATTTTAAGTGTTCATCTGCCTACCTTAGGCCTCAACTTTCTGTGTGGATTAGGCAGTTCTACATGGAAAACATACTTGCACTAGGCTTTTCCTGATTAGGTGACCAAGAAGATCAAGAATAGAGTTCACACAGATAGTTCTCTCCTATTGCAGTCTAAAGTGCATTCTCCACCATGATGAGAACCTGCTCTGTAATAAAGCCTGCTTCAAGGGAAAGTATCTCATCGACTGAAACCAGGACAGACATGATTGATGATCTGTATATAACAGGATATTTCCGTTGGAGTGCTATGGGAAATGCAATGGAAGACAATCAAAAGCATCTGGATTTAAGGGATTAGCAGGGACAAGAAAAGAATCAGGATCTCAGATTTCAGTGATTCCTTTCACTTTATCACATGAACTGTCATTTCTGCCTGTTATTTTAATTTTCCAGATACTAATTTGTGCTGCTTTGCCAATGATTGCAAAAATGCTGAGATTTGTGTAGTGGCATTTAACATCGTCACAAGAGAGATAACACTAGCTTTGTATATCAACCATTGAGCTAATCAAAATATTCTTAGTGGCAAATCTGTCCCACTTTGAGCTGCAGCACTGAAAGGACACTGACTAGCCATTTGATATTGACTTGTCTTCCTCAGTGCAATACTTCTTTAGTTAATAAGAAGAGTTATGGGCTAGATGTGTTCCATAACCTTGTAAACTGTGATCTATTTTCTCCTCCTTCATTATCATTCAGTCTTCACGAGTTGAATGAAAAGGAAATGGTCACCTTACTCAGTTTTCTAGAAGTTCATTTATAAATGCGCAATCTGAAGAAAGTCTCCTGAGTTTCTAAAGGAGGGCAGAAGGTATATACATGCTGAAGTAGACATAGACTCAGGTGCATAAGCTTTGAATAACAGTATTATTAACAGTATACTGTACTTTCCATTGTCTAAATTAAGTGGATTTTAAGATCACTTTTCTGTGTTAGTTAGTTACTCTCATTCACCATGGGCAATTAGTGTGGTTGAAAGACAGGATTTTACATTCCAGTAGGATAAGGAACTTAAGTGCAAAGATTTGAAGAAATTGTGAACTGGGACAAAAAGCCAAAGAAAGGTGCAAGACTGAAAGCTTCTACGTCAAATCTCAAAACTGCTGAACAGTCCTTTTTGCAGTGAACAATTTTATCCATGAGGAAAATAAAGAGAATATCAACAAGGTTGACCAACAAGACACGGATGTTCAAAGGAACAGTCATGAGGGACAGGTGGTCAGTGATGCCTTAAGCTACTTTTTGTAAGAGAACTGTTTTTATTATCTTATGCCTCTACCTTATTAAAACTTGGCTCTGATATTTTCTTTATATTTTGCATTATGTTTCAGGAAATATCTTGTGACAGTAGTTATGAATATGAAATTAATATTTCATAATATATTATGGGGTATTATGATTTTTAATAAAACTTGAAGCTTATTTATGCAGGGAGGTATGCTTTCATATTGTAGGATGTGTGTTTCTCTAGAAGTTTTTAATAAAATATCACTAAGAACTTACCACATTTCAACAAAATTAGTACTTTTTAGAAAACTGCAAATAAGATCTCATCATTGTAGATAGTTTTGCAGAAGTGCAAGCAAGTGAATCAACAAGATGAGAAGAGCATACTAGCCAAGTTTTTAAAAATGTATTTATTACCTAGAATCCTAAGTACTCTTATCTTTCCTCCTCTAGTATTAAGTCATATATAACTGTGTGTTAACTGTCTATCTGCTTTTCTGGTATCTTATGGGTTAGATCCCTGCCTTGTTCTGTAGATTCAGAGCTGCTGTTCTCTTTACCTTATACTGTGGCTTGTGGTAGAATGGAATTGTGGGTTGCTTGGACCAGCAGGCAGAGTTACGAGATTTTGGTGCAGGAAATAACCTCCAGATGTGATGTGACTCTGCATCTGTGTCATGGTGAGATCTGCTTAATTTGCTTTTATAGTTCAGAGCAACAATGTCTAATCCTGTAGTCTGGCAAGAGTTCTCCAAAGAAGCCCTCCTGTTCTGTCTGACCCCTCAGAGAAGGTAATAAAAACCCTCTCTTCATGGGCTGTGTTTGGTTCAAAGTCAATGGGATAATAAGAAAGCAGTAAACAAATAGATTTTTTTGGTGGGGAGAGGGGTGTTTCCCATAATATCAAGCAGAAAATATATTCCCTATAGTTTTGAGATGCTAACATCTATAGACTTCCAAGAATTAGAAGATCATGGAGGATATACATTTTTTTCAATCTTATTTTTGTACCTGTTTGTGGTCTGTTTTTTTGTTGTGATTGTTGATTAAGAGGGTTCGACAGAGTGAAAGTTACAGGGCTAGGCAGTGGCTAGGTTTTCTGGATAAAAAATGAGCAACAAGATGGAAAGGTATGAACTACTGGAGCAAAATATGATCTAGGGTGTTATAAAGATTATTGGAACATGACAGAAGAGCAATTGTGATGATAAAGCATGCATTGAAGAGGGTATGCTGCTATGGAACTGGAGAAACAGTTAAAGCAGTAGGTTAACACATACATTTATAAATGGGCTATTAAGGGTTAAGAAGGAAAAATAAACATCACATTATTTTTTTAGGGAGGGTTATTAAAACATTTTTACTACAATAATACTGTGAGTCTGGTACACATTCCTGTGTCAAAATTGGAAATTGGTAGAGGGTTTTTTTGTTTGGTTGGTTTTTTTAGGGGAATGGAACATTTCTCATATGAGAGGCTGAGAAAGTTGGACCTGTTTAGCTTGGAAAAGAGAAGACTGAGAGGGGAGCTTATCAATCTGTACAAATAGTTGAAGGGAGGGTGTCAAGATGATGGGGCTGGACTCTTTTCAGTGATGCCCAGCAACAGAACAAAAGGCAACAGGCACAAACTGAAGCACAGGAAGTTCTGACTGAATATGAGAAAGCATTTATTTACAGTGAGGGTGAAAAGCACTGGAACAGGTTGCTCAGAAAGGCTGAGGAGTCTGCTTCTTTGGAGATATTCAAAACCTGCCTGGATGGAATCCTGTGCAACATGCTTTACGTCACCCTGCTTGGCAGGGGGGTTGGACAAGCTGATCTCCAGAGGTCCTTTCTAACCTCAGCCATTCTGGGATTCTGTGATACTGTGATTTCTCGAAATCTGTAGAGAAATAAATATCAACAGGAGCTTATTCGTGAGAGACAGAATGGAGATTAAGTGCTCCTAACAATAATAGAGCCTAGAAACTCCTCAGTGTTACAGATAATATAGGGTTTTATTCTGTTTGCTTGTTTGTTTGTTCAAATAGTAGCTGAACTGAAAAAAAAAATAAATAAATAAAAAATAAAAAAGTGATGCTAATTGAGACATAAGAGATAAGGAGGCAGAGGTCTAGGTCATAGAAAATAGTTATGGCTTGATTCAATTAAAATTAATTTAAGTCAGAATAAACTAAAGATAGGGACAAATTTGAATAAATCCTAGAGTTAAATCCCATATTTCAGAAGAGTGCACTCAGAAATGTTAAGGAAATCTTAACTGTTGACTCACTGAGGTGATCGGCTCCAGGGCAGATGTGTTCTGCAGTGAGGCAGGGAATCAAGGTGTGCAGAGGGTTCCCTACATTGAGGCTCTGTGGTGGTTTTACTCGGGTGGACAGCAGAGTTCCACCATGACCGCTCTCTCACTCACCCTCCTCAAAGAGGAAGGGGGAGAAAATATGACACAAAGCTCAAGGTTTGAGATAAAGATGATTTAATTAAAAGGAAAAGGGAAAAAAAAAAAAAAAAAAAAAAAAAAAAAAAAAGAGAGAGAAGCCACATGGAAGCACAGAGACAGAAAAGCAGTTATGCAGTTATTTTCTACTTTCCATCAATGAGCAATGTTCAGCCACGTCCTGGGAAGCAGGGCCTCAATATGTGTAGCAGTTGTTCGGGAGGACAGACTCTTCCACAACAAGAGTCACCCTTCCTTCCCCTTTCCCACCTTTTATGGCTCAGTGTGATATCATATGGTATGGAATATCCCTTTGGTCAGTTTAGGTCAGCTGCCCTGGTGATGTCCCCTCCCCATCACTTGCCCACCCCCATCCTGCTGGCTCTTGGGGGCTTGGAGGGAGTCCTGGTGCTGTGCCAGTATTGCTCAGTAGTAGACACAACACTGGTGTGATACCACTGCTGTTCTAGCTACAAGTGCAGAGCACAGAACTGTATGGGCTGCTGCAAGGAAAGTTAACTTCTTCCCAGCTAGACCCAGCACAGGCCCCTTCGAGGCAGTTGCCAGGACTTAGCAGCCTTTGTGAGGGCAGCTGATAAGGCTTGGGCAGGGCCCAGAATGGACTCATCACCCCCTCATATACAAAGGCAGCCCCTGGGACATGTGAGTGGCCAGGAGTGCAGCCAACAGAGTGGGCAGTCAGGGCATGGCACAGCAGCTGGCATGTCAGTGTGCAGGCAGGGTGAGAAGGCAAGGCAGGAGGTGGACCAATCTCTACCCTCTATTCTGGGAGCAGAAAGAAGAGGCTTCCAGTGAGGCATAAATGGTGTCCACGCACTATACTTACAGGGCTGAGACCAAAACCCAAACAGATGGGACACAATTCCCCCGGCAGATGTCTCTACACAGACAGACCTTCCAAGGACTGAAAGAGCTGCCTAACCCCTCAGTTGCAGGGAACTCCAGAACCTGGAGGTTCCCCTAGGGTCTGAAGGCAGAGGTGGGTGCCATGAGTACAAGTGTGACCAGATAGGTGAACTCTCTGAGCAAGCTGCCATGTTGTGAGAGGAGCTCAGCAGGCTGCAATACTTCCAGGAATAAGAGTAAGAAATCAATGCATGGTATCATGCACTGGCTGAGCAACAACCCTGCCTTAAGTCCTCCCAAGGGGGTGGTAAGGTAGCTACCAACCCAAAACTGGCAGAATTGATGGACTCACAAGACAAGGGAGGCTAAACCTTTGTCTTTGCTCAGAGTGAGAAATCTTCCCCTTGCCCCTGGAGTGCCCACACACAACAGATAAGATTCTCTGGGGCTCAGAAAAGGAGATGGTGTCAACAACAACAATGATAATGGTCAAGACCCAGGAAAGGGCAACTGTAAAAAGGTAGACCAGCAAAATCTATTAGACAAACTAACCAGAGAAGTATTACTGGACCTAGTGTTCATGTTATATATATTCATCTGATTCGTGTCAGTATGGAACAGTGTTAGGGCCGCATGGTATGATGAATGTGACCTTCTGTCTTAGTGACAGAACTAAACTAGTGACTGTTATGGCTTCTGAATGGGACACTATGCAAGCCCCTGATATCTGGCCAGGTGGCCAGAAGATTAAGGAGAAGAAAAAAAAAGAAGCTGAAGGACCGCTAGGAGACAAAACTTGCAGGAGACGCTGTGTA
Organism: Netta rufina; assembly: GCF_964035555.1. Lineage (NCBI taxonomy): Eukaryota > Metazoa > Chordata > Aves > Anseriformes > Anatidae > Netta > Netta rufina. Next base: position 56,645,957 of record NC_140124.1, read on the forward strand.
AGCTTGACATGCTGCCAAGGAGTACAAAGGGGAAGGACAAGAAAAAACTTGGAGAGGAAGACCACGAGCCTTCAGCATGAAAGACCCCTAGAGACCCCCAGACGGATCACCGGAGACTGATGCGCATGCTCCAGTAGGAGGGACTGGATCCCAGAAGCTAATTATAATAACCTATTTTTTTAGAAGTAGTAATGAATATATATTAGTCTAGGAGCATAAAAATCAGCTACTTGATGTAACTGGTGTGCATCCTGGTGGAGCAGAGACTCCCGGCGCACCCAGCACTGTTTGCTTATCTCTATTCTTTTAATAAATTGTAAACTTTGATTATAATCCTATTTTGAAGACTGAGCCATTTATAACATTCACCAATGTAGAAGATACCATTAAAGAGGTTAAGACTGGAGGAAGCATGGGTTGCAGGACCATACCATAGTTCAGTTTGTGATCTCCAGGGATATGGGCCTGGCTAAGAGCAAAGGCAGGATCCTGAATTTAGTAGAGCAAAATTCCAGCTGTTCAGATAATTAGGGGACAAGATCTCATGGAACATGGTCCTTGGGGACAGAGTATCTCGTAAGTATATCTTAAAGGATATTTTCCTTAGAGCATAAGAGCTCTCTGTTCCCATATGTAATAAACCAGGTAGGAAACCAGCATGGTTGAAAAGATCAAATGGTCAAATTTAGGTAAAAGAAGGAAATACACAGATGGTGGAAACAGGGCCATGTGCCCTGGGAAGAGGCTGTCTAGATATGCAGGGATGGGATCAGAAAAGCCAAGGCACTGAGAGAACTAAACTTGGCAAGGGATACAAAGTCCAAGTGCAAGGTGCTGCACCTGGGTCAGGGCTATCCCAAACAGGAGAACAGACTGAGTGAAGAACTTACTGAGAGCATTCCTGTGGAGAGAAACTTGGGGGTTCTGGTGTACAAAAAGCTCAGTATGAGTCAGCATTGCATGCCTGCAGCCCAGAAGGCCAACTGCATCCTGGGCTACATCAACAGAGGAGTGCAGGTAGAGGGAGGTGATTGTCCCCTCTACTCTGCCCTCTTGAGGCCCCACCTGGAGTTCTGCATCCAGGTTTGGGACCCCCAGCACAAGAAAGATGTGGACCTGTTAGAGTGAGTCTAAAGGAGGGCCACAAAGATGACCAGAGAGCTGAAACACTTCTGTGAAGAAAGGCTGAGAGAGATGGGGATTTTCAGCCTGGAGAAGAGAAGGCTCTGGGGACACCTCATTCTGACCTTTCAATACTTAAAGGGGTCTTACGAAAAGGATGGAGAAGGACTCTTTACTCAGGTAGATAACGATAGGACAAGGGGGAATGGTCTTAAAAGAGCATAAATTTAGACTAGACATTAGGAGAAAATTCTTCACTGTAAGGGTAGTGAGGCACTGGAACAGCTTACCAAGAGAAGCTGTGGCTGCCCCATCCCTGGAGGTGTTCAAGGCCAGGCTGGATGGGGCCTCGGCCAACCTGATCTAGTGGGTCGCACCGCTTCCTATGGCAGGGGAATTGTAACTAGATGATCTTTAAGGTCCCTTCCAAGCCAAGCCATTCTATGGTTCTATGAATATATTAACTCTGCTTTGCACCATTTGCCTGATCTAGAAGCTAAATTCAAATAAAATTCCTTCTCAAACAAGGAATTGCCTACAACACATAGCACCATAATAAATTCCACCTGGTGTTACTTCTAGAGCTCCTTGAAAACCATTGTAAATATTGAATGCTATGCAGTTAGAGAAGGCCTCAATGGTAATAATCTCATTCTGACAAGCTGTTTAAACATTCGGGCTCTATGATTAGTGTAGGTCATCAAGTTTTGAAGCAATTTAAATATTTTGCCTCCATTTGTATAACTGGTTATTAATATATTTAAATACAGGTATACAGAAGTTATAAAATTGTCATGAAGAATTATAAGAAAAATATGGAATCAATAAAATAAAACTTTATTTGAAAATAATTAACAGAAATTATTTTTATACAGTATTGTGATTGAGCAGTATAATGTCAGAACATCAATATATTTTTTTCATGTTGTTGTGGACCTATTTTCTAACTTTTGGCATAATTTATCCCTCTGTTTCACCTTATTCTCCCTTTCTGGATGATAGATATGATACCAATTTTTCATGTAGGATGGTGGAAACTTTGAACAGGAGAAATTGACAAAATGATGGTAAGAACTTGAACACCATGCTTTGAATAAAACAGACATCTTTTTAACTCAAACATTGAGTTTCCCCTTATGTTTTCAAAATATGTTAAACATTATACATGAAAATATTTACGCCCTGTAAAAATGATGGAGATTTTTGAATTTTGTAGAGGATGAAGTGCTCATAGTTAAATAAGTAGAATGAAATGATGGAACTGTTAATAGTATACCTTCACCTTTTCCTCCATTATTAAGACTAGCACCAAAATTCTGCAACAAATTCTAGTATCCTGTCCTGGTTTCAGTTAGAACAGAGTTAATTTTCTTCCTAGTAGCTGGTAGAATGCTATGTTTTGGCTTAGGATGAGAAGAGTGCTGATAACACCCCGATGTTTTAATTGTTGCAGAGCAGTGCTTATACTAAGCCAAGGACATCTCAGCTTCTTGCTCTGTCCATAAACTTGGACAAAGAGAAAAGAGAAAACAGATAAAAGAATGACCTATAGTCTGCAGAAGCAATTTATAAGGAAAGAAAATCTAAATCCTAAGTAAACAATCTATTAAGATGTAAATTTGTAGTCTCTATATATGTTTATGTGTGTGATCAAAACACACAGAATATGTCTGCCAATTTCACCTTCCTGATTTTATCTTTTAATGAGTTTTAAAATTATTTTATGTAGCAGGGGGAGTTTGATCTTCACTTACTCAGCCAACTATACTGCAAATCTTTTATGCCATGAAACATTTATTTGAATTTTCTTCTCATAATAGAAAAATTTAAAACATCAATAACTAAAAGTGGACATTCCATTGATGCGTATTAGAAATATTAAATGGTTGTTTTGATCTTTTTTTCTTTTAATGAGAGGAACTATCCGTTGTAACATTGTAACTCAAGATATAAGGAACACCAAGTTATTATGGAATAATGGTATAATGGACATACTGTAGCACAATCAGAAATCTGGGGACTTGGAACAGGAAACCCTGTGGCCATTATGATGCAGAAAGTTATGTTAAATTATTGCAATCATTCTTCACGTCTATGATCTATATATGTGGACTATGTGGACTGTGACAACAGGAACAACAGAACCCTATGGATCGCTGAGGGAGTATAAGATGTTTTGCAATACTGTCTTCAGAGACATTTCATAAAAGAAAAACAGATACAGAGGAGTATTTCTGTCCATTGCTTCCTGTGAGGGTCTGTGGATATCATCACAGTAGTTGCTGCTTTGTTCCTCATTCTGAGGACAACTCACTTCCTTCATTTACGTGAGAAGTACAATGAAATGAAAAAAGATTCTTTTGAACACTTGAAATAAAAACACAAGTACTCACTGCTTTGTAAATGAAGAGGAAAGAATTAATATAGGAAATAAAATGCTAAGAAGAAAGGATAGAGCTAAGAACTCCAGATTTAGGTAAGGACTTAAAGCAGAGAGTGTGGGGAAAAAGAGAGAATAACAAAAGATGGCAGAAGTCCTTAAAGTTACTGTGACACAAGGAGCAATTGCAAATATGTCTAATAATTGGCTCAATAATAAGATAGCTTTTTTATAGAATCTGAAAGCTGCTAATGATTAGAATCAGTAGGGTTCTAATTGCTCATTTTAAAAATTATATCAATAAAGTAAATGAACCCCTAAATGCTTGCAAATATCTCTCTTTTTTTTTTTTTTTTCTTTTCACTTTCCACAATTGCAGGGTTATATAAAAATAGATGGTCTAAAATAGAATTGATGGATTTGACTCATAAATACATTCTTTATTCTTGTAACTGTAATCAGCTGCTTTACAAAATTGACACTGATTTATTAATTTACTATATCAAAGGAAGGTCATTAATAACTTGTCCTCTTTCTTTTTAGTATTACCTTCAAGTTTATAGACAGGTCTCACAGAGATTTTCACTACATTAGCTATACATGATGGTCTTGGTAAAAAATCCATTTGAGTGTGCTACAGATTGAGATACTCAAATCTCTCCCTCTAAATGAGTCTTAGCTGCATTTTGCAGAGATGTCATTTGGCATTTTTCTATACTGAAAGAATATGCTTTTTTCTTGGAAAGTATCCTAAATGATTCTTGGGCACAGAAATGTCTAACTCCACAGAATATATATAATAAAGAACGTTCTTGATTTTTTATTTATTTTTTTTTTTGTGGATGAAAATATTAAAAATAATTTTCAAATGCAATATTCAGTATGTGTACATTGCACAAAAAGAATGTATTAATGCATCGTCTTTATCTAGGATATATTGAGGATATATCAAGCTATAGCCCCATATGCAGCACTGCATACATGGTCCTTGTATTAGGCCATGAACACATTCCCCATTTTTAAACACTCAGCTATGGAATTAGCTAACTGAAACTTAAAATATTTTTGTCACATCAAACAATTAAATTCCAAAAAGAAGGGTATAGTTAATCAATCACATGCTAAAATGAGTAGGTATTTCCTATTAGGTGTTGATGTTACATGCAAGGACTGTGCAGTTCCATAACATGATCAGACATACAACTGATAACAAAAACATGCATTTTGATTTCATTATGGATGTCTTACTTCCGAACAAGCAATGGGAAAAGGACTGTAGAATCTTTGGGAATGAAAGTGGCTGCCAGAAAAATTAATTTGCTCCATGATTTCCTTGTGAATCATAAAAGGAGGTCCCAGAAAAGAAGATAGCTGGTTGTCTGAGACAGGGTGAACTGCTACAAAATAGATTTGTTTTGGAGGCAACAAGTTTGGGCACTCTGGTGCCTGGATCAGAATGATCCAGGAATATCCATACTAATTATAGTAGTAAACATGATGATTGTTATCCTTGTGGAGTTGATTGCACGTGTCTGAAGAAACTTGTGACAAGTGTCTAGTGAATATAACTTTGTAACATATAACATTAACAATAGTCACACAAATGAGTCTTAAACAGAGTCAGAAAAAGGGAACAAGAGAAAGCAAACATGACATCTTTCTGCAATATCTTGCACACGCTGCAACAGCTTCTAGGGTTGAAAACTTCTCAGCTCATCCTCGAATACAACAAGGATCAGGACCTTTAAAAACATCAATACTATAGCTATAACTCTTTCAATACCTTTACGTGTATTATCTCAATGTGTGACTGGCATCTGCACACCTGTAGCATCTTCACAGACAAATTGCTGTAATTTCAGGGGAGGTCAAGTTTCAAGAAAACATCCTGTAAAAGCAGCAAACAAAACTGTCACTGGATGTGCACTTCTAACATGCCATATTAACATGCCATGATCTTGACAGATTCTGATGGTGTCATTTTGTTTATGTTGGTACATCCAGAATTGATCTTTCTATAAATATAACCAATTCACGAATACATTACTCTGTGAACAAGCTGAATATACTTCTCCATTGGTAAGGCATAACTACGGTACCATTCTATCTTTCATGAGCATTGTTCTGACTATTGTATCTAGGTGAAATAAAACTGATCATTCTTTATAAGCTCACAGTTTTTCAGGAAACATTTGAAAGAATTTACTGAAAATGTTTCTTCAGAAATGGAGATTACTACTTTATTGGTCTATTTTAATGTGTTCTTGTGATGACTTTATTACAAATAAGAAGCAATGTTTTGAAGAAGGACCTACAGAAAATGGTCACTTCACACTTATATCAGTGTTCTCATCTTGACCACTCTTGTCTTGGCAGACTTCACAATTTATGGAAAGGAGGCAATGGAATGTATCTTCTCAGAGGAGTTCTCAATCAAATTCCATTTCATACCATGTCCAGTTATTAGCACAGTAATGAGCATTTTAAAGATCCCCAACACTTCTTGGATGTGACAGTGCTACTTCACTTATTGTCAAAGTAAACACTGATGACCACAAAGGAGAATCTGTTTCCTTTATACTTTCAGCCTTTAATGACCAAAGTTATTCACTGTTCTGTTTATTATTAATTATTATTATTATTAATATATATATATATATATATTTTTTTTCCAGAAGTAACATTCATTATCTTTCAATCTCTATATGGACTAGAAATTTGGACTGCTACTAATGTTGGTGTTGAGTTTCTGTTTTTTTTGACAATCATCTTGCTGACCATGAAAAACAGCATTTAGATGAATTGCTGTAATAAGACTTTCTTAGTGTGTAATGATTCTGATTTAGTGGCTAAGTCCTTTTCCTAACTAATTACTAACAAAAAAATGGCTCAAGAAAAAGACGGTGCTGAACTCCAAAGACATGACAGTTATGTAACTTGTCATTGAGAAAAACATTTGCAGTGCTCAGTGATGAAAAGCACAGTGCAATATAAGTAAGATGCCCTCATCAGATTGCAAATTTCAACTGAGAAATTGTAATCTCTAGACAGTGATAGATATGACATACATGAAATGCATCCTCAGCAACATTCTGACTTGACCATATGGCCTTTACTCATAGTACCAGATTTGCCTATCATGTCATCATGTCAACAATTAACTTGCTCACAGAATAAGCAGGGAACAACCTGTTTCTGTCCAAGATTATTTTTTTTCCTCCTGCTTATTTTAGGATAATATGATAGTCTTTCTGAATAAGAATCTCTAATGCAAGTTGACTAGCTTCAAATTATTTTTGGACTGTCATCTTAGGTAGCAAACAGGTAGGGACATTAACTTTGATTCTGTAGTGTCAATTCTTTTATCTCAAGTAAATGCAGTCACACTCAAGATCACTCTCTACTGCTCCTAAGAGTGGCTTCAGAGTTCTCTGTGTCATCATCAGCATGTAAAACCTTCATAAAATCACAGAATCATAGAATCATGGAATGGTTTGGGTTGGATGGACCTTAAACATCATCCAGTTCCAATCCCCTTGCCATGGGCAGGGACAGCAGCTCCCACTAGACCAGGTTGCCCAAAGGCCCACCCAACCTGACCTTGAACAGGTCCAAGAAGGAAGCATCCACAACTTCTCTGGGCAGCCAATTCCAGCACCTCATTGCCACTGTAGTGAAGAATTTCTTCCTAATATCTAATCTAAACCTACCCCAAAAAACTTATCACCAGCAATTTGATGGCACATGTGTGCGGCAAGATTGCCAGGGTCTTGAGTGCACTAATAGGCCTCACTGTCCCTGGCCTGTTTCATTTGTGTGTTTGTTGTTGCTGTTGTTGGTTGTTTTGGTGGTGGTTGTTGTTATTGTTTGGATCATGGACACAACAAGCAGAAAGAAAGGAAGATATGCCTCAGGAAGGTATTATTTTCAAACAATTATTTCTGAGGCTCTGATTTGGTTTCACAATTTTCTGAAGGTATTTTCATGTTATTATAAGCTTCTAGGTTTTATCTCCCATTTTATTTTAGCACTAGGTTCAGGCAAAGGAAGAGTCAGTGACAGTGAGGAAGGAAAAGGAACTGAATTCTGTGGATTTATTTATTTGTTTATTTTAAACAAGAACACAGATTATTCCAGACTGTATTAGATTACTGAATACATCTGATGTCAGAAAGATCCCATAAGCAGTGATCAGTTCTAAATATTTTAAAAGAAAATACAAAATAATAATAATAAAAAAATCCCATCTGGACAAATGACTGGCATACAATAGCCTCAAGGGAAGAGATACAGCTGTATGCCAAATCTGTGCCTTATAAATGCTTCTCAGGAAAAGATGAATTTTGAAAGTACAGTTTGAAGTATCTTTAAACGAACTTTTTACAGGATAGTTGCTGAAAATTGATCTCACTTTGAGCAATGAATATATAACATACAAAATATCTAACCAATCTTGAAAGACTTGCCTGTACTATATACCTGTAATTCTCTGGATATTTGAAATGATGACATTCTTCTTAGATATCTGTCCTTCTCAAATGTCTTAAAACACTTTTATAAAATGACATTTAGTAGAACTGACCTTCTAAGACCAAAGACAGACACTAATTAAAATTAAAAGAGGATGACTATGAATGACTTTGCTGATTTCTCACCAAGACAGTTTTCAAGACAGTAACAACTGCTGTCTGAGAGTATTGTCCAAATGCTTCTTGAATACCAGCAGACTTGTTGCCTGACCACCATCCCAGTGAAGAACCTTTTCCTAATATACAACCTGAATCTTCCCTATCACAGCTTAATGCCATTCAATCAGGTTCTATCACTGGTCACCAGAGAGAAGAGATCAGTTCCTGCCCCTCCACTCTGTTGTGAAGAAGCTGTAGACCACAAGGTCTACCCTCAGTCTCCTCTTCTCTAGGCTAAACAAACCAAGTGACTTCCACCACTCGTCCTCATATGTCTTGCCCTCTAGACCCTTCACCATCTTTGTAGCCCTCCTTTGGATGGTCTCTAGTAGTTTTATAACTTTTATATATTGTGGATCCCAAAAATGTGTACAGTGCTCGAGCTGCACCAACACAAAGCAGAGCAGGACAATCACTTACCTTGACTGTTTGGCAATGCTGTCCTCTATGCACCTCAGGATAAAGTTGGCTCTTTTGGCTGCCAAGGCACAGCATTGGCTCCTATTCAACTTACCACCAACCTCAGATCCCTTTCTGTGGGGCTGCCTGTCCCTCAGTCTGTACGTAGATCCCAAATTGCCCTGTCCCAGGTGCAGAATCTGGCACTTGCTCCTGTTATACTTCATACTGTTGGTGATTGCCAAGCCCTCTAAGTTGTCAAGTACTCTCTGCAAGTCCTGCCTACCCTCAAGGGTGTCAACAGCTCCTCCCAATTCAACAGCTCAGAGTATTCAACAGCTCCTCCCATGTCATATGCTAACTTACTCAGTATACCTTCAAGTCCTGCATCCAAGTCATTTATGAAAATATTAAGGAGAACTGGCCCTAAAATGAAGCCCTATGGAACCTTACTAGTGACCAGCCATCAGCCTGATGTTACCTCATTTACTGTAAACCAACTGTCAGCCAACTGTTCACCTATCACATTATGTTTCTTTCTAGCTGTATGATGGACATTTTGTCCAGAAGGATACTGCGAGAAAGAGTATTGAAAGCTTTGCTGAAATCTGAAAAGTTCTCTTGATCCAGGCTAAAATTTGCTGCTGTGTACCTCTTATGTCCTGCTTAAGGCTTTTAGGGGCATATAAGGAGTAAGTGACATTGAGGCCTTGTATTGGCTCCAAACAAAAGGATAATTTTTAGTAATAACATTGAAAAATGTCCTTCTTGAGCTCAGTTCATCCTACTTGCATCCCTTCTTGTCACTGTATCCTTCAATCTCCTTCAGGAAAATGTTCTCTGTCCCTAACACTCATTTATGTTTCTGCTTTGATTACCTTACTTGACAACTTAGTCCAAGTGTTTACTACTCTTTGAACAAAGTAGTTCTGCCTGGATTCAGGTGCAGTTAAGTGATAATAGTATTGCTGCTCTGCTTTATGAGGCAATAAGCGGGTTCAGCTGAGTAGTTTATCCCAACAAGGGAACCAGAATATTGCAAAGTAAAACACTCACATAGCTCTTAGGCTGCAAAATATGTTTGTAACCAAACACTTTAAACAAGAAACAGCTTATTCAAGGCTAGATCACAATTTACAAATACTTTTCCATTGTCCTTCTTAGGCAGCCAGTCACCTCACAAATAGCATGTGCCACTGAGTTTTTTGGTTCTCAACAGAACTGCCCAGGCTGCAGCATTGACTGATGCCTGGATCTCCCTGATGCGCTATACTAGTGCAAAACCTCACTCAAAGAGATATGAGTACTGGTTCTTCTGGCCTGTTACTCTGGAGGAGGTATAAACATGTCTCACACTTCATAGTAAAGGAAAGATCCACATATGGAGACTGTATTTGTGAAAGAGGGAGAGGAAATTCCTTACATGAGCTCTCACTCCTTGCCTATGTAAAGACCTACAAGTAGCGCTGGATGAAGGTGGGAGCAAATAGGAATTAGCTGGTGTTTATCAGAACTTTTTAACTGATGTCTGATCCAGTTGAGAATCAATCAGAGCACAAAAAGCCTTCTCAATTATCTGTGGAAATACCATGTTGCTGAATCACAAGTGAAAATGTATTTCATTAATTTATCAGTAGGAGTCAGAAATAATTTTGTTTCATAAGTCAAGTAGCTTACATACATGTCCCCAAAGAATGGTAGGTATGGATTTCCTCATTTTATTTGAAAATAAGAGACAAGGTGCAATGAGTTTCAGTGTATGAAGTAGCTTTGCTGAATCTAACAATGAAACCTGTATCAAAACATGAAGACCTGGTGTACATACAAGACACTCCAACATGACTATTTCAAATCAGATGAGCAGTGTGATTGTATCAGGACATTAGGAAGCATAAAATGAAAATCATAGAGCACGTGGTGAAATCTGAATTGAAATACAGCTTTTATTTTCTCTTTTTAGCTTAACAAGAATCTCTTGTCAAATTTTGTCTTACTAAAACTAACAACAGTTTCACTCCACATTCCTAGAAGCCAATAACTGTAGTAATAAATTTGTGTTTGGTTTTGCTTAGAAGGCAATTCTAATAGATCTAGTTGACACCAGTGAGTATTTTATTAAAGTGACAGGAAATAAAAATCAATGAATGAGATAACTCTGCTTATGCTTCTACTGTCTGTCATTTTTATTTAAAAACCTTATTAATTTAATGATTATAATATTGATTAATAATTTTTGAAATGTCATATCAGCCACTTCATTTCACACTATATTTAACCAGGAAAAAAAAAAATAAATAAATACTTTAACTGTTTCAAAAAGCCACATAGAATAAATTATAAGATGAATTGACAGTTGCAGAATATTGTGATATTTTGTTATAAAATCTATGTTTTAACTCAACTAAGTTGGTAGTGATGTTTATCATAAATTCAAAGTATAACCTACAGAATTTTTAACTGAATCTGGGATAACATGTTTCCATTCTGAAGCCATGTGAAACATCAGCTTTTGTTAGACCCATAGAGCATATTCATTCATTCATATGAACACTGTTCAGATGTTTCCTGAGCTTAACCCCTAAAGTTGCTGTGAGAATAAATGTACTCTCAATGGTTTCAATTCAAATATAAGTTAAGTTGTCACTGCACATTTTTATTTCTGTTTTAGAACATAAATTTAGCAAAAGCTAAAGGATGAAGTAGAATTAGAAAAAAAAAAAAAAAAAAAGAGCAATAGCTCATGGTGACATTATATTCTCTGCTTACAGGAAGCACAGTTAGATTTTGCACAGATTGAGGATCCTGTAGGACTTCTGTAGTCATCTGAAGCTTGACAAAACTCAGAAGTAAAGATGACAAGCATCATGTGCCAATCCTTGTTTTGAAAGAAAGGACATCACCGTTTTGTATCCCAAAGTATACAAATACTTTTAACAAATAATAACAAAAATGCTATGATAGTATCATATCAATGAGCACTAATGGGTCCTGTTTATTGCATCATAATCACAAACTATATTGATTTTTGAAATGATGCTATATTCATTTCAAATTGAAATTTATTGTTTAGAGTTTGAAATGTTCCTTTTTATAGCTCCAACCAGCACTTTTGTTCATCCAAATCCTAAGGCTTATTTTCAGCAGATCTATTATATTTGCAGTACATTGGCCTCTTTGTCAAAGTTCATCAGGTGAGTGATCAGTGCTGTTAAAATGAATTGCTTCTCACATCACAGACTGGACCTTTAATCTGAAGTATCTAGTAAAGATGATTTTCCCAGTGCTAATTACAAATCAAACTGCCTTTTTTAAAGGAAAAAAATAAAATAAAATAAATAAAATAAAATAAAATAAAATAAAATAAAATAAAATAAAATAAACAGCAACAAAAAAAAAACCACTGAAGACAGACAAGAGCCAATGATGAACAAAACAAACCTGATCACTTTTAAACGGTATTATTATCACTCTTATAGTAGTAACTCAAATGACATCCAGACTGTTAGGCACTGCTCTAACCCGGTGAGAAAACAAACAAGCCTTAAATGCAAGATCAAGTGACCAGATAAGTTTGACTTTTCAATTATAGTCTGTAATTTCTAATTAAGGTCTTAGGTTTCAACATTTCTAACAAAGTCAAAACCTGCTCCTCATATTTTGTACTTTTCTAAGGGAATTTTGAAAAATTATTGTTCCTGGAACACAGTCAGTCCACACAGCAACAACTGAGCAAGATATCTGATGAGATAGAAGTTGTGTAGTCATGTGGATTCAGGTGACACTGCACAGTGTAAGAATACTCAGAGCAAAGTAACCCCAAGAAATGCACAAAGCTGACTGGCTCAGTTTGAGTGATTCAACAATAGGGCTGCTATATGCAAATGATGGCAGGAGGAGTGCAATAACTTTGTGACATTACAATAGCACTCTACCGAAGTGCCGGATTCTCAGCCACTAGTCAGTGAGGACTCTGGATATCTGGAGAATACATCAGCTATTAACTGGCAGGGGTAGCAAGCTGCTTCAATAAGGGTGAAGACATTTTAGAGCTTCTTGCATGACTACAGCTTCTCTTGTCTAGTGAAACAATCACTAAGTGCCTCTTAAGTCTGCTTGTAGATAGCTGTAAATTGGTGGCAGAGGGACACCCCTGGAAGGAGAAAAAGAGAAGCTTGGGTTGGAAATGAGAGACTGATAAGTGAAGAGAGAAAGGGAGCTGTAGGGAGAAGTATTAAGAGAGGTGGTTCAAGAAAAGAGAGGAGAGGGATGAAATGCTACCTGAACTATCAGAGGCTCTCTTAGTCTGCAATATCAGAACTATTTGGTAATAAGAGTAGAGGAAGATATCCAAAATAGTTATTTTCAGCTTCTACCCAGATTAACAGTTTGGGGACCAAATGAGCTTGAGCTTGATAGCTTTAATTATTATCTTTATTACCATCTTTAACTTCCCACTAGCATGATTGAACTTTTGATATACTGACTTTTGACATAGTGACTTCAGCCAAGTGTTCAGATTACTAAGAAAACAGAGAAGAATGCTTTGGGGTGAGGCTGCTAGATTTGGAAAAAGAGTTTAAAAGGCCAGAAAAATGCTTTAGCTTTCAGATTTTTGTTGTTGGTGGTGGTGTTTTTTAGAAAGCAACAGAATATAATGACAAAATATAATGACAAAAGGTCCTGGTAAAACTAAAAGTAAACATGAATGTGTCTTTTCTCCAAACTATAGCACTTAGATACAAACCTATCTCCTTCACATCCTTGTACCATTATGACTACAACATTCCTAAAAGGGTTTATTTTTGATGTATTGTTGCATATCTGATAGCAACGAACAGTGTAATATGGGAGCCTCAACTGCAATGCTTTTTTAAAGCATGAATAAAACTATTTTGTCAGTGGTACATATGCTTGCTTGCTTTTTTTTTTTTTTTTTTTTTTTTTTTCCTGGTGCTATGATTCTTGTTTATGTTTCATTATAAAATAGCACAGTGATTAGGAAAAAAAACCACGATGGTCAAAACTGAGACATATATATGACTAGCTCTGCTGTGCTTACACATATATTAGAATTGTTCTTTTGAGAACAAATAACCATAAATTGTCTTCTAAATTTTATCTCAATTCAGATGATGACTTTTACTAATCTCATGTACAATCTGAAACAAAATTTCCAATAGCATATGTACTTCTCAGAAAGAAATTTCCTGTCCCAAAGAACATCTTTGAATCTTATTGGATCTGTCAAACTGCTGGCCAACAGGGTCAATGCAAAACAAGATGTTATGCTAGCTACATCATATAAAACAAAGGTAGACAACAAATCAAGCAGTTCATACAAAAATTTGTTTATCAGTTTGTGCAGCAGTTTGTGTGCTCTGTTTTGAAGATCTTGACCTTCTGGAAACTTTGTCCAAGATCACTAGGGGATTCCCAGAGAATCCCTGAGGAAATGACAGTCAGAGATGCAGTTATCAAAGGCAAAAACACAGCTAACAGAGTTGGCACTCCAGTTTCCAGGCTCTGTTTTTAGATTTTTTGCAGTCATTCACGGTCATTCTAGAAACCTTTAGAGAAAACTCTTTGAAACTCTTTGAGGGTTCTCAAAGGAAGTTGAGCATAGCAGCTGCTGCTGCAGTAAAAAGATAGCTACTAGAGGCCTTGACTTCTAGGAAGCTCTAGCAGCTCTTAACGAGCTCTGGCAGTTGACCTTGAGCAAAAGAGCTTTGAAGCTTTAATTTCAATGTTGCTTGATTGAGGGAGCCTAAATCTTTTAGCTGGTAATTTCCAGGTCTGAGGATTGCCTTGGGCCTCTGTTTAGGGCAGCTGGGGGGGGTTGTGCTGGTGGATGACCTGTGCCATCATGTAAAGGAGATGCAGGAGGATGTCAGCAGCTGTGCAGCTTCCAAGATGATGAGAATGAATGACTGGATTTTCTCAAAGATGTGTTAGCTCCACTAGCCCAAACTACCAGCTGTAATGAAGGTGTACAGACTCTGCCTGATTCAATGATTTGGGAAATGAAGACTCACACGAAGACTCACATGAAGTCAAAGGCTGGAAGCTGGTGCCTTCTGGCCCAGGGTATAGCTCCTGTTCTGACTGCACATGTTCAAATACAGCATAGGGGAAGTGTCCGCACTACAGATGAGAGGCTGGGAGTTGTGTCAAATGTTGCATATGAGTCATGCAGAAACATCAGTGAAGTGAATGATAGTAGTGGGACACTCACAGCTTCAGGGCAAAAGACCTGTCATGTATAGATGCTTGCTGCTTGAAAAGAGGGGAAATAAGTAGGAAGAGTACAAGAGGTGGAAAATGGGAAAGGTGACTCAAGAAGTATACAGTGACACTCTCTAAGCATGCAGGGATGGAGTTAGGAAATTTGGAGCCTGTCTGTTGAGGGATGTAAAACAAGAAAGGCTTCTATAGGAACATCAACAGCAAAAGGAAAAACTAGGGAAAATGTGGGACTACTCCTGAATGGTGGCAACAGGGAAAAGATGAAGTACTCAGCCCCTTCTTTACCTCAGTATCTAGTAAGGCTACCATCAGTAATTCCAGGACTGTGGAAACTCATGGAAAGGACTCATGGAAAGTCCAGAGCAAGGAATATTTTACCTAAGTGGAGAAGGATCAGGTATGGGAACACTTGAACTAGATATAAGCAAGCCCATAGGGCCTGATGGCATGCATCCACGAGTGCTAAGAGCTGGCTGATATCATTGCAGGACTACCTTCAATTACCATTGAAAGGTCATGGCCATCAGAGATTCCCAACAGATAGAAGGAACCAAATTTGAATCCCATCTTCAACAAGGATCTGTGGAACTACAATCTAGTTAGCCTCACCTTGAATGCAAAGGAGAATTTGGAATCCCTCTGTATATGTTTTCCAAACACATGACAGACAAAAAGGCAATTAGGAGTAATCAGAATGGATTTACAGTAGAGAAATGTTGCCTGACCTACCTGATAACCTATGATGACCTGACTGACTTGAATGAGGGGACAGTAGTGGATGTTGTATACTTTGACCCTGGTGATGTACACCTGGCAAGTTCGCTGATGATACAAAACTAGGAGGAGTAACACATGGTTGTGCTGCTTTTCAAAAGAGCTTTGTCAGGCTGGAGAAATGGGCTGACAGGAATCTCCTTAAGTTTAACAAAAAGAAACATGAAGTTCTGAAGTTCTGAAGTTCTGCAAGTGGATTGTAGCCTGCTTGATGCTATATCACCTGCAGTTTCCACCATCTAAAGGGATGTAGAATTGTCCATACTACAGTTTAGAGTCTCTCTGTATAGCACTTTAGAATGTATTTTAGAGAGTGTCTGTCTTACTGGAATCATTAGGGACCAGCACATTCTTGTGCAAAGCAACTCTCCAGTTCAATAAAGATATGATAGATTAAAGTAAGTCTAGTTAAAGGCCACATAGATGATTAAGGGCTTGGAGCATCTCTTGTACAGGGACAGACTAAGCTGAGACTGTTTCTGCTTGAAGGTCATGTCAATGTGTATGAATATCCAGTAGGAGGCAATAAAGAAGGAACCAGTGATGCCTCTTGTTCTGTCACTGGGCAATGTGTGGAAATCATAATACAGGAAACTGCATTTGAACATAAGGAAAATCTTAGCATGAGAGTGGTTGAATACTGGAACAGATTGCTTATGGATTCTGTCCAGAGATCTCTGTCCTTGGAGACAGCAAAAACATCATTACACATGATCCTGGGAAACCTACAGTAGCTGGCCTTCTTCTGAGTACAAGGTAATATCACACAATCTCCATAAGTCCATTCCAACCTTAGATTCTGTGAAGCAAACACTTTGAGAACATGTTCATTTATCAAGTGTCTCGAAAGCATACGGTTCATCTGTGTCTGTCTTTATAATGGTAAATATCTATTTTATATATTGATGTGAGCACCTCCTTTTTATTTACAAGTCAGCTATATTGATGCTTTCTGCTTTCCACATTTTAATTTCTCTCACCTATTTTACAGAGATATCAACAAGAAAGAAAAACCTTTCAGCACTTTATGTGCAGCTCCATTAATCCTAGGTTTATTTACCTACTTCTTTAAACATGATAAATATTCAGATTAGGTACATACAGTGCTACTAAGTGATAAGAAATTTACAGTATTTACTTTTATGTAATGACAGTGTCTTTAATGAAGTGCTTACTGAAGCCTTTATAGTTCCTCTCAAGATAGTGTGCCCTTTTTTTCTGAAAAGATATTTATCTGACTTTAGAATTTTTGGGAACTTCATTGTCATTTAGTTAAAACAAGGACCCATTTTACACGAGCCTCACATGACAAACCTTGGGAATTCTCCCCAGTTGGGTAGCTAGCACAAACCTTCTGGAGAGACTGCATATATATGCAGAAGCTGTTAAGGAGAAAATATTTTCTGCTGAAAACTAGCCTCTGTGCATTTGTGGGTGTGGTGCATAGTTGTGTGTGTGCTAGTGCTCCATTTACTTAACAGTTTGAATTCTATGACTTTTTTGAAGACAAGCAAAAAGTGAAGTTTGGAACTGTCCAGGATCCTAGTAAGACTTTCACAGTTTATCTAAACTTTATATTCTGTATATTCTAAAGTTATTTTCAAAGCAGTAATTTTCAGCATCATATTAAAGCAGTAAGAGCTTGGTACTCAAAAGTCACTACTTTAATACAGTAATAGTAATTCTTAGATAAGCAAAGCTCCATTGTAACTGTATGGCTTCATTGACTGTGTGTTGAAGTAGAACTCTGTGTCAGGAGTTAATTAATTCACTAATGAAATAATGGCACACTGTTTCACTTAATGGCAATCATAACTAGTAAGCAAGTATTCTGCCCTAATTTTTTATTTGAACTCTGGTTTGACAAAACATGCTTACTTTAGTACAATAGTGTGTATATTTCTGTGGTTTCCTTTGAGAATTGCTTAAAACATTAGTAGAAGATGTTATGGGAATAGTCCTTTAAATTTAAGTAAGTGGAAAATGCTATGAGGGCTTTGTAGGCGGGAACCTTTTTGAAATTAGCTTGTCATTTTTCCACATATGATTCACTTGTAATTAAGCTGTCTTTCCCCGGCATTCTACGGCATTCTTCACACTAGAATAAAGATTGTGTCCTTCCACTGGGCTCAGGTGGACAGCCACTTCTACTTTGTGATGTCCTGAAATATTTAGGAGGTATTTTTGCATAATTTAAAACTTCTCAGGAACTTTTCATGCAATAGTGATCTTTAGAAAGGTCATCATGAAAAATGAAAAATTCCATGTTTAGTTGACAAATGTGTATTCAATGTATTAGAATTTCACTCTAATTATCTATTATTTCCTTATCCTTTCCATTATTGGAACACCAATTGAGCTGAAGGAAGTGTTTAGCAACTGAACTGAAATACAATATGTATTATAATAATTATGCCAATATCTACATAGGTGTGTTAATCAATATGCCAGAGAACTTCATATGACTTGAACGAGATTTGGAGGCCTCTTGTTAATGGACATAACAGATTTTTCAGTATGAATGTCAAAGAAAAAGGATTGGGAACTGAAATCACTCCTAAGGTGTTTAAAGATATTTTCAAATCCTGTTAGTGTCAGATTTACCTGGATATCTTAAGGAAATTAAAATTATGCAAACATTACTATATTTGTTTTAACAGTTTTAAATATTTATCTCAATTATTATAGTTTCTACCAATTCTATAAAAACATACAGCTGAGTAAAGGAGAAAATCTTTTAAAGATTCCACTAAAATGGTAATTTGCATTCACCTCTTATTAGACCTGTATAAGTCTACTTCCTGGATCAGAATTATCTACTTTTTCAGTTTCTGTAGTTCAGGTTTTCATATGCAATTTTACTAAAATGTTATTACATTAATATATACAAATCCATTAAAAGGCAAGGTTTCCTAGTTGAAAAGACAGAGGACATCTGAGCTATGACAGAAAGTGATGGTTTTATAAGTGATGTTTCAGAACTAAGAGGGATTGCACCAATAGCATAAAAATATGTAATGACTAGGAAACATGAAGACTTTCACTGGCAAAGTAACTAAAAGCCAAATACTGCCTCAGGGTGAAAATAGAGAAAGTACAGTGCATACGGGGCTCTCGTGAGACCAGAGAAATCTTTGTATCCTGCCTGCATGGGTACATGGATTTCAAGCTGTCTAATAGAAAAATATTTTCTGCTGTGATTGCCTTTATGTAGCTAGGTTACTAACAAGCTCTTTGCATTCCTGGGAAGCTTAGTGTTTTGTTATTTTAACCACAGGAGTATGACAGCACTACAATTCAATTTTTAAAACACAGTCAAAAGCCCCTATGAGGAGATGACAGTCACTGGAAAGCCTTTTGACTTGCACAAAGGTCAAGTAATCATCTGCAGCTGTTCTGAGACTTTTTCCTTCTTTGCTAATAAATAAGCAGAGGATTTAGTGATTGTGGAAGTTGTTGAGCTGATTTGGCAAGCTTCACAGGGAGCTAGTTAGCAGGGATCCCTGGAAATCTGCTCTAGAGGGTTTAATGGTGCATAAGAAATGATCATTTTTTAAGTTACTTTTAAAAACCCAGGAACAGGCAATACCATTGTGCCAGAATTCAATCAAGCCAGGCAGAAGACTGTCCTGTCTGAACAGGGAACTCTGCCTAGAACTAAGGTGGAAAAAGAAAACATATGACCTCCAGAAGCAAGGTCTGGCTTCACAGGGAGAGTACAGAGATGCAGTTTGAATCTGCGGGGGGAAAATGAGAAAATCCAAAGCCCAGATTGAGTTGACACTGATCAGTCTGGTGTTGGACAACAAAAAAGGCTTTTTCAAGTGTGTCAACACTAAAAGGAGGTCAAAAGAAAACATTGGATTGATACTTAGAGTGAATGGTCACCTAAAAAGTGAGGAGGAGGAAAAGGTGGAGGCAGTTAATGACTTTTTTTCCTCAGTATTTAACAGTAACAGATCTTGGGCTACCCCAACCTCAGAGTTGGAGAATCATGACTGGTGGAGCAGTGACTTTTCATCTGTGGTCATTGAATTGCAAGGGAACAGCTGTATCAATTGCACAATCATAAATCCATGGGGACAGATAGGATTCATCTCACAATGCTGAAGGAATTAGCAGATATTATAACTGGACCCCTCTCAATTTATCAAGGGTCATGGGAGTCTGCAGAGATCCCTGTTGACTGGAAGCTAGCCAATGTTATACCCATTTACAAAAAGGGCATGAGAGAAGACCCAGGAAACTACAGGCCTATTAGTCCTATTAGTCTAACCTTATTCCCTGGAAAAGTTATGGGGAAGATTGTCTTGGGGAATATGGAAAGGCACTAAAAGAACAAAACAATTATCAGGCATAGTCATCACAGGGAAATTTCTTCCCAGAAAGAGTGATCAGGCATAGGAACTGTGTGCCCAGGGAGGTGGTAGAGTCAGAGTGCCTAGGTGTGTTTAAGGAAAGGTTGGACTTGCTGCTTAGGGACATGGTTTTGTGGGTGATATTGGTGGTAGAGGAATGGTTGGACCAGATGATCTTGGAAGTCTTTTCCAACTTTAACATTTTTATGATTCCTTTATAGGTTCATCAAGGTAAAGTCCCATTTTAGTAGTTTGATCTCCTATAATAAGATCACCTGCTTGATGGATGAAGGGAAGGTGACAAATGTAATCTTTATAGATTTCAGTAAGGTTTTTTGATACTTTTTGGTAAGGATCCTTCACAGCATCCTTCTGGACAAATTGTCCAACTGTGAGATAAACAGGTTCATACTATGCTGGGTGATGAACTGGTCCCATGGCAGAGCTTAAAGGGTTGTAACTTAAAGATGTAACTGTGGCTACATCTGGTTGTTGGATGGTCACCAGTGTTGTTCTCTAGTACTCAATTCTAGGGCCAGTCCTGTTCAACATTTTTATCAATGACCTGGATGCAGGAGTAGAATGTGTCCTTAGCAAATTTGATAATTATACTAAACTGAGAGGTTCTGTTGACTCTCTGGAGGGATGAGAGTCCTGCCGGGGGATCTAGATGGATTGGA
Source organism: Netta rufina (assembly GCF_964035555.1). Lineage (NCBI taxonomy): Eukaryota > Metazoa > Chordata > Aves > Anseriformes > Anatidae > Netta > Netta rufina. The sequence continues at coordinate 56,666,601 of NC_140124.1, forward strand.
TTATTGGGAGATCAGCAACAGAATGACGTTCAACAGAGGTAAATGATGGGTTGTGCACCTGGGTTGTAGTAATGCTGGACGGATACAGATTGGGAGACAAGTGGTTAGAGAGCAGCTCTGCAGAAAGGGATCTGAAGGTGCTGGCCAACAGCAGGCTTAACATGAGCCAGCAGTGTGCCCTGGCAGCGAAGAGGACAAAGTACATTTTGGGGTGCATTAAACACAGCATAGCCTGTTCGTCAAAAAAAATTGGTGATTCTCCTGAAATAATTAGCATTGGTGCAGCCTCTCCTTGAATATTATGTGTATGCCTCCACGATATTAAAAGGATGTTAAGACACCTGATAGCACCCAGGGGAGGGCAACAAAGGTGGTAAAAGGGCTAGAAAACCTGTCCTTTGAAGAGAGGCAGAAGACAGTTGGGCTGTCTAGTGTGGAGAAAAGAAGACTGAGAGACAACTTCAATGCTCTCTACAATCACCTAAGGAGAGGAAGTGGAGAGGGAGGTCCTGGTATTTTCATCTTCGTAACTAATTACAGGACGTAAGGTAATGGCTCAAAGATGCACCAGGTGAGGTTCAGACCAGATATAGGGAAAAATTTAGACTAGCTGATTTTTGAAAGTCCGTTCTAACTGAGCTATTCCATTCTATTCCATTCCATTCCATTCCATTCCATTCCATTCCATTCCATTCCATTCCATTCCAGTGCTGAGCCACTATCCAACTTATATGAGAAATTGTTTCAGTCTGGTGAAGTTTCCAACTGATTGGAAGAGGGGAAATGTAACTCCAATGATGATCCAAGGAATAACAAGGCAGTCAATCTGCCTATGCCTGTTAAGTTCATGGAGCAGATCCTCCTGGAAACTCTGCTAAGGCACATAGAAAATAATCAGGTTGTTGGTGACAGCCAGCATGGCCTTACTAAAGACAGACTGTGCCTGACAAATGTGGTGAACTTCTACAGTGGGGTTACAGCATTGGTGGATAGGGGAAGAGTAACTGATGCCATCTATCTGAACATGTGCAAAACATTTGGCACTGTCCCCTGTGATATCCTTGTCTCTAAATAAGAGAGACATGGATCTGATGGATTGACCACTCAGTGGGTAAGGGATTGTCTGGATGGTCGCATTCAAAGAGTTGCGGTTAACAGCTCAATGCGCAAGTGGAAATCAATAATTAATGGTGTTATTCAGGGGTCAGTATTGGGACTGGTGCTGTTTAAAATCTTGGTGGGTAATATGGGCAATGGGATTGAATGCACCCTCCTCATGTTGTCGATGACACCAAACTGTGAGGTGTGGTTGACATGTTGAAGGGAAGGGAAGCTGTCCAGAGGGACACAGACAGACTTGAGAGGTTGGTCTGTGTGAATCTCATGAAGTTCAACAAGAGTAACTGCAAGGTCCTGCATCTGGGCTGAGCCAAACCCAAGCACAACTACAGGCTGGGCAGTGAATGGATTGAGAGCAGCCCTGGGTCTGTTAGATGACGAGAAACTTAACATGAGCCATCAATGTGCATTTGCAGCCCAGAAAGCCAACTGTATCTTGGGCTGAATCAAAAGAAACATGACACGTGGAGGGAGGTGATTCTTCCAGTACCTTCCAGCACCTAAGGGGGCCTACCTTGTCAGGGAGTATAGTGAGAAGACAAGCGGTAATGACTTCAAACTAAAACAAGGTAGATTTAGATTAGGCATTAGGAAGAAATTCTTTTCTATGAGACTGATGAGGCAATGGAACAGGTTGCCCAGAGAAGTTGTGGATTCCCCATCCCTGGAAGTGTTTAAGGCCAGGTAGGATGGGATTTTGAGCAACCTCATCAAATGGAATGTGTCCCAGATTATGGTAGACGGGTTAGAATTAGGTGATCTTTAAATTCCCTTCAAACATTCTAGGATTCTGTGATTCTATTCTACATATAAGATGTGACAAAGTAGTGTGGAAATTATTGTCTAGTTCCTGGATTTTTAAAAGGTAGAGTACTCTGAAGTATTAGGTAAACATCAGTATTTGAATCTTTCCAATTTTTAAAACACAATTATTTGTGTTTGCATTTGTGATTGCTTTTTCAGTTCCTCTATTTCCATTCCAACCACCTAAAAAGTAAAGCAGAAATACCTACTTTTCTGCTTTTACATTCTCAAAATGAAAATTCCAGTATCTCTTTCTTGGCAGCATTTTGGGTATAAATAAATAAATAAATAAATAAATAAATGATTTAAACCAAATGGCTAAGGTAAATAAACAGAAATAGTATGTAACATATTTTTTATTGTTGTTATTATTGTTTGTTTGTTTGTTTGTTTCATTTGTATGTTGGGTTGGTGTTTTTTTGTTTGCTTGTTTTTGTTTTTGTTTTGCCTGAAAATGAGAAATTCTATGCAAGTTAAATATTGTGTGGGTTTTGTTTTGTTTTATACCTGGATGTGTACAAATAAATCTTTGTCTTGTTGTACACAAGACAACTGTGTTATATTTTCAGTATATCTTTTGTGTTAGTGTTGATGAATGGATGTGCATAAGTGTTATGATATTGATTTTGAATTATCTGCTTAGCAGAAGCTGTTTCTAAGTGTGCTTATTACAATTATTATTACCTTTCTTTCTGCAGGACACCAAAATCAAAATCAGTTTTCTGTCCTTCTTACTGCATTGGACTTTAAAATAGCATTGACTATTGCCCACTTATTAATTTAATGGTATATGTTTATTTTTCATTACTTTTATATAGAACACCATACTCTTGTGATCCTTGTTATCTGGAGCATTATTATTATCAGTCTGACTTTTCTGCCTGAGAGCTGATAGTGGTAAAATATAACCAGAATTCACTGGTATCTTGTTCCTAGGGGTGTTGTTTCTTTGTTTCCACCCAGTAAATTTAATTTGCCAAAATATCTAAATGTTACAGCCCACTTATTCAGGATGAATACCTATGACTGGATTAAAAGTAGATGGCAGGACTTTGGACTCTTTGTCTTGTAACTGTAGTCCCAACAAAATTTCTTGTGTTGTCTGATATTGACTAATATTTGTTCTATTTTTATTTTGCATTACATTTGCAAATAACTTTATTTGCTTATGGATAACTTTTTCCCAAACTAATTTGCCCTCCTGTTTTGATTCCTTTTTTGTTTTGACAGATATGTTTCTTTGGGCCTCATTACTGTATGCGCTAGTTTAAACAATGTTGGCAGCCCAAGGTCCCTGTGATAGAATAATCAGACAGAGATTTCTATCTTTATTTCTGACAGTTACTATGTTAGCCTGCAAAATGGCTTTGTGATCCTACTGAGCAATCATTTCTCACTGATTTTTTTTCACACAATCTTTCTGTGTGTGTGTAGAGCAGAATATATCAACCTCCCTCTTACATTTTTATTAGATAGTTACTGGCTTTGAATTAATATTGTACTCTACTCCTAAGTACATTACATTTAGTAGAGAGGGAGTCAGATTACCAATTTGTACAAAGTGGGGCAACTCTAATTTGAGGAGCACTGGTGCAGCTGACTGCAGTTTCACAGCTTAACTGACTGCATGGAGCACTTCTCTGGATCCGTGCCTTTTTCCTGGGAGCATCTACCCACAAGGAAGCACAACCAGGTCAGTTGAGTTAACAACACTCTTTGGCAGCAAGGAAACAGATCTGATACTCAAAAGTTTCATGTTTAATCACATATGAAAAGGTAGTTTATTGAATACCTTCCAATGCAGGGAAGGATAATGTGGTACAGTGAATGTGATTTGATTAATTTACACATAGTGGAAGAAATGAGCAGCCAGAAAGAAAGACTAGCATCATGTGTCATGTTCTTCAGAAAGAAGAGTAAGCAATGTATTTCCTAAATAAATTAACCCTGATATCTCCACTTCCAAATATAAATAAATATAAATAAAAGGATTAATGTAAATAGAACAAATTTCATCTGACTAAAATTCTTAACTAATTTTCATACATAATTGTATGCTATTATCAACTAAATAAAACAGTTTTCAGGGACACTTGTTCTCAAAAAAACTACAGAGACAGAAAAAGTGGATACATAGTACTTTTTAAAAATGTGAACTTTATAAACCTATTGCATAGACTGTCTGACATGGAGAAGCAATTTCAGCTTGGAGTTTAATTCTAAGCTAAACTTCATGCCTGAATAACTTTTAGCATTCCCAGTAGTGACCATGAGCCTTTTAAGTGAAAGATGAGAATCTTACTCTCTCTCTATCCCCGTGTTGAATGGTATCACAGTTACATCAGCAAACAGAGACAAGCATTTAAGCTTTAGAAAGTCAGGTTTATTTTATAGGTAGGAATGGGGGTGAGGGGGTGAGGGGGAGGGACACAGACAGGACAGGACATCAGGTCTTGCTACTGTTTCTATTATTTCTATGCACAGTTAAATTCTGACACTCCTCTGTTTATTTCACAACTACATGGGAATAACAATATATACAGCATTTCTTAAAGTGCTTTGAAGTTTAAAAGGGATAAGTTTAAAAAATAAAGTTAGTTTATTGTATAACTTGCTCTAGTGAAATAACAGTTTAACACTGAAAAAATAAATAGAAACAGATTTGCATTATAAATTAAAGAAGCTGTATATCCTTTTTAAGAAAAACAAAGTAATATGACTAATGATAAAAAGGAAATATTACTTTTAACAATCTTTGAAGGTCATCTATGCCTTAATTTTCAAATAATTTCCAAATGTTCTGAAATAAAATATAAATTAGACTTTGGTCAGTTTCCTAAAAGTAACAGTGTATATTAAAGCTTTAAAATATATTTAAACTTTACATCTCTTTGAATTTAAACAATACCAGTCTTCATATCAATTTTAATAGCAACATGGAAATCACTGTGTGGCTGGCTTTCATTCATTCTGAAATTTGACTGATTCTGCTGAAAGTGGTCACCACTTGTGATCACATTGTTGCTGCAAAATTCCACATCACAAATAGGATTGCATTAGGCAACTGGGGAAAACATTTAAACTGTGGCTTAAAAACAAACAAACATACAAACAAACAAAAAACACTTTTCACCTTATTTTAAGTCTTTCTTGCCATCAAGAGAAGACTCACTAATGATGTCAATAAAAAGAGTATGGGATATTTCTATGTCTTAAAATAAAATAAAATAAAATAAAAATCCTACCTACAAGCTCTAATTTTAAGCAGTATGTTTTGATAGTCAGCATATATCATCTTGGGATGTTTCTACAAGTCTGCTTATTGTCAGATATGGGGCCAAGACGTGAGTCCTTCACAACCACTTAAGAAATTTCTATATATAAAAAAATATACATGGAAGTAATTCATTAGGAATGAAGACAAGCAGAAATTCTGAGTTCAATTTTATTAATTACAGGTGAAAAGCACCCAAGATACTATTTCTGGTCCCTTGACCTTTCACAGCATTTGAATTTGGAATTAGTTTTGAATTTCAGATTGTGTCTGGTAAGGATATAACTTATTCAAAGCTTTTGATCTTTCCTTCAAGACTTTCAGAAAAGACAGATTTACCTGTGTCTTACTTCAAGTAGTCTTGTTAGAAAGCTGTAAAAGGATTTTAGCTAAGACATATCTCCAGTGTTACTTTAAGCTGTGTCTTGATGGCAAGTTTTTTGTTAGTGGTGGTGTGGGGAGGGGGGGGATAGTTATTTTTTACTTATTTTTTCCCTTAACTGCTCCTTTCTCCTCAGAGCTTTTAGTTATATATCACGTATATCTGAATTCCATATGAAACTCAGAGTAATTCTCCCACAGACTTTCTAGTAAGACAGATGGATCGGAGGTAATGTACAACTCCCGATTTAACATTTATCTAAAATTAAATGAACAAAGAAGAAAATCCTCTTATTGCTGAGGCTAGGAGAGCGAGGGCTAAGCCTGGCTGAGAAAAAGGGAAACAAAGATAAGAAAGGTAAGGAGAGACTGGAAAGAAAATACAGAGAAGGCCTGTAAAAGAATGAAAAAGGGAATTTAATTGTGCATAATGATATATTTTCTGTTTGAAATCTTACATTCTGATTGATCACTAGTTGCTGCTGTACACGAAGCATTCACTAGTATATTGGTGATGTGGGTCAGCCAACACAAAAGATCTTAACTCAGGCAGTAATGAAGGATGAGTGCTTAGTAATGAAAACTAATCACTTGAAATAAATGATTTCCCACCTCAATTTTATACTGCAGTGCCTTTGTGGTCTTTCTGCATCTCTATGTGCAAGAATGATTGTGCTATTAGCCGTACAAGTTGTATTGTCTGTGCTGCTCAAATCTCTAATGATATTTTTTACTGCTGTTTAAGTTGCATAAAGCAACCAAACAGAATGCTACTAGTAAAAATACTAAACTTCCCGTTCGAAATTGATCAAATTTCTACTTCACTGCACTTCAGCATATCTCAGGTTTGCCATCTATGCAAGAGAGATACAGGCAGAGACACGATGTATTCCTGGAAGCAATATAGAAAAGTTATATCACTTAATGCCTGTTGAACACTGTGTATCCTAAAATGAACATGTTAAGTGTTATCACAGTCAACCCTGTGTTTTTATCACACCCAACCCTGTGAGAAGGTTTTGAGGATAATCACATTGCCATAGAATAACAGTAGGTTGACAGGAGCTTCAAAAGCTTGAAACCCTCAGCCCAAGCAGGTCCAGTTTCTGTGAGGTAGTCCAGGGTCCTGTCTATCTGAGTTTTCAAGGATGGAGTTTCCACAACTTTTTGGACACACCTGTCCCTGTGCTTCACCACTCTCAAGGTGGAAAAAAAAATCTTTAATCTAAAAAATTAAGAGATTACTAGGTAACCATTAATTTTATAATATCTATTTGGGGGAAAATTGCTACAAGTCACTAAAATGTCTTCTCCTTACTTGATTTTCTCTAGCTGTATCCAGTATTTGGATTCACTCAGAACTGTCTGCTGAGAGCTTGGTAACAGCTCCAGGCTGATAATTCAGAAGGAGTTGACTGCACTCACTGTGTTGTCTTTGTTCTGAAAGCACTCTGCACTTTATCATAAAATGAGTTCTACTGCATCATACAAATTACTTGTACTTGTTCCTCAACTGCCATTTCTTCTCTGGTAGGAAATTGACTGCAACTGGGAGTTCTGTTCATAAACAACAGCTTTAGGGAGCCTCTGAACTCCATGTGAGCCAATGGAGGAATATCTCCCTCCCTCATTCCCTTCCCTTCCCTTCCCTTCCCTTCCCTTCCCTTCCCTTCCCTTCCCTTCCCTTCCCTTCCCTTCCCTTCCCTTCCCTTCCCTTCCCTTCCCTTCCCTTCCCTTCCCTTCCCTTCCCTTCCCTTCCCTTCCCTTCCCTTCCCTTCCCTTCCCTTCCCTTCCCTTCCCTTCCCTTCTCTTTTTCCAGTCATGCACTAGGCAAGTTCAAAAAGATGGAAGATACAAAATGCTGTTTCCTCTCTCTAGGGTGGTTTAGTGCTTTCAACTCTGCTTGTGAGAGTAACACTCCTGCATAGATTTGCATTTTATGAGTCCTGAGCAACAAAGTAACTGAGAAATGGCTGTCTTGCCCTTTGGAACCCCCCTTTATTTCATCTCTGTGGCTCCAGCCACAAGGGAACATTCGGAGCTGCATGATAATGCACATAGGAGAATATGCCACGATTATTAATACTTTTTCTGACTAATTTGACTGGTTAGCATTGGGCAGGATTTTACAGTAATAAAATAAGCTTTCTATCTACATTTTTCTAATGAGGAACAAAAGTATCATTCTAATGTTGTATTGGGATATGATCTTCTTTTGGGAGTGACAGATTACTTGGGTACTACTTTTTGAATGTCCCTGCAGGGCAGCAGCTCTGCAGTATTTGCAAGATAGTACAGAAATTCAGTTCAGAAGCCTGTGATGTTGAAAATGAACTTCATAATATATTGCTTTCTAGCTCTGGAAGTAAACATAGGACTATCTGCTATTGTCTAGGGGCTCTATCTTGCAACTGCTACTTGCATAATCAATCCTAAACATGTACATGGTAAATTAACAGTCAATAAGTTTATCTAGGAAACTGAATAATTAGCCTGAAAAGGATGTGCATGGTATAAAAATATAAAAAGACAGATGCCAAATCAGGGCATTATTTAAACTTTTTTTTTTTCTCTCACTTTTATTCTGTTCTTTTTTATGAGGCTATTCCTAAAACTATTTAGGTTTCTATCTATCTGGTAAAAGCATAGACGTCCTTTCTGAGACTTTTCTTATCATGCTACCTCTTTCAGATTTGAAATAATGAAGATGGTCATGAACTACATATTTTACATAACATTGGGTTTATAGTCAATATACTCAGCAGGTATACTGACAGAAGGACCTTACTCTTGGCTATTTGTTCGTGCTTCTTCCTCTTTGGTATAAAGGCTTGTACAGGCTTTCCCACAGCTGGAACCTGGCTAACATTTGATTATTGATGTGGTACAATGTTTTGAGACCTCTTGGTCATGCGTCATGCTCTGCGTGTGGGTGTTTTTTGTTTGTTTGTTTGTTTGTCTGTTATTGTTGTTTATTCCAAGTTTTTGTAATCAGATGTCGGAAGAAAACATGTTTCACTGTCCTACAACTCTTCATTATTTTGTTTATAGAGGAATCTTTTTGAAAGATACACTTATCAATTACTCTTGTATGAGCACAAATTTATTTATTACTCTTCAGAGCATTTAACATCTTTAGAAGTGCACAACTTATTCTGAGAAATAATTTGCTCTTGAAAATATTGCCTGAGGTCATTTTGAAATCTTACTGTCTTGTTACTTATTGAAGGTCTTGGCCTTTAGGTGTCTCTACAGTTTTTTGTCTATCTTTCTACCCATGTCAATATAAGTAATACTATAGTTATTCTCAATAAGTTTTTTTTTTTGAGTCTTGACATCCAGTATTAAAAAAGCATATATATATAGTTGTTTATGGAAACATTGCTTCCTTTGGAGATGTTTGCCATGTGTTTTTCTTTTGAAGTACTGGATAAAGACTTCTAGCTATTCTACTAGCTAAACTCTGTTATTCAACATGTATGGGGTAGCCGTGCAGAATTCAAACTGACTTGATAGTCTCCTGTGAGTTATGTAAGATGTGGAGGAAGATAACAGTTTGCTTGAAGCTACGGTCAGGACAGTATGTCTGATGAAATGCATAATCTACAATAGTCTATTAGATGGTCTATAGATCTGTTTTGGACTTCAGTCCAACAATAGCTCAATATAGTCCTGGCAGAACTCCCTGTTTACTGTAAGGTTTTATTTTGGTTGACCACTCTTATGTACGTAACCTGTTGGATGCTAACTTCTTTCTAGCTTGCTGAGAATCAGCTGGGTGTTTTTCATTCTGAAATGGTCTTTCTGACCATCCCAACAGTATAAAGGCCAGGAGGAACCCTCACTGATTTTTGTCCTTTCTGATTCTCTCTTGGAGTCTTTCTATTCCTCTCTAGAATTTGGAACATAAGGGGCTTACTATGAGCTTTCTTTGTATTTCAGTCAAATGTAATTCTTCACATACTTTTTCAGCTGCTGTTTTAATATTTTAAAGTGGCTTTGGAGAAGAAGCCAGCATGTGGATGTTAATCCTTTTTATATATATATATATTAGTTTGTTGCTTGAGTGGTAGTCAATCAATGACTGAATATGTAAAATTTACAACTTCTATTGCAGTTCCATCTAGATTTGTACTTAATTTTACATGTTTATCTCTTGTTTACAGAAGATTTATACCAGAGCTTCTACCACCTTATCTCAGGATTTGTACAGTGGAGGTTATCATGTATGACAAGTCCTTTTGGGGCATTAAATCTACCTGTTGGTATACAAAATGAAGTGTATACAAAATTAAGATTGCCACATTCTGTAGCAATCTTTGGTGTCTGGTTTATGGCATTCTAATTGGACTGTTTCTGATTCAGTCAAGTCATGAAATAACATTTTCCATTGTAAAACTTTGGAACTTTGGCTGTGAGCATTGTTTAAACTGTGTGGGGTTATGCAAATAAGCTGCTTGAAGGCCTATCATGCAGCTTTTCCAGCTCATGGTCTCTAGCTTTTGCAGTGATGTGAAGCTTATCTCACTTTTGTTCTTTCTGGTGGACATGATCTTTCTTTTTTTTTTTTTTTTTTTCTTTTTTTTTTTTCTCCTCTATTGCTTGGAGTATTTTCCACATTTTCATGTGTCATGTGTCTCAAATTCATCACAGTCTTGCCAAAACTATGATGTTCTTTTAGTAGCTTTGCCTTGGAGAGGCTACAGTGAATGCTTGCTTTTAACAACTTTGTTTACTTTTCTTTTTGTTTGTGTTTTTGTTATATGAATCACTTATTCTGGTTGAATGATTCCTAAAATTCCTAAGATCACATGAGGATTTCTTCTTTCCAAAGGCAGAATCTGCATGAACTGAAATCTCAGCTGACCTTGTTCTCCCTGCTGCTTACTTTGATCCTGTTGATCATAATAAAATGACAATTTATCCTTTTTACAATTATAATGGTTTGCCATTGTAAAATGGCAATTTGGCTTTCTTAGATTACAATCCCATTTCCCTCCTTTGCACATTCTGAAGAAGGCTTTAACCTTGTCTACCCTAGAGAAGTTCTGCTGCACAGCAAAGACCCTAGCGTAGACAGAGCATGCTGACACAAGCACTTTGGCTTACTTAATAACACCAGGTCCCTGAATAAGAACAAAAAACATCCTTTGTTAGAATTATTGCATCTACATCAAGGTTTTGCTGTCACAAAATCTTGTCTGAGGGGAGTGATTTTTTTCACATGCTGAGCCAACACAGGCAGGCCTGACTCCACATGATAGTCATGGCTTTTATTATTGTCTTATTGTCTACGTTCTGCTCTTTCTTTGTTGCATCTGTTGAGAGATTATTAGTTACCTGGTTTACCTAGCATCACTGTCATACATAGGCTCAGCAATTTACTGCTTTTTTACCTCAAAAAATTTTAAAACACCAAGAAATCTTCTTGAATGGGGTAAGAATGAGAGCAGTAATCTCAAGTTTTGCAAACCAATTTTCTAAAATATGGTTGGGTCAGGATACTTTAAATTGTAAAGTATCTGTTATTCAAATTCATATATAGCTTCATCATAGCATAAATCCTCAGAAAGATGCTCCCAAACACAAACATTATTCTTAAAAATAACATATAAAAAATGTTAATTTAATATTTTTTCAAATGTGAAGAAGGAAAACCACATATTTTCTTTAAAAAGGAGTTTTCACAAAAAAAAAAATAGATTCTGCAGTTTGTCTCTCAAACTCCTTTCTAGTCATAAATGTATAAAATCTCACCTGTCCGATATTCCTTTATTATCTTAATAGGATACATGTTTGCTTTTACTGGACCTGTGTTCAGAGGAAGTAGTCATTCACAACACCATGTTGTTTTTATTTTTCCCTGAAGATCCTCTGTATCACTTCAACAACAGCAATTTTAAGTATTTTGCGTTTTATATATATATAGAGAGAGAGAGATTAAATTTTCCTTTATTTTCACATCTGCATTATCAAATTATCTGAGCTGTGCTCTCTACAGCTCTTAGATGGCACTTTCTGTGAGTTCAAAATGCTCTGGACTATGCAAGATTTGACAGAGAACATTTAATATGCTGCTTTTTTATTCCTATGCCACTTGAGTGTGCCAGTGTCAGCCTTTGTGTCACCTTTCTTTCTTTTTTAGACGCCATTCTGGCAATTTTGTAATTTCTCTAGTCATCTATAGACCTCATAGTTGCTAAATACATGCCCCTTCATGCTCATTTCCCTGAGAACAGATACCTTATAATTTACCATGATCTTTATCAAAGTTATTTCAAGGCTTTCCTGTAGCATCAGCAGGAAAGAAGAGCCAAGGGCAGTCTGCTTCTGCCACAAATGAGGTTGAACAAGGTAGAACGGACGTGGCGTGTATGGAGAACTGTGGGGAAAGCTCTGCTAAGCCAGACTTTTGTCTCCTGCATTTGCTCATGCAGGGAAAATATGGATCTGAAATCTGACAGCTTTACCAGAAGGAATAACTCTGCTCAGGTCCTGCCCTGAAAAAAAAGATTCCAACACCAGGACACTGTCATCAAACACTTCCTGAAGCAAAGATCCCAAAGTTTCTGGCCAGGATACAACACGCCTAACAGGAAGTTTTTTGGTTTAAGCTCACCACTTCCACAGTGAGTGAGCAGTAGGGTGCATCATGACATAATAAATGAGCACACATTCATTTTCTGCATTCAGACTGCAGAGTCTGAATCTGAAATTTTGATTCTAGAGAACTACTTATCAGTCCTATCCAAAAAATCCTTCTTCCTAAACAGTTAGCAAATTATGAAACAAGACAATATTTCTGTTTCTTTCAGTACCTACAAGCATTCTTAATCTCAGAACATTCCTGCAAAGTACAAATATTCTTTATTAGAGGGCGAAGTGACACACGCGCACACACACACAAAATTTGCTTTACATCTTCTAAGACTTAGACTACAGTATGGAAAACCCTATTGTCTCCTTTAGTATTTGTAACTAGTAAACATTTGTTTCAGTGAGTGTGTGTGGTGAGTCATTCACCCTTCCTAAAAATGAACCAGTTAGACAATGTCTTAAATTGGACGATAAAATAATGGATTTTAGTGCAATGGACCTTCAGAAGCATGTTTGTCCATATGGTATTACTTATGATAGTGTATACTGTATTTTGAGTCCTGCATATTTTGTAGTTTTGCAACAAGATGCTTCTGGCATTTCCCCAAGATAGGACTCATATTTACATGCTATAATCTAACTTGTGAGACATTTCAGCTATCTACATAGGGCCAAGAGCTTACTTCCCACACAATGAAGCACTGCTGAATAAGATGTAGATATGATGAAGACCCCGGGTCACTTCTGCAAAACCCATGGTGTTTGCAGTAACATCAAAATAGGAGTTGTCTTAATTTGCACTGACTTATTACATATTAATAATAAATATTTCAGGACTATCTCTTGATCTGATGAGATGCCTACCTGTTTCTTAATGTGTAGCTTTTAAAATATCTGTAGTAGTCAAATCATCAGACATGGACAACCCAAAGCCTGTACAAGTTTAAATCACATTTCCCATGTTTATTCTGTCTGGGGAGGTAGCTTGCAAGAAAATAAACAATGTAGTTCCCAGACTGAGTTCTATTCTTTCAAAAGACTTGAAGACTGTATTAAAGTGAAACTTTAGAAAACAACAATAATATAAAAGACTATAAACTACCAAGCCAAAATGACAAAACCAGTAAAGATAGCTAGCAAAAATAAACAAACAAACAAACAAACAAAACACAACCAACCAAAACAAAAAAAAAAAAATTATCTGGAAAGCTACAAGGGAGTTGAAAGAGTGAAAAATGAAACAACTTGTTTTGAAATAATTTTTAAAATTCAAATAATGCTTTCCCATATCTTTTGTTCTGAGTGCCAGAGTCTGTGTACTGAAAGCACTGTCACTTTAATGAGTTTCAAGACTTTCAAATGGAAGTATTTAAAACTGAAATCAACATATGGGGGAGGCAGGTGGTCATTTTCCTCAATAATGGAATACGATATGAGTTCATTTAGAGTACTAAATTGAATAGCAATAGGTTCCAAAATACAGAAGCAAAACAAGCACAGAACTCTCCATGTTTTAAATGACATTATTAGAGCTGTTCCATGGCTGCATCTGTGAGTAGATAGATATTAGCTCGTTCAAGAGAAGTAAAACTATAAAATCAGTGCCTTTATTGCTATATTTCTAAAAATAGCCCATGTTTAAAAAAATAATAATAAAATAAAAATATTCTAGAAATTAACAAGAAATAGGAAATGAATTAATAATAACTTTCAGAATGTACCTTATAGTCTATGATCTCATCTGGAAATACACTGCATCAACTAGAGAAATTTGTCACAAGAGTTAAGGTAACTTTGCTGAAATGCTTAGAAAGAAATCAGAAAGAGAAAGAACTCCTTCAAATCCTGTATGATTTATAGTCTTCTAATTTTTTTGTGTACTGCATTATGTAGTTTGCAGCAAACAGTGTAAGAAAAATCACATGGTTACAAATTCTATTATAACTTTTCATCAAGTCATTCATAATTGTCTATCTCCATGACTCTAGGAGTTAACATTGAAGACTATTTTGCACTCCTACAGGATGTCCTGGACCAAAAATTACCTCCTTTCAGCGAACCCAAATTGAGATGAGTAACAATTTCACCCAGAAACTACCAACTTCCATTCATTTATGCAATGCTATGGACTAATTTGAAGGAACCATCTCATCTGTAAACTTGTAGTTAAGTTTGTTTTAGGAAAGTACACCTGTAAAAACTTTTGTGTATTAAGATTATATGCATAATACTGTAAGAAAAAAAATTAATAATAATAATAAAAAAACAGACTATACATACTAACACCCTGCACAGCCCTCCTCTAGAAAGGAAAAGAGAGGAGAAGAATGGAGAAGAAAGGTGAGAAGAAGAAGGGAAGGGAGGGGAGAGAAGGGGAAGGAAAAGGAGGGGACACGCAGGAATAATGGACCTTCTCTTAAGGGGACCATGTGCCACATGTAGAAGGTTAGAAGACTCGGCCAGGAGCCTGTAATAATAATAAAAAAAAAAAAAAAAAAAAAAAAAAAAAAAAAAAAAAGATCTATGAGAATTCTGAGCCCAGCTTTTTAGATTTGGGGTGTTTACTGTGCTATACTGTTATGCTGATTTTCCTTCCTCCTTCTCCATCCTGGCAGGTTAGCTTACCCATCAATAGTGGTGTCTCAGCTGTGTCTGCATTATACTCCTATTGAGGATGAGTGAGAGAGGACTGTAAGCAGCTGAATAGAAGCCATTCCCACTTACAGCAAAAATCCAGCAATATTGCCAGTAGAACAAGCCAAAGTAAGCAGCTGCTTCCCTGTCCCTTATCCTCTCTGTTCAGCCTCAACTCTCAAAAAAATTTGCTAACTTTGGAGTATGCCCCTGGAAAAGCTGTTGCTGTTATAAGGAATTAGAATATGCAGATTTTGATCTCTCCTCTTACAGAATCATACATTTCCTGATATTTTGGGGGATGATAATAATTTGGTTGGGGTCTCTGCTTGCTTGCTCACTTCTTGTTTATGCAGAAGACAGGCTTCATTAGAGAAAAGGAAATGAAAAACATCATGATTAGCCTTTCACCAGGAAACCCTTTGCAAATCTACCAATCTATAATATGAGGAAAAGAACTGAAATCTATTTGAAATGTGGTTATTAAGCATGCAAAATATTTTTCCCTATATTTGGAAGTATCTGAAACCTACAGGAGTAGTTAGAAATTAGTAGTTAAATTTCTGGATATTATTGATATGAATTCTATGAAAAAGGTATCTCCCCTCCACAATTGAGTAGAGACCAAGTATCTTAACTAAACAGAGTTGTTCTAACAATTATTTTTCAACATTCATTAACTTATGTTGTGCTTTACCAGCATTCTATGAAGCATTTTAGACCTTTCTCATATGTGTTGTCAAATTTCCTAAAAAGTATTTTCCTAAAAAAAATCGTAAAGTATTCTTCTGTGTCAGTAGCAACACTTTCAGCTTTGGAAAAACAGTTATTATTGTCGCTATTGTTCATATTAACCATTGACATATTCTGTCAACCTGGTAACGTCAGGCAGAAATTACTATCCAAAGTATTTAAATTATTCAATTGAATTAAAAGTTTCTGAAAAGTACATGGAATTAGTCTGTATTAAATGGTGTGATATTTCCAATTAATAATAGAGAAAAAAAAAATCTTTTTTTTTTTCTTTTTTTTTTTTGTGGCCTGTTCCATCTTTGCTCATTTTTGCCATGGACATGTGTGATAGCACACAATGCTCTTTCATAACTCTTAGTGAAAAATAAAATAAAATAAGAAAGTGGTATACAAACTCAAGAATCAATTCTTGCAAAGAAATCATTGTGAAATTTCCAGGGATTCAACATTCAAAAGTTTAGCACCTGCTTTTCAAGTCCTGAAATAGTCTGGTGCTCTACGGTAAAGATTTTTATTATAGAAAGTGTGGAGAATTTAAAGACAGAATGTTTCTCCATAAAGTTGAATTTAAATATCCTATAGGCAATGTCATTTTTACACAACTGTATTTTAGTAAACTTTTTAATTCATAGTTGTCTGCTCTGCTCTAAGGTGCAAAAATTAAGGCATGATCCTGAGTGATATATTCCATGTATGTAGCCAATATCAAAAACAGTTGGAGTTGGGTGCATGAAATGCATCTCATGTCAAGGTTACACTTTTAAAACACAGACCCAACAGACCCTTGATTCTGCAAAATGTGAGTGATCTAACAGAATTCACCAACACTTAAGTACATAAATAGACCATCATAAAAAAGGTTCTCAGCACCTAATAAATCAAACCTGCAGGTACAGCAGCAAGGGATTAAATAGTATTCATATTTACCTGGCTTCTGCACTCAAAAAATGCATGATGAAAGCAGTTCCATTATCTCATCTTTGTCAGTGGCATGGGCAATGGGATTGAATGCAGCCTCCTCATGTTGTCGATGACACCAAACTGTGAGGTGTGGTTGACATGTTGAAGGGAAGGGAAGCTGTCCAGAGGGACACAGACAGACTTGAGAGGTTGGTCTGTGTGAATCTCATGAAGTTCAACAAGAGTAACTGCAAGGTCCTGCATCCGGGCTGAGCCAAACCCAAGCACAACTACAGGCTGGGCAGTGAATGGATTGAGAGCAGCTCTGGGTCTGTTAGATGACGAGAAGCTTAACATGAGCCAGCAGTGTGCATTTGCAGCCCAGAAAGCCAACTGTATCTTGGGCTGCATCAAAAGAAACATGACCAGCAGGTGGAAGGAGGTGATTCTCCCCTTCTACTCTGCTCTCTTGAGACCCTACCTGGAGTACTATGTTCAGCTTTGGAGCCCCCAGCACAAGAAGGACATGGATGTATTAGAATGAGTCCAGAGGACAGCCATGAGCATGCTCAAAGGGCTGGAGCTCCTCTCCAATGAAGAGAGAATGAAAGAGTTGGGGTTGTTCAGCCTTGCGAAGAGAAGGCACCCACAAAGCCTTATAGTGGCTGTCCAGTACCTAAAGGGGACCTACAGGAAACAGGAGAGGAACTCTTTTCAGCGAATGTAGTGATAGGACAAAGAGTAATGGCTTTAACCTAAAAGAGGGTAGATTTAGATTAGACATTATGAAGGAGTTCTTTACTATGAGGGTGAATCACCGGCACAGGTTGCCCAGAGAAATTGTAGATGCCCCCTCCCTGGAAGTGTTCAAGGCCAGGTTGGATGCGGTTTTGAGAAACTTGGTCTGGTGGAATTTGTCCCTGCCCATGGATTCCTTCCAATTCAAACTATTTTTTGATTCTACAATCTTGTCCCTGCTCTCACAAACTTTTCCAGTCCTTTCTGGATCATTTAATCACCTAGTGTTGGAGTGACAAGGTCCACACTCATGTCTTCTTGTCTTCTAGTATAAGAGAGGTAAGAGGACTCAGGATTACTTTACCTCTCTTCTGCCCTTATCTGTTATTTCAATCTTTCTGAGTTTGTTAGCAAGTGTTTCTGGTACATCTTAGTGATGATACAAGAGAATGCAAAGAATGTCCACAAGTGTGTTCTTCCTGAACTGCATTATGGATTGTTGAAGGAGAATGAACAGGTTGGGCTGTTTTGTTTTGGCTGCTCTTCTATGAAGTGAAGCAAGTATGTGGTCTTGTCTGAATCCAAAATATAACAAAGAGTTATTCTGAGAGAAAATATGATGAGCCAAATAATAAATGGAGTAGAAAGGCACAGATTTTAGAATATCTTGAAAGGCTTGAGAGTCATGTTGCCTCTTCCAGATGTGTAGGTGCACATCGTTAATTGTAAAACTTGTATTTAATAGGACAGTCCAAGGGCTCAGAGGTAAGCATGTGCCTAAAATCTGTAGGTAGAGTCAAAAATAGCTACTGAGATTAAAGTTCACCTATTTACAAAACTACCCATAGTCAGATGACATTTGTGCTCTGTCTCTCAGTTTGTATGAAATGCTTGTTTCCCAAGTTGTGTTTGCCATGATGGTATAACTCCCTGTAAGAGTAACCTTTAGGTATGATTACAATTAAAGGTGTTATTGTTTTGTATTAAATAAATGAATAAAACTGAGCTTAAGTTGTTACATTTTTATCAATGAGCTTTCCAATTAAAAGAGAAAACTACTGGCTGCTACCAAGTAATAGCTGGCTATCAGGTATCATTTTCAAAAGCCATTAAAATGCAAGAGAGGATTTGAGGACATCACGTGGTTACATCTAATTTTCTTACCATGACATATGTAAACAGTAAATTGTATTTGCACAGAACATTGAAACAACAAAGAATTAGATTGACAACTCTATGGTGACATTTCAGTATTAAGAAATTATCTTACCAAAATGGATGAGAAAAACTTGGAGATACCTTTGCAATTGCACAGAAGGAGAGAGAGTAGGCAGAAAAGACCCTTCTGGCAACCCATAAAGCAAAGATGCTGCAAAGATGGTAAGTGGGTTCATTCAGTATATAAGACCTTTCTTGCAAATTCCCAGCTACCTGGTAAACGTGTGGAGTAGCGCCATCCACAGGGTTGTGGTATGGTACTAAAACTAAATATTCTATTTTTCTGTATAAATTGGGAATACTGACACAGTCATATCAAATATTATTAAGATATCTGGTAATGCTTATGATATTAGCATTACCACAATTACTAAATTTCATATATTTGAATTATATATATTTGTACAACATATTATCCTTCTTTTTTTTTTTTTTTTTTTTTTTCCTCCATAAAGTGAAGACTGTCTTAAAAGCAAAAGAAAAATTTTTGAAAATGAATTTCTTTTTTGTGGACAGAAGTTACATGTTTTGTCATGCACATGTATTTGTAGGTGTGACTGAAGGAAAGTATGTGAAATCAGAAACCAAAGTACAGGTTTCATCTGGATAGTACAATAACATTTTTTTTTCCAGGCATTAAGTTTTGTTGTAGGGCACAGGAAGTAACTGGAAAAGGTCCACCCTGGTGCGGACCTCCATGTTAGGTGACAATAGGAAATCTGAAAGGTCTAAAAAGAGAAGGAAAAATAAATTTTCTATTCCATTACTCTATTGTACAAGTTCTGTATACATGACATTTGCTTTCCAAAAAAGTCTGGGATTTCTAATTTTCTGGGAAAACACACATCTAATAGTAAAAAAGAATTTCCACTGTATGCAGTTATTTTCAGTAGTAACATCTGTTTAATTCAAAGGTGATATCAGACTATTTCTGAAATAATTGTTAGATTGTTTGGAAAAATATTTCTCCCTGTGTGTTTTCATTCTGAGTTGTTTGTTTTTCACATGAGATTTGCTTTGCCTCAAAACTGTAATAATAACTCTTCTGAATAGCAATCTCTTTCATTATATGACTACTGGGTCTAATCATCCAAAGAACAGATATATTTTTCATTAATAAATAAGATTTTAGGAAACAGCAAGTTTTTCTAATTGCAATTAGAAAAAAACTTGTAATTTAATAAAATACTACCCACATATTGAAAAAATTGACCCTGTCTCCGAATAGCCTCTATCAAGTTCATAAACTGTACCTGCTCACATAAAGGCACACAGGTGAAACCCATTATATCTGTGTATTACTAAGGAAGATTATATTTTGATTAATATATAAAGTGAGCTTCATCTCCTAAGATGAAATATTTACAGTGAGTCTGTTAGTTTGCTGATAATGTCAACACTTTAAAAATAATTAATAGCACACAAAAACGAGTTTATTGATTAAGCAGAGTTCCCAGAAAATTTAAGGAAAATTATCTTTCTAAAGATGCCATACCAACAGTTCTCAATTCCAAGAATGATATAAGAAATAAAAAAATAAAGATTGTGAAATGTTTAAATACTTTTATAGATGTGAACAAACTGGCAGAGTTCAATCTCTAAGACAGTTATTTAATGCTGTTCTGATTATTTTTTTTTCTATTGATGTTGTCGTTCTATCCTGGCAGGCAGCTAAGCACCACATAGATGCTCTCATACTCACTGTCAAAGGGATGAGGGAGAGAATCAGAAAGGCAAATGTGCGAGAACTCATGTGTTGAGACAAAGATAATTTAATAGGTAGGGCAAAAGCTGCACACACAAGCAAAGCAAAACAAAGAATTCATTCGCTACTTCCCATCAGAGGCTTATTTCTATGAAAGCAGAGCTCATCATGCATGATGATTTCTTGGGAAGACAAATGTCATCACTGAATGTCTTTTCCCTCCTCCTTCTTTCTTCCAGCTTTCGTTGCTGAACATATATTACATCTTAGGGTATGGAATGTCCTTTTGTCTGGTTTGGGTCAGCTGTACTGGACAGCTTCTTGTACATCCTCAGATTCCTCACATCCAGGGCAGCATGAGAAGATGAAAAGTCCTGTGACTGTGCAAGCACTGCTCAACAATAACTAAAAACTTCAGTTTGTTATCTCCAGTATTTTCATCAAAACCAAATACAGCAATACAGAAGTTACTATGAAGAAAATTAACTTTATACCAGCCAAAACCAGGAAAATTATGTCTCTAATTCTGTATTTATAAACATAAAGTATCACTTCTTTAAAGCATAGTTGATTTTTTCTTTATTATTTTTTCCAAATGAAAAATAGGAAATTACTTTCTGATTTTTTTTTTTTTTTTGAAATCATGATTTAGTTTGGGGTATGCATGACTATCTCTTCAAAGAAATCTAGTCAGTATTCTGGATTCTTCTGCTTTCTAGTCACATATATCTTTCTGTTCAGATCAAAGTTCATGATCACATTTGCTTCTTCCCACAAAATGAAAAATAAAAAGTAGGGTGAAATGCATAGCAGAATTATAAAGTGGCCAATTTAGTGTTTCTTCAGGAGTGCCTTTAAAACAGGACCACTGAGGACAACTAGGACTTTATACAGTGAGCTGTTGAGGAAGTAAGTGGGAAAACATTTTATTATTATTATTATTATTATTATTATTAAAAAAAAAAAAAAAAACTTTGACCTAAAACATATTGTTTCAATAGTATCGATGAGTTCTGTGGTAACATATTAATTTCCGTAAAATTTCTACCTACCTGTGTGCCAGCCCTGACAGTGGCTGTCTAGCCAGCTAACTCACAGCCCCTTCACTCTCATCAGCATAGGCTGCATACCCTATGTTGATTCCCTGGGCTAACCAGCTCCACTGCTGATCAGGTGTTGCTTGCCTTTCAAACATAAGGAATGTGGCCTCATCCCTAATTTCATTAAGGTTGGACTGAAGTAGCATGCTGATATAAGGTAGAAATACCACTTTGGTAATTTGTATTTTAGAACTACTTATAAGTGAAATTTAGGAAGAAATGGTGAATCTTGGGAAAGCTAAATAAGAATTCAAGATAAGAACTATATCTCGGGATCAATTTGGGCAAATAACAGTCTCAAAAAAAACAAAAAAAAAGATAATTGCAAAAGCTGACAATGATCATTTTTCAGCCTTGAAAATCAAATACTGTTTTGAGGCCCATACAGTTTAGGGCCATTAGATATCTACCCAAATTATTGCACGATTCTATGATTCTATGATACTTGTGATTGTCCCACTCTATTCTGCACTGGTTTGGCCTCACCTTGAGTACTGTGTGCAGTTTTGGGCACCACAGTATAAGAAAGGTCATAGAATCCTAGAATGGCTTGGGTTGGAAGGAACCTCAAAGATCACTTAGTTCCAACCCCCTTCCATGGGCAGGGACACCACCCACTAGATCAAGTTGCCCACAGCCCCATTCAAACCTGGTCTTGAACACCTCCAGGGCTGGAGCATCTACAACCTCTCTGGGCAACCTGTTTCAGTGCCTCATCACCCTCTAAATGAAGAATTTCCTTCTAACCTCTAATCCAAATCTCCCGTCTTTTAGTTTAAAATCATTGCACCTTATTCTGTCGTTATGTGACTGAGCAAAAAGTTGCTCTCCACCTTTTTAATAAGCCCCCTTAAAATATTGAAAAGTTGCAATAAGGTCACCCCAGATCCTTCTTTTTAGGCTGAGATATATTAAAAAAAAAAAAGAAAAAGAAAAAAAAAAAGAAAAAAAAAAAAAAGATATAAAACTTTTAAAGATTGTCAATAGTTGCTGAGGGGTCTGGAGGGGGGAAGATGTACAAAGAACAGCTGAAGTCACTTGCTTTGTTCAGCTTGGAGAAGAGAAAACTGAGGTTAGACCTTATTGTGGTCCATAGCTTCCTCACGAGGGGGAGAGGAGGGGCAAACACTGAGTTCTGCTCTCTGGTGTCCAGTGATAGGACCTGAGGGAATGTCTTGAAGCTGCAACAAGGGCGATTCAGCTGAATATCAGAAAAAGATTCTTAACCAAGAGGGTGGTCAGGCACTGGAACAGGCTTCCCAGGGAAGTAATCACAACACTAAGCCTGCCAGAGTTCAAGTGTTTGGACAATGCTCTCAGACATATGGTCTGATTTTTTGGGTGCCCCTTTGGGGACACAGGAGTTGGACTCAATGATCCTTGTGGGTCCCTTCCAACTTGGGATACTCTCTGATTCTGTGATGCTTACTAAACTACTTCAGATGAAGACAGATATTTAGCCCTTTCATAAGATTATTCTGAAAAATCCCTGCGACCCGGGTTTTGATGCACTTGCTAATGTTACTCTGCTAGGGCTCATCTGGATAAATGACAGTTCTATGTCTACATAATTTTTGATGAGAAGACATACGGGTGAGAATCAACATTTTTAATGAATGATTTTGTGGAAAGGCAGACTTTCACACTGAATACTACTACTTGCTTTATCATAGTGGCCTCACTAACATCAATGTGTAATAGTGCCATTTTTAAGACTTGGGCTTAGGATATTTTTTTCAGTTCAACTAAATAGGCGTATTCCTCAGATTTAGTATTAGATTCACTATATAAAAAACAAATGCTTTAATTTGACACAGGTCACATTGTTTACCCTTTTTGATAATAATGTAGGTTCTCTTGTCATATTCCTAAATAATTTTTATTTTTAATATAGTAGGGATCATTATGATAATCTCACTCAATTTAGAGCACAGCACAGCTTATAGATTTCTATCTGGGATTTCTGCCTGAACTCCACCTGGGTGAACTCAACCTGTGGCTGAACTATGACCTAATCTTTAAATGAAAAATTGTAATTTGAAGGTAAAGATTTTCTGCTTAATTGAACGTTCTACTTCCCCTAGTGATATGCTCCTTGCATGATGGCTGTAACCAATAAATATATGTACAGTGTAAGTAAAATCACTAAAGTTTCCATTGAACTATCTTTGAAGGATGTTAAAAATTTTTAAGTTTCCTGAGAATTTTGAGGCACAAAATTCCTTCCTTCCTTCCTTCCTTCCTTCCTTCCTTCCTTCCTTCCTTCCTTCCTTCCTTCCTTCCTTCCTTCCTTCCTTCCTTCCTTCCTTCCTTCCTTCCTTCCTTCCTTCCTTCCTTCTCTGTGATGGATTATTGCATGATTGCACTCTTAGTTCCATTAATAGATATGGGAAATGTAAAGGCAAAGCTTCAACTAGTAACAGAATAGAAAGTCTAATCTGGTTTAACAGCTTCTCTGTCTCTTTGTCACTGGCAGCTATCTCAGATTGTTAAGGTGCTTTACAGAAATTACACTGTTTTTCCCCCTTACTTTTCAGTGGTTACTATGGATCTTTCTGACCACAGCATAGCGCAATCAGAAGTAGAAGATCAGTAGCCCAAGCCAGAAAAATAGTGTATTATTTTCTTTTTGCCTAGCTCTGTGAAAAAAAAATAAAATATATATATATATATTATTATTATTATTATTTAGGGAAGAGGACTACATGAATGAATAGCTTGCTAACTATTAATTTTAGCTTTAATCTGTCACGATGTGGGTCCAGAAATTACCTCAATTCTTCTCATCCTGAGTATTTGTATCTTCTCTGTGATTTATTTTATTCATCAGCTTTTATAAAAAAATAAAATAAAAAAAATTTTCAATCCCTGTCATACTTGAGGTAAAAATATCTTCCAAAATCCATTCTCCTTTTTTTCATCTCACTCATTGTTTATTCTTCACCCTTTTATCTATTAAACCTCCATGCATCCAGTCAAAGAGATGGATTAACCTGCTATATTCAACCTGCACATGATTCAAACATCTGATGCCAGGTTTGAAAATAAAGTGAGAAGCCAATCTACATTCAAAACCAGAAGACCTTGAAAAAGGAAATCTCATTCAAAAAAGATGATATCATCTCAAGATAGTACTTAATACAAATGTTATGTGGGCAAGTGTATGAGTAAATAGAAAAGGCTTGGGAAAAAAAAAAAGGTAATCTATTGCAGATTGCATTTGGTAATGATCAATAAAATAATCTTAGCTGTTGTCAGCAGGCTTATCAGCTCTGACCTTCAGATGTTAGGACTTAAGATGGCTCATGTTTGTGATAGACCTTAAAATGTCTTAAAGGTTGTGAACCATTCTGCCAAGTACTGAAATCATTGAAATTGAGTTGTAGACTCAAGCAGATTTAGAAAATCTCTAGATACTTAACAGTTGCCACTAGCAAACTGGAAGAGAAATTTTAAGAATGAACCATTCTGCTGAAAGACTATTTGGGCTAAACTTTTAGTGTCTTGAGCTGTTTGTCCTGTAACATAGTGCTTTCATATTAACTGGAATCACAAATAACAACATGCTATAAATTAAACATTTTTTTGATTTCCCCCAGAGTTCCCCTCAGACTGCAGTAGCTGAACACTGAGGTTGTATTTTTATTTATTTATTCTGAAAGAAATCAAAAATGAAGGTCAAATCTGCCTGCATGTCTTGTAGATACCCTCCAACTTTGCATGGAAACTGGCTGTTGGTGTGACTTGAATTAGTGTAGAAGGCAGTCAATATTCTTTGTTCCACTAGAAGGATCTTTTTATATTCTTGTTCTGGACACAGGATCTGTAACACTGTATTTTACTGATGATAGAGAATGAGGAGTAAAGCATCAACATATGCACATGGGATTCCTGGTACAATGTATGCAACAAGACTTCAAAATAATTCATCTTTTCCTCACTTTCACATAACCATACTCTGTGAGCCTTCAGAATATATATCTTTCAAGAAGACAGTGGCCTACCCTGTCAGCATAAAATAAATTACATTTGCTGTCAAGGTCTGTATTAGTGCTGTGGTAGGTGCCTCAGGCTTTTATATTTTTGTTAGTAGTTCAACCCTGAGTAACCTAGAAATGATTACAGACTGTCCACATGAAACAAATCTCTACTGACCTTATATTTAGCTTGTCTCCAGAGCATCTCATCCCAAAATATTGTTGCTACATAACATCATGAGTAGTAGCAGGCAGTCTTCTCATGGGATGCATCTACAACATGAGCATTTTGGGGGATAGATACTCAAGTATACACTTAATATATTACATATATTATGTAATAATGATCAAATATTCTAATGAACAGTGATTTGTAATAAGTAAATAGAAAAGTTCAGATGTTATTCATACCTGACCTTGAATGCAATTATCAGTTCACCCAGATAACAACTTGTGTGTGTGCGTGTGTGCATGTGTGTCAAATGCACTATGTAAATTGCATCTAGAAAGGTTCTTCTGACATAAACATCAAATTTGGCCACAGAAGAGGAGATTCCAGCTTAAATGGGAATTACCATTTCAACTACAAAGTTATTGAAACATCATAGTATCATAGAATGGTTTGGTTTGGAATGGACCTTAATGATCATCTAATTCTTAATGATCATCTGCCCCTGACATGGGCAGAGACACCTTCCACTAGATCAGGCTTTCCAAAGCCCCATCCAGCCTGGCCTTGAACACTTCCAGGGATGGGGCCTACACTTCTCTGGGCAACCTGTGACAGTGTTTCATCACCCTTTTAGTGAACAATTTCTTCCTTATATCTGATCTAAACTTACCCTATTTCAGTTTAGGGCCATTATCCTTTTTCCAGTCACTACATGCCCTCAGTAAAAAGTCTCTCTTCAGCTTTCTTGTATGCCATCTTTAAGTAGTGGAAGGCTGCAATGAGGTTTCAGCAGAACTATCTCTTCTCTAGGAAAAAAATAAATAAAAAATATCCAAACAAACAAACAAAAAAAGAGCTCTCTCAGCCTTTCTTCATAGGAGAGGTGTTCCAGCCCTCTGACCATTTTTGTGGCCCTCCTCTGGACCCATTCCAAGAGGTCCACATCTTTCCTATTACTGTTATACTGTGCCTTTGTCCCACAGTTTTTTTATAGCTCAAGGAAATTTGTGGGCCAGAACTTTCAAGTAACATCTGTGCATGTGTATGTACCAAGTACATACATGTTAGTGTTCAGTTATAATGGCAAATGATGTATCCATCCCTATTTGAGTTCATTCAGTTGCCCACATGGTCTTTTACAAAATTTGCACATGCTAGCTGCAGTACATGGAGTTTGGTATTACCAAATGAACATTTAGACTGATATCCCAAATATTGCTGAGTAAGAATAGGTACAGTTTTTCTTTTCTTGGATGTATAGTGCGTGGCCCTTAAGATAATGCATATGTTGATAATACACTGATGCTTTTAGTTGTTGCAGAGCAGTGCTTGTACTTCTCTGCTTTTCATGCAGGACTTTTTACAGGACTTTTCTGCTTTTTGTGCTGCTCTGCCAGCAAGGAGGCTGGGCGTGCACAAGAAGCCATGAGGGGCACAACCAGGACAGATGACCCAGGCTGACCAAAGGGCTATTCCATGCTATATAACTCAAAAAAATGCTCAGAAATAAAAGTTGGGGGGAAAGAAGGAGGAAGGAGATCATTTAGAGTTAGGGCATCTGTCTTCCCAAGAAACAGTTATAAACAATGAAGCCCTGCTTTCCTGGAAGTGGCTGAATATCTGACACTGATAGGAAATGGGGATTTAATTACTTGTTTTGCTTTGCTTATGCATGCAGCTTTCACTTTACCTATTAAATTGTCTTTATCTCAACCCATGAGTTTTCTCACTTTTGCCTTTCTGATTCTCTCTTCTATCCATTCCACTGTGGGGGGAGTGAGTGATCAGCTGTGTGGTGCTTATGACCAGGGTTAAAACACATCAGAAGCATAATGAATGAATGTTAGAGCCCACTTTAGGATTTTAAGTCTTGCCTATGTTTGCTTGTCTTATGGGTTTTAGGGACTGAATTTGGTATAGTTACACTCCTATATGTGCTTGATATTGACCAGGCATATTATATCACAAGTCACAGTTCATAGTGTTTCAGAGTATTCTGTTCTAAAGCAAGGCATGAATCTGCCAAGACTGAGAGTGTAGCGGAAATTGTAGCCCTCTCAGTAGCAATATTTGATATGGTGCACTGGGTTAGGTCTATCAGCCTGCGTGGTTTGGGGAAAAGTTCATGTGTGCCACAGCTACCTGCTGTGTTTATCCCTGCTGGTAAACTCCACTGGGGCAAACCGAGTCACAGAGCCCTAAGCTATATTTATGCAAGTTGGCACCATGCTGTATCGCACCTTCTCCCCAGTAATGCCATCCCCAACAGGCCATGGCAATGGGAAAAAATCACTTGGGCATATTATGAGTATAAACGTGTGAAATACATCTAATTATGTATGATACATACAAAGGCCTTATATGCTGTAATTATTCTATGCCACTTGCACACAATCTTACAATTAGCTTATCCTTTTCTCTAGTTTGTATAAAGCAGAACTAAGTCTAACCCTTAGTTTCCTGTACTCTGCAAGATGCTTGTATGCCTTATGCTTAACTGTTCAGTCAGTTGTGCATATCTGATGCTGATGAAGCTCTGCTGTGGTCAGCAGAGTGAATGGTTTAAGCCAAGCAATCTGGGAGCCTTTAAAGGAATCCTGCCAATGAATAATGCTAATTACTTTCCTAATGGATTTTAATTGAAACAGAAAATGGAATGAATTAAACTGAACTTAGATACCATTATTTTATTTGGTTTTCTAGAAGCTTCATATAACCTATTAATACATTAATTATTTTTTAATAGGCAAAGTTTACTTTTTACATAAAACAAAAGCCTCATTAACATTTCTTTTCTTTCAAATGAAATTTAACATGGATTTATGCTATTCCATGACTACCATTTGTTTCTCCTGGAATATCATCCTTATTCAGACTTCAGTGAAATGTACTCTATCAAGTCAAAATGCACAAAACCACTTTTTTTTTTCTTTCTATTTTTAGGCTTCACGTTTAGAGGTATGAAATTGTGGCAAGTCTGGATAAAAAGCTTGAAAGTCAGAAGGTGTATAGTTTCCCAGTGATCTGGCAGAAGACCTGAATTACTGAAATGGAGGAAGATGCAAATGAGCAATGGCTGAACAGAGAGGCCTTTTTCATTATTTGCACCTTACTTCTGACCAGGGACATGTGCCAAAGTGTGGGTTTACATGCTGAATGCTTTGGTTGACAGGTCCATTCTCCACTGCAGATCTTCAGAACCATATTTATTTGACTACAGTTTACATTGTTTTCTTTTCATCAGACTACAAAATCATTATCTGTGTCTGGAAGAGTATGTTTTACCTTTTGTGTAAAGGATTTATAGGCTTTTTTAGAATGGGTGTAAGGTAGATGCCCTTGGTTTTGGTGCTCTGAAAAGTTTCACAGTGGATGGTAGACAATGTAGTAGATATGAAGATCCCAGAGAACTGAACTTCTGACCTTGCCTTGACCCTCTGACCATTTTCATAGCTGTCTTCTGGACACCCTCTAACAGACTTGTGCTAGGGACCCCAGAGCTGAACACAGTACTCCAGGTATGGTCTCACTAGTGTGGATTGGAGGGGGAGAATCACTAGCTTCAGCCTGCTAGCTACACTTACTTTGATGCAGCCCAGAACAAGGTTGGCTTTCTGGGTTGCAAACACACATTTCTGACTCATGTCAAGCTTTTAATCCACCCCATCCAATCCATCCCCAAGACATTCTCCATAGGGCTGCCTTCTATACACTTTTCTCCCAGCCTGTATTTATGAAGTTCACACTGACCCAACTCTCAATCCTGCCAAGGTCTCGGTAGATGGCATCTGTTCCTTCCAGTGTGTGGACGGCAACACTCACCTAGGTGGTGTTATCCACAAACTCAATCCCACTGTCCATGTCACCAACAAATATTTTAAATAAAACCATTCCTTTTTTAAAAAATGGGAGTTATGTTTCCACTTTTCCTGTAACTGGGAACTTCACTGGACTGTTGCTACTTTTCAACAAACTGTGGTTTATATAGGGTACAAAAGTTCTGCATATCAGGACAAGATTGCTCTATTGCCTCGCATTACCAGCACACATTCTGCCTCTTGAGGGTTTTCTCATGCAAAGAGTCATCAGCCGTGCAGGACTGCTCACGACCCTGCCCATAGCCATAACAATCAGTGATTTGTCAAAGAAATGCCTGTTCTGATGCCTTTCACTCACGTAATTATTATTAAGCAGCAAAATATTGGAGTGTTTTTTGTTTTGCTTGCTGTTGGTGGTTTTGTTTTGTTTTGTTTTTCTCCAAGTCTTATCCACAGTCCAGTGAAATTACTGGAAGAATACCCATGAAGTTTAAGTGACTTTGGATTTGACTTCATATGCGAAAATAGGCAATGTAATATGCCAAATGCATTGGGATCAGTCTGTAATATCCCTTTGGTCAGCCTGGGTCAGCTGTTCTGGCTGTGTCCCCTCTCAACTTCTTGTGCACCCCCAGCCTGCGTTCTGGCAGGGCAGCTCAAGAAGCATAAAAGTCCTTGGCTCTGTGTAAGCACTGCTCATCAGTAACATCAGTGTGTTATCACCCCTATTTTCATAAAAAATCCAAGACACAGCATTGTGTAAACCTCTACTCACAAAAAATAACTCTAGCCCAGCCAAAACCATGATGAATGTTGAACAAAGACATGTGCATATAGTAAATGGATCGCCAATATCTAAAGACATTAGATGCTAATTCCTGCGTCTGCTTAAATTATACTTGCCCTATAGTTCTATACAATCAATAGCTGCTGCAGCACATAGATATTGTTCAACCTTGAAACCATAAACTGCTGTTTGGTTTGTTTGTTTGTTTGTTTGTGTGTGTGTGTGTAAACAGACTGTTTTGTTGTTTGTTTGTTGTTTTTTTTTTCAAGAGAGTATTTTGTTTTCAAACCGCTCCCAGATCAACATTCAAGGAATCATTCTGTGGACATGAATCAGTTTTGCAATTTTATGCTTATCTCTTGTGACCAAGTTCCTCTCTTCTACTTTTTTTTTTTTTTTTTTTTTTGCATTCCCCAGTAATGCTATTTCAACTCATATGTTATATATTTATTCTTATGTTCTCATAATAGACACTCCCAAAGACAGAGCAAAGAGTAGTCAAGTCAGTTGTGTAGAACTACATTAACATCTAATGCAAAAAGAGGCACAAAGTGCAATAAATCACCTGATTAAAGTCTGAAAACCTCTTTTTGTTTATACATATATTGATTTTTTTTTCTGTAATCTTGTCCAGCTCCTTCAATCATCAGTCTCTTGCCTGCCCTCTATGATCCAAAATCAAAGTAATAGACTTAAGCTAAACAATAGCTGCAATTTATAGAGCAACAAGGGATGCCTTTATCCACCAGAGGGACTCCTTCCAACTGCAGGAAAGGACAAACAGTTCAGATGTTTTTCAGACAGTATGAAAACAACAACAACAAAAAAGAATCAGAAATGCCAGGCCCAAATAAAATGTTTCCCTATGCTGAGCGGCTGAACCAGACAGAAGGTAAAATAGTGATTGCTCTGCTTGCTCTGTGTCAATTTTTGTTGGTTTTGTTAACCTAATTGACTCCAATGCAAAGCAGGTGAGA
This sequence comes from Netta rufina, assembly GCF_964035555.1. Classification (NCBI taxonomy): domain Eukaryota; kingdom Metazoa; phylum Chordata; class Aves; order Anseriformes; family Anatidae; genus Netta; species Netta rufina. The sequence continues at coordinate 56,697,555 of NC_140124.1, forward strand.
CATAAGTCAAAAAGTTGTGTAGAGTTATGCCCTCTAGTAGACATTCTTCTGATCTCACCTAGTCATGCTGCAGCCTTCTCCACCTTCATTTCATAATGTAACAAAACAACTTATGCAAAAGTTTTCTGGTTTAGGCAGACCTGTTTAATGATAGGTGATATGGTTTCTGGTTTCCAGTGAGAAATGATGATGGCTGTATAAGCGTCAAAGATTACAGTAGTCTCATTCCATCATTTTATTTCCCATTTGCAATCTCTTGAATGTGGAAGCTAAAAATCTTTATTATGTAAGCAGTAGCATAGAAATAAAGGTATGAAAATGGATCAGGATTTTACTTTTTCCTTACGATTGCTTTGGAAACTGCTACTAAGGGTTCTTGTGAGGTAATGTTGGTGTGCTTACCATGACAATTTTGGGTAGCAGCTCTTGTCTTCCAGTTCCTGCCAAGTACAATGTACTGCCAGCAGAGAACTCTAAAACAGTTTCTTGTTCCAGAGAGCTTATATTGATTTAAATTGTGATAAACAGTAGTATCAAAATATTGTCAGCCTAAGTGTTTGCAACTTTCTTGGGCCTTTGAGTTGCATTCAGAGACAGGAAAGAAAAAAATAAGTCTTACTATTATTTTACAGTTTTAAGGAACAAACAGGTTTGTTTGTTTGTTTGTTTTGGTTTTTATATGATGGGGCTGTAGCACATTTTGTCTTGTGGCATTCAAATTTCCAGAAAAGAAACAAATGATATGGTACCTGATTTTCTGAGCTACCCGTATCGTGAAGCGGCCACCATCCTGGTGTTTATGTGATTCTGTGTACTCAGCCTGAAAACAGTAGCTGATTTTTGCAAGATTCGTGGTGTGGCTTATTCCTAAATGAAATTGGAAGAGTGAGTCAAATATTATGCTAATCCACTTAAATCCATGGGTACATGGAAGTACCAAATAAATTAACAGGCAGCTACTGAGTCTCATATCTAAATGCATGGAGCATATAACCCACTTTTAATACAATAAGCAGTACTGTATGTAAGCGTTAAAGCATACAGTTTCTTATTAGAACACTCAATAGAGAAAGAGAATAAATGATATATTGTAAATAGATATAACTAGCTGAACAGTCAACATGAGGAACCTATAATTAAATAACCATTTTAAAAATGCACAGAATGTAGGAAATAGGATGATCCAGTTTAAACAATATGTGAACATAATTTCACAGAATTTTATATATGCAGAATCAAACTGTGTAAAGTATATTTATATTACTTAATAGGAAGAGAGCAAAATTTGTGTTGGAAGCTGAAAGAATAAAACCAATAGTGATGTCTCATGAGTCTGAATAAAAACTACAGAAAGCAACCAAACCAACAAAATGAGCATGTTACGGTGTATGACTGAAAGGAACAGATATCTTATCTTACCTGGAGATCTTCACCCACTTTACACAAGTTCAAAATCCAGCCCAGACTGGCAAACCACAGAATCATCATTCTTGCCTTTTCACACTGTGGGTTCAATACTCTCATTCCATATAGACTTTCATGGCACAAAAACTGTACTTTTGGACAAAATCCTGTTGACATTCTCCCCTGGTCCAGGTAATAGACAGACTGACAAAAGATGAAGCCTTACTAGACTTCATGCTCACCAATACGGAATAGAGCATTAGAGAAATTAAGATTGGAGGCTGCCTGGGCTGTAGCAACCATGTCCTGTTGGAGTTTGTGATCTTGAGGAACATGGGTCTGGCAAAAAAATGAGTCGGGACCCTGAATTTCAGGAGAGCAAAATTCTGGCTGCTCAAGGAATTACTGGCTGGGATCCCCTGGGAAACTGTCCTTAAGGACAGTCTGGGGGTACTGGTGGACAACAGGTTGACCATGAGCTAGCAGTGTGCCCTGGTGGCCAAGAACGTGTGGCCAGGAGCGTGGCAAGCAGGTCAAGGGAGGTGATGCTCTCCCTCTACTCTGCCCTCTACTCTGCCCTGGTGAGGCCTCACCTGGAGTACTGTGTCCAGTTCTGGGTTCCCTGGTACAAAAAAAGACAGGGATCTCCTGGAAAGAGTCCAGCGGAGGGCCACAAAGATGATATGGGGCCTGCAGCATCTTCCCTATTAAGAAAGGCTGAGAGACCTGGCTCTCTTCAGCCTGGAGAAAAGAAGACTCAGAGAGGATTTTATTAATGTTTGCAAATACCTGAAGTGTGGAAGACAAAGGGATTTGGCCAACATCTTTTGAGTGGTTTGTGGGGACAGGATGAGGGGCAATGGCCACAAAATGGATCACAGGAAGTTCTGCTCCAACATGCGAAAGAACTTCTTCACAGTGAAGTTGATGGAGCACTGGAACAGGCTGCCCAGGGAGGTTGTGGAGTCTCCTTCTCTGGAGATATTTAAGGCCTGTCTGGATGCCTACCTGGGCAGCCTGCTCTAGGGAACCTGCTTTGGCAGGGGGTTGGACCCTATGATCTGTTGAGGTGCCTTCCAACCCCTACAATTCTGTGATTCTGTAAACACCAAGGGTAAGTTATTCCATTACCTTACCAGGGATGGAGGTGAGGCTGACCAGTCTATAGTTACTCAGGTCTTCCTTCTCACCCTTTTTTAAGACTGTAGTGACATTTTCTTTCCTTCAGTCCTCAGGCACCACTCCTGATGCCTACAACTTACCAAAGATGTTGGAGAGTGGCCTAGCAATGACTTCCACCAGCTTCCTCAGCACCCACGGGTGCATCCCATCAGGAGGAGTCATGGACTTATGGATGTCCAGTTTGCTTAATTGGTCCTTTACCCAGCCCTCATCAACCAAGGCAAACTCCTCCTTTATTCTGACTTCCTCTGGGCCTCAGGGGAATGGGACTTCGCAGGACAGCCTCCGCCATTATAGACAGAATTAAAGAACGCATTCAGTAACTCTGCCTTCTCTTTATCTTCTGTCACCAGGGCATCCACCTCATTCATTAGTGGGCCTACATTGCCTCTAGTGTTAGTTTTATCTGCTATGTGTTTGAAGAAGCCTGTTGTCCTTGACCCCTCTTGCAAGATTTAATTCTAAGGAGGCTTTAGCTTCCCTAGTTGCATCCCTACATCCTGTGACAACAGCCTTATATTCCTACCAAGTGGCCAGCCCCTCCTTCCATGATTTGTAGACTCTCCTCTTCAACTTGAGTTTGCCAAGCAGTTCCCTGGAATGATTCTCTTTTCCAAATATAATTATAATATTTAAATCTAGATTTTATTTAGGTTAATACAAAAGTCAGAAAGAGCCTCTTTACCAGAGTATACATTGTGTGCAACTGATTTGATACTAATAGAACCATGAGAAAGGGGCCAACACCTGCTGTATATTAAGAAGAATTCTTGAAGGTGCGGCACTGCAATCTCATGAACTTCTGCTTTTTTGAGTCCCCAGTTCCTCTGCTTCATAGCACTTTGGGGATACTGCAGCCTATGTTGTTCTACATTTTCCACATTTAGCACCATAATTGCCTTGTTTCCCAGTATCAGCCTCCATGTAGGATAGAACCTTCACAGACTTCACTCTTCACATTCACTGGGCAGTTCCTTTTCAGAGCCAACTGCCCAGGAGTTTTAAGTGATTATAAGATTATGCCTGCTGTCAGGATCCCTCCCTGGGCCAGAGTATTGAAAAGACATATTGTATACTTAGTAACAAATCACACTTAGGCTAGGATATAGTTAGACCACTGCTTTGAGAGAGAATATTAAGAACTCAGGGCACTGGAAAAGCAAAGATCTTTTTCTTTTACACCCCAGGAGGAGTAAAAAAGCCAGGAGGTGGTTACAAGGCTTTAGTAAGCTATGAGTTTGTGGATTCTGCCATCTGACCCAAGGTTCTAGCTCTATATTTGGTAATTTAAAGTCTCCTCTAGGTGCTTATAATTTAGTTGTAAGGTGTCTCACAAACATATTAGCAGGTGCAGATGATGTGAAGTGATCCTTTTTTCCTCTCTCTTCAGTGGGAAGATGAAGAAGGCACTTTATGATCCAATTAGTGCCTGCAGGAGATCTCTAATTGCATTATAAAGCATAAAAAAAAAAATATTTTAAAGCCTAACAACAACAAAAAGTTTTGTTTAACTATTTGACCTCCTAATGACTAACTCAACAGTGAGAAGACACATCATGCACATCATCCTTATCTTATTCACTGCACTTTGTCTGTAGCTCCCCCACAAGTGAAATCCATTGCATCACCCAGTCTCTCATCTGGAGACTGGAGCACCCTTTATTGCATTGTAATCAGAGCCTTAAGTAAGCTGTGAAGCTTTGCAACCAAGTAACTTGTGTTCTTTATGCATGTTGTGCATTCAAGGAAACTGCAACTGTGCTGCTCTATCTGTGGCTATTTTAGACTGCTTAGTATCTGTTCTATTTAGTTTTTAAACCAACTGCATTGGCATAGTGTCTGAGAGGTATTATATATAATAAGCTATAACATGCTTTCAACTTCAAATTCAGCCTCCGTACAGTAATTATCACATCACTTTCCATAATTCTTACATATTTTACACACTGAGTGGGTGGGAAGAAGATACTGAAATAATATTTAGACTTATATCATTCTTTCAGGTATAGATCACAAAATATTTTCTGTTGGCAGTTAGGTATTATCATCTCCACTGTGAAGATGGAAAAGATTAAAAGGCAGATAACACACAGTTGTGAACAGAAACTCATCTTCTGATCCTTAGTGAATGGTCCTTCTTATTAATAGTCTTGTTTCTGTGCCCAAGTGTTTTTCTTCATTAGCTGACAGAAGTGATAGGGTTTGTACCCTCTTTTCAGGCTAACTAATAAAACAAAGAAATGTTTAAAAGCAAAATGCCTAAATATGTCTGTTATACCTCATAAATGGCAGTAATACTTGTTTCCTCTTACTCCAACACACAGCTGAGCAGAATAAAAGCCATGAACCCATGGGGGTTGGACACCGTGATCTCTTGAGGTCCCTTCAATTCCCCCCTACAATTCTGTGATTCTGTGAATTTTGTCCTTCCATCTATTCCTTTTATTGATGTTGGAGATTAACTCGGCCCATTGCAGCAATAAGGCACAGTAAGCACAACTCTGAGATGAGGCTATACTGTGTTCAGGATCCTCTAGTCATCCCCAGAGGAAGATGCTAACAACACCTTAGGCACCTGTTCTTCCTTGAAATTGCTCAGAAAGGGTTACCAATATAATTTGGATGGACAGGGTGTTGTTTGAAATTCATGTGTTAAGTTACCCTAACCCAGTCCCCTACTTCCTGACAAATTTGTGCTCCTATATGGAGGACCCTTTTCTTTCCCTGTACCCTGACTGTGCCAGGAACCTCTTTTGCCTCTGACTAACTGGCATCAACAGTCTCTGCCTTACAACAATATGAGAAAAGGATCATGCCTCTGGAAAGAGATATTCAGGGTCACAAATGTTTCACAAAAAGGGTAAGGGAGAGCAGGCAGCCTTCATCTCTGTCACATACCTATGCACTGGCATATCCATTCATACACATTATGCAAAAAGCCACTGACAATTGACTGGAAGTCATCAAGAGACTTACCAGAATGCTCTTTTTTGCTTCTGTTCTGCAGAGGTTCATCCTTGCTTCTTCTCATCTGAATTTCAGGTTGAGTTTAACTTCTACCCAGAGCCACATAACAAAATTAACTCACAAAACGAATACTGCTCACGTTAAAACACTCTTGATTCAATGAACAACATGTCATCTTGCTTCACGTTTCTAAATGGCAAGATCCCAATTTCTGCTCTAAAATTCATAGACCTTAATAAATCTTCTACAGTAACGGTGGGAATTTCAACAGTACAAGAAGCAAGCTGAGTTTTAGTTTTATTACAAAAATTTCATATAATTAGCATGAACAGATGGCATATGATTCTACCATCAATCATTTATGTACAACCAAAATACAGTAATGCCAGTATCTCCCAGAATATTTCTCTGAAAAAAACACCTGGCAGCAATTCTGATCACTCTTGCCCCTATCAGGCACTATGACTATAGTAAAATTAATTCTGATTTGTCTCAGTATTGAACAATGGCAAAGTAAAGCCTTTTTCATTATATAATCTATCCTTAGTAGTTTCCAGAATTACATTGTTTTTATGCAATATATAATGAGTTAAAAAAAAAAAAAAAAAAAAAAAAGGCTTCCCCGTGTGGAACAAGAAGGAGGAATATTAATGAAGAAAATCTTTCAAAGCATTTCTGGAAACAATACCCATATGTATAAAAAGAGTCTTTTTTTTTTTTGCATTTATGTGTGGTAGTGTTTTCAATTCCAATAGATATAATAAGAAAAAAATCTGCCCTATTTGTCAATCTGTCAGGAAATATATTTCAGCTTCAAGCTTCATACTCCTGGGGTTTATGGAAATCACAAAGCATCTCATTCAGATGAAGAGTCTGAAGCTATAAGCAGTGCAATTAATATCTTCAATTTCTGCCTTCAGCATGAAAAGAAGCTCAAAAGCTTTTTAAATCTGAATCCCAAATGCTATCTAATAGTCTGCATCTGGCTTATGCTGTTTATGAGAAACAACATTTGTTGGTATCAGTGGTGCATTCAGTGGCATACTAACCTTCTTACCTAGCAAGGTGAGGGCAGTGCTGGCAGGAGGACATGCCGAAGTAGCTTCACTGGTTCATCTGAACGAAAGGGTTGCATCTCAAATGTATTGTTGTAAAACCTGGAGACAGAAATGCCGCTACCTCCTGACAGTACACAACCATTGAATACCATGTGTTTTCATATACTGTACACACATCACTAATTGGCATAATGAAAGCTCAGGAAAGAGGACGCTGACAATTCTTTCTTTGCTAGAGCTGAAGAGCTGAGACTTGATCAGCTATTCCAAGGTAAAAAGAAAAGCAGATTATTCTCTCACATTAGTACTTTATCTCACAATGTTTGAGAAGCACCCAGAGCATATAACATCCATGTTGGTATACCAGAGGAATGTTGTACAGAGAACGGAAAAGTTTTGCTCTGAAAATTACTGCAGCAGAGCCTGGAACACTTTTTCATAACTCATTGACTTTACCATAAAAACATCCTTCCTTCCCACAGTGCCTATTTCTATAAAGGGGCCAGTATTTCAGCAGAGAAACGGAGAATAAAATAGACTTGTATAAATACTGGTTTGTTCCAGTTTGGTAGCTGAGATGACAAAGGAATTCAAATCACTTTTTAGGCAGGGATTTGGAAAATGAGTGGTGCTAGCATATTGTTTAAAGAGCCTACTACATAAAGTCCTTAGCAGTCCACATTTATTCAAGTGTAGCACCTCTTTGAGTAGGAGGTTGAATGAGGTCAGCTCCCAAGGCCTTTTCCAACCTGAATTATTTCATGTTTTGAAGAAGTCATGGCAACATACAGGTGGCTGAAAAATGTCAAACAGCCCATCGTAATGGATTGTCTAGGCACAACCCAAGCAGTATTCTGTACCTCCTATATATTTCCTTCTTTTCTGACTGAGTTTTTAACTGGTAATTTATGTTTGCTTATTCTATTGTAACCACAACTGTAAAAACTAAAGGGAGAAAGGGAGGAAGAAGAAAACAGCTTAGTCCCTCTTGCTGATAATGAAAAATATAGTTGCTTTATTACATTGCTGTGAAATGGTCTCTCTCCACCAGAATGGTGTATGACAGTAAACCAAGCATGATTAAGAAAGCTGCTAAAAGACACAGGCTGCTTAATATTCTCGCACAGTCTACATAAGACAAATGTTTTCCCAAATCAGCTCTTTTATAAATAATAAAACAAAAGAGAGAGAGAGAGATTTGTCAGAATAGAATAAACGTCTTTTCTTGAACACCAGAAAGAAATCCATAAAGAAATTAAAAAAAAAAAAAAAAAGAGTTTGTTGGTCAAAAGGAGGGCAGGACATGATTTCTTTTTTGTGATTGATTCAAGCTCAGTGAAAATATTCTTTCAGTCAGTGATAAATTTTCTCTTGCTATTATAGAAAAAACACCTGTGCTGCCAAGTTCTGATCAGAGGTGTGTCTTGTCTGAGCAGTCATAGTACTGCAACACATGAAGGGCTACTGAACAGCGAGTGCTCATACAGCTATTCTAGGATGTGTAGCTACAAAGCAGATGAAAGAGTACCTAGGGAGCACCTAACAAACTCTTGCTTATGACTATGAATGATAACGAAGGCTCTTTTTTTGTTATTTTTGTGAATTTTTACACTTAGACCAGACTATGTTTTTTGTTTACATCGTGTAGATAGCTACATCCCAGCTGAAGGTAATCACTGTAAGCTTTGTGCCCACTGTAAGCTTTATGCCTCATGCTTGTTTCTGAAAACACTCAGGATAGCCCAATTAGTAAGGCTAGCTTTCTATTGCTTTGTCACTGGTACAAAGAGGATGTGAAATAGGACCTTAATAGCCTGGTAACCTACAGGTGCAGGCGATTACACATCATGCCAGGTATTGAATATAGAGCTCCAGAATGTCACTGTTAAGCCAGCTTGCCCAAGGCTATCATCCTGTAATGTGTATACACAGCAGACAAACCTGTTATTTCTTAATAATTTTGATGGTTTTCATCTGGAGCACATTAATGTTCCAAATTCTTCTACATTCCATATGAACAAGGGAGGGATGGGAAGTCTATTCATTGTTTGTAAAATGGGTGGGCTTAATTTCAGTTTTGATTCTTCATGTATATCTATCTGTATTATCAGATTATACTATCTGTATTATCAGCCTCTGGGGACTATTCTGCTGGAAGAAAAATGCTGTCCAGCACAAAGAAGTACACTACTTTTGGAGTACTGGGACATGATTTTTAACCGAAGTAGAGTGCTGGAAGTATTTTGTCACTTTCATCAAACCTTCAGATTGTCCTGCAGAATCTTTCAACACACCATTTCGAACTGGTAGAATTTAGTCCAGTCTTTTGAGGGGAAAGCAGTCACAGATCGTTCTAACGTGTATTGGGTTTGTATTTTTTCTTCTAAAAAGCTGATATTATTAACAAAGAGATAGAACAATTTCTTGCCCTTACTTCTTCCCACAGATAAATGATTGTTTCCTGCTTACAGTAAAATTAGCTTTCACATGAACAAAACACTTTAAAAGTTCAAAGGAAAGATTACAAAATGCCTTGCTTACCACAGAAGCAAAGAAAATCTTTAGGAGTTTTAGAGGTGGAAAGGAGACATGATTTTCTTGACATTTATATGTTTTCATGAAGATCTGGACTTGAATCAAACAAGAAGTTTTGTTAAGTTGGTTAATGAAGGTGCTTAAATACAAGAAAATTTGCATGGAAATCTTTTCCTAAACTTTAATTATTATTAGGAAGTAACAAAACAGAAGAAAATATAAATGGCTAGCTATATTAACAACAATTGCATCCACAACTGAAAAAAGACAATTGTCTTTTCTTGAGGTAGTTGCCCATTTTGGTTAACATAATAAAAACAAAATGATTAATGTAGCTGACAGCACAGAAGGAGAGGAAATGACTGGCATTGCATCCACCTCAGACTAGCTCCCCAGCCTTTCTTACCAGATACTTGATACTGAGTCATCTTAATTACAATCTTCATAGCAAGGTCCCCTTCAGAGCAAATCCTGCTTTAAATCTGCACCACTGCACCAGGTTTTCTTAACTGCTAGCCCTGTGCAGATAATGACCATGATTCTAAGTTTTCCTTTCCCACCTTTAAAAATTCATTGCCTATTTTCTCACACTCTTTCACTATTCACTTTGATAAGCAATAAAAGAATTACACTAGTTAGCCATACAGTTTCACGCTTTCTGGTGCAGTTCCTAAAATACTGTTGGTTTCAGTCTATAGACAAGGTCCATTATAAATAAAAGACCAGTCCTTTTATTTGAGCCAAATCATCTATCCTATTTCCCTGCTTTTATCCTTCTTATATATCCTTCTCATAGATCTTTAGAAATCATTCTTTTAAAATAAGTTGGGTTTTTTTGTTTGTTTGTTTGTTTGTTTTTCCCTAGACAGAGAGGTAAAATATTAATGTTTAACAAATGTATTGACAGATTTAGTATATTTTCCCCTAGGTTGAAAGTTTGATAAGTAAATGAACAAAACTGTCAAGTTCCATGTTCTGCATGCTATGAAATGCAATAAAATGCAATAGGATCAGTGATGGGAACCTTCAAAAAAAAAAAAAAAAAAAGTAATGAAGAGGAAAATGGAAGTCTTTTGCAATAAATAGTCAAGGAAAAATAGTGAAAACCACACCAGAGATTCATCTGTGAAGTGAAGATCAGTACTTCAGCATCTCTAGAATACATGCTTCTCAGAAATGCTGAACATTTATACTTTTTTGCAGGTCTGTGAGAAAAGAACAGAGAACAAAAGAGGAGAAAAGATAAATTAACAACTATTATTATAAAGTGTCCCATTTGCCCTCCTTTCTCCCTTCTTCTTCCCCAGCTAGGAAATATATTTTTAATATGTAAATGACCATGTTTTATATCATATGAAAAATGAAGATTTCAAAGATAGCATTAAAAACTATTTAACCTAAAGAAATCCAAGAGTTAATTTACAGCTAGTTGCCAATTTAAAAGCCATTGAAGTGTGATGAAGCTGAGTGTTCTTCTTTAAACACCTTCATAATTAAACATTTGACTAATTTAAATATCAATACTGTTTTCTCATACTACCATTATCTCAGGAAAATATAGGTGTGGCAAATTCATATTGGCTTAAAATATTTGAGACCTGTTTTAGCAGTAAAACCCACTGAAATTAGTGGAAAGTTTCTGGTTACTTCTCTCATACCATTCTGCTTGTAAGGTTTTCTGGGCTTTCTGAGATTGGATTCTTGCTCTGTCCTGCCAACGGGCAGGCTGGGGGTGCAGCAAGAGCTGGGAGGGGACAGACCCAGGACAGGTGACCCAAACTAGCCAAAGGGGTATTCCATACCATCTGTCGTCATGCTAAACAATATATAGGGGTGGCTAGCCAAGGGAGGGCGTGCGGACTGCTCGGGGTTAGGCTGGGCATTGGTCAGCGGGTGGTGAGCAATTGCATTGTGCATCACTTGTTTGTACACATTATTAGTAATAGTACTATTATCATCATCGTTGTTATTATTATTATTATTATTTTCCTGTCTTAATAAACTGTCTTTATCTCAACTCACGGGCTTTACTTTCCCGTTTCTCTCCCCCATCCCAGAGAGGGAGGGTGAGCAAACGGCTGTGTGGTGTTTAGCTGCCAGCTAGGTTAAACCACTACATATACATTAAAGGAAACTAGCAATTTTTTTTTTTTATTATTGATAACAGTATCTGAAGTTATTTTAAAAGAGAAAAAAAATGTTTTCAAAGTATAGCTATATTGTTCTTAATTATTTCTGTCTCATCTTGATAAGAAAATACAATGACAAAGTTCATTTTCATTTTCATTTTCTGTTTGTTTCCCTTCCTTCCAAAGTTCAGGATAAAATTCACAAGTACAATCAAACACTAGTACAAGTTGCCAGAGAACTCTGGTATCTTCATCCTTGGAGATATTAAAAAAAAAAAAAAAAAAAAAAAAAAGGACAAAGTCCTAAGCAATTTGATTTTGCTCTAGTTAACCCTACTCTGAGCAAGGGGAGAAATGGACTAGGTAACATTGGACAGATATCACTTCCAACTTCAATTATTCTGTGATTCTTTGAAATACGCTTCATAATATGGAAAATCTATACCTGATCAGTTAAATACCTTATTTTTATAAACTTAAATTCTAAGCCTACTGGTTTATTCTATATTTTTATATATTTTTATATTTTTGTATATTTTTATATATTCTATATTTTTATGCTATTAGGAGGTAGTTTTATTTATTATCCTTGCCATATTTTGAATAGCATCTTGCAATTTTGATAATATGACTAATTAGCTCTTAATTAATATTGCATTAATATACTACAATCTATGTGGTTTTTAAACTGCAGACACTTGCATTTCCTTTCACACATTTCTTACACTTGTCCCACTGCAGGCAGATAAGTCATGCCCTGACTGGTTCTTGGAATACCTAAGTACAAGAATGGTTCACTCATATCTTCCAGTGCATACTCAGAAACAGAGGAGCACAAAGACAAATAATCCTAGAAATTGTGAGTTGCAGGTGTTTGCTTTTTTTTTCTTTCTTTTTTTTTTCTCTTTTGTTTTTCCCTTGGTAATGTGAAATTAAACCCTCTTTTTCTTCTCTTCTGTCTCCAAATCTTAAGCACAGGGGTAGTATCAAGATTTCTGTGCAATGGGGTCAGAGTTCCTTTGTACTGCTACTCCTATGGAGGCACCACCCTGTACTTGTTCTGACCCATGGGTAAATTGCACACCTGACCTCATTTACTGCTGTATAAAGAGACAGTGCAAAATTATGCATCACTTAAAATCCATTTCAATTATTGAAACAGGTTTTTGTCAGTATATGGCTCATGTATAATCATGTAATTCTGGACCTCTGCAGAAGATTTTACTCATCCAGAGACCTGGAATACGGTTTGCATCTTATCTCCTGTTCGTACCTCTAAACAAGAGTTTTCCTGTCTTCCACTTCAAAGTCATTAAGATGAAACAAGAAATGCCCACACAAGAGCACATTTTTTACAGCAAACATGCAATTGCTGATAAGCAGTGCAGGGAAATAATATGACATGTAAAGGAACATTAGAGCACACTGTATTATTACCCATCTGGATGATTTATTTGACCAATATATCAGCCCTCAAGGGTCTGGAAGCTTTGGCACGTGCTTGCAACAAAAATAACAACAACTAACTACTAACATAATGTACATGCTTCATTAGTTTTGGGTATGTGTCATTTTAGCAAACCAGGAGGAAAATCAAAATCAGTAAGGGCTAGGTATTTGAAGTAATAAATCTATTATTTTTTTTTCAGACCAGGTATGGAACTTTCCTGCACTTGTAAGACAGCTCATACCTTAAAATCAATGAACATGAATTTCATGTAAGTTTGGAGCAGAAGTTCAATTTCTTTTAAAGACGTTCACATATGTAACTTTCTTTATAAGTGTATTTCATACAGATTGCACTAGTGAAATGACTCTGCTGATAGCGATATAAGAAGGTACTGGTGGTATCCTGATTCTTTGTCTTATCTTTTTCTTTAAGGCATTTAAGTTTGCTAATGTTCAGAATGACTAACAAAGCTGATTTTTTTTTTTTTAAGCAACCTAGTAGCGGTGCCAAGAGTGAGACGATGTGGTCAATTCAGTTATGTAAAGACAATCTTCTCAGTAGGCTTTTTTTTTTTTTTTCTTAATTTATTTGATTGCTTAAAGTTAGTTTAGATAAAGTTGCTAAATAAAATAAGGAAAAAATATTCAAGAATCTTAATTTCTACTTTACACAGAAAGTTAGAAAATTAAGAGTTAGTAGGTCTAATCAGGTTTCAACTGGTATATACCTCTTTTGAAAATTAGATATCTATTCTTCAGTCATTTAAATACTTTAGAAAACTACATCCAAAATATATATCAAAATGACTGTCAAGAATGACTGAGTGTTAGATGCAATTTATGTAATTGTTTTTTGTTTGTTTGTTTGTTTAATAAGCTATGATAAACTGAAAATCTTGGACAGTGTCACTTTATAATTGTCTTTCAAAGTAAGACTGTCTTTTGGTCCCATTTCATGTACATGGCTTTGGGAAAACTTAATGGAAATACAATAATGCTATTCACAGATACAATTTATTTAAGAATTAGAGGCATATGTAATTGCAAATGTAATTTCAAAAAGGCTGTCATAAACATTTGATTCCTCCATAAAGTAAATAATACTTGAAACCATACAACAAGATGCACATTAGATTTTCTACTTCTTGCTGCTTTAGGGAACTACTTTAAATACAGAATATGTACCTTGACAGAGTTGTTTAGGTGTTTTGGACTTTTTTTTCCCCCCTTTGGCCCAGTTCCTAGTTTCAGAAACAGTTTCTATGTATTGTAAGCATGGGAAAAACAAACTCACAATTCCACCAGAGATGCAGGCGGGTTATCAATGGCTGGGAACTAAGTTCCAAGTCAAACAGTACCGTATTTTTTCCTTTTCTCAAATGCTATTGTCATATACTTCAGCAAAGTAATTACACTTTTCTGTTCACAAGTAAGCATATTTATCACAGGAATGATGACATTTCAAGAAACCTAAAGTCTCCACATTTAAACTTAAGTTGCTTGCTGTCTATTTTTCACTGGAAAATGCTTGATAAAAAGTTTACCAGAAATTCTACTCCACTAAAAGAGAATATCAACATGAAGAAATAACAAAGTTATGGAGGGCTGGTCTCAGTCCTTCTCCCTTTTTATTGTCTGTGCTCTCCATGATGACAGCTGCAGGAAGGCAAGCTAAATGAGAGGAAGATAGTAGAGGTTTCACAAATGTTCAGGGAGAAAAAAGTTCAATTTATTTCTTTTGTTACTGATTCTTACGAGATATGAATTCTGCAGAATCCAAGGACCGGTGCTTATTCAGAGACTTCTTGTCACTACCTGTTGCTTGTTCGTATTAAAAGTGGTGTTAATTACTGGGAGAACACTAAAATGAATTGATATTTGGTGTCCTGTTTTAATGCCAATCACCACAATGTCCATTCAATAGTGAAAATTACAGCAACAGTCATCTCCTGGCCTTACAGCTATTGCTGTCAATGATAGTGCATTCTCCATTCTCTTAGTACTTGAAGAAAAAGACCTTCAAATAGGGCCTTTCTGATTAAAGTCAGACTTTTATATCTCACTTGCTGCATGTCATCCAAAGAGCTGCTAGGTAGGTTAAGAAGATCCTCAGATAATCTCAATCATCGCTGGTTTAATTTGCCTTAAATTATCCCAGGCTTTATCTTTTCCTATATTACAATCAATGAAGAATTGTGTCAATGCATTCAGATATTTATTTTTTTTTCCAGTCTCCTTTAGATAATTTCAGGTGAGGTATGAGGATGTCAAATGTAGCTAGAATAGCATGTTCTGTGTTGTTGTTCTTTTCAACTTCACCAAGATATTTTAGTGTTCAGAAAATTGCCTCTTGTTAAAATTTGAAACCAAAATGTCTATTTTGAAATGATGTCAATTTATCTGCATAATGCTGAGTTCTAAAATACTGGAAGATTTGAGATCATCAAAGAGAGGCTGGGGTAGACCTCACCTTGCAGCCTTGAAGATGACCAGAATTTACTAAAATAAAAATGAGATAGAGGGAGTATGTTCCAATTACAAATGCTACCACTACTTTGTAAAGGAGTTTTAAATATTCCTCCGTGTCCCCATTCCTGCAAACATTAGTATACATGAGCAGACTTTAAATTAATCTCCAGGTTAAATCTGCGTATAGCGCTAATAAGGTTGAGGATGGTCATCTCTGCATACATGCTTGTGGGGTAATGTAGATGCACTTTAAGATGAGTCATGATCAACTTTATTCCCTGCAGGTGAGGCCCTTACAGTGCCTGTGACATGATGGCAGACCCTTCCTCCTGTTTCGATATGCAGGGGTATCCTATTGTGGCACACAAGACTCAATCATGAAAATACTGTCTTAGCCTTCAGGGTAAGTACTACTAGTATGTACTCCTGTGAGTTGGACTCATTCATCTCTGTTGCAAACAAAATGGGATAGTTGAAATGCCTCTTTAGCACAGATGTAATGAAGGCAGAAAGGTTTCTGGAAAGAAAATCACCAAAAAAAATTTAGGGAGAAAATCTGGACAGGTGGAAAAGGTTTGTTTGTTTGTTTTGGGGAGGGGGCAGGGGAGGAAGATGGGAAGAGGAACTGATGTTGGTTTTTAACAAGTTATACCTTATCAGATTTGGAGCTTCAGCACTAGGTCTACAGCATATGTTTAAAGCAAAGAGAGGACTCAAATTGTTCACAGCATGCTAGATCTGTTGGAGACTTTTTCATGAGCAACTAGTAAGACAAGCACCTTGCACTTATATTTTGGGAGTACAGGATTAAACAGCCTCGCTTTTTTATAATTCCTTAAAATAATAATATAATTATTAAAATAATTATAATATAATAATAATATAATAATAATATAATAATAATATTACCTATAATAATACCTATAAAATAGGTATGGTGCTTGCTTTCTGTGCCTGCTGATCCAGGATAAGCACACATTCTGCCATGCAGCTCCTGTTTCATGTTGCTTATTCCTGAGAAGCATTATACTTGGTGCTTCCCATTTTCACGGAGTTTGCCCTTCTTCCCAGATTTTAACTTCCTACAGATCTGTTCTTCTGAACTGTGACCTCCAAAGTCTGAAGGTGAAGTCTGTGAAATGCATCATTGCCTCATAAACATAAAAAAAAGATTTTTTTTTTTTTCCACAAAAGGATATCAGCAGGCCCAACTCAAATCCTATCATATCATTTAGCCAATTTAAAGGCTAGAAATTATAATGTAGAGAGAAAAAAAAAAACACATTTTGGAAAAAATATATCTGAATAACCTCTGTTTATTCTCTCATATGGGCACAAGGTACTGAATGCTTTGTTCTCTGTAGACAGACGTTTATCTTCATACATTTGAACAGTCTCACTAAGATGGCCACTTAACTTTAACTGTCAGTGCTTTCCTGGTACTTTACTTGTACAGTGATGGGATTCTCGACCATTTGCAAATACAAAAGGTCAAAACACTTTCCTTTTTTTTTAGATTTTTTTTTTCTTTTTGTCTTGCTAATTTTTCATGAGGAAGGAAAACTACAGAAAGTTCAAACCTAACATATTTTGATTAGACATCAACATATTTTGACAGGGAAAAAGCTTATATAGTACTTCATAGTAACTGTACTTTTAGTGCTTCATGATTCTGTCTTACCTACTGCTTAAGTTATTTCTCCATCAAAAATTTCACTGGAGAGGAAAAGCAATGCATGATAAGAAGTGATTCTTCCTAGTATCATCTTGTCTGGGGAGGGAGGGGAAGGAGGGAAATATAAGTTAGGTAAATAATATGTATTGTGGCATATTATTATGCCAATATGGATTATGGCAGCCTTTCCAAATAGAAAATATTTTACCTTTAGGACATAAATTCATAAACTTCCAAGAGATTTGTGAGGAAACAGTTTTGTTTTGTGGAGAGGAAGAATGTGCTGACTAGCCATACTTGCAAAATGCCTACACAGTACATGTATAACACGAGACACAGTAATCTATTGATTGCTATCTTGCCCTTTTGCACCAGGTTAAATGCCATTCCAGGATCATTGAAATAAAAACTGCCAGAGCTGTCAAAAGTTTTAAAATTCTTCCACTGAAAGTTTTATCTTACTATAGAAGTGGCTTGTTTAGGCAGACATAAACAGAGGCAGTCCCCTAAAATCCTTTACTTAACTGATTGTGACTATCTGTGGCTGCAGCCACATATAATAAAAGGTTTACGTTATTCTTGCAGCCTGTATACGTACTTGGAGAGGAAGAAAAAGTTTTTGCCTTTTCAGGTGCTTCACAGGCCAGTGACCTTTATAAATGACAGCAAATCTCTGCTGAATGAAAGATGAAGGAAAAGAGGAAAACATTAAGATATTTTGTCCTACTTTTTTGTGGCATGTTGAAAACAATCGCAGTGCCTATTTGTCATGTTCTAGCTTTGTCTCCCTTTTTCAGTAGTGTCTGACAGGCTGAATGAAGAAAGTGTAAGTGAAGATGAATTGGCAAAGGTATCGCTTCTGGTCTGTCTAATTCTGAAGCAGATGAAAAATATATATAATATCAGGATGTTCAAGTGAAGGAAACATTAAGATCAAGGGACTGCAGGGGTAAAATAGAAACCCTTCAGGCAATTTTAGGGAACAAATGAATAATATAAATGTATTTCTCATAATTTAAGCTTTTCAGTTACTTCATGCTATTTGTAACATTCATATAGAAAGCAGACTGTTTACAAAGGAAAGGAATGAGCACAGTGAACAAATACAGAAAGAATAATTTTAAGAACAGAGGAAAATATAAGGAAAATTTCCACAATAATGATAGTCATTAAAGCTGCAGAATGGTTTCCTGCGGGAGCACATGATCCTGTTTTAAATCTTTTAGAACTAGACTGGTGAAAATCTCAACTGCAGACCACACAGAAAAGTCCTGTCCCGGCAGTGGGATTGATGAGCAGAATTACACAACTTTTCCATGCACGAGTTACATGACTAGAAGTCCAAAAATTGCCTGGTGGTACTGGTAAATGTAGCAAAGTCCACAAAGTTCTGGGCTAGTTTGCATACTGCAAAGAGGTCAGAATTCAGCCAGCTGCCAGTGCTCTGGGGAAGCACCCTCAAGAGCCTGGCTTACCACTTTCCCTCAAACACAGAGACAGTATAAAGCAACATTTCAATATCTCGTGATGGTGCTTAGCTGGAATCAGGTACTGGGGCTCATGTCCTGACAAGGAAGAAATCATTTCCTCTTCCAAAGAGGAAAAAAAGAGAGATGTGCAGACCCCAGTCCAGTGCAAGAACAATTTCAATGTGCTACAGTTGTCACAATGTACAATCACTGAACTACTCATCCTGCTTCCTTTGTGCAGTCTGGTGGCAAGAAAGATATTCAGCCTCACTTGTATGTGCACACAAAAGCACTCCCTGTCTCACCGTAGATTGAGGTAAAAGATGGAGACATATTCCATGAAGAATAATACAATCAGATTCATGCTCTCCAGACAATATATCATAGGCAGATTGTGAGCAAGTGAAGATGGGCAGTTCATAAAGGTACTTCATACCCTGAAAGACCTGCTTTATGGAAAAGAGTTTATCTTCCCCTGAGTGTTGATGAAAATTTCATAGGTGGCTTCAGTAGAAAAGAAGATTGATCTTTAGATAACAAATCGCATAAAGGGAATTAAAATTCTGACTTAATTCAAATCTATTTATACTGTTTTTTGATTGTTTGTTTTTTTCCTCTTTCAGTTCAGTGGAATTATTCTTGATCAACAACAAATGCAAACTAGATTCAAACCTCTGTGTTCTATTTCTTGAAAGATTCATATCATATTTCAAAATAAATCTAAAGCTTAAACTTTTTGAGTAATGATTCTGATTCTTTATCCAAAATGGTCCCTTACAGAAGAAAAAAAATCTGGTGTTGTTATTTCTTTATTTTTAATGTTTATATTCATGTGTTTTTAAAGTTTATTTATATTTTTATTTATATATTTATCTGTTTGTTTTTGCTGACCTGTTTTTAACAAGCAGAAACTTCTGGATATCTGAAATATCCACAGGGATATTTCCAATACAACTTTTTTTTTTTTTTTTTTTTTTGTGGGGCGAGGGGGGAGGAAGAAACAACTTGTACACAAATCTGAGAAAACCCAAAAGTGATCTATTTCAGGTAGCTTAAATTGTAAATTGCATCAGTAGTTTAAAATGTGCTATGAAAACTCATTTTCTCTTTCATCCACTTGTACAGACTAATTGATCTTACCTCGTTTCTGCCTTTTTTAAGAACTGAATTTCTGCCACCGTCACTTATTTTGAACTTGCTGCCTGTTCGTGAGAAGCAATCACAAAGAAAACTTAGAAAACAGAGAAATGACAGAATGTCTCATTGAAATTATACTCCCACAAAGCTGCCATGAGGCAGAGAGTGTAGGAGGCACAGAGAGGAATTCTCTTTGGGATGTAGATTGATAGACACCACATGGCCTGATACTACAGGGCAATGGCTGTGACAGTCACTTCATACACACATACCTTAATGCACTCTCTACAATGATTTCTTCAGGCCCTATGATACCGGCGTACTGAAGCACATTTTATCAAAAGGATTTTGATTATTTTCTTAGGGATGTGATTAAAGTTCTTGCTAGTAGCTTAAATAAAAACATAAATATAAATAAATAAATATATGAACTAACTTAAAAAAATCAAATAACATTAAAATTTTAACTTTATTTCTAAGAACTTTATACTAGCATGTCCCCAGTGAGTTCAAGGAATTGATTAATGGAACAAGTAAATTATCATGGGCTATAAGTACAGTACAAAAGTCAATACTCTAATAGCTATGCTAATGGGACCAAAATATCAATAACGTACTATAATATGCTTATTAGGTATATAGCCTGTTACAAATTTAATAGAAAGTGCCTAATACACTTGTTTTATTTGATTTCAGGAAGCACCAAAACACTGGGTGACAGAAAAAAATTGAGCTTCATTTTTTTAACATTTTCCTCCACAGATACCAACACTCGATCTGTTCTGAGACAACATCCTAGTCTGTGCAACTGGAAGGATATTTCAGTGATTAGATCTCTGCCAGCCCTGGACATGTCAAACCCAGCTTCAGCCTCACGCTCCTGATTATTCTGTTGGCAAGTCAATTATTCTTCCAGTGCTGTGTTATTTTAGGCATTTTCCTCTCCCATGGCAGAATTAGGTGGTGTTCTAGCTTCTAGTCCTTGGTTCCCTTTTCTTGACCTCCTGCATCATTTCCCTGGACAGTCTATCTCACAAGTAGAATCTTACCTGTTGCCTTTGGTGATGCCTGCACCTTACCTTTTCCTCCAGACAAGGCTTTATTCCATGGCAAATCTCAGCTTGTCTCTGTAGATGTATCATTAGTAATCTCAATGGTAAAAAGAGAACTTTTATTTTGACCCACAAGGCCCGTGTCAACACCATCACAACCGCCATCATAGTGCCCACTGTTCCGGCTGGTGTTGTATGTCATCCTCAACACAGTCTGCCTCTTGGATTCACAATTTTAGGAAACAACAAAGCCTCACCAAATCTCTTTGTTAAGATACAATCTTTTCTAGTCATGTAAGCAACTCATGTTTATTTGTGTGTGGCTTTTTTTGTTTTTGTTTTTGTTTTTTCATCCCAGCATACTTTCTTTGGAACCTCAACTATTGCACATTCCTTTTCTCTAGCTTTAACAAATTTATATTTGCTTTAAGAATACGCTACAAGAATGCAGCTGAAGACATTATTACTTCCTTATTCTGTGACACTGTCTGTCTTCACAGCTGTGACAGACATTTGGCACCCACTTCTCTGCTGTAAAAAACATTGACTACATTTTCTCATTTATAAAGATTACTTAGGCCTGTTCCCAGTATCAAAATAAAGCTTCCAGTATTGACTCAGTTGGCTCTAGCCAGCCACAGAGCCACAGTTCAGACAGTTATTTCTGCTTTTTGCCACAAAATAATGCATTCTAACACCACACGCGCGCACACACACACAAACCACCCACCCCCACCCACGTTTATTTACCCTTGTTCAAATCTCTCCCAAAACATTCCTTTCATTCCTCATTGTTTCCTTGTACTTACTTATTTCTATCTCGCCATCGTCTTGTCTTCTCCTTTAACGTTAAGCCCTCTGGGAGCAAGAAACTTTTTGCTCTGATTTCATTCACTCTGTAGGACAAAAGGATCCTTCATCAGGCTTTCTATTATTACTAGTAATCATTCTGTGGAAACAATAAAAAAACTTGCTGTGTCAGCACAGCAAAATGCTTTCTTAATAGCCCTCCTTAAAAGAGCAGTTGCGAATCACTGTCCAAAAATTGTCTTCTTACCACACAAAAACAATTACATTTTTAAAAATAACCAAAAACTGAAAAGGTACTTTTTCATCCATCTTACATTTTCCCATACATAGTAATACATACAAAAAATGTTTTACTTGGAGTTAGATGTCACTTCTGAAAGCTTTTAGTTACTAATTACGTAGTGATTTTGTTTTGTAGCATGTTTAATGTCAATTCTTCAGCAAATTCTAGTTTCCAAGAAATGGTTGTTAGACTCAAATTTTAAAGAAATTGAATTGCCAGTCTTTTCTGGGATCTCTGCTTTACAGTATTTTTCATAATATTATACCTCTTTTAATGTTAAAAAACAATTTCAAGCTCTAAGTGACTTGTTTTAAGAAGTTTAGAATGTTTTAACAAGTTCAAAGTTGATATATTAAATTGTGTTTAGTAAAGTAAATAAAAAACATGTCACATTAGGGTGGAAAATTCTCCACAAGAATAAACGCATAAAAAGATTTAAGTATTGCCTTTCACTTGAGGTGCTGAGATGATACATGAGACTTTCTACAAACTAGACTTTGTGGTTTTTGACATCTCATTTTGATACAAATAGATCACTTTTAATATTTGGTCTTGACCTGATGTCCCTAATCCAGAAGATTATGTATGCTAGGCTATGTGTGCAGTAAGTGAAGAGAAAGAAAGGCTCCACCAGAAAGCAACTGAATTTGGGGTGTAGTGAATTGCATTTTATTGGTGCCTTTCTGTCCTCAATGCATGTAAATAGAAACTAGGGCCTAAAGTTGTTGGAGTGAAGCCAGTCTTGAATTTCTGTGTGCCTCAGTACTTGACTATCTGATGGGGATAGTACTTCCTTTCACTCTGTTTTCTCTTTAGTCTACCAGTTCCTTAGGGTCTGGAATTATTTTTAACAATGTGTATGCATCATATCTCCAGTAATAAGACTCATGTTGGAGGTAGTTTCTAGGTAATACTGTAGTACATATTGACAAAAATTAAAAATGTATTAAAAGGGAACTATTTTGTTTAATTTTAACAGTCATTTTCTTAAGCTTTGTTCATTCATTCCCCTTTAGCTCTCTCACATTTCTTTGCCTAGGACTGCATTCCCCACTGGAAGACTTGGGCTATGAATTCTTGGTAGTGGAGCCGACTTCAACCTCTCTGAATTTGGCCTATTTTTTTCAAAACCAATAGTAAAAGACTAAGTCTTCCAGATTCTGCCAAAAATATATTGCAGTTTTCTAGAGACTGTAATTTTCAGCTGCTTTCCTTCTGCCTTTTGGAAATGTCAGAATGAAGGTAAGCAAAACCTCCCACGCTCTTCCAGGACAGAATTCTCCTTAGCTCAGAAAATACATGCTGGTCTGAGGTGTTTTCTGAGTCTTCCTGTTCTCTTTGGAGCAGGTCTGAACTGAACATATATCTTTTGCAAAACACTCTTTCATGGAAAAGATGCTAGGAATTATTATCAAGATACAGATGCAATTCTGTTCTGACTGCCCATTTTGTTCAAAGGAACAACAGAGGGTAATTGTGATGCAGACATTTACAATGGAGAAGTGGTTTAATCTCCTCACCTTTTGATTACCTAATTTTGAGCATGCTGAAACAAACAGCGAGACATTTTACTTCAGCATTAATAGGACAAGAGACTAAAGTAGTGGCCAGAGTTGGTCAGAAGAACTTTTTATTTCCTGTTAGAAGTTAAATTTCCTAACTGGAAAGAGCTTGATGAGATCTTTCCTCTTCTGAAACAAATTATTCTCTAAAACAGGATTTTAGGCAAAATAAATCAATAACATGATACAAAAAGGATAATTCCTCTAGAAGTGAAATCTGAAAATCTTGGAACAGATATGACTGTTCTCTAAGAAATATAACTAAACCATACAATAGACAGCTTATGTACATAATCTCCTTTGCTCCTTCTTTTCTGCTGCAGACCAGCAAAAGTCATGTCTGATATTTTTGGTGTCATTAAAACTCCTTATATCTCCCTGTATTGGAGAGCTACAAAACTTTTTCTTGTCTTATAAATGGACTTTTCAAAAGCTTCTGGAGGGCTAGTGCATATCTTTTCGTTATGTGGTAATAATGCTGAGGGAAAAAAAAAATGTGTTTGTTTTTTTTTTTTTTTTTTTTTTTTTTTCTTTCCATGACACAATTTTGCCAATTTTAACAGCCCAAAGTTGTCATATCTTCATTCTGCTATCAAGTGAAGTGCGTGTACTGGGTCTGGCTGGAATGTTAACTTTCCCGGTAGCAGCCCATACAGTGCCGTACTCTGCACTTGTAGCTGGAACAGCAGTGGTATCACACCAGTGTTGTGTCTACTGCTGAGCAGCAATGGCACAGCATCGGGCCTTTCTCTAACCCTCCTAGGGGGTGGGCAAAAAGTGAGAAGAGAAACATCACCAGGGCAGCTGACCTAAACCAACCAAAGGGACATTCCATACCATGTGATGTCACACTCAGCAATAAAAGGTGGAAACAGGAAGAAGAGGGGAGGGGTGGGCTCTCGGGAAAATGTTGGTCCTCCTCCTGAACACCGGCTACGTGCGTTGAGGCCCTGCTTCAAGGATGTGGTCAATCATCGCTCATTTGTGGGAAGTAGAGAGTAATTTCTTTCCTCTGCACTTCTACATAGCCTTCATTTATTTTGTTTGTTTTCCTCCCTTCTTTTTATTTTCCCTTTCCCCCTCCCTTTTCCCCTTTCCCCTTTTATTTCCCTTTAGTTAAATTGTTTAGTTCATAATAATCTTTATTTAATTATTATTATTATTTCCCTTTAATTAAATTATCCTTATCTCAACCCGTGAGTTGTTCTTTGCTTTACTTCTCCCCCTCCTCATCTAAAAGAGAGGGAGTGAGAGAGCAGTTGTGGGGTTTAGCTGCCCAGCACGGTAAAACCACCACAGTGCGCAGAAGCCTTTCTGGAAGGCTACAGCACTGCTATTCTCATGCAGCAGTTTCCAAATTTTGTTTGGTGGTCAGGTGAAACTGAGGGATCAGTTTGTTCTGCTCTTCTACCTTTATCATTATAAAGCTGTTCTCTAAAGGTACTAAAAATCTGAAATATTGATTTAACTTTTCTGATTAGAAGCCTTGATATAAACAGAGAAACTATAACTCTCGTGTAATATTTGAACAAAAAGATAAAAACTAAATCTTCCAAGTATCACTTGCCTTTCTGTAGGAAATGTCGTGGTAAAGTCAGCTTTACATATTTAAGGACGTATTTCCAAAATGTTTGTTTTAAACTTAAAAATGTTATGGTTCATTTTGCTGTCTGGAATAAAATTGTGAAAATTAATTTGTTGGTCTAAGGTATTAATTGAAAATCTGGTCATTTTACTTAGGTAATCAGCCCACAAGACATGTAGTAGTCTACATGTATAAATATAGTTATATATATATAATATATATATACATATAGATATATAAATAATATAATATATATATATATGTATGTATATATATGTATACATAAGTATATATATTCATAAATATAAATATATAAATATGTTTATATAAAAATATAATATATATGAAATATAAAAATAACATATAACATAATAAAACAATATATATGATTATATATAATATATAATTTATATATATGTAAATATATATATATATATGTGGCAAATAACTAATTGCCAGTAAAAAGGCATCATTTACCAATACATGTAGAACATAGAGGTACCTATAATGTTTTCCTTAACATTTTGAGATTACAGCCTAACTGCAGTAGTGCCTATATACTGAGATTTAGAGCAAGTTTAGAATGTTTGTGCTCCTTGCTTTTACAAGTTTGTAAGCAAACAAACAAACAAGTCACAATAAAACAAATAAAAAAAGAAAGGGAAAGGGAAAGCAAAAAGGAGAGAATTTCTAAGTCTATTGATTTATGTTTGATCATTACTGAGGCAAAATCCAACATTCTGGATGGTATGTAATATATGAAGCAGTACCACGTCATCAGAATTACACTCAAATTATGACAGAGAAGTGTCAGAACCTTGCTGAGAATCTGCCTGGATCAATCCACTTTTTAGGGCACCTTTGCAGGAATGTAGAACTAAACTCTTTTGAGATATGTTCAACATAGTATCAAAGGCACTGTATCACTAAATTATTTGGATAGCTGCACCATTTAAAAGGTTTCCCTTCATGCTTCAGCTGCTGTTGCCAAGTAATCCTATGGGGAAATTCCTTGTCTAATGATGCATGACCAGTTTCTTCATATTTACTTTTACACAAACTTTATTTTTTAACCTAAATGACATTTTTCCCTTCCCTTTAGTCAGAAAAATTATGTCTAAATTTTCTTCTACAGCCTTTCAGAAAGAAAAGTGGTAAAATGATGGATCCAAAAAAATAAAAGAAAGAACGAACACTTTGTCATATGAATTATGGGATAGTTACAAACAATATAAACTAATACACTTAGGAAGTCCTGTGGGAGAACAAGATGGATGTTGTTCTGCCTTGGGTATCATCAAAATAACTTTCTCAAGAAGACTGACAAAAAAAAAAAAAAGCCACATCATCAGTTTAATTGCAGTTTCAAAATTATGACTAGTGTTAGTCATGTGTTGATAGAGAGAGATCACTCTGGATTGTTTTCTGATGTCAGGTGGAGCTTGATGTTTTGACAGTTGGGAAATCAAGTTATGAATTACAAACTAAGTAAATTTGATGTGTAAGTCATGGGAAGAGAATAAATGTAGATGACTGAAATGTCATTTTCCTGAGTCACTGTTATGGCCATTCCCACATTTAAATGCAAAGAAAAGGTTCAGTCCAATGATTAACCCAGGAACAAGATGCTGCTGGTATTTTAATTTACTTAATAAAGTATTTTACCTTAGGCATCCTTTGTCAACATCCATTACAATACAGAGTAACAATCAGTCAGAGTAGTTATAATTCCACCAGAAAAAAAATGTGTTAAAATAATGGATGTAATGTGTCAACCTAAATAAACAGCTAAAACTGAATGGAGAAATTCACTCCTGAGTCACTGCTTTGAAATGTAGGGGGCAAGATTTAAGTACCTCGTTCTTATTTCATTTTGGTTTACTTGCATCTCAATAATGAATGTTGCACAAGCAAATGATGCTTCCTAAATTACTTTGGTATGATAATTAAAGCCCCTAATCAAGAGGTTTTCCTGCTTGATGGACTCTTTTTTAGTATTAATTTAAATGTTACTTTCAAAAATCCTAAGACATCCATGTCTTTCAAGACATTTTGCCAGAGAAATGCCTGATGTGGTCTGATGATTGTTAGGGTCAGTGAACATTAAACAAAATTCTAAATCAATTTTATTAAGACTCCCTGAAAAACTTCAGATGAAGTTCATTGATTGGTAAATGGTGGTGTGCTTGCCATTTTGTAAACTTGCTTTGAAGGATTCTGATTTGATAAGACTTCTGATGTTCCAATGCTGATGAAGGTAAACTCTTGCTCTGAAATCAGCATAAGAACACATCAAAAACCGTCTCTTTACTGTTATTACACTTCAGAAAGAAAAAGTTTGAAGTCTTAGAGAGAGAAAAATGTAATGACACCTGCAATGTTTAAGGTAAAATCAGGAATGCCATGACAAACAAACCAAAGTGAACATGGAAGGCTCTAGAAGAATACAACCTGGAAGAGCAGCTGGAGTGAAGTAGGCGAAGTAAGCTTTCCCTCTTCGATAGAGAAAATGGTATGTTTTCCCCTATCTTCACTTCCCCTATCTGTTGCATTGTTATCCTACAGCCAAGCCTGATAAACGTAAGATGGACTTGTACCTCCTTTCAGCCTTTCACAGGCATGAGGATGCTCTGGGGAAAATCATGACAAGTAAAAGCAAAATTACTTAAGGTTTCCAAGATTTGCATCTTAATCCTTGACATCCAGCACTTATAGAATGCGTGGCTTTCCTGCAGGAAGAAAAGTAAACAAAGTGGTTTCCTTGCTTGAAATTGTATACAGGTCTTTGGCTCTCTGATTTGGATTCACATATGTCTTTGTGAATGATCTGAACAATTAAGAGGTTCTACTGTGAAAAATTCTCACCCCCAAATATACTGCTAAAATAGAATACCTGGATTAGAGTTGGACCTTAGGACCCTATAACACATTGTTCTAGACTAAAGGTGTATTCTTCTTCAGATTCCTTACTCCAGTGGTTACTCAAAATATTACAGTCTAACAAGTAATTTTTAGCTCCTCACTGTGCTGGCCTGAAAATGCAGACATCTAATCTGCTTTTAGTGGAGCAGAGTAACTAACGTGTAAAATGTATTGTTTTTCTGTTCCATATTTAAACTTATAAATCTTTCTCTGATCGGGAGTTAATGTTTATGAACTAAAGATTCATCTACTCCTAGCTACACCTGCTCCCTCATCTCCTGACGAAAAGTTTGTTTTATTATGATATTTTTCTTCTCATCTGAGAAATATAACAACCTCTAGTCTCTTACTTCTAAAATGATTGTAAATTTCCTGACTTGTAGTCCATATTGCCAAAGACATTCATTAAATCTTGATGTTAAACATTAAGTGATGTTGAACAGCTCTGAGAGGAGATATCTGAGTTGGAACTTGATTCGTATTTTATATTGCAGCAAAATGTTTCTTGTAGAAATATCCAAGATTTTCATCGTTCTGCCTCTTCTGAGTTGTTTTACAAGGTCATCCAGCTCAGACAAAATTCTGATAAGCAAATGTACCCAAATAATTTCAGCACAACTATAACACAGAAACAGTTACTAGTAGCTGAGGTTCATTTTTACTCTGAAGCCACAGAAAAGAAAAAGTATTTGACTTGAACTAGAATAGCTAGTGATGACAATACACAGTCCAACCATGTGAAGAAATGGTGGTTGATCAAAGGGTGAAAATAGGTTTCATCTGTGTATTTCATTTCTCATTAGGTCTACACAAAGCAAGGTGGAAAAGATAGCTTCAGAAGATGAACTCCACACATATCGGACTAAAATCTTCTCTTGTATACACTAGTACTGTGCATGAATTATTCATATATGTGTAAGAACAGAGTCAGGCCCTTTGCAATAACATATTATGAGTGATAATTTAAAAACTATGTTCAAAGGTCTATGTAACGCTTTTAAAAAATTATTGTCTGAATTATGACAAATTTTCATTTGATTTCCTCTAACCCCACTAAATAACTGAACCCAGGAATCTGTTCTCCTGTCCAGAGAATGAATGGTTCTGGAGGAGACATAAACACCCTAGTTTGGCATGACACCAGCAGGTGAAAGCTGTAACTTGAGCCAAACTGCTATTGATATTAAAGATGTTTCTCTATAAAGAGTTTCCTCTGTACTTAAGAATCCACTTTCTCCAATATCACTTTATTACTGTAAATTTACTATCACAATAACTAGAACATTTAGTTTTTCTTTCCCAGAAAAAAGATGCCATGCATATTGGAAGCGTCTTGGGGGAGATGTGTCAAAATGTCCAGTGGTCACGGGCTCAATCATTCTCATTATATTTCCTGTAGTAGGGTGACTGCTTTTATAGAATTGTTTTTCTTTAATGTTAGGACATATGCAAAAATATAATAATAATAATGATAATAATGATAATGATAATAATGATAATAATGATAATAATGATAATAATGATAATGATAATGATAATAATGATAATAATGATAATAATGATAATGATAATGATAATAATATTAATAATAATAATAATAATAATAATAATAATAATAATAATAATAATAATAATAATGAAATCAGCAATGCAGGGATTCAATTTATGAAGGAATAATCACTTGCCTTAAAGTTAATGCAGCTCCCCAGAAATGCAAAGTCTTGGTCAACTATTAAATAGTCTGACCCTTTGAACCTTGTGGTTTCAAACTGGACATCTTGATTAAATTAAATAATTTTAAAAACATTAATTGCTTTTTTATAATTTGAACAGCTTCTAGAAAATAATCTCCAACGTGAAACAGTGCTTCATATGCTTTAAATAATAGCTTTTGGGTGTTCGTTTTATTTTTGCTAAGATAATCAAGAAACTAATACACCAAGCAATTATATTTGGATTTTCTCTCTGTTTTCTTTCTTTGTAAGTATGTAAAATGACACTTTTAATCCAAAAGTCTAATGCATACTCTAATTCCCTTTTGAATCTAAAATAAAATTTTGATAAATCCTTCTTAATTAAAAAGAAAAAAAAAAGAATTTTTGACTGTATTTAGATTTCCCAGTGCAAAAAAAAAAAAATAATTAATTAATTAATTAACTACACCAAAACTTGGCCAACATTTTTTTTTGTACTTATATTTTGCCGCCTTTTATTTTCCTGTGTTGCACTTGTGCTTACAAACTACATATATGAAAAAGTGTAATTCATACTTATATCATCTGCTCAGTACATCCCTTACACACACAGAAAATAGATCTACCTTCAATAAATCTCTTTCTCAGAGAAGTCGTGAATGCCCCATCCCTGGAGGTGTTTGATACCAGGTTGGACAAGGCCTTGTGTAACCTGATCTAGCAGGTGACATCCCTGCCCATGGTAGGGGGGGTGGAACTAGATGGCCTTTAAGGTCCCTTTCAACCCAAGCCATTCTATGATTTTATGAAATGATTAAACTGCTGCTTCTTCTGTCTCTTTATGAGTTTTTGTAAACCACAGAGAAGAAATGTGAAGCACATCTTAAAGCAAATCCCATAGCACCGGGGAACTCTTCTGGAATTCAAGAAAGAAAAGCTCTCTCTCATACTTGCTGCCCCACCAGTGACATCACAAGGAAATGAGGTAATAACAAGCTGGGAACTGAGCTGAACTCATTTCTCCTGTGGTATACTGAGTCAGTCATTCATACATTCAGAGACCCTGAACTCACTTGAAATTTCTCCTGGACAAAAGTCTGAGAAATGGGAATGGAAGGATGGGAGAAAAATAATGGCAATCAGCTTTCTAACAGAGCTGCACACTCCCTGGTCCTGGGAGGGAATCCACTCATCTGAGTTGCACTATCTGGCTCACTCTAAGATGTTCTGATCATTTTCTTTAATACTTGAATTGCACTTGAAGACTCCAGAGGCCTCAGCAGTGTTCTCTACGTAAACATACTAAGCCTGCCCTAGGTCCATGTGACCATATTCTGTTTAGGATTTGCAGATGAGTTCAGTTTGTTTTTTCTGGTGAAGCCCATTAAAGGATTTTTTTTTTCCCACAAGGTATTTGATAGAATTATAGCACTTCGCTATTGCTGTTTTTCTACCATCATACATCATAGTATAACTTCAAACTGCACAGAGAAAAATAGACCACATTTATTTAGCCACCCCATCAGACAATTCTGTTTCTACAGACAGCTGAGGCAATCTTTTGTTTGCTGACACCAAATGATAGTTGTTTCTGTCCGCACCCATTACTTTTCTTACCATTTTTCATTCATTTCTGCATCCCTATTTCCTCAGCTATGTCCCCTCCATTTTCCACTTCTAGTGCTCATCAGGTCTTCTCCAAATCACTTTGACTAATTGCCGTAAGACAAAATGTTCTGCTTTTTTTCTTGAGTGAGTGAACTAAAGGGGCTGACAAAGCATAAAAGGAGCACCAGTGAAGCTAGGAGAATGAAGGATGAGTCCAAGTGGGAATGGGGGGAAAGGACAACTCCTTTGGGTTATGGCTAGTTATTAATATTTACTATCTTTCAGGGCACCACGCTCGAAAAGGCAATCAGAAAATTCTAGTTTCACTTTTAAGGTTTGTAAAGGAATAAAGAAACTTTCTGGATTATTGAGGTTCATTTCCATTCACTTTTCCTAGCAGCAAAACTAGTCCTGCCTTGCTTTGTCTTCAAGACGTACCCCCATGCTATGCTTTTCCCTGATGCACCCATTTGTACAAAGGAACTACAAGTGGATTAGCAAGGAAAAAAAAAAAAAGTAGAATAAAAAATAAATAAGATTCATTTAATTAATTAATTAATTAATTCTTATCACATCTTTTGTGATCCCATTTTACTAAACTCTTTTTACTAAACTCTTGAAAATGTTACGACTTGACAAAAAGATGGAGGAGAGAAAGAAAGTGTTAATCAAGACAGTTGATGCAAATGTTCACTTAGGGAAGCTCACAAGGATGTTAAAGGGAGGAGAGAATCTGCTTCCTGAGAACAAGGGTGGAAAATTGATCTTACTTTTTTACAGTCTAGCCCTTGGAGGAAAGGGGGGAGGAAGAAAAAAATAAAAATAAAAGAGGGAAAGAGAAAGAGAGAAATTGTGGAATTTCCCAGGCATACATGTGTCGTGGTTTAACCCGGCTGGCAGCTAAATACCACGCAGCCGTTCACTCACCCTCCCCCCTCCCTCTCTGGGACGGGGGAGAGAAATGGAAAGTGAAGCCCGTGAGTTGAGATAAAGACAGTTTAATAAGACAGGAAAATAATAATAACAAAATAATAATAACAATAATAGCAATAATGTTACAATGGTGATAATAGGAAAGTAATAATAATATGTACAAACAAGTGATGCACAATGCAATTGCTCACCACCCGCTGACTGATGCCCAGCCTAACCCCGAGCAGTCCGGCCCCCCCCCCCGGCTAGCCACCCCTATATATTGTTTAGCATGACGTCAGATGGTATGAAATACCCCTTTGGCTAGTTTGGGTCACCTGTCCTGGGTCTGTCCCCTCCCAGCTCTTACTGCACCCCCAGCCTGCCTGTTGGCAGGACAGAGCAAAAGGCTGAGATGTCCTTGGCTTGGTATAAGCACTGCTCTGCAACAATTAAAACATCAGGGTGTTATCAGCACTCTTCTCATCCTAAGCCAAAACACAGCATTCCACCAGCTACTAGGAAGAAAATTAATTCTGTTCTAACTGAAACCAGGACAACATGGTATAAACCTCCAAGTGGATCTATTTGCAAGTGGGAGGAAAGGAAAGCCAGGTGGGAGAGATGAATGGTATTTCATATTGCAGAAGAGGAAGAAAAAGTAGTCTGAAATGACTATTCCACAAATAAATAAATACATAGATAAAATCAAAGGTACAAAGGTATTTCAATTAAAGAAAAAAAAGAATCAATTTGAGTCAACAGAATGATCCTATGAACTTCCATAATTAGTAGACATAGGAATGGGATCCAAGGAAACTTTCAAATGAAAAAAAGAAAAAAACAAAAACAACAACAACAACAACAACAGCAACAAAACTCTACGTGCCCTTATTTCCAATGAATTTTTATTCCAGAAAGGTTTTCGAACCAATTTTACCTTGGGTGTTCAAGCATAGGAGAACACAATCAAAGGAAGGACCTGTTGGAATAAATGCACTTTGTACTAAGCAATGTGAGCTAGTCTTGCTCTGGCCCAGAGGTGTTTCCTTCATGCCCTGAATATTTCCATTAAATATCGACTTCCCTTATTGCTGCCCATCTGGAAGAAGAATCAGTCAAGCATTTCTTGGATGGATACACCAGCAGAAATCAATCTAACATTCACCTCTAACATTTCCAGTGTTTAATTGTAAGCTGAAAATGACATCTCGAGTACATCTAGAGTGCTTCATTGTCTCAGTCTTGCATTGAAACTGATTTTTCTCGAGAGGAATAATTGATTTGATATGTAATCTAGTGCCCCCCATTTAAATTATCTTCTGGTGGAGTTTTGGAATTTTCCCGTTTCTTAGGGACTGGCTTTTAACACAGACAGAGAGAGTGAGCAGAAGGGACAATATCATCAAATCCTTCCTGCTCTTATTTTCAAATATTCAAGTTTACTCAGAAATATCCCCTTCTGATCTGACATTAAGAACATGAAATATTAATTAATGCACTTAATTAATTAATTAATAACAATTAATTAATGTTTACTTTCAAACACATGCTTAATTAAAGTCAGTTTAACCTTATTCAAACCAAATCTATCAGTACCTAACCTAAGCTACATGTTCCTCTATCCAGCTACCATGAAATACGGAATATGGAATGCTCTTTGTTGCAGCTCCAACTGTAGTCCATATGCTTAAGGATTAACCAAGCTTTAAGTCTTGTCTACCTGTTTCTGAACTATTATGCTAGCTTCGGATTAAGGGACAAGGTGTTTCCTAGCCAGTAACATACAAGCATGAGGCTGACTTCCACATTTGGACAATTTGGACACCCTGTTGATTCTCACACACCAGATATTTATTTACAAATAATAAATTCCCTTAGTAGTGTTTAGCATAAGCCCAAATGAAGTTTGAACACATACTTCTGGTTCCTTCATAACTGTTCTTGCACACTGGTGTACCTTGTTGAATTTGAGACTGGTCTGCCTTTTTTCAGGCCACTCATCTTTTCCATCCTCTGGGCAAAATCCTGTATCAAGAAAACTTCAATCTCAAAAAATATAAATAAATAAATAATAAAAAATTACAAGTGAGATTTTTCTTTAGGTAATTTTCCCCAAACTATCTCACTCATAGACTTATAACAAGTAAATTTACTGTGCCATATGTCACTGCTAGATTAATTCAGAATGAGTTGTATTTCAGTACTGGCAGTAGTAATGAATTGGCTACAGTTTACTGAAGGTTTCTATTTCTCCCCAAATAATTTCTAGTTATTTTAGGACCAAATTTTTGTAGAGAGTTAACTTTTGAGTTAACTCATATGAGTTAATAAATATGAGTTAACTTTTATTTTCAATCTCGTCTGTTTCTGGATTGTATTATATCAGCTGTCATTCCATATATTTTCTAAATTCTAATACACGTAATCCTCAGGATTCTCGGTACAAATTAGATCAGATTACATATTATACATCATTATAATTAATTCCAAAATGGTGCAATAGCCAAACTAAAATGAGGAGAATAATCACAAACGGACGCATACACCGCTGTGCTAGAGATGAGGAAACATGAATTGACAGAAGCAGACACTGACATGAATTTCCACCAATGACAAAAGAACATTGCTGCTCTGTCAGAGCTCACAGAACTATGTTTCTAAAACTCTCAGTTAGATTTAGTTCCCTACTGTGGGCAGAGATAACATGCCAGAATGAACAGCAAGGATATTCATCCATAGTAGAGATCAGACAATTATTTTTCAATATCTGGTCAGGGTTCAGCTTTGGTAAAGATTCCACAGGAAGAAACACACTGAACCAGTACAGTCCTGCCCTACCAGCTGCCTTAACCAAGTCCTTGTCTCTTAAGGGTGCTGCTCAGTTTAGCATGAGAAAAAAAGCATTGATGTTATTACCTTCCATAGTTATCATCCTGTGCACAAACTTCCTATCAGGTGGTCTCTCTGCTGAACGACAGAAGTGCACGAGAGTGAATCTAGGCCAGGAATTCAATGAGCAGTGAGTTGCACAACAGTCGGTTTATCTTTTCCAAACTTATGAAAGCCTTAGCCATTCCTTCTGGGGCCTGAATTTTAATTCCCAGGAATCTGGAAAACAAATGTATCCCTGCTTCAACTCTTTTTCTCTAACAATAGAGATTAATTTGTCCCTAGATACTTTGAACCTTAATGCTAAAACCATAAACCATGGCCCAGATAGAAAACAAACTCTGTTCTCTTTCATTTTCCTCCCACATTTCTGCACTTCACAATCCTGTTTTCTCCTCAGTCTCATTTATTTTTTTCCATACTATTAAGCTGTAAGTAGTTGATAGAATGACAATGATATAACGTTTCTTCTTGCTATATCCTCGATCTCTTACATGGGTGGATAGGTTCCTGTAATTGCATCCAGTTTTAGCCAATTGCTCTCAAATACATACTTGCTCTTACTGTGTTTTCTTTTTTTTTTTTCCAGGTATTTTGAATTTTAAAAGTACCTATTACCTCTTTAAAATTAATACAAGCTTTGAATGCACACACATCCATGCAACATTTCATTTTTAATTTGAATCTTTTCTCCCCAAAGGAGTCTGGAATTCTTCACGAATTTATCATCATTGACTGAGGGAAAAAAAAAAAAAAAAAAGACAAAAAAAAAAAAAAGACATAAATATGTCCTTATATGTCCTAAATTTTCCTCCGGGGAGAACTGTTGAGAGTTTACAGAGTTTACACTTGAAGAAACAATATCTCTCATTAAGTTAAGTTGTTCTGGATCCTAAGAAGTGTTCAACCATTCAGTAAAGGTCTAATTTAATGTCTATTAAATGTCTAAATTAAATGTCAAATAATCTCATTTATTTCAGTAGGCCCTGACCCAGACTGCTTTTGAAAATTTCATCATTTGTATTCACGTGATAGTGTTCCTCAAGTCCAAAAATGTGATGACAATCAGTATCAATGGAATCAGAGGGAAAACCAAACCAAACCCAAACCTAAACCCCCAAAGTGGTGAAGCTGTGTCATCACGGGGCAGGCTCAGGGGATGCCAAACTGTACAAACAGTTCTTCTTTCTCATCGACGCAGATCTGTGAGAGCACGCTGAAGGCGTAGGTGGAAGGATGAATTTTGCTGTGCTGAGCAAAATTCAGTCTAGGAGGTTTCTGGAGAGCGTGGAAGATAGCTTCCTGACGCAGCTGGTTAGTGAACCTACCAGGGGTGGTGCCCCGCTAGACCTTCTCTTCACAAACAGAGAAGGACTGGTGGAGGACGTGATCGTCGGGAGCTGTCTTGGGCAGAGTGACAACGCAATGGTGGAGTTCACTATTCTTGGCAAGGCCAGGAAGGGGACCAGTAAAACCGCTGTATTGGACTTTCGGAGGGCTGACTTTGAGCTGCTCAGGACACTGGTTGGTGGAGTCCCTTGGGAGGCGGTTCTGAAAGGCAGAGGAGTCCAGGAAGGCTGGGCGCTCTTCAAGAGGGAAGTCTTAATGGCGCAGGAACGGTCTGTCCCCACGTGCCCAAAGACGAGCTGGCGGGGAAGAAGACCGGCCTGGCTCAACAGAGAATTGTGGCTTGATCTTAGGAGGAAAAAGAGGGTTTATAAGCTTTGGAAAAGTGGGCAGGCCACTAAGGAGGACTTTAAAGAAGTAGCGAGGCTGTGCAGGGACAAAATTAGGAAGGCCAAAGCTCATCTGGAGCTCAATCTGGCTACTGCCGTTAAAGATAACAAAAAACGTTTCTATAAATACATCAACACAAAAAGGAGGACTAAGGAGAATCTCCATCCTTTACTGGATGCGGGGGGAAACTTAGTTACAAGAGATGAGGAAAAGGCGGAGGTGCTCAATGCCTTCTTTGCCTCAGTCTTTAGCGGCAATACCGGATGTTCTCTGGATACTCAGTACCCTGAGCTGGTGGAAGGGGATGGGGAGCAGGATGTGGCCCTCATTATCCATGAAGAATTGGTTGGTGACCTGCTACGGCACTTAGATGTGCACAAGTCGATGGGGCCGGATGGGATCCACCCAAGGGTACTGAGGGAACTGGCAGAGGAGCTGGCCAAGCCACTGTCCATCATTTATCAGCAGTCCTGGCTATCAGGGGAGGTCCCAATCGACTGGCGGCTAGCAAATGTGACGCCCATCTACAAGAAGGGCCGGAGGGCAGACCCGGGAAACTACAGGCCTGTCAGTTTGACCTCAGTGCCAGGAAAGCTCATGGAGCAGATCCTCCTGAGAGTCATCATGCAGCACTTGCAGGGCAAGCAGGCGATCAGGCCCAGTCAGCATGGCTTTATGAAAGGCAGGTCATGCCTGACGAACCTGATCTCCTTCTATGACAAAGTGACACACTGGGTGGACGAGGGAAAGGCTGAGGATGTGGTCTACCTTGACTTCAGCAAGGCTTTTGACACCGTCTCCCACAGCATTCTCCTCAAGAAACTGGCTGCTCTTGGCTTGGACTGGCGCACGCTTCGTTGGGTTAGAAACTGGCTGGATAGCTGGGCCCAAAGAGTCATGGTGAATGGAGCCAAGTCCAGTTGGAGGCCAGTCACTAGTGGCGTCCCCCAGGGCTTGGTGCTGGGGCCGGTCCTCTTTAATATCTTCATCGATGATCTGGACGAAGGCATCGAGTGCACCCTCAGTAAGTTTGCAGATGACACCAAGTTAGGTGCGTGTGTCGATCTGCTTGAGGGTAGGAAAGCTCTGCAGGAGGATCTGGATAGGCTGCACCGATGGGCTGAGGTCAACTGCATGAAGTTCAACAAGGCCAAGTGCCGGGTCCTGCACCTGGGGCGCAATAACCCCAAGCAGAGCTACAGGCTGGGAGAGGAATGGTTGGAGAGCTGCCAGGCAGAGAAGGACCTGGGAGTGATGGTGGATAGTCGGCTGAATATGAGCCAGCAGAGTGTTCAGGTGGCCAAGAAGGCCAACGGCATCCTGGCTTGTATCAGAAGCAGTGTGACCAGCAGGGCTAGGGAGGTGATCGTCCCCCTGTACTCAGCTCTGGTGAGACCACACCTCGAGTACTGTGTTCAGTTTTGGGCCCCTCGCTACAAGAAGGACATGGAGGTGCTTGAGTGGGTGCAGAGAAGGGCAACGAAGCTGGTGAGGGGCCTGGAGAACAAGTCCTATGAGGAGCGGCTGAGGGAGCTGGGCTTGTTCAGCCTGGAGAAGAGGAGGCTCAGGGGCGACCTTATCGCTCTCTATGGGTACCTCAAGGGAGGCTGTAGCGAGGTGGGGGTTGGCCTGTTCTCCCACGTGCCTGGTGACAGGACAAGGGGGAATGGGCTTAAGTTGCGCCAGGGGAGTTTTAGGTTAGATCTTAGGAAGAACTTCTTCACTGAAAGGGTTGTGAGGCACTGGAACAGGCTGCCCAGGGAAGTGGTGGAGTCACCATCCCTGGAAGTCTTCAAAAGACGTTTAGATGTAGAGCTTAGAGATATGGTTTAGTGGGGACTGTTAGCGTTAGGTCAGAGGTTGGACTCGATGATCTTGAGGTCTCTTCCAACCTAGAAAATTCTGTGATTCTGTGAGGAAGCAGCAACAATCATCAGTATTAGGTAGAAGTGACTTGTGATTATTTATAAGGATAATCCAGGTAAGTTCAACACAGAGAAACAGCTGCCAGACAGTCAAGGAGTCAGCAAACAGAACAGAAAACACGGAGCTTGCATTTGCTTAACTTTCATGAAAAAAATGTGTAATATTTATTCTGCGTCTGATAATTTCTCTCTTTGCATGCTGGTTATTTCGCTGCAGTTGGTAGTTTGCTGGTCAATTTTTGTGTGTTATAAGTAGTGCAGAAATCTGTCAGCAAAATATGCAAAGAAGACTCCAAGACTCCAACATTTTGATCACAATTGATAGTTTGCTGGTGGGACTAATTAAGGAAACAAGACAAAAAACTTACCAGTCAACCAAACAATGACCAAATATAAGAGCTGGGTATATATAGGATTTCTCCATTTTCTTTGAGAGTGAAAAACATTAAAAATATTGAAATAGTAGTTGTGTTGACCAAAAGAATGGAGTAGATAGTCCTGTAACTGGATACAGGCATCCGAAAGAGGATGTTTTCCTTCAGTGGCCATGTGGTGGAAGCTACTCTTCTATGAAGTATCATGTAGAAGAATCTTTAGGGCTAGAGCTGGAAGAAAGGAAAATTTGTGGGTTTTGAAAACAAAATACAAGAGGAGAGACCTGGCCTGTGGGCAATTCAAAAAGTACAGAAATTTGCTGATCTAAGGAGTCAGTCCTAAGATCACCGTTTGAACCCCAAAAACATACACTTGTAAGGCAAGGTGTCTAACGGTGGAAAAATAGCATTCTGTTCTGGAGGAAGAACAGGAAGAAAAGAACATATAACAGCAAAGATAGAAACCAGATAGTTCAACAGAACTGCAGCTTTAAGTAAAACTGTAACCAGAAGAGCTCTGGAGAAAATGTGTGATATCATCTATGGACTGGAAACAAAAGGAGCAAGAGCTGAAATCTTGTGATTATCCCACATCCAGGGGTAACTGAATGACTTGTGGTAATTCCTTTACCTCATAGAACTTCAATTTTGCATCTCTGACAAACCATAACAGACCTTTATAAGTAAGCTGACAAGGCTGTAACTGGTTGTTAAGAATCAGATGAAATAACTCAGTGTGCACACATCCTTTTACATCAGTTTCTACTGTCACATACATGTGAGAGATTCTTTCATGGTCCAGCCAATGAACTTACCTTCCTGCTCCAGTACAGCTCTGGCAGCTCTCCTGACGTAGGAATTCATCACTTAAATCTCAGTCTTTATAATTCCCTTCTTCCTGCTGCTGTGCTCTTGTAAATGAAACTAGTCTAGAAGTAGTAGATAACAGAAAAGAAATGTGGTGCCTGCCTTCAAAAAGAGAAAGATCGTAGTAATTACTGTCAAGAAAGTCTAGCTTCGATCCCATTTAAAATACTGGAATGAGTAACAGTTTCTAACCATTTGGAAGATAATACAAGCATAAGGAATAAGCACAGCTTACAAAGAGAAACCCTTGCAACTGTTTTTTGGAAGAGTTACCAATTGAAAATACTGACAGACAACGCTGGGCTTTTTCTGCATTTAATAATTTCATAAGAAATGTTTTATTTACAATTAACTCTTAAAGTGCAGTATCACAGGCTAATGATGGAGAAGAAGCAAGAGATAAATGTCTATAGCACAGGACTTCTGTTAGGTACCCAAAGCTTATTTTCTGAGGAAGGTGTCAGTGTTTGAGACTGGCTGTACATTTGTTAACTTACTAGCCTATCTGCGTGTGGGGCCCTGGGATAGTCTTCTGTTTACCCTGTCCCCAAATAGACTTCTGAGATCCTCCTATCCAGCTTGCACTGCCATTTAAACATTGGTAAAACAGGAGGTGTTAGATACCATTGCCCGTTTTCCTGCATTTGTGCCAGTTCCACCTAGAAAATCCATCATTCTCACCCAGAGAGCCATATTACATTAATCAGACAAACAGAAAGAACATAGAATGTTCATTAAATATTGCATGACTTTACAACGTCCTTCACAAGACAAACAACATACATGTAGAAATGTTTCTATTCAGACATTGTTAATTTGGAAAGAGCAGTAATACAGGAGATCATGAAGTAGGGAAAGAAAAATACTTAAAAAAAAAAAAATCATGCATAGATGTTCAAACAATGTCACCTAATAATTCATCTGGAGAGGAATGGCAGCTATTGGGAAGAATTATGAAGATGGACTCAAGCTCAGAAAAAGAAGTAATTAAATTAAGGAAGAACAAAATTTAGGCCAAATATCAGAGGAACCTTCCTACTAGCGGGCCATAGAAGATAGGAATCCTGAAAAGGAATGGTCTAAACTCACTACTTTTTAAGATAAAAACAATTTGAAAAGTTCTGTAGAGTATTAGCCAGTAGTGAGATTAGGTCACTTGTACCCAGTTTATGAGAGCTGATGCCCAAAACAATTATCCCAGGAAATTTCAATTGCATATCAATCTTCCCTTTCCTTCCCTTTCTCTAAAGCACATGATGGAATAAGTGTCCCAACATTTTGTTGTTGTTGTAACACAGTTGAGATACCCCAAGAAAATAAAAGGTTAACAAGTCTCTTTTTCCCTTTGCAAGTAATTGTTTATCATTTGTGTTATAGTCCCATCTTGCAGTTAGATCCCATTGATCTATGTGATGTCAAGAGATACTGACAGAAGTTATTTCTTTACCCCAGATCTCTAATAATCTAAATAAAATAGGTAAGCCAATTAGCAGATTTTTCAGATGGCTGGGTTGAAGGAGTAGGGATGAAGTAGTAGGTAATACCACCATGGTGACAAATCAACATAAGTTTAGCTTTCAAGTTGGGGATTTTATTTATACAATTTCTTTAAAAATCCTGTGCCTACTTCCCATATGAATGGAAATATTTTTAGGTGTCCACCTCTTTCTGGAAGTAGAAATTATAGCCAGCATGTGGCTAAAAGAAAGTCAGATGTATCTGAGGTAAAGAATATATGCAATAAAATAAATAAATAAATAAAAGCTGTATCAGTATATGTTCTTACTTCTTTCTGTCACGAATGGTGAATACAAAAATATGGGTTCCCTAAACAAACTTCTACCTTGGCTGTCTGAGTGTGGGGCAGCATGTAGAGAGTGTGATATCATGTTCTGCTCTGTACCCAGAAACTTTTGATGAACCTTTGCTTCTGTATTAACACAACTCTCTTTGGAGGCTGCACAATCCACAAGTGCAAGGTTGGGTCTCTATGGCTTACCTTGAGTTTAAATTGATAACTTCTGAAAGAGGATTTCCTCATTTGAAACTTTGTAGCTGCTACATTTTTATAAGGTCTTTTAGAATTCAAAATATGGGAAAGGAGTGTTTTTAACTACTTTCCTACTCATACATACTCCGATCTGAGGCATAAATGATGTGGAGTTACAGTAATTCCAGGGGATTTCCAAAGAATTATTCT
Source organism: Netta rufina (assembly GCF_964035555.1). Lineage (NCBI taxonomy): Eukaryota > Metazoa > Chordata > Aves > Anseriformes > Anatidae > Netta > Netta rufina. The sequence goes on from NC_140124.1 coordinate 56,739,452, forward strand.
AAATTAACATTGCCATAATTCAGGTCAGATCTGGTTCCCTGTATGTGCACTTATGTTTAAAGATCCTAAAGAAATCAACTACCCCACATTCACTATCTGTGAGCACTGTGCTCTGCATCTTTTCCGACTGCAATGATAGGGTATTTGTATAAGTTCCTCCCTTTCCCAACACTCGTTAATAATGTAATGTTCAGAACAAAGGGCTGTCAAGGTTTTTTATCCTTTCCTTGAGAAGAAAAATAGACCCTCAGTTTCTTAATGCAGAAGGTAACATAAGCTGGAAGATGTGATAATATAACACAAAGGTATTGCTTCAGGTTATTTTGCTTGATGCAGTTTGACATCATCTTGCAAGTGATATTCACTTTGTTCATATTGTTCTCAGCATTCCCAGGCAACCACAAAGAGTATTTTTCAAGCCTGACAGAAAGGGACACAAGGTCAGTATTTCCCTTTCTCTTTCCAGGACAATGCCATTTTATAACATCTCCTCCAGATGGACTACCAAAAAAGGCCAGACTTATCCTAATATACAAAAAATACTGACTTTGCTTATTCCTTTCAAAATCATAGAAAGAAAATTGCCTTACTTTTCATTGATCTCCTGCATTGCTAAGCTTCTGACAGAATACTTATTTTCTTACTATTATTAATATAGTGATTTATGGCCTGAAACAAACTGGCAATATATTGAAGATTCAGGAGGTTAGGCATAGCTAATTGTGAATGAAGAATGGGGAATTGTAGCTAGTGGCTGTTCAGACGAATGTCAATGGAAGAAAAAAGCCCCAAGTGTGCATGATTACAAATACTCAAATATAGATATTTTCTCCACTTTAAAGCACAGATACAGCCTGAATCTTTACATGCAGGGTTTTAGTCTGCCTTATTGTGATGCAATGTCTCTCTTGTACTGGGGAGCCCAGAAATGGACACAAGACTCCAGGTGTGGCCTCACCAAGGCTGAGTAGAGGGGGAGGATCACCTCCCTTGACCTGCTGGCAACACTCAAATTCAGCCCAGGATACCATTGGCCTTCTTGGCCACAAGGGCACATTGCTGAGTTGTGGTCAGCCTGCTGTCCTCCAGGGCTCCCAGGTATCTCTCTGCAGAGCTGCTCTCCAGCACGTCACCCCCAGCCTGCACTAGGGCTTGGGGTTACTCCTCCTGAGGTGCAGGACCCTGCACTTGTCCTTCTTGAACTTCATGAGGTTCCTCTCAGTCCTACCCTCCAGCCATTTATGTCCCTCTGAATATCTGCTCAGCCCTCTGGGGTACCAGCCATTCCTCATCAGCAAACCTGCTAAGGGTGCACTCCATTCCATCATGCAGATCATGAGGAATAAGTTGAACAAGAGTGGACCCAGTACTGACCCCTGGGTGACACCACTAGCTACAGGCCTCCAAGAACAGATCAGTTTGGAGGGGACCTTAAAGATCATCTAACTCTACCCTCTCCCCCCGATAGATAGGGATGCCATCCACTAAATCAGTTGGGCCAAGGCCCCATCTAGCCTGGCCTTGAACACCTCCAGGGATGGAGCATCCACAACTTCTCTTGTCAACCTGTTCCAGTGCCTCACCACCCTACTACAGGGAAGAATTTCCTCCCGATGTCTAGTCTATCCTCATTTAATTTAAGACCATTCCCCCTTCTTGCAGGTAAGAGGTATAAATGTTATAGAATGTGCCTGATTTTTATCCCAAATGGAGCTCCTTTCATCTGAGAAGCTTCCTGTGCTGCTCTGTGGAGAGCAGCCCATCCTGGAGCAGTCTGCTCCTGAAGGACTGCACCCTGTTGCACGGCTCCCAGGCTTCTCAGGCCAGCAGGCATTTTCTCCTGTCCCACTTTCAGGAGACTTTTTCTATCAGCCTTTTTTCCAGTAAGGGCATGATCACCTTTATGGCTGCTGCCCTCACCCAATCCCATGATAATTTCCCATCCCCAAATGACTTCCAACTGGGTTGCTTTTTAGGATTTATTCTATTTTTTTTCTTTAAATGTGGGGCCTGGCCTGGCAGAACCATGTGGTCGCCAGCCCCCAGCTCCTCCTGCTGGGCCCTTTGCAGCCATGACATGTCCCCAGTATTGGCATTCGGTGTAGACCAGGGCCATCTGCGCCCATCCTGCTCCCAGTGCCAGGAGAAGCTGCGGATGAGCTGTCGTGATGTGGAGGGGCTGTGGTCCCTGCGCCTGGGCAAGACACTGGGGGACTTTTAGCTGGAGGGTCTCCACTGCTGCCACTGCCGTTCCCACCCCGCATTGTGTTGGGCCCTTCCCCGGGGCCGGCAGGCTGAGGCATCGCACTGGGCGGGCAGCACCAGCCTCATGATGACAATGATGGGCAGGCAGCAGAGCAGGCAGGTGGCTCTGTGGGCAGCCCAGGGCTGGATGCACACCCTGCAGAAGGAGTGTCTGCAGGGGTCCAGCCAAGCTGCTTCAGCCAGTGGGCCCAGGCAGATGGTGCAGCTCTCTTCTACAGAGGCCTCCGCTGGCTGCTTTTGGTGTGGCTGGCTCATTGTGCCCATGGCTGCTCTGGTGTGGAGGTGAGTGTCTTCTACAGGATGCTGCTCTGATGTCAAGTGGATGTCAAGCATCTCTGGTCTTCAGCACCTCCCTCGTGGGTCAACGGCAAAACCTCAAAGGCTCATGTCCCACCAGGAGCACTTCAACGCCTTGTGCCCCACCAGAAGGACCTGAATGCCTTGCCTGCAATGAGAAGGACCTCAGCATCTCACGTGCCCCCAGAAGGACATCAACGTCTTGCATTCCAGCAGAAGGACCTGAATGCCTCACCTTCAACTCAAAGCACTGTCAGTCTGCAGTTTTGGGACTCACAGTACAAAAAAAATATGAAACTGTTGGAGAGTGTCCAGAGAAGGGCTACAAGGATGGTGAAGGTCCTAGAGGGGAAGACATATGAGCAGAGTCTGGGGTCACTTGGTTTGTTCAGCCTGGAAGGGAAGAGGCTGAGTGGAGACCTCATCATGGTCTACAGCTTCCTCATGAGGGGCAGGCAACGATCTATTCTCTCTGGTGACCAGTGATAGGACTCAAGAGAATGAAGACAAGATGTGACAGGGGACATTCAAGCTGGATATCAGGAAAAGGGTCTTCACCGAAAGGGTGGTTATGCACTGGAAAAGGCTCCCCAGGGAGGTGGTCATGCCACCAAGACAGCTGGAGTTTAAGAAGTGTTTGGACTATGCTCTCAGTCATATGGTCTGAATTTTTGGGTAGACCTGTGTGGTGCTCACTGATCCTTATGGGTTCCTTCCAACTTGGGATATTCCACGATTCTATGAATTTGTGGAACTACAATGTGTTTTGTTTTGTTTTGTTTTGTTTTAACCTAGGTTAGGTAACTGAAATACAGGAAGAGCAAAGTTAATGATGAGCCAGTTATAAATGTGGGCCTGCAAGAACCTACATGAACAAAAGAATAATGCCTTTATTGATGTCAGTCACTGATTTCCACTCCACACAGTGTAATTAAAAGCAGGTAAACACGGTGACTGCTTGTAGGCAAATGCGGCTTGTCAGGGAGCAGAAAGAGGAGACTGCTCTGCAAAGCCAAATGGATAGCCAAAGGTAACAGACAGACAGGCACAGGCAGTGACCTTGTCAGCAAGGGACACAAGCCCACAGCAACCAAACAAGAGAAGAGAAGGTCTTGTGATGCAGCTAGCAGACCAGTGATCACCAAACAAGTCTGTAGTGATGAGGGAAGTCTGAGGTCAAGCCAGAAGTGAAGGCAGTAAGGCAAGGCCAGGATTAGCAAAGTATAAAGCCAGGCACAACATATCTGAACTATAGCCTGAGCAAGTGTCTGAGTTTAAATGAAGATCCAAAGTCACAATGTAGAAAATGCTTAAGGGGAAACTGTGAGGACTTCCCACATCTTTTTTTTTTTTTTTCACAGCTTAGCTGTTGTCACAGAAGTCTGCAGAGGAACACTGAAGAGTAAGATGGTCAGGGCATGTAAGAAGCAGATGATACACGCAGGGCTCTGCCAGTTTTTTGTTTGTTTGTTTGTTTGTTTTTAATGTTTTTTGTTTGTTTGGTTGGTTGGTTGGTTGTTTTTTTTTTTTTTAGCAAGTGACTTTTACACAGTCGATTAATAAGGGATGGAATATTAAAACTAAATATTTGGTTCATTGAGACATAAGCTGGAAAATACTGTTTGAAGCCATGTGCACAGGTATGTTTGTAGGTTCCCTTGACTTATGCACTTGCTACGTGTACACACATACATTTAATGTTTCACATGAAAATCCCTCTCTTCTCTCATTCAGAACCTCATATGTTCATTTTGGCTGTGCTCCTCCCATCGCTTTTTCTTTAAAAATTTTCATCTGCCACCCCAGCAAGTAGCAAGGTCCCCTCAAGCTCATTCTGACCTTGTCAACAGGTTGCTGGGGACTGATGGACTGTCTTCTGTTCTGAAGCCCTTTCAGGTCCCACTGACCTCAAAGGAAGTGGACAGCACTATACACTGCCTTTACTCCCTCAGAGTCTTCAAAGCAAGTAGGCACTGTTAGGTTACTTACTCGGTGTGTTTAATGTCTCTAGTTTCTTTTACTTATTTTTATCCTCTGATTCCTACCTCTTCCCTTAATTTTGTCTATTGCAACCACTAAACACCTTATTTCTTAGCCCCTTACTTCCCAGAGAGGACATTTAAGTACTTTGAGAAATGAGCAAAATAAGTGGTAATAGGTATGATGCTTAGAAGAAAAGCACACAAGCTTGGGTACTTTCTGTAGTCCATACCCCTCTCCTATTCCCAAAATTCAGAATGCTGCATTGGGGTTATTAGTTTACAGCCTATTACAGCCTATTCCCTTTACTGCCTGCTTGTGGATGAATCAGCTGTGAGTGAGTTTATATCAGCCACTTTTGCACCTCCTGCTTCTGTCTCCTTCCACAGTCTCCTCTGCCAGCACATTCCATTAACTGATTACCAGGGAGAAGAGACCAGCACTTCCCTCTCCACTTTCCCTCCTCAATAAGTTATAGAGAGCAATGAGGACCCCTCTCAACCTCCTTCTCTCCAAACTAGACAACCCAGGTGTCCTCAACCTCTCCTCAAAGGACATGCCTTCCATCCCTTTTACCAGCTTTGTTGATCTCCTCTGGATGCTATCAAGTAACTTAACATTCTTTTGATATTGTAGAGACCAGACATATAAACAATATTCAAAGTGAGGCTGCACCAAAACTAAAAATAGCAGGAGAATCACTTCTTTTGACCAGCTGGCTATGCTGTGTTTAATGCATCCCAAAATGCAGTTTGCCCTGTTGGCTGCCAGGGCACAATGCTGATTCACCTTGAGCCTACTGACAACCAGCACCCCGAGACCTCTTTCTGCAGAGATGTTCTCTAGCCGTTCGTCTCCCAGTTTGTACCTGTGTCTAACATTACTCTGTCTAGAATAATTGAGCTGACAATTTCAGTAGACTCCAAAATCTATTTCATGAGCTGTAGGCACTACCTTACATATAGTGCCTTGTAGAAGTTACAGTGAAACTCACCTGCCACACTTCTGTCCATTCACCTAGTTCTATGCCTTTGACATTTCTTTCAGCTAACCAAGGGAAGGTGACATCAGCCACAAAAATCTAGTGTACTTTTGCCAAGTCATTAATGAATATAGTGGTGCCAGCATCAGTTCCTTGGGGAACCCTACTCCTGACTCATCCATTCTGGAAAATGACTAGTAAGGGCTTCCTGCTGTTAAATGAGCTTTTGGACAATGAAATAATTGTCCCTTTACTACCCCTTAATGTTGTAGGATAACCCGACCGAAAGCCCCGGGACAAACGGACACAACGACCAGCGTTCTGTGCCATAAGCCAATTTATTGCTGCGTGACAGTATCTTATATAGTGTTAAAACGTCCCACCCAGGAACCCAGGACCCCTCCCACTGTGCTCGCAGGCACCCCAGACTCCTCCTTTTGTGCACGCAGGCACAACCCAGAATAATCCCACAAATGTGAGAACTCACTTTTTGAAAACAATAGTACATGATCCAGTGGATCATCTTTATCCACACACTGTTGACACTGCCTCTTTTTCTCAAAAGACCATGTTCACTTATGGGATCAAGGAATTTACTCCTTATTACAGATTCTACAACTTTACCAGGAACAGAGGTCAGACTTGCCAGTCAGCAATTGCCAAGAATACCTCTAGAAACTTTATGGCATATGTGATGTATGCTGGCAATCTGCCAGGTGCTGGAGCATAAAGAATGTTTGAAATAGTAGTTTGCACACTCTGGTCAGCAGTTCTGCAATTTCACATTTGAGTTCACTCAAAGCTCCCAAATGAATGCCATCCAGCCTGGGTGACTTATGAACACAGCTTCTCTACTTGGTCTAATGCTTCCTGAATATTTACTTCAAATTCATCTAGTTCATCTGACCTATGTACTACAAAGAATGTGTAGGCATATTTATGTCATGATTTACACTGAAATCACAAAACTTAGGAGTTTTCTTCAGGCTCCACTGAAGAAGCTCTCAATGCCATCATATGAGAAGCTGATGGCATTTTAAATCTAAAAATATAAATGAGCTATAACAGGGATAAACCTTTAACCAGATATCTTTTCAGGAATTTAGTATGGGGTTTCCATGCTAGCTGGACTCTAGAGGGCTCTGAAAGCTAAGGAAGGTTTGCACTACTATAATGCTGTCAATACCAGAAACTATCAGGTAACTCCATTGGCATAGATGAGGCCAGAATCTGGCCGTAGGGTATAGTTCAAAATTATCTTGTCTGGCAAAGAAAGATCTGGCATTAGTAAGGTCCCTAGATCTTTGTTATCTAGAATGATGGCCTTAATGCTAGAAAGCTAAAATGTCTGTAAGGTTGGAAAAAAAAAACTCAAAGGAAAGAGTCTCCTGTGAGAAAATGACAAATATGGATTACATTGTAACAAAACCATGAGGCAGATGCTCAGATAATATAAATCAGTGACTGCTACAAAAACTAGAATAGAGATTTATTGGAATTTCACATCTAGTATTATACCTGATAATTTAACTTCATGAAATCATTAAATATTTTTCCACATAAACTTTTCACAAAAGACTGTTCTAAATACTATGCCCTCTGAAAGGTAATAAAATGGTGATTTCCACCATTGTCAGACCATCATTCAAGTGCAAGCATTGAAACTTGGAAATGGAATTCAACACCCATTTTGATGGCAATATGAGAATGCATACCTGTCTTTCTTGCGTAATCTAGTCACATATTCTTATGTGCTCTCAAAGGAATATGAAAGCTAAGGCAAGAAATAGATATGCAATTAATTATTTCAAAAATCCCTAGTTGTTTGGCTACTTCAGTTATTGTTTAGAAATTAAATTAAAAAAAAAAAAAAAAGGAGAGAGAGAGAGAATAAAACAAATAAAACAAAACAAAACAAAAGATTTTTTTTAAAAAAAAGTTAAATCTACAAGCAAACTAAATCACACCAAGAATACCCCAGGAAAGTCTGAAGTACTGCTTCCATGGCAGCTTGCCTTAGAACTTGAAGCTGCTACCATCATAAATAAAGTCAAAATGTCAACAGCTTTTTGAATTTTCACTGCTATGCAAGTTTTTAATGTCATTTCAAACTTTGGAGCTTCTGGGTTAATAGAGTCCTTCTCTGGGCAATGGATAGAAGACAAAGGAATAGGATGGCTGATACCTTTTTTGTGGGACTTGCAGTTACTCTACCCCAAAGGGGTGGTGATGGACTGTAAGAGTGTAGTCATCGACTATAATAAATTGATGCAAATCTATCAGTACCCACAGAATAGTAGAATTAGACAAGTTTAATTTAGCACTGGATCCAAATATAGAATTGTGTTTAGTACAAAATGGAGTTAGGAGTCCATTAAAGTATTCAGGGTTGAAGTTTTTACATCAACAAACTTCATCTTTTCTTTTTCAGCTCTGAAGCATGATGAAAACTTGTATGATAAAATGATAATATGACGTTGAATAGCAAAATTTTTATTCCACAAACAAAACAAAACAAAACAAAAAAACAATACACACACACACACACACAAAAAAAAAAAAAAAAAACAAAAAAAAAACTAATGAACAAACAAAAACAAAAATAACAAACCAAACCAAACCAACCAACCAACCAAGCAAAACAAACCTGCAAGTTATATTTTTTGTCAAAAATGTCCATCACTAAGGTTCTCTTGGTGCCTTTGGTGCATCCAGCATCTACGTTAATCTTTTTCAATTGAAATCTTTAAAAGGCATTCACTGCCATTTTTTCTTAAGGAAAAGAGTCTTTGACTACTAGGGTTGAAAGCCTGTCACTGTGATTTTTTGTAAAATTCATGGCTTTTCAGACTTACTCTCCTGAAAGGAACAAACTTTTAAGGCATGTTATTTCATAGAACTGACACAAAAGCACAGATGCTTTTCAAAACCTATTTTTAAGATCTATAACTTAATGAAAGTTCCTTTAATTTGCCTATAATTTTGACAAGAGAAAGTTCCTGTGCAAAGCTCTATATACAAAATGTAATGTGTCTAGAATCCAGTAGTATGAAGTGAAGAACAGAGAAGGCAAAAGCAGATATCTTATGTTACTGCAAAAGACAGTGTTAAAAAAAAGTAAATCAATCTGCTGCTGCAGAGAATGAGTTATAACAATCTTTTCTTTTTTTTTTTTTTTCAATGTATTTAGGGACAGTTACATTTTTGTGACTTTCTCTTTGGATTGTCTGTCAAATAGTGGCCATTCACTGATCACACCCACTTTTGAAACAACACAGGAGAGCCTTTTTTTTTTTTGATTCCAGGTCATTTCTATCAGTTCACATGACCAGCAAGCTTAGACATCTTTGTGAGTTGATAGCATAGGAAACTAAATTGCGACAGCAGAATTAGAATAGTTTACAGATGTTAGAAATAAATATTCCAGGTTTGGCCTAATGGTTTCCAGTCTGTCAATGTACCTCATGTATAGCCCCGGCTGTTAAAACCACTTTATAATAAGACTCAACAGAAGGAGACAAAACTCTCCCTGAATTAATATTTCTGCTCATTTCTTACTGCTGTTATTTTTACTGCTTTTACTTCACCAGATTGAAAAATTTAGACTGTAAACAATAGAGGTTGCTACATCTAGCATATGAGCAAGTGTACAACTTTAATGCTTTGTGGCATGATAGACTCAGAAAGTCTCAGGAGCACTGAGGGAGACAGCTGACCTGCAGATCTGTTATTCAGCATTCCTGTACCATAGAGGTTATTCATGTCTATTACAGTAAACATCTGCTAGAAAATTTTATTTCTTCTGCCTTATGCACAGAATATCAAGGATCTAAAACACTTAACTGTTTTTGTTGTTTCATGAGAATGTCAAAAATCTTTGTTGTTTCTCGTGACATAGTCATCTTATTAGACGACTTTTAATTTTCTTCCTCACATTTAATTCTCTTCCTCAAAATTCAATGCTTCAGTGGAACATAAGCCACATCAAACCATTTTAAAAGCTGATAATCTCAGGGTAACATCCTTAAAGATTGGGACAAATACTACAACTTCTGCAGAAGAGGAAAGGAAGGGAAAGGAAGGGAAAGGAAGGGAAAGGAAGGGAAAGGAAAGGAAAGGAAAGGAAAGGAAAGGAAAGGAAAGGAAAGGAAAGGAAAGGAAAGGAAAGGAAAGGAAAGGAAAGGAAAGGAAAGGAAAGGAAAGGAAAGGAAAGGAAAGGAAAGGAAAGGAAAGGAAAGGAAAGGAAAGGAAAGGAAAGGAAAGGAAAGGAAAGGAAAGGAAAGGAAAGGAAAGGAAAGGAAAGGAAAGGAAAGGAAACAAAGCATGATTGCATATAGTCTTCCCATAGCTTTACAAAAACATAACAGCCTCCCAAGAGTTGTACTTAAAAAAAATAAAAATAAAAAATCCCTAAAGATATACAAAACACAGCATGTGGTTTATACTGAATTTATGGAACCACTGATGTTTTGTTTGATTTCTACTACTCTTGCACAAACCTGGAGGGAATGTGGCACACAGTGTTTCTACTTCATCTGTAGCGGTCTATTTTTTAAAATACTTTGAGAGATATTGTAGGCCAAGCTGTAACCTGTCTTAAGTTACTGAAGTGGTAAAGAGTATGAGATTGGACAAAATGTTAAAAGGTAATAATCTTGGAGGTAATTTGCAGAAACACTGTAAAGAAAAGTATATTGTTTTATTCCATAAACAAAATGAAAACAATGGGTCCTTTTTCTTGTCTCTTATACTTTATTATACTCACTGTTCATGGATTTTTATGTGGTTCTTATTGACTCCCAATTATGTACTCAAGAGGAAAATCAACCTAACTGAGGTATATAGCAGAAAAGAATATTACACCCCAGAAGTGTCCCTTTTTTTCTGTGCTAAATGTTAGAGAAAAAGATTTGACTGACTTTTGATCCTGTAAACATAGTGTATTTTTCTAACCAGTTCTACAGTGTTAGCTCTGGGGGTATTTGTATTAGAAATCTGGACAAAGGGAAAAGTATTTTTTGTAACTATTGATTTATTCATATTTGAAACTTATTTTTGAATGAGCAGCATGCAAAAGATTATTCATTATCTGTGATTATTTGTGCATTAAATCTTTGCTAGATATAATATACAAGTTAATTTTAAGCTCAAATGTTTGTGCGAAAAATAAATAAATAAATAAATTAAATTTCATATTCAAAGATTAAAAGAAGGCTCCAGTAAGCTGGTAACATTTATATATATGTTTCATTATAAACAGCTGAGTAGACTTACTGAAGTCAATAGGATTACTCATGTACTTCAAGTTAAGTGTTTCTAGGTCTGGAATTCTTTATGAACTTCTTTTTAAGGCAGTTAAAAAAAAAAAAAAAAAAGTCTAGAAGCAGAGAAACAAAGCTCAACAAATGCATTCTCTATTGTGAATTATTCATTCAAGTAAAGTTTTCTTAGTGACAAATGAACATAATTGAAGCACTGACTGAGGGCTGATCATAAAGAAAAGACTAGCATTTCCTTGTTTTATTACCTGAAAAAGTAAATACTGGAGAATTTGTTTATGTTCATTCTTGCCTGTAGAGGACTGACACAGGGCATTCAGTTGCAAAGTAGCATTATCTCATGCTGCAAACTGGAGAAATTAGAAAATGTTGTATTATGACCTCTCCTAATTGCTGAAATGATGTGTGGCGTCAGACTACTCACTTCAGTCCTTATGCCTTGGTATCCTCAACTATAAAGCTGAGGTACCTGCAGTAACACCTTCAAGGCATTATGAACATGAAACATGAATGTTCCTAGTACACCTGAAGGTTGTTCGTGATGATTACGCAACATATCTGATTGGGCAAAGTTCCTTCCAAGGGTGCCCGACTTTGCCTTCATCAAGGCAAATTAAAATGGCAACTATTGATATCAGGTATGTATATAGCAGTACTGCTCAAAAATAAATGAGAGAAGGAACTCTGTGTGCAAGGAAACATGTCAATATTCAGCAAATGAAATGGAACATGTATTAGTCCAAGTCCAATCAGCATATGTCAGAGAAATGAATGCTCATCACCAATTTATTAATCTATAATTGAATCATGTATGATTAACTCAGGCTTTAGCTCTAGAATTCCAGTGTCTATTCAGAAAACATTCTACTCAACTTCAGAAGTGTTCTGTGTCTTGATTAGATGTACTGGGCATAAGTAGCAAGGTTTCAGTAGCAGGGAGGCTTCAGAGGTACCTCTGCGAGGAGTCTATAAGCTGCCCCATCTTAAACATCCAGTCTCAGCTGGCACCAAAAGGGACCTACCACTGGCCAAAGCTGAGCTACTGAGCAACACTGGTTGCACCTCTGTGAGAGGATATATAAGAAAGGGAAAAACTGCTGTGAAACAGCAGCTAGGAGAGAAGAGTGAGAAAATGAAGGGAAAAACAACCCTGCAGACATCAAAATTAAAGAAGGAAGGTAGGAGGTGCTCCAGCTGCAGGAGCAGAAGTTCCCCTGTGGCCTGTGGAGAAGTTCCTGGTGGAGCAGGCTGTCCCCCTGCAGCCCATGGTGTACCACAGTGGAGCAGGTCTCCACACTGCAGCCCGTGGAGAAGCACATGCTGGAGCAGGTGGATGTGGCCTGAAGAAGGCTGCAGGAGCCCACAGAGGAGGAGACTATAGGCTGAAATTGCACCCCATGTAGAAGAGCCCAGACAGAGCACAAGTTCTGGTGTGAACTACCACTCATGGGAGACCCTTGCAGGAGGGGCTTGTCGACCGCTATGGTGATACTCCCACAATCATATTTTCTCACCTGCCTTTTTGAGGATGGGAAGTCTGAGAATGATGTGGTGGATGTTAGCTAGCTATCAGTGAAATCACCACTCTAGATTAAGAAAAAATCAAGATCATTTTAGTGTGGATAGCCTTCCCTGCTGCTCCCATGAGAAATGACTGTAGCTCCATCCAGGTAAGCGTGTTGGTGTGCTTCAAAGAAACATACAGGACTGGGGTTGGATAAACGCACAGGTGACATAGTTAACCTAAGCAAGTCTCTTTACATGAATGTGTGCACATGGTATCCTATCAGATCAACTATGGTTGAAAAATGTATCCACACAGCTACTAAAACCCATGCCCTGCAGAGAATATTCAACATACAAACACATCCCAGTATGATCAAAGCTGCTTGGAGCTAAATCCGAGTTTGGGTTCAGATTTTCTGTTTCTGTTTTTGCATCTGTACAATGCTTTTTGCTTTATTCTAATTTATTTTTTTGAACCATTGCTTGTTCAAATGTAATACTCTGTTCCCTAGATCCTGGTACGAAATCAATGTTTATTGAAACTTAATCTTGTATCTTAATAAAATAATTGAGCCCTTCTAAATTAAGAATTATTTTTTTTTACTCTTAAATCATAAATACATCCTTTTTGATAACTTTGATAGCTGTAGGAAAAGATTGCAAATTTATATCAAATAGGCAGACTACATATTGAGGTATAAATCAATTACTTAAAATCTTTTCAACAGCAAACATTTAGCTTTTTGTTATATCTTTCATGAAGACAGTGAAAGAAAAAAAATTATTACATCTCTAATACAGGGTAAGTGAAAGGCAGTTGTAGTGTGAAAGACGATGCAGAATTTCAGAGGGGTGACATATTAAGTAACCTTTCACTAACCAATCCAAAATCACTTTAATTCTCATAGGAAATAAAATCTTAACAACACAATGCACATAAAATGAAGACTGAAAAGAAAAAGTTGTTCCTTAAAAATGAAAAATGTCTTAATTTTACCCAGACATTATTGTTGTTATTTAATTTCATTTTCATCAGATCTTATTTAATCTCTGTGTCAGTGGGATGACCTGCATGGGAAAATATAGGAAAGATATAACTTAACACTATTCCAGCTTCTTAAAAAAAAAAAAAAAAAAAAAAAAAATCCTAAATCAGCTGTTATTTAAAATTAGTAGAACCTTTCATTCAGCAGCTTCCTATCTTTCTTTTTTTTTTTTTTTTTTTTTTTTTTTCTCCAAATTAAACAACTGTCCTTGTGGAAAAATAATTTTCTACATGCAAATTTCTATTAAAAACAAACAAACAAAGAAACAAACAAAACATTATTGTTGCATATATATCTAAAATAAATCATGTATAAAGTATATTTTAATTCTTACTAAGAGAAGGGAGTTTCTTGGTAGTGGCTTTTGATAACCAAATGAAAATATGGAGATATTTCAGTTAATTCAACACAAGAACAGGAGGAAAATCAAATATATTTGAACCATGCTTTTGGCTGATTTGAATCAATATAAGTCAAAGGAGCAGTATAAGTTTATAATACTTGAGTCCCTACTCCACGGGATTTTAAGAGTCAGGCTGAACTGACATTCTTCCCAAATACACAGTCTACCTTTTTTTTCATCTTCATTTTTTCTGTCTCTTAAGTATCAACTTTTCCTTTCAACCTACTATACTTCAGCAATTTTACAAGCTTCAGCAAAGGTGAGTATTATTTACCACCAAAAGTTCTGTGATGGTTCACTTGTTTTTCACAGATTTTGCTGTCTCACTGCAAAGACATCAAAAGCATCTGAAGATGTCTGTACAGAAGTAAAGAGCTTTTTGGTGAAAAAGTTTCTTCTTGTACCTATTTTTCCAAATAGATCGTTCAATATTTTTGTTAGTGCTACATTTTTCGTTGTGATTTATGTAGATCCTTTTCATTTCATATTTCAAACATTGATTTCATATCCCTTTGAGTGAAGATCTTTTAATTCTCCACAAAAAGTGGAGAATTAAACAAGCTTCCACAAGCCTCCAGAAAGGCTTGAAATTATAAAGTCAGGGGAAAGAGAACTGTTTAAGAGATCTAGCATGTGGCATACAAAATCAAAATTTCTTTCTTTATTTTGATTAATTAAGGAAATTAATTAATTAAGGAAATCTCTTTTGTAAAAGAATGCTTTAAACTTTCCTGCTTGTTTTTCTCTTGCAGCAGCAGGACACCAGCAGGTAAAGACAAGCTTTAGAAATATTTCCTGCAATTACTCACCAATTAGGGTCTCACAGAGCATTCCTTAACTCTTCTGGGTCAAGCAGACCTGCAGACCTGAATAATGCATGATCTACTGATGAAATGTCATGGACAAGTCATATACACAAAAGTAGAATAGCTTGATTTTTCAGGGATTTAATGAAAGAAAGAATATAAAATCAGAAGGATCACAGAGGAGAAAGAAGATGGAAAATCAGAGATGATCAGAAAAAGAGGTCATTTTTTCCTCTGACAAAATCATGAAGTAAATTATAATCAAAGAGGATGCTTAAGATTTTAAAGGTGTTTAAAGTGGTTAGGTGTCTAATTTCTCTAGTATGTTTCTGAAAGATGCAGATGAATATAGCATACCATAAAAAGAGCCAAATGGCAACAAGCATATTTTGATTGTTGAATATTACAGAACAGTAAAATAAAAGGCCAGGTAAACATATCAGAAAAGAGTAGATAAACATCAGACAATCTGTTTCTGATCTCCTTCATAACTTTGCTCAGCATTTTGTGGATAAACACTGAAAATCAAATTTGTTTTTCAGGCATCTTTGTTGAAATGGATGGTCAAAGCTCATCCCAAATCCTCTGACTTCTGTTAAAAGTTTATCCTATATGATTTTATTTTTCCATTTGTAGAATTACCCATATGTTTTTAACAGGTCTAGGTGGGAAAAAATAAGTAAATAAGTAAATAAATAAATAATTAAATAATAAGAAAGAAGGTATGAGGGGCAATTTTTCAAACATTATCCTCAACTATTCTTTTTCCTTCATTTTATTAAATGTGTTCAGTTTTTAATTGTTTCATTTTACCTAACTTCTGAAAGGTTCTCTCAATTCTTAAGTGATTCTATCTACCTTTTTTATTACATGTATTCTTAAACTGTGAATTTTGTGTCACTTTAATTTGAAAAGCCATAAGTTGCTCATTGCCCTTAAACCCTGTATGTTCTCCAAAACTTTGAAGTTATTGTTTATCCAATATGCAAAATCTTCAAGCAAAGTACTATCCTTTTGTGCTTTGTACGTAAGGTACTAATCCTTGAAGGTCCTCAGTCTCATACTTATTTGTTGTTTCCAGATGTAATACAAATAAAAATTAACTTTTATTAATGTCAATGGTATCTACTGAGAATCACTGCATTTCCCATTATTTGGATAAATTAATATAAATTTATTTTATTACTAAATACATCTATTGAACACATGACTGTAGTTTAAGCTTGTATCTGTTCAGTATGCTGTACACAGGATATAGTTTGTTCATTCATGTTGACAAATATAATGTTGTGTTTTAATTATTTATGGATTTTTAATTATTGAAAGCATTACTTAGCAATCTACCAGGAAATGTATCATGTTATATATTCTGAAAGTAATAAAATCTTAATGATCAGAGAGCCAATGACTGTAGACCCCTGAAATTAAATCTTTGATGAGAAGAGTCAGAGTGTGTTGTGAGTTTGGGGACTGAGAGTAAGGAGAAAGGGTAATAGGTAACAAGGTAACAAATGTTTTCAGCTATGTTAAAGGTTAGTGAGCACATATCATTTGCATAATGTGACCCTTGAGCTTGCCTAAACCACTCTTTATTTCCTATTAAAAGTAGCCTATCAATGTTAAGTCTTCTGTCACTTCATCAATAGAAGTGCCAGTGGAAACAAAGCATTCAGATTTTTGTTTGGTTGGTTTTTGTTTTGTTTTGTTTGGTTTTGTCCACATTGACAGAGTGAAGAGAAGACAATAAAGTAGTAAAACTTTTATATATAGAAGGCATTCATATTCACCAGCATTCTTAGGACACTTCCATAGAGGTGCTATACAAGTCTAATGCATGGTGGGGAAAACAGATGAGGCTCAGGCCTTGATGATTTATTTATTTTTTTCTAATAGCTCATTTTTAAAACCAGAGTAAAAGTTATGATTAGCTTATTTAATATATATATGTATATATCACATATATGTGTATATATATATATGAACAACCATCTAGTTAGTCTTTCCACAGCATGGTAACAAGTTAATTTAGTAAAAAAAAATATCTACAACAAAATGTCAAAGAAAAATATTATACTTTTTTCTTCTCAATTACCACGGTATAAAATATGATTATAAAGCACATAAAATTCAATAGAACAAGCTGGCAGGCACATATACTGCTAAAATGAAGCCTCTTTTTCTTTTTCTCTCTCTCTCTCTCTCTCTTTTAATAGAAACATTTCTATTAAACTCATATTTCTACTAAACTATTAAAGTTTCTTGAAAACTCAACAGGCTGTATTGATCCACAGCATACCACTGTTGCATTAAGTTACACACTGATTAGAGGCAGTCCAGAAGTCTGTAGGATGAAATGAGCGGGAACCTATTACATTTAACGGAGACCAGCAGTGCTTTTGCTTTATTAGCTAGTTTAAGTACCACCAGTAGAATTTATTTGAAACATACCAGAAGACATAATGTATCAATTCAGGTTTAATCCTGTTGCCTGATTTTGTCAGGACTTAATTGGCAACAACAGACCAAGCAAGGGAATGCTTCTAAACCACTCATTCAAGACTGCCTGGAAAGCTGGAAAAATATACTGACCTTTATGATGCTTGATGGAATGATTATCCCCACTCACAAACAAGCATCACTTGACCCAACAAGCTATATTTTGTTAAAAGAAGAAAAGAAAATAAATAGAAGGTAAATGAAATAATCTATCATGCCTTAAATTATGACTAATGTTATTCAAA
This sequence comes from Netta rufina, assembly GCF_964035555.1. Lineage (NCBI taxonomy): Eukaryota > Metazoa > Chordata > Aves > Anseriformes > Anatidae > Netta > Netta rufina. The sequence continues at coordinate 56,756,757 of NC_140124.1, forward strand.
ACATTAATCTCATAAGGTCATTGTTCTGACTACTGCCTTCACACTTTGGCTAACAAAATGCTGTATAAGTTCCCACAGACCTTGTATTCCAAGCTGGTTTAATTGCCCCAACCATTCCTTCCAGCTAGTTCCCATTACTGGCTGCTCTAGCTAAGGATTATGACATTACAGCTAATACTGTTTTCTGGCATGCTGGAAACCTTTAAAAGTTTCATGGTTTATACAAAACATTCAATGACTTTTGTCCTTATTTATTTCCCTAGTAATTACTGCTGAAAAAACACACTTCATTGCTTAACTGTGGGATGAGCATTCACCTCAACACCAATGAGAACTATTATTTGATTTGGACATCTACAAACTTTTCTCCACTGTATGGCATTAACTGAAATGCTACTCAAATATAACAAAGTGGATATTAAGAGACCTATTCATCTCTCCTCTGCATTTACAGAGAATCATAGAATCATTTAAATTGGAAAAGGCCTCTAAGATCATCAAGTCCAACCATTAACCTGACAAGTCTACCACTAGACCATGTCCATAAGCACATCTACACATCTTTTGACATTGAGATACCACCTGATGAAACTGAACAACTACTTATCTACGGGGCCTGATGACATGCATCCCAGAGTCCCAAGAGAACTGGCTGATGGAGTTACCAAACCTCTCTCCATCAGACTTTAAAAGTCCTAGCAGTCAGGTAAAGTCCCCAGTGACTGGAAAAAGGGAAACATCATTCCTATTTTTAAAAAGAGTAGAAAGGAGGACTCAGGGAACTACAGACCAGTAAGCCTCACCTCTGTGCCTAGCAAGATCATGGAATGGAACCTCCTGGAAACAATCTTAAGGCACATACAGGATAAGGAGGTGATCTGAGACAGCTAGCATGACTTCACCAAGGTCAAATCACTCCTGATCAGTCTGGTGGCCTTCTACGATAGGGTGACTGCATCAGTTGACAAGGGAAGACCAACCAATGTAATCTACCTGGACTTCTGTAAGGCCTTTGACACAGTCCCACATCCTGATCTCCAAATTAGGAATATACAGGTTTGAAGGGTGGACCATTCATTGGATAAGGAATTGGCTTGAAGGCTGCACCCTGAGAGATGTGGTCAATAGCTTTATGTCCAGGTGAAGGCCGGTGATGAGTGGTGTCCCTCCGGGGTCTGTCTTGGGACTGGTACTACTTAATATTTTTATCAATGACATAGACAGTGAGATTGAGTGCACCTCCAGCAAGTTTGTAGATGAAAACAAGCTGAATGGTTCAGCTGATACAACAGAAGGAAGGGGTGCCATTCAAAGCATCTTAACTAGCTTGATAAGTGGGTCCATGTGACCTAATTGCCCTAGGTCAGGGCAATCCCAAACATGAGTCATAGAAACATAGAATCATTAAGGTTGGAAAAGACCTCCAAAATTATCTGGTCCAACCATCCCCCTACCACTAAAATCACCCACTAAATCATGTCCCAAAGCACTATGTCCAGCCTTTCCTTAAACACACCTAGGGACAGTGACTACACCACCTCCCTGGGTAACCCATTCCAATGTCTGACTACTCCTTCTGAGAAGAAATGTCTCCAAATTTCCAACCTGAACCTCCCCTTGTGCAACTTCAGGCCATTCCTTCTAGCCCTATTGTGAGTTATCTGCAAGAAGAGGCCAACCCCCAGCTCCCCACCACTTCCTTTCAGGCAGTTGTAAAGAACACTAAGTCTCTTTCTGAGCCTCCTCTTCTCCAGACTAGACAACCTCAGCCACTCCTGGTAGTGTTTGTGTTCCAGGCCCTTCACCAGCTTCATAGCCCTTCTCTGGACATACTCCAAGGCCTCGTTTTTCTTGTTGTGAGGGTCCCAAAGCTGAACACAGTACTAGAGATATGACCTCACCAGAGCTGAGTACAGGGGGACGATCACCTCCCTGGTCCTGCTGGCTACTCTGTTCCTGATACAAGTCAGGATGACGTTGGCCTTCTTGGCCACCTGGGCACACTGCTGACTCAAGTTCAGGCAAGCATCAAACAGTCCCCGCAGATCTTTTTCCTCTACACAACTTTCCAACCACTCTGCCTGAAGCCTGTAGCATTGTCTGGGGTTGTTGTAGCCAAAGTGCAGGAACCGGCACTTAGCCACATTGAACCTCATCCCACTGGCCTCATTCCATCAGCCTACCTGTCCAGATCCCTCTGTAGAGCCTTCCTACCCTCTGGCAGATCAACTTTCCCACTCAACTTGTTGTCTGCAAACTTACTGAGGATGCTCTCAATCCCCTTGTCCCCTTTATCCAGATCATTGATAAAGATATTAAAGAGAACTGGCCCCAATACTGTGCCTTGGGCAACATCACTTGTAACCTACTTCCATGTGATTTAACTCTATTTACCATAACTCTTTGGGCCCAGACACCCAGCCATTTTTTTTACCCAACATAGTGCATACCCATCCAAGCCATGAGCAGTCAGTTTCTCCAGAAGAATGTTGTGGGAAGTGGTGTCAAATGCCTTACTGAAGTCTAGGTAGATCACATTCACAGTCTTTTCCTCATCCACTAAGTGTCTCACCTTGTCATAGAAGGAGATCATGTTCATCAAGCAGGACTTGCCTTTGCTAAATCCATGCTGACTGGGCCTGATCACCCAGTTGCCCTGTAAGTGCCATGTGATGGCACTCAAGATGATCTACTCCATGAGCTACCCTGGCAACAAAGTCAGACAGACAAGCCTGTAGTTCCCCAGCTCCTCCTTCCAGCCTTTCTTGTAAATGGGTGTCACATTTGCTTGCTACCAGTCAGCAAGCTCTCCTGATAGCCAGGACTGCTGATAAATGGTGGAAAGTGTCTTGGTGAAATACTTCCACTAGCTTCCTCAGTACCCTTGAGTCAATCCCATCTGGCCCTATAGACTTGCGTACATCTAAGAGGTCTAATTCCTCTAGGATTATGAGGGTTTCATTCTGCTCACTATCCCTATCTACCAGCTCTTACTGATAAAGACTGAGGCAAAGAAGGCATTAACTACCTCAGCCTTTTCCATCTCTTGTCACTGCATTTTCCCCCACATCTAAAAAAAATATGGAGATTCTTCTTAGTCCTCCTTATTTTCATTTATGTATTTATAAAAACATTTTAATTGCTGTTAGTGGCAGTAGCCAGACTGAACATTATTTGTACATTACTTGTATCTGTCCTTTTTCTCCCTCAGAAATCTACACAAACCTCCTTTGTCTCACCCTTCCCTCCCCCCCTCAAATCCCCTGATGTTGCTTTGCCTTTACTACTAGCCTCAGCTGCCAACTTGTATCCTAAAATGCTGCCCTATATGAGAAGTGTCTCTAAGGTTTACCAGCCCAAGTGAAGCCATAAGAAGCTACTCCAAGTCTGCCTTCCCCTGTAGTTCCCTTCCTTCCTTCTGAGGTTTAATACTAGATAGTTTATTTGCAGTCTGATCTAATTATAGATCACAGAATATATGGTCCTGTATTAGTCCTCATTGCTTCCTTTTTCATTGACTATACCAATCACATTGCCATTGGGTAAATGGGGTCAGATAATTAATCCTACAGAGAATGAACCTGCCAAAAAAAATTACTCATTTATTCTTGAGATCAATGAGCTTTTGAGTTTACCCTCCAACCACATGATCTCCAGGTCTGACTCAAGGGAGGAGGCAGTAGCGTATGCTGAGGAAAGAAAAGAGAGAGGACAGGACTGTGCCTTTTGGCAGTAACCTACCTGAATGTAGGTTAGATGTGGTGTGAAACAACATCTCAGATATGCCTCTCTGTAGAATACTGCTTGCTAGTTCACCTATATTGACATACACAGAGTGTATAGTTAAGATTTCATCCTATTTTCCCCCTTACATACTGATGCCTAAAACACTTCCCTGTAGTCATATCATGTAATTTTATTTCTTCTCCTTATATAAGGTGCAACTAAAATGAAATGCCAAAGCTGTCTTCTTGTCTGGGTACTATTCTGAGTACCACTCACACAAATGTTTGCAACATCCATATTTCCTTGGTTTTGTCTGTAACAGCATCTCAATAAGTCATGTAATCAGTACTAAGCTATGTCTTGGAATGTGGATGTTCATTGGAGCAACTTTTTTTTTTTTTTTTTTTTTTTTTTTTTCCCATGATTGCAGAAAGGTACTGTAGGTCTCTTTAGACTGGGCAAAAGGTCCTGAAATTGAATTGTCTCTCTCAGAATAGGATCATGGAGCTGGCAAGGATCTGGAATCACTGTATCTAACATTTAACTTTTGCAACCTTCTCTGTCATATAATTCCTTCAAAGATATCTAATATGATTTGAAATATGAAAGTAAGGAGAGAAGCAGAAAGTAGTAGAAGGACTGGTAGATAACAAGGAAATTAATTTATACATTGTGAAGGTATTTTTTTCTAAATTTTGGCCATGTTTATCTAGAGAGGAAGGAGAATTATTTCTAAAGACAAGTTATTCAACTTAGCTCTTGTAGTGTTTGTTACCAGTAATAATACTAATAATTAATAAAAGAAACATCTGGAAATCCTTTTTCAACTGAATAACACCATTTAATTGCTCTTTGCTGTCATTGTTGCCATTCTCTCTCTTTCAAAAACAAAAGGGAGGAGGAAGGGGGCATGGAATAGATGGGCAGGATTTCTGCTTTAAAAGCTATCTCAGTTCATGATTTATATCATGTATTCCCAATTAATAATTAACAGAACACATATCCAGTGCTGTCCAGCTTCTAAATGTTTAAAGGAAATGTAATGTCCCTTCTCAGCTACATCTGAGTGCTTGCCTTGCAGCCCTTGGATAAACTGGAAAATTGCAGGTCACACAAGAGGGAAATTCAGAGAGCTGAAGGCACAACTGGGAGTTGTTTCTTTCTACAGTGAGCCTCCAAGGAGCTGCTCAAATAAGATGGGAGGAGATTAATGCATCTGACAGAACATGTTTGTAAGAAAAGTGAGGCAGGAAACAGCAAGAGATTGGGAAAAGTTCATTGCAAATACTTTATTCGAGTTTCTGGGCCAAGACCAGGAGGAGTGGAAGAGATGGAGTTTTCCTTCCAACTCCATTGGAGAGGTTCATAAAACTAGCAAAATCAAGTAAGTGTCACAGATCCTGATATAGAGATGTTAGACTTCTGGTCTCTTTGTTACCTAGACACCAGGAAATCCTGAATGGGGAGAAAGCCTGAGAAGTCTGGAAGGCTCCATCAGAAACACATCATCCAGAGTATTGGAAATGGTAACTAATGGAGGAAAGTGGAAACTGAGGCAGCATTCTCCCTTCTTACCCCTATGCATAAACATCTTTATTACAGGGTTCAGACAAAAATGTATCACATGAAAATGTATCACATGAAAATGTACCTTGTGTGCATTGTTGTAGCTATGCTGTAGTTTGACATTTGTGAAGTTTTGTTATTTGTTTTTTGTGTTTTCTGACTGTTTGTTTGTTGTTTGTTTGTTTTAATTAGATACATTCATACAAGGAGTTCTAAGTGACATTCTAGCAACAGCTGGACACTAGCGGTGATACTAGCTCATCTTTTCCAGCCTGTTCTCCCTCAAACCCTGATACTGTGAATATTGAACCGAGCAGAGAGACCAGGCATGGAGAATGCATATACTCCAATTTGGACAGTCCTTAAGAAAAATAAATGAATTAGAATAATACAATACTCCCCCTCTTCTTTCTCTCTCTCTTGTTTTTAAGAAATAAATGTATATTTTGATTTTATAGAGCTTTATTGCTCTTTGAAAGTTTTTATTTTTTTTAATATATCCTCCTTTCTGTAGGTGGATGTGACTCCGTGAAGTGAAAGGCAGAGATAGCTGCTGAAAGTCTTTTGACATAATTACTTTCCAATGCTGGATATAAGTACAATTTATAATGTATTCATGCAGTAAGATGGACTGTGCTGTGCTTGGAGATACATTCCATGTTTTTATCATACACATTTCCAGGTACAGAATCACAGAATCACAGAATTTCTAGGTTGGAAGAGACCTCAAGATCATCAAGTCCAACCTCTGACCTAACGCTAACAGTCCCCACTAAACCATATCCCTAAGCTCTACATCTAAACGTCTTTTAAAGACTTCCAGGGATGGTGACTCCACCACTTCCCTGGGCAGCCTGTTCCAATGCCTCACAACCCTTTCAGTGAAGAAGTTCTTCCTAACATCTAACCTAAAACTCCCCTGGCGCAACTTAAGCCCATTCCCCCTCATCCTGTCACCAGGAACGTGGGAGAACAGACCAACCCCCACCTCGCTACAGCCTCCCTTGAGGTACCTGTAGAGAGCGATAAGGTCGCCCCTGACCCTCCTTTTCTCCAGGCTGAACAAGCCCAGCTCCCTCAACCGCTCCTCATAGGACTTGTTCTCCAGGCCCCTCACCAGCTTCGTCGCCCTTCTCTGCACCTGCTCAAGCACCTCAATGTCCTTCTTGTAGCGAGGGGCCCAAAACTGAACACAGTACTCGAGGTGCGGCCTCACCAGAGGGGACAATCACCTCCCTAGCCCTGCTGACCACACTGTTTCTGATACAAGCCAGGATGCCGTTGGCCTTTTTGGCCACCTGAGCACACTGCTGGCTCATATTCAGCCGACTATCCACCATCACTCCCAGGTCCTTCTCTGCCTGGCAGCTCTCCAACCACTCATCTCCCAGCCTGTAGCTCTGCTTGGGGTTATTGCGCCCCAGGTGCAGGACCCGGCACTTGGCCTTGTTGAACTTCATGCAGTTGACCTCAGCCCATCGGTGCAGCCTATCCAGATCCTCCTGCAGAGCTTTCCTACCCTCAAGCAGATCGACACACACACCTAACTTGGTGTCATCTGCAAACACTGAGGGTGCACTCAATGCCCTCGTCCAGATCATCGATGAAGATATTAAAGAGGACCGGCCCCAGCACCAAGCCCTGGGGAACGCCACTAGTGACTGGCCTCCAATTGGACTTGACTCCAAAACCTTGCAGGATCACCTTTTCTAGCAGTTTAGAAAGAATTTCTTTGTAAAAGCATTTACAAAAGTCTCAATTATCTGTGACAGTGATAACCACCAGAAGGTAAAATATGTGTTGCAAATCCAGGTGTTCTGCTGACACAGCCCTTTCTTTAACCCTCTTTATGAATCAGCATAACATAATTATTTTTTTTCAATGACAGAAGATTATCTTGTCTAGAATATGCTGGTATTAATGGGATATGCAGAAGTATCTGTACTGTCCTAGTTTTGTGCCTGTGACACACCACCAGTTCTGAACAGACTACAAAAAGGTCCAAATGGGAGAAATTACTGAACAAATTTATATTTTTCATTCCTAAAGCCCATTGTAAAGGCCAAATACTGTTTTCCTACTGATGTTTATAACTTATTCTCTCATTTTGACTGTGAGTATGTCAGGGATGAAATTTTTACACAGTTTTGATCTGGCATCAATTTAAGATTTATTAATACCTTAATGGTAAGTCACAAATTAGATTGTATAATTTCTTTTCTTCATAGCACTAAGTCATCAGTTAATCTTTAGCCTACTTAAACCAATAATTCAATAATGTTTACTAAAATCAAAACAGTGACTTTGTTAAAGGTTTGTAAATGTCAAGATTCATGCAAGAAGGTATCGGGGATTTCTATACAGAAAGGCATTGGGGATTTTTATACAACAAGTATTCTGTGGATGATCACTAAGTCTTGAGAAGTCAGTGAATTACTCACTCTTCTTTATGCCAGCATATTTGGTGGACGATCATTGAACCACAAGGAGTCTCGCCCTGAGAGGCATTCCACCTCAGGGGGAGATCCTAGGTCACAGCCTACTGCCACAATTTAGGTTAGGTAGTTCTTGTGTTGCCCACCAACTGTACAACTCCAGTACCTTCCAGACTGCACAGTTCTGGTATCCAGGTAACAGGAGTTCCTGCCTAATCATCCCCACTCACTGCACCTGTAACAATGGCAATCTGGAAGTCACAGAGTGACCTGGAGAAGGGGGGCTGCACCACCACAGAGATCTCTGAGGTATGGGTTCTGTGTGGCCAAAATTACTGGCAGTGCAGTTCCACATAGTCACAGTTCCCTGACATGGCAACTGTTTGTCTACATCTACTCATGTCGGTGTACTGCCTTGGATAACTTGATGTCATCACATTTTTGTAGAAGCAAGAAAATAAAAGCTTCTGACAGAAATAAGGAAGTTCAAGATGATATCTAGACATCTTAAACCTTGCGGTAAGACTGCAGAAGATTAAATATTTTTACAGTTATTGCAGTAGTACAGGTATATTTTAGCCAAAATGTGTTATTTTAAGCAGATAGCAATGGTTCTTGTGAAGTAAAAGGTGGTACAGAAAGAGTTAGTATTCATGAACTAAATTGATCAGTTCCAAGTAAATACTCATCAAGAAGCAGCAGATTTTTGGCAGGGTTGGAAAACAATGGTATTTGAAGCATTTGGCTTTCATCTCATTCAGTGTTTCAACCAACTACTGTGGTGGTTTTACCATGCTAGGCAGCTGAACTCCACCACAACCGCTCTCTCACTCCTCCTCCTTAGGAGGGGAAGAAGTAAAGGAAAGAACAACTCATGGGTTGAGATAAGGATAATTTAATTAAAGGGAAAAAATATTTATTAAGGAAATATTATTATTAACTAAACAATTTACCTAAAGGGAAGAAAGAGAAAGGGGAAAAGGGAAGGGGAAAACAAAACAAACAAACAAACAAACAAAAAAACTAAAGGCTGTGTGGAAGTGCAAAGGAAAGAAATTACTCTCTACTTCCCACAAATGAGCTATGCTTGACCACGTACTTGAAGCAGGGCCTCAGTGCATGTAACTGGTGTTCAGGAGGACAGACATTTTAGCAACAAGAGCCCACCCCTCCTCTCTTCTTCCTTTTTCCACCTTTTATTGCTGAGTGTGACATCACATGGTATGAAATATCCCTTTGGTTGGTTTAGGTCAGCTGCCCTGGTGATGTTCCTTTCTCACTTTTTTTGCCCACCCCCTAGGAGGGTTAGAGAGAGTCCTGATGCTGTGCCAGCACTGCTCAGCAGCAGACACAACACTGGTGTGATACCTGTGTGATACCTGTAGCTGTTCTAGCTACAAGTGCAGAGTACAGCACTGTATGGGCTGCTGCAGGGAAAGTTAACATCCCAGCCAGACCCCGTACAAAGATACAAGTGACGTTATGTTTATCAAAAATAAATGAATAAATAAATCTTTCTCCATAATGTATCTCAACATTTTCCTAACAGTTACATTAGAATATTTACTTTTGGATATATTTCTAGTTGAGTTATATCATAGCACTCGAAGAAAATAGAAAATGATAACATCCTAAAAAGAATAAATAAATGTTTGTATCAAATTTAGTTGAATGTATCATCCTTAGCAATGTGCTTCATGTCTTTAAAACCCTGATATAGTACATAGGACGAGCAATGAGAGTGCTCTGTGAATCTAGAGAAGAGTAGTGCCCAAGTGCATTTCTCCTGTTCTGTTTCATTCTGCATGTTTCCAGTGCAGTAGACACAAATGCACAGCATGTTTAACATGCTATCCCTTGGTGTTTCCTCTTAGTTGTGCTAGACGAGGCAGGGCAGAAGAAATTCTTAGGAAGGGAATAGGAGAAAAAACTGAAAAGGGACATCATGAAGACAGAAGAAAGCATACAGGAACAGTGTTTGTCCCGAATGTACATAGACCCAGATGCACACATACACATTATTCAATTCACCCTGTGCCCTGCCGGGGTCTCCTTTTATTGTTAACCTGAAGTCCATAGCATCTGTTTGCTCCCTCTAACAAATCCAAATATTTGTTTTGAAGCTGCCTTCTTTCTGGTGAGCATGTTTTCTCTGCCTGGCTTCTTCCCCTTTCTTTCTTGGATCGTAGGCCCCATGACAAGAAAATAAAAGACAAAGATTTGTACCTTCATGTTGGATTCAAGCAGAAGGCTGAGGCCTGTTTTGCACACCAAAACACTCTTCTCCCAGTGCAACTATTTTGACAAAAACCCTGTTGGGAAGGCAAGCACAGTGGCAGATGATGGGATTCTTGAGCTCATGATCAAGCCTAGCACCTGCCATCATTACCAGGATGAGGCACAAACAGCCACATTCATCTGCAGTGCAAATCCATTGATGTCAGCAGATGAAACTGGCTCAGAGAAATGTGGCTGCTCTGCTGTAGGTCTCTTTCTGAGTGAAGAGAGGATAAGCAGCAGAAAAAAAAAAAAAAAAAAAAAAAAGCCAAAGCATTTTAGTAAATATGCAAATTGCAATCTAATATGCAGAGTCTCTAGCTTGTTGCTCCAAACACTCTAATAAATAAAGAAACCTCTCCATTTGGCAACATATTCACACATAACGTTATGTACTATCCACATAAAGCCCTCCAAGTCAACTGGCTAATTATTATTATTTTCTCTTTTGCTATTAGAAAAGCACCTTCCACAAAAACAAGAGCCTCATTTAGTTGGGCTCTCTTTGAGGATTTATGTATTGTATTAATTACCAGTTGGAACAGGATTCACTCTCTCTCACAGTTTCCGCTCTCCCATTAACAGTCTGTGGCTTGGTGCTAAATCTCAGAAGACAGTCCTGCTATTTACTGTTATGTTTAGTGCAGGATTGCTAATTCTTATCTGTTTAAACACAACTGATAATGTTGGGACCAACAACAAGCAAAGGCAGTTTGTAATGAGTAGTTGTAATGTCTCTGCTGATCTTAACACTTTTATAAACTAATCGTCTTTCTTTTTATTTCATTCCTAAACATTAAAACACTATAAAAGAACAATCAGTGTGAGAGTTTGGTGAGAATAAAATCTTATTTTATTTGTATTGCTAATTCTGTTAACTACAGTCTTAATTTGGAAATAATTTGTTAGAGGTCATTGTGTACTTTTGTCCCTGCTTATGTACTTAATTTCTTGAGAATGAGTCTCCATTACAAAGGGGCAGTTTAACCCAATTTGTTGGTTTAGAGATTTTGTATAGTCCCAAAGAACAAACACTGCACATGGCTGGTGTGGCAATGTCAGAAGGGCTTCAGAATGGTCTTGCTCTCAGTCCATTCCCCTGTCCAATTAAAGTATGTTAGTGACTTGACTGAACCACACTGTATTTTGCTTTTGAGGCATCTGTGTGAAGACAAACCTATGAGAAACTGCCTTAATTATGGTAGGTTTAGGCCAAAACTGCCTTGGGTGATTCATTTTCTTCCTCTTCCCTCATTTTCCCCATTAGCAATGATAATGTTCTCCTCTGACAAAATTTCAGATATAGAGGAGAAAGTAGAGATAGTATCCCTCTTCAAAAGCCAGACACAATAAAAGAAATTTAGATGTCATAGATGCACTGAAATAAATGTTAGGGGATTTCCAGACAATTGGACTTCCAGCTCAGTCCTATCCAAGTAGAACATTTCACACAGATAGAGGGATTCAGATTTGATTTTGCTATACCAACAAAACTAAGGTTCAAACCTGTTTTGTTAAAGTCAATTGCAGAAGTTACACTGACTTCAAATTAGATGCCAAATAGGATGCCTAATGAAAGGCTTAATAATCTCCGTTTTAAACATGACACTTGGTATCCATCCTGTGCAGAGATGCAGAAATTTTTATCTCAGAAGATATATGTACACTTTGCTTCACATCACCTTTAATTAAACTTTACACGAGAGATATTTTTGTCTGTACTTCTTCAGTTTGAAAAAAAAAAAAAAAAAAAAAAAAAGGCTGTTTTAAAAAACTTAAGATCTGACCTCTTTTTAAAGGCTTCTTGCATTCTGTGAATTATGCCCTTGCATAGATTTTTATTAACTAGAGCACTGAACTATTATGAATGACTCATAAAGAATATGAGGGGATAGGTCTTTAACTCTAAACTTGAAAATATTTCTATATTTAGTAGCATAGGACCTGCCAGTTAGCAATTAGTACCCAGTATGACCAACAGTAGACATTATGGGCCAGATGTTAAGAATCCTGTGATCCTAATAAAAAAAAAAAAAAAAAAGTTTTACCCTTCAAAATCCGTGTTGCAGAAATAATTGATTAAATAAAAAGAGAGAGAAGACACATATACTTCTAAATGGGATCTGGACATTTTTGAAAGACTGGGTTAATTTTTATTTTACCACTGGGAGGGGGGATTAGAAGGACACTCTCAAGTTATATTTTTTAGCTAGAGTAGTTTACTATTATTAGACCTCACTAGATTAAAAATTCATAATACGCCTGTTTTCAATATTATCTCAGCCTTCTTATGGCATGTCCAATTCCTGCAACCTTCTATTAGAATCAGAACCTAATTTTCCCGATTTTTCTTTCAGTATCCTATTTATTTGAGCTACAGTTTATTTTTCTTCCTGTTTTCCCTTCTAGACATTAGTCCAACCTTGTCACCACAGCATGGATCATGTGCAGCTTTTGTTCTACTTTCTGGACATGTAGTGACTTTCTACCTAACTGGGAAGCAAATAATTATACTGTTTCTAGTTTCTTCTGAATTTCTAGCAGGTTTGATTTTTTTCAATCCTTTTGAGTCTGTCTGAAAATAAAACTCAATCCAAACATTAAAAAAAAATCCAAATAAAACTGTTCAACTGATTTTAGTTCAGCTAGAACAAAACATCCTTTTGCATTCCCAGGCTGGTGCATTCTGTTTAAAATCATATAAAACAAACTACTCCTGGAGAGTAGATGGGAAAGTCGGGAAAGAGTAAAAAATTTTCAGAAGAAATATCTAATTTCCCAACTGGTTCATTAAAGTTACATCTACATCCTCTGGAGGAAAAAAAAAAAAAAAAAATATATATATATATATATGGCTAATGTATATCATCTGTCTTTATCTACTTCTAACTGAAATATTTTTGGACTACTTTCATGTGTAATCTCCTTTCCAGTCTGTTTCCTGACTCTGCCACTTATTCTTTCTTTTTCCCACTGTTCTCTTTCCTACTTAAAATATGCCAATGATGAACTTAAAAATAAAAAATTACCACATCTACAGGTCAGATTTAGGATATGCATTTCATTACTACAATGCCCAAAGAAACTGCACTTGCTTCTTTAGAAAGTTAACCTTTTTTACTGTGTTTCAAGTTCATTAAAGATTTTGTTCCTTCATAGCTACCTATGAGATCTCTGTGTCATTTTGATATTTTGATATAAAGAAAGAAACAACATGATTTAAGGCTTAGGGCAGTCCTACCTCTCCCTGAGAAATGGATACACCATGAAAATTTATGGACATCTAGTAATAATAGTTGACAACCGACCTGAAATACTGTGAGAGAATCCAAAATCATCCCTTTCCAAGTGAAGTTCTCAGAGCAACTTTCACATAGCGTGCTGTAAATCTTTGAAAGCCCAAGATGATGTTCCAGCAGTGGGCTTAAACATGTAAATCAACAACAGTTTTCAAAACAACTTTAAGAACCCACCATGAGCTTGCACAATTCAGGCCTTGGCTGGATAGAAACAGCCAGGAAAGAACTTGGTTTCCTACTGGGTAGTTTTGTGGCATTTGCCTCAAGGACTCTGACAACCCCTTGAACAATTAGGTGTAACATCACTTTCCATAAACTCAGACAAACTAGAAGTGAGTACTACTCACTTTATCATGCCTGGTCCAGTCATATACCCTGAAATTCCTTATTGTACCATGTACAACCACTTTATGGAGCAAAAACACACTTTGCAGGCACTGAATTTTCTGCCTACCCTCTGTGCCCTGTGCTGAAGTGAATTTAACTCACAAGGATATGCACACCTTTCCCTCAAGAATAAAAATATCTTTACTACTGAAGTTTCGAAGCACATTATTTCTTTGTAGTCTGTAATCCCTCTGTATTACTCAGAGCAAATCACTTCCTGACATGTCTGGTAAGGGTTATTTCCTCATCCATAATGCTTACCAACTATATTGAAATCTTGACACACTATTTTCATGGCTTATAAATATATTCCCTGCTGAGTGAGAGAGTGTCTCTCATGGAAAAATTAACTTGCTTTGCATGGAATCAAATTTAATGTCATCAAGTGGCATTAGGTGCTTGATTAACAATTGTTAGCAACCAAGCAAATGGCTATGATTCTTTAACCTCTTCAGTCAAAACCCACCAGTGGTAATTTCATTCACAAAGCCAAGCTAGTTCAACTGGGCTTGAATTTTGTAGGGGAAAAAAACAAAACAAAACAAAACAAAACAAAACAAAACAAAAAAACAGGTGACACCAGGAGAATTAATCTGAAATGTGTTTACTGGCATATACGTATTTAAAAAGATCACTCATGGTCTGTAAAAGTAGTAATTATGTAGATCACAAAAAAATCTCCTTTAAGTTCTTGGACTTGGATCATCACAATAAAAACCACTTTTCAAACCTACAATTTAAAAAATATTCATCAAGGAAAATAAGCTACAGTACTGTCCATTCTCTCACAGGTATGGTAACTTTGCATCACCCATCAGGACCACTAATCTTTACAATGCTAAATTATTTTCTTTTAACCATACAACACATTTAATGAGATGTAGTCTCTTCTTGTTACCAATATCTGACAGACCTAGCTGTACTCTTTTTCCACCACCTATTGGAAACAATCAGAAGTGGGAGATAAAGACTGATAAACATCACAAGGTAACTTCTTCATACAGGAAGAACTGTAAATTGATGTTGACTATGAAAAGCCTTAAAAATGGAGACAAATACATGTGGTAGAAAAGGGAAATTAATATGAAGAGCAGGAAGACACATGTCAAAAAAATGGAGTTAGGGAAATAGCTTAGCAAAAACAATAAGAGTGAAGGTAATTCCTATTACAGCTTAAATATTTTAATACACTTAATATATATAAAATTACAGCTTGATTACAATTTTAATATATATTACAATTACAGCTTGAGTCTTACATGTTGAAGGCCCTCTATTTTTAAAGACCCTCCTGCCGCTACAAAAACTACTTAGAAGGCAAGAAATTCAGTTTTTGGAAAAATGCTTAGATGACAATTAATGCTGTTTGTGAGAAAAAGTCAGCTCTGAAAAATCTCTGACTCAGAAATATTGTAGATCAGTTTCCCATTCTGGCATCTTCTGAGCAGTCAGTTTGGCAAACTGAATATGCATGATTTCATATCTACTTTCTGATGATCAGTTTGTGAGTGTTTCAGGGTTTCAGGTTTTTGTTCACAGTGAAGTTGAGGACATTTTTTTCAGACAATCATTTATTCTTGTAAGATAAAGAAACTTCTTTTCATTCATGCTGCAACATCATCCAAACTTAAATAGCAACTATTAGGAGAATCTGAAGCAGTCTTCTGGTGTCATTAATTCTCAGCACAGAGGTTTGAAGAGGGACTGAAAAAGCCATAGCCTCTGTCACCACTGTAGTAATAGTACCCAAGGTACTATTCTTGTGTCTCATTACATCACTGAAAATATTTGGCTATTACACCTTGTTCCTGAAGTTCCTCTGACCCCTCCTTCCAAAGCTCATAGGAAGTCTCTACTCAGTTTTGAATTTCTTGTAGGGCTCTTAATATTCATTTTAGAGCTTCTCTATCAAAACACTATTCAGTTATTTATTATATAGATATAATAAATGAAACATTTTATCCAATTGGAATTTCAAACTTGATTTTGTCTTCATAAGCTGCAATGGTCTGACATGACTGAAAAGATGACAGAAGCTGAGTTGGATGAATGTGTTGGTTATTGCAACTATCTGCAACATTAAGGGTTTAAAATCTTGACACATAACTATGCAAGAAGGATGAAAGCAACAATATAGTCAAAATTACATTTTTCTTTTAAACATTAATGTATATTTGGCCCCGGTATTTACCCTGGTTTAATTGTTTTATTGAACTAAAAAGCATATTTTTCTGATTACATGGAAATGACTGCTGTTCACACTACAGGGGTCCTTAGTTTAAAAGCAACTCTTGCCATGCTTTGAATGGTGGTGGATAAAAATTTTGGAAAGAATAAAGTGAATAACTTTAAAAATAAAATAGTGGAGTTCTTTTGTCAGATTTAAAATTGATTTTAAAAATAAATTTATTTTTCATATGTAAGATAAATTTGTGTTATATTTAGCTTAAATGTATGATTATGTTAACATGTAAAGGGTATTGATAACTTGAAGACAATGAAAGAATTTAAATAGTTTTATATGTGTCATGCATGCAACAGCCTAAAAATGTGGCTTTCAATAGAAGGCTTTTATAGGTCATGTTGTCTATGTTAATTGCATTAAATTTCATATATAAGTATAAACATATAACCTAAATACTCATTCACTTCTTAGAAAAAAAAAAAAATGAATTCAATTAAAATAAATAAATAAATAAATCAGCTTGAACTTCACAGTTTTATTTCCTCTCTTCATTCTGCCAACCAGAAATATGGTTTTAAGAACAGCATTACAAATAATTATTCTGCTTCAAATGAAAATAGTCAGATACAGCTGTCAAATAAATTAATATTTATTTAATGAATTCACAGAAAAATCCCTCATTATTCAAAGAGATTTGAAAACTGTCATAGTACAAACTTTCTCCAAACTATCATCTCCACAGAACAAACAAGACATCCCCTGATTTAGTAAAAATTTCAGTGACTGTCATTAATGTGAGAACTCTCACAAATCGTAATCCCATCTGTACCTGTGTATTACAGAGACTACAGTGATAAAGTCAGTTTTATGATTTTGTAAAATAACTGGCAGCACTGAAGAATGAACCAACCAATTATGCCCTGAAGCAACCACTATGACTTGTAATACAAATAAGGCACTGTAGGGTTATTTAATACAATGTTTCAAAGAGAATGTGAAGATTTGCTCATCTTGTTTATGTAGTCAGTGTTTTCATTGTACAGTGCAGGATATTGTGCTTAAATAACTGTGGACATTTTATGCATGTAGTGCATACATTTTGGAATACAATAATGATCAAAGGAGCTGCCTGGACCACTGGAGCTTCACTGATATAAAGCCAGAAAAGAAAAAGTACCAACAAACCAAACCCACAGAAAGACATCTTTAGCTGATAACAACTGTCCTTCTGCCACCTCAAGACAAGATGAAGGTTAGAACACAAAAAGTCCCGTCTACATTCTAGATGTAATACTCTGAGAAAGTATATCCTTTATACCCTCATCCTTTCTGTCAACTTTGATTAGTGATCTCCAAGGATAAAATAACAGCTCTGCAGATTTGCTGTCCATATTGTCCATATGTCCATACGACGCCAGTCTTCTCACCTGGAGACACGTTGTTTTGATAAGATATCTGTACTAATTTGTGATAATAGCTTTCTAACTTTCATAGGAGAGCTCATATGCTATTATGCTTGTATGCTCATATAGCTAACATTAGCTATTGCAGCAACAAACTGACCCTCTGAATTTAGGAAAGAATAAAAAAAAAAAAAAAAGTAGTCTACTGGTAGATAGGACTGTGGAATACACTTCTTAGATGCCTTATTTCCTGATGACTGTCACTTCAGTCAAATGGATTTACACACTTAAAAACAGAACGAAACAGTAGGATCATTCAGTCTGAAATTCTGCATTGAAAAATTCTTCACTGTGTATGACGTACAATAATGGGCTGATAATACTAGAAGTATTCACCATGCATCTAACATTTTCTCAGTATAATATTAAATAACACAACAGTAGCTCTGTGACATAGAGAAACAGTATTCATATTTTGCTGAAGGAAGATAGAGACACCAGTAGGATTTGTGCTGGCAAGTAACCAGAATTAAATAATATATTTTTTTCCATATCCTTTCAATACCCAGTCTACTAAACATCATTTTTAGTCAAATAGGTGGATATGGATATGTACCAACCATGTAAAGATGATGGTGTAAGCATATGAGCTACCAACACAACTACTATATGATATGTTTCTTTAAATTCCAACATTGGAAAACAGAGCATGGACTTCTTAAACCATTTTTCCACAGTTGTTCCCAAACTAATGCAAGTAAACCTTCTTTAAGCAGACCTATGAAATATTATACTCTTGACATACCATTTCATGAAGAAAACAGGCAATTGCCAGAATTATTGGAGTGAATATGTAGGAAATAAAGAGACCAGGGGCTTCTGTAGGGACAAAGATTTCTCTCCTCAAAGACACTGAGTGTTCCCAAATTCTTGGAATGTGAATTCCTTTGAAACATCTTATGTCTGCTGGCTGGAGGCATCCGGTGATGCCAGCTGTTCACAAAATCACAGAATGATTGAGGTTGGAAGAAACCTGATAAGATCATCTGGTCCAAACCTCCTGCTCAAGTAGGACTACCTACAACAGGTTGCCCAGGACAATGTATAGATGGCTTTTTAATATCTCCAAAGAGAGAGGCTCCACAGCCTCTCTGGACTTCTTGTGCCAGTGCTTGCTTTTCACAGTGTAAAACTCTTTCCTGATGTTCAGACAGAGCCTCCTGTGTTTCACTTTGTGCTCACTGCCTCTTGTCCTGTCACTGGGGACCACAGAAAAGTGTCTGGCTTCATCTTCTTTGCACTCTCCCTTCAGTTATTCATAGACATTGATAGGATCCAGTCTGAATCTTCTATTCTGCAGGCTGAACAGTCCCTGCTCTCTCAGCCTTTCCACATAGTAGTCATTATTCGTGACACTTCACTTGACTGTCTCCATTATATCCATGTCATGTCTCTCTTGTGCTGAGGAGCCCAGAACTTAAATATATGTCATGGTTTAGCCCCGTCAGGCTAAATAGCCCCATCAGTGCCACACAGCAACTTGCTCACTCTTCCCAGGTGGGATGGGGAGAGAATTGGAAAGGTAAAAGCACAAGGACTTGTAGCTTGAAATAAAAATTTTTTACCATGTAAACCAAAAGCTGCATTTACAAGCAAAGTAAAACAATGAATTCATTCACTGTTTCCCAATGCAAGCAGGTTTTCAGTGTTCAGCATATTTTTTTTTTCCTAGGAAGACAAATGCCATTGCTTTGAATGTCCCTCCCTTCTTCCTTCTTCACCCAAAATTTTATTGCTGAACATGATGTCATATAGTATGGGATATCTCTTTGGTTGTTTTAGGTCAGCCATCCTGATTCTGTCCCCTCCCAGCTCCTGGCACATCCCCAGCCTCCTCGCTGGCTGGGCAGCATGAGAAGCAAAGAAAAAAAAATATATATATATATATACACATTTATATATATATATATTTATCCTTGGCTTTGTGTAAGCAGTGCTCTGCAACATGTAGAAATATTGGTGTGTTATCACCACCATTTTCATCAAAAATTCAACAGGTATTTCACGGTTGCTTTCTACTTTCAGAAGTAAGGATAATACCTTACTGTAAGAAATGCAAGATCCAATCATCCAAAGGGCAGTACCTTGGAAAACATTGTAGAGGGCTATGGGAAAGAAAAGAGTCATTGCCTTCATGAGGATTCCCTCACTGATGGCTATGTCTCCTTCTTTCTGTTCAGAAAGACATGTTCCAAAACCATACTGATTAACTAGGATTCAGAGAAGGCTTTCATGTCATTTCTGCCTTGTTCGTTAAACAGCTCTATGAATTCACATTGGTATCACTACCCGTGGGCTGTGGAAGCCCTAGTATTTCCAGAAAACGTAATAAAGTACAAAGGTGCAGTGTATAATTTTTACGTAAACTTCTCAGGGCTTAAGGGAAGAATGCATCTTCTGCAATGAATTTCCTTTACGTTTTTCTGTGCTGAGGTCCAGAAGGGATAAGGGATCTAGTTGCAGAGTTTGGCAGTGAAGCAGAAATAAAGACAGCAGTTTTGGTAATAATTCTGGCTCACTTAGTTCAATAATGTTTCCATGATTCTTTACAACAACTTCCCTTCTCACACCATTGAGTTTTTCTACTCTCTGATGCCTATTTTTCTTTCAAAGTAAAGACGTAACAAATATCTCCTATACTGTCCCAAGCAAAGTAGACAGGGCTACAAAACTACCTATTTTCACATTAAATGGAGAAGAACAAAGATCCAGGTCCAAGTTTCCCTGTGTGTTAACTGAAGAGGGTTGATTCAGACTGCAGTGTTTTCTATATTAACATGCCCCCAATGTACATGTATATTTTCACCCTTCTCCAGTTCAGTGTTTTCCATCTCTTGATCTCATTTCAATGTCTGGAAATTAGTGACTGTTAGTAGGACTTACGTTTGACAGATTTTCTGTTATATTCTATTTCTTCATTTAATCTGCATAATTCCAATACAATGAGAAATTTAACTTAGTCCTGCATTAAGTCCTAAACTCACTGCATCTCAACATTTGAGTTGCAATGGCTTCATTTCATGCTGTCTTACTGAAAATTCATTATTTTTTTCCATATTCTCCATAAAAGAGGTTTTTCATTTTCATTTTTTATTAACCCTATAGTTTTCCTCCATAAAAGAAAGAAAGAAAGAAAGAGAGAAAGAAAAAAAGGTAAAAATCCTGACTGTATTACAATCACTTTAATATAAAAGTTGTAAGCATTTTCAAACAGTTTCATTTTCACCCTTAACACTTTCAGTCAAGAAAATTGGTGGTCATCTGTGGATGAAAATCAATGTTTTGTTATATTATTAATCAATGTGCACTAAATAACTGAGAACTCAGCTTCTAGAGAAAATGAGAGTGCATGAGATGATTATTAAATGACTTTCTTGTGTTATGTTAAGGTAAGAAGATTTTTTTTTTTGGTCTACAAATGGCAAAAATTTTACATGTGAGTGTGTTGTTTTAAGACATATTGACAAACAAAGTTAATTGTGAAAGATATGATGTATCACAATATGACATGAATACTAACATAATCAAACTAGGACTCAGCTTACAGACATAACAGTTTCCATTGGCTGTTCATGCCATTTTTTCATAAAACAAATCCCGTTGTTTTCCTTTAATTTTCATATTTTCAGATGATGAATCTCTTGCCAGGAATGTATGTCCATTTAAAAACTCCTCATCCAGAGTTTTGCAAGGTAAAAACTATTTTATCATTGAAATCAAATGTATAAATGCATTTAACATAAGATACCAAACTAATAAAATAACATAATTATACTGAAATATTAGTAAAAAGCAATATATGTTTTCCCTTTCAACATTTATATATATATATATATATATATATATATATATGGCATAATATCTTTTTACTTCACAAGCAAGATATTTCATGTATTAATTCAGGGAAGCAAGAAATGCTCAGAAAATTATATTGCTTCATTGGCTGAACATCCCCAAGTATCTTGTAATTTAAGTCTTAAGGTTTAATTAGCAGAATATAGTTTGGGCAACTGAATAACATGCACATGCCAAGACAGGGAATCCTAAAAATAGGAACCCATAAATCTTCCCTCTGTGTTGTACATATGCAGCTATGCAATGTCTGATGGATTGAAAAAGCTGCCTGAGAATAGCATTAAGATTCGAAGCAGCAGAGGAAGTCCACTGAACAAATTTCATAGGGCAGCGGAAATTTATCATGTTTGTTCTGTCATTGTAACTTGCATCTCACTTGCTAAACCCCGTAAAGAAGCACAGGAAGCAAAGAGAGAAAGGCAAAAAAAAAAAGAATGGAGAGACTTTTTAAAAAAAGATTTATTTAAAAACTACTTTGAAACTACATTGCTGCTTGAGAAACAGATGTAAAATGAAAGAACCATTAACTAGTATATTGTTTTTATTTTTTACTATATTTTGTGACATAGTGTTTTTCTGAGGTATTCTGTCAAAATAACAATTCCCAATCCTTTCTAAAGCAATGAACACAGTATTTTCACTTGAAGAGAAGTAGATCATAAGGCCATACAGTACATTCCTATAACAATCACTTTGACAATTCTTAGGAAAGTAGCCAACACAAATGTTTTCTTTGAAAAAAAAAAAAAAAGGTGTAACATGAGACTACCCAAATATTCCTGTTCTTATTTGGCCTTGGGTCCACTTGAGTAGTGCAGTCTAATAAACAGTCTCCCTTTCTGAACAGGTTTCTTTTGTGTGTCTGGCAAATGGTGGTACTGAAAAAACATGAGATTGACTTTAAGATCATGATATAAACCAAAGTTCAGAGGGGTTCAAGAGAGAATTTTCTGCTAATTCTCCTCTATGAAGATGGAAAGTAATCATCTCTGGTCCGTTTCATTTAACCAGATGACTTCTCTCATGAAGTCTACCACCTGGGCTTCATCACTAGGGGTGAGATTTGCTTTGGATATTCAAAACTGGTAAGAGAGAATCAAAAATACAGAATTCAAAAGGTATCTGAGTACATGTGCAAGGTATGCCACAGATTATGAGTAGAAGATTTGTATTTGGTAACAAATTCCAAGTAGAACATCATAGATTGGCTCTCAGGAGTACCAACACTGTCCTAAGCAGTAGTCATACTACATCTGTGTAGACAGGTGTTCCAGATGAAGCTTGTTTGTTGAATTAGCAGTGTTGTGAACTTTGCAGTCAGCATTAACCAAACTGTTAGCAATGCTGCATTAGCTGTACAGGAATATGACAGATGGTGACTACAGTTCCTATAAGACAGCAGAAGCAGAGCTGATATCCCAGTACAAAACCAACTAGCTCAACATCAACACAGGGCCTGACAAACCGGTTCTTCACAAATGAGCCTAATCAGATAAGGACAGAAGAAACATATGTGGGCAGCCTTTACAGAGAGTCTAAAGAAATGGTCTGTCCCTCTAAGTGCAGAAAAACTTGTGTACAAAAGATTGCATTACCTGCAGAAACAGAAGCAGAGACAGCTGCTCCTGAATTACTATGGAGTTACAAAGCTCTTTTGAGAGCTACAATTTTCTCTTATGATGTAATGTGGACAAGTCAGTCCTAGCAGCTCTGCACCATGCTTTGTCATCTGGTGTACTGATGCCCTGGAAAGCTGCTCCTATACAAAATGGACAGTGGTTAGCCATGACAGTGTGGTGGGTAAACTCCATGGGCCTATCTAGTGTTCTCAGCAGGTTTGTAATTAAAAATATGCCTGATTTTGCGGTGTCATTTTAATGTGTCTTTCCTGTTTTTCTAAATAGAAAGGTAGTTGTGAGCTCATATTCTCAGGACTTCTGTGAGCTGTACCAGGGAAATGAAACCTCCAAAAGTGTCTAAGGAAGTTATATTTAAAATTCAAAGAGTTCCAGGTAGCAGCAACATACCAGACAGGGGCTCAAACCTTAATTTCATTGAGATAATGTCCTTCCACAAAATCTGGTTCAAGCCTTTGTCGTTGTTATTGGCATCTGACAGAAGATTCCTAAGCTAAATAAATGAGTTTTCAGAACAATTTTCAGAGAGATTAGGCAGTCTCAGCCTTTTTCTTAAGAAAACGTTGCTTTTGGCTAATGTCTTAGAACCTATCTCACAGCAATCGCAAAAGAGAAAAGACAGTGAAGGATTAAGTGAAGTAAAGTACATGCATTCAGCTGGGTTTAATAATGGATCAGGCCTGTATGCTATATATAGACGAAAATCACAAAGTAAAGCAGGTGGATTCTTTGTCTACCTGAAGGGCAAGGCTAGAACTGTTCCTTCTTTTGAACATAAGGTGAGGAATAGTTATTTTTTACAAAGCTTTAAATTAAGAGAAAGCAAGGTTATTATTTGTTGTTGTTTTTTGTTTGTTTGTTTGTCCCCAAAGTGGTTATTTTAGATATAGACTGTTCTTATCTGCATAGGAAGAAAACACATATACTCAAAAAATGAGATTTTTTTTTTTTTCTCTAGATAACTTTTCAGTATAGGCTAACTGGAATGTAAGAATTATCTACAAAGTAGCCTGAGCATGTATACATGCGAGAGTAAGAGTGGGTACATTCCATCTAAAATAACACCTTACACAAAAAAAAAAAAAAGACTGAGAGTAATGTTTTAGTGACTGATCAGTCTGACCTGTGTTGTAACGACACTTCATTCCAAAACTTCACTGCTTTAGTCTACATATTTAAAAGCAATATGAAATATTTCGTTCTTGTCAAATGGCTTCTTTTGAACTTTTGTTTTGTTTTATAGTCCTAAGCATATCTGTCTTGTGACAATGTGCAGAACAGGGATACAACATTTAATTTTTCCATTTACAATAAGCAAACTTCACTAAATAGAATACAGAGATCTTCTGCTTTTTAAAGAAATAAGAATTGCTAGACATTAACATAAAAATATTGTATTTGTGTCTTGCTAACTCTACTACACTATTCCTAAAGGACTTTTCTTAATAGGGAAAACAACAGGTATAGTTATAAAAGAATAATCTCTCTATTAGGCATAATATTGAAGCTGTAGAGTTTGTTTTTCATTCATTTCATCCACTTTTCAGCTGGAACTAGGCTCCAGTTTCTTTTCTATTATTGTCTCATCAACCTCAGATGTCAGCTTGCAAGTAATCCACAGAAAATATAAAGCAGCACCAGGTTGAAACATTTTGCACTGATGTTTTCAACTTGTTGCTCTTTTCTGTTCTCTGAAGAACCACTTCCCCTCTCACCCTTTCCTATTTTCATTTCCATTTGTTCCTAACCAAATGAAAAGAGCAAAACAATAACAACAACGACATTTGCAAGCACATTTACACTTATTCTGCTATAACCCACTGTCTAACCAGCAACTTCTGCCTGGCACCACGAGAATGCTCTGTGACTTTAACATTTTCAAGAAAAGTAGATTAGCACCCCTGTTATTATTAGTATCTCATCAAAAAGGATATCAGAACAATCAGAGAGAAGAAATGAAAGGAGGTGGAAAGGAAGATGTGGAATGAGGAAAAAGGTGTCAGGGTACTATTACTTCATTCCCAAATGACCGGCCTTTTTTTTTTTTTTTCCTAACCTGCAAGAAGTAAAAAATCCAGCTAACATATGCTGTATTACTAATGACTAACTGCAAATTGCCTGCCTAAATCCTTCCCCAATAATTCAAGATGGGCATTACACTATGCCATGATGAATATTGTTAAGGAGATAGTTTTCCCCGTCCTGCCTATTTCGTTTTCATTATGTTTTGTTTACATTATGTTTAGAGAAGGATATCTGCTGGAGACAGAAGAGAAAACCTGTTAGTTCTCCTCCTAAATCCCACATCCTGATTCCCTTTCTTTCAGCCTCAAGAAATTCAGCCAAGTCATTTGTATTTGTGATAGCATGAGACCGTCTGCTGAACTGTCAGTTTAAATGAGAAAATGTAGAACTGTAGGGTAAATACTGAAGTAGTCATCTAGTCAAAGGTCAGGACTGAACTCACAGAATCTGAAGAGAGATGATAAACCCATAAGATATATAGTGAGCAAGTGTCACTGTAAGATTTAAACAGTTCATTACCCAATGCAGAAAACTGAAGGAGAAAAAATTTGACTTATTGTCCCAGTTTAATCAAAAAGTACTGCCTGTTTTTTCTCAGTTAGATTGATGACCAATCCTTGCCCATTCAAAAGAAAGGAAAAAAAATCCAAAAGACAAGACATAATACACATTCATAAAACAAACATTAACACAAATTATAACAACTGTTCAGCATCAGTTTGAGGCTGTGGCTCCTCTGACATTTCTCTTTGGCAGCAGTTATGTGTCTTCTGCAATTTCTGTGCAATGGTTCAGCTGTTTGAAGGACTGTCTGTGTGAGAAGAACAGTGATGTCATTTGGCTAAAATAACTGAGAAGGGAAGAAGTGTCTTCCCCTAAATCCTTTATCAATGTGTTTCCTTGTGATGCCTCACACCAGTAACAGTACAACAACATGCATGACACAGGAGCAGGGGAGCCACTCTTGTAGTAGGAAATGCCCAAGCCAGCAGTGTTTCCCTGGCAAATGTCCATGAAAACAGAGCCTCAGGGCATAATCATTAATGCGGCAGAAATCCAGCCATCAGAAGGAAAGTGAGTGAGCCTGCCAGGCTGGCTGGCTGTATTGGTTTGCCATGCAGGGAGATAAATGCCACAGCAAAGACAGGAGAGGTGCTGTGATCCAGCAGCTGTGACCTGTGGACACATACGGGGTTGAGAAGGGGGGGAAGTATGGTGGTGGATCCATGTTGTAGGATAAGGTGAGCTGTCTAATCTGATTAAATGGATAGAGGGAGATTTCACCTGGTGAAGATGATTTGAAGGTTCATATCAGCCTCCATGCAGGTGTGCCTTTGCAATGTTTGGAGACCTATGCTTCACATTAGTGCACAAGCACAATGATGCAAGTAGAATAAAAGCTGTGATTTTCAGGGTTACTCCTAACCCAGGGATCCAGAGGTCTCATCAACAACTGTCATGCAGCTGAAGAAAGAAAAGTATAGTCTAAAAATAGGGAGATGTCTCCCAAGGGAGACACAGGTTAGAGCTCAGAGACTTTCTATGTCAGATTCACTGCAGAAGGTGAATACCATAATGAAACAACTTCTTAAATCCATTTATCACTGCATCAGTCAATGGGTCAAGGTGAATTAACGTATGTGTATGGAGCTCAGCTAACAAGGGTTCCAAAATTCCTTCTATTGACCCTCTGGTAAACATAAATTGACAGATTCTTTGTTTTATTGTAAATTTATTGTGTACATTTTGTCTCATAATCAATATTTATATTTTGCTTGGGGAAGAAAGGGAGGGAAGAGCTGTATGCTTTAGGGAAGAAAGTAGTTTTATCAGAATCATTGAGCAAATCTGGAAATTCCAGTTACCCAGCTTGTACCTAGGAATATATATTGGCAAACTGTTCCAACCCCATGCATTCTCAGCTTCAAGGCTTGTTCTTTAAATAAGTATCTAAAAGTATATATATAAATGAGACCAGTGAAACAATTGCCCTTTCATTTGGTGCTGGAAGAGGTCTATCTCCTTTCAAAAAAAATGTGTTGTGATAGTCCTGCTATGAAATGTGCTCAAAGGACCACCTCACTGACTTCATAGTACCACCAAAAGTACCACCTTCACTGTTTTCACTGGCCGTTGTGACAATTTATGAAGTTAACTATTTGCACAGGACCCTGTAGACCCAACTGGTATGTTGCAAGTACAACAAAAAGATAAAAATTCTGAAAGCTATGAAGTCAAACATTAGTAAATGTCTCAAAATTATTTACTACAAAAGCTTGGCAGAGGTGGGGAAAATGTTAAGAATGCAAGAAATCAGATAAACATTTGGTATACTTAATATAGCTATACTACGTGGCCATTTCATGCCACCTTCATTCAAGATACTACTTGAAGTAAAAGTGAGAAAATCTGTCTTACTGCATTTTCGAAAATCTTTCTGAAGCCATGTCCTAATATATTTCCTTTCCTAGAGCTAGAATGAAATCGGTGTGTGACATCTGTAGAGAGGCTAATTTCAATGAGAGACTATAATTATATATATTTCTTTATCACTTTCATCCCATAATACGTTACACCCCTACTAGTTAAGATACGGAAAGTTAACTTGGGAAGCGCACAGCTGTTGAACACTGCTAAAAGTGCTAAAAAGCAATCTGTTACCAAGTAAATACACACACACATACATATGCATATATATATATCCTTGTTTGATCTAGTTTGTATTGTCCTTCTATTTTATCTCTTTTTAAATTTAAATGATCCCTAAAATAAATATTACCCTACAGAAGGAAGTAAAGACAATCTCAACATCCAAAACATAAAGGTCATCTGTGTTGTTTCTTCAAGACTTTAAAGGCAGAAGAATCAACCTCAGCACAAAGAACTAATTTCTATTTCTTTCTTAATCCAACAGCAGAGGAGAAAGTTGACAGTGAAAGAAAAGTCTGAAGATTACAGTTCCACGCAAAGCTTTTAAAATGTTTTGAAAATTAAGCTCTTTGACTTAAATAAAATTGTTCATCTGCTTAAACTTAAAATATATACATCATAAGAACTGGATCAGGTCAATATAGTTTCCTACTTTTCTGTAACAAACATTTATACAGTATGTTCAAATGGTTCTCTGTCAAGAGGCTGTTTTAAAGAGACGCTGTAGTGAAACATTCAAATATTTATGGGTTATGGAGTAAAATCATTGCTGTTTCTAAAGTATTTTGAGAAAGATAATTTGTAAGAAAACGTTTTCTTGGTGATCATTGGGATGCGCAGTTATTAATGACGTGACTATTTTACAGAACAAAAGAAACCAAGCTGCTATCTTCAAGATGTTTACAGGTTCAGATATCTGCCTGAGCAGGTTAAGCCAAAATGTGTCCAAAAATAAAAATAAACATCTTGAAATACCCACAAGAAATAGCAAGATTAATCTTCTCACTCAGTTGGGACCTAACATAGAAAGAAATATGCTGTAGTATTAAAGTAACCAAGGAATGTTTTATTTGTCCATTAATGTAATTAATGGGAGCATTACAAAGCACAGAGATGATACAGAGGTGAAATGAATTTCAGTGATGAGTGAAATGGTCCCTCTACATGTAATCTCTAGCTTGTTCTGGGACATTTCTGGGTGAAAGCAGGAGATAAATATCATTAACATTTGCTGCTTTAATATCAACTTCCCTGAGCCATATGAAGCCATTGCCACACATTTTCTGATGCTTTGTTTCCAATGTCCAGGGCAAGAGTAGTCCAAGAAATTTATGTAATGCAGTAAAATACGTTGTGCTAAAATGCAAACATATATATATATAAAGGAAATATCAGGTAAAACTAGCTTTGTCACTCTACTTATGAATTAAGAAGCTTTCTATTATTTAAATGCAAGTAGTAAGATGTTTGACAGCAGCTGGTCACAAGCATGCCATGTTTATTTTTATCTCCCAGTCACAAATGCATAGGAAGTCTTAAGGATCAGTCCAAGGGTCTGCAAACACTAAGAAAAATAGTCGTATTACTGTTTCATTACCCTAGGATCATTGGAGGTTTAGAAATAAAAATAAATAAATAAGTGGAAAACACGCTGTTTCACAGTATAACACAATGAGAATTCACAGAGTGTGTTCTTCATTAATCTACCCCAAACATGTTAGCATGAATGATTAGCCAATATTCAGGGTCCTGCTGACTTTTTTTTCTGTTAAAAAGAGAAACTCATGACGCAGTCGAGTATATTTTGCATGCAATCCTTCTGCTCTGTAAAGAATGTGTACAATGTTTTGTTTTACTGAACACAATAAAAATAAATTAGAGGCAGTTTCTTGTTCCAGCACCCCAAGCTGGCTCAGTTTTCTGGCACCTTCTCAGCACCATGGTACCAGTGCATCTTTAGTTTTCTCCTAGTTTTCCTGGCTTCTTCTGCTAGTGATTTCTTGCCTGTTTGTTTCTTCCTGACAGACAAAGCTCAAAAGTGTAGCTGCTTCATTGCAGCCCAAAGCCCAGAAACCCACAGATCCTGAGGTTCAGTTTTTCTTCATCTTGTTCTAAGGCTCTGGATAATGTTCCAGCCACTTTGCCTATCTTACTATGTGTGAGGTTAAAATGCTCTTTATGGTAGTTATCACACCCTTAAGCTCAAGGGCTTTCTTTGACTATAGAAGATATGCCTGCCAGTAGCCATCAGCCTTCTTTAGGCTGACAGGTTAATGTTGAAGCTGCAATATTCAGAGGCTTGATGACCAGGAATTTCTGACTGTGAGCTAACCACAAAACTACCCCATGGCAGAAATCCTACAGTGCTTTCAAATGTACTGAAAACTTTCCAAAAATATTTATTCAGTACTGTGTTACCACTTCAGGCTATCAGTTGCCACTCTTGAAGTGGGTTATTTGGTTTTGACTTGTTCTTGTTTTTGGATTATGTGGAAATTTTTGAAAGAGAGAAATCTGCAGTCTTCACCATCGTTTCAGAGAGACTTCATATCATTAGCTTCTTTAGAAAAGCTTTGGGGTCAGGGTCACTTTACCTTAGAAACCCTTACTTTCCTCAATATTTAATTTTTTTTTTCCTGTTACTCCAAATTAAGTAGTGTTTCTAACGTTTGGAGGTTTTAATTATTTTTAATTTTTTATGGAAGAAACTGCTTTCTGTATTACAGCTGGAAAAAGATCAAGGCCAGTCTGGCTCCATGTTTGCTTATTTATGGATCTGGGCCAGAAGCAATGAAAAAACTGGAAGGGGAAAAAACAGCTGAAAATAGTGGGTTTAGCAAAAAGGGACTTGTTTATGCACATTTCTGACAGAGTTAGTACTGTTGGGTTCCAGATTTGAAAATTATCATAAAAAAAAAATAGGACATGACAGTAAGCAATCATTTAATTCTTTAGATATGTAAAGCATAGCACACAAAGAAGTTAAATATATATATACAAATATCATGGAGAAATAAAATATGGGCAGAGGAAGAAGAGGAGTTACATTTTCTGTTAGTGCATTTCAGTCACCTTCCTCTTTATTTTTATTTTCAGCTACCAAAGCTGGGAGGCTAGAATAGAATTTTTGATGTTCAGAAATGCAGGACTGAATACCAGGTAACAAAGAGATGTTTCTTCTTGGGAAAAAATATCACAATAAATCAACATAAAAGTGACATGCATTTTTCTGGTAATTTTCTTGGGGGCATCTATGAGAATAAAAAACTTTCAGAATTCAGAAACTACAAACAACAGCAATGGCTCAGAGAAAATGAGAAATCTGATCTGAAAATTTGAAGAAAACTTCTGTCTCAGTTCATTTTTCTGCATAAGTTCTTGGAATTGTCTCCCTGTTGGATCCAGTTGGCACAGGATCCAGTCAATTGTTAAATCTACAATGAGAAAGGCAGACATCAGTAATCTGTTTCAAATCTGGAAGTTCAGTATACATGTATGTAAGACTAAGGTTTGTCATGGACTATCCCCTAACAGAGTGCAGTCAGTCTGTTCAGCACAACACAGATTGTCTCCACTAACCACCATTGCGCTCCTGTGTACTGATGCTGCTCTGGATCACAATGTGGAAGAACCTCCCTCTTTCGGTTAGCCATAAAAGGGCCTAATTAGGTCATCTGAACAGCGAGCTTATTGTGTTTCTCCTCTCGCTTGCAAGTAGCAGTCATAGATAATCCCACCTTTCAGTAGCCCAGCCTGGTGGGCTACTGAAAGGCTACCAGCATGGCCTGGTTTCTAGAAACTGATCTGCTGCAGAGACAAAACAGATATCCACCTGTCTGAACAGATGTACTACCATGTTCTTGCTGCCTGGTAAGAACCAAGAAACCTACAAGCTTTGAAGACTAAAAGAGAGTTTGTCATGCCCTTCCTTACATATCAATAATGCATATATATCCACAGGCATGACAGTGAGACAAAGAGAGAATGCATATCTGTAAATTCAGAGTAACACCTGGATGAGAAGGAGAGCTACTTACTGAGTAGCTTGAAGAATGTAACAGTCTGACTTTCTCAATCTCAGGCCAAAACTTTTAGGTGTGGAACCTGTTCACACAAAGGACTAAACAACCAGACCCTATGTGGAGTTTTGTTAGGAAAACTTTATGTGCCACGTGAGGCAAATGAACGGGACAGATTCATAAAAGAGAGATCACAAAATGGAGAGGTCATCATGGTGCCTAAACAAATTAAGGAGAAACAGATGGCATTGCTTTCTTGAGAACAACCTTTCTTTAATATCATTATATTTATTCTCTAATCAGCTGTCCATGGAGACTAAGTAAGAGAAAGCTTAGCTTTATCTTTACAGATACAGATTATACAGAAGATAGACAAGTTTATTTGTAAGACATGCAGAAATATAATAGCATATCCCATCCAGAATACACTGTTATATTTTAGAATTATTTAGAAAAATAGCAAATTTAGAAACAGACAAAGCTGATGTTGCCACTGCTGTAAGACATCACTTGATTTTATTCAGGGGGAAAAGGAAAGGGAGAACAAGAACATAAAGGCTGTGAAACATAATCTGTAGTCAGATAGTTCAAAGACAGCTATTTCTTGCTGGAAAAGCAAATGATAATTTAATTTGACATCCAAGCCAGAGTAAACTTTGTAATAAGATCAACTGGAGTTCGATTACTTGCTGCAAACCAAATTTGGTTTGGAATTTTAGAAAGAAAATGACCTTTTTGCTATTTTGCTCATGTTTTGCAGTTGCAATATAACCGCTGATGCCAGAGCTGTACGTTTTAATTTGCTAAATAATTAAGGCCTTCCATTTTTTTTCAAATAAATGCATTTTACACAGACTTGGGTGACACAGAAATATAGACAACGCAACACTACTCTGTTAAACTTTAGCCCAAAGTAACAATTCTGAATAAAAATAATGAAGAAAGACTTTGAGACATGTCAGCATAAATCATGTGACACAGGAAAACATACTGAAGAATGTAAGGAGTTTGAGTACTAACATACTTTCCAACATCCATAGAAAGCCAAGGTATCCTATTTGTCAGAAAAATATTTTTTTTTCTCCTGAGATGATTTGTGCAAGAATGAAACAAGTGATGTTTTCTGTTATGCCTTTTTTTTTTTTTTTTTTTTTTTTTTACTAGGAGGTTGGAGCTCTTTGCAACAGATTCCCTTCATATACTTCAGATAACATTGTGACTGCTCTATGAAAATAGTGAATATATCTCGTCTGCTGAGAAACAGTAGGTTTTAAGTTTCAGGTTTTTTGGATTTCATTGCACTGCACAATACAAGGAAGGTAGATCTAAAAGTTTGCCACATCAGTTTTCTGCTGCCTGTGATACAGCACTGTTCCACTTCAGTTCCAGGGTCTTTGAAATCTTTAAAGGTGATGGAGCTGGAGCCTGCCATGTATAAAAGACATGAGTTTTCCTTCACCTCAGAGGTGGCAGCTGCTAGGGAAAGGTGGCTATCTGCAAGCAAAGAAAAGCCTCTGAAGTTTTCTCATCTAAATAAATAAATAAAGAAATCTTTAAAAATGTAGAAATAAAACTATTTTTTGTTAAATTAAACAGGATTTTTTTTTCCCAATAAGAATTAAGATCTAAGTCCATTAAGATCTAATCATGGGAATACTGCAACTGTTTTCTGGAAAGTGTCGTTACTTTTTGCATTTGCTGCCACAGAGATGGACAACATAGATAGAAGTGCCCAGGGAGGCTGTGGAGTTCTCTGGAGATATTCGAGGCCCGTCTGGACGCCTCCCTGGGCAGCCTGCTCTAAGGAACCTGCTTTGGTAGAAGGATTGGACCTGATGATCTTTCGAGGTCCCTTCCAACCCCTACAGTTCTGTGATTCTGTGATTCTGTGAAGTGTGTGGCAAAACTCATGCATGTAATTTATTTGTTTTCTTCTCCCTTCCATGTTTTAAGAATCAATCATGTTAAGAAAATATTTGTTTCTCTAATGTACTATATTATGTCTATTTTTCTTCACTGGCAGACTATTTTAACAACATAAGAAACTGCCAAACATAAACTGTGTTCCCCTAATTCAGACTTTTCATGAGGTCTCATCCAGTCTCATCTAAATCTCAGCACACTTTGTCCTATGACTTTCTGAGTAAGAAAATCTTCCTTTGGTTTAACAGCATGAACAATTACAAAACAACATCTCTAGGTATAAGAACTAAAAATTAAAACAGAAAGACTCTTATAGCATTTATTCTGGAATTACAATACTAGTGATGCTGCAACACTATTACTGCACATCTCTATTTTTTAATATACCACGGTCTTTCTCCAGGATATGTTGTAAAACAACCCAAAAATATTACCAAAATAGTTTTTTACCGCCTATTCTTAATTACTAAGGGTAAACGCTTCTCCTCGGGACAGGATTTTAAACCAAAACATTTTTATTTCCTCAAGGTATATTACTACCTTGAGGAGTAATATACCTCAAGAAGAGCCATTCACCATCTGGGAGTATTCTTTTTTTGAAAACAAAATTTAACATAATCTTTGGCTACATACCTGTAAAATTTTCCTATCCTACTAAAAAGCACCTGTGCTTCTCTTCCTTAATTTAACTTGCTCTCTCCAGCTGAGTCTGTTTCTCATTTTTAGTCACTTCAGCAATTGGAATTGGTTCTGGCAAGCACATTTTCTTTTCTTGGTCTATTTTTGTTTCATTTTGGTTATGTCAGGCTTGTGAGCAAACT
This sequence comes from Netta rufina, assembly GCF_964035555.1. Classification (NCBI taxonomy): domain Eukaryota; kingdom Metazoa; phylum Chordata; class Aves; order Anseriformes; family Anatidae; genus Netta; species Netta rufina. Next base: position 56,790,805 of record NC_140124.1, read on the forward strand.
ATGGATAAAAAAGTATTTTCAGTAAATTGTCAAGAGTAAGGGACTGTAATTTAGCCAGTATCTGAAGACCCTGATCTCCTGTTTTAAAGGCAGTGTCCTTTATATACACAGCATTAAAAAAAAAAAAAAAAAAAAAAAAAGTAGTTTAATTCTTGTTGCGTAAATGTTGTTGTTATTGGTTTTTGTTGTTGTTGTTCTTGTTAGTTAGTTTATTTGTTTTTGAGAAGGAAAATACATTTCTAGAAAACCAAATTTTAACCCCAGTTTTACAAAATTTACAGACTTTGACTGTTGTATGAGTACCAGTATCTGTAAAGAGTATGTAACCAACTTGCAGAGACTTTCAGGCTTTGAGTCATGTAAACACATCTTTGAGTTATAACGTGATGTGTGCCCTTGATTATTTAAATCTTTGGTCATGGAAAGTTGTAATAGAATTGCAGTAGACTATGTAATGTTTCAATAACGTGGAAGACTGAGACAATCTGTCCAGTCTGGGTGGGAAACTTCTTTTAAACAGGAAGTTAAAAGCCTTCTACTTTTTCTAATATTTTGGTAATCTTCTATGGGAGTGACTATTTCTCATAGCTGCTAATATTGATATTTGGGAACTGCTGCAGACATCAGGCATGCAAGTGTCATTTACAGAGAGTCATGCAGGCTTTTTTTTTTTTTTTCGCACCAAAAAAATACAATAGGAACCATGCTGTGTCCTTGTTCCTCACAGTAAACAAGTGCATTGCTGTTCAGTCCAGAGATAAGCTGAAGAATGTCTCATATCCCACAACATATCAAATCTTTTCACTTCTTTCATCACTTTGTTTACACCTTTCTATGCTGCTTTAGCTTTCTCACCTACCATTTGATGTTTTGTACTTACCTGTTTTCATAATCTGTTTTACATCAGTTGTCATCCATACTCACCTCTCCCCTATTCAATACCTAGTTTTGTGTCTTGCTATTCAGAGTTAGTTTTTTAATTTATTTGCTGCTCCTACAAATTCACTTTATTTGAGTTTGTGCAGTATCTTAGCAATTGATTTCAATAGTTTTCATTCCTTTACCAACTTCTGCTGTTATCATCCTTCTTCTTTCCATACCTTATCAATATTTTTTAATTATTATTTTTTTATTATTTTTTAAAGTCTCTTTCTTATTCAGGATACTTGTCCATCTTGCAGCTGTGATTTGGTTAAATTCCATATTTTCAGTCTATTTACTTGTGTTCTTGTGTTCCGGCTTTATCTGCATCTTACTGAAAGTTCTTTTCTGAGGTTCTTTTAGCAATATTTTTTGCCTTTGGTGAATCAAATTAATACTTTGAATTAACAGAAGTTTTGTAGGGGAACTGGGTTTGAGGTTTCTTGTCCCCTACCCCTGCCCCATCCCCAGCCTTTCAAGTTTTGTTTTCTGCTCATCTATAAGGAATTATTTCTATAAGAGGTACAGATATAGACTGTTGTAGTCAATACTTCATAGAAAGTAATGCTAACTGGTTAGAATATAGAACACATAGAGAAGATTTCCATCATAGTCCTTGATTGAAAGTCATTTACAAAGTAAGTGGTGGTTTTACCCTGCTGGATGGCTAGACTCCACTACAACTGCTCTCTCACACCCCCTTCTCAGAAGAGGGGGAGAAGAAAGCATGCTGGAAAGAAAAAAAAAAAAAAGGTTTATAGGTTGAGGTAAGGATAATTTATTTAAAGGGAAAAAGAAGAGAGAAAAATAAAATAAAATAAAATAAAATAAAATAAAATAAAATAAAATAAAATAAAATAAAATAAAATAAAATAAAATAAATAAAAAGACCACATGGAAGCACAGAGAGAAGAAGAAAAAAAAAAACTAAACACATATTCTCTACTTTCCATCAACAAGTGATGTTCAGCCACATCCTGGGAAGCAGGACCTCAATACATGCAGTGCTTCTTTGGGGGGACAGACCTCTTCATAATGAGAGACACCCCTTCTCTGTTCCATTTCTCAAATTTTATTGCTGAATCCCATCTTATGGAATATGCCTTTGGTTGGTTTAGGTCAGCTGCCTTGGTGATGTCCCCTCTCCACCTCTTGCTCACACCCAGCCTACTGCCTCTGGGGCACTGGAGGGAGTCTTGATGCTATGCCAGTACTACTCAGCAACAGGCAAAACACTGGTGTGACACCAATGCTGTTCTGGCTACACTTGTAGAGCACAAAAATATATGGGCTGCTGCAGGGAAAGTTAACTCCATTCCAGCCAGATCCAGTGCAGTAAGAACTAGGAACTGCAAATAAAACAGGACAAAAGGTTATGACTGGAACTGTAGAGCAGAGATGGACCCTCCACTTCAGAAACACTACTGTATGAGTATTGACAGAGAACATTGGAAGAGGTTTAAATCAGCAAACTCCTCTCCCTACAAGCCAACTGAACAGAAGACAATGAGTTCCTGGAATTGAAAAATTCCTAAAAATAGAATCATAGAATCCTATAGGTTGGAAAAGACCTCTAAGATCAAGTCTAACAGTTAACCTGACACTACCAAGTCTACCACTAAACCGTGTCCCTAAACACCACATCTACATGTTATTTGAATACCTCCAAGGCCAGTGACTCAAAAACTTCCCAGGTCAGCCTGATCCAATGTAAATAAATTAATAATAAAATGAGGATTTCTGAGAAGCAGCTGCCTCCCCCAAAACCAAACTGCAATGAACCTTCGCAGACAAGGGACCCAAGGGACATTTTGAACATTGGTAATGCTGGAGGCAGAGGGAGTCAGGATAGGAAACAAAAATCACCTTGAGGGAAACAGAGAGACTCCTTGAACCACAGAGCTTGCCTGAGTATCAGATGTAGCTTTATCTATGACAGTGAACTACCTGCTGTTTGTTTTTTGTACTCTGCTCAAGAAACCTGCACTTTGTGCTTATTTTCTGTAAATAAACAAGATTACACCAAATGATATACCTGACTTCTATAATCCATTTTCTATCTTAACAGAAACAACTTTGCCAGACCATATTGGCTAACTGCTTCAGCAAAGTGGGTAATAGCATGAATTTGTAGTGCAAATCTAAAGGAAGTGACAAAGATGATTTGAAAGACAGAGTCGACGACATCTGTAAATCAGTGGTCTAAATTCACATGGCTGTAAAAACCAACCTGTCTCAAGTTTACTTGAGTTCTTAAAATATAATATTTATTAAAGAAAATACAATTGTCAAGAGCCATTTTTGAGATCTGGCTTCCTATATTAAAGAAGTTGTAAATGGGGACAAGAATGCTATTCATGTACAATAAAAATGACATTTTTTTTAAGCTAGAACAGAAAAAATCATTCACAGGGTTTTGAACTGATATAGTTTAAAGTTTCCTAAAAGTATTCATGTTTGTCTTGCATCCTTCATGTTTAACAATTGTCATGAAGAATTTCAAAAGGAAAATAGTTAAATGTAAATTCGTTAACATTACATCAAGTTAATTTGCAATTTGCCACACAAATTCCTGTTTAAATACTATCAGAAAATACTATTAGAAATTTAATTACCCTAGTTTGTCCTTAAGCAGTAAGCATATTAAAATCTGAATAATAGTGACCAACTTGACTTTGTAAGATGCTAATATTTTCTGTTGACATCAGTCAGGTGATGCATGTGGCCACTTTCTGTCACAAAGAACTAACCAAAATTGGAGTATTTAATTCAGAAGTTCAGGCATTTTAAATAATAAAAACAGGCACTTCATTCCAATTTAAATGAAATGTTATGTTTCAATGAATCAAAAATATTTGTTCTCTTATAATAGTGGACTTTCAAAAAGGTGAAGTCAGTTAAGACTAATAGCTCTACTCAAAATGTGTTTCATTTTTCTAAAATGTAATTTCATCAAAAAAAAAAAAAAAAACAAACAAAAAACATGCATTCTAATACAATAATATTCTCCAAAGCAATTGTAGTTCCATTAGAAAAAATAAATAAATAAATAAAAATTGTTGCACCGTGATAGTTTAAAGTCTTTTATAAATGATCTACTTATTTGCAGACAGTTCTGTAGAGACTGTCCCCTTCTACTCCCTTTCAGTTTGGTCTGTTTGAGTTGTGAATAATTGACTGTTATGTCAAGTAATTATTTACCTATTCACTACTGCAAAAAAAATGGTGATCCTTGCCATTGCTCTAGACAAGTGAATTGTCCATCTCCTGTCTCACCATTTTCTTATAGTATCTACAGCTATAAATGTAGATAGGCAAAAGTGCTATTTTTCTAAAAATGTATTACAGGGGCGAGAGAGGAGCTATGAAAGGGAAGCATTTACTGGAAAGGTAACAGGACATTTCAGATCATTAGTGTTAAATGACAGCTTAGTTTGAGTGAGGAAAAAAGAAAGAGTGAACAAAAGTTAGAGGAACTGGTCTTTTATTATAAGCAGTAGTAACAAAACTCAAGAAAAGTAGATTAACTTTTGCCCTGCTGATCATTATTTGTTTTTCAAAACAACAGCAAAAAAAATATTATAAAATCACTAAGGTTGGAAAAGACCTCCAAGATCATCTGGTCCAACCATCCTCCTACCACCAATATCACCAACTAAACCTTGTACGTAAGCACCACATCCATCCTATCCTTAAACATCCCCAGGGACAAAGACTCCACGACTTCAGTGGGCAACCCATTCCAATCCCTAACCATTCTTTTCTGAGAAGAAATTTCTCCAACCTAAACCTCCCCTGGCACAACTTGAGTCCATTCCCTCTTGTCCTAACATTAGTTATCTGGGAGAAGAGGCCGACCCCAGCTCCACACAACTCCCTTTCGGACAGTTATAGGGAGCAATAAGGCCTTTTCTTCTCCAGACTAAACAACCCCTCAGCTGCTCCTCATTGGACTTGTGTTCCAGGCCCTTTACCAGCTTCATAGTCTTTCTCTGGACATGTTCCAGGGCCTCAATGTCCTTCTTGTATTGAGGTGCCCAAAGCTGAACACAGTACTCAAGGTGCAGCCTCACCAGAGCTGAGTACAGGGGGCCGATCACCTCCCTGGTCCTGCTGGCTGATTATTCCTGATACAAACCAGGGTGCTGTTGGCCTGCTTGACCACCTGGGCACACTGCCGTCTTATGTTCAGTTGAGCATCAATCAGCACACCCAGATTCTTTTCCTCTGCACAACTTTCCAGCCACTCTGCCCCAAGCCTGTAGTGGTGCATGGGGTTGTTGTGACCCAAGTGCAGGATCTGGCACTTAGCCATGTTGAACCTCATCCCGCTGACCTCTGTCCATCAACCCAACTTGTCCAGGTCCCACTGCAGGGCCTTCCTACCCTCTGGCAGATCAACCCTTCCCCCCAACTTGGTGTCATCTGCAAAATTACTGAGGGTGCACTCATCCAAATCATCAATAAAGATATTAAAAAGGATAGTTCCCAGCACCAATCCCTGAGGAACACCACTTATGATCAGTCACCGGCTGGATTTAACTCCATAACCTTATATATAGCCTTATACTTCCTTTCATTTTAAGCAGGCAATTAATTCCTTTTCTCTAAAACACCTAAATAATAATAATAATAATAATAATAATAATAATAATAATAATAATAATAATAATAAACTTTTCTTTAAAACATTTTTCTGTACTTTTACAATGCTGTTCTAGACATTATTGCTGAATGCAAGTAGAAGAAACTGAAAAAGCTGCTTCATTCTGACAAGAAATTAAATGAGTTTTCATCTTCACCTCATTAAAAATATAATCTGAAAAATCACTGCTGAAGTCTTTTGCAGTATTAAATCAGCTACCTTTTGCTGTTTTGTTCTGTCTTTATGCTCTGGTCAAGAAATGTCCAGTGACCTGATCTCAAAGCACTAAATATCCAGCCTTGAATTTTATTCTGTTATGTGTGAGATGTTAGGAGCTCACTGTTTCCTGTGCTGCTTCTTGTACGGCATGTGAGTCAAGCATCTGAGCTTTCTGCCCCTGGCTTGTGAACAGCAATGTTGTTTTAGGATTTCAGACTGATGACAGCACATAAAACAAGGTTGTAGACTTTGTCATAACTGTGTTGGTTACAGTTTCCAGTATTGTACTAATAAAAGCTATTTTGTAACAGCAAGCAACATCTAGAAGTCGCTAAGTGCTACTTCACAGTGCTTAAAAGGATAAAGGCTGGATGTCTTCAGATGTTGAGAATTTCATTCTTATTACTTGTACACTTTCTGGTTTTTCCCTCAACTTTTCAGAGTTGCTTTCTAATGGGGCAATTTTATCTGGTAGTGTAGTGACAGGACAAGGAGTAATGGTTTAAAAATAAAAGAGGGTAAATTTAGATTAGACATAAGGAAGAACTTCTTTACTATGAGAGTTGTGAGGCACTGGAACAAGTTGTCCAGAGAAGCTGCGGATGCCACGTCCCTGGAGGTGTTCAAGGCCAGGCTGGATGGGGCCTTGGGCAACCTGGTCCGGTGGGAAGTGTCCCTGCCCATGGCAGGGGGTTGGAACCAGATGGTCTTTAAAGTCCCTTCCAACTCAGACCAATATATGACTTTATAAAATACATAACAATTCAGTTAAGTCATTTTACTGTTGCAAGTGCTTTTTGCTGTTTTTTGTTTGTTTGTTTGTTTGTTGTTTTTTAGTGTCTCCAGGCTTTCTGCTTCACTGAAAATACAGAAGAGACAGTGCTGAGAAGGAATGAAAGAAAGTTTTGAAATGTCTACGTTTCTCATAGACCAAGAGTATCAGCCAACCCCACATGTCCACAACCAAACAACTCCTTTCTCCTTATACAGCTACATGTGTGTTAGCGCTACTTGCTCTCTGGCTCAGGCTGCCTGTCTCTTTTTGTCTGCTAGGGATTTTGATCTCCAAATATGCATTCCCATTCCTGATAATCATCTCCAGGCTTCTCAGATGCTGATCACAACACATCCCCACTGCAAGGAAGAGACACCATAGGTCTTTACCTCCTTGTTTTGTAAGTTCCCTTGGGATGGTGATAATATGAAAATGTAGAGCGAGGGATGTCTCTGATGATAAGTACCTCGGTGAGGAGACACAGTAAATTTTGTGTGATTTTTGTGCAGATAAGGTAGTTGTGTTTCTGTTTTGTTGCAAAATTTATTTTAGCTGTAGCTTGGACTCAGTATAAAAGTTGCTTTTCTAAGCACAAGGTAAGTCTTAGTATTTGGAAATCCTTCTTAACTGTTATGTTGCCATCATTAAAAAGAAAAATTAAATGTTCAATTGTCAGTGCTTCTTGACCAGTTGCTCTGGGTCATTGAGTAAATTGAAAGTTCTTTTCCATACACTAGAATCTCAAGCACTAGTATATTCAATTACCTATTTCTTGGTTAAATTATATGACCTTACATGTTGAGAAAATGGTATGTTTCTCAGGAAATCTCAGGATTTGCTGTACACTTATCCAGAATCAGAATAATTTTTTTTGCTTACTGATGACAACTCTCATCGATCTTTTGCAGTTAGACCAATAAAAATATGAGCTGTGATTCATGTGATATACTATAGCCACAGTTTACTAGCAACACATTTTTAAATTCAATTAACTGAAACTTTGAGACTCTTACACTAATACAGTTTTCTTTTTTCTGCTACATCTAGGATGCTGGTAAGGTCTCAAGTTAAGATCTAGCCTTCGGGTTTTTACTTTTACTGGGTTTGAAAGGAGAATGTTAAAGAATGTCATGATGCCATTGGAATCACAAATAGTGTTTAAATTAAAAAAAAAAAAAAAAGGATACATATGAAAAAAAACGAGCTCAGCTGACGTCATGCTGTGTTAGGAATCATGTTCTTCCTATTCAGACGTTGCAAGCACAGTTGACCCTCTCTATCTATCTCAAGGTTTGTATTTTCAAGTAGACTCTTTGAACTGCAGGACCTTTAACATATCTGAAAATTCACTATTTATTTTGCAAAAGGTGTTGGTTCCTTCTCTATCTCTCTCTCATTGTTTTTCTTTCCTTCCAAACCTTCCTTCCAAACTACCTTCCAGCTGCAGCTCCTGTGTCCTGAGGCTCATTTGTGTTTTGTAATAATTATTGCAAAACCTACATAATCCCTGCTTTCCAGTCCTGTAAAATGGATTCTTCTCTACTCTGTTATTTGCTTTGCCCACTCATCTGAATTCCTAGGAACAAAAGATGCAGAATAATGTTTCATTCAAAAAGAAACTGTTCCTGTTCCTGCTTTGTGCACATTTACCAAAATACCATCTATTTTAATAACAACACAAGTAATTCCAGTAGATGTTACTGTAGCTAAAAAGCCTGCAGTAATAAACCTAATATACTATTTATTGCCCTTTAACTTAGTACTTGCACTTGAATGACAATAGTCCCACTGAGAAGCAATTGGTATAAGTTGCCCTACTGTGCCATTATGTTTTAACATCCCTTACCACGCACTTTTGTATTCCAGCAAACATTTTGACTGTGATACAAAATATAAGTGACATCAGATTTCTCTCTTCTTTATGTAAAAACAACAACAAAAAGCTTGATTTGGGATTAAAAAAAAAAAAAAAAAAAAAAAAAGGTATAAAATGAGCTTGATTCTATTCTCTGCACTGAACTCAATGAAGACAGTTTGATTAAGTGACAGAATCAAGTTGTGTATGACATAGTATGGGTATATGTATTTGCTCTGTGTGAACTGCAAAATATCCCAGTGGGACTACTATAAAATGCAACAAACTATGATATAATTTGGAACAATGCTTTCCCTAGTGAAGTAGAAAAACAATTTTATGATTAAAATAGCTGGAATAAGCTTATTGCAGATAAGTAGCTTTTATTTTCCAAAAATGTGATTCATCAAAGAGCAACATGTATTGTATAATGTATACAGTAAGATAGATAAACCTCTTTCCATATATTGTTTCTAGCCCCAATTTTTTATAATTCATGGTTTTAGGGAAAGCATATGCAAGCCAACAGAATTTAACATTACAAATACCTACTCTTTCCCAACACAATGTAAGCTCAGAGCAGATACTCATGTTATTGGAAAATGTCTTTAAATCTGCGGAAGAATGCCTACTCCTTTGGGCTCAATAATATATGTACAGCCTACAGGCCATGTGAGGCCCATGATTATCATTAGCTGTACCTCATTTTTATCCTTATTCCTAGTCAAAACACTTTCTTTGACTTCTTTTCTTAGTAAGTTGTACAATGACATTCAAGTGCATGTTTTATATTTACCTTTTCCTTTTTATTATTATTGTGGATTTTTTTTTTCATTTGTTTGTTTTGTTTTTAATTTCCCTTCTGCATTTAAGAGATCATGCCTGGAAAAATGATCTCTTAGGGATGTTCCTAGGCTTCCTGGACAGATGTTTCTATGTAATGGCTTAGCTACTTATAGATAAAAAACGTGCTTTCTTTCTCTTTTCATTCTCTTTTCCACTTTGCTGGTGGGAGTGCAAGGCAAACTCTACTCTTGTATATTGTCTTTGTATACAAAAATATATGTATTATATACATATAAGAACATTTTGGAGAAGGTCATAGTGTCCTGAAAAAAAAATACAAAAAAAAAATTAAAAAATCAGAACTCCAGACCTACCTGAGCTTTCTCAGATACCTCATCTTCATATGTCCAGAAAGGTTATACTTAATTGTTTGGCAGATTCTTGGATGTGTGGCAGCCCAGCCCAAAGATTTTGAAATCTCCAGTGAATAGCTACTGTATGCATAGAGGTCAGATATGAAAGACCCGTCAAAAGAGTCTAACAAGTCATAACTATATCCAGTCCATTGTACATGTGATTTCAAACAAGGCACATATAGTAAGTGAAAGAATAAGTCAGATGACTGACTTATGTTCTCAGGGGTATCTTTACAGGGAACTTTACATTTAAAGTCTTGTCAAAAATAAGTAATAATAATTAAGTTTTATCAAAGGTCACCAAGGAGAGCAGGATAAGTATTTGTGTGGGAAATGTAAAGAACAGACATGAGTGGTATTTAAAAGTTGATAGATACGAGATATAAATATATGGTACACACACTGTCTTTTAAGTTTGGACTTATGTTCCTTAAAAGTAAGCATAAGAGATTTTGAATCACAACTTCTTTGAGAGAAAGTTCTTAGCATTGTTTCTATGAAGAAAATAGTCAATTGCCAAATAAAGAAAAGGTGACACCGTTGATTCATTGGGTAAAACTACCTTGAATGTACTGTGATGGTTTTGTGACAAAGAAAATAAAAAGTTATAAATTGGCACTATCTTTCATGAGAACTGTTTTAAAAATACATATGAATTTCAAATTTCAAACTAGATCAGAATTTTTCAAGTTTTTTATTCCCGCTTTATTTCCAGACAACTGTACCGCTGATATGCTTTTCTACTGACAGTAAATAGAGCTCCAAAAAACCAGCTTGCTACAGTGGGAGGAAAGAGAAACAAACCAAAGACTATTATAACACTGCATCTGGAAAGGCTATGCCTCAAATATCTTTCATGCAAGATATTCATGCACACAAAGTCCACGAAGCTCTATTTTTATTTTAGCAATTGAACTTCTGCAAAATTATTTTTTTAAAAAAGCTAAATTGTTCTCTTTGCATGTTGAAGAAGAATTAATGTACAAGCCTTACATGGGAAGTAAGAGAATGGACAAATAAACATTTACTATTTCTTAACTTTTTTTAAAAAACATAAAGTTTGTTGTAACTTTGTTTAATCTCTACATATACACAATGGTGCTAATGTGTAATTAAAAACTGCAGTGTGACTATTGCTTTTTACATTGTGTAATAGTAATAAAATAGTTTTGCAACAGAACTTTCATTGGCAGGTGCAATATCACTTGCAGCTCACACTGTCAGACTGTATGCATGGAGTCAAAATTAGCTAAAAATGATATAATTTGTACTTCTTCTGTGATTTAAATTAAAACAGAATAGAAAATCACCTCATCCACACTTGGGGGGGAGGGGAGGAAGGAGAGGGAGAGTGGGAGAAAGAGAGAAGGAGGGGAAAAGGAGTTGGTAGAAATAATTCAAATATTGTTTAGAATACTTTATTTTGGTTACTATATATTTTACAGACAAAAGTAAGAATAAAGATTTGTTCTGTTGTTGTTTCCTGCAAATTATACATCTAGTACTTTATTTAAAACCAAATATAGTAACAGAGTGGAAGATACATCTCCTCTGAGCTCCTTGATCATGTTGATACTTGGTAGAACTTCAGAGAAACAAGGTTTGTAACTTTTTTTTGAAAGTCTCATTGTACTTTCTTATATTTATTGCCATTGTTGTAAGAAGTGACAGCCTTGCATGGCCTGCTATCTAAAAGATAACTTGAACAGCTATCAGATAGGCAGAATATAAAATGTGAAAAGTGTAGTCAGTGTTCGATGAGGAAGGTGGGAGGAGAATTGAGTTTTCAATAACTGTTTTTCAATAACTATCAAAATCCAAAACCTAAACTACCAGATCATCATTCACTCTGATACCTCACACCAGTAATAACTCCTCCAACTTGCATTGAAGATTTTGTGCCTTACTTTCAATCATATTACAGTACACAGTATCTAAATTTGTCCCAGTTTTGCTCACACTTTTTTTTTTAAATTTTAATAGAAAAATATATATATATATTATCCAAGAGAAACTAACAGGCTGGGTAAATTAGAGGATACTGAGAGGTATTCTCTGGTGGGTGGGTGGGAGCAAAAATTGACATTTAAAGCCATGTATAAGACAAAGAGAGTTTAATCATTGTGTTAATGGGGACTTTATAGCAAGTGGAGTTGTGTGAAAACTCCATCCCAAAGTTTGATGTTGGCATGTGGGATTTTGATCTAATAGCATAGAGCACACAGTACCTATTTGGAGAAAATACTAGTGCTATAAAAGGCCAAATGAGGATCAATACAATTAATAGATCACTTTCCTCAGAGCTATTTCCATGCCATGTATTTGAAGCAGATTAATAGATGGGCCTAGATTGTTTCAATTAGCAATTTAGATGGACCTTGATTCACCTTGAACAGAAAGACAAAAGACATGACACAATTCACAGTCTATGTTCTAGATTCAACAAAGAAATTTAAAAGAATAGGAGGTGGAGGGAAAAGACGCCTTGAGCAGGCAAGGAGCAAGTCATGTGAAGACTATGAAGACTATGACATTTATTTTTCTGATGAACTCCTTTAGGGGAAAAAAAAAAAAAAAGTCCATTTACTTCTAGCAAACATAAAATACTGCTGACTATAGCAGCTCAGTACACACTCAAAATTTTACATGAATGAAATACACAGCTGACAATCTGACCTCAGTTATTTTCTAGCTGTTCAAATTCTGACTGCATGTCGAATGAAGGAAAAGTGGAAATAGTTTGAAAAGCATAGGAGAAAGCCTTGAGATGTAAAAATACAATGTCCTCCAGAAAAGACATACTTGGTTTTGGTTTTGCTTGTGTCAGCCCTAATAGTGCAACTTTTTTTTCTTTTTTTTTTTTTTTGAGCTTTTTTCTTTTAATTGCTAAGTTTAACTCTGCTCATAAGTTGAAACCAAATCCTTTTATCTCATAGCTAGTGTTTAATGGACCTCTGAAATCAAAGGCATTTAAATATGTAAGCTTCATAGAGGTCTTTATTTAAAATATTTAAAGTTTGGTGACAAGTACTTAATGATTTCAGACAAAATGACCTTGATTTTCCATTGCAATGAACAGTTATTCTTTCTCTGAGGCTATCTTTTCTCTTTTATGTAGTATTTTAGTTATTTGGTTTAAAAAATAAATTGCTAAAAACTCCGTCTAGTTTACATAATAAACTATATCTGTTATAATCCTGTATAAAATTTTATGACAATAAACTTTATTAATGTTAAAAGAAATTTAGCACCTAATGTATGGCCTGAAAGTTCTGAAAGCTATCTATTCAACTGAGGAAACCAGGAAAGGAGAGAAAGGCTTTTATGCATCCTAACACATTTGAAAAATTTGTCAAACAAGCAATACTAGACTGCTTGTGAAATTTCTAATTAGAGATTACAATACAACATAAAACATGGGCCTCAAGAAAGACTTATTTTGTATGTAAAAAATAAATACATATTTGACAGGTTAAAGAAGACAAGCAAACTAGGTCATACATGTTGAGGAATCACACAGAATCACAGAATTTCTAGGTTGGAAGAGACCTCAAGATCATCGAGTCCAGCCTCTGAACTGACACTAACAGTCCCCACTAAACCATATCCCTAAGCTCTACATCTAAACGTCTTTTGAAGACTTCCAGGGATGGTGACTCCACTACTTCCCTGGGCAGCCTGTTCCAATGTCTAACAACCCTTTCAGTAAAGAAGTTCTTCCTAACATCTAACCTAAAACTCCCCTGGCTCAACTTAAGCCCATTCCCCCTCGTCCTGTCACCAGGCACGTGGGAGAACAGACCAACCTCCACCTTGCTACAGCCTCCTTTGAGGTATCTGTAGAGAGCGATAAGGTCGCCCCTGAGCCTCCTTTTCTCCAGGCTGAACAAGCCCAGCTCCCTCAGCCGCTCCTCGTAGGACTTGTTCTCCAGGCCCCTCACCAGCTTTGTTGCCCTTCTCTGCACCTGCTCAAGCACCTCGATGTCCTTCTTGTAGCGAGGGGCCCAAAACTGAACACAGTACTCGAGGTGCGGCCTCACCAGAGCCGAGTACAGGGGGACGATCACCTCCCTAGCCCTGCTGGCCACATTGTTTCTTATGCAAGCCAGGATGCCGTTGGCCTTTTTGGCCACCTGAGCACACTGCTGGCTCATGTTCAGCCAACTATCAACCATCACTCCCAGGTTCTTCTCTGCCTGGCAGCTCTCCAACCACTCATCTCCCAGCCTGTAGCTCTGCTTGGGGTTATTGCGCCCCAGGTGCAGGACCCGGCACTTGGCCTTGTTGAACTTCATGCAGTTGACCTCAGCCCATCGGTGCAGCCTATCCAGATCCTCCTGCAGAGCTTTCCTACCCTCAAGCAGATCGACACACGCACCTAACTTGGTGTCATCTGCAAACTTACTGAGGGTGCACTCAATGCCCTCGTCCAGATCATCGATGAAGATATTAAAGAGGACCAGCCCCAGCACCAAGCCCTGGGGGACGCCACTAGTGACTGGCCTCCAACTGGACTTGACTCCATTCACCACGACTCTTTGGACCTGACTATCCAGCCAGTTTCTAACCCAACGAAGCGTGCGCCAGTCCAAGCCAAGAGCAGCCAGTTTCTTGAGGAGAATGCTGTGGGAGATGGTGTCAAAAGCCTTGCTGAAGTCAAGGTAGACCACATCCACAGCCTTTCCCTCATCCACCCAGCGCGTCACTTTGTCATAGAAAGAAAAAAGGTATGTTAATGCATTTGATAACTAAATCTTAAAACCCTTATGAGCATACAAAAGTGAAGCAAAATCAAAGCAGAAACTCAAAGCAGAAATCTAAATAACAAATCTGTTTGTTTAGAAGAAACAAAATGAAAAATAGTGCAGGATATGGGAGAAAAGAAAGAAAAAGAAAAAGAAAAAGAAAAAGAAAAAGAAAAAGAAAAAGAAAAAGAAAAAGAAAAAGAAAAAGAAAAAGAAAAAGAAAAAGAAAAAGAAAAAGAAAAAGAAAATGAAAAAGAAAAAGAAAAAGAAAAAGAAAAAGAAAAAAAAAAAAGAAAAAGAAAAAGAAAAAGAAAAAGAAAAAGAAAAAGAAAAAGAAAAAGAAAAAGAAAAAGAAAAAGAAAAAGAAAAAGAAAAAGAAAAAGAAAAAAAAAGGAGAAAGAGAAAGAGAAAGAGAAAGAGAAAGAGAAAGAGAAAGAGAAAGAGAAAGAGAAAGAGAAAGAGAAAGAGAAAGAGAAAGAGAAAGAGAAAGAGAAAGAAAGAAAGAGAGAGAAAGAGAAAGAGAAAGAGAAAGAGAAAGAGAAAGAGAAAGAGAAAGAGAAAGAGAAAGAGAAAGAGAAAGAGAAAGAGAAAGAGAAAGAGAAAGAGAAAGAGAAAGAGAAAGAGAAAGAGAAAGAGAAAGAGAAAGGAAAAGAGAAAGGAAAAGGAAAAGGAAAAGGAAAAGGAAAAGGAAAAGGAAAAGGAAAAGGAAAAGGAAAAGGAAAAGGAAAAGGAAAAGGAAACTGATTTAAGCAGTGTTCTGTGTTTAGTCAAGATGTATTTGAAAGAAGCAAAAACATCTTTTAAAAAATTAGGAGAAAAAAAGACTGAATACATATAAAGCTAAATTAATGATTCA
The DNA here is from genome assembly GCF_964035555.1 of Netta rufina. Lineage (NCBI taxonomy): Eukaryota > Metazoa > Chordata > Aves > Anseriformes > Anatidae > Netta > Netta rufina. The sequence continues at coordinate 56,806,023 of NC_140124.1, forward strand.
ATCTTGATCAACAAGTGAAATTCATTCAAAGAATTACATGTGAGTACAGAAACATCAGTTTAAATACTAGTGAAATCTTTTAAATTTGTAAAATAAACACTGGTATACAAGTTTGTGTGCTAGTATCAACAAAGTCATAGGAGAAAAGTTACTTGTGTTAAAATAAGTTCAAAGGAGAGAAATAAAGAATAATTCCTAATATAGATGTATATGCATATATACACATGTAAATAAACTTTATATAAATAAAGTTTGATAAAAAAAAAAAAAGTTATATACTTCTGGATAATTATTATTTATCTAGAAATAGCAGCAATAGAAAAACATATATTTTAGAGATGAAATCTCAGATCTAATGACTGCATAAATGGGACATAGTAAATGTTGTTATGATGGATAAAAGACCACAACTCAATTGTTATGCTATAAAATGGTTTTCAGAGGAATATAATCATAAGTATGTTACTTCAGGTTCTGGGTGTCCATGCTCAGTGGTGTAATGGAAAGCACTGTAGAAATTGACAGGGAATTATTTTAAGAGCTAAAAATCAATTTGGCATTCCTAAATTTCAAGAATCTTTTAAATTTAAGCTGTCACCAGCTGAAATATGGTTTGACAGAAAGCTTATAGCCAGACAACTTGATTGTGTAACCTTTTACCTTAGAGGTAAGGTAAGTTAAAAAATAAAAAAAAAAAAATGTTTACTTGGGGAATGGAAACTATCAAACAGCCTATACATCTGCAAGACAATATACAAGATGGGCAAACGTGACCAAACAAGATATTAATCTTTAGTGAAGTTGTTACAACAGGGCTGTTATTGAACATACAGAAGATTGAACATACCTTCATCTTCAGCTGAAGAGGAGGAGGAGTAAGGTGAATTCTGAACATTTAAGTGTAGAGATAGAAACAGCTGTGGAGAAGTTGGTAATAGAAGTCACAGTATTGTAGCAGTTGAAGTGTTAAACAGAGGAAGAATTGTTGAGGTTCATTCAGGAGACCAGAGAAAGGACATAAGAGAACTTCTTGCAACAGAGAGTTGTCAGAAGATTCCTGCTATTTAAGCAGCAATAAAAGACAGATAATACAGAATTTGTCTTCTATGCAACCTCAGATAATTATATTCCTTGAGAAGAAGAAGGTAACAGTGATATCTGGGACAAACTGCAACTTCACAGCTAGCTACCTGTCAGTTTATCAACAGCTTTTGTCACTGAGTCAACAGAAAAAAAAAAAAATGGAATAAATGTTAAAGGGTGCTGTGTTAAAATTCCACTGTTAGAAAAGCTTAAGGTTATGCAGACATCTGGCAGGAGCAAGCTAGGCATAATAGTCCTGCCCAGGCCAAAGGGCTGACCTGAAATAATCCTTGAGCTTTCTAGCTCATCTGGAATTGTTATATTAGAATGGGTATGCAAATGCATTTGGGATAGGAAAATCTAGTAAAATGTTTCAGTGCTAGTTCAAAATTCACAGGAACTTGAGTGCAAAATGAAAATCAGACTTAGAATATTTCTGGCAAATGAGTTTCCAGGGTCTCCACACAGATGAAGCATCAGCTGATATGAAAACAAGTCTTTTTTATCCTTTTCACATTCCACTCTCTCTTCCCTCTATTCACTTTCCTAAGTACCAATTAAATCCTGAAAACTGTATACATAACTCTGGGGACTAGTTGAAGGTCCTTTGAAATCCCAAGGCATCCAAATGAATGTGTTGGTGCTTTCCCCAAAAGTAATGTCTTTTAGTGGTAAGTGCATGTTCATGAATGTTGATGCATTAGTTTTATTTTGGGTCTGTTTTGGATGCCACAAAGGTTTTGCAAAGTACTTTTTTACCAAAAAGTACTCATCCATGTGTTTCTGACTCATTTGCAAATGGAAACCTTGTGGGTAACCTGCAGAGCATGGGCCTGTCCGATGAATTCAGATACACCAGGTCCACTGTGCTGCCAGCAGCCTTCCTCAGCCTTGAGGGACCTTCATACAGGTTAACAAAGCCTGAAGTTTTTGCTGAAATGTGCTGTGGATTGGAAAGCCTCAACTAGTGTAGTAAGGGTAGTGATAGGACAAGGGGTAATGGCTTTAAATTAAACAAGATTTGATTTTGATGCCCTAAATATATACATACATATATACATATATATATATAAATAAAATAAAATAAAATAAAATAAAATAAAATAAAATAAAATAAAATAAAATAAAATAAAATAAAATAAAATAAAATAAAATAAAATAAAATAAAATAAAATTATATATTAGGAAGAAGTTCTTTACTCTGAGGGTGGTGAGGCACTGGAAAAGGTTGCTGAGAAAAGTTGTGGATGCCCCACCCCTGCAAGTGTTTAAGTCCAGGTTGGATGGGGCTCTGAGCAGCCTGATCTAGTGGAAGGGTAACTGGAATTAGATAATCTTTAATGTCCCTTCCAACCCAAACCATTCTATGATTCTATGAAGCAGTGAATTTTTCCTTGCAGTAAGGAGAAGGAATCAGATCTTTGGACCTTACCAATGCTTGCTTAGGTTAAAAGCAAAATCACATTCAGCCATCACTACCAGCACATCACTACCAGGTCAGGGTGGACAGACAGAGAAACACAGTAAGATGCTATTGGGAGCCCATCCATTCACTTGTAATGAGTTGGGTTGGACTCTGCAAACCTACAGAACAAAGTGGCACTCTTCCAAAATTTAATACTACATCAACTGCTTCATCCATATCAGGGAAAGGAGAGCAAATCACCAACAACTCTGTGACCAGGGCTAAGGCTGAGGATGCCACTGTCATTCAGACATAGAACTAATATTCCCAGCCATACCTCTAGGGAAATAATTTTGATAAATGCATGCATAAATTCTTGTGCCAGAATCTGGGAAGTATTCAGTACTCCAGCTTGAAACCAATAGACATAGCTGTAACTTAAGACCTCTCAGGTCTTTGAATATTTTTGGAGGGTTCCTTCTAAGTGTGTTTTTGTTGTTGTTGTTGTTTTCTAATTATAGCAGACTATAATACTAATTAGTAAGGTTTGAATTTTAATGGATCTCAGGGCTACTGTACTGTTAGTGAGAGAGATACACAAGACTGATATGTTACATACATAAGGCATACATACATCTGTGTTAGACTGGAAGTATTTTTTTCATGAGCCTTAATCTTTAATCTCCTCTCCAGTGCAGTTTCAAGTGCTAGAATGACTGGGATCATGCTATTGCTTCGAAATGAGAGTGTAACAGAAGCCTTTTCAAAGTATCAAGGATATTCTGAAAACATCAGTGTTCATTAAATGTTATCAAGCATTTTATTCAGATGGCACAGTGCAGAAAGGTCCTGCTGTGCAAAGCCCTACATATACTCAAAGGAGAGAATTCATAGACTAGTAGCTCACACTCCAGGGAAGATAGACAAAAGGTGAGTGAGAGGAAGCATTTATACTCCTGTTTTATAAAAAGGGCACAGAGAGGTAAATCACTTGTTGAGGTCATACAGAAAATATATAATAACATGAGGTCATGTAAGGCCTAATTCAGTACCTCCCATTATGTTGTTCGTTCTTTCTTTTAAGGGTATTGCATGACTTTATGGTGTAGGAAGTACAGATGCATTTTCATAGTCCTCCATTATGATATGTTGTCTTTCCCACATGATTAAGAAAGTTCTTTATTTAGTAGAATTCGATATGGTGTAAGATGCAAATTTGCAGGCAGTTGTAATGTGCTATTGGCCACAGACCCAGGTAACCTAAAACAAAACTCATCAAAGGCCATTTGATCTTCCCCCACATCTTGGGTATAGATATTTTGTGGGAGTAGAGTGGGCAAAAGTAATGAAGAATTCAGCATTCATTTAGTTGTATAAATCAATCATCTTCTGTGCGTGAGTGTGTTGTACTTCATTGGAGGAGTGCAATCCATGTAAAAAGCAGTAATGAGAAGAGTAAGGTAGGCATTCAGAATTTTCCTTTTTGAGGAATGGTGCCAATGATGTTTTCTGAGGCTGACTTTGGAATAGTAGGATGATGGATAGTCAATCATTTAAAAATAATTTTTTTTTAGGTCTTTAGCTTGTATAATAGGATCTCATTAAACAGAGCTCCTTGTTAACTCATTAAGGAAATTCAAGACTGGGGAATGAAAATGGCTTTGCACTCTGTCAGAAGGTAATATGATGCATTGAGTTGTCTTGGAAGCAGGTGTATTTATTTTATTGATTCTTTCCAAAACATTCTGTGGATTTTATGGCTTCTACTTTTCTCCCTTCATTTCCATCAATCTATAATTAATCTCAGAGAATGTTGCTGTGCATCATTGTCATTTTGTACTCTGAGGCTGCTTTGGAAGCCTGTCTCTTGCAGACACAAAAGAAGGATTTTTTTTTTCCTCAAGATATAGAGGGTGCAAGAAATTAATATTAGGAAGACAATACTTGGTTGCTTTGTTTTTGTTTGTTTGTTTGTTTTGTACAATATGTCTACAGCTCCACAGATTAAATGCAAGAAACGAGACAAGGGAAAGTGGGCATACACAATGGAAGAAGCAAGATGAGATGGAGAAAGTATTTATTTAAAGTAAATAATCCTGTCTTTCTCTATACTGTTGTATTTAAACACTGGCATGTATAGACTCTATCTTTAAACATACAACTCTTTCTAAAATGAGGAAAGAAAAGAGTATTTGGTTGTTTTTGTTGTTTGGGTTTTTTTGTTGTTTTATTTTGTTTTTCTGATACATTATTAATTAAATTTTGCAGAAAATTAAGTTAAATATTATTGACTATATGCTATCAGAATGGTTGGATTCTAATAGTAGAATATAGCTATTTTCATTCAACAGAACTTGAAAATTTAAGGAAACAGAAAGCTTTGGTGGTGATCACAATAATAATAAAAAAAAAAAAAAAGTCACTCCTTCCAAGTTTAAGAGCTAAGTGGATGAAGACTTTCCTACCATAAACAGTAATTAAGTAATAAGAACTTTTCATAACAGTGTTGGACAGTGTTTCATTTGAAAAGACAGTGACATATGCTTGTATTGGAAAAGGAAGGGAAAAAAATATTTAGGAGCATATGAAATATTTATTTCAGAGACTTTTTCTAATATACTCTTAAGAAGTCTGTATTATGAGATTCTGCACTGTGAACACATGAACTCCATAAGCAAAGCTTTAAAGATTAGCCTTATTAAAATGGTTAATGTAATACTGATCAGACAGGACAATTTTCTTGCTCATGCTACACAAAATCATAGGGAGGGTTTTTTTGTTTGTTTGTTTGTTTGTTTGTTTTAAAGTGGTATTTTTAGAAAATAGAATATGATTGCCCCAGAGGAAAAAGGCAACATACCTGCATCTGTAACAAAAACAGTTAGTATACAAAAACTTTCAAAATGCAGATGCCCAAAACGTATTATTTTTTCAACACAGATTTTTGTTCCCTCAGCAAACCAGACGTTGTTCTCACTCTGTGGGACAGGAACTTCATTTCCCCAGCCACTTCACATCTGGAGTCATCTCTCTTGAGCCTTGATGATTAGAATTGTGTGTTGAATTCTAGATAAAGGATTACCAGGGTTTTATAGAGAAGCATTAACATTCTCTCTTCTTTCCTGGAGCAACTTTGCCTGATAAATATTAGTTGTCTTTCTAATGACCACATTAGAATGGGGTTTCGTTCTTCCAAGCAGACTAGCTTCAGAGGATTTTCTTGGTAGCACTATGTAGTGTTACAGCTGTTAACTGCTGTAACAGTTAATACTGCTGCAACAGTTAATACTGCTGCATTGTCTCTCGTTTCTCACTTCATTCCCTAAGGTCATTGTCTCTCTCTACATGAAAATCCATCTCACCTTTCTGTTGGTGTCTTCCACGTCTATATCATCTACAGATTTTATTAGTGGTATTACAAGTCTTAAAATAAGTAAATAAATAAATAAAAATTGTCATTAATGAAAAGCTGAACACAGCATGACCTATGACCAAAACCTGAGATGTTCTCCTAACAGCTTCCCTAACAGTTCCAAAGTTCCTTCCACTGTCTCTCTCCTTCCACTCCCTTTACTTCCTAATCCATCTTATAATTACTTTTCTAATTCTAACTTGTTTACTTTAGCAGTACCTCTGAATTCCCTAATGTAGTCTAAGCAGATTAAAGCTAGAATATTTCCTTTATCTGCCAAATCCAATATATTCTCAAAGAAAAGTATGATCTACACCTGGCATGATCTGTCTTTTTTATGTTCTCCATCCATACTGCATCAGTAATTATTATTCTGGGCCTGTTGTTGGTTCTTGATTTCTCCTATAAGGAGAATATCTTTCTTTTATATGGAGCTTCATCTAAGGAAAAAGAAAAAAAATCAGGATTATGTGAAAGTGGTTTTGAAATATTCAATAAAAAGACAGAAAAATAGTTGCGCTGCCCCCAAGTATAATATCTCTCTAACAACCAAACTACCAAACAGAAACATTGGCAGTCACGTTGTGCTGATATGAGTGCTGTGTAATATTTACAATAAACCTATTTAGGTGAGGAACAGTGAAGTTTGATAAGCTTTCAATGTTTTGTAAATTATTAATTTTTTTATTTTTTTTTTTTGGAGCAGTGCGAAGGGACAGGATCATTCTGGTTTCTTAAAAAATAAAAGAAGTTTGAATATTTGTGATTAATTCAGGTAATAATTTTTAGTAGGACAGTGTGTTGGCAAAGTAGTAAGGAAACTGCTGATTTGCTAAAGACCTTCCAGAACAAAATGGCCAGCAGTAGCAATTCCTGTTTTGAAATAGGTCAGTTTAATTAAATAATTATGGAGATGATAGATGTGTAGATATGTTGAAAATTGAGTCTTCAGAATTTGATGTTTTTCTAAAACTTACATTAAAATGTCATATTAAATTTGTACCAAAAACTTTTGAAAAGGTCTATTCAGTAAGATAGATAAATGATGTCCTGAATGCCATTTTTAAGGCATCATGGAATTCTTTTTCTTGGTCTTTTTTTCCTTTTTTTTTTTTTTTTTTTTTTTTTTAATAGTAAATATGTCTAGATAAAAGGAAAAAATAAAAAGTAACACAAAACCTGGGGGTACTCTGCTTATTCTGTCGAAACACAAATGATAACAGAAACAAGCAAAAAGCATTAATAAATTTGTTCCAAAAGTCATTGGTCATTTGTGGTCACTGGTTAGAAATGGCATGGAAAAAATACTACCCATCCTAGTGACATGAGTGCCAAGTCCAGGCAGTTGCTGTGTAACAGCAATGAGAATGGTCAGTATCAATAGACATCAACAGATGAAAGATCTCCCACCTAAAATCTAACCTGTGTGGGTTTCTCTGTTTTCTTTGGGGGTTTTGTTTGTTTGTTGGTTTGTTTTTGGTTTTATTGTTGTTATTGGTTGGGTTTGTTTTTGTTGTTTTATTGTTGTTGTTTTGGGTTTTTCTTTGTTTTTAAAGAATCAAGATGCACTCTATTTAGATAGATAGATAGATAGATAGATCGATAGATCACAGAAGAAAGCGCCTCTTTACATTCCATTATTGCTGGAATTTTGGCTTCTATCAGAAACAGTGCAAGAACAAACAACTTTCAAAAGATCCTGTTTTGCCTCCAGCTAAATTTACTAAGCATCAAAGCAAGTGATTTATTCATATATGAAGTAAAATCAACTCAGTTTTTGAATCACTAAGATTCATATTGGAGGAAAAAAAAAAAAGAAAAAAAAATAACTGAACACTAAGTTACATGCCTAGTTCTTGTTTTATTTAGCTTGGTTCCCTTGTTAAATGTGACCCTGTAGCATTTTATGGCCCCCATACGGTATACAGTTTGAGTGAAAAATAGACCCATTCGGCCATAGTTTCAGGGAATGTTTTTCTAGACTTTTACACTGCTGAAAGCTTTATTGCTGCTATCAATGGGAGAAGATACAGGCTTTCAAATAAATCTACTCAATATTTACCAGCTGATTGTCTCAGCTTATGCCTATGCTTTTTATGCAAGCCTTTAATGAAAACAAACCAGGAAAATTACTCTCATCTAGGTTTTAATAACTGAATGGTAATGTGGAATCTCCTTCTGTTAGGATACCTACCTCTGGAAGTCTGATTTTTATTTATTTTATATATATATATATATTTTTTTTTTGGCTGCAAGTGCTCTCCTTTTTCCTGCACTAAAATCAGAACCAAGTAGGTATGCGGGTGAAACTTTTTTTCTATTTTCTGATATTTTTTATTAGTTAATTTATTTTTAACTTTTGAAATGGGATAAAGGCAAGGCGATTCAAAGTGTTTATTTGTTGTTGTTGTGTTTTGTGTGTGTGTGTGTGTGTGTGTTTGTGTGTGTGAAAAGACATGGAATACAAGATATTAGTTAGGTACCTTGGATGTAACAGCTCATATATGAAATGGCTAAAGCTTAAACCTTGGTCTTAGTCATAAAAAATATATTATTCTAGTTATAAAAGGTAACTTTTGGATTACTAGACAATTTGGTTATTCTTCTCTGCCCAGTTTTGACAGGTACATCCAGCAATCCATCTGAAGTGAACTAATAGCCTCATGTTTCCACACAGAATTTAATAAAAATAATAAGTATATATATATAATATATAATACAAAATATATCCTTTTTTTTAATAATCTGATCCAATTGTTCTAATAGTGAGATAGTCACACAAACTTTGAGATACTTGAAAATCTATAGCAACTAGCTATAGAGTTAAAATATGAAACTATTTGTTTTTGTTAAATCCTTATACATTGAAAAAGTAAGGCAGAAGTGCAAAGTTTTATTGGCACTTTTTTTTCAGTTGTTTGGCTGTGGTATTTTTAGCCACATCATTGCACCCTTTCAGTACTTAAAGGGTTTTTTAGTTAAAGGGAATTTTTTGGGTTTCTGTACACAATAATCTAAATTGTTCACAGGTGTCATTTCACAGTTAAATAACCACTAGTTTGCATTGTTGTTCACTGAGATGCAGAGGTATTCCACACATAACTTCTGAATTCTGCAAAGGAGCATTATTTGCCCTTGTTAGGAGACCTAAGAGAAGCAAAGCAAAAAATTGCTTCAAATAAATAAATAAATAAATACATACATAAAAAGTATAAGAAAAAGAAACTTAGGAAACAAAGCCAGCTAGGATAATCTGTATTTTCTCTTATTTGCCTGGAATGCACATGCAATAGCTTTGTGGGACAAGAAAAATCAGTACTCCAAATGAAATATCATTGGAATCCTCTTACCATTTCAGCTGTGGTCTCAGTGAGGAGTAGTAATGCTTCCATAAATAAAGTTTAGCTTCAATCTTTTTTACAGGTGTTCCAAACAGATGAGCAATTTTTGAAAAGCAACTGTAGAAGATGCACTTTTGCCTCTTCATCAAAAACGTATAAAAATGAAATATATTGCAGTATTTATTGCAGTGTATTAGAAACCTTCATGGTGATCCAATACAGATGCCTCTTTTTTTCTGTGGCACCGACCTTCAAAAGTGATGATGTGAAAAGCCCTAAATTTTATGACAGCTTAACTCAGAATAAATTACAGCTTCTATATTAATATGTATTTGAAGCTCTGCTATAAACTTTGAATATGGAAAGAAACTCTGTACCTTGTACTCCACTATAAAGTTTAAATATGAAGAGAAAGATGTTCATGGAGGTATAAGCAGGTTTTAAAAATATTTATGTGAAATGAAGTTCCGTTTTTATCCTTCCCTACCACACATAGAGATTTTTTCTGGGTGTCCCATGAATTTTGCACTTGCTGGGTTAAGTCTAATTTTCAATGATATAAAAGGCCCCGGAGAAGCAATATATAGATATGCATGATGCAGCCATGTAGATATACTGGTCACTTAATAGTTACGTTTGAAAGCAGTATTCTAAGAAAAGACATGTAAGCAACAGCTGTGAGATGCAGGCTGCCTCTGCAGCTATTGCAAACTTTGTGATTCAGTCCTTTCAACTCAAGCAAAGCAAAGAACTCTAACACTGCTCAGTCTGAGACCCTAAGTCCATTACAAGGTTCTATGTAATATCTCTACACTCTGTGTAACAGTGAACTAAAAATTAAGGCTAGGATGAAGCTGCAGATGTGTAATGCTTTCTGCACTTCAGAAAATGAAGCGTCATCAGTCTGCACATGCTGAAAATTGTCCAGGATGCAGAGTTTAATTGACATGAGCTGTATATTCACTTGGAAAAATGTTTATGGACTGATTCAAGTATTTAAATTCTGACTACTTTACAAAGGTCTGTGGTTTTAAAGTCAGCTTGCATTCAGGGATATATTGTTCTCTGTGCTGGGCAGGATTTCAGGTAAGATGCTTCATCACAGTTAACATGACACTGTACTTTTTTCTCATGAGTTGATAAAAGTTCAGCACTTATTTTACTAAGTGAACTGACACAGACAAGAGACCCTGTCCAACCATTTTTATTATTATTATTTGAGCTGGAAAAAATAATGTTTCTTAGAGGAAAAACAAAGTATTTGTGAGAAGTGTTGGCAGCTTCTTGGAAGTGTATTGACTCCTCAACAGACTCATGCAGAAAAACAAGAAAATCACACAGAATCACAGAATCACAGAATCACAGAATTTTCTAGGTTGGAAGAGACCTCAAGATCATCGAGTCCAACCTCTGACCTAACGCTAACAGTCCCCACTAAACCATTTCCCTAAGCTCTACATCTAAACGTCTTTTGAAAACTTCCAGGGATGGTGACTCCACCACTTCCCTGGGCAGCCTGTTCCAGTGCCTCACAACCCTTTCAGTGAAGAAGTTCTTCCTAACATCTAACCTAAAACTCCCCTGGCTCAACTTAAGCCCATTCCCCCTCGTCCTGTCACCAGGCACGTGGGAGAACAGACCAACCCCCACCTCGCTACAGCCTCCCTTGAGGTACCCATAGAGAGCGATAAGGTCGCCCCTGAGCCTCCTTTTCTCCAGGCTGAACAAACCCAGCTCCCTCAACCGCTCCTCATAGGACTTGTTCTCCAGGCCCCTCACCAGCTTCGTTGCCCTTCTCTGTACCCGCTCAAGCACCTCCATGTCCTTCTTGTAGCGAGGGGCCCAAAACTGAACACAGTACTCAAAAGCCAATCGCCTGCACGCAGCTCTTCCTAAGGCTGCACTAAGGGGGCATCTCTGTTTCTTGCACAGTTGCACTGCTGAGAACCAGCCTGTTGTACACCAGGTGGATATACTGGCTGGGTCACCAGAGTTGAGAGGCTGGGTCACACTCCTTTGGCTTTAGTGTGTTTGACAACTGCTTCTCCAGTTACACCATATCTGCCTCTGTTTGATTCAGCTACAACTCTCCAAAAACTGTCATTCAGGTGCCTCATAGCTTCAGATAACTCTTGAACTTATCTCTTTGCCAATTTTGGGGGCATTCAAAAGGGAGCTGTATGGAGTATTTATGTACCAGATAGCATACTATTTTGTACCAAGTAAAAATGCTGAGAGAAACTTCAGACTGTTATGTAGGGATGGCAAAGGAAGATCCCGCAACAGCATGAGTCTAAGATGTTTTAAACACAAGAAAGTGAGGGGCTACATGTGGGACTTGAAAGGGATTTGCCGTCCCTGACCCAGTCACGAAAAGCTCAAGAGATCTACAGAACTGATTGCTCTCCATAGCCCTTGATGGACTATGGCCCTTGTTCCTTGGAGATGCTGTTTATCTGTGGCAGCCCCTAGACTTCAAGCCACTATTGTCATAATCAAGTGCTCTTGGAAGAGGCACTCCTCTAACACAAGAGTGACACAGGCACAGTTACTGTTATGTCTCCCACCACCTTTGAGAATTCCCCAGAAAAGCAAACAAAAACCATCCCTGGAAACAAGCAGAATTCTTGTAGAAACTATCACTTAGGGTTGTCAGCTTTGATGTTGCAGCTGACAGCTTTTTCCTGTCAGGCAGAGCAGAAAAAATGAAGCTGAATGAAAAACCAGAAAAGAAGGTAATAGAGGTATTCTGGGAGGGTGTGTTTTGGTCTCCAGCTGAATAGTTTTAATGTTTTAATTCTTTTCTAATTTTATCTGTGTTGCTTAACCTACATGTATTCTCCATTTAAGTGTGTGGTTTTGTTTCCTATATGTTGCATACCTACAAATCCAGTCAAGTATGATTTACGGCTTTGCTTCAGTAGGCATTGCAGTGAGAGCCCTGGCTGAGGTAGTGCCCTCACCTCTACAGGTGGGATGCGAGTGATAACAGGTTGCTGAACAGCTCTGGTCCTGTGATTCTTCAGTCCTGTTCCTGGCCTATAGCTGTGTCAAGTGAGAAGAGATTACCCAAGTCCACAACCCCTATCACAGAAGTAATACAGGATTAGAGGGATGTCTGAATAGCAGATGGAGAAAGACCTGCAGAGAAGGAAACTAACTAGTCATTTGAAAAGTCTTTATTAAAGAAGTTTTGCCCTTATAGACAGTAGAGATTTCCTCGTTGTATATGACCCCAGAAATTGGGTGCTCACCTCCTCTCTGGACTGTGATTAGAGAGATTACTCTCACAATGTAAATCAACAAGGGAGGGAGAAGCCTATCTCCTGTCCAGGATAGCTGTCACTGTCCTTTGCCTTACTCTTGTGCGGAGGTCACAGGGTATTCAGCCCACCACCTCCCGGTTCAGGTAAATGATCCCACAGAGTATTCGCATTGCTCAGAGACAAACTTTGTGCTGTGGAACTTATGCAGCTCACTGTTGGAAACAGTGAGTGGCAATGTGACTATGAGCAACCCCAAGAGAGGAGAGGGGTGAGCTGTGGGACGTGAGACATAAAAATGAGTGCAAAAGATCATGGGGTACCTTCTGCAAAGAAATGTATTTTATGTGTTTTTCTGTCCACAGTGCAGTGAGAGGATGTAAAAATCCAATATCCTTCAAATCTGCATCTTTCCCTGCTGGGGTTTTGAGATCTGTGCTATGGACTAAAATAATAATAATAATAATAATAATAATAATAATAATAATAATAATAATAATAATAATAATAATAATAATAATAATAATAATAATAATAATTACTTTGTTTCCTTACACTCAAGAGAAATGGTGTTTTAAGTTTCGCAGTCCAAATGCAAACAATACACAACACTTTTATTTAGCTCATCAAATGTCTGATCATTCTCCTGACCTCTCAGAGAATAGTACGTATACAAGTTATAACACACTTAATGGAAATTACCTCTTCTCAGCTGGGACGTGACAATAGCTCCTTTTCTATTACAATGTAAAATAAATCCTGAAAAGTGTTCAAGTGAACTTCATTATTCTGCAGAACTGTCAGCTACTGTCTGTTGAGGAAGCAGTCATTTCCAGATGAAGAAGACAGTGACTTCTTACTTTGAACTAACGTCATCACAAGCAGTCATCTATTTTAAGCAGTAGCTACCTAGGTTCCTAACAATCTGCTTTATGCGTGCTCAGACATATCAGATGATTGGCTGGACTAAGTTGAGTTCACTAGTTTAGTGTCTTATCGGTGAATTGTGTGTACATCCCTGAAATATTGACTGAAGTCATGTTAAATTCGACATCCTATCCCGAATGCTATTGCAGTTTAAAAAGCCAAACTTAACTGCAGCAGGTTTGAACAAAAAAATAAAACTTCAGCTTTTATATTTGAGAAGAAGGAGGTCTGGTTTGTATTCACTTTCTGGTACCTTTTCATACAAGAAAAACTCCTGGGAAAGAGTGGCTAGTTTGTAGATAGGTCAGAGTTCGGTCTTTTGGTGTAGTCATGTACTGATAGTGATTCAGGCTTAGTCATGCCTAAGTAGTAAAAATTTTTCATTCCTCTGGTGCTGCTTCTCCACAGGTAGATCTACACTGAGTTTGTTAGCAGTAGTTGACTACACAGGGCAATTCTTAGTCATCTCTGTGTTACAAAGTGCACCAATTGCACCTACATTTTTCTTCAGCAGTAAACACATTGTGTTTCTCAACCTTCTGAAAACTCCAGTGTTTTGGCTCCTCTAGCAACCTATGTTATTCCCAATGTATGTCCATTGCATGGGAGCTCTGCAGTCACCCCAGTAGGCTCCAGGCAGCACTGAGATGCTTCTGCCACCACTCACCAGTCTTGCAGAGATTGTGATCAGGTGCCTCAGACCTAATAATGGTGGAAGTGGCATTCATGCAGGAGTCTTGAATACCCTATATACCAAAGTATTAAGATAATAAAAACCTTTATCAATATTTTTGTTTAATGTCAGTGAAAAGTTTTGCCTAAAGCCTGAGTACGAAAAGGCTAAGTATCTTCCATCTACTGAAGAGACAGTTTTAAAAGTTGATTAAAATACGCCTTTTAGAAGACTTTGAAGTTTAAACCACAGTAAAGAAAACTTTGCTATATAGTCTGAAGTAGTATAGCCCAAAATTTAGGCAAAGGAAAATGAAAGAGAATATCACATATCAAACAGCTACTGGTGTGGGAATTCCTGGGGAAATTGTTTAAGGGAGAACAGGCTGAAACTGCAGAATGACTCATGTATTTTCTAGACCTAGAATGACATATTCATTAACCTTTGTCAGTAAAACTGCAAACAGTAAAACTGTACATAGGGGGCAGGCACCCTGACACTGTGCCTGAGGCAGCCAAGTGGATGATGGAGTAAAGTCTAAGCTACTCCCCAGAGAGAAGTAAGGCCTGTGAACATTTCTTTTTCTGGAAGGATGGCATTTAGCCAAAAGTTAGGGAGTCTTGATCCAAACCAGAACAGCCAGGACAGAACAGAGAAAACATGTGAGCCAGGTGTTCATGAATGGCAGGGAGAAAAGACAGAAAAAAAATGCTTATAGATTTTCACAGACACTACAGAAAGAGCAGAATACCTGGAGGCAGATAAAAAAGAAAAAAAGGTGGGGGGAGAGAAGTGGGGGAAGAGTATAGGTACGGAAGACCACTGGAAGGAAGCCTCCCAGAGCCTCCCAGAAATTCAGGCAGAGTGCTTATAGGTAAAATTTCTCAGAACCTCACAGAAGAAGGGATAAGAAAGGTGACAAATCTGTGTAACCAGGGCAGAAAATTAGAAAAAAAAAACAGAGAGCAGTCAGACCCAGGAAGACATATTAAAGATGCATTGGTGGCCATGGAATAATAGAGAGGAGGGAATGGAACAATCTCTGCTCTGAATTACGGTTCTGTGTTCAAATAGGAGGCCAGGGAGATGCAGGCAGCAGAATTAGTTATCCGAAGTTGCTAGAAATATGGAAAGTTAAATCAGGTTCTGTTGGCAAGTGATTTTCTGGCATGGTGTGAAGGAGGTGGAGAACAGGAAACAGAGCATCACCAAAAATGCATTGAATGTCATAGCATAACCCAGAAAGACTGCACTGTAAAGAGGATAAATGGAGGCAGGGTGGTTTATTGTCCAAGAGAGAGGGTAAAGGAAGAAACATGTGCATGTGTTTCCATGAGAGCCAGGCCCTCTGTTTTATTTGCACCAGAAGGAAGGCATATGGCAGATAGTGTTTGCTTCATTTCTCTCACAGTTTATGTAGTTTGTGTCTTTTTGAATGGCCAGGACAGGTGGGCTTGTGGGCAGAGAGGACAACTCTGTCTTGCCTTGGCCTCTCAGCATACAACATTGGGAGCTGAAGGGTGAAGAGAATGGTGCAGGACAAGAAACAAAGAGCTTGTGGGAAGATTGTGGGATTGCTGGACAGAAAGCAGGGCGTAAACAGCATTGTCTCAGGAACTTTGTGTGGACTGAGGAAAGTTATACAGGGTATGCAGCAACATAGAAATCTACTGAACAATCTGAAGAATCCTGTGGGAAGGACCTGCTTGCAAGCACGTAGGATGCAAGCACCCACTGCAATTGCCAATGTTAGTATTCTCAGGACAAGTTTAAAATCAGTTATTTGTTTATTATGGAGCTCTCCTGAGGGAAAAGACATCAGCAAATCTTCTGACAGAGCCCTGAGGTCACTAATAAACCTTAATTATCCTTGGCAGGTTTCAGCTGGGATCTCCACTCACACCTAGCCATGGGCTCTAAGTCAGACCTGCAGGTTCAGTCATTTCGTGAGCTATCCTGTAAGCGTACTTGTGCATGAATCTGTCTCCTGCTGTTCTGGCTTATTACCTTGATCCTCTGGACGTATTTTGGACTTATGCTTTATACAGCATTGTCTACAGGTCTGTACTGAGGTCTTTCACATGGGTGGATGCTGGACCCATGTTGTTGTTGTGTCTCCTGACTAGACTTCCTGAAAGGACCCTGGGCCTGACTCATCCACTCACCTTCTCTGAGACTGCTGATGGATCTTGGCATCAGCTCACTGGTCATGTCACTATGGCCTGCTTGGTAAAGATGCTGTCTGTGCAATGGCCACCCATGGCCCCTGGTTTATCCACCTTTGTGGAGTAGCCCCCATTCTTGCTGCTCCTTTGCATCTGCCTTGAACCTGGGTCCAATTAATGATCCCAAATTTCTGAAGTATTTATGGGACATTGCAATCCCTGATGACGTAAAACCTTCGGGTTTCTAAAGTGCCCAAAATGCATACTGAGTCATGCTGTGACTGCACCTGGACCTGAAGTTTACATAGCAGGTCACTTTGGCTTGGCTTTGCTGACATGGTCAGCAGGCTACTAGTAGTAGCTAATGGTCCCATTTGGCCCACAGAATGGCATTTTTGTATGGAAGGAAAGAAAGCTAGACTATTCTGGAGATGGAAATTGTTAGTTGGGCATATGTAGCTGTATGATACTGCATCTCTGTCTTGGATTTCCTTCCTGTGCAGGTGGAGACAGGAAGGGGGATGGATTTCTGGAATAATGTTCCTCCTCTAGGAGTTCAGCTGCTGCAGCTCTACCTGCCACAGTATCTGCTATCTCAGACTGCTTCCTCATGCAGATACATTCTTATGTTAACTCCACAATTCCATTTTGTCCTCTGGGTAGCGTTAATATCAATGTTCATTGATACTCACCTGCGCAGCCTGCTCTTAATAGACCAGTGCAGGACATTCACTAGTGCTCTGTAACTAATAGTGCTCTGTAACTAATAGTAAAAGCAATTCTGTCTTTTCCATTACTTTCTTTGCTGGCATTATTGAGTGGAAAATATTCCAAAATGAATAGAGAGTAAAATATATGATGAACTCTCAATGAACATATAGGATCTCTGTTCTAGTTAAGTACTGGACTATGATAAGTGTGTAATGAGTGCAACTTGCCTTGACAGAATGCAGCTTTGTTGTCATGAGCTTTTCTGTTATCAAAGTTGAATACATGTGAGATGTCTTAGCATGTTCCACCACCTTGTCAAGACCAATTGACTCTGGAGAATGGTACTGGCCACATGAAGATGAAGGGTAATGGAAGTTTATGGGTTGATCTGAGGAGTAGCATCTATCCCTGAATTTTCTATTTGATATATTCAAGATTTCCTTTTTACTTGTCAATCTTAGCATACCAATCACCTTCCTTGACCTGCTAGCCATGCTTTTGGTGCAACCCAGAAAGTCAGTCATACCCTGAGCTACAAGTGCACATTGCCAGCTCATGTTCAATTTTTTGATTACCAGTACTCCCCAGTCCTTCTCCTCAGGGCTGCCCTCAACCCATTTATCACCCATTCTCTCATGATGTTTGGGATTACCCCAACCTACGTGCAGGACCTTGCACTTGGACTTGAACTTTATGAGGTTCACACAGACCCACATCTCGAGCCTGTCAGTTTCCCTCAGGATGATATCCCTTCCCTCTAGAGTATCTACTGCACCGCTCAGCTTGGTGCCATCTACAAACTTTCTGAGGGTTCAATACCAGTGTCAGTGCCACCAGTGAAGCTCTCAACATGTTCATTACTTTTTTTTTTTTTTTTCAGACAGCTCTGTGCAACCAATGTTTATTTTACCATAGATAGAAATCCCACTAGCTTTCCTTTCCTACCTGTTCCATCTGAACAGTTTATAGCCATCAATTACAGTGCTCTAATCATGTGATTATTCCACCAAGTTTCATTGATAGCTATCAGATCACAGATTTCCATCTGGACAGCATCTGGGATGAACAACCTGTTTGTTATTCATGCTACACATGTTAATATAAAGACATTTCACTTGGACTGCAACTGTCTCACCTTTTTAGTGGGATTTTTTGGAGGGTTGGGGAGATATTCCTCACTACTCTGGAAGTGCACCGTTCCATCTCGTCGCTTGCAAGCATGAGTGTCAGCTTAACAACCCACCACCCAATTTCATTAGTTTAAAGCTTGAGCTAAGTCACATAACTGGCCAGCAGAAACACTCCTTTCCCTAGACAGGTGGATTCCATCTTTCCCTAGTAATCTGAATTCAAAATATATCCCATGATCATAGAAACCAAACCCCTGGCAATGAGACTAGACATTCATACAAGTATTAACCTGCATGATTGTCGTGGTTCCGCTCGAGTGGGCAGCCGAGCTCCACCACAGCCGCTCTCTCACTCTCCCTCCTCAAAGAGGAATGGGGAGAAAATATGTGAAAAGGGCTCAAGGATTGAGATAAGGACGAGAAAATCACGCAATAATTATTGTAACGGGCAAAACAGACTCGGCATAAGGAGATAGTAAGATTTATTGCCTACAACTAACAAGCGAGAGAAGTGAGAAAACAAAGGAAAGAAACCAAAAGCACCTTCCCCCCATCCACCCTCTTCCACCTCCTCCCCCCGAGCGGCGCAGGGGAACGGGGAATGGGGGTTATGGTCAGTCTACAGCACTTCTTCTCTGCCGCTCCTTCTCGGTCACTCTCGTCCCCTGTGCTGTGGGGTCCCACCCACGGGATGCAGTCCTTGATGAACTGATCCGGCGTGGGCTTCCCACAGGCAGCAGCTCTTCCAGAACTGCTCCAGATATGGGTCCGTACCACGGGGTCCATCCCTCAGGAGAAAACTGCTCCAACCTGGCTCCCCTACGGGCTGCAGCTCCTGCCAGATCACCTGCTCCTGCGTGGGCTCCTCTCCACGGGCTACAGGTCCGGCCCAGAATCTGCTCCGGCAGGGGTCTTCCACAGGCGGCAGCCTCCATCGGTGCAGGGCCACCTGCTCCACCGTGGTCTCCTCCACGGGCTGCAGCGTGGAACCCTGCTCCACCGTGGTACTCCATGGGCTGCAGGGGGACATCCTGCTTCACCATGGTCCTCACCACAGGCCGCAGGGGACTTCTGCTCCGGCGCCTGGAGCACCTCTCCCCCTCCTTCTACACTGACCTTGGTGCAAGGCTGTTCCTCACTCCTCTCACTCTCACGGCTGCTGTGTGGCGCAGCGTTTTTTCCCTGTCTTAAATATGCTCTCACAGAGGCGCAAAACAACATCGCTTATTGGCTCGGATCTGGAAAACAATGGGGCCCTTCCCAAACATGGGGCAGCTTCTAGATCTTTCTCACAGAAACCACCCCTATGGCTCCCTGCTACCAAAACCTTGCCACGTAAACCCACTACAATGATGCAGCAACTTCTGCCCCCACAGCTGCCTTTGACTGACAAATAAAGGAGAGTATCACTTGGTTCTCCAAGGCTTTGAAGTCCTGCTTTATCTTGCCCAGGCTTAGCTTAATGATGTTTTTGGTGCCTACCTGGAAAAGAAGTAGTGAGTAGTAGTCAATACTTTTACTAGCTGTGGCAGTCTCTCTGTGACATCCTGGATCTTGGCTCCTGTGACTGTATATCAGGCTGGCAGATGGGCACATTGGTGTCTCTTAGCAGAGGGTTGCCCTCTACTAACACTCCTCTTTCTCTTGTGGCTTTCAGCATGTACAGCTGGTGCAGTTTCTCCCCGTGAGTCTTGTTTATTGATTTCAACCTATTTGTTACTTGTCCGTCTGATCATGTTTCACTAAAGCTCTTGAAGAAGGTCGTCCATTCCTAATGGAATTGCAAACCTTACAAATAGTATAGAAATATGCCAATATCCAGGTGACAATATCCTAAAACGTGGCATAACTAGATACACTTCAATTTATTATTCTTATGTCTTGGGCCTGTCTGTAAAGTTCAGGTAATCTCCATCGGAATGCCAATGATCCTTTAAGCTTATATCACAAATAAATCCAATTAATCATAAAAGAAAGATAAATAAATATATACATATATATAAAAGGGAAATATCAAGTAAGACAGCATTCAGTCTGAATTATTATGAATATTGGTTAATCTTACTTGTGCACAATTTGTCCTCCTCAGTTTAATCTGTCACTTTTATAAACAAAGGCTTCATAGATTTTTGTCAGTTTAATATTCAGAAGCCAGGATAGTCAAGTAGCTTTCATACATTTTTAAAGGTGTTCCTTAAAGAAAACAATTTTATTTAATGACAATTTTGTATTTCATATGATCACGTAACAAATGTAAATCTCAGATTTAGAAAATATCACTGTATGGACTGAAAGAATAGTGTGTCATCAAAATTACTTATTTTCAGAAATTGCTCAACAATTTCTCAAACTTTGACATTTAACTAACTGAGGGCCAATTTTAAAATAACTATGTAAATTGAATAATTTCAATCTCTTTTAAGGACAGTTAAAGTAAACATCAGTGCATGCTAAAAGGATGTGATACCCTCTCAGACACCCAAAATAAATTATATTTAGTCTCAATGGTAAAATCATGTAAACCATCACCAATTGTACAGCAATCAATCAGCAGCTCCCTATTGCCGACTGAAGTGGTGTATTTCTGCCACAGATATATGGCTGATTGGCAAAAGCCAGGCTTTGAAGCAAGAAGGAAGATTGACATCTTAACTTAAAAGTTCTGAGAAAATTGTTACTACTTTGACTTTGGAAGTTAACATGCTTTTTAGTACTACAGGTACTTATCTCCTGTTTTGTCCAGCTGACCTTGGATAAAGAGAAGCTTTTCTTCTGGTCTTCAGACTGATCTAGACTTTCCCACAGTGATATTTTCCCCTCCAGTGTTTGTATGAGACATAGATGATTGTTCTCAGATGTTATCCATTTGAAATATTGTTACGCTGAATATGAGCCAGCAGTGTGCTCAGGTGGCCAAGAAGGCCAACAGCATCCTGGCTTGTATCAGGAACAGTGTGACCAGCAGGGCTAGGGAGGTGATCGTCCCCCTGTACTCGGCTCTGGTGAGGCCGCACCTCGAGTACTGTGTTCAGTTTTGGGCCCCTCGCTACAAGAAGGACATGGAGGTGCTTGAGCAGGTGCAGAGAAGGGCGACGAAGCTGGTGAGGACCCTGGAGAACAAGTCCTATGAGGAGCGGCTGAGGGAGCTGGG
Organism: Netta rufina; assembly: GCF_964035555.1. Classification (NCBI taxonomy): domain Eukaryota; kingdom Metazoa; phylum Chordata; class Aves; order Anseriformes; family Anatidae; genus Netta; species Netta rufina. The sequence continues at coordinate 56,827,284 of NC_140124.1, forward strand.
CTTGTTCAGCCTGGAGAAGAGGAGGCTCAGGGGCGACCTTATTGCTCCCTACAGATACCTTAAAGGAGGCTGTAGTGAGGTGGGGGTTGGTCTGTTCTCCCACGTGCCTGGTGACAGGACGAGGGGGAATGGGCTTAAGTTGCGCCAGGGGAGTTTTAGGTTAGATGTTAGGAAGAACTTCTTTACTGAAAGGGTTATTAGACATTGGAACAGGCTGCCCAGGGAAGTGGTGGAGTCACCATCCCTGGAAGTCTTTAAAAGACGTTTAGATGTAGAGCTTAGGGATATGGTTTATTGGGGATTGTTAGCGTTAGGTCACAGGTTGGACTCGATGATCTTGAGGTCTCTTCCAACCTAGAAATTCTGTGATTCTGTGATTCTGTGTGAAATATTGTTACACTTATTATTCCGAATATGCTGAACACTAGTCCAAAGTGAGTTTATTTCCTAAAAAAAGGGCAAGTTTTGAGTTGTACAGAGAAAGAAAATGTCTAATAGCAGATTGGAGAACTTGGAACATGAGAAATCACTTCTGAAGATATATGTCAGATGAAAAATTAGAGATATTATATTGACATTTGAGGAAGAAGAAATTCAGCTTCAACATTCACTAAAGCACCCAGGATAATTTCTTCATTAAAACTAAAACAAATAAACATAGGATTATGATAAATTTGTAAAAAGTCATTTGTTCTTAACTGTGCATTAGACTATTCAGCAAAAAAAGTCTTTTTTTTGTGGTCCATAACACACTAAGAGTCAGTGATCCCCAAATCCATAATCATCAAGCATGATTGCCATCAAAGCTGACTTCAAATAAGATCATAAAAAATGCTGCACCACACAGCAGCTGGGAGAGTGAGAGGAGTGAGGAACAGCCTTGCAGGTGTCCAGGTCAGTGAAGAAGGAGAGGGAGAGGTGCTCCACGCACCGGAGCAGAAGTCCCCTGAGGCCTGTGGTGAGGACCATGGTGAAGCAGGCTGTCCCCTTGCAGCCCATGGAGTACCACGGTGGAGCAGGGTTCCATGCTGCAGCCCATGGAGGAGACCACAGTGGAGCAGGTGGCCCTGCACCGACGGAGGCTGCCGCCTGTGGAAGACCCCTGCTGGAGCAGATTCCGGGCTGGACCTGTAGCCCATGGAGAGGAGACCACGCAGGAGCAGGTGACCTGGCAGGAGCTGTTGCCCATGGGGGATCCAGGTTGGAGCAGTTTTCTCCTGAGGGATGGACCCCATGGTACAGACCCATATCTGGAGCAGTTCTTGAAGATCTGCTGCCTGTAGGCAGCCCACGCCAGATCAGTTCCGCGAGGACTGCATCCCATGGGAGGGACTCCACAGCACAGGGGGTAAGAGTGACCAAGGAGCAGCAGAGAAGAAGCTCTGTAGACTGACCATAACCCCAGTTCCCCCATTCCCCTGCGCCACTCAAGGGGAGGAGGTGGAAGAGGGTGGATGGGGGGGAAGGTGCTTTTGGTTTCTTTCATTTGTTTCTCACTTCTCTATCTTGTTAGTAATAGGTAATAAATTTTACTGTCTCTCTATGCTGAGTCTGTTTTGCCCATCATGATAATTACTGTGTGATCTCCTTGTCCTTACCTCAACCCTTGAGCCCTTTTCATTGTATTTTCTCCTCATTCCTCTTTGAGGAGGGGGAGTGAGAGACCAGTTGTGGTGGAGCTTGGTTGCCCACCCAAGTAAAACCACCACAACAGTGTACCCTAATGCCATCAGGATATAAGGATATAAAACCCATCTGGATTTCTGAAGTGACAGGGAAATCCCATCATTTGTCTGTATCAATGTTTGAAGAGAGCTTAACAGGGGAAAAGTGTCAAAAGAACACAACTGGCCCAGAGACCCCATGTACGAGTGGGCTTTTGGTGCAGCTGCTGTGGATACAGAGAAGATTAAACATCTTTCTATTTTGCTTGGCTACTTGGAAGATTCTTCTGTTGTGTAACTGCTATGGATCGAAGAACAACAGGTGCCAGTTGCTACCATAATGATGCACTGGTAGCAATATCACACCAACTGAGATTCTACAGCTCCTGTCCACAAACTGATTCATCAATAGGAGATCCAAAGAGCAAGACTTGTCATTGTTGCTGTTTTCATTAAACTTCTTTTATCCTGACCCATGAGCTTTTTAATCTTATTTTCTTCCTCTGTTCTGCTGAAGACAGAAAGAGAAAGTGGCTCGGTGGGCACCTGACAGACATACAAGTAAACCTACCACATAAAGGTATTTCACTCTTGGATGGCTTGATGACTTTTCATTTCTTAAAAGGAGGAAAACACAAGTCAATACACACAAAAGCTTTCCTTTTGCTGGTAGGGAACAAGATGAAACAGAAATAACAGATGACAATTTTTGCCAGCTGCAGTTTTCTCATGAAATTGCAATCTGAGATGGTAAAATGGGCACTTGGCTTGACCCTTTGGTCATGCATTAGAATATACAATGAAAAACTTCTCAGCTACACATAGAGAAAGAGGGGCATTGAGACTGGACTTGGAAACCGTAATTTATAAAGAGTTTTCCTTAGCTACCAGATCTGTCTTGGATGGAGTTAATTTTCTTCAGAGCTACTTGTGTGGTGCTTTCTTTTGTATGGTGACCAAAACAATGCTGATAAGACAAACGTTTTAGTTATTGCTAAACAGCATTTCACAGCATCAGAGACTTCTCTGCTTCTCACTCTGCACACCCAGTGAATAGACTAGGAGTTGTCAGGAGGCTGGGACAGAACACAACAAGGCAGATGACCCAAACTAACCAAAAAGTGGTTCTATGCTATGTGGCATCATGCTCAGCAAAACCATGGAGAAGAAGGGGATTTACGTGTTTTCCAATCTTTTGCTCAGACTCTGGCTCAGAATCTGTCTGTGGGAGGTAGTGAGTGATTTTGCATCAATTTCATTTTCTTTTTCCCATGTCTCCTTTTCTTTATAAACTGTTTTTATCTTGACCCGCAAGTTTTCTTCCTTCTACTTTTTGTTTTTCTTCTCACCTTCAGCAAGTAGCTATGTGGTGCTTAGAAACCAACTGGGGTTAACCCCCAATACCTTACTTTGTTTCATATGTCTTTTTGACTCTCTCTATGTCTTCTCACATTAATTTTAAAATAATACATTAACCTATCTACAGATAAGGACTGTTATAGAAATAATCTGCATAACAGGAAACTCATCTACACACATGTGGCAGTCTGAAACTAAGAGATAACTCTTTGGGCCTGCAGCCCCAATACCTTTCTACAGATTGCCTGGAGAGTATACAACATAGCTCTGCCATATTATATAGGCTGATGTAGGAATTGGAAATTGTAGGGGGTCAATAAAGAAGAAACATCTTCTGGTGATTACTTTTATTTGTGTAAGCTTCTGGAGAACAAAGAACACTTAGTTGCTGGAACAACTCGCAACTTGTTTTCTTGGTTTTTGTTTGTTTGTTTTGTTTGTTTGTTTGTTTGTTTGTTGTTTTGTTTTTGTTTTGTTTTGGCATCTAGAACAGAGTAGTTGACTCTATGGGTAGCAAGTTGTGGCGTCATTTGTAGTGCCTTTCATAAGTATTATTGGACCTAACCTAGTTTAAAGTGCTTATTACAAGGTAGCCTCAGTTTTCCTGCAATATATTAACTGATGAGATTTTGAAAGGGTTGTATTTCCCCTAACTATAGTAACATGTTACAAAACTGTACAACCTCATTTTGATACTGAACAAGAATTGGGTCAGTTGCTCTCAGTATAAGCATACTAAGGCCAAAAATCTCCCGTGATTCCCTGTAGGAGTGAAAAATGGTGGTTTATGTGCAGTAATCCCTACAGGAGTCTATGAAAAATTTATATATTCAGCATGAAGCCATTCAGAACTTACAGACTTCTCAGGTGTAAGTGAAGGATTTACTTCTACTAAAATTTTTATAAAAATTCTCATGTCTACTAGGATTTTTGACCTCAGTGCCAGGGAAGCTCATGGAGCAGATTATCTTGATAGTCATCACATGGCACTTGCAGGGCAAGCAGGCGATCAGGCCCAGTCAGCATGTGTTTATGAAAGGCAGATCCTGCTTGACGAACCTGATCTCCTTCTATGACAAAGTGACGCACTGGGTGGATGAGGGCAAGGCTGTGGATGTGGTCTACCTTGACTTCAGCAAGGCTTTTGACACCGTCTCCCACAGCATTCTCCTCAAGAAACTGGCTGCTCTTGGCTTGGACGGGCGCACGCTTCGTTGGGTTAGAAACTGGCTGGATAGCCGGGCCCAAAGAGTCGTGGTGAATGGAGCCAAGTCCAGTTGGAGGCCAGTCACTAGTGGCGTCCCCCAGGGCTCGGTGCTGGGGCCGGTCCTCTTTAATATCTTCATCGATGATCTGGACGAGGGCATTGAGTGCACCCTCAGTAAGTTTGCAGATGACACCAAGTTAGGTGCGTGTGTCGATCTGCTTGAGGGTAGGAAAGCTCTGCAGGAGGATCTGGATAGGCTGCACCGATGGGCTGAGGTCAACTGCATGAAGTTCAACAAGGCCAAGTGCCGGGTCCTGCACCTGGAGCGCAATAACCCCAAGCAGAGCTACAGGCTAGGAGATGATTGGTTGGAGAGCTGCCAGGCAGAGAAGGACCTGGGAGTGATGGTGGATAGTCGGCTGAATATGAGCCAGCAGAGTGTTCAGGTGGCCAAAAAGGCCAACGGCATCCTGGCTTGCATAAGAAACAGTGTGGCCAGTAGGGCTAGGGAGGTGATCGTCCCCCTGTACTCGGCTCTGGTGAGGCCGCACCTCGAGTACTGTGTTCAGTTTTGGGCCCCTCGCTAGAAGAATGATGTCGAGGTGCTTGAGCGGGTGCAGAGAAGGGCGACGAAGCTGGTGAGGGGCCTGGAGAACAAGTCCTACGAGGAGCGGCTGAGGGAGCTGGGCTTGTTCAGCCTGGAGAAAAGGAGGCTCAGGGGCGACCTTATCGCTCTCTACAGATACCTTAAAGGAGGCTGTAGTGAGGTGGAGGTTGGTCTGTTCTCCCACGTGCCTGGTGACAGGACGAGGGGGAATAGGCTGAAATTGCGCCAGGGGAGTTTTAGGTTGGATCTTAGGAAGAACTTCTTTACTGAAAGGGTTGTTAGACATTGGAACAGGCTGCCCAGGGAAGTGGTGGAGTCACCATCCCTGGAAGTCTTTAAAAGATGTTTAGATGTAGAGCTTAGGGATATGATTTAGTGGGGACTGTTAGTGTTAGGTCAGAGGTTGGACTCGATGATCTTGAGGTCTCTTCCAACCGAGAAATTCTGTGATTCTGTGATTCTGTGATTTAAAATGAGTTCAAGTCCTGTGGTATATGATGTTTACCACAGGTTCCAGGCAAGGCAGATTTGATTGGAGATCCTGTCCTCATTAGTCCTTGTATCACCTTTCTATTGATCAGTACAGTTAGATCCCAAATAATCCTTTCTGTTTCTGGGTCTTCTGGTACCCACAAACTATGGAGTCTCTGTAAAAACTGGATCAGCTATTTAAAAATGTTACCGTAGCCTTCCCAAGTATTCAAAGGCATTAGTCTGACTGCTTTCTCCATAAAAGTAAAACCATTCTCTAGTCAAATCTGAGTGCTGGCACTGCAAATAAACAATAAAGCACCTCTACAGTCATTAAGCTGATCAGATATTTTGTGCTTTCCCTATGCAGAAATGGGTAAAAGAACAATGATGTAACTTAGAACTAATGAAATATTGTCCATCTTGGATACTCCAGAGTCCTAAGGATTGTCCTAAGGACCTGTAGACAGGTGAAATCTTTTAAAATAAGTTTCAGAAGCAAGAACATCTGTTCACAGTACTGAAAGAAAGACTGAGTAACTTCAATAGGTAATGGGATGTGGTGGGGCATCCACCCCCTTGCCAGGCCACTGTGTGACCTCAGGATTGCCATTGTTACAGATGCAGTGAGTGGGGATGATTAGGCACTCCCTAACTGCACCTGGATCTCCTGCTACCTGAATACCAGAACTGTGCAGTCTGGAAGGTACTGGAGTTGTACAGTTGGTGGGCAATACAAGAACTACCTAACCTAAATTGTGGCAGCAGGCTGTGACTTACAATCTCCCCCTGAGGTGGGACACTTCTCAAGGCAAGGCTCCTCAAGATTCAATGATCATCCACTGAATAAGCTGACGTAAGAGTAATTCACTAGAGGCCTGACTTCTCAAGATTCAGTGATCATCTACGGAATACACTGATGCAGAGAAGGGAAAATAATCCACCAAAAGAGGAAAAGTTGTTGAGCATGCAACTGAGTATAGAAATTCCAAATATCTTGTTGTATAAAAATCCCTGAAACTTTGCTGCATAGAAATTCCCAATACCTTCCTGTATGAACCTTGTCATTTACAAATCTTTAAGTCACTGTTTTGATTTTAGTAAACATTATTGAATTATCATGTTGAGTAGGCTAATGCTTAAATGATGATTAAGTGCTGCTAAGGAAAAAATCATATAATCTAATTTGTGATTCACCATAAGAGTATTAATAAATATTAAATTGATGTTAAATCAAACCTGTGTAAAAATTTCATCTATGACACTAGCTAAATTTAAATTCATATTCTTGTTAAACAGTGAAGATTGGGGAGGGAATTGTATCTCTTTATTTTTGTTTATGAATTATATTTTTTTATTTGTAATGGAAATAGAGGAGAACAGCCATTATATTGTTGTATGATACCAACCAAATAAAATAGCTAGAGATCACTGGCTATAGTTAGAGATAGCTAGAGATCACTTCCATAATTTCTATGGAAGAACAGTTATTAGAAAAGCAAGTAGATATAAAGAATGTTATGGCAGATCTCCAGGTCTAGAACACCTTACTTAATCACTTTGTCTCAGGAGTATTGAAAACTTCGGTGGCGCTGTTTCTGAGCAAAAAATCTGTTAAACAGGTTGTATACAGTAATATGTAGTGAAAAATGGCTTGATTCATGCATGCACATATGTGTCCCTCATGCAAATTTATTTTTAAATAGTGTGAATTAATAGCAAAAAGGATTATATTTAATTGTTCTATGTTTAAGGTGAATCATAAGTCAAGAAAAAGTAGACTAGTTTAAATGACAGACTCCTTTGTAGTATGAAAAGTAGAAAGCTCAAACTCCATTATTTTAGAAAATATATTTATGCGTATACAAAATATTTTAATGCAACAGATGCACTCTTTCAACATGAGGGCAAAAAGCAAAGGGGTAGAGACCAATACTAATCAGTTATAGCTATTCAGTTATAGCTGGCATTGTTGTTTTGTTGTTGTTGTTTTGTTTTGTTTTTCTTTGAAATGCTTGCAATATTCTTTAGTCATGTTGAGGAATTGCAGTTTTGACCTCTTTCGATTCCTTATTTTAGTGTAGCATCTTATTTTAAAGCCCCGATTCTACAGAGTAACAAGATTAGTCTTCTGCACTGCAAGAGTGACCTAAGAATGATTGAAGACAATTCTGGGATATTTTGAAAGTGCTTTCTAGTTATGTCTTGGACAGCATTACAAGTTGGAAGTATTTCTCCATAAGAGTAGCACTCCAATGACATGACATTCCTTCAGAGTTAGTGCAGGTATCTCTACAAAATGCTGCACTGTGCTTTGTTGACAGATTTATTCATAGCTTTGAACATGCTTCATCTGATCTTGTTGATGCCTCTTTTTATGTTCCTGTGCAAACTAATCTCTAGAGATCAAAAGAGCAGGAGGCAAAAATGCCTGTATTTGTGGACAGTCTATTCCTCAAAGTAGATGCAAATAGAAGCCTTAGTTTAGTGTGAGTGAAGTGGCTATTCTGCATGTTTTTGATACATGCCATGGCATCTCTGTACTGTGTGCACATGCCATCAGGACCTGCTACTACCTGCACCATGTATAATGCTGTATTATATATACAGCACTGATAGTTGCTATCCCTAAAGTCCCCTTGATTGAAATTGAGGACATACAGGTTACATGAGAGGCTGCCTAATACCCTGTGTTGCCTGCAGAGCGGAGAAAGAACTTCACAGATGGAGCTTAACATTCTCCATTTGAGGATATTTTCTTCAAAGTTGTGTGACTTCATCATGGATCAGCCAGTTGGTCTAGGACTGTTTTTACCAGGCTCTCAGTGCAAACAATCTTGGTGCTGTGAGGACTCTTGAAAAGTCATCTATCATGATCTTACAGCAGCTTACTCAGGAGGTGGTGGACATGACATAGTAATTAATTGTTTTATATCCGGTAGACCTAGCTCTAGTCCCCTTGCTGGCATGCAGTGGGGTACATGAGATTTGTGCCCATGTAGTTCTTATCTCATTATAAACCAAAAGTTTAGGAGCTTTGGCCAATAAAAATTTCAGTGAGAATACTGCATCTTCTGTATGAAAGGGTCTAGTAAAGTGAACTTGCATAAAATTTTCTGACAGGCCTAATTACATATAATGTATTTTGTGCTGTTTAGAGTATAACATGGAGAGATAGTTATTGCTTTTGAGAAGTGTGAAATATTTTCTGAAGTCATTTTAAAATATGATTCATGTAAAAATTGGTATTTGTAGGTTTTGTAGCTATACTTCCTACTCCTATGAGGAAGTATACATTTGGCTACATTTTATAAATTCAATTTTTCAGTCAGTAATAAGAAAGGATGGTTAAGGGTAAATAAATAGAAACAATCTTGTTTCTGAGAATAACAGGAAGCCCAGGGAATGTTTTGTTTGTTTGTTTGTTTTTCTTTACAGCTGAATCATGGTGGTTTTACATTGCCTGCTGTACTACTTTTTCTGGCTAGTTCTATTTCTCAACTGGCAATATCTTTAACTCCTGCAGCACCACAGGCAATCTGATCACTTTTGCATGAATGTTTTGCTATTAGTCATCTCTGTTGTATTACCATTCATCTTTTAATGCTTAGAAAAGACATTGGACAAAATATTTTGGAATGCATGGGGGTCTTCCAGTGAAGAGCCAGGCCTGTAAGGGTTTTTCCATGCAGCCAGATCTGTGAGTCCACTGCTTATGCCAAGTCTGAGATGGAATCAGTGTATTCTTATAGGGATCTGTCTCAGAAGACTTAAACTGACATATTTCCTTGCTATTCCAATAACCCTATACATTCTTGAAAAATATGAAAAAAAAAAAAAAAAAAAAAAAAAAAAGACTTCCTACATCATTCTTATAACTGATGACATAGATTCATTGAATTGTACAATCATTCAGGTTGGAAAAGACCTCTAAGATCAGCTAGTCCGACCTGTAACCTAGTACTAAAGCACTAAACCATGCTACTCAGTTCTAAATCTACACATTTCTTGAAGACCTTCAGGGATGGTAACTCAACCACTTCCCTGGGGAGCCTGTTCCAATGCTGCAAAAACTTTTCAGTGAAGAAATCTTTCCTAATATCTAACCTAAACTTCCCTGGCACAACTTAAGGCCATTTCTCCTCATCTTATCACTTAGTGCTTGGGAAAAGAACCCAATCCCCACCTTGCTATAGCATCTTTTAAGTAATTGTAAAGTACAATAAGGTCTCCACTGAGTCTCATTTTCTCCATGCTAAACAACCCCAGTTCCTTCAGCTGCTCCTCATAAGACTTGCTCTCTATACCCTTCAACTATACTAGACATACAGTGTTTGGCTAAAACAAAATCTAAACACACTAGGAAATCTGTGAAATTCAAAATGAGTTCTTATGAAAGAAGAATTATAAAAGAAGAATATAAACACTCTAGATTGGGGGTATCTGTAGAGATCATGTGGTCCAACCATTATTTTATGTAATCTATAACCCTATTAAGCTTAATCTTGAATATTTCCCCTAAGAGTTCTTTGGTCAGCCTGTATCCACATGTATTCAGTCCTCATGAATCTCAGACAGTGAGGACTAACCTTACCTGTTTTACAATGGTCTGTTTGGAACATGTCTGTTTTTCTGACAGACTAACAGGAAAAGGAATGGTGGTATATGATGTACATGTATGATGTAGCTTTGCCGCTCTTCTGCTGTTAGGATGCAGGGTCTTATCATATATTTTTGGTGTGGTCTCATCAGTGTTCAAGTCTTCTTGTCTTCATATTAAATAATGTTCTCCTAATAAACTTACTCCTGAGACCAGTATCTTGGGAATGGTATTCTTTTTGTCAAAACAAGCTATTATTTTAACCCTTGTCATGCTATTTCTTCTAGTGCTTATAAACACATGCACTGATGTTCAAATTTCATTCATATGAATCTTAACTTTTCCATTACAAATCTCTACTATTTAAACTTTCCTCAAATATGTGAAATGAAAATATTATAACCCTACCTATATTTGATTCATGCATGTATATTATAAAAATCATGTCTATCAATAAAAGAGAGAATTGTCAATGATTTACTGCCACTCTTACATATTTGGAACTGTCTTTAAACCTCTGAAAAAAAAAAATAATCAAATATTCTTGCTTCTGTTGGAGGTAATCAATTAAACATGACTAGAGGGAAAAGTATTCTAATCCATAACTGTAATTACAGTCCAATTTGGAAAAAAACATTTTCTCTCCACTAATTCTGCTACAGCAGAATTCTGCTACAGCAGAATTAGTGATATTAAAATATTTTCATTTATCTTGCTTAATCCCATAGTGCTATGAAACTGTTTCTGTTTCTGTCACTTTGACATATAGCTCTTTTCAAAATTTGCCTAATCATAATACTTATTTTTAACTCCTCTTCTGACAATTGATTAGAACAGGTTCTGAGGATAAAACAATGGTTTTTGACCAATTTGAACATTAGCTTGAATCTGTAATGTCTGAAAATAAGTGTTACATGCTGTTATTAAACCAAATGACCCTTTATAAAAGTCATCAAAAATGTCATTGCCTCAAAGTGTAAGAGGTAGGTCACTGTTTGCTTTCTTGAACAGACTGAGATGGCTATATTTTTATGGCTCTCAAAAAAATATATACTGTGGCCTTTCAGCATAGTTAAACGTATATATATAAATATACATAATAAATGTATTTATAATATATATATGAGTAAATATAATAAAATCTTATCTGTCACACTGGGAAATAGAACTTGTTTATTATTTTCTTTTTATAGAAAACACTATTAGCAAGCCTATTACATTAATCTACTTGAAGTACAGCACCGAGTAAATGAATAATAGGAGATCTTTTTTTACCAACTTCATAAAAAGAACCAAATTCTGAGGAAAGTCATTGATCTCACCTAGTCCAAACTCCCACAGAAACCAGTGGGTATCTGTGGAGTAAGTATTTTAATATTTATACTGGGGTATTCTTAGCAGACTGGATGGCTTTTAGATGCTTCCTTTGGTGGGAGAGAAATCTGAAGGCATGAATGCTGCAGCTCTGATAAATCATTACATCATCTCTCTTCTGTAATTTCCTTGTGCTGTTCATACTTGTGCAAATCACAGGGCAGTCACGCTAGTGCTGAAGAGTAAATTCCAGCTGTAAAACACCTGCTTACACAGCTCAGTCAGCTTCATATATATGCAGAAATGTTTCCCCTTGCTTCCACTGTTTCCGATGCAGGTAAGAAACCTTGACCTTGTGCAAGTGTCAAATTTGTGTTGCTGAGACAACAAATTACTTGCTCTCCATTTAGAAAAGGGCTTAAGTGGAGCTCAGATTTTTCTGTTCTTTGCCTAAGGAAATCCTGGGGCTCCTTCTTTAAACTAGCAAGTTAAGATAGAGGGAAAGAAAGACAGCAGCTTCTGTGTCTTGGTGCTTTTTCGTTCATCTCTCAATATGAGTTAAGAGCTGAGTGTGTGGAGACAGCTTCATCTCATCTCTATATAAACCACTGCTGCTTCAAAGTTACATGTATGTTCCCTTCCTACCTAAAAGAGGAGTGAATTAATGTCTGATCTTCCATCTTTTGGAGGAGAATGATAGCTGCCCCTGAAATCTCAATACATGTGTCACTTGAACAGTATATCAACAGCTGCAGAAGAGCTAATTATTCCTGCTAGAGTTTAGCCTCAAAACAACAATGTGGAGTTCCTGGCACACCTGAATCTTTCATTATAACCTTAAAAAGAGAGAAGCAGCATCTTCTCCCTCATACTTCCTACCCCATGGTTCTCATATTGCCTATATAGAAAGTTTGAAACAGGTTTTACCTCAACAGGTTACTGGACTTTCTTCTATGTTTTGCTAAGACGTTTGTGTCTGATTTTTTTTTTTTTTTTGTACAGGAAAGTAGAAGAGTCATCAGTAGCCTTTTGAAGACATTATAATGGTGGAGAAGGTTAGGTAACCCAGCCTTGTTCTACCTTTATCTCTGCCACGGGCATACTTCACGTAAACACCACTTCATTTCCCAGGGAACTCCATCTGCAGCTCATTGTCTTCTCTCTCCCTTCAACCCCAACTCAGATTCTGAGGACCATGACTTTGACTTGAAATTATGACCACTCATCCCCATTTACTGAAGAGAAAAACAATACGTATTCTCTTGTAGCAGAGCTATAATAAATTACCTTGAATATACTACCACAAGACGTTACTTGCTGCTGTTTACTAAAGCACACAGTCTTGGCTCTCTTCTTATCTGTGCTCATGGTTGTCTGGAACTTTATGGTGTCCCTGTATACCTATGTACAATCAATATTGTGTAGTATTTACTATTTTTATTTTGTTAACAAAGGCCAACCTTCACCTCTTCACTGTACTTCCCAGGTCTCAACTGTATATTCTGTGTTTGTTCAATCCCTGAAGTATGCACAGAGGTGGTGAAATTTCCTCTTATCTAAATTGTTGGCATGCATTAGTTAAAAGCTACCTGACCTCTGAGGTGCCTCACTAGTAAACTCTTTTCTTTCACATCTCTTATTGCCTCTTCACTGTTTCCTAGTTTTGAGCTAATTTTCTGTCCTAAAGCTATTATTTTAACCTATGTACCATAACTCTCTGCCTTATTCAATTATCTTCAGTGTGGAACCTTATTATTCTTTGTAAATGTAAGAGCATGAAACCCTGCCATTCCCTTGCTCCTGCTGCAACAGTAATACCTCTTAAGAATGAAAGTGAGTTAGTTTAAGCAGGGCTCTTGCAACTCCACATTGGGTATTCAGAATCAAATTATTCACATCAAGGTCTTCCATAATATATCCTTCAAAACATTTTTTCACCTATCCCCCTTTTCCCTTAACTAAGCTAACCAGTGTATAATTTGTTTGTCACAATATATATATATATATATATATATATATATATATATTTTTTTTTTTTTTTTTCACATTCACTATTAGTTGCAGAGTCTTTTGGAGTATGTCCTGTAACTAGAAAATAAAGGTCCACCTTCTTCGTCCTCTGGAAAGTTCAGAGCAAAATAACTGTTTAACAAATCTTCCATCTTCATCCTTGTCGCCAATTCTCTGCTATCACTTTTAGTGGACCAATTTTCTCTTTTATGGGCTGTTGACTGAGAATATATGTGAAGAGTCCTTTATTGTTAGTTGAACATTCCCTGGCAATTTTGATGTTTGGTTTTCTTATACCTCTAACTGGAAAGAAATATGATGACAGTTTAGTCTGGTAGCAAAAGTAAGTAACTATTAAACACATCTGGCATTTTATTGATTGTTAATTGAATAGTAGTTCTTCTTCATTTATCATTATTCATTTATCATTTATTTTAGACCAGTAGTTGAGGAAGAGGTAGCAAGGGTTCCCAGGAGGATGCCTAGGGCGAGGAGGTCGACTCCACGCCTCAGGACTGCCTCCATCAAGAAAGACAGGAGGGTTATTGTTGTTGGAGACTCAATTCTTAGGGGAACAGAGGGCCCTATTTGTCGGCCTGACCCTACCCGTAGGGAAGTCTGCTGCCTCCCTGGGGCCAGGGTCAGGGACGTTGCCAGGAAGCTTCCCAACCTGGTACGCCCCTCTGATTATTACCGTCTTTTGACAGTCCAGGCGGGCAGTGACAACAATGAAGAGAGAAGCCTGAAGGCTATCAAAAGAGACTTTAGGGGGCTGGGTCGGTTAGTGGATGGAGCGGGAGTGCAGGTGGTGTTTTCATCCATCCCTACGGTGGCAGGGAGGGGTACAGAGAGGACACAGAAAGCCCACCTGTTAAACACGTGGCTCCGGGGCTGGTGCCAACGCAGAAATCTTGGGTTTTTCGACCATGGGGCACTTTACTCAGCACCTGGCCTGATGGCCGCAGACGGGTCCCTATCTTTTAGGGGAAAAAGGATCCTGGGCCAGGAGCTGGCAGGGCTCATTGAGAGGGCTTTAAACTAGGTAGGAAGGGGGATGGGGCTGAAGCTAGGATTGTTGGGGCTGTGCCAGGGGGAACAATGACAAGGCTGGAGGATAAGGCAATGGCCCAGCTGAAGTGCATCTACACCAATGCATGCAGCATGGGTAACAAACAGGAGGAGCTGGAAGCCATCGTGCAGCAGGCATGCTACGACTTGGTTGCCATCACAGAGACGTGGTGGGATCAGTCTCATGACTGGAGTGCTGCAATGCCTGGCTATAAGCTCTTCAGAAGGGACAGGCAGCACAGAAGGGGTGGTGGTGTGGCTCTCTATATTAGAGAATCTTTCGAGGTTGTAGAACTCAAGGCTGGGAACGACAAGGTCGAGTCCCTTTGGGCTAGGATCGGCAGGGACAATAAGGCTAGTGTCCTGGTCGGGGTCTGCTATAGACCGCCGAACCAGGATGAGGAGATAGATGAGGAATTCTACAGGCAGCTGAGAGAAGTTGCAAAATCTTCAGCGCTTGTTCTCGTGGGGGACTTCAACTTCCCTGACATATCCTGGAAGCACAACACAGCCCTGAGAAAGCAGTCTAGGAGGTTTCTGGAGAGCGTGGAAGATAGCTTCCTGACGCAGCTGGTTAGTGAACCTACCAGGGGTGGTGCCCCGCTAGACCTTCTCTTCACAAACAGAGAAAGACTGGTGGAGGATGTGATTGTCGGGAGCTGTCTTGGGCAGAGTGACCATGAAATGGTGGAGTTCACTATTCTTGGCGAGGCCAGGAAGGGGATCAGTAAAACCGCTGTATTGGACTTTTGGAGGGCTGACTTTGAGCTGCTCAGGACACTAGTTGGTGGAGTCCCTTGGGAGGCAGTTCTGAAGGGCAGAGGGGTCCAGGAAGGCTGGGCGCTCTTCAAGAGGGAAATCTTAATGGCGCAGGAACGGTCTGTCCCCACATGCCCAAAGACGAGCTGGCGGGGAAGAAGACCAACCTGGCTGAACAGAGAATTGTGGCTTGATCTAAGGAGAAAAAAGAAGGTTTATAATCTTTGGAAGAGTGGGGAGGCCACTAGGGAGGACTTTAAGGATGTAGCGAGGCTGTGCAGGGACAAAATTAGGAAGGCCAAAGCTCATCTGGAGCTCAATCTGGCTACTGCCGTTAAAGATAACAAAAAACGTTTCTATAAATACATCAACAAAAAAAGGAGGACTACGGAGAATCTCCATCCTTTACTGGATGCGGGGGGAAACTTAGTTACAAGAGATGAGGAAAAGGCGGAGGTGCTCAATGCCTTCTTTGCTTCAGTCTTTAGCGGCAATACCGGTTGTTCTCTGGATACCCAGTACCCTGAGCTGGTGGAAGGGGATGGGGAGCAGGATGTGGCCCTCACCACCCATGAAGAACTGGTTGGTGACCTGCTACGGCACTTGGATGTGCACAAGTCAATGGGGCCAGATGGAATCCACCCAAGGGTACTGAGAGAACTGGCAGAGGAGCTGGCCAAGCCACTATCCATCATCTATCAGCAGTCCTGGCGATCGGGGGAGGTCCCAGTTGACTGGCAGCTAGCAAACGTGACGCCCATCTACAAGAAGGGCCAGAGGGCAGACCCGGGAAACTACAGGCCTGTCAGTTTGACCTCAGTGCCAGGGAAGCTCATGGAGCAGATCCTCCTGAGAGTCATCACGCAGCACTTGCAGGGCAAGCAGGCGATCAGGCCCAGTCAGCATGGCTTTATGAAAGGCAGATCCTGCTTGACGAACCTGATCTCCTTCTATGACAAAGTGACGCACTGGGTGGACGAGGGAAAGGCTGTGGATGTGGTCTACCTTGACTTCTGCAAGGCTTTTGACACCGTCTCCCACAGCATTCTCCTCAAGAAACTGGCTGCTCTTGGCTTGGACTGGCGCACGCTTCGTTGGGTTAGAAGCTGGCTGGATAGTCAGGTCCAAAGAGTCGTGGTGAATGGAGTCAAGTCCAGTTGGAGGCCAGTAACTAGTGGCGTTCCCCAGGGCTCGGTGCTGGGGCCGGTCCTCTTTAATATCTTCATCGATGATCTGGACGAGGGTATCGAGTGCACCCTCAGTAAGTTTGCAGATGACACCAAGCTAGGTGCGTGTGTCGATCTGCTTGAGGGTAGGAAGGCTCTGCAGGAGGATCTGGATAGGCTGCACCGATGGGCTGAGGTCAACTGCATGAAGTTCAACAAGGCCAAGTGCCGGGTCCTGCACCTGGAGCGCAATAACCCCAAGCAGAGCTACAGGCTGGGAGACGAGTGGTTGGAGAGCTGCCAGGCAGAGAAGGACCTGGGAGTGATGGTTGATAGTCAGCTGAATATGAGCCAGCAGTGTGTTCAGGTGGCCAAGAAGGCCAACGGCATCCTGGCTTGTATCAGAAACAGTGTGGTCAGCAGGGCTAGGGAGGTGATTGTTCCCCTGTACTCAGCTCTGGTGAGGCTGTAACTCGAGTACTGTGTTCAGTTTTGGGCCCCTCGCTAGAAGAATGATGTCGAGGTGCTTGAGCGGGTGCAGAGAAGGGCGACGAAGCTGGTGAGGGGCCTGGAGAACAAGTCCTACGAGGAGCGGCTGAGGGAGCTGGGCTTGTTCAGCCTGGAGAAAAGGAGGCTCAGGGGCGACCTTATCACTCTCTATAGGTACCTCAAGGGAGGCTGTAGCGAGGTGGGGGTTGGTCTGTTCTCCCATGTGCCTGGTGACAGGACGAGGGGGAATGGGCTTAAGTTGAGCCAGGGGAGTTTTAGGTTAGATGTTAGGAAGAACTTCTTTATTGAAAGGGTTGTTAGACATTGGAACAGGCTGCCCAGGGAAGTGGTGGAGTCACCATCCCTGGAAGTCTTTAAAAGATGTTTAGATGTAGAGCTTAGGGATATGGTTTAGTGGGGACTGTTAGCGTTAGGTCAGAGGTTGGACTCGATGATCTTGAGGTCTCTTCCAACCGAGAAATTCTGTGATTCTGTGATTCTGTGATCATTAGAGTGCAGCCCAAATACTTCAAAAAAACACCTGCATGCTTCTCAATTTTGGGATATTCAGATCCACATCTAAGGCTTGTGACAAACTCCTGCCATATTACTAAAGTTCCGATGCATATTCCACCTTTCTGATCAAGATCTTTTGTCCTCTGCAAGATCAATGTAAACAAATGTTCTTCTGGAATCTGTGCTCTGTCTTTTTGTAATGGAGAACATCAGAGAGCCTGTGAGTAGAGAGCAGGTAGCATCCCATTTACACGGTATGAAAGCTTGAAAAAAATTAGATAATACCTGTTGTTTTCTGTAAACATCAAACTAAATAGGGAAATTAACTCACAATTAATAACACAGTTCTTTCCACTGCTGTGAAAGGCAGTATTTTAACCACTTTGGCATATTTATAGTTGCAGTTCATTTATGGGACACTAGTGATTTTTCTGAGATCAGCAGTTGTTAAATTCCACTGAATTTACCATGAAGGGAAGTTTATTTTGCCAAGGTCATACCTGAATAACTTAATGCTTTCAAAAAAGAAAATCAGAAATCTCTCTTAAGTTATTTTGCAGTTTACATGTAAAATGGAAGATGTTTGTTTAAACTTGATTTTCATAGGTTTATTCAGTTTATGTTTTTGATGTACGGCAGAATAAATTTATGAAAGAAGCTCAGTTTAAAAACCTGAAGAAACATTGAACAGGCTATCATGCAAGTAGAAATGGGGGCTTGTATCCTTTAGGGCTTGCTTATTCTATTGTATTTCACTGATTTTAGGGAAAAAAGAATTTTCCTAGCCCAAATGGTAAAGAGGTCAGCAGGAAGTATCTGCAATTCGTAGAGAAGTAAGCACTAGATCCTCACATAGTGGTATTTTGATAAAATTTCTTCAGATTTCATAATTGTTTTTCTGAGATGTATCCTCTTTCTGGCAGGTGCTTTTCTCAAACTGTGTAATTTGGGGGGGGTGAAGGGGGGAGGGGGAAATAAAAAAATAAAAATTATATATATTAAAAATGGAATTTGGATTGCTGTTTGACCAGACTAGGGCATAATTCCCTATGTATTTGTAAGCGTTAACTCAAAGAAGAGCTGATGTCTTTTGTGTCAAAATAACTCTGGAAGAATGCTGATTTTCAGTGATATTAAAAACACCTTTAATAGCTTTGTCAAGAAGATTAATAAAGCAGGTTGTTGTTTTTTGTTTATTGTTGTTGTTTTAAAAAATATGGAAAAAAATGTTTTGTATTTTTTGATTGCAGCTTGCTGCAAGGGAAATTATGAGCTATAAGGGATTTTTTTCACAAAGACAGTGGTCAAACACTGCAACAAGTTGCCTGAAGATGCTTTGGAGCTTTTTAGAGCTTGACTGTACAAGGTCCTGAGCAAACTCCCATGACTTTGAAATTGGCAGTGAGCTTGAATTTTGAGCAGTAAGTTTGAATTTTGAGCAGTGAGTGGGATTAGATGATGCTTGGAGGTCCTTTACAATCTGAACAATTCTGTGAAAAAAAAAAAAAAAAATATATATATATATATATATAAAATAATAAAGTTTGATATAAGGCTAGATCAGAAGTTTGATATAATCACTATTTTTGATGTTCTTCTAGAATGAGAAGAGGTCACAATCCTATGAATGAAGAGTGCTGGATTTCAAAGCGTTCACACACAAATTGTAGTAAGGTTGCTGCTGATTCAATTCTAAAATGAGCTCAAATCTGATACTTCTGCTTATCCTTCAGCTCCCGTAAATAGAGTATAGTTGTATACTACTGATGATAAAAGAAGTGTTTCCCACTCTTTCACTCTCTGGCACGCTAAACAGTGAGAAGCAACATGTGTTCGACAGTTGAATTCCAATTTGTTAATCATGTTCCCTAGGGCAGAGCTTACAGGGAGACAGAAACCCCACTGTGCTAAGCACAATTTATTGTATTTTCTTACATTGTAATAAATGTAATTTTTCTAAATCACTTGGTATATGGAGTTCTACAACATAAAGACTAAAAGAAAAAGGCCCAAAGAGTGGCTTTGAACATCTAGTGAGTATTTCTCTCTAATTTATTCAAAAACAAACATAATCTTACTTACGCGTATGTTCATGAAAATCTTAGCATTCATTTTAAATCCCTGAGTATTCACAGAAAAAATAATAACTGCATATTTGAATGAATAATCTGCATTTAATGGCTTGCATTTTGTTAGTTATGTAATTGAAATGGAATTACTTTTGGTTGCTGCTTGAATGCTTAATACAACTTACATCACTGATACTGCATATTACAATCAGCTGTGCATTGTGCTTTAAAAGTTGTGCTAGTTAGTTCTACAAGTTAATTTAGGAGGTTACATCTTATATTGCAGTGTATGTACTTGATTTTAATAGAGAATGCTGAAAGTATGTACAAGACCAAAATTATTTACTGAAGCAATTTGAGAATACTTTTAATGAAGCACAGATAAGAAAATTCTTCATTCTGCTTGAAGAATTCATAAATAGGGGAAAATGTTATGAATGAATCCCTTGGCTTCCTGAGAGATAAGAATATAACTAAAGATCAGCCTCTGTTCCTTTTCTTTTAGAGCAATATTCTGTATGTGGCTAGGGTGGAGGTATGCTTCAGAGGAACATACCCAAATACAATGCATTTTATTGTGTAACTAGTAAAGGAGAAAGGACCCATGATAATTATTCCAGGAAGTCCAAGTGGATTTTAATTCATTCTACCAAGAAAATGTTATATTAGCTTTTACTTATTAATCTTATTGATGTAAAAGTCACTGTAAATAATTAAATAAATAAAATTCAAGAAAAGGAATAAAGCTGATGGTGCTGAGTTCAGATAAATGGGAAAAGAACGATTATGCCCTTTCATCTTTAGGTTTGATGAAAATCCTTGCCAGAAAAACAATTTCAGTGGAGTGTAAGAGACAGAAAGCTGACTTCAGACAGCCTAACCTGGAAGTAGGGGGAAGAGGGATTATAAAATGTGTGCTTCCTAAAAATGAAAGAGGTGATATGACAGTAACTGAGAGAGAATGGGCAAAATCCCAAAAGAGATGGTAGGGAGGAACTAGAAATGAGCGATTAAGTCACACTTACTATGTGATGAGGGGAAAAATAAATCAGAAAAGAATGAGAGATTAATTGCGTAAAGAAAGGGACGGGATCAGATGTGAGACATCTTTAAAAATGGCACAAATGTGAGTAAGAGGGAAGAGAGCAGATGAGAAATGCCTGTTGCAGGGAAAGTGTTATATGAGAGGAATAGGAAAGGGATGCAAAGGAAGGTAAAAGTACAGAATACATTATGTCAGTTTTCTGTGTAGGGAGGGAGACAGACAGGTGAGGGGAACAGAAAATGAACCAGGAGTGCTAAAAGGATTCAGTATCTAGGATTCAGATAACTTGAATAAATTGCAGACATTTGATCAGAAAGACAGTTTTCATAATGGAGGAAGTCAGATGCAGCATACCATGAATAGAGAAAGATGATTTTGTGACAAAGACAGATCAAAAGAGAACTGGTGTAGTCCTGTCATTAGCGAAAACCACGGCTTGGGGAGACTGAAGAGCTCTCTTCACAGGACGAAGAACACTGAAAGCAGATACCAGATCGTCAACGCAGCTGAAGTCAGCAGGGTTAGACTGATAAGCAAGGGGTTATATATAGGAGCTTGCTGGGTAGTGGTGGAAGCAGGTGGTCAGTGGGAGAATTTGGCAGCAGAAACCAATAGATGAACTTTGGAAGACTTAGCAAAACAAAGCAACTGCAGTGGAGCTTTTGGGCCACTGAACCATAAAACATAAATTATTTTTCTACCTGTAGGAATCTCCATTTTATTGTTGATCACTCACTGCCTCTCACTGTGATACAGGTTAAGAGATTGTACAAGAACTTCATTGCTCTTATCATTAGAAATCTAATTCACAAGTGAAACAAGTTCATTTGTTCTTTTGCCAGTACCAGCCTTCAGTTTGAAGTAGCTCTGGTTTACATACTTCTTATTCTCTCCTGTAAAACAAAATATCTGTATCCCTAGTAGATGTTTTTGCTCCCTCTCAAACACTAATTCACACGTGAATGCAGCTGACCAGAACAGCATATCCTATCATGTCTTGCTATAACTCTCAGAAAAGTAATAGGGATTGGCCTGTGTCTGCCTCTTCCACAGCTGTCTGACAATGTGTTTTCTTTGTTTGTTTCCTTTTTTGTTCGTTTGTTTGTTTGGTTGGTTGGTTGTTTTTTCTTTTTTTGAAGCAGGGCTCAAAAATGAAGAGGAGAAACAAGGGCTTAGCTAGCTAAGGAGTTAGAGGGTTCACCGTCAAGGTAACAAGGTTTTATTCCAGATAATCTGTTCCTTACTGCAGCATCATTCTGATTAGCTTGCTGATGAAATAGCCCTACACCAAGAGGTTTGATGAGGAATCCATAAGGTTAGTAGGCTGATCTGTCTGGAAGAGCCTGGCCTGTGGTGAATCACATGGATCTTCTCGCTCTACTCTGAAATATAGCCACATTCAGCCTGGGCATCTGTGAACCTGGAAGACTTGGCATGATCCTGTGCTAGAGAGTGCAAGCTAATGAAGTTCAACAAAGCCAAGTGTAAGGTCCTGCACCTGGTTCAGGACAATCCCAAGCACAAATACAGGCTGGGTGGAGAATGGATTGAGAGCAGCTCTGAGGAGAAGGACCTCGGGGTGTTTGGTTGATGAGAATCTCAACATAAGCCAGCAGATGAGAACAGATGAGCAGATGAGCAGATGTGTACTTGCAGCCCAGAAAGCCAACCAAGTCCTGGGCTGCATCAAAAGAACTGTGGCCAGCAGGGTGAGGGAAGTGATTCTCTTTACTCTGCTCTTGTGAGACCCCACCTGGAGCACTGGGGCCTCCAGCATAAGAAGGACATGGACATACTAGAATGAATCCAAATGAGGGTCACAAAGATGATCAAAAGGCTGGAGCATCCCTCCTGAAAAGACAGGATGAGAGTCAGGGTTGTTCAGCCTGGAGGAGAGAAGGTTCCAACAGAGACCTTATAGTGGTCTTCCAGTACCTAAGGGGATACTACAGGAAAGCTGGGGAGGGACTCTTTGTCAGGAAGTGTAGTGTAGTCCAGGATAGATGGGACTTCGAGCAACCTGGGCTAGTGGGAGGTGTCCCTGCCCATGGCAGGGGGTTGGAATTGGATGATCTTTAAGGTTCCTTCTAACACAAATCATTCTAGGATTCTGTGTTGCTGAGATATATGCACTGCTCTCCTCTTAGACCTGAATAACACAGTGAAAAGTGCATTAGATACATCTACACTTGCTGGCATAAAATTGTCCAATCATATTTTGTAACAGAAAATTAGACTACTGGAACCTTTTCCCTTCCAGGTTGTCAGGACCCATCTTCTCGTTCAGATTGCGGACACACACACACAAACAAACACACACACACACACACACAGCAATATTGCTCTTCTAGCTCCAGCTTATTCTTTGAGTTATCTAAGTCTTATCAATAATAGACATTTTGTTAGAGATTACATTCTTCAATTTGTTTACATTCAAATCACCTTCAATGAATTTAAACTTGTGGAGTTAGCAGCATTATGCAGCCTGTGCAGAACTCTGAAGACAATTTTCAGAAATTCTGCAAAAGAAAAAAAAAAATGAGCAGGACTTTCCAGAAACATAGACTTTGCATCATTTTATTCCCTTGATGGCACAAACCTGTCCCCTCTCAGCTGCAGGTGGAAAAAAAAAAAAAAAAAAAAAAAAAAAAAAGAAACATTCTGAGCAGTGAGGAATCTGAAAAAGAGTTGTCATGTTAAAAACAACAGCAGAAGAACCTGCCCTCAAATTTTTACTCTGAGACAAGATTTTAGGAGTTCAGTGATTGTCATGTGCTCTGTTCACCAAGCCCATGGGACCATGGGATCAATAAAGCTTATATATATACATATACATGTTGTTTTTATAACTTTACTTCTAGATTTAGGGGGTCACATATATCACAGAAACACAGAATCACAGAATCACAGAATCACAGTACTGTAGGGGTTGGAAGGGACCTCGAAAGATCATCGGGTCCAACCCCCCTGCCAAAGCAGATTTCTCAGAGCAGGCTGCCCAGGTAGGCGTCTCAACAGGCCTTGAATATCTCCAGAGAAGGAGACTCCACAACTTCCCTGGGCAGCCTGTTCCAATGCTCCATCACCCTCACCATGAAGAAGTTCTTTCTCATGTTAGTGCAGAACTTCCTGTGCTCTAACTTGCAGTCATTGCCCCTTGTCCTATCCCCCCCACAAACCATTGAGAAGAGGTTGGCTACATCCTTCTGTCCCCCACCCCACAGATATTTATATACATTGAGGAGATCCCCTCTCAGTCTTCTCTTCTCCAGGATGAACAGACCCAGGTCTCTCAACCTTTCTTTGTAGGGAAGATGCTCCAGGCCCCGTATCATCTTTGTGGCCCTCTGCTGGACTCTTTCCATGAGATCCCTGTCTTTCTTGTACTGGGGAGCCCAGAACTGGACACAGTACTCCAGGTGAGGCCTGACCAGGGCAGACTAGAGGGGGAGGATCACCTCCCTTGACCTGCTGGCCACGCTCCTTTTAATGCATGCCAGGATCCCATTAGCCCTCTTGGCCACAAGGGCACACTGCTGGCTCATGGTCAACCTGTCGTCCACCAGGACCCCCAGGTCCTTCTCCTCAGAGCTCCTCTCCAGCAGGTCGTCCCCCAGCCTGTACTGATACTTCGGGTTGTTCCTTCCTAGGTGCAGGACTCTACACTTGCTTTTATTAAATCTCGTTTGGTTTCTTCCTGCCCATCCCTACAGCCGGTCCAGGTCTCGCTGAATGGCAGCACAGCATTCTGGCATGTCAGCCACTCCTCCCAGCTTTGTATCATCGGTGTACTTGCTGAGGGCAGACATTATTCCCTCATCAACATCGTCAATGAAGATGTTGAACAAGACCGGACCCAGCCAGACTCTGCTCCACCGATCACCACCCTCTGAGCTCGGCCAGTCAGCCAGTTCTCAACCCACCTTGCCGTCCACTGATCTATCCCACACTTTCTCAGCTTTGCTATCAGGATGTCATGGAAGACAGTATCAAAAGCCTTGCTAAAGTCAAGGTAGATGACATCCACCGCTCTCCCCCCATCTACCCAGCTGGTGATGCCATCATAGAAAGCAGTGAGGTTGGTTGAGCACGACTTTCCCTTGGTGAATCCATGCTGATTACTCCTCATAACCTTCTTCTCTTCCAATTGCTTAGAGACGGCATCCAGAACAAGTTGCTCCAATACCTTTCCAGGGACAGAGGTGAGACTGACTGGCCTATAGTTTCCCAGATCCTCCTTCCTGCCCTTCTTGAAGACCGGAGTGACATTGGCTACCCTCCAGTCTTCAGGCACCTCACCCATTCTCCAGGACCTTTCAAACATATATACGTATATTCATATATGTGTATGTATATTTAAGTACCAACAATCTGGAATCTGTTCCTACTAGCTTGATTAAGAAATGCTGCTGCTGGGGTTTGCAGCATCAATCCACAGGCAAGATAATTGTGGGCTTCCATGCCTTGAAGGGGCTGCTCACCTGAGGTTTGCTGGCAGCCAGAAGCTGTGTAATACAACTTCAAGAGGCAGAGAGCATCACAAGGAGAGTAAAGAACATTAAGGCAGTGAAAAGAGATTAAGAATTATAAAGTGAGGAATAGAAGAAACAGGATGTGTGTCAGACCCAGTAGAAGAAAAAATAATCCAAGGAAGCAAAGGGTGCAAGTGTTACTAGAAATGGGGAATAAGCATTGCTGGTAGAGCAGATAGGAGAGACTGCATTAGCATTCAGGTTGGGTAATGGTTCAGTCCCCTAGGAGCTAATGGAAATTGAATTTTCTATACCTTGTGAATATCTGAGATATTTATGTGGTTTTTGTTGTTGTTCTTGTTGTTGGTTTTTTGGGCTTATTTTGTTTGTTTGTTTGTTTGTTTGTTTGTTTTTCCTGCATTAGGATGGTAATTCAAGCTATCACAACTTCTCAGAGTCATGAAGAATCACTAAAAACTTTGATTTGAAAATGCCAGTGTCTCAGGTCGAAGCAAGATATTTGCAGTAAGGACAGTTTGACACTGACCCATGGTGGGCTGCATATCTCATGAGAGCTGCAGTACGAATGTGCTCCATGCCCTGTCTGATACACTGAAGTCCCAAAGGGAGCCTGCACAGCTGCATGTAGCTCACCTTGAGAAATGACCTCAGCATTTCAGAAAAAAAAGTGATCTGGCTTCTGGGTCTGTCTTGGACTCCATAAAAATGCATGCCTATCAGTTCAGGTTAATTAATAAAATGTAGGAGGTTGCTTACATACCTAAAGAATACACAGCTGGGCTTGCCGGATTAGAGCTGAGCTTGCTGGATTTATCAATTTGAGTTTGATAGTTTACAAACATTGTTCTGTCTGAATTTTCTTGATTGTGTTTTGTGATTGCATTTAGTCTTCCCTGGTTACTAATTGTATTTCTTTAGTAATTTCTCTTCATCTTTCATATTTTTCTGCTTTTTGTTCTGAGTCTCATTTGCACTGTTTCTCTCCCATTTTTTGTTGTTGTTGTTGTTGTTTTTTGTTTGTTTGTTTTGTTTTGTTTTGTTTTTTTTGTTGTTGTTCTTGTTGTTTGTTTGTTTGTTTTTGTTTTTTTCATAATTTCTTTTTTTTTTTTCTGAATCCCAGCACCCTCTTCCACAATTTCTCTCCATTGTGTTCCATCCCTGTTTTCTTTCCCTCCCATGTACGTGCCAAGGCAATCCAACATAGAAGGCTTTATTCAAGCAAAATTATCAAAAAAAATGGAAATGGGTTACCTTGCAAATTAGTGTTCTTAATGTCTGCTGTATTGGTCTGTGTGGATATTTGGTGCACTGTGAGTTCACATTCTAATTTACAATACATTTACTGCACAGAAAACCTGCTTTAAGCTCCTAAATATCCAGGTAGTTTTCAAAATGTTGCACACAGTGTTTTCTATTTTTATTTTTAGCCTTACTGTTTAGAAAATGAATGTGCAATGAAGCATCTTTTTAGTTATAGAAATTTCCAATTTTAAAAAATAGGAGTGGTCTGTGAAATTAGAACATTTCTGAGAATTTTATAATTTTAGTTTAATTCTTTGTGTTTGGCTGCTTTGAATATTAATGCAAGAAATGCCTTTTGAGTTCTTGTCTTCTCGAGAAATTACTTGCATTTCTGAAGGCACATTTGTATTCTTCAACTAACTGAGCATATATTTTGGGCCAGGGCAGATAAAAAAAGCTAGAAGATGCATAAACTGGATCAGACTACAGGTATTAATTCGCTACAATAATAAATAAATAAATAAATAAATAAATAAATAAATAAATAAATCAGAAAGCAATTACTTGAATATCTACAGCTTCCCTTTTTTATTAAAAGTAACATTTGGTTTGTGGTGAGAATTGTTATATATTGCATATGCAATTTGTGTTATGCACCTTTGTTTGTAGATTGCTGTGTAAAAAATGTCAAAGTTGAATACCATCACTGTTTCCTTCTGAAAAAGTCCTTCTACATAGCACTGGAGTACATGTATGTAATGCAATGTGCTGTGCGTACTGTAGAAATCTGAATTAAGGGAGGTTTCATGAAAGAGACTTATTCAACATCTGTCCATGGGACGGGGTTTCTGTGACAAACTGAATACCAATGCTTAAACTAGCCTTTGAACATCAAAGTTAAGGTCACTGTCTCAAACTGAGGCTAATGATCTGAGTCAGACCATCAGTTCTGTAAGAAAAAAAAGTTATTAGATATCACTTTAACCCTTGAAAAGACTTCAGAAAAAATTGGAAAGGTGCCTAAACACACTGCTTACCATTACTTTCCTTTAACTGTTCCTCCTTCCCTGCTGTTCAACATGGTCCCTTCACAGACTGCTCTTGCCATCTAAATGCACATCTCTGCCTGGCAGACTCCTTGATCTTCTTTGTGGCAGCTAGTTATAAAATGTGATCTATAATGCAAACACCAGTCCATCATTGCCTTTAAATTATTTATAATTACAAGTATTTCAATTGGTTTAGATTTATGCTCTACTGTTCACTTTATTTATTTTCATAAAGATTTTTTTGACATTGTGCACTGTACTTGGCAAGTTGACTTTCTTGGATTTATAACATGGTTTAGTCATAGGTAGCAAATTATAATTTCAGCAAGGCTTTAAGTAGTCTAAATTTCATTAAACTCAACACCAGTGTTAATATTTGTTTTTTTTCCAATTTGTTTCTGAACATGTTTGTTTTCCAGTCATCAATCAGTTAATTTTTTCCCTTCTTTTTCTCAAGAATGAGGAGGACCTAAACCTCCAGGATTTTTTTATGCTTATTTACATAGTTATTTTCGTTATGTGTTTGGAAGAGAGGTACTGTGATCTGTCTGGGCATGTCAATAATTTTTATATGTGTCTTCAAATCCCAGGACTTGCAACGAGACCCTGAGCTCTCAAAGCCTTGGACATCTTGTGAAATTCAAGTGCTAATATGCTTAATGAAATCTTAAAAAGGAAGGTAAAAATGAGCACTATTTATTGTGTTTTACACTCTACCACTTTTGTACCACTATTATCAAAATCAATTAACTATCCCACAATAAAGTTTGAATTAATCTTTATGTATTTATACGAAGATAAAGTATTACATATAACTATAATTAAATTGCTCTGCAAATGCAATATACAATGTAAACTCATACGTCTGGTTACTTATATTAGTCAATATAAGTAACTATGTCAATACAAAACTATGTATTTATAAACCTAAATATCAGTTCATCTTTTTTATTTATTTATTTATTTTAGTTCTATTTAAATTGAATTAACTACAATGTTCATTACCTTTTGCTGGATTTAGTTGTCAATATACACCAGTGGTAAGTTCATTGTGCACTTATCATACTTGGCCTAGGACTAATTCTTAAAAATCACAAAATAATTGGGCTTAGAAGGGACCCTGAATGGTCATTTCATCCAACAGCCCACTCAAAGCAGTGTCAGTGCTGATTTGAGGCTGGCTTCCCTAGGCCTTGGGGAAATGGATCTTGAAAACTTCCAAGGAAGACTCTACAACCTCTCCGGGCAACCTGCCTTACTGCTTAGCTATCCTATAATTTTTTTCCCCTTTTATCTGATTGGAACCTCCACTGTTTCAATTTAGCATCATCACCTCCTAGTGTCCCCCAGAGCAACTAGAAAATCTTGGCTGTGCTATCTTAATCTCTCTACAAGCAATGGGAGGCTGATGTCAGGTAAATCCAGAAAAGCCTCTATTCTTCAGTTTCACCTCAGAGGACAAGAGTTTCAGCCCCCAGACTGCCTTTGCAGTTATCATGTGCCTCAGTTTATTAGTGTGTTTCTGGTTTGGGGCAGCATACATGGATCAAGAATTTCTGAAAGATTCCCAGTCTGATCCATTTCCACTAATGGTAGCTCCCTTTCTGGAGCCCTGTTTTTAGGCACAAAGTCCTGGGAGATTTTGTTGAAGACTTGTACAAAGAAGGCATTGAATATCTCAGTTTTAACTAAATCTATTCTTATTAAATCACATGCCCCAGTGAGCAATGGCCCCGTGTTATCCTTGTTTACCATTAATCCATTAATATAAATGTAGAAACACTTTTTATTGCCCTTAATGTTCATCATTGGTTTCAATTCTAGCTGAACTTTCGCTTTTCAAATATCAGTCCAGCCTGGTCAGGAGATTCCTCTACGTTTCTTTACATCCTCTCCTTACTTCCAGCTCCTTTATGTAGTTAGTTTGCTCAGTTTTCTCTGTTCAGCTCAGTGCTTGTTTAATAAAGCCAGTCTCCTCCTATGTTTGCTCTTTTTTCTGAACATCATGATCGAATGCTGTTATGTTGAGAGAAGATTGTCTTAAAAGACCTGCCAGTTCACTTGTGTTCATTTGCCCTGATGAGTTGCCTTCCACAGGATCCTACCTACTAGGAGCCTCCATACATGTTACTGTTTTTCACCCTTAAAAGTATCTGTGGTTTTTAAACCTGATGGTTAGTAGCATGTTTTGTCTGATTCCTCTTGAAGCTATTCGGAATGATTCCCCTTTACCCAAACTGTTTCTTGTCCCTCTCAGTGCTTGGCGTTATCTGTTATATTAGGCCTTACAAACCTTGTCACTTCTATCAGCTCAGAGGAATGCTTTCTCCAAGGATTCTTATTTTGTTTATTTTGTGAAAGAACATTTTTTTTCATTGTATGGCTTAATAATGGAAGATGGTAAGTGCTCTTTTGTAATCTTTCTCTCTTCTGAAGAAATCCATAGCAGTCACAACTGCACATTCAGGGAGAAGAAATCTAACTTTAAAAATAAATTAAAAAAAACTAATCTAACTCAACTGATTAGAATGCATATTTGTCATGCTTAGAAAAGAAGAAAAGATGCCTTTCTTGGTGAAGGATTACAAAGGTAATGCTAAAAGAAATATATCAGCACTGCATTATGGATGTTATATTCAAGCTTGCTGTTAGTTTACAGTATTTCAGCATGATAATTTTCTTCTGTGGCTTTTGTTTATACAAATTGTTGACTTATTTCCCCCCCTTCTTGGTGCCTACTGAGTACATGTCAACCTTTCACATCCTTTTATTTGAGAACAGAGAAATCCTTTTCATGTCCTTATCAAAGTCTAAACAGAAATAAGAAGTGCTTGTTTTGGTCCTTCTTACTGTAATGGTTAAGGTAGCTGCATGTTTCATTAGTCCAATCTGAGAACAGCTCCATATGGTAGAGGAGCCTTATAAAAGCGTCGTAGGGCTAATACTTAGAACAACAGCATTTTTGAAAATCTATGGATAATTCTGGAACTCTTTTTAATCTCATATTGTACTCCAGCAGCACAACTGAGAAAATACATTAGAAATTAGAGTTGACCAAAAGAATTTGTTAAAAGGTGACTTTATGGAGAACTGCAATTTGTAGAAAAACAGGCTGACCTGTATGAAGTAATGTGTCTTAGATTCAGAGATCAACTGCTATTTCTGTAGCCAAAACAGTGACAGCATGCAAATTGCTTTCTTCTTGGGCAGGTATACGGAGCTTACTTGGTTTGAAGTTCCATTAATGCTTGTATGTCTGTCTAACTCAATGAAGAGTGCAGAGGTGAAGTTCTTATAATTATTTTCTAGTTTGGAAACCTAGCTCATTTCTCAATAGCTCAGTATAATAGCTGTCCTCTTCACTGTGGCTAAAAACTTCTTTCCCAACCAGTGAGTAAGTGTAAAGCAAGCAGTGACACTACTACTAAAAGTGATCTATCAAAAACACAGTTAATGCAATGAGATAATGTGTGATGGGCAAAGCAAACACTGTGGTACAGTTTGGATTGTTATGATCCAGCCCTTTCTAACTCAAAAGTGGAAACAAATATGTACAGAAATCACACATGTAATTTAGTGATGATAAGTATGCAAAGCACGCTGGAAAACAGAACTAATCTGTTTATGGCTGTATTTCTTCTGTTTCTCACACTGTCCTGCCAGTGAGGAGGCTGGGGGTGCACAAGAAGCTGGGAGGGGACACAGCCAGGAGAGTTGAACTAAATTGACTAAAGGGATGTTCTATACCATTTGATGTCATGCTCAGTGTTAAAGACTAGGAGGAGGAGAGGGGCATGTTTCAAGTGATGGTGTCTGTAATCCCAATAATCTATTACATGTGATGATCCCAGTTTTCCTGGAAATGGCTTAATGCCTGCCTGCCAATGGGAACTAGTGAATGAATTCCTTGTCTTGCTTTGCTTGCCTGCACAGATTTGCTTTAACTCTCAACCTGCCTTTATCTCAACCCACGAGTTTTCTCACTTTTGCCTTTACAGTTCTCTTTCCCATCCTGCTGTAGGGAGGTTGAATGAACAGTTGTGTGGGGTTTAGCTGTTTACTGGGATTAACCCACCACAAACATTTTCATAGTTAATTGTGGGCAACATTTGTGTTCACAAGATATCACAATAAAATAATGACATCTTACTGTACTTACTATAAGAAATACATTTGAGGTGCTGACCCAGAAGTCTTATGCAGTCCCTTGCTTTCCCTCACCTCCCACCCCAGGCCATTTTGTTAAACATTTTTTGCTCTATTATTCCTGTCACTATTTCCACAGACTATCAGGGAACTACACTAGCATTTAATTTGCATAACAACTTTGTTAAAAATCCCAGGATAAAAATATAAAATTAACAGCAAAATGTTATGATGCAAAAACTGTTGTTGGTTTTTTGTTTTTGTTTTTTTTTCCCAACCTGTTTTGCCAATTGACAACAAAGACAAGCATATTGCTTTCCTGGGTAGAAAAAAAGAGAGAGGAAGAGAGGGAGAGAGAGAGAGAGAGAGAGAGAGAGAGAGAGAGAAAGAAAGAAAGAAAGAAAGAAAGAAAGAAAGAAAGAAAGAAAGAAAGAAAGAAAGAAAGAAAGAAAGAAAGAAAGAAAGAAAGAAAGAAAGAAAGAAAGAAAGAAAGAAAGAAAGAAAGAAAGAAAGAGAAAGAGAGAAAGAAAGAAAAAGAAAGAAAGAGCAAGAAAGAAAGAAAGAAAGAAAGAAAGAAAGAAAGAAAGAGCAAGAAAGAAAAAGCAAGAAAGAAAGAGCAAGAAAGAAAAAGAAAGAAAGAAAAAGAAAGAAAGAAAGAAAAAGAAAGAAAGAAAGAAAGAAAGAAAGAAAGAGCAAGAAAGAAAGAAAGAAAGAGCAAGAAAGAGCAAGAAAGAAAGAAAGAAAGAGCAAGAAAGAAAGAAAGAAAGAGCAAGAAAGAAAGAGCAAGAAAGAAAGAAAGAAAGAGCAAGAAAGAAAGAAAGAAAGAAAGAGCAAGAAAGAAAGAAAGAGCAAGAAAGAGCAAGAAAGAAAGAAAGAAAGAAAGAAAGAAAGAAAGAAAGAAAGAAAGAAAGAAAGAAAGAAAGAAAGAGAAAGAAAGAAAGAAAGAAAGAAAGAAAGAAAGAAAGAAAGAAAGAAAGAAAGAAAGAAAGAAAGAAAGAAAGAAAAAGAAAGAAAAAGAAAGAGCAAGAAAGAAAAAGCAAGAAAGAAAGAGCAAGAAAGAAAGAAAGAAAGAAAGAGAAAGAAAGAAAGAAAGAAAGAAAGAAAGAAAGAAAGAAAGAAAGAAAGAAAGAAAAAGAAAGAAAAAGAAAGAGCAAGAAAGAAAAAGCAAGAAAGAAAGAGCAAGAAAGAAAGAAAGAAAGAAAGAAAGAAAGAAAGAGCAAGAAAGAAAAAGCAAGAAAGAAAAAGAAAGAAAGAAAGAGAAAGAAAGAAAAAGAAAGAAAGAAAGAAAGAAAGAAAGAAAGAAAGAAAGAAAGAAAGAAAGAAAGAAAGAAAGAAAGAAAGAAAGAAAGAAAGAAAGAAAGAAAAGAGAAAGGGGGAAAAAAGAGGAGAGAAAAAAAGGAGGGAGAGAGAAAAAGCTAAAATATACACTGTGATAATTGCAGAAAAAAATCATTTGTATTAGAAAACTACTTAGTGGAATAAAGGTCTTCCAAAATTTTCTGTTTATACTTCTGTGTCTGTCCAATTTTATTCTGTAAGCGGGCTTGTTTCTGTTACGTAGAATAAGCTGTTTCAAACTGAATATTATACCAGGTTGTCCTATGAATAATGTGTTTATAAATGGGCTGAGCCTCACTGATACTGTTTCCAATCCACCATGTCTTTACACATACCTGAATTTACACCTGAGCTATAAACCATGTTGCACCAATAGCAGTGCCACTGTTTGGCTACCTATTTCAGTAAGAAAAGTAATGCACAGAAGTTGTAACCTTTAAGATGCCTGTCTTTTATGTACTTGCTGACTGTAGCTGCCATACACCCACATCTCAGTGGTGCAAGCCACAGAGTGCATGGGTCACACACAGTTGTATATAAAGCCCAAAGCATTGTAGGCTATACATTCTAATGAAATTACTTGAAACTTGTTGTTATTAAACTGCTCAGATGCACCTGAAAAATGTGTGTTGTGTTGCCTTACAATGGAGAGAGAGATTGGAGTTTTGCAATCCAGTATGATTTTTCTTTTTAATGTTTAATTTAGACAATGATGCCTTAGAGTGGACTGAAAGATGAGGACGTCTGGCTTTCAGGCCAGAGCTCTGTTATTTTCTCCCAGCCTAAAAGCATCTCAGAGCTCATGAACTGTTTCTTGAGGGATGAACAGAGAATGTATGTTCTGTAGCAAACCTTTTAGCTGATTAATGGTAATACATACCAGAGGGAAACATGTCCGTCCTGTCCCTTAATCTCATGTGTAAAGACTCATTGCTCAGTGTAAAGACTTGGATATTGTTTTAGAAGCAGATTCAAGTAGCTTGCAGAACTCTCACCAGAGGTTACATACACCTTCAGAGTTCATGATCTGTGTTATGATTTGGCAGAGCAAACCAATTTCTTGTATGTTTATAGATTTTTGAGTAAAAAGGTTGAGAAAGCATATTACTGAGGTAATTGGTTACAATATTATTAAGGTTGTTAAAAATGGAATAGTGTGGTGATCAAATTGCAATCTATTGCCTTTAATTTGCTCAATATCAAGCTCAAATTCATTGCCAAGAGAAGTTACTTGATTCAGGCAAAATGTCAGTTTCTGTCACAGTAACAAAAGATCTTTTCCAAAGACGTAAACTAAGCTGAAGGTTGTATTGTACAGTAAGCCAGCTTTTGAACCCAATCATTACTTATTTAAAGGGACTTTGTGGAAGTTAGACTTCCACAAAAATAAATAAATAAATAAATAATGTTGACTAATAAGACTGAATAATAAATGGTAAAGGTGTCACTACAGTGAAACAAGGGTAGAAGTAGTCTGAAGCACTTCTGCTTGATTACTTGAGATCCTTACTTTGGTAGTTGTTGGCAGGCTTTCAAGACATGATTCAGTGACTAAATTCAGAGTTGCAGATCCATCACAGGTTTCCTTTTCTTTTTATGTACAGAAAGGCTAGGGCAGGAAAATGTACATAGTTTTGATTCTCATGGATAGCAGAAAAGGAGAAGTCCATTAAGTCAATTTTCTTCTATGTTGTTCTGTTCTCGTAGGGATTGCTTCCAATTTTCCTCTGCTCATGAACAGTTGTCGTGGCTTCTGGGCTAATTGGACTGGTTGAATCCAAGAGTCCAGAATAGCAGTCAAAATTACGGTCAGATTCTCTCAGGGGAAACAGCTAACACCCAGGTAGTCATCTCTGAGTAAGCCACCATTTTCGCAAATAGACTGCAGGTAACACAATCCTCTAAATATAAAATTAAGAAGAAAAAAAAAAAAAAAAAAAGATGAGGATTGTATTGTTGAAAAGGGTATTTTTTATATCCATTCGTGTCTAGATGAGGTAATCGAAAAGAGACATACAATCAAAAAAATTGTCTTTTAAGTAAAAGGCCAAATTGCCTAATCTATCTGCATTTCTCTTATGGGGATTTCATTAATCACTCATTCTTTCTTAAAACACTTGAGATCATTTTATTAACCAAAGGTTGGGGGTCTAATATGAAACCTTAAGTACTGATCAAAAACATGGGCTTTTTGGTTGCAGTGATGTCAGTGATAAGAAACTACAAGCTGTGTTTATATCAAACTAAATTCTCATTTGAATTCATTTCCCCAAAACTAGACTCAGATTGAAGTCACTCTGAGACTTCCCATCGACTTAGCTTTCTGAAAAGTGACACATTTATTCAGTTATTGGTGTAGTGGCTTCACACTGATGGCTGGCTAAGCTGCACCACACTGTTCTTTCGCTCTCCTTCTTCAATAGAACAGATGGAGAAAACAGGATGAAAAAAGCCCGTGGGTTGATATAAGGACAGGGAGATCATTCATCAATCATGGTCACAGGCAAAACTGACTCAGTATAGGGAGATTAATGTAATTTATTGCCTACTACTAAAAGACTAAATCAATGAAAACTAAAAACCAGCAAAAAACACCTTCCTCCCATCCACCTTCTTCTACCTCCTCCCCCTGAACAGCACAGGGGAATAGGGAATGGAGGTTGTGATCAGTCCATAACACTTTGTTATCCGTTACTCCTTTCTCCTCACTCTTTCTCTGCTCCAGCATGAGATCCCAAACTGAACGGACTTGCCACAGGCTATTTCTTCAAAAACTAATCCAACATGGGCCCGTACCACACAGTCCATCCTTGAGGAATGGACTGCTCCAGCATGGGTCTACCATGGGTGGCAGCTCCTACCAGACCTCCAGCTCCACTATGGGCTCCTCCACGGGCTGCAGCATGGAGATCTGCTCCGCCCTGGGACCCATGGGTTGCAGGGGAACAGCCTGCTCCACCAGGGGCGCAGGCCACAGGGGAATTTCTGCTCCTGCCTGGAGCAGTTTATGACCTCCTTCTTCACTGACTTTGGTGTCTGTAGGATTGTTTCTCCCTACATTTCTTCACTCCTCTATCCCAGCTGCTTCTGTGCAGCAGATTTTTCCCTTTCTTGAATCTGCTCTCATTGAGGCACAACCAGCATTGCTCAGTGGCTCAGCCTTGGCCAGTGGTGGGTCCCTCTTGGAAGTGGCTGGAGCTGGCCCTTATCTAACATGGAGCAGCTTCTGAGCTCATCTTATAGAGACCACCCCTGCAGATCCCCCACTACCAAAACCTTGCCACGTAAGCCCAACACACTTTGTCAAATAAGCTCTGTTAAAATACATAAATAAATAGATAAAAACTTTCTAGATTAAACACTAAGAAAAAGGAAAAAGTGGGGGCTCCCAAATCAGAGTAAATCTTTGGAATGAAAAGGTTTTACTTGTATAAGAAGATTATTTTTTACGATTAAATCATTAATACTTTTGGTGCAATACCTTTGGTTGAATTTCAAAGTACTAGTCCAAAATTCATCACTCAAGATTACTTCATCTACATTATTTACTGAGTGGAGAATCTGATAGACAACAATTATATGACCTTGGAAAAGAAAGGAATGCAACATCTGGAGTGCTGTTTGTCATCCCAAACATCTCTGTATCTCACAATAGAGTCAAGGGCTAGTGAAGGTAAAA
Source organism: Netta rufina (assembly GCF_964035555.1). Taxonomy (NCBI): domain Eukaryota; kingdom Metazoa; phylum Chordata; class Aves; order Anseriformes; family Anatidae; genus Netta; species Netta rufina. The sequence goes on from NC_140124.1 coordinate 56,863,575, forward strand.
AGAAGAGGAGAATTAGACATGAAGTGTAGTCAGCAGATGTGATGATGTCTATAAAGAAACCCCATTTGAAGTCTTTTCATTGTCTGCTTCAGAAACAGATACACATACAGCATATAATGTTTCCAAGGGGATGATGTGAAAGGCAGAGAAAGGTTGAAGCTTAGCTCTATATTAACCAAATAAACCATACGAGTTGTGTGCCACCCCTCCCTCTTTTGTCACACTTTGAATGTGCTGCTTTTGCAGTGAGTTGCCTGGCCTCTCCTCTGCAAGCAGCAGTGACTTGGACTGCTGAACTGCTGCCACATATTTGTTAGCTCAATGGTTCACTATGTGCAACTCTACAACTGGCACATGTTTCCAAAAGAAATTGTTTGCAGTTATTGCCTTTCCTACAGATTTGACATGTATCTGGAATAGAGGAATTCTCACTGAAGGGCTTTAGTTCTTAGCATAGTTCTCTTTTCAAAATGCAGTATTCTTTCTCTCCATATGTAAACATCTGTGTTGGACAATGTTTTTACTTTCTGACATAAATTGTAAAAACATCCATTAATACTGGCACAATAAAACAAGTGCATAGTCTATCTATTGTTCCATTTTCAATTCATTGACTTGAACATAATAAAGCAGATTTGAAGGAGGTAAGCTGGTTAACATGTAAAATGCAACCAAAAAAAAAAAAAAAAAAACTATTGTGTGATGAAATAGCAACTTGTAAATCCCCAAGGTCATTCTATTGTATTGCTTTAGAAAATATGTGGTGCTGGTGTGTCTCATTCTTCCACCACTCTCTTGGCAATTTGAAATGAAGGATGTGCCAGGCAGTATGAACTCAAAAATGCCAACTGAAAAAAGCAAATGCCAGCTTTTTGGACCACATGCAGTCCTGAGTTTGCATTAAAAGGTACACTTTTGCTGCTATTTTGAGCAGCATATAGCAAACTAAGCACGCATATGTCCATTTATACCTCAGAAAGATGTTAAACAGTTTTAGTGAGGTAAAGCATTACTTAGAGAGTATTTTTTCATCCTGTGTTGCAATTGTACACAAGACACAGTTATCTTCCATGTGGGTTGGTTTATATTTTTCTGTATTTATGTGTGTATACAGTGAGAAACTGAGGTATGCAGTGCTAAATGATATTAATAAGAATTTGGTAAATGAAATTTGGTAAATTGCGTAAATTTCAAATTTTGAAACTGCTGGATTTGGCTTAACTTAAAGTTTTCAATTCTTTTGAGATGTATCGATTTCTCACTACAATATTAATCCAGTATTATGTATGTGTGTATATATATTGGGATTTATTTATTTTACAACTAGAGTACCACCTTCCCATGTATGGATATTTAGTGTTTATGTGAGAAAAAAAGCAATTGGGTTAAAGCTACACAGAGTTGAGACAGAACAGGTGAAAATAAAGAGACAATAATGTGTGTTTTTTTTACACTTAAGGGGGAGGCTTTTCCCCCAGATCTTGGAAATCAGGGTTTTCAGACTCAGCTGATGTCTGGAACTTTTCACCCATGCATTTATGAGTAGGACAGTAACTTCAAGTCAATATGCATCAATAACAAAAATGTAAATAGATATTAAAGCCAAAACAGATAAGTCATACAATTTAATAAAATGAGATTCTTTGGTCAGAAATACTATAATTCTTGATGGTTGCAGAGATGTTCATTGCTCTGTTTGGATGTCATTTTTCCCCTTTTTAGTGGAAGTGAATTTTATTAAGTACAGGAAATTATTTGGAAATTATTATGCAGGGTGGGAGAATAAAACATGGTGTAACACAAGAAAATGGTTGGGATTAGTATAGGACAGATAAGAGGCTTCTCTAGCTATATCATGTGCTTTTCTGAAGTTGTATTTTTAATTCCATTGTGAATTTAGCTAAGAGTTTTGAAAATATTTTAGCTCAATACAGAAGGCAACAAGGAATCATTAAAAAGACTCAAAAGGCATGGGATACGAATACTGAAATAAAAATGTGTTATTCTAAATGCTGTTTCAAGCAGTAGCTGTGCAACATCTAGAACTGCTTTATGAAACACAATCATTTTTCTTTAATAAGGAGATAATTGAAAACAAGTTAGGTGGGCTTGAAAAAACAAATGTAGTTCTCCTGTCTGACTGGAGATCATAAATATGTTTTTGAGAAGAGTTTAGCGAAAGCTCTGGCTGTATGAGGTCATATAACTTAAGTTGGGTTTTCTGACCCCACATATATATCTGATGTGATGATTCTACACTTCAAGAGATGTCAGAAAGAAACCTCTTGGGTTATTTTTTGTTACTGCTTTGACAGCAACTAGTGTCTTGAGGCACTTAGGAAAGAAAAAGTGAACCTGACAGGACAGGAATGAATTGCCTCCATGACAGAAGGAAACTGCCTTATGTAAGGAGCTAATACACAGACTGCAGGAGCAGGAAGATAAATAAGAATGTATATGAGGACAATATCTTTTCTATATTGAGTGTCTAAGGGCTTCCTTTTATTTTTTTCAACTTTCTACCTGATACGAGGAAGTGTACTTTTTTTCAAGTTTGTGTGCTTGTTGTTTCACTAGTTTTTTTGGTTTGTTTGTTTTGTTTTGTTTGTTTGTTTGTTGTTTTTTTGCTGTTGTTGTATTTTGTTTTGTTCAGTTTTTGTATATATTCACTGTAGTCTGTCTCACCATTTTGCATATGAGCTCTAGCTCAAAACACCTCTCCTAATCCTACACCTTCAGATGCCCCAAGAGGTTTTTTAAATGGATGACATGGATATAAATCCCTCATTAATGCAACACACTGGAGACCTTAGAAAGCCTAAGTTGTCTCAGCTCTAAAACCCCCAAGCCAGGAAGCAATATCAAATGTTTAGTGGTTGACTTGTGAGGTTATCTTATCATCCTATATTTTGAGCTTGTATTTTAAGAACTTGGATTGAAGGCTCCTTTTGTTATATTGTTTGGTTTATTTAGCTCTCTAGGTGATGTGTGGAAAAAGGAAAAATGTTGATGTCTGCTGATATTCTGAAGGTATAAAGTTGTTAACAGGGAAGTATATGTTTAAGAAAATATTGCTCAAGTAATTATCAAGGGCTATGGTTAAAATTATTTGCATGGGGTCATTTTGGTGATGTTGTGGTAACTTCGATTTGCCTGTTGGTTAGTTCGTTACCATGGCATCTGCTTTGACAGTGCAAAAATGTTTATTCCAAAGCATAAGTTTAAAAAACAGTTTAAAAAAAAAAAAAAAAAAAAAAAAAGCACTGGAGCACTGGAATTTAGCTTGTGAATGAGATTATTTCATTGCTTAGTGGTTTAGCAAAGAGTGTGAGAAAATGGAGATAAGACTAAATAGATTAACAACTTTCAAACACAAGCTTATATTTGAAAGATTTATCTACTGAAATGGAATATTTTCAGAGGTGAAAAATAAATGTGAAATGTGGGGAAAAGAAAGCTATAATCCTATGTAGGACAAGAATAGCCTAGAAAAAATAAAATGTCTTTACTTCTGTTATCTAGATCTTTGCAGTACCATGTCTTAAAAGCAACTTATCCAAGTCACCTTAGACTTTCAGCTGGAAACAGATGTCACAAAAACATGAGCATAAAATGGAGTTAAAAGTGGTTTTGTTTGTTTATTTGTTTGTTTTCTGTGGTATAGAGAAAAACAAGTCTCTTGTAAATTAGAAGCATTTTTTTTTCTTATTACTACAGGTAAGATGTTCAACTTTCAGCTAAAAGAGTGCAACATGGGAAAACCTTGAAATTGATCATCCTCATGGGTCCCTTCTAACTCAGGCTATTCTGTGATTCTATGACTTTTTATATTTTTCAGCAAAAAGAACAAGGATGGAGACAGAGCAGAACAAGTGCATGGCCTCAGAAGTTTCTCAGTCAGTAGTATTTTGCCTGCCTTTTCTGTGGAGATCAAATTGAACAAAGCTTCTAAAACAAATTACCCACTAACTCCAAGTCAAAGAATAACTTTCTGACAACAAACCCCACACATCACAGAGAAATGAATGAGTGTGTTACAACAAGTTCAGAAAGCTGGCTTAGGTCAGAAATCAAAAAGTCCCTGGAGTTCAGAAGGATTCCTTCTCCATCTCTCCACAACACAGAAATTATTTAGACATTTAAATATGAAAAATAAAGTAAACAATGTATTTTTGAAGTCTTTGGGGGTCCTCTTCTCTCCCCTATCAAGAATCAATGACATTTTACCACCTTTCACTTATAACTGCCTTCTTAATTAAAAAGCAACTTCCTTTTCAAGTTTGACCTATCATCATACCATGCCAAAGCCTCTCTCTCCTTTCCTTTTTTCTCTCTCTCTTTTTTTTTTTTTCCATTTTTGATAAGGAAATTATCTTTACAATTCAGTATTAACACTAGTTCAAATGAGGGGAATAAGAACACATCATTAGGAATGACTTGCCTCATTCAGATGCCACTGCACTGATTGACATATTTATTATAATCTGCAGATGCCTTCATTTATAAAATCTAGTTTATATAGTTTATCCAGTCTACAACTTCCTCGTAAGGGGGTGTCGAGAGGCAGGAGACCTTTTCTCCATTAACACCAGTGACAGGACCCGCAGGAACGGGGTTAAGCTGAGGCAGGGGAAATTTAGGCTTGACATCAGGAGGGGATTCTTCACAGAGAGGGTGGTTGCACACTGGAACAGGCTCCCCAGGGAAGTGGTCACTGCACCGAGCCTGTCTGAATTTAAGAAGAGATTGGACTGTGCACTTAGTCACATGGTCTGAACTTTTGGGTAGACCTGTGCAGTGTCAAGAGTTGGACTTGATGATCCTTAAGGGTCCCTTCCAACTCAGGATATTCTATGATTCTATGATTCTATATAAGTCATGACATAAACTATAATTTAAAGGAAACATAGAGAACAGATTAGCCTCACCCTCTTCTCTCCCTTGTCACCTTCCACCCACCTCCAGACAAATGGCCACAACATACAGTAGATGGTGTTAATTGGACCAGCAAAGATGTTTGAACATTTTTATTTTCCCCCTTATGGCTCTGTTTTTCATGCCTTTTCTGTTTGAACTGTGTCAACACTGAAGAAAAAGTACGTCCCAATCTGAAGAGCCAAAGCTGCGAAGTGGCACTGAAGCAAGACCACATCACCTATGAACTGGCAGAGAGAGGGATGTATACTGCATACTTAATAGCATCTGCAGATCATCAGATTGATCACCTCCATAGCAAGTGCTGAAGTGCTGTACAAACATGTTGTAAAGGAAGACAGTCCTATCCCCCACACAAGATACAACGGAAAGTCTCTCCTGTCTTCCTTCTGCTCACTTTTCTATGGCTACTCTATCAGGATTCTCCTATTTCTATTCCCCATTGTCTTTCCGCTTCTTCTCAGGTTACCTAAAAATAAAAAGGTAAAGATAAATTCAGACAGCTTTGTAATAGTTCTTGCTCCATTTGAAGTGTCTCAATATGGAGCTAGTATGTTTTGTTCAGGCTTCACCTTGGCAGACCACAAGCTGGAGGATAAAAAACTGTTTCCATGGAATCTGATATAAATTGAGCAGATAGCCTTGCTTTGTGGCAGGACTGGGTTGCAGAGGTTTTGTGTCATCCTGTGAAAGGTAAGTAAAAGTAAATGAGGCATAAAGAATGAGTGTGCAAGCATGTAATGAGTTAAAGCATTAAACAAATCAAGAAATGGGATTACAGGCCAGAAGAAGAAGGAAGGGACTTCCTGTAGGTTGCACTAATGTTGCAATTTCAATCATATCGAGGCTGCCATTAGTAAAAGTATACAGATGTCTATCCATAGCTAGCACAAGATGCAATTGCTGCAACCATGAAATCTGCCAAAAATTTCATCTCCAGAAAGTATATAATTGTTAATAAATGCTTTTAGGAATTAATCTGCTTTTGTCTCACCCCTCACCCCCAAACAGAATTGCATTGAAACAACTTCTTTCGTTACCCTTTCCTGCTTCAACCAGAAAAAAAAAAAAAAAAAAAGCTCATTTTAACTGTCTTAGCAATTCCTGAAATTCCTGAATAAGAAGAGTGAAGCAGGGAGCTTTTAGTGGATGAGAGATAGATGTTTTCGATGGTAAAAACTTCTAATCAGTTCTGTAATCCTTAAGCCACCAACCAAAACCTTCTGCTTTCAGGAAGTAAAGGAAAAAGTGCTGGAGGCTGAAACACAGGGCTTTTTGCTTATAAATGCTTTTCCATTGAGATTATTGGGGGGAAAAAAATAGAAAAATATTTTAAAGATTCAAGCCTTTAATGTTTTGCAGTATTTATAGTACATCCTGGGAACTACATTAAAAACACAATTAATATAATGACTGCCAGAAATATTACATTATAGTGTGTGTAATATATAACCTCGTATGGTCAATTTACATTGTCAAGAACAGTACAGCTTTAATCTGTAGGTCTTCATCTCTCTTGGTCCCTGAGATGTGCCACTGGCAGTTTACATATCAGAAAAGGATCTCAGTTGAGAAAAGCAGACTTGGAAGTAAAAGGATGTGTGATTTAATGTGCAGAATGATCCAACTAATGAATTCCACAAGAGTGCATTATAGGAAGAAATGAAAAAGTGCTAAGAAGCTCATTTTGAGGTACTGTGTGATATAGAGTAGTACAAGGTCCCTAGCTGCAAGATAGTTGCTTGAGCATCTGCACAGAAGAGCAACAAAGCTGTTGAAGAAACGAGAAAACAAGATGGCTGAAGGAATTGGATTTGTATAGTCTGGAGAAGAGGAGGCTGAGGAGAGGTTTAGATTAGTTATCATGAAGAATTTATTCATGGAGAGGGTGGTTGAGTACTGGAATGGGAGGCCCAGGGAAATGATAGAGTCCCCATCCCTGGAGGTATTTTAAAAAGACAGGTGGATGCGGTTAGGGACATGGTTTAGTGATGGCACTTGGTAGGTTAGGTTGATGATTAGATGTAAAGATGTTGAAGATCAATTCCAACCTAGATGATTCTGTGATAACACCCAAACTAGGAGGGAAAAGAGGAGATGAAAGATGATAGCTTTTGTCTCCATATAGTAGTCAGCTTCTTAAATATACAGGCAGAAGTCTCACATGGTAATATAGGTCTATGAATACTCTACCTTTGGAAAAAAGGTTTCTTGATGATTTTTACTTTGCATTCAAATTTTATTTTTATTTTTATTACAACAAACAAAGCAGATATGGGACATTTTTGTTTAAGAATAAACAATACTTGTAGGCTTAAGAAACACTACGTGAATTAAAATGATTTATCAGAATCTTCTTCTGCACAAAAATCATACCTTTTGGATAATATTTCCATTTCATTGGTCATCATTCATTTTTCTAAAACTAGGAACTAGTGTGTTTAGAGACAATTTTTTGTATTATATTGTAAGTATTCTTAAAAAATAAAAATAAAAATAAATGTTGTGTTCCTGGTGCCACACTCTGAGTCATCTACACATGTGTGTCATTCAGTTACCTGTAAATGTGGTGGACTAAGCATGCTTATTGTGTAGGGTTTGAATATGTCATCAAGCACCTCTTTCAGTAAAAGGATATTTTTGAATGTACCTGCATTTCATTTAACTTTGCCTGTCTTTCTTTACCGCTGTTTATTTTGTTGCACTACAGTAGGTGTTCTTGTAAGCACAGCATATGCCTCTAGGGCAATATCCTCAGAAAAAAAAATAAAAAATAAATAAATGATACTTTAATTCAAAGTTTTTGGCGGAATGAAATAAACTATGAGAACATTTGATATCTTGGAAAGTAGTTCCAGGGATACCAGTGCAGCTATCTAGGAAAACAACATTGTTCACATAACAAGGATCTTGTATGTTACCTATTGCTGTGTTTTAGGTGAAACAAAATTATCTTGAAATATTATTCTGAATACTAAATTTTGAAGAGTTGCAAAAGAAAAACACCTTCTGCCAAATTCTTCCATGTGCAAATTGAAATCAGATAAAAGGACCCTTTGAAGCTATTTCAATCCCATGTTGTCATGCTAGAATTGAAAATAAGTTTTGGACATGATTCTTATCTGTCCTAATATAAAAGAAGAGTGATTATGACTCACAGTCTATTGTTCCAAAGTGGATATTGTGACTTTTGTGTTAAGAGAAACAGTATCCTGAAGGCAGCATGATTTACCTGTTAAGGAAAAAAAGGATTCATTTCTTCACAACAAAGAAATCAGATCTTGAGGAAAAGCTCCAGTTAAAAGCCTTACTATTTTTGAGAGTACTGTTTTAAGTCTTTTAAAATCAAATCAAGTACTTCAGAAAGTACTGTGGAGAACAGTGTTACTTTGGCAAAAGAATGAACAAAATGCAATTAAGCTAGCAGTAAGTCTTCTCCATCTGTAATATTCACACTTTTTAGGACCTATACAGAGATTGACCTGCTCAATTGTTATTCATTGCTCATCTAAAATTAGAAAGCGAAAGTAGAATGTGCCAGTTGATGCTTCAACAAATAGGATTAAAAAAAAAAAAAAAAAAAAAAAAGAATTTTATGTAAAGATAGAGGCATATTTAGACTTAGAAGGTAACAGCAATCCTTCTGCTACTGGGGGAGCAACAGGGACCTAATTCTGTAGTATTTATTGCTTTGTACTATTACTGGAGAAATACCAGTATTCTTTAAAACAAACTCCATTGTAGCTGTAACTCTTTCTCTGAGGGACCCATTCTCTGACTTTTCTGATAATACAAAGAAACTGTAGCAGAGGGCAAATTTCATCCATAGTGCTGTACTTTATTATATTGTTTTACTCAGTCAGTGGGATTTTTTTGCAGTAAGGTAAGTCCTTGCACAGATTTCTAAATACCACAGTCACATGAGGAACACACAGTACACAGGCTGGATGTATAACAGGCATGGCTTAGAACCCATAATAATAATATAATACAAAACCAAGAGTCATTACTTTTATATATGGAAGCTGGTATTTTATTAATTGTATTTAAAATGAAAGGTTTTGCAGTCTTCTCTGAAATAAGAAACATGTCCTTAGGCTAAACCAAGAGATTCTTTGAATATGTTGGCAGTGCATTTCTTCTGGATCTGCTAGATGCAGTCAATTAGCAAACACATGCTGCTGTAGCAATCAAATTTGTAATCCTTCTCATATTTAAAGCAAGAACTGATGTTGCAATATATACCCTAAAGCACATAATTACAAAATACATCCTCGTTGACTTGAAAATATCTTTCTTTTATTTTAACTTTTGCCTTTGCATAGTTCTTATTTGTGCTTATTTCTCCACGTCAATTGAAACTTTAATTACTAGCATGTACATGCTAATGATCTATTGACTGATCTTTACAAGAAACAGATCAGTGAAATTTATTTGATTTTCACTGATTTGCAACAAAGAGATCTCATCATTACATTGGAATGCCTCAGCTGCTTTCAGTGTCAAGTCATATGATTGGAGAAAAAGCTAAAAAACAGGTCAGAAAATGACATTTTCTCAAAGAAAGTGTCAATGTAACTGGGAAATTCTGAAGAGGTTTTCCCAAACAAAATTCCAAGTTCAGGAAAGAATGAAAATAATGCTAATCTTGAAAATTCCACAGGGATACTTTCAAAGAGTTGCACCATGAAATCTACCTGTCCTCTTTCACTGGGAAACAGCTTTCCTAGACTTTTCCCATAATGTATCATCCAATTCCCTCTTTCCAGCATGTCACGATCGATAAAACATTGGCTGGAGAAGCTGTTCTATAGCAGAGATTGGGTGCTGAAATAATTGGACCAAGACTCCTCTGTAGCACAAGGACAGCTTATTCAAATAAAAATGATAAGGGATTGGATGTTCTTTTTCTTGGCAAAGCCTCCTTTGGAAAACAGGTGCTTTCATATTTTGCTTCAAAGCTATTTCCACAGAACATTTTGATTGTCTTTTATAGGAAGTGACAAGTATGTTAAATCTGTCATTGGAAATGACTGTACTTAGAAAATAACTTACTGTTTTCTTTAAACTTCACTTAGAAATGCTATATTTTAATATTTTTATTTCACTTTATCTTAATTCTCTGGCTTACATTCTTCAAACTGTTCTTCTTTTTTTTTTTTTCATATAAAAGTGTATCTACTTAAATATTCTTATTTATATCATTGTAAAAAAATAATGGTAGAGAGATCCCTCTTGGTGTTTGCAAACTACAATAATGTTTGACAACAAATGCACACCATTGTCTTCTAAAATTGCTGCTTATGGTGAAATGTGGCCTTTAATATGATCTTACTCTGTATGTTGAACACTATCCTGGATTTCTGCGAAATGCTTCAATAAACTTGTCACATGGATTTCTCTCCCTACTAGAAAAGATAGTTTAACGCATCCTCTATGTTTACCTCCATTTGGATTTATCAGTGAAGGCATGCATGTGTGTATACATGCTAGAAGGTTTTTATGAATCACACAGTTATTGTTATTTCCCTTCATACATAGAGTAAAAGGCTTCTTTCAGCCTGACTGAATTTTAATTCTGTTTCAGAGAATAACAGAATGAGAAAGCATCAGTCAGACTCTGACAGAGAGCATGTTGTGGGTGTCCTTTGCATAATCTGTATGGCTGTGGATGGTACAACCTGGGCTTAGCTAACAGAACAGTCTGATTTGTCTCCTATAACTTTGCCCCTCTAGTGTATGAGGATTTTACCAACCATAAACTGCTCAGGTTAGAGTTTTCCGTGCTGCATGTGTGGCTCCATCTGCTTTCTTCATGAAAGCTTCAGAACAACCAGGCACAGCGTTTTCTAAGATGACCATTAGGGACAAACACTGCGTTCACTTATTTGAAAGACTTAATATGAAAATATTTTTAAGAATAACTGACATTGTTTTCTCCTCCTCTCAGCCCAACAAACCCCAAGTTTTAGTGCCAATGCTTGGTGTTGTGGAGGGCTATCTGTGAATATTCTCTGTATTTATCTGAAAAACAACTTTTTTTAGCTAAGTTAAAGTTTCTGAATGAAGATTTATGAGAATCATCAAAAGAGACTTATTTCAACAGGGCATCTGCCCTTGGTACACCCTGGCCACTTTGCCATGCCTGCCCTTATGATAGGCCTAAACTGCCCACTCTTGTGTAACTAAGTGTGGTAAAGCTTTGAGCCTTTGTGACAGAAATGGAATTTTTGCCCTGAAATTGTGCCTAAACTGAAAAGGAAGCCATTTCAGGAATTGTGGTCTAAGATATCACCTCACCTATGCTTTCCACCCTGGTAGCCCAAGGGAGGAAGGGATAAAGGAAGGCATTGGAGTCAGGTTCAGCTAAGGCCAGACAATGATACTAGAGCAGAGAGCTAGTAGCGTGAAGATTTGGGGAACTTGAGATAAAAAGAAAAGGGTGGGGTTGTACAGACAAGATGGCAAGTGTTAGATGCCCTCTGCATGGGGAAGAGAAAGAAAAAGCGGAGTTTTAGAGTTGTTTTAACTCTTTGTGTTCCTGTTTTTTCACTTGACTAATGATCACTGAAACTTGTGAAGGCATGCTGAATGCTTGCTTTACACATTATCAGCCTTATATTTATCACCCACTCTAATAAATACAGAATATAGTTTAATCCTGTTGAGAACATCTCTAGCCTCTCTTTTTTTCAGCAACAGAACAACACTTTCCCCGTGTCACCCTACCAGCCTTGTTCCTCAGAAGATGAGCTGAGCTGGCATTATGTCACTAGTAGCATATTTTGATCTCTGCTGCTGTATCCAGGACAGCAGGAAGAACGTATTTTCAACATGAGAGAACTGACATCTTTGTGATATTTTAGCTTCCTTCATCATATACGGCCAGTTAGTAATTTCTCTCACTGAATCAACTGCAAGTGAATTTCTGATCTGATGTCAAAGGTGCTGTTTCTTCCTTGGCCTAAATGGATGTACTTTTACTTCATTTTTCATTAGACTGTTAAAAAAAAAAAAAAAAAGTTTTTCTTTCTATACTGACTACTTGTCTACAATATTATCTTTCCTGTGCCTTTCTATTACTTTTGTAATGTTGTTCTTGCCATTGAATCCAAGTTTGCTTGTGCATTCCTGCTATGTTAAGGACTGCCATCATTATTTATTTGCATATATTATTCTTCTGTCACCTTCCTTAATTGCTCATTAGGGCCACTCTAAGGATTCCTTAGCTGGGATGTATTTTTCACCTGGAATATGCTTGCTCCTTGGCTCTTTTATGAAGAAAATAATAATTATATCTATACTTTTCTAGTGCTATCAGCCAAGCAAAATCCACTACTGTCTTAATTCTTCCATCCAGTACTTTTGAGCATGTATTCAGCTGTAGTTTAATCTTGTTTATGCCCTTTTCCATTCAGCTCAAGCATTTTAACCTTTCCCATCTTATTTGTACTCCTTCACCACCTGGGACTTCCAGGGCATATACTCTGGCTAATGTAAAAGATATTTTCTTCTTCATGTATAATTGCTTCTTTTGGCTGGTTCTGTTCAATGTGTGTACCATCTTCAAGTGTGCATTATTAAGGAAATATTTTCTACAGTCTCTAATGGCAACACTCATTTAGCTTTAAATATTGACCTTAAATAGCAGATTTCAGAGAAATGTCTTTGCTTAAAGCCTCACATGATGAGGGGACAGGTGAATCCTTAAAAACTGTGATATTCCTGAAACAGGTGGAGGGGCCTGAAATACTGAAATACTGAAATCCAGATTGCTATTTGATACTCAGGTTTATTTCAGGAGGAGATCATGAAATTCTGGCTTAGCTAATCTAAGTCATTATTTGGAGTTGTCCCAGGAAAAAAATCAGCAGTACTATAAAATGAAGCTTACAGCTTTATAAAATAAGGCTGCTTTCTGTTCTCTCTCCAGAATAATATGTGGGACTGATTCTGGAAGCAATTAAAAATAATAATAATAATTAACAATCTGATTTTTACATATTTAAAAAAAAAATCCATATTTTATTCCTTCCCATTCAATTTCTTTTCAGATAAGTCTTATGTACACTTTGTTTACAAATAGTTAAAGAGGAAAGGCTCTTTTTCAGGAAAATTCTACACTACTTATATGAAAGGTGTTCTGCATAGAATTCTCTCTTCTTTGAAACTCAATACATCTCTACAGTAAGGGGAACCAAGAAAATCTTAGCAGCAGCTCTGATTTATATTTGAGAATGAGAAAATTCTGTGAGGTCTGTAACTAGAGATTTTGCTTGACAAATATATCCATATAATTGTTAGCAATTGTTAGCACTCTTGTGTTAACACTTATCCATATTATATTGTATCCATATAATTGTTAGCAAATTGTTAGCACTCTTGTGAGAAGCCTTTAAGTTCATCCGCTTTACAAAGATTACTTGTATCCTTTATCATGTATGTTGGTGCCTGGCCTTGATGTAAGTTATATCACAGAATCACAGAAAGGCTGAGGTTGGAAGGGACCACTGGAAGTCATCTGGTCCAAATCTCCTTCTCACACTTGCCCAGGACCATGTCCAGATGGCTTTTGTATATCTCCAAGGAGAAAGAGTCCATGCTTCTGGGCAATATGTTCCAATGCTTGGTGACTCACAGTAAAATATTGTTTCCTGATGTTCAGAGGGAATCCTTTGTGTTTCAGTATGTGCCTGTTGCCCCTTGTTCTGCTACTAGGCACTACTGAAAACAGCCTGGCTCCATTCTCTTTGCACCCTCCAGTAAGGTAGTTATGTGCATTGATGACACTCCTTTCTAAGCCTTGTCTTCTTTAGGCTAAATTCACAGCTCCCTCAGCCTTTCCTCATAGAAGAGATGCTCATGTCCCTTAATCATCTTCCTAGTCCTTCACTGGACTGTTTCCAGTATATCCATGTCTCTCTCATACTGGGAAGCCCAGATCGGAACCCAGTAGCCCAGTAGTGGCCTCACCATTGCTAAATAGAGGGAAAGAATCACCTCCCTTGACCTGCTGATGATACTTTGCTTAATGCTGCCCAGAATATAATTCATCTTCTTTGTGGCAAGGGCACATCACTGGCTCATGTTCAACTTGGTATCCACAGCACCCCCAGGTCATTTTCTGCCAAGGTGCATTGATCAGTTGTTTTCTTCTGCGTGTATGAAAAATGTATGAGGTATTCAAAACCCAAAATATATTAAACTGTTTTCATCTTAATTAAATTAGAAATGTATGTTCCTAGGACAAAAATCATCCACAAAAATAAATAAATAAATAGATAAATAAAAGCAGGTGTTCTGCAGCAGTAGGTACTTCTTCAGGAGGAAGCTTGATGATTGCAGTATATGATTTTTCCCTTTGTTTTTTGCAATTTGTATCAACATAGTCTGCTTTGTATCATCCATCTTCTACACAACATTGTCATTGCCATATCCTGTTACAGCTCACCTAGATAAATTCTTTCAGATGTAATAACAGCAGATAATAAGGAAGAAATATAGTTCAATGTAAAACATGTTTGATGAGATATTGAACAGGACGGAGGATTCTTCTCTTGTGTTCCTAGCTCAGGTGAGAAATCCTGAAATTATTAATTGCACTAGAGTCAGAAAGTGGAAACATGATGCCAGACTTCTTTCTTGCTTCCTGAAAGTTCATGATGTTGAGGTCATCCCACAGAGGCGCTTGGTTAGGGACAGCAAGGCAAACCACATCTTCCTTGCAGGCAGCTTCCTGCCTATGCCAAAGCCCTGGTGTGAGGGCTAGGGCAGCAATCTTCAAGCCAAGAGATGGAAATACAATCTGTTGTCAAACCTAATTCTGGCAAAAGCATGCATGTTTGCAAATGAGTATTGAAATGGATAGCTTTGAGAAGCTTATGGGTGAACCAACACTGGCGTGGCTTTCAGTCTGGCAATCTCTAAATGCTGTAGCCAGCTGCACTATTGATAAAATGCATCCATGAAGATTACAAATAAAATGAGGGTAGTTGTGCAGTGACCAGGCCAACACATTCCCAGGAACTCTCCAGGTAACAGCACTACTCACTGCACAGTCCGGTTTTGTTCATCATTTCTAGCACCCATCCCCTAAGACTCCAGCTAAGGACTAGCAGAAACATGAATGTGGATCCCAGTGGCTGAATTAGGATTGCAGACACAGTGTGCATATTTTTATTTCCTAATTTATGTGCTTAATTTCACAGGCCAATCCTCAAACTTGAACATTCTTTATATGGAAGTGTGCAGGGTATTGTTCTGCTTACTTATGTCAGCACTGGTACAATCAGCAAAAAACAAAAGCCCACAGACCACGTTTTATTTAGGAAAAAGGAAAAAAAAAAAAAAAAAAAAGAAAAGAAAAAAAGAAAAGAAAAAAAAAAGAAAAAAAAAGAAAAAAAAAAAAGGAAAAAAAAAATGCCAGTATCAGAAAAGTGTCTTTGAGAGTAAACTTTGTTGCTAAGGTGCCACCTTTATGGCTTATAAAAATTTACTGTAAGAAATATCTAGGTTTCATGTATTAAAATCTCTGTAATTTTAAGCTTATAAAACTACAACAAAATAATTTAATCAATTTAATCTTAGTTTAGCTTTAATTTGAATTTTAAAATAGTTTGATTTTTAAAATTTGTTAGTATCTTAATAGTGAGTTGAGGGCTTTTGTTGTTTTTTGTTTGTTTGTTTGTTTTGTTTTGTTTTTGTTTCACTAACTTCTGCCAAATGCTAATGTCATTGCTTTGGTGTCATAAAAAAAGAATACATTTGTAGCTAATTTCAACTTTGTAATATTAGAAATAATTTTACATAACTCTACCATTTGGCTCACTTATATTCAAATTGACTAAATAATTTATAATTCCTGGAGGGAAAACAAGCTTCTTTTTCAACAACACACATTCAGAGGGCTTCATCTCCAGAATAATCTCACAGGGCACAAAATATGTTTTATTTAAATCTTAAACCTTGTCACAATCTAGCAAAATCTGTAACAAGAGCTTTTTGTTCTGATGTCTATGGGTTTCTTTTTATTTTCAGTGCATTTTAAATATCTGCTCGGAAACAACAAATTACAAAATTATCTTTGGAACCTACCAACAGCTGAGGTCTTTGAAAATACAATGAGTGCAGGTGTATCCATGTGTGTTTCTGTGTATATATATGCATACACGTAGTTGTAATGATTGTACTGAGGCTTCATGAATACTCAAGACCCTGCATGTTAGTTATTTGCCAAACTGTTGTTTAGGTTGTCTGAGGGAATATCTCAACAAAGGTGATCAAGTTATTCTTAATGCGTATCTGAAAGGTATTTATTCTGTCTGAAAATATATGTCTATCTGAAAACATCATGACAGTCTTTTCAGTCTTTTCAGTAAGGAGTGTTGGACTTGGTGCTGACATGTAAAAAAACAAACAAACAAAAAAAAAAAAAAACAGCATCAACCACTTGTCTACAGCCTCTGAATGCCTGGCAACCCTGCAACTGCAGCCTGCCTGCTGGAAATCCAGAAATACACACAATTTTATGAGCAGATCTAATAAGGGAAGGAGCTGAGTTTAACCTCGTTATCTGGTATTCCTCATCCTTTATGGCTGTCACCAAGAGGAGCAAGTGGTTTAGGTCCCTTGGCATTGAGTTTGCCGCTCTTCCTGCTCCTCTTTACCCACTAGCTCTCATGAATTTCCACTGAGCATCACTGGATAAAAGGTTACTGTTGGGAGTGATCAAAACAGATAAGGAATCCAGCTACAGAAACATCTTCAGCCAGTACCCAGCACGTTGATTTATTTCAAGAGCTAGTCCTTTAATAATTTACTCCTAGATATCCTTGTGCTGTTCTTGTCACAAAGAATAGCACTGAAAGACTGGAGCCTGCTTTCTTTCTTTTTTTTTTTTTTTTTTTTTTGATGAAAATGCTATGCCGTCCTCACCCCATTTTTCATTTTAAATGATGCAGTCATTGGAGGCCCAGGAGAAGCATAAACTCCTCGAGGAGATGTGGAAGAAATAATTTATTTTTTTAAGTTAAACTTGGCAGTGAAGATTCAGAAAAGCCTTAAGCTGCCTTATAAAAAGCCATCTCTTCTACAGAAAAAGATGACAAGGGACTCACTTTTTAAAAGGTCAGATCTTTGGGATGAAAGATGCAGTATTGTATGGAATAGAGAGCTGTGCTATACAGGAGGCTCTAGGATTGATGTATTCTATCATGACTCATAATAATTATACTTAGTGTAAATGGTAAATATTTTTTCTCTTCAGAGTTTGTGCCACAATCAGCTTCTCACTTGTGGAATACAGTCATTGTAGGAATTCGGAGAGTGTAAAGGCTTCTGAAGGCTGTCAGCTGAGAAATCTGTGACAAGAGACATAAAGACACTGACAATAAATCCACAATATAGGACAGCTCAACCTTTTGATCCTGAAATGTTTGCTTTTTATCTCTTGATTTAAGCTTACACAACTCTACTCATAGAAAATAAGGAAATATTGTGAACATAATTCATTACTAGAAATCATTTCTCTTCCTCAGGAGAAAAAGAAAAGAACTATGTGTAATAGTGTACATTCCTCCAACTTCTCCTGTTTATGTTACTCTTCTAAACAGTAACCTTAAAAATATCTGCTTTAGACATAAGCAGAAAATTCTAGTCAGGCAGGAGGCCAGAAATAATATGTTTCTGATATTTTCTGAGCAAACCAAATGCAACCTATAACCTGTCTGAATTACAATAAATGAGTGAATGCATAGAACTATAACCTTCCTCTACTGCATGATGCTTGAAAATTGCTAATAGAAGACAACTAAAGCCCAACTGTTTATTTAATATGCTTAAGTTCAGGTCCATGCAGTTTAACAGTTTGCAGAGTTGCCAGATCTCACATAAACTATGAGCATCAAGCCATGCAACATCATTATTAAAAGATCAGCTTGCTGAGAACCTGGATTTTCTTAGAAATGAATGAATGAGTTTTCTGTTGCAGAGAGGAATTGGAAGGTAAGAATCCAAAAGTCTCAGCATTCTGGGCACAAACCAAACATATTTCTGCAGCCACATCACCTATTTATTTTATCCTTTCTTAAGACCAATGTTTTGATGATCCAGTGACTGACTTGTTCTGTGCAAAATAAGGGAGACTTGAAATAATGTTAGTGCTTGCCTTTATTTATTTATTTTTTTTTAATATCTGTAAAACTTCTCATACAGTTGAATTAGTAAATGCTACATTTTTGAGCACACTAGTGTCACACATAAACCAGGACCTCACCTGTTTTGCATTAGGCATGACTGTCTCATTCTCTTTATGCATGAGTAACATTCTGTACCAAGCCACTTGTTGATGCAAAAATAATGGAGAAGGCCCAACACAAGTTCACAAAGATGATAAGAAGGTTAGAGACCTTGGCATATGAAGAAAGGTTGAAGAAACTGAGTTTGTTTAGTCCCAAAAAGTTCAGTGGGTTTTAACTAAAATCTTTCAAAAACTAAAAGGTAGTTACTGACAAAATAGAAGCCCCGTCTTCACTGAAATCTGCTCTAAGCCAAATGAGTCCAAATGAAGTCCTAATGAGTCCAGATGTCAGCATAGGAATGACTGTAGGCTAATTAAAACTGCTGTTTGGATATACATTGAAAGTTCTCAGAATGACTGATTTTTTTTTCTTAATTGTGTTTATAAACTCGATCTCAGCAAGCTCTTTCAAATTCTTTCCACTGACTTAGGCTTTCTCTTCATTTTCTTTTTGTTTGCTTACTGTTGACTGAAGATATCTTTCACTTGTATATTACTTTATGTGCATTATTGGTTTTTAGTTTTGATTTGTTTTGTTTTGTTTTATTTTAATTCAAATACAGTTTTGGCTACCTCTGTAAAGTTCTTTAAATGATGGGTGACCGAACCTGTAAAGCTCTCCTTTGTCATGCAAAGATGTTTTCCTAGGACCAGATTAACTGCTGGAATGTGTTGCCGACCTGTAGGTTTATATACTGTGTGAGTGGCCTTGTGATACCATTTGCTGGCTACAAACTACTTGACAAAAAGCAGACTAGTGATCAGGAACTGCTTACCGTAGGTGTCTCTTCACTGCTGGAACAGAAGCGGATGAATGTAAATGAGAACTCTGACAGGAATATTTATGGGTAGATTCAATGACCGTTCCTTTTTTCATACAGTATTAATCATCTTCTAGCATTAATGTAACGTACTGATAGCAAAATGTAGGCATAAAGTTTACTTGCTTCATATCTCATGTTTGCAGTGTTACTGAATGGAATGTTAACTTGAGGTTCTTCTGAAATAAGTTACTTTGTACTAAATGTATTCTATCTGAACATTATTACTGAGGGAGCTCATGCTATTTATAATTAAAAATAAGGTGGGGGGAGGGAGAGGGGGTGTTAAGGTTTAGTACCTGGAAAAGTACCTGATTAACTATCCGGGAAGCTAGTTATTTGAAAAACAAGCTAGCTGTTACCTTAGTGCCGCCACTTTACCTTGCACAGCCCGCTGCTAGAAATGACAGTTGTAATTGTCTCCCAGTGTAGTTGGCATTTTAGACATATTATTAAGAATGTATAATATTTAATGATCAGAATCTGCAGCAGGATATTTAGTGTTCTTCAAGATCAGAAGGTATGACCTTAAATTGGCAAAGAAGTGCATCTTCTTAAAATTCTTGCAGAGCAAAGTTATTTCTGAATTACATGTGTAATCTAAATGGTGGTAAACGATACCTATGTATGTCCAACAGATCATCCTTATAAAGAGCAGCAGCAATCATGTATATCAATGCTTTTCCTGGATTAAGGCTTACCTCTTTACGTGTATTTAAAACTAATAATCCAAGAGCGCTCACAAATGTGAAGCGAGATTTTGAGCTAATTACTCAGACTGGTGCAAAGCTGCTCGCATGGGTAATTGGACTGAAGTTGAGATCATTGCTTTTGGACCTGATATAAGACAGCATTTGTTCAT
Organism: Netta rufina; assembly: GCF_964035555.1. NCBI lineage: Eukaryota > Metazoa > Chordata > Aves > Anseriformes > Anatidae > Netta > Netta rufina. Next base: position 56,883,490 of record NC_140124.1, read on the forward strand.
GAAAAAGTGGGATTTAATCTCAGTGGAACTAGTAGTTTAAATGCCTCTCTTGAAAATAGTAGCTTTCTTTATTAAATACATTTTTAAATTGCAACTCTTTGATAGAATACAAATAGCACTGAGAATACTGTTTTGGTCATAAGGTCCCTTGGTATATTTTATCTAAATTCTTGATCAAAATACCAAGTCAAGTAAAGGAAGTGCTTCAGGAGCAACTTCTTCAGATTAATAATGAATCTACTTTATTCTAGGGAGAAAAATTGTAAGGAGAGCAGAAACTGAATTTTCACACAGGGCAGACAATCTGTAAAGTTCAGTCATTTACACTCCCCTGTTATTTGGTCTCTAAGACATAATTTAATGAGCTCTCTTTAGCTGGGAACACAGCAATCGTCAAGCTGAAGTTTTCTGATGCCCCTTGGAAAAGAACAGTTCATATTATTTTGAATAAGTCAGAATGAAAGAAATCTGCATATCCTTTTCTTTTTGAAGTCTTGTAAGACTTTTGTTTACAACAACAAAAATAAAATAAAATAAAATAAAATAAAATAAAATAAAATAAAATAAAATAAAATAAAATAAAATAAAATAAAATAAAATAAAATAAAATAAAATACAATTCTTGTGGACCAATGTTATTTCTGGACTGAAAGCATAATCTAAATGGTGGTAAACTATTCATACTTATGTCCAACAGATCATTCTTATAAAGAGCAAGCCAGAATTGGATAAAAGAACATTTAAAGGCTCAGGCCTGTTGATAAATGATTTTTTAAGGCTTGTTCAAAACTACATATAGGCAGTGAATGATGAAGGATGTAGCTTTAAAAAAATAAGTTGAAATTCATAATTACACAGTGCTTGTGACTTGTTGGGATAAGGGGACAATGGGAATACTTTATCTTCTTTAAATTCATAGAAGCTACGTATTTTAACAGAGTATATTAAAAGTCATTCTATGTGTGTTTATCAGGAAACAGGAAAAAAGATGAGAATTGTTCAGACATTTTTTTTTTTTAAGAAAAAAATATGGTGGATATAGGAACCTGGGATGACAGTTATGTTAGTTATGTTATAAATAGTTTTTCTTTAATAGAGAGTTCAGGTACCCATTTGGGTGTTTGTTTCTCCTTTTTTTTTTTTTTTTTTTGGAGGGGGGTGTTTTATTTTTTTTTTTTTCAAATAGTTCAATTTATTTTAATTAGTTCCTGTTTTGTTGCTGTTGTTTTTTTGTTTTTGTTTTTTGTTTTTTTTCTCTTGGGTTTTGGATATGTAATCAAAAGCAATGGAATAAAATTCTGTAGAGGGAGCAAAGAACTGTTTGGATGGAGGTAAGAGTTTTTTCTTTTTCCCTTCAAGGATAAACAGTGATGCCTCCAATTTTGTAGCATTTATGTAAACTTTTGGAAGGATGCTGTTCACGTTTTCTCAGACTATCCCAACCTACTTCCTTCAGCTATATCACTTACATCACTTCTGGTTAATTAACTTGCAAAGTTGCTTCCAAACTTTTCTGCCAAATGCAAGCTCATTTCTCTCTATCTCTTTTTTTTTTTTTTTAGCTGAGCTAAAACATGGAATCAAATGCTACTTCCCTAATACCATCCATGCCTTACAATAGCCTCTAGCCACCTATCCCAGGTCTCCTGCTACCTCTAACAAAGCAAGAGCCATAGCCTGCAGGGGGGAGTATTCAACAGCACACGCTCACACACTCGTGTGTGGTACCAGGCCAGGTCCCAACGTCGCTTAGCATGGATATGTCTTCATTCCCCTGCTGGGACCAGTACTGGCTTTACCTCACCAGAGGTCTGGGGGGTGGGGGCTGTGGTCACCCCCAGCAGTTCCTCTGCCCCTTCCTCCTCACACACTCTCCTGCTCCAGCCTGGGCTCTCCAGGGGCTGCAGGGCAAGCTCTGCTGGGCGCCTGGAGCACCTCCTGCCCTGGCTGCTCGCAGGGCTGCTTCTTGCACTCCTTTCTTCACTGCCAGGCAGCGTTTGGCCCTTGCTGAGCTCTGCTGTCTGCGAGGAGCCCACCTGTGGCCAAGGGGCTCAGCCGGACCCTGTGGTGGGGCCACTGGAGCTGGCATGGGGCAGCCCCATTCTCACCTCACAGAGTGGCCTGGCAGCCCTCACTGCCAGCATATGGGCACCTGCACCCAAGAAACATGTGTAGCAGGAGAAACAGGGAGATAACAGGGATTCCCAAAGCAGATTCAATAGGCAGCTTTTTGGGAAATGACACATTGCATAGAAAGAGAAATTTTAACTCCCTGAAAAGTGCATGAAGTTTATATTAGCAGTAACACTTCATGGGCTTCCTTGAGGTGTTCTGGAGATCATGTAAGCGTGGAACAGATGTGTTCTCCCATTAAAAAGATTAAAATAATCACCAAAATATATTGATGGTACAGAAAGTGATACAGAGGATGCCAGTAATTATGCTGTATGGAATATATCCAACGGAATAATTTGGAAAACGTTGCTTGCTTAGAAAGTTAAATACAAAATATTTGTAAATACTGGTTTCTCTTAAAATTAGGGGGAAAAAATAAAAGAAAAATAGAAATCTCTTCAGATTACCTGAAATCAGAAGTGATACAAATACTTATAAATGTAAAGCAAAGAATTAATAAACTGTTAAGAAGGAAAAAATGCTCCATGGTAAAGAAAATTAGCTAAAAGAACATTTATGAAAAGGGCAGTGAAACTGATAAAAGATTCTAGCTTTTCTCCTCAGGAGAGCTTATCTGAAAACCATTTGTTAAATAAGAACTGAAAAGGGATATGATAAGAGATCCTAGATCTATTAAATCTGTCTTTTAGGATTTCTATACCTATTGTGTCATATCATTTCACAATACAAAGTGAATAAAATCTTATTATAAAATGTGAAGCTGTCATTTATATCAAAAGATGCAATTACATAAGAGGAGGCAGTCTCAAATGGAGGCTGAAAATACTTGAGGTTTAATAAAACTTTTAGAAAGTTTGCTACATTTCAGAAACAGGAAGGACTTTGAAAAGCATGGTGGTAATGCCTGATCAGCTGGCTTGTTTTCAAACCTACAGCTACAGCTTCCAAGACAGATAAAAAACATCACTTATACTGATGGCCAACACAATGTACTGTTTTGTTGAAAGAAAAGTGTACCTCTGAAATGGGACAATTTTGAAAGACCCCACGAAATAATTAATTACATTTACTTGCTTCCATATTTAAGTGTTATTATATTACATTCTCAAGGAACACCTACTTTAAAAGAGTATTTACATTTTAGCACATTAAAGGTGTTAGTTGTTCTGATGGAGATATTGTGAAAAGAAAATTTGTTTTAAAGACCTGAAATTAAGTAAAGAATAACCCCCACTTCTTTCTAGTATTCTTCCTACCAAAATCAATCTTTCCAATTCAGCACATTACCTCCTCTGGTCTAAAGAGGGGGGGGGAGTCTAGTAATTACTATAAAGATTGCTATTTAAAAAAAAAAAAAAAAAAAAAAACAGAAAGGTTTGGTTCACGTGCCACAAGACAGAGCTTCATCCACTTCAACTGATAACGGATTGAGCACGTGTTAAGAGCACACACGTGGGGAGTTGCCACAGGCCAGTTATCACATCAACACAGTCTTACGGGAGACAAGGAGTAGGTTCCCGTGCTTATTGTGTAATATAGTTCAGCTCATACCTAACCTGTGTTTCCACGTAAAAATTGTAAGCGATTGTTTGCAGATGTTTGCTGTTCTGATCTGCAGCCAGTGGGAGTGAACAGTGATGCGACCATTTTGGCCAGCAAGCTCCTCAATGGCAGGAAGGCGGAACATCATGGAAAAGACGTATCCCATGTCTTGCTCTTGCTTCTGATATATTTATGGAATTTCTCAAGTTTGAATCAAACTGGATTTAAGTATGATCCAGAGGACTTTTAAAATGGTGATTACTGAGCTTTACGTGAGTTGTCTTCATCAGCACACTTCAAAAGCTCAAGTATTTCACATGCATGGGGCCTTTTTGAGGCATCCTTTGAAAGCATCCTTGTGATTATGGGTACCTGTGTTTTAAATTTTAAATTTAAATTACTATTACCTTGTTACTACAATTGTCATGTTACGCAATGTTTCATCACCGTAAACACAATTTTAACAATACTTATCTCACAATAAAGTTCACAGTTCATGAAAACAGAAAAAAAAAAAAATCAGTTATCATATGGAAGATATTCATTTCTAATCATTTGCTGTATATGGATATATGTATATAGAGCTGAGACTCTTATTGTCAGATTTCCCTTTAAAAGTTATTAAAATATACACTAACACACTGCCCAAAGGAATGAAGATTAATGTATGGTCTGCTACTAAAAATGAGACAGCCGGTATTGTAAGGGGATAAGATTCAGATAATCTTTCATCTGTGATGAATAAGTCTGCCAATGCAGCTCACAAAGATACTTGTTTTGTCATCTAGACACATAAAAGGACTTTGACTATGTTGAGTGGCTATCTTTGAGCTATTTTGAATGATATGAATTTTGTCTGATCTTAAAGCACATTAAAGAAGTCTGTCTTGTATTTATTCTGGGGAATGGTATTGTGTGTCAAGAAGGACTGTAGAAAAGAGTATCTTATTTTGTGGTTTATTCATAAATACCATGACCTTCAGAAAAATCACTTAATCTACCCTCTAACTCTACTGCCTATTTTTATAAACAGTAATTCTCAATTTTAAGAGCATTTTTGATAATATAATCTATCACTAGTTTCAAAAAAAAGTGAGATATGATGATAAGAGAAACACAGTAAAATAAAAGTAGTTTAGCTTCCTGTTGTTTTTGCTTGGTTATTCTCCGTAGTTATAGAATATTCCACTACCTGGAATATTGAACAAGTAAACTTTAGTGTAAGGAAATCCTGTGGGTTCAGTGGAGGATTTATCAGCCCAGAGTCCACAGTCTGTGACTCAACAAAAGGACCAGATTATCCTAGCAGCACCTATCCCTTAAAGAATCTAATTGATATTAATAGTCTCAGCTGAAATCAAACAAAAAGAGAAACAAACAACAAAAAAAAAGACAATAGATGCTTCTCTTTCTCCTTTCCCTGCTTGGGGTTGGTTGGGGAGTGGGAGGTCAAATGACAACACTAGATGATCTTTAAGGTGTTTTCCAATCCAAGCTATTCTCTGATTCTGTAGTTCTGGTCTTTTTAAATACCTGGGTTAATAATAATTAATAATAATAATAATAATAAAGTGCCAAAAATTATACCCAGTAAATAGCTGGGTAGCTGAGTTAACTAGAACACATTGTAAAAATTTCCTTCTACTAAGATAGGTGAAATATAGAAGGCTTGGCCTTAATGTACTGTATTTGATGCAAAGGAGAAATTTACCATTCCAACAGGTCTCCTTAATTAGGAAACCCAAAGGATATAGACCTTTTAGAAAGAAAATAAATTGTACAGCAAGTCCTGTCACTGCATTTAAAAGTATTGCTTCAAAACATTTAAAATAGTCAAGAAATGAATTTAGTAGAAAAAGGCATAAAATATTAATAACCTGCTTTTAAATAACATACAAATCAAGGCAGCAGGAAGGAGCTCTAATATGTCCCCTTGCATTTCTCTGTAATTAAAAATTATTAAATTTGTACAATTGTTTAAGAGTTGCTGCTATTCCTGGATAGTCAACAAACTAAATTGGAAAAAAAAAAAAAAAAAAGGAAATATTTTAAAATTTCAAATTGAACATAAAAGTGGGCACACCAGAGGCTGCCTCCACATGCAACTCAATTGAATTCATCAAGTTTTCTATCAACTGATCAACCTTTCTGAAAATATTTCAAAGTATTTTTGTGAAGATTGATATTTTTCTAAGTAATCCAGCTTTTCCAGTATTTTTCTATCTGTGTAAAATTATTTATTTTACATTTACTGGAGGGAAAGGAGAGGTAGATCTTTCCAAAGACTGTTTTTTTCAAAAGGCAAAAATGGAGATATTGTGAAATGGGAGACTGGCTGAGGCAGATCATTGCTGTTTTTTGAAAGCATGGAAATACTGGTGGTTCCAATTATTGGAACAATTATTCATATTAGAAATTTTCTGTTCTTTCCAAGAAGCCATATTTAGAGTAGAGAGTACAGAAATAGTAAATGTAAAACCCATTAGGAGCCAAACAGCTTCTTAAAATATTATTTCTAAGAGAACTGCAGAACAGAACTGCAGTATTTAAAGGATCAACTTTCTATTGTAAATGGTTGGACTCCTGAGATGCAGTTTTTCAACTGATATAAACAGATACAATTCCACTGGCATCACTGACTTTCATCAACTGATATTTGGCCTTTTCTCAACCCCATAAAGCAAGGATTGCACAGGAGGGGATCAGCACAAGTGATCCCATTTGAGGGAACCAGAGTACTTAAACTGATGTTAAATGGGGCTTAGGACTTAGATCTCTTTCATATGGTTGAATGTGATCGATAATAAGTGCCCGCTTTGTAGTGCATGGCATGGGGTAGAAGCAGACTTTGGGATTTATCTCCTCCTAAGGGACATTAAAGAACTTTAAAAACTGAAAATGTCTTTCTTATATTAGAGGGCAGATAACTTTAAAGGCAAGCAGAGTTCAAATTATATTTCATGTAAATATATATACACAAAATGTTATGTCTATTAAGGAAATATACAGTAATAGTAAATTGTACTTAGTAAGTTTTAAGGTCTGGTTCATCTCTGCCTGAAATTATTTGTTTCAGGGTGACTATATTGTTGTTAAAGTATTTCCTATCTTTCAAATATTCTGATATTTTTTACACAATATAGTTATTACTGGTTGGCTGAAGTAATTTATCGGCTATATATTGCGTGCATTAAAAGGAGCGTGGCCAGCAGGTCAAGGGAGGTGATCCTCCCCCTCTATTCTGCCCTGGTAAGGCCTCACCTGGAGTACTGTGTCCAGTTCTGGGCTCCCCGGTACAAAAAAGACAAGGATCTCATGGAAAGAGTCCAGCAGGGGGGCACAAAGATGATATGGGGCCTGGAGCATCTTCCCTATGAAGAAAGGCTGAGAGATCTGGGTCTGTTCAGCCTGGAGAAAAGAATACTCGGAGATCTCATCAATGTTTATGAATACCTGAGGTGTGGGAGACAGAGGGATTTGGACAACCTCTTCTCAGTGGTTTGCGGGGACAGGACAAGGGGCAATGACAACAAAATGCAGCACAGGAAGTTCCGCACTGACATGAGAAAGAACTTCTTCACAGTGAGGGTGGCGGAGCACTGGAACAGGCAGCCCAGGGAGGCTGTGGAGTCTCCTTCTCTGGAGATATTCAAGGCCCGTCTGGACACCTACCCGGGCAACCTGCTCTAGGGAACCTGCTTTGGCAGGGGGGTTGGATCCGATGACCTCCTGAGGTCTCTTCCAACCCCTACAATTCTGTGATTCTGTGATTCTGTAATTCTGCGATATTAATAGGTATGATCATTAATAAGATGTTATTACATAGGCAAGTATGAAATGCATATAAAAAGTTATCTCAGTTATATTTGTAAAAGACATTTTTTTCTAAAACCATATATTTTTGTCTCAATCAATATCTCTGATATTACGGTATACTACTGTATACTTTCTTGTAAGAGAAGAATATTTAAGCTACAATAACAAGATTAAATCCAGTTGTATAATGCTGGTGTAGAGGAACAGTGTATATTTTCCTTACTTGATGAAATCTTGATCTTGGTATAAAACTTGAAATAATTCTGCATTACATAGATGTTTCCAATGTATTACATCTTTGATATTCAGAATGTTCTATGCTCAAGCCCCGGAATTTCTATGAACTTTCCAAATAGAATCATAGAATCATAAAATGACCATGATTGGAAGGGACCTTGAAGATCATCTAGTTCCAACCCCCTGCCATAGGCAGGGAGGCCACACACTAGATCTGGTTGCCCAGGGCCTCATCCAACCTGGTCTTGAACACCTCCAGAGATGGGGCATCCACAACCTCTCTGGGCAACCTGTTTCAGTGACTCACCACCCTCTGAGTGAATAATTTCCTCCTAACCTCTAACCTAAATCTCCCTTCTTTTAATTTAAAACCATTTCCCCTTGTGTTGTCATTATCTGCCTGAGAAAACAGTTGCTCTCCATCTTTTTATAACCCCCCTTTAAGTACTGAAAAGTTGCAATGAGGTCACCCCGGAACCTTCTCTTCTCCAGGCTGAACATCTCCAACTCTCCCAGCCTTTCTTCACAGGAGAGGTGCTCCAGCCCTCTGATCATCTTTGTGGTCCTCCCCTGGACCCACACTAACAGGTCCAGGTCCTTCTTCTGCTAGGTGACCCAAACCTGGATGCAGTAATCCAAGTGGGGCCTCACAAGAGCAGAGCAGAGGGGGATAATAACCTCCCTTGACCTGCTGGTCACTGTTCTGTTGATGCAGTTGGCCTTCTGGGCTGCAAGCACACACTGCTGGCTTATATCAAGCCTTTTGTCCACCAGAATCCCCAAGTCCTCTGCAGGGCTGCTCTCAATGAGTTCCTCTCTCAGTCTGTACTTATGTCTGGGATTGCCTAGACCCAGGTGTAGCACCTGACTTGTTAGACTTGTTGAAATACAGTTAGACTTGTTGAAATACAGTCAATTGTTTATGCCAGCTGACTGGATGAGCATCAGATTGCTTTTGTTCTTATTTCATGAAGTACAAGAATATAATAAGTGTAAGTCATAAGAATTTAATAGCAGAAGGGAAAAACAGAAACTTATAAATGCAGGATTTGTGCTATCTTTTAAAACTGTTTAGGCTGATAAAAATTTAATGGAAATATTTAAGATGGTGATAATATGACAGAGAAGAGAAACTCAGAACAAAATCTCAGTCAGCCTGAAGGCATTTTGGTTTTCAGAATTGCATGTCCATTGGTGGAAAAAAAAAAAAAAAAAAAAAAAAAAAAAAAAAAAAAAAAAGGCTGTTCACTGTAAGTGTATAGAATGCTCCTAAACTTCACATAAGCTGTATTAACATGTGTTGAATTTTACAAACTACACAAAAAATTACTGATTTAGTAATTTTGACTGTTTGTTGCACCCTCGTAATCTTTAACAGATTAGCCACCTGAGGCAATGACACTTTTATGGCATGTTTGATCAATTTTTATTTCTTTCAGGTACCATGAAAAGGCAAGACCACAGCCTTAGAATTTGAAAGAGCTATGAGTAGTGTGGAAAGTCAAAGCAAGATTCTGGTAATACAGGTAACGTGTCCCGTTGAGGGATTTCTTGAAACAGCAAAAATCCCATGGCTTGCTGTAGCTGAGCAAACCAAGCTACCAGGGCAACTATGAGAAGTTCCCATGACAGTGTTCCCACATCGCCCAATTGAGGAATTCAGAAAAATATTGTTACCAGTAGCTGGCTTCAAGGACAAGGTCTATGTGACTGCTAATCACAAGGAGGTTGTTTTCTTGTAGTTGTTTGTCTGAGTGCTTTTGACCAATAATCTTGTGTGAAACACTGTCCACCCCCTGTTAAGTTCACTATAAAAGTTAGGCTATTCAGGCAATAAAATGGAGCATGACCTGACTCTACTGGTGTCTGTCGTGCTTTCAGCCGTGCATCCTGCAACAGTGTCCACATTTTTTTCTCTTCATACCTTTCCTCCCTACTTGCAGATTTCTGTATTTCTGTAATAGCTTATCAGACACAAGAAACAGAGGAAATGGCAGTCCCTAAGTAGAACTAGCAGAAGAGCTGCAATTGTTTTTGGATCACTGCTTACTGTAGGAGTCTGACCTCTAAGATAATTTCATCTTTTATTGTTAGGTCTTCCTTACATGAATATTGCCAGTAAAGGTAAGAAGTAGAAGTGCGTCTACCACCTAATATAGAATGTGGCAGAACATCCAAAGAACACTTCATCTTTGCCTATTAAGTAGAGTCCCAACCTAGTCATCCTTGATTTTACTAATTGTTATAGAAAAATCTAAGCTAAACCCACTAGATGGGCTTTAATAAAGACAGCAAAATGAGAATTATTTGAGTCTATTCATCCCTGTGTAAGATCACCTCACTGTTATGCCTTGTATGGCTGAGGAAGAGCCTAGAACTTTTCTACATTTAGTATCACTGTTCTTTTATAGTGTGATCCCACTGAGAGGACATTAATTAGACAGCTATAGTTCAGTGCAATTCAGCAGAAAATTCTTGTAGCTCTCCCTACTTTGTCTCATTAATACTTCTCTGAGTTTTCCAATCTGAAAGGCATGTTGTGAACCTGGATCATTGCTTAGTAGAAGCTTTGCCCAATCCTAAGACCAGCTCAAAAAAGGTGGTATATGTTTAATTGATAATCCACTGGCCTGTCCTCAACCTCCTTCCATTTGTCCCCAAAGCCAAAATAAGATACCGCTTATTCAATTGCTTGGATCCTGAATGTTTACAGTTTGTTTGGTTCCTCATTTTCTTCCTTGAAGGAATACATCAGATGCAAAAAATAGATCTTAAGCTTTTTACGTAAAGTGCTAAAAATATGCATATTTAATAAAAAGACTTTGTTCTTCTGTATAAGAAACACTTTGAAATGTATTTTAGCCGTGTACCTCACTGAACAACAAATAATTCTCATTCACTCTGGTTTAGCTTCTCTTTTTTTCTCTCTTTTTTTTTTTTTCTTTTCCTGCAGACACATTAATAAATAACAGATCCTTCCAAGTATCTTAGGTATTACATGTAACATTATAACCTACCCTCCTGGATATTTTCTGTGTGACATTACTTTTGAGCTTAGCCCACCTCAGCAGCATGTGTGGGAGAGTGCAACAACCTGAATGTTTTAAATAAATAAATAAATAAATAATAGCAGCTGCACTAATAATTCTTAACCTTTATATGACATATTTCTCCTGAAAGATGTTCTACTGTAATCAATAGACCAATACTTTGTTATTTTAGGGTTAAGAAGCCAGTGGTACAACTTTCAAAAGCATGAAAGCTGTTCAGGAGCTTTCAGAATACTCTCCCCTTCTCCCTTTAGCCTCAAAGTAAATCTCTGTCCAAATTTTCACATGTATTTAGGTCTTTAACAATTCCAGCCTAGAGGAATTTCTAGAAGTCATCTTAGCTCGCCTACATATGGTTGAAAACTGAAATGAGCCCCTAAGGCTATTCTGTGCATGCTTGAATAACTTTGAAAGTCTGGCCATTGGGCAGTTTGTAGTTCATTTGCCATTGCCTCGCAATGAAACCTGCAATTCTAAGAATCAAAATCCTTCTTCCAAAAGAGGGAATTTGAGAAAATAAATCATAGAAGTACTTCTGGAAATTGTACTTTATGCATGTAGGGCTACAATGAACGGTAGGGAGGGCTGCTGCCACAGACAGAAACAGCTGTGCCCAGGAGCTGGAAAGGAAGCAGTACCAGCTGGTAATGACTTTGGGCAGTGGAGATGGGGATGGTGGCGTGAACCAGCAGTGAGCAGATTATGGCTCCATGGTGCTTTTCATTTGGAAGCATGGAGTAAGTAAAGTGAAGAAACAGTGCAGGAGCAGAAAGGAGGTAGAGGGGACAGCAAGCATCCTGAGGGGATTACTAGCAAGTGGGATGAAGCGGTAACCTAAGCAGCAGAGCTAAGAGGTAGAATGGTCTTGCATCAGACCAAGGTTATAAGTGGGTTGGTGAAGCCACAAGCAGGTGTGATACAAGGAGAGCAATGGGAATGGAATGAGAGAAAGGACAAAAAAGTACTGGGACAAACACAGTGTGGTGTCAAAAAGAAAAGCAGTGAGAAAAGAACGTGAAGAGACAACAAAGGAAGAGTCAAAGCCTGGAAATTATTAAGTAGAGAAAGTGTTTTTTTCTTTTCTCCTGGTGCAAAGAAACAGAAACTGTGGATGATGAGGGAACACACACACACACACACGCACGCGCGCGCGCACACACACACACACACACACACAGAGTAATAGGGGCAACAGAGGAGAGCTACAGTTAAGGGGTGGTAAATGGTAACCACGTGGGGAACAGAGGGGTGAAGAGAGGTGGAGATGACAAAGGAGACAATATAAAAACGGGGAGTGAGGCAGGCAGGATGTCACAGGAGAGCAGTAAATGCAGCAGCAGCTGAGAAAATCAGCAATTATCAAGGACAGGTGGTGAAAGGAGGGGGGGGGGGGGGGGGAGGAAGATACTGCAGGTAGTAAATGATCTCTTTGGCAAGGAAGGATGACAAAAATTCAGATGATGTCCTGAGCAGGCAAGGTGGTTGGGGAGCCAGGAGAGCTTATGGAAAAATAGTGCCAATGTAGTATTGGGGGGAGGAGAAATTAAGAGCCCACGTAGTCTGGGAGGTGCTAAAAGGCTGTAGGTAGCACAGTCACTTGGACACAAAGTAAGCTGAGCTGTGAGGAGTGCTGGTGAGAGAGCTAGACTGACAGAAATGAAAACCAGAACAAAAAGCAAAGCAAAAGATGAGGAGGAAGCAAAATGATGCCTGAGAGAGACTGTGAGACCAGGTAGTCAATGCGGTGGGAGTACTGAGGTACAGTAGAAATTACGGTAGAGGAATCATCAAAGGAAGGGGGACAGCAAAAGCAGGCCACAAATTGAATGGCAGGAGGAGGTGGCAAACAGTCTGCAGAGGAGATGCAGCCATAACTCATTGAAGGACTAGTAATACATTAAAAAAAAAAAAAAAAAGTAGTAATAAAAATAGCTGGAAACTGGAGAGGAAGTGTCAGCTAACATGAGTAAGATGGAGGGGAGCTCTAGACATGCAGCTACATGGCAAAAGGAGAAGCAGCTTGGAAATGGCTGGCTAACAGGCCTGCATGGGGAGGGAGCACCAATATATCAAACAGCAATATGGAGAGGCTTGTCATGGTTTGGGTAGTAGGGCAGTAAGCAAGCAGTCAGATGAAACAGAGCTGTGAAAAATTGTCTAGGGCCCAAAATCAGGTATATGATGGTGCAATAAGACAGATAAAAGGGAGACTGCAGCTGAGGCAGAGATTGCAGGACAAGGCAACAGAGAGAAAATAACTTCAAGACGGGATAAAAGAAGGGAATGGAGAAATTTGGACAAAAGAGTAAGAGAATGAACATTGCAGAAGAAGCAGCAGCCAATTTGGCATCTGGAATAGGTACAAACAGGCATAACAGTGAGGAGAAAGGGTTCTGACCAGTGGTACAAAAAATAAAATAAAATGGGGGAAGGATGTAAATATGGCTGCAGAAAGAGGCAGTAAATGCAGGCTGGAGTGATGCCTGAGGCAATATTCTCTGGTAAAGGCAAGACTTTGAAGTAAGTCAGAGTGACACAGGGGAGAAAATTAGGTGATGCAGGGGGTGCAATAAAGGTGACAAAGGGGTCCTAAGGAAAAGTTGGCTAATGGGACAAGGAGGTGGGCTCAGATGTGAGAAATAGGGAGTTGTTTGTTTGTTTTTTAAATTTAAAAAAAAAAAAAAAGGTCTGAAAGAGAGTCAAAGGATGGCTTTTCCGAAGATGCAACAGAAAGTCTTTTATGGGTTGAGAGCAGGCAGCAAGAGACAGAAAATATGCTGCCAAAGAGGAGTAGAAATGGATGCTGGCAGAACTAGTGGTGAACAAGCTTAAGTGGGCAGGCAGCAAACAATCCCAATTGCAGGATAGAAAATAGGGCAGAAAAAGAGGCAAGATCAAGTAACAAAAATATAGTGCAAGTGAATCAATAAGAATAGAGCCATGATGGAAGGAGACAAGAATAGTTAGGTAGGTAAGGAGGGTGTGAGGGCAAGTGGCATGTAAAAAGTGAAATTGATACAGCTGTGCTGAAAGGGAGTGTGAGGAGTGCATGGTGATTAAAAGTAGGAGTGAGAACAAGCATGGCCCACTTAAAAGAAAGCTGTTTTGGCAGGGTCTTTTGCTGGGTCTGCCTGGGATAGAATTCTTTATTCCACAGTCCCTAGGGTGCTATGTTTGGGGTTTGCAACAATGTTGATAACGCACCAGTATTTTGGCTATCACTTAACAGTGCTTGCAGAGGGTCAGGGTTTCTCTGTTTCCCACTCTGCACCCCCCTCAGCAAGTAGACTGGAGTGTCTAAGAGATTGGGAGGAAACACAGCCGGGACAGTTGACCCGAACTGGCCAAAGAGATATTCCATACCATGCAATGTCATGCTCAGCAATAAAACTGAGCAAGGGCATGTAGGATGTTTTCCAAGGTAGCCATTGTTTTGGGACTGGGAGATGGCGAGTGATTGCCTTTCCATTACTCTTTTTTTTTTTTTTTTTTTTTTTTTTCCCCCCACTTTCCTTCATTTAACTGTCTTTACTTATTAACTTCACTTATTGACTGTATTAAACTGTCCTTATCTCAAGTCTTGTTGCTTTTGCTCATCCTATTCTCTCCCTGTCCCACTGGGAAAGGAGTAAGCAAGCATCTGCATGGGTGCTTTGCTGACAGCCAGGGTCAACCTACCATGGATGCAAACCCTCACCTGGAAAGGGAGGGAAAGCAGCCAGCTAAGGAGGCAGGGAGGAGAGCAGCTATGGGAAGTGGTGAAAACTGTAAGAGATCTGTAAGCCTACAGGCAAGGGAAGCTTTGAGAGCAGCCAGAAAGGATTATGAGTCTTGCCAGCAAATAAAGTATCAAACACGAGCAGTAAATGCTGGTGATGTGGCAAGAGTGGGCTGCAGGCTAGGTGGCAAAGGGAGAGGTGCATGTATAATGGGCTGGTGCATGTGTAATGGGACCAGCAGGGCAAAAAGTGGGGAGGAAAGGGGAAGAAGAGCAAATGGCTAGTAAGCGTAGCTTCTGGGCAATACAGAGAAGGCAGGAAGCATATGGAGCAACAAGACAGGGGAAGTTAGGCAGCAGACAGAGGCTTGAAAAGATGCTCTGAGCACAGGCTGCAGATGAGGTGCAATGTGCGGATTGAGAGCTGGCAACAGCAGGAGGCTGGATAAAGAGAGATGACCAACAGTCCCACATGAAAAGTGGGCAGAGAGTCAGGAGGTGGTGAGGGCAAAAAGGAGTAGTGCAGGAAAATGATGGTGGGCAGCAAGAAAATGTCAAAAGCACAATCCAGAAGCACAGTGTTGAGAAGTCATGGGAAGGATGCCTTTACAAGCAAAGGAAGCAAGTGGTGGCATTAACAAGCTGGGAAGAGGTATAAGGTGAGAGCAGGAGCTAAGGGAAGTGGTGAAAGCAAGCAGCAAATGCAAAAGGAAAAAGGGGTTGTACTGTGTGAGGAAAGGTGGCAATGGCAAAGCATTCTTGTGAAGGCAAAATGAGCACTGAAAATAGCCAAGGAGGGCAGAATGTGAATAGAACTGTGAAGAAAGGCAGTGGCTTGGGCAAATACAGCAGAGAAAGCAGAAAATCAGGGGATGCAGGTAGAAAATAAGCGTGGGCATTAGAAGCATGGGTGAGGGAAGGCAATGTGTGGCAGTATTCATGGGAATGAGTCAGTGAGGAGAGATAAGAAGTGCAGGGTATAAGGAGTAGCAAGAAGAAGCAGCAGCAGTAAGTGGAGGTAAGAAGTTGGGTGATGAGGGTGGATGGTGACAGGCAAATGAGAAAATTGGTAGTAGATGGGGAATGGGGAGAAGTGGGAGCTTCTGCAAACTGGGCAGCTGCTGACAGGAAAAGCCAAATGAAGCAGCAAGAACAGGCAGAATGGCAAACAGAGCAGTAAATGACAACAGAGCATGATGTGTCAAGGAGATCTGAGAAATGTCCTGGGCCTTTGGAAAGCAAAAGCAAGCAGTAAGGGGAAAGTTAAATAGAGATAGCGTGGGTAGGGTGCGAACTGGATTGCTAGAAGAAAATGAGGAAGAAGCAGGCAACAAATGGACAGGTCAGAACAGGCAGGAAAGAGCAAAAAGTCACCTACGTAGTAGCAAAGAGAGAAGCTAGAAGGAAAAACAGACAGAAGCAGAGGGCTGTTGAGTGTGGGTGATGAAGAATGGAAAGGCTGTGGGACCACAGGAGGAAGGTCACAATAGGACAGGAATGCAGCAGATGAAGCAGTACAGTGAGATGGGGTGGAGGTGAGGGGAGAGGCAGGGAAGGGAAGTAGGTGAGGGCAGGTGCCAGACTAAGAGAAGCAGAGCAAGGCAAGGACTGGTGAGGCAATAAGGTAAGAAACAAATGAGGTGATGTGAGAGCAAGAAGCAACAAGGAAAGGATAAATGGGACAGAGGACAGAAAGAAGACAGTGAAGGGAGTGATAGGGATGAAAGAGAGGTGATAGGCAGGTGGGCTGAGGTAACGGGTGAGATCATGAGTGAAGCAATGAAGGTAAAGGACAAAATATGACCATGTGCTTTGCTGGCTGTAATTTATTGTAGCCTGCAAATAGTCTAGACTTTTCCCAAAGTGAGTCTCTCAAAGAAGGAAGGATGGTGCTCCTTAACTCCTGTCTGCAACTTTACATGGAATAGGGTATCTTTTTCTGTTCTTTTTCCTTTCTCCACAAGACAGAGAATTTGAAAGCTGCTGACAACAATTCCTAGGTTTTTCTAGGAACTCTGAGCTGGTTATTAACAGAATCATATCTTTGAATCTAAACACGTCCTCATTTCCCTCTTGTCTGTGTTAATGAGCTGAGGTGCATACTTTTCCATTGCTATCACTGTCCTTTCATAAAGGGGCTCTGTTCAGGCATTTGCATGTCACAGATTGCCCCCCAAACTGTGCCAGCTTTGTGGATTGGAGATAGGTATAATCCACTAAGGAGGGCTCTGGCAGTCTTGCTGGAAATGGCCATTACCTGAATCTGAATATTATGGTGTAAAAAGGATTTAAAAATAAATCTGTGAATGAAGAAATAATTGGACCCATTTTGTATTGGCCTAGTTCGTTTCTTAATACAGGATTAAGAGTAATTTTTTGCTTCAGTCAGTGCAGTGTTTACCCTCACGTCAAGTGGATAGTAAATAGGATAGATGCATCATTAGCAAAGGCCATATCAAGGATTTAAAAATAAGAAAAAGAAAAAAATCATTATTCACTTTTTATGTTTATACCTGAAGTAACTGAGATTTTTAAATTGGTCTCATATATCAGTTACTTTCAATGGCAGATGCATATATTTTATCACCAGAGGTAATTTCAGGATTTGTCTAAAACTGAATCACAGTGAGCAAAGATCAGTTTATCAGGCAATATCCTAAGCAGGAGCAGCGAGGAAGCAATCCAGTGGAGTTGACTCAGCCCTTTGCCCTTTTGAAGCAGATAAACTGAATTCCATGATGTTTGCTGTGTATGTTTGTGTTTCAAATGAAACATAAAGGAAGGCAGCCCTATTGACTTTACCTGGAAACTAGGGCCCATGTTCATATCACTCCACCTGAGGAACCAAACTCAAGTTTTCTGCTAGGGAGTTAAAACATTAGCCCAAGTTACTTCCTCTGCTCAGTCAAGAAAGTACCACAAAGTTCATCTCTACTGAGTGGAGTAGAAACTGCTTCTAGTGACCGTATTCTTAACTTTACCTTTCCTACATATTTTGGGGAATAATCAATACTAAAACTTCAAAAAAATGAGATATGCAACCAAGATTTCATGATCACCAATTCGTCTTCTGTCTCTCTTTGGTGGCAGGCCTGCTTACTACCCATGGAGGAGCTGATAGATTCTGATCATGCCGTGCATACACTGTGTATAATTAAGCACCCTGGGCAGCCTTTAGGGTGAGCGATTATAATACATTTATTTCCTGCATCAAAGAGAGCTCACATTTAATTAGTTTTTCCCTAGTGAAACTGATATCATGAGGGACTGTCAGGGAACTTATCATTTCAGTTTTTGTACTGTTCCAAGTCAAGATTCTTTGAAATATTAAAGAAAAAAAAAAAAAAAAAAAAAGTAAAAATAAAATAAAATAAAATAAAATAAAATAAAATAAAATATGAGGTTATTACTGCTTTTCTATCACTCCTTGCATAAAAGTAAGAAAAGGGAGCTAGTGCACATTCTTCATAAATTAGAAGCTTTACTCTCAACACACACCCCTCTCTGTCTCCCTGGACAGCGAGGTGAATTGAGAACGAGCTACATGTCAGAGCTTGAAGTTGAGCACAGCGGCATGGTCTAGTTGGAGGCTTGTAGCTTGTGGTGTCCCCCAGGGGTGAGTATTGGGTGCAGTCTTTATTCATCAATGACCTGGATGATGGAACAGCGTTTACAGTCAACAAATTTGATGATGACACAAAGTTCAGGGGCGGGGCTGATACCCCAGCAGGCTGCACTGCCATTCCAAGGGACCTGAGTGGCTGGAGGGTAGGGCCAAGAGGAACCTCGTGAAGTCCAACAAAGACAAGTGCAGGGTCCTGCACCTTGGGAGGAGTAACCTCAAGCCCCAGTACAGGCTGGGGGCTGACGTGCTGGAGAGCAGCTCTTCAAAGAGATACCTGGGAGTCCTGGAGGACAGCAGGCTGACCACAAGTCAGCAATGTGCCCTTGTGTCCAAGAAGGCCAATGGTATCCTGGGCTACATTCAGAAGAGTGTTTCCAGCAGGTCAAGGGAGGTGATCCTCCCCCTCTACTCGGCCCTGGTGAGGCCACACCTGGAGTCTTGTGTCCAGTTCTGGGCTCCCCAGTAGAAGAGGAACATAGAACTATTGGAGCGAGTTCAGAGGAGGGCTACAAAGATGATGAGAGGACTGGAGCACCTGTCATATGAAGACAGACTGAGAGAACTGGGCCTGTTTAGCCTGGAAAAGATAAGACTGAGGGGAGGCCTCATTAATATGTATAAATATACAGTTCTTCAGAGAAGAACTTTGGGTCCTGGTGGAATGCACGTAGACCACGCATGCTTCCTCCCTTTGGCCTTGAAAACCTCCAAGGATGGAGATTTCACAATCTCTCTAGCCAATCTGTTCCACTATCTGGCTACCCTTAGACGAAAAAGGCCTTCTCTTATATCCACTTCAAACTTGCCTTCTTTTAGCTTCTGTCATCTGGCCCTTGTCATCCTGCTCTGCACCACTTTGAAAGTGCCCTTCTCATTTCCTTGACAACACCCTGACAGGCACTGTGTGATTGCTGTCAGGTCCCCCTGAAGCTGTCTCTTCCACCAGCTGAACTAATTCTTGTTCCTCATCTTCTCTTAGTTGATAGTCGGCTGAATATGAGCCAGCAGTGTGCTTAGGTGGCCAAGAAGGCCAACAGCATCCTGGCTTGCATAAGAAACAGTGTGACCAGCAGGGCTAGGGAAGTGATTGTCCCCCTGTACTCGGCTCTGGTGAGGCCGCAACTCGAGTACTGTGTTCAGTTTTGGGCCCCTCACTACAAGAAAGACATGGAGGTGCTTGAGAGAGTCCAGAGAAGGGCGACAAAGCTGGTGAGAGGTCTGGAGAACAAGTCTTATGAGGAGCAGCTGAGGGAGCTGGGATTGTTCAGCCTGGAGAAAAGGAGGCTCAGGGGCGACCTTATCACTCTCTATAGGTACCTTAAAGGAAGCTGTAGTGATGTGGGGGTTGGTCTATTCTCCCACATGCCTGGTGACAGGACGAGGGGGATTGGGCTTAAGTTGCGCCAGGGGAGTTTTAGGTTGGATCTTAGGAAGAACTTTACTGAAAGGGTTGTTAGGCATTGGAATGGGCTGCCCAGGGAAGTGGTTGAGTCACCATTCCTTTTAGACGTTTAGATGTAAAGCTTAGTGATATGGTTTAGTGGAGGACTTGCTAGTGTTAGGTCAGAGGTTGGACTTGGTGATCTTGGAGGTCTCTTCCAACCTAGATGGTTCTATGATTCTGTGTTTCTCCTCAAAGGGCATGTCTTCCATCCCTGAGCATCTGAAGTGCTGGCCCCTGAACTCTCTGTATTACACTGATGTCTTTATTATACTGGGGGCCCATGACTGAACACAGTGTCTACACATGGTCCAACAAGTCCTGAGTAAAGGGAGATACTCATTTCTCTTGGCCATGTTGCTATTCACAGAGACCAGGGTGCTGCTGGCTACTTTTGTTGCCAGGATGAGCTGCTGGCTCTTCTCCAGCTCATTTGCCCACAAAGATTGTTCCCAAACAGTATCCCCAGCATGTATCATTGCATGGTATACAGCAAACCTATGCCAGCTGGAAGAAATACCATCAAATTTATGATGTTGTCTACCCATCAAGAGAGTCCTGGTTTGGGGCTCTCTCCTCTACCCAGCCTTTGAATTTCCCAAAGGAGGTGAGGATGTTGTACCAGGAGTGACCTACCTTTCTGTCAGATCAGCCAGAAATTAACCAAAGAAAATAGTCCCTTGGGGGAGAGAGAAAAGATGGTATAGCAAACACCATATTCACAAGGCATCCTATTTCCCGGGTATCTTATTTCCCAGGCTAAGATTACAGCTGCAAGCACTGAGTCTCTCCACAGAACCTCATGTAGAACCATGAAATTAATTTATATTGACACTTTCTCCATTCAGAAGAAACATGTAGTTCCCAGTTCTTATTTTAAAGCAATATTAACATAAAATGATGCTTTTCTGCCTTGCAGAAGCTACAGCTGGACAGAATGAATGAAGAGTGTTTTAACACAAAGTGCAAAGAAACAGTGTCAGTTACCTCAATGGTGTTTATTATTTCTGAAACAGCATTTTTAAGATCAGTGTCTCTCATGACTATGTTTCTATTTGCCATCTAAAATAAGTTTCTTGAAATAAAATGAAATTACTTCACCCTCGATCTTGTCTTATTGGGGGGAAAAAAATCGTATTATATCATGTCCATGTCAAATTATTGCCTTCTCTGTCCCTTGCAAGGACTCTGTTGCTACTTCTCCATTAGTGCTTAGGGAAAATATTAGATATACTTCTTCTGTCAGAGCATGAGTTGATATATGGCATTTACAGAGTTAAGATATGATCCCTGACAGTATAAATGTGAAATTGGTAGTAGCTGATCCTTTGCTCTACAAATAACCAAACAAACCTCAGGAGTCTCAGAAGGAAGATCACCAGTGCCCAAGTAAACATAAGCAGGATCAAGAAGAGCTCTTCACAATTGACTGAAATCACAGAGACCTCAAATATACACAAAAAATGTAACATACAGGAAAAAGGAAGTGCTTGTACTGAGCTGTATGTGTGAACACTGTCATACAATAATAAATGAAACAGTAATGACAAACAGGAATGGGATAGTAAGTTGTTCTCAGATGCATCTAATCTAGCTAGTTAGCTAAGTGCCATATAAATCCTTGTTGTGTCACCTAACCCTCCATTCTGCAAATACTATGATCAGGATGAAGTTAAATGCCAAGGAATTTGTTCATTCATTACATGACAGGATGACAGCTTACTTCAAAAATTTCTTGATGAAAGGGACACAAGACTAGAATAATTCATCCAGCACAGATGCATTGTTTAACTTGCAGAACTATAGTATATTAATTAATTTACATTTACGAAACAAAGTACATGTGTATATTCCATGGAAACCAAAAAAAAGTTACAAATTTAGAATACAAAGCAACCCAAATTGAGCACATTCAGCTTTTGGAACCAGTTATAGACCTTTTACCATACAGTTTACCATATCTATACCACAGTAAATGTCAGGAAAGATTTGGCTAACTTTAGTTAATGTTTAGTAATCTCAAATACTTCGGCTACAAAAGCTGTTTATCGACAGAGACTTTCAGAGACTTTTAAATGCAACAAAATGATGAATATATTGAATTAAACCATGCAGAAGATTTCAGAACAAAGTCGAATTAGCTCCATTAGTCCCAAAGTGACTGAATAGAAAGAATTTTCTTATAGAGCTGGAGTAATAAGAGCTTTTTTTTAAAGTCCAGCAGCTATTCTCTCTCGGATATGTTTAACTTGAATGTTTTGTAATGAATCTGTGAAATGTATGAATTAAATTCACGGGAGAATCTCATTTTTATTTCAGCACTGTCTTCTTCTACTCCATTTTCTCTTTTGAGAATGTGTAGATTTATGTAACTTTTAAATTAAGGCCTTTGTTTCTGGATGATGTCACTGTCTGCTTTTCTCAGTAATGGGAATGGGGCTTAATGTCTGGTACCCCTGAAGGGTATGCTTTTGTATTTGTGTTACCACCAAATGAGATGGCCCCGCTGCAGGTCTGACATGATGTAATGTGGTTTGGCTGATTCAGAATACTTTCTTCAGTGAATTACATTGCTTTTTCATTAGAAAGGCTTGTGAACTCCCAAATGATTCATCAACTGGTCTCATACCTTCCTACCCCAGAGATGTCCTCTGGTCTCCTGATACATGCATGCTCCCTCTCCCAGTCCACTCAGATGTTTAAAAGGCAATGGAAATCTGAAGCCAGATGGTTCATGCTGGTCATTAAATTCAATTTCAAGCAGAGAAACTAAATTCCTAACTTATGCAAGGAGTTCAGTTCAGTTTTTGTGACAGAATTCCTTTTTATTTATTCACCCTCATTTGAGCATGCAAAAGTATGGTAAGGACATATGATACTCTGAAGTCTACTGGATTCCTAGTGGCACTAAGAAAATATTTCAAGCATGATTAGAAATGATGAAGATATTTTGCCCCACAGCATTACATTACTATTATCATTATTTACCTTTTAATGTCTGTTATTCTTTAGAGGATCTTGAGATCAGGGCTTGATCCCCTGAGTGATTAATTAGTTGTAGCCCAGCCAATTGGTTTTGGACTGGAGTAATAAGTAACAAATGTGTAGAGAAGTCAGTGACATGAGTTAGCAGAACAAGGGCGGGAGCAGGCAACAGTTTCTGCATATGTCTGTATGTAAGGACTGAATCTTATTGGAAGGAGACTTGAAGCAAGCAAGTAAGCTAACATCAGGAGTCCTAGGTCATGAGAGTAGAATTGAAAGTGGATCAGCAGGAATATGATTTAAATGTCTGATTAATGTCAGGATGGATTAGTTTTGAGGGTTGGTTTGCATTTTGGTGTGGAGCTGTTGGGTTCTGTTTAGTTGTGTTGAGGGGAAAGTTGCTTTTCAAAATTTTCTTGGCATACTGACTAGTGATTTGATCTAGAAGCTTGCAAGACCAATTTACATCTGTCAGTAATAAATAATGTTCTCCATACCAAAGACATTGCTATCAAAATAAATGAAAAGTTACAGGTATATGTAGAGGCAAGTGATTTCATATCTAGCCAGGAGGTCTTATTTTTTTTCTCTTTTGCAGCTGGAGCTGCATTTAATAATAAGAGCTGTCACCTTATTATCTAAAGTCCTATAAATTTTAAATATTAATTCATGCAGATTTATTTTTAGACTAAGATCAAGCTTTGCTTTTTGATGTTTTTAGTATGTGAAGCAGGTCTTAATATTCACATTACATATTAAGAGTCTCTTGCATGATATTAGGAGTTGTAGTTTACATTCTGTTAGCCACCCTTGGCTGCTTTGTTTTCATCTAGGCACAGCCCCAGAACTCCTGGCACCAAAGGTGCCTCTGAGAGAGGGTCTGGGATCTACTTGGCATAAATTGTTATTCTTCACTGCTTTCTAAGTGTGAGCTTGGTGAGAGAGGGAAGGAAAAGGAGAGGAAGGGAAAAGCTAAGAAGACTGGTGTTCTGGTTAAAGCTAAGAGGTCTGAGACTTAGGCTTGAGTCCCAGGTATGCTACAAAATTCCTTCATGACCTTTGGAAAGCGATTAACTATAACTACCAAAGATCTTGCAATGCTTTGGAAATGTTCCCAAGATAGTTCGGTACCAAGAAGAGGGTTTCTATTTACCCAGAGCTCTAGGCTACTTCATCCCGAAATGAGAAGCAGGGTATCTTTAAAGCTTGGGTATCTGTGCTCAGTGTTGTACTGTATTTGTAAACATTCTTTGAAGTTCTGCACATTTCAACCTTTCTCTATGAAATCCTCATTCCTTGATCACAATTTTTTTTGACGAACTGCAGAGAGGTGTTATTTTTCACACTACGTTTTTGGATGACACCTAACAATGGATGTCATAATCTCTAGCCAACACTGTGATACAAATAAATAGAAGCAATTCTCTATTATTTGCTTGTACTGCTCTATCAGCCAGAGATAGTAAGCCAATTTTACACCCTTCAGAGTGCAAACAGAGGTAAGCCTGTGGGTAGGATGATAAGATTGTAGATTGGATTAATCTTTCAAGAAAGATAGCAGGATCTGTTTCACTTATTAGACACTTGAAGTGGTCCAGATGAACTGTCTTGTTCCAGTAGTGGGATGGATTAAACCCAAAAACACAAGGAGGGAAAACAGACAGAATATTACTTAGACATCATAACAGTGTCTATCAACAAGTCAAATTCCACCAGCTCTAGTTCTCCTTCCCCTGATAACCTGTCTGGTTAGGAATCTGTGTGAGTCTTACTGTTAGCCATCACAGAAGGGGAACAGGAGGCAGTGGTCCTGCCAGACACATGCCCAAGGAACTTCTGCAGATTGCCATATCTTAACAAGGAAATAAAACTGTGCTGCCTCTTCCATGAGTCCCTGCTTCCATTTGTCTAGCTGAGTGTTTTCCCCACTCTGAAAAGCATCTGGTTCCCTCCCTCCCTCTCTCTCTCTCTGGGTGGACTGCAGTTATTCACATTTTTTTTTCTGAAGTAAACACTTTAAGTAAGACCATCTAATGCTGGTTCAGAAACTTGCATGACATTCTGCCCCAGCTATGGTGCCACTTCTCTCCCTGTCTGCTTTGCAGTGGTGTTAACCAAGTGTTTAGCTGATACTGAATCAGAAACACAGCAATAAAGCAGAAGGGGATGAGATACACCACTTGCCTTCTCAGCATTGAGCCACATAGCCTAACAGATGGTAGAGCATATTCCTAAAAAGCAACCACCCTTCCAGCCATTAATTGTATGGCACTCTACCCCTAGTATTCTCTGAGGCATGCTTGGCTTTTATTTACATTTTTCTGAACTTATTTTAGGCTCCTCTGAATTATAACCCTGATTCTGTTGTTATACTATGGATCTGAAGGTCACAAGGGCATGATACAGTTATGAAATATTAATGAGATGCTTCATTAACCTTTGCACTTTTGACTACTTGGAAATAGCTCATCTGTGTTATTTTCAAGGGAAAAAGAAAAAAAAAAAAAAAAGCATTAGTAAAAAGAAGCAATATACTTCGATATTATTAGAACAGTTTTTTGTCTTTATCTTCTTGGCCTGTTCATACTTCTCATGGTGTTCTCCGTTTCCAGCTTTCTTATTTCTCTCCAGTCCTGATCCCACATATAAACAAAGCAGGGTCCTTCACAGTGGTAGAAGAGCACCCCACAAATAAATCACCCTAAATTCAGAGAACTTTGTGATCTCATGACTGTGTTTTTAGTCTTTTATTTCTGTTTTGGGGAAAAAAAAAAAAATTAATCGATTTTCTAACACCTCCAATGATTTAATGGTGATTTTAGAAGCGATTTTATTGTAGGTAAAAGGAGAAAGGTAACTTTCTATTCATGTAGCTGCTTTATGACTGCTCTAAAGGAGTATGAAAACAATTCTAAAATATATATATCTAAGAAAGGAAGAGTTTACTTTCTGAGACAAAGTATTCTGTATGGCAGGACAGTTTTAGTTTATGTAAGAGATTTTTTTTTTGTGTTGGAGTGAGGGAAATGATTAAATGAGAGAGAAAAAAAAAAACAAAAACCAAAAAAAAACAAAACTTAGTAACTGCATCTTCAAATGAATGTGTTTTTTAATGTGTTAAGATTTTTCCTTAGACAACACATTACCTAGTTCTTGATTTAGTATTTTTTGTAATACTGTACTTTGAATTTTTGATAAGAATGAAAATTCGATGGATCAAGCACTGTAATTTTTTTTTTCCAAAGTAGTAAATTGCTTTTTCAGATCTCATAAATCACATTGAAGCCCAGTAAGCTTCAGATTCCTGAATCATTTAGGTGTTCTGAAAACTCTCCTCTGGTTTATTCTCTTTAGTAGGGTTACAGTCCTTGTTCCAAAAACTAATAGTTTACAATTAGACATGAGAGCAAAATAATTGATGTCAGCCACATTTCATGGAAAGAAACAATCAAAGACATGCTAGAGGAGAAGCTTTCACACGTCTAAGTACATCATTAAGAACTAATAAATTCCATCTTCTCCTGCCCTTCTCCCTTTGTTAACTTGAAAACTGACTGGTTTGTCCATGTCCACACTGGATTTCAACATGAGAAGCCAGACTGATCTCCCATCTCCAGAGTTCCTACTGATGTTACTACAGGAGGTCTTTCTCTTATCCATAGACACTTCATTCTCCATGTTAAAGAAGCATAAAGTGATATCAAAGGGTCTGCAGGAAGGCTGGGAAGTTCTGTAGCCTCTGCAAAGCTGGCAGTTTTACCTTTTTTATTTGTCTATGTGTCATGTTAGAGAGGAATTATCAAAGTCAGATGATGCCTGTTTCAGAGTTCTGCTAAGGGTTTTCACTGAGACAGTTTCACCAAGTTTAAAGTATTTAATCGGACGACAGGTGTAACACATTTGGAATTGCCATTGATAAATACACTTATTGCAGTAGTGCTAGTATGTGAGAACATTGCTAGTAAAATTCTGTCCCAGGTATTCCTCACCAAAGGGTGAAAGCACAGAGCTTGCCCAGAAGGTGTCCCTGTCTTGGTGGAACACAGCTTCTTCTAGGTCTCCAATTGCTTCTTTCTCCCCCCACTCTTCTTTCTTCCTCACTCTAACTTTTTTTTTTCTTTTATATTTACATATATCCTAACCTTATCTGTTCTCACCCTGGGGTGATATTTATCATGATTCGGGTGAAGAGTTGAGTACTATAGTCATATGTCTATCATGTAGTCCATTAAGCTCATTATCATATTCAGGGATGCGAATTTTAATATTCATTTTACAAATAATCAAGCAAAAGATTTCACTCTGGGCAGTTAGGCCTTCAAGATTCTGTTCTACCACCAAAACATGAATGTCCTGCTACTGCAAGACTCCCTCCTCCAGCAACCTCTGACACAAACCTTGTGAACCTCCATCCACCAAGTTTGTGTAAGAGATAAGCAGAAGCAAGCTTCTCACTTCCCCTATGCCCAAGGCTGGAGCTTATCAGTGACACTAAAAAGTCTGACTGTTTTCCACACTATGGGATGCCATGTCCTCACTGGGATTGTGTCAGCAACATATAGTGAACAAACACTGGTGAACTGTGACTCCAGAATCTGCCACTCTGTGATCTGTAATAAATCTGCTTCTTGATGGAGAGAAATGGGATTTGAAAGACGGTGAGGAACCACTCCCTGAACATACAGTTTCCTACTGGATTGGCATTGACAGTCACACTGTACTTGAACCCAACTATAGTGACATGTTCCTGTCCCATCTGACACTGGATTGTCCTCTCCCAGAGACTTTCTTTTAATTTTACTTTTCTTAATTTGCTTTCAGACATGGATGTTCTTGACTAATGAAAACAACTCTTAAGGCTGAGTTACCTGTAGGTGATACCCATTGCCTGTTTCACTAAAATCTGTGGGTGAAATCCTCTCCTCACTGAAACTAATGCATAAACCTCTGGTGAGGAGGAGTAAGGCAGGTTAAGACTTCATCCCACAGGAGCAGACAGAGACTAACAGCACTTCATGGTGCAGATGAAGTCCTAAATCTGTAATTTTATTCAAAACATAGACCTACACACAGATTAGAAATTTAGTTAGCACATAACATGTACAACGTATATTTGGCATCTGACTATAGGATCATGGAGTCTAGATAATTGCTAATGCGGTCAGACATTAGGAAAATACTAATAAATGAGCATCAACTCTTGTCTTGCCTTACCCAATAGCCTTTAACTGGTGTGCCTAATCTCCCACTTCAACTCTAGGGACTTCTTTCATCTTTTTTTTTTTTTTTTAATCCTTTTTCTTTTTTTTTTCTTTTTTTTTTCTGTAAATATACCTTTTCCACACACACACAGAGGAACTGGTGAAGGTCAAACATCAGTCCCTCTTTTTATTCTGGAAAATCTAAAGTCTATAACGATGAACTCTATATCGAACACTTGTCTTAGTTCAAGATGTTTCTAACTTGGTCTTTTCACAAACTGCTATTGATCTCTGCCTCCAAAGCAATAAATCCTTTAGTGTAGTAATTCCGTAAATACAGAAGAGTTGGGGGGAGCTTTGAATCTTCATTTGATCAAAAAGTTCCAAATCCTTTATATAAATCATTCCTATAGCTTTCAGTGTCATCTATGCAGGTATTCAATCATCTATCCTTGAACACTAAATCAAATGCCTTGAGTTTATACTAAAGTTTTGGCATGTTTCCATGACACCTGTCATATGTATATTGTCCTCAGGTGACTGCCAATTAAATAATAATTTGCATTTAGCATTAGGAGAAAGAGGTTATCCACTTAATAAATTTAGCTATCTCTTTTCCTTCTGTTTTAATTTATGGTCAAAGACAGCTATAATTTCAAGAGGACAAAGGGGGTAAAATCTGTCTAATTCATTTCTGTAAAGTTCTTTAAAAACTGGATTAGTAATCCCTAGAAATAACTGTGTACAATAACTTCCACTATAATCTTGCTCAAAAATATTTGGATTGAATGAAATTAACCTATTACAGGCACAAAAGGAGGCAGTCCTGCCACGTAATTTAGATGCAGGGCATGAAGCTGGTTCCCAAGTTCCCTTATTGGCTACCAAGCTGTACAGCTTGACTGTTCAGCTGTACAGCCACATGCGACAAATAGCTGCTTCAGCATCTCTAGTGGGAGCTGGAGCCACCTCTTAAATTTCATACCAAATTTCATACCAAATGCCTGTCTGTATCTCAGTATCATAGAATCATGGAATCATTAAGGTTGGAAAAGACCTTCAGGATTATCTGGTCCAACTATCCCCCTACTAAAAATATCACCCACTAAACCATGTCCTTAAGCACCATGTCCAACCTTTCCTTGAACACCCCCAGGGACAGTGACTCCATTACCTCCCTGGGCAACCCGTTCCAATGCCTGACTGCTCTTTCTGAGAAGAAATGTCTCCTCATTTCCAATCTGAACCTCCCCTGGTGTAACTTGAGGCCATTCCTTCTAGTCCTATCACTAGTTATCTGTGAGAAGAGGATGACCCCAAAGCTCCCCACACCTTCCTTTCAGGTAATTGCAGAGTAATGAGGTCTCCCCTGAGCCTCCTCTTCTCCAGACTGAACACCCCCAGTTCCCTCAGCTGCTCCTCACAGGGCTTGTGCTCCAGGCCCTTCACCAGCTTCGTAGCCTTTCTCTGGGCATGCTCCAGGGCCTCGATGTCCTTCTTGTAGTGAGGGGCCCAAAGCTGAACACAGCACTTGAGGTGTGGCCTCACCAGAGCCAAGTACAGGGGAATGATCACCTCCCTGTTCCTGCTGGCTACACTATTTCTGATAGATGCCAGGATGCTGTTGGCCTTCTTGGTCACCTGGGCACACTGCTGGCTCATGTTCAGGTGAACATCAACCAACATCTCCAGATCCTTTTCCTCTGCACAGCTTTCAAGCCACTTTCTCCCAGTTTTCGAGCCACTCTCCCCCAGTACTTTCAGTGTTAACACCCCTCTACAGGAAGTCTTTTCTTTGGCTTTATATGTGGTTACCTGGTGACAGTATTACAGTTAAAGATAGTTGTTGGTTTTTTGTTTTTGTTTTGTTTCATTTTCTAGAGAAAATGTTTCATTTTCTAGAGAAATTAACCTCTTCTTAGATTCAAAATATATTTCTTCTACTACACATCTTGCTATCATCTGCTACAATAAAAGTTCAAAAATTTGTCATGCAAAACACCTACTAAAGTTGAGCACAAATCAAAAACTCTGGACCCTATTAGGCATTAAAAGTATGAACTCATTAACAATACTCCTTTTAGATTTTGGGGTGTGGTGTTGTGGGTCATTTTTTTTTTTTTTTTTTTTTTTGTTTATTTCAATTTTTTTTTAGTTCTCCTTCTAGTTTTTCTGAGGCTTCATGTTTCCCAAAAAGACCACCTTTCTGCCTCTGTCTCACAACGACAACCTTATGCCTGTCTTTCTCTATTCCATAAGCACAGTGTCCTAATCTGAAAGGTACTGCCCAGTTAAACTCACAGGACCTGTTTTCAGTTAGAATTTAACTATGAAGATTGTTGCTTCTATTTCAGACCTGGAGAAAGGAATTTTGTGCCTGCAAGTTCATCCCTGTATTCCAGTTATTTGTCAAAAGTCTGTAACCTCTTCCTTCAAGCTTTAGCTTTGTTATATCTTTGGACTGTCACAGCTATTGTAACACTTCTATAATCAAATAAAGACAGTAATTTATGACTGATTTGAAAAAAAGAAACTTGTCTTTACAAGGATCCATAGGTGCATTTTTTACCATTCTCTTGGATAAAGCCATCACATTTTTTATCTAATCCAGTATTGGCTATGTCTTTTTCCCCCTCTGGTATCCCTACAGATCCTCCAAAGTCTTTCTCTGAATTTAAGAAAGTGACTCACTGGCCAGATACAACAGGCAGGAAGACCATGATTAAACTTAGATAAATCATAACAAGTTATGGTCTTGCAATTGTTTTCTCAGCAGCTTTCAAATAAAAAATAATAAAATAATAATTAAAAAAAAAAAAAACTTAAATTATTCAACAAACCCTATTTACTCTTAAACATCTTAAAACATCCTATTTTTAGTGCTTTGAATATTTTGTATTTAAGCAAAAAGTTTCGTTGATGATTTACTTTAGCTAAATGGTGGTCTCTGCTTCTTTTTCCATGTCTCCTTATTCCCAAATGCTAGATGAATATAATCAAGTAAAATTGTTTTTATCACAAGTGGTTATTAAATAGCGGTATATCTATTGTGTTAGTTTTGTTGCATCTCTAATGAAAAGCTGCAGAGTAGCACACAAGAAATGCTGTGGGGTAATAGTTCTTCTTCACAAAGGTTTGTAAATCCCTGCATTAAACCACAGAGAAACTACCCTGTAACTTCTCTGCTGTAATTCCATGTATGGTATAGCAAACATTCACAATGTTTGGGAACACTGACACCTATGGAACAGGTGTCAGTGGGATCCTGTCAGAAACTGGATGTAAGGCCAAGCAGTAACTGTGTAGATATCAGGAATAACCTACAGAAAGCAACGCTTCTTTTTTTTATTTTTTTCTTTTTTTTCTCTTTTTTTTTTCTCTTTTTTTTTTTTTTTTATTTTATTTTCAGGGAAATTGGTATGTGTTTCAGTTTTGCTGTAAAAATATTCTGTGTCAAGGTATTGCTAAAGTTAAGGCACACAGTTCCCAGTTCCCTTGGTTTCAATAATGTATGGACTGGTTATGTAGGACATTCTTTAATAACCTTAAGTATCAGTTTATTTAATTTTGGAATATACATTTAAATAAAGAGTTTCACTGCTGAAGTTGAAGGCATCCATTTATTACTATTTCCAATGGAAAATGTCAATGACAGCTGATGAATTCCTGCAACATACTTCAATAAAGTATGCTGGTGCTAGAAAACTGCTTTGTCAAAGAGAAAAAAAAAACATACTGCTGTGCTTTGGCTCTCTTAAGTGTTGCTCGGTGGCTTTTGATGCACGATCACATTAAGACCCTGTGCTTTAAGCCACCAATATCTTTTTCAAAATTCAGGCAGTACGCCTTCATCTTTGGACTTCTCTCTCAGTGTTAGATGCAGTGAACAGTTTGAGTCTTGTAACTTCAGGCTGGCAGCCCTTAAAATTTGCCCACCTCAATAACTGTCTTTTCAAGTGTCATAGAGATCTAGAGCTCTATAGAGATCTAGAGTAAAGAGAAATGACAGGACCATTACACTTTTTTTCCTTAGGTGGTCCTCCTGTAATAATATAAGGATGACATAAGAAGCATCTGTTATCTGTTTCTTAACCTGGCATTTTTACATGGATAATATAGGATTGTTTTACTTCTGCAAACGAAAAGCTTTGTGGTATTTGGTCAAAAACTTCTATTGCTAAATTTATGTTAAATAGAATGGTTTTCTGTCATCTTCCACCTCTTTCCTAATATTTGTAATGCTATTTGGATATTTATTTATTTATTTGATGTACAGACCATTTAGAAATATCTAGTCTCTGCAAATTTTGTGGTGAGAAGTGCTGAGAAGAGTCTGGGGAGGAAAACTGAGGTGATTTTGTAATGACAGAGAATACACATAGGAGTTTACCCATAGAAAACAATCTTTACTGTTTCCAGTGTTGAGAAACTAGTTGGGATTTTTATTTTTTTGTGTTCATGTTCATGACTGAGAATAATATGCTGTCACAGTTAATCCTTCCTGGGTACATACATGTTATCAGATTGTCCTGTTGTCTCTGTACAGCGCACACTCAGTTCTCCTAACAGTCTGCATTAAACTTATTTCCTCAGTCTTTTATCACTTTAGTTGCCCTCATTGGAGTCTTTCTGATTTATTTTATATTTTGGGTCGAAGCCAGCACTTTTCCACCAGCACCAACTTGACATACAAAATAAATCTTGGTGTAACAGAAGCACAGGTACCAGCAGCACCAGAGCAGAGTGTAGAGCTGCAGACCTGGCCCTGCTGAGTTGATATAAAACAGTGCAGTTATTAGTCCCCTGGTTCCTCGCTTGGTAATGCTACTGTTTATGTATTTCAAAACAGCAATCAGCCCTTTTTGCAGCAGTAGCTTCACACTTCATGCTTGTCTGGAGCTAACAGGCTCGGGCTGTATTGGGATCCCTTGATTAAGCCTCAGTGCAGTGAAACACTTCAGGTGTGCTTTGTTGGGTTGCAGCCCCAGCCTGCACTTAGGCAACAGTCTCTCTTTCCCTGGTGAAGTGCTTTGAGCATATGTTTTGTTTGTTCCAGTGCTTGCGGTTCAGTTACCTCCTCTGCAGTTTTAACTGCTCATCTTAGTGTCTTAGGCTGTTTAGGCCAAATGGCCCAATCTGGCTGACCACTGCTAGGCACTTAAAGCACTGTTTAAAAGCTAACCAAGTAGACTGACTTTTACTTGAATTTTGTTTCTCCTTGACGTATTTAAAATCAGTAGGACTCAATTACTCTGAACATCAAATCACTTTTTTTGCATACAAAGATTAAGTCTTAAGCCTTGATATTGTCAGTGTGTGGAATTTAGGAAAAACATAAACACATGTTTGGGCTGCATGTTCCGGCTGGGGCACTGAGGAATGAGGACCTCAATAAAGCTAAGGACATGACAAATTCATACATGTGCATTTATTGTTCTTATTCTACCCTACTCTAAAATCTCTTTTCCAAGATGTTGTAACAGACTGCTTTATGATGGCCAAGGAAGTTATCACCATCCACTGAGATAAATCAATGGGCATATGTTTCATCCCGCCTATAGAAATCACACCCCTTAGACTGTCTCATTGCTTCAGTCAAGGGAGACTGAGAAAATGCTACCAGCAGTTACCACAGCTCAGTTACTGAAAGCCAGTCTGGACTGGAACCCGAGTAGAACTTGGCTTTAGCACAACTTCAATTTTTGTTGTGTTTCTGTCATACCAGAGAAGGGAGAAGGCCTTAATGGCTTCCCCAGATAGACTGATGAGACTTTTTCTACATAATTCATAAGTGACCTCTACCTTTCTCAGTAAGGATGGTTCCTGTATAAGTTCACAGAGGTAGCTAATTTAAAGCTCTTGTCCTAGGGTACAAGTCTGCCAGACTGGAGCTCAGCAGCAGAATCTGCTGTCTGACATAGTTATTTCCTACAAGAGGTATTGCTCGTTCTGTATAATGTAATCATAATGACTGTCTTAACTGCTTTCTTGGTCAAAACTGTCCACATTTATGTGTGTTTGTGCATATATATATATATATAAAATCTAAAATGCAGCATGCACACAAAAGTTTATTTGTTTTATATTGTATGTGTGGTCCAGGTGGGAATGTTGTGGTTTTTGTTGTTTTCGCTTGGAGGAATAAATACAGCCTTCCCCTACCCCAAATGTTTTGTCTGGAAGTGCAAATGGATGCTTCCTGAGGCCTGCCTTCTCGTTGAAACATCCAAACTGGATCTCCTGTGAAGGGACATTGTGTCACCTCTTGGTTATTTACCATGGTGCTTCATGGATGGAACAGTCCAGGTTGAATATCTAGCCTGCAGCTGAATGAAGAGACAGAGCTACAGCTTCCTTATGTTTTCTGCTTTCCAGATACTAGTCATAACAATACAGCTTTCTGTAGAAGTGCAAGGCATGGATAGGGCAGAGCTCAAGAGAACCATAGGCTAAGTACTTACTTATAGGATGTGCTTTTCTAGGACTATGTACCTTACAATTTATGATCACTTTTTAAGCAAGTAATTAAATCACAAAACATAACTGCAAAGTACGTAAGAATATAATTATATCCATTTAAAGATATGAGAATGGAAACAAAACAAACAAGTAGCCAGTAATCCCCTGGAGAGCCAGAGGACTGAGTTAATTGCCAATTCCACTATATGTTAGTCTCTTTCATAATATAGCCTATTCTTTTACAATTGCATTTATTATAGCTAATCCTCATTAGATGAACTTTCTTCAAACTACAGCATTTGAGTGGTGTTTTAATTCATCCTCCTCATCTAACAAGCAAACACTAGATGTATCCTCTTTGTCCTTGGAGATTGTCTCTTCTGAAATTGCTGTTTTTCCCTTGGACAACAACCCCAGGAACACCCTGGTGACAACACATGGCGGTATACTCCAAAAGAGCGGTGAATGTTTAGTGCTGCTGCCCTGATAAAATGAGTTGTCTGCTCTGGAGTAGTGAAGAGAAAGACTTTGAAAACTATTATTCATGGTGGCAAGTAACCATTCTATTATCTCAAGTGCCTTGTTGCTAGGCATTTGTTGTGTCTTATTTTGGTCATGGCTCAGATATTTTATAATGCAGTACACTGCCTTTAAAGAAGAATCAACGTGCATTGTTTTTCTTTCCTATATCTCTACCCTGCATTTTATAATCCAATTTTATTTTACACATCTGATAAAGCTTTTCCTTCATCTGATAAAAATATTTTATTTTTGTATTTTTTCAGTAAAGATATTTTAGCATCACATCCTTTGTTAGAGGTTTATTTATCCTGAAAAAAAAAAAAAAAAAAAAAAAAAAAAAAAAAAAAGTCTTTAATGGCTAGAGCCTCTAACTAGAAGCTGTTCTTATTTGCATTACTGTAACATCCTCAGG
Organism: Netta rufina; assembly: GCF_964035555.1. NCBI lineage: Eukaryota > Metazoa > Chordata > Aves > Anseriformes > Anatidae > Netta > Netta rufina. Next base: position 56,918,634 of record NC_140124.1, read on the forward strand.
TCTCTTAAGAGATCTTGTACTGGCCTTCATATTACACACGGATATTATAGGCAAACAGTAAGATGCCATTTACTATTTCTATCCCTGAAGAGTCTTCAACCTTCCTGTTAGTTGCCTGACTCCTACTTTCCTTTCTTCTTCTTTCCCTCTCATCCATATGCAGTTTATTCTTCTTTCTATTTAGATATTTTTCCTCATAGGATTCATCCCTGCTGTGACAGTGTGTGAAAGCAGCAGTTATGTTATTCTGCAACTGTGCAAATATCACAGTCCCAACCTGAAGTACTTACAGCTTAAGATACAGGCTTGCTTCTGGGGCAATTTTATTTAAAGAGGGAATTGTGCCTGGATATGAATTGAAAACAGTAGAGATAGGCTAGTTTTATATTAGTTTGACTATGAAAACAAATTTTCATCCTCATTCTTACATCTCTTTTTATTTACTTTCTCTTTATAGCCATGTAATAACATATACTTTGAGAAAATGAATTATGTCTTATGTTAGCATTAACAATAAGAGAAATAAATGCAAGCTACACGTTATACAGGTAAACCCTACAAGATACGGCCAGTGGAGGACATTCTGGAATGCAAGTTGTGTTTCAGATGCTGAAAAAGATTGTAAAGTGTTTGGTTTTTTTTGTTTGTTTGTTAGGTTGGTTGGATGTCTTGTTGTTTTTCTTATTTCTCTCAATTCGTTCCAAAGTACCCAAGATGCTTGGGGGGCCTGTTACTCCAAGACAGATTATATGACACAATTACTTTAGTTGACGGAAACACTTGCCTGAAACCATAAGCAAGTCAATTTCATGCAATTGAATTTGTATTTCAAAACCAGACTCCTACATACACGACATAAACATCCTGCCTCTCACATAGGTGGAGGCAGTTAAATGAGGCTCCTAATTCATACTGGGTGGCAGGATGCATGCTGTAATGGGACCCGCTGGTGTAGCCTGTACAGTCGCACTCTGTATCTGAGAAAGGGGGGTTCCCAAGAACCTGAGAAAATGGTTAGTGTTGTGTTTTGTTAATGGCTCTGTTGATAATTGTAACACCAGCCAATAAAAGCTGACTTTGGCTTTGCTTCCTAATTTCCATATTTTGACTTTATTTTGCTCTTGTGCTTTTATTATTTGTTCCCCTACTCCAGGGTTTGTTGTTTTTGTTTTGTGGCTTTTTTTTTTTTTTTTTTTTAATGGGACTCATCAAGCAGCTGTTCCTAGTGTGAGTGCTTGATCACCGCTGCTTCTCATTTGCCATGGTCTCCCCAGGACTCACATGTCATCAACACCTGTTTCTTATTCTTTTGAGTGGTGACTAAAAGACACATTAACCAGAACTTTCAATGTAATTCACAAAACAAAATTGCCTATTGCCAAGCCAAACAAAAAAGATCGTCTCTAACTTTGTTTTTTGTTGTTGTTTGTTTGTTTGTTTGTTTTGGTTTGGTTTTGGTTTTGTTTTGTTTTGTTTTTGTTTTGTGTGTGTGTGTGTGTGTGTTTTTTTTCCTTTCCTTTCCATGGTAGGATGGCAGGATTGCTGTCCTTGTTTCGGATCACCTGTCAGCTGCTGTTAACAGCACCCTCCCTTGCCAACCTGTTAGCAATGCACCTATCGGCAAGTTAACAACACACTTCTTCATTGAATATATGTAAAAGGTTTGTACCTTGAAACTGAATGTGAGTGTAACCTTTTGGCCCTTAATTGCCTTTTCATATTCCTTACTAAAATGAAGAAAAACTAAACCTTCCTCTGATTTTGCCCATAGCTTCAGCCTGTGGTTTTCTCTGTAAAACTGCAGTCTAGTTTGTGAGCTAGATTTAAGTCTTACAACTCACACTGTGTTAGTCCTCCTCCAAAGTGTCATTTCCATCCATGTAAGTAAGTCTTTATTAATGTTATTATTATTACTGTAGTTGCAGGAGTGTTTGTTATTCTAGATATAAAATATGTTATTGAGACTGAATTCACTCCCTGAGAAGTTTATTTTGGCAGAGCTTTTTTGGTGGGCAGTAAGGAAAACTGAGACTTTTATGGTGTTGGAAAGCTTTGATAAGATGTTTAAAGAACTTCATGGAAGATGATACGAAATCTAAAAAAAAACTCTATTTTTAATAGGCAGAAAATGCAATTAACCATCTTTCCCTGGAGTAGTAATATAGCAGGCTCCAGCAGGTGTGTTACTCTTGCAATATCAAAATAAAAAGTCAAGTCAGCCTTTCACTATAAAAATAAGTAAAATGCAGAGCAGATGTTGTAATAACCATTAATTTACATTCACCAACTATATTTGTTGTGGAAGTAGATGAGGGCACTGGAAAAACAAGTTATTTTTGTCTCTTCCATGCAATATCATAAGAAAACTACTGCAATGTATTTAAGAGAGCTATGAATACATATTGGCCAAATTTATCTCTGCTATAACCCTGCAGAAATGTAGAATGAATTTAGTCCTAAATTCCACTTTGTGAGAAAGGAAGGATAAAATTAGAGGAGTTCATTGAACATCACCTGAAGTTTTAACAAACCTGGTACTGAACCAACTTGAAAAATACTTCACAAGTAAAGTAGAATAATATGCAGACCTTACCTAAAATTTTACTTTAATTCAGAATCAACCAGAAGCAGTTTTCAATGACTTGTGTAATAACGTGGCTATGCAAGTTGATAGGGAAGTATCACTTGGGTACTGGTGTTTGTAAGACTTCTATGCTTAGTGCTAAGATTTTCATACAAATTTAGCAATACATGCTTGTTCCTGTAGAGCCCAAAATAGGCAAGGGCATATGTGGCTTCTGGGGGTCAGATTTAATAAATTCTGCTGTAGTTCAGCTTTAGTGTGGTATTTGTTTATTTTTACAGGTGAATGCAAGAAGTTCAACCAGCCTTGTTTATTTGAATTGTTGAATGTCTTCACTCCAAAGAATATCATTCAACCCATTAAATACTTTAAATAATTTGTCCTTAAGCTCATAGTACTCATGTCACCTTTGTCTTTACTATAATATTAAGCAGCACTTTTTACTAATGGCATAGTACAAGTGAAATCATTTCAGAATGATTCCTGGTTCAATTTTTTCATGAAATGCTTGTATTAAACCAGAGACTTCTCTGCAGTTGTCTTTTTATGTTGAGACTACAATCTAACAGACCTCAGTTCCAATAAAATCAAGACGAAAGTCTTTTTTCCTCTGGTTGTTACACATGGCGGGTGCTTATGATGTTTTACCTATACTTGCCTGTATTACAAATCAGATTTTATTTTTATTTTTTGAAAATGCTGTTATACTTCTGCCTCAGTTTTGAATGGAACCTTGATTAATGTCTTGTGCTGGTGACTTGCTATAAAGGTGCAAAACATCAGTGGGGTTGTTTCAGCCTGGCTAAAAAGCCAAACTCTTATGGGTTTCCAGCTAAAAAATAATAATAATAATAATAAAAGATTTTTTTAAAAAATGTAAGAGGTTCACTTTAGGAGAAAAATTTGCCGAGGTTTTTGTGATGTTATTGTTGAAAAAAATAGATTCTTTCAGATTTTTCAGAGAAAACAATTGGGCAAATTCAATAGGGATTTGCTGGTGGATTCGATTTGATATGCAAAGAAAAAACATCATGTCTGAAATCTATTTTTCAACTGGAAGTGATAACCATTTTGCTGTGTTGCATCCTTCTTCAGTAAGAGAGCCAGTGCTTAGAAGTTTCATGCTGAGCAGTCCTGGGCAAGGCAAGATGACTGGTCAGGGGGTTTCAGCAATTCCCTTCCAGCAATCACACAAAGGACTGGGAGGGGGGGGGGGGGGAAGGGGGGAGAGAGGTGGGAAGGCAGAGGGGATTCTAAAATGAAATGAGAGAAGGGCAGGAAGACAATGTTTGGGGCTGCTTTGGGGAAAGAGAGACACTCTATAACAAAGACAGGGCAATAAAGGGAGAGAATAGCATAGCAGTCATGTATGTGTCAATTTTCAGTGCATGTTAGTATGGTTCTGGCTTTAACCCTGACATGGAGGGATATTCACAGACTGGATGTGGTGATTTAACATTGCCAGCTGCTTTCCCTGAATTCCCACTATAATCAGTGGAAAGAAAATATTTCTCTGGAGAGCAATTCGGAAAAGGAGCCTAATTTAGTTGTGCAGAATTGGTCTCTGGAGAAGTCCTACTTCTCTCCGTTGACTATAGAGGACATCTAAATTTGGTCTTAATGATAGATGGTGTGACTAGTTCCTTCTCTTCCCCAGCTTCCTGCTCTGATTTTAAAGGACCAGAGTAACTGGACCATGTGATGTTTCTTCTCAAAATGCACGCAAGGGAATGCATTTTAGAGGCCAGACTCAAAGTGCCTGGATGTTTCAACCCAACAGATTTAAAAGACAAGGGATCCAAAAGCTGAATCTCTATTAGCCAACTGGTAATGGACTACAAAGAGGATATTTTAACAGGGGCTATAAAAAGAATTGCAGTATTGATCTTGAGTAGCTACATGGGGTAGAAATTGGGAAAAATAACACATGCCACATTGTAGACAGGTATTCAATATCCAAATTGATTTCTGGAAGTAAAAATCCAACTTTAATTGCATCGAGTAGAAAAAAACAGAATGGTGCGTCCAAGGAAATGATGCTTCAACAGAAGTTATGCCTATGTTAACCAGCAACACAGCATAAAATGAATAATCCTGCAGAATGAAAGATCTGGTGCTGTGCACCTAACATCCACTGTGCTTGGTTCAGGATGTGCGGCTGTGGGGGGGCAAGAAGGGTTGTTCTTTGGACTGCTTTCAGTCTGGTCCTGAGGACTGGAGCACTTTGTGGCTGGGTGCATTTGGTGCTCTGCTGGAATATATTTCCTGATTTATTTCTGTCCCTAAATTCAAATCATGTCATGCACACTGAGGAAGGTCCACAAGGTGAATCACAAGGCAGTAAATGATGATGATTGTAACATGCACCTCAAAAGTACTGTCCTGAACCAAATCAAAATGCTAATGCATACCTGCCCAAATACAGCTTAAAGAGGCAGACAGTTCTTGTAAACTTCCTGGATATAATTCATACAGTTTAGTAGAGTTCCTTGAGTATTTTTTTATCCATTTTATTAAACTGGAAAAGGCTTCACAGCTCTTGTTTTTTTTTTTTTTTTTTTTTTTTTTTTTGTTGTTGTTTTTTTGTTGTTTTTTCTATTTTTCCTATTTTCCTAAGAACTACGACATAAACATTTCCTATGTCTGTGTCTTTAAACTCCTGTAGGAGCTCACCCTTACCTATACTTCAGAACATCACAGCCCAGTACTTTATCCTCTTACATCCCAATGGTCAGTTACTGCAGCACACCAGGGATGAGAGGTGTTACCCCACTGATTTAGCAGTATTTTGTATGTTCATTGGGCAGAAATAAGAAAGTACTCAGAGCTGTAAGACATTTGAGTGAAACACACCTATCTTTCAAAGAGCAAGAAAAGGAAGAAAGGTGACAACTATTTTTAGTAAAGAATCAAGCTTTCTGCACTGTGACTCTTACTGCTGGGAAGTAGAGGAGAGTTACTGTTCTGATAATGGCTGCAAAGCTTCAGCCAGTGCTGAGGTGTTTCATGAACTCTGAACTAAAATTCTAATTCTTGCATGCATTAGTTACCTCAAAGGGATTTCAACAGGCAATCTACTGTTTCCATTCCAAAGAATCAATTTTCTATTTTTATTATTTATATTTTTATTTTATATTTTTGTCCTTTTGTTCTCATTTTTCTCTCACTTTATTTTTTTTCTTTATTCTTAGTTACTTTTATCATTTTTACAAGCACAGTAAAGCCTGCCAGGCTTCAGAGAAAAACTAATGTAGCCATGCTCCACTAGCAGCTGAACAATCACATCTTGAAATGTCCAATGTCCCTAACTAGAATGAATGATGAAACAAATACTAAATAACTAAAATGTTTGTATGTATTTCCTGTTATCACACATGTAGAGCACTATAGCTTAATGACACATATGCTTTAAACTTCACATTAACTTTGTGCATTTATACTTTGTAAACCTGAGCCTGATGTATATAATGGTTCTTGATGTCTTCTTGTGACAGCAGTGTTGGTAGCAGGCAATGTTTCTTCTGGTTTGGGATTTCCATGTCCCCAAATTTGGGGTTCTGGGATGTGTTCTGATGAACGCAGATGATCACTGAATTGCTTATGATCTGGCAGCCTATTGATTTTCTTTCATTAGATTATTTACTATAATCACAGGCAAGATAACAAGAGTGGGAGAGAGAATCAGGGGATAAAACTACACCGCTGATGGCATTTATTTCATGCTGAAAAATTACAAAAGCTCTGCATTGCCTCAGGCTGTGTGGGGAGGGTTGTGATAGAAATGCAGAGAGCAGATTTTTTTTATTATTATTTTACAGCACTTTAACTTCAAATAAACTACATTTTTAAAATAATTATAATAAATACAATCATATTTAACAGTAATGACTTTTCAGGTGAGAGAGGCCTCTATGAAGAAATCTACCCCAAAATTTCCTTTAAGCTATGTGCCATTTCATGTCATTTAAAAAAATTAGACCAAGCCAACAGTAGATCCAAGCATGAGGACCTTAATAAGTATGTCATATGTACTCCCTTTTAATTGTTTTTTCTTCTTTAGCAGCATGAAGTGTACCTTTTTACCTTCAGAATGCCCTCTAGATTAAACTTTCTAAGCAAACACCAAGTATGTACAAGGAAAGAATCGCATATGGGTTATATGATCTAATGGTTAGCTTTACGTTTTAGAGGTAAGTGCTTTTTTACTAGATGAAATTTTGAAAAAGCTGTGTTTACAAAGAAAACTTGAAAGGTTCTGACACATATGTGTAATTTGAATCTGTAGCCAGTACAAATGTAATGCTCTCTAAGCAGAAACAGTTCTCATCCTGTGTCTGTGGCTCGGCCATGTTCTTTGAGAGTACTGTGTTTGCCAGAGTGCAGTAATGCAGTCAGTCAGGGACACTGGTTGAATGCCAAGCTCTGAGAACCACAAAAGAACAATTCACAAAGAAGAGCGTTTTTGTGTTGAATTTTGTATTTTAAATATGTGCTACAGCTTGCACAGCTCTGAGTGCCTTTTTGAAAAATGATGGATTATTTGGTTTTGGGGGTAGCAATTTTCACCTGTCACGGTTTTGGCTGGGATAGAGTTAATTTTCTTCAGAGAAGCTCATACAGTGTTGTTTTGGGGGATTTTTGATTAACATAATATTGATGACACACTGATGTTTTAATTGCTGCACAGCAGCTTTAAGAGGACTTTTCTGCTTCTTGTGCTGCCCTGCCAGCAAGGATGCTGGGGGTGCACAGGAGCTGGGAGGGGATGCAGCCAGGACAGCTGACCTAAAATGACCAAAGAGATATCCCACACCATATGGCATCATGCTCAGCAATAAAACTGGAGTAAAGAAGGAGGAACTATTACACATGATGAGCCCTGCTTTCCTGGAAGTGGCTGAACACCTGTCTGCCGATGGGAAGGAGCGAATAAATTCCTGGTTTGTTTTGCTTGCATGTGCAGCTTTTGCTTTACCTAGTGAACTGTTTTTATCTCAACTCGTAAATTCTCGCACATTTACCTTTCAGATTCTATCCCCGATCCTACCTTGGGAAAGTGAAGAATGGCTGCATGGCATGTAGCTGCCTGCTAGCTTAAACCACACCACCACCATCAGTACTGGATCGCTGCCCCACCTCCTGCTACTAGCTGCCTGCACGGCGGATGAAGAGATGCCCATGGGGCAATCACAACTTAGTATTTCCCAAAGTTTTTGCGCTTCTTCCCCTCCTTGTGGGCATGTCAAGGTGGAATACAGCTGCTGTAACATGCAGCAGAATACACAAAATAAGAAATCAAGTCTGTTTCTAGGTTGTCAGTTCATGGAGCTGCTTCAGTTTAGCAAGCACATAACCTCACTGGCATACCAGTTGTATTTGAAAAAACAATGTCATCTGTCACACTCAGTGTTATGGACATAAAATGTAATCATTGCTACAGGTAGGAACTTGGGCTTAGATCTTTGATTTATTTATGTCATTTTTCACAAAAATATGATAAATTGAGGCACACATCTTCGTAAGAAATCTGATGGCCAGATGAGAAACAATAATGGAAAAAAGGTGTGGAGACCAGAGTGGTTAAGATTTCTTTTGAAGAGACTTCTGGTTACATTTTTCTGTCTGTAAAAATTATTGATGGTTTAATTTGTAATTCTTTTTATGCCAACCTAACTTTCATTAACTTGAAAATTTTATTATTCAAAAATTACATTTTTATTTTTATATGTGAGTTTTAAAGAGAATTTTTAAAATAAAACTTCAAAGCTTGTGTTAAAGTGAATAATTCCTGCCTCAACTTTATCTAGCATTGATATTCTTACGTTTACGTAGCCACTGAAATCAGTTTTAACACAATCAAATAATTCTAGCTGCTATGATTTGTTATTGGTATATTTTCTAGAGTTAATCTGAAGAGTCATAGAGGTGACACAGTCATGAAACCCCTCTGCCATATCTGCTTGTGTAGTTACCACAAATGGTAGTGCAATGACAGATGGGAAATTTTCAGAAAGTTTTCATGCAAGTGTAGCTTGAATGTGTGCTGCTTCATGAGTTGCAAAATGGAAATACTCTGCTGAACGTGCCTTCAGTTCAATACATTTAAAAAAAAAAAAAGTCATTCCCAGGAATTATTTACAGTTTGCATATAAAAAGTGTCATTCGGAAACACGGCATCATAATGAGAGGTTCTAAATATATGGATATTTTTTCATCGAAAAAGGTAAACTATTCAATTCCTCCATGGAGGAGACAGAATATGAATGATTAAAGGATCTTCTTGCAGAGAAAAATAATTGACACTTGCAATTTTCTGTTTGATACAGTTCTGCTCAGAAAAATAAAATAAAATGCTGTGATTATGTGTTGCTGAGAATCCTATTTCATAATGCAGACACCATAAATTCAAAGGAAATAAAAAGATTCTGGTAATGTCCATATCCAGTCCCCAGATCATGGCTATGCCACCTGATTGGACAAATTTCTGATTAGAAACCTTTCATTAGGGGGTAATACTCTTTTCTGCACATAAGTTAACTGAAGGGGCTCTGTACATCAGGGTAGACATTCTCTAAAAATCAAAATGTCCCCTTTTTTGTATAGAACCTAGCATGTCCCAACAGTATGAGGATGTCCCCACTTCAAAGAAAAAAACTTCTGTCTTGAGAAAAGATTTTTGGGGGTAATCCAATGTATTTTCCTTAAGGGTACTGTACTCCTGGAGGCGAGTTCACATTCTTAGCCTGAGGCTTGCTCTGTAGTCAGTGGAGAGGGATTTCCAGAGGGCAGATCTGAGCCAAAGCTAGGCTTACTTGTCCTCTGGAAATGCATCTCTGTTTCTACTGACTGTAGTAAGAGACTAAGATGATCAAAGACACAGCAGAGTAGCAGAGAAGTGGGGCAACCAAAGGGGTTTAGTTTGGCATGAGAGCTGCGAGGGGAGAAGTAGTGAAGGGACAGCAAGCTCTGATCACTTCTGCTTCTTCTGGTAGAGTGATGGACATTCCAGTTATTCTGAGTATAATATTAAAGGACAGAAAAAGAGAGAAATTCACAGCTAGACATGATTTAGAAAAATCTTTACTGAATGTTAAAAAAATATGCTTTTAAGGGCAGAAACAATAGGATAAATATGTTTCTACCCTTCATTCCTCCAGGTCATAAATTATTGGTCTCTAACTTTTGTGTGTTGTCCTAGTAGCTGCTGTTTTCAGAGGAGAAATAACTTGTGAGGAAGGAAAAGGGAAATGGAGAATGAAGAATCTAAGATAAAAATATCACGGACTCCAAGAGATATGGAAAGTGAGCAGTGGTAGAGGAAAAGATGAAAACAAAATAGAATTGTGAAGTGATCAAATTAATTTGATCAAGTTAGTTTGCTTTTCAAACATGAATATGCTTAGGATGCATGATATCTGTGCGCACATAAGCAGGACAAAATCATAGGAAGTAAAGTCTGTTAGCTTCCAGAACTGTATAAATTGTGCACAAATATTTTCAGAGAGAGAACCAGTTCTTAAAAACTGTTGTTGATGAAGGACCCATGGTCTTGTCTGGCAACATATTATGCTGTTTAACCATCACTATTTATTTTCTTTATAGCTAATATAAATCTCGCTTGCTGCAGTTTAAACATATTCCTTCTTGTTCTATTCATTGTGGAAAAAGAGAAGCAGGACATGCTTTTCATCTTCGCAAAAGCCTACTGCATATTTGAATAGTTATCGTACCAACTCTTTAGTGCTCCTTTCTCTAGATTCTACAACCTTCACTTATTCAGGTGTATTTTCTAGACTGCTGTTATGCCCAGCTGTTTTCTATCTTTCTCAAATAATATGCTCAAAACTGCCCAGAAAACTCCGTTTGAGGCCATCTCAGTTTCTGAGTGATGTGAAAATATGTACTTATGCTGACTGGCAGCACTCTTGTTTGTACGTCCTGGGGTAACGCTTACCTTATTTGTAATAGAGGACCACTATTGATTAATCTCTTTAAAATCTACTCTCATGCCCAGATTTTTTTCCACAGTTCAGCATATCATTTCCTATCTTTTATGTGTGAAACTGACTGTTCCTGGCCAGCTGTATCTTGCACTTCTTGTCATGTGGTTGCCTTATTTTTTTCTGACTCTCATCCTAATAGTGTACTTGCAGTTATAGCCACCTTGAGCTGATCAGAAAATGTAATAGACATTTTCTCTATTCCTGCTACCTCTGTAAATACTGACTGGGCCCAGGAAAAGCCCCTCTAACACCATTTGACACTTACTTCAATAGTCAGCCGTTGTAATGACTCTCCAACTACCCATTTCCACACACTTGTCTGCCCACCTTTGAGTAGTTCCATCAGGAAGCAGCGATGCATCTTACACAACTTTTTTCAGTATGCCCAGTTCAGCCTCAGCTTTCATTTTTGGCTGCACTTCGTAATGAACATTGGTATTTGTACAGCTGCCTTCTATCTTCCTGGCTGGCTGAATAAGGGTCTGATTATTTTCCAACAACTTTTGTAATTACCCTTGAAGAAGTAAATTGCTATCTGCTATGTACAGTACATCTGTCATTATGATAACTGTTCCTTTCTTCATAATATTTCCATGTGGGCTTTAATTGGCAAGCTTTTGTAGCTTGGCAAAGATTTCATGAACTCTCTGTCTGTGCTCTGAAGAACAAAGAACAACTTTCAAAGGCAGAAAGACAAGGCTAACAACTAGAGCTGCTACTCACTATAAAGGTGTCTCTCACTTGTAACATGCTCAGGGTTTATGTCTTGTATTTTTTAAAAGCTCTCTACTGGTCCATGACATTAGCAAAAATAGGAAAAACAGGCTTTTCTACAACACACTTTTCTCCCTGTCCTTTATTTGTCCTTTATTTTATTTATTTATCTTAAAAAAGAGGTGGAGAGCATTCATAGGGCTACTTCATGTCCTTTTCTATACAAACTTTGTGTACCTTCAAAATACGTTGTTTGACATTGTTGGCATGACTGGATGTTTCTGCTTGTGATGTTCCACAGCTGACTGCCTGCTCCTGCCTTGAAATAAAGTAACTTCTCTCAGAAAAAAAAAAAAAAAAAAAAAATTGTACTGAGAACAGTTTAGAAGAGAAATAACTGGAAGTGTATTAAAGCATAGATCTTTCAATAACACCTTATAACAAAGATCTGTTAGACAAGTATCCTGATTTAAAATCTTAAGTAGGTTTCAAAAGTAGAGTTGAAGAAAATTATGGTCATATATACACAGCATTGTACATCATGAATAGTCTAATTAAAGGTCTTATTTGTCCATATACTAATCATAATGTGACAAGTCCTTACAGAATGCAACACCTTCCAATTTGATTCTCTGAAGTGCCTGATGTTAATTAAGCTTCTTAATTTATTTTTTGTTAATGGTTAAACAGAGATAAGATTTGCCCAGAATTTTTATGTGGCTTAATGTGAGAACTACAGATAAAAAAACTCTAGCGTTGTGATTGTTAATACCCAGCTAAATCCATCAGAGTACATTTCCTTTTCCTGAAGTAGTAGCTTTGCATTAATTTGCTTTTTAGTTTACTATAGCAGCAAAAGTGGTAAAAATAGATTATTTTTTGAAGTATGTGAGAGTCTTCATTTTAGAGACCATTTAGGCATTGCTTATTTAGCAATCCATAATTTGCCATTTGCAACTATCTCCATTTATACTGTGCAACAGAATTAATGCTCTGCGTCAATGCATGTTTGGGATTTAGGTGATTACATTGCTGCAGGACTATAAAGGTGATCCTCAATCCAAAGCAGGTCTGAGAACAACACAAAGTGGTAGAGAAAATATGATGCTGTAGGCACCATCTCTTTGATAAAGTATACTTGAGGGATTCTGACTGCTCTTAAGTGACTTCCAAAGTGACTTGTAAAGTCACTTTAGAAAAATGCAAGTTTATTGTCCCTTCTTACCAGGGACTTCAGATCAAATAACTTTATTCTACATGCAGCAAAACTATTTTTTACCTGATTTTTAGCTAATTCTTTTATTTGTTTCATTTGTTTCTTTGCATCCAATACCAAGTAACAAAGTAACTGCATAGTGCTCCATATGGGGCCTTATTTTAGTGCTAAATACAATAATGCATATATGATTTATGGGTTTCAACATTGTATTGGAAACTTTCCTACCTAGAACGTTCATTATGTGTGAGAGATCATTGTTAGATGAAGTTCAGCTGGTGCTTATCAACATTTTCAGTGCTCTCTGTTCTTGAATTCTGCAACAAGGGAAATATGTTTTGAAGGGAGGTAGTTGACTAGGGACTTGGTATAATCTATTTACATTGATTTGGATGAGGAGGTTTGCCAGTTTCAACAAATAGCAAATTGTCTTATGATTTCATACTCCCACTGTTCTCTTGGTACCAGAGTACTCTGACTCATGATTCTGATTGGAAGGCCTGCCAACTATCTAAATGCAAAACAAAGGACTAGAACTACTTTTTTATGTTTCTTTAATTCCTGCAAATGTTGCAGATTTATTCTCTATGCTTTTCAAGCAACACTTTCTTGACTTCCCTCCCTTGTAGCACTCACTTTAATTTCTTTCAAAAGTAATCGCTCTTGAAACATCACTTGCCCCACCTCTGCCTGCCATAGAATCTCCCTAGGTTTTGAAACCTAGGAAACCTAGTTTTGAAAACAGTGGATAACTTCCTTCCTTCCTTCCTTCCTTCCTTCCTTCCTTCCTTCCTTCCTTCCTTCCTTCCTTCCTTCCTTCCTTCCTTCCTTCCTTCCTTCCTTCCTTCCTTCCTTCCTTCCTTCCTTCCTTCCTTCCTTCCTTCCTTCCTTCCTTCCTTCCATGGTGATGTTTTGGTTTGTTTGTTTGAATCATGTATATGCATAGACAAAGATATTTTTGAAACAGCGTTATTTGTCTGCTCTTCTCCTTGGTGAGAAGAAGGGAACTGTGGTGCTTGCTGACGGAAGAGGTTATGCGTAGAGACCAGACACAAGGGATTAACAAAGGCTAAGTGGAGGGTTAACATATGTTTTTTACTTACACTAAACAGATCGGCATACTAAAGGTTACTCTTTATAGAAGCTAGGAAATCATTTCAAATTATAAGTGTACAAGAGTATTAAAATTCCTTCTTCTTGACTGAGAGCAGGGGCTTAAACTTGGTTTCTTCTATTTTTCAAGAAACTCTCAGCAAGTTACAGAAAATCTTTTCACAGATTTTTCCCTTCCCTTCCCTTCCCTTCCCTTCCCTTCCCTTCCCTTCCCTTCCCTTCCCTTCCCTTCCCTTCCCTTCCCTTCCCTTCCCTTCCCTTCCCTTCCCTTCCCTTCCCTTCCCTTCCCTTCCCTTCCCTTCCCTTCCCTTCCCTTCCCTTCCCTTCCCTTCCCTTCCCTTCCCTTCCCTTTATTTTTCTTTACTTTTCTTTCTGTTAGCATTTTGCCTAAAGCACTTAACAACTCATCAATTCATTGGAGGACAGGCAAGAAGCTGGAGAGACCCTGCTAGGGTCTCCAGCTGATAACCCTAGTAAGAGGTTTCAGCGTTATTGCACTAGCCACCCCCTCTTGTGAATCAAACTTGGATTGCAGGCTTAATTAAAGGGTCAAATTCTGTTTGGTTTCTGTTGAAAATTTAGGTTTGACTAAACTGAGCTTGTTTTAAATCATCACAGAGATTGGAATCTGGTTCAAGGTCTGCTCACTATAGAAAAGGGTATTAAAAGTTATTGGGTAGAGAATTAATACCTTCCCAATAGCCTTTGGCAGTGGCATTAGCATTCGTAAGTAAACACCAATAAAACTACAAATTTAGGCTCACTTTTCATCACTGTGTGGACACCACTTGCTGATGAGAAGTCACTGTGGAAATGAATAATAAGCAGGAACTGCCAAAATTTGTCTTCACTTGAATGGTGCCATGGTCCAATTTATACAGCTTCAGTAGTGGGAGACAAATGAGCAATGATCATTATTTATTCTGTCAGAAGCGATGGTGGTATGAATGGCTTTGTCCAAAATAATCAGAATATTGGCTAAAAGCCAAGGCAAAGAGCCACACATGGTGTTTTATGGATTTAGATAGTTGCATAGCTTCTGACTGTGAAAAAAATCTGAAGTGAATGGATGGGATGGAGGGTGGAGAGGAAGAAAAAAGTTCTACTACTGTCATTTGAGAAAACAAATAGCTGTGAGATCAGGCTTGCTAGTGCATGTATCTTTAAAATACAAACAGTAATATCGTTCTATACAAGAGATATCCTTCTATACAAGAGACATCTTTCTCTACAAGAGATATTTCTCTATACAAGAGACATCTTTCTATACAAGAGACATCTTTATAGACTTGTGGGAATCACGCAGCACTTTACAGACTTTTTGTCTGTATGAATCAAACACACTCCATTCCTGGACTGTGAATGGAGTATCTGTCCCCTGTTCTTACCCCATTTCCAAGGTAGTGATTAAAGCATGAAAGATAATCTGGAGCATGAAATGGTTTAATCCAGGTTTATTATGGTGTCGTGGTTCCGCTCGAGTGGGCAGCCGAGCTCCACCACAGCCGCTCTCTCACTCCCCCTCCTCAAAGAGGAATGGGGAGAAAGTATGTGAAAAGGGCTCAAGGATTGAGATAAGGACGAGAAAATCACGCAATAATTATTGTAATGGGCAAAACAGACTTGGCATAAGGAGATAGTAAGATTTATTGCCTATTACTAACAAGCGAGAGAAGTGAGAAAACAAAGGAAAAAGCAAACCAAAAGCACCTTCCCCCCATCCACCCTCTTCCACCTCCTCCCCCCGAGCGGTGCAGGGGAATGGGGGAATGGTGGTTATGGTCAGTCTACAGCACTTCTTCTCTGCCGCTCCTTCTCGGTCACTCTTGTCCCCTGTGCTGTGGGGTCCCACCCACGGGATGCAGTCCTTGATGAACTGATCCGGCGTGGGCTTCCCACAGGCAGCAGCTCTTTCAGAACTGCTCCAGATATGGGTCCGTACCATGGGGTCCATCCCTCAGGAGAAAACTGCTCCAACCTGGCTCCCCTACGGGCAGCAGCTCCTGCCAGGTCACCTGCTCCTGCGTGGGCTCCTCTCCACGGGCTACAGGTCCGGCCCGGAATCTGCTCCGGCAGGGGTCTTCCACAGGCGGCAGCCTCCGTCAGTGCAGGGCCACCTGCTCCACCGTGGTCTCCTCCACGGGCTGCAGCGTGGAACCCTGCTCCACCGTGGTACTCCATGGGCTGCAGGGGGACATCCTGCTTCACCATGGTCCTCACCACAGGCCGCAGGGGACTTCTGCTCTGGCGCCTGGAGCACCTCTCCCCCTCCCTCTACACTGACCTTGGCACCTGCAAGGCTGTTCTCTCACTCCCTTGACTCTCCCGGCTGCTGTCTGGCGCAGCGTTTTTTCCCTGTCTTAAATATGCTCTCACAGAGGCGCAAAACAACATCGCTTATTGGCTCAGATCTGCAAAACAATGGGGCCCTTCCCAAACATGGGGCAGCTTCTAGATCTTTCTCACAGAAACCACCCCTATAGCCCCCTGCTACCAAAACCTTGCCACGTAAACCCACTACATATGGTTAGCTGCTTCTCTTTCTAACTTAACTGTTCACTTTATCTAATAGGTTTGATACTTGGAAGTTGTATTGAAGCTCTCCACTGGACAAGCAAAGACATATTTTCTGATCCTGCAGCGTTGCTAGCTACCTGACAGATGGTACTATACAAGCCCTACATGCATTCTGAATTTTCTTCTCACCATAAGGCACTCGAAAGAAAAAAGTAACATTATCCAGGCACTCTCAGTTGGAAGACTGGAAGTGAACACACTGAAATTTGAACTCCTTGCAAAGAATTACTCAAGAAGTCCCATTGAATTGATCACTATTGCACTTTCTGTTTCTGTCAGTTTATGTGGACTCATTTGGAAGTTTGGTTTCTTTTTAACTATCCAAAAAGCTTAATGAAATAAACATCACCTTTATTGTATGGTAACCTAGTACAGGAGTTATTGATGCCCTATTCTGACAGAGTTCTTCACTTTCTGAAGGTAGGGAAGTCTTCCAGTAGGAGTGTTCTTCCCCCTGATTTAATTGGCATTATGATGAAAGAATTTAAGCTCCCCAAATCTTCCCCACATCCAGTGGATTTCTGAATAACCTTAGATTTTGTACATTGCAGCCATCCATGACCTCCCTTCCATCACCAGAGCTCTATAGAGGATCCCAGTTTGGGCAACCATTTAGGAAAGGTTCTGAGCAATTTTGATCCAGCCTGAGGCACTACACATTAACCAGTCTTGTGAACCTTGAAACTAATGACGCCTGATTTCCTACTTCATTAAGCTTACTGTTTAGTGAAGTTCTCATTACTACTGTTCATTTTTAAAGTTTGTTAGATTTGCTATGTCCATATCTCTACAGACTTGCAGATGAAGTTACTGAAGGGAGCTGTGTTTCCAACGGAAAAGAAATAAAAGCAAATTATGAGCTATTTTCTTTGTTTTAAAAATCAAAGTCAATTGTAACAAGAGGCAGGCTTCACGAGCATCACACTCACTGCATTGCAGAGATAATGTGAATGACAGCCATTGTGATATCACCTTGGGGAACAGCTCCAAACAGTCATTCTTTAACAGCTGTCTTATCTTCATGCTGTCTGATTTATACATTAATTACTTATATATGGCATAAATTGTAGCCCAGTAAAAATGGTTTAGGCTATTTTAGGACAGAGACCATGATTTTTTGCAATTGGTAATAAAGGCTGCAGGCTTTGTGTCAGCCTGACAGTACAGACTCAGGACTTGTCTGGGTTTGCCTTGGCCTAAGCTGATTGTAGCTTGGTTATTGCTTGCAGCTGGCCACCTCACCGGTACCTCACCTGGCTGGGCTTCAGCTCAATGAATCCCTTGGACAGCAAATGACTGACAGACCCCCCAGTCCATGTTTCCATAACGGAAGCCCTTTGGGTAGGTGAGGCTGTTGTGCAGCTTTCAAACTCTCAGTAGGATCCACAGAAGATGAATGAGACTGGGGTGAGAAAATTTATTAAAAAAAATAGTCCTGAACTGACCCAATATCAAAGAAAATCCCTCCAATAATGTCCTCTGAGCAAGGACCTCAGGATGATAAGGATGTGTTTTAACTCTACCCATCCCTATATACTGGAGGAAGACTGAAATGGTCATCCTTAGGACCCGGAAGTACACCTAAAACAGTCAATATAACACCAGAGAGCAGGATTGGTATTAGAATTTTATTTATTTATTTATTTGTATTAAAAAAATCCAAATTCAATATCAATGAAGCTTTTCTGTATTAATGAGATCATTTTGGATTATTGGATTGCCAAAACAGCAATTGAAGTACCAGTGAATTCTTGGTTCAATACATAGATAGCATTCAGTACAATGATAGTATGCCCATAACAAGATTTTGACTGTAAAGAAAGAACCCCAAACTACATTTGGTGCATTATATTTTGCTGAATTAATATAGCTGCATTTGCACTTATGGTACCAAAATTGTAAGTTATGCTTCTTAACTGTACAAACACATCAAATACACTACAGTAAAAAGACAAGTCTTGCAACATATCTTGTCTGTTAAAGTACTAAAGAAATTTTAATTCCTTCTAGTTAAAGTGTGTTCTGATCCTAATAAGCTGACACACCACAAAGTTTGGTGGCTTGCCCTCCAATTAGTGGAAGACAGACGCTATCCATGTCAAGGGCAAATTGGCCTTTTCCAACTCCTATGTATTCCTCATCAAAGCTTCAATTTACTAGGCCTCTCTGCCTTTCAAACCTGAACTCCATTCTCCCTTACTTGACTGAAGTGCTCAACTTAGGCAACTTCTGTGATGAGACTTGTAAACTCAGAAAGAAAAAAAAAAATCTTTCTTACTATATTATGAAATTTAGAAAGTGAGGTGTCCCAAGTGGATTCTCCAGTGTCTCATAACATGAGAGCCTAGATTTTCCTCCCTTCATCATGGCCTGTCTTATGAGACTGGTAGAAATTTATCTGATTCTCTGTCAACTGTGGTGGAAAACAATCGGTAAATTCAGCAATTACTAGGAATACCCAAATCCCCCTTCTCAATTTTCCACATTTTCACATACACACATCCTCATGATTCATTTCATGGAATCTTGCAAAGCATCTTTTACTTTGCAAACCAGTCTAAGAAGCTATTTTAAGCTGCGGGAAAGGAATTTTCAGGTGGCTCCATGCTGTTTCACACATCCCTGGATTAGATATAATGAGGAAACAAGTGGTAGAAGCAAAAACTTGAGCAAGGTCGAGATAAAGAAAATTGGCTACAGTATTAAAGATGAGCTTTGGGGCAGTGGCCAATTGCTGGCTGGCTCGAGGCACGTGTCTGAGGGTTTCTAAATAATTGTATAACAGATTTGGGCGTGTGGACAGTGCATGGGGCTACGGGGAAAGTATTTGTAGTAGTGAAAAAGGGCAATAAAAGCCTTCTGTTCAAGAGCCATCAGGAGTCCGTGTCCTGCATCCCTTCATTAAGCTACCAAGAAATAGCACTCCGCTTTGTTCATATATTCTATAAATTAGGTTCCTTTCTGAATAATGACAGAGACTTTCTGAAGTGTTTTCATACAATTCTCTTCATTTGATTTGCTATTGAGCCAACATATTATGTTTTGATGGCAAGCTTGCATTCCTGTGTACAGGATGCTTTTAAATTATCACAGGCTCTAAAGAATGTAATGACTTATTATGCTCTGTTGTCTGCCTTTGGTAGTATATGTGTTATTTATTGTACTCGTGGTATTTAATTCTTTCTCACATCTGCCATGCTTTCATTGCCTTAATGGTCAAAGTAAATATTTTACATTACAGTACAAGTGGTAAAACATGTTCCATAGCCAGAATGAAGTAAATAACCCAACACTGGATCTTTACTCTCTAATTTTTACCCAATTGCAATTTTATTTTTTATTTTTTGTTGCTGTTCTGGTCTTAAATCTCAGGGCATCACTGTTCAAGTAAAATTCACCTCCAATTAAAAATGGCTTAATAGCCTTCTCCTTTTCCTTATAAAATATTCTTGTGTAACCAATTCCTCTATTTGGGGCATGCAAATCTCCTACATTATGAAATCAGTTTCTCTAATGATGCAGCTGGCATAAACAAAAACATAATTCACAGTCTGCAACAAAGTGAGAATTTTTTAACAGCCCCTCAACTTATTATTTAAAGCAGTTCCAAGGTCATTGTACTATTGATAGATTTGCCCTAAACCAAAAAATGTGTAGTAAAAGCCTAAGTACAACTATATGATGGAAATGAAGTGCAAGGGGACAGAAAGGAGGGAACCACACCCTTTATAACAGTATTAACATTATATTGAACTTGGACAGGACTAGTATCCCAGATAACAGCTACTGAGGAAAGAATTTCTTCAGAAGTCAGCAATTTCCTTCTCCCCCAAAGAAGTTTAGCATTTTGGGGGAAACATTATTTGTGGTGTATAGCTTCAAATATAAAACAGATTTCTTTGGCTTAGCATCTTAAGTAGGTGATATTTGCATGAGTATTCCCTTTTCTACTTCTTGCCAAGACAGAAAATAACATTAATCAGCTTTGTTAAAGTCATTCTGCTCCATTATTTCAGGTAGGAGGGCCCATGGGAAGACAAGGTTAGAAATCAACAGAAAGGAAGAAAAACTCAGGGAGCAGTAAGGAGGAAAAGAAAGGAAAGGAGGAAAAACATTAAAACTAAAGAAAATGAGAATAAAGGAATAATACAAAGTATAGAGATCCTGCTCAGTAGTGGTGTTCAGGTAAACGATTAATTTTAAGGCTTTTAAGGCTTAAATACTTTGGAGAGTAGATCTAGAGGAATTACCTAAATACAATAGCGCACTAGTTTAAATAAAAGCTATCAGGTAGCATGGCTCAACTTTCATTAAACTGGTAGAATTTGGTGTATCAACATAATAGTGTTTTAAAATGTTGGCTATGTTTGTGAATTTATCTGACTCTACAGAGCAAGTTTCTCACATAAAATTAATAAGCTAATATAAGCCAGGTCAAAGTACATGCCGTGTTTCCACCAAGAGTGCTTTGGATGTGACAAACTTTGATTTGCAAATGAATGCGTGCTAATATCAACCTACAACCAAGTTCACTAAAATTTAACCATCCTTTGGTATTTCTGCCATTCCAAGGCTATCCAAACTTGCTGTTAGGCTTGGTTTCCCCTCCTGGTTTGTATCCCACTTAGCATTTCAGCTATACTGAGGGAGAGAACTCCCTCAAGCTCTGCTAGTAACTTTATCCATCTCTTTCCAGCTTTGCTTTCAACCTCCTGTCTATCCTTTACATTGGCAGGCAGAACCTTGGACTGTGAATAATAATGTTACTTCAGTGATCTTCTGTTATTATACCCTACAACTGCACTGATATCTATTGAACCTCAGTTTGAACTTTCCTCACTGATATTTGGATATCATGGTGAGAAACCTTTTAGCAATGTCCCTGATAGACTTGGGAGATTCCCACAGTGGAAGTCTAGGCATGAATTGGTAGAGGTGGGGAGGGAGTAACTGAAGCCATGTGGTAAGCTTCAACAATGGTCAGACGACGAAAACATCTGAAATGACACTGAGCCATTGTTGTAGGTACCGTGAAATGATCAGTACAATTTCTAAAAAGTGAGGAAGGAAAGGCAGAGGCCCTGTAAGAGCAGAAATTTATTGTGTATTTCATTGCGTGCATGGGCAGCTCAGCTGAATGTGGTAGTCTGTCTTAAAACACAGGAGCCAGATTTCCTGAGGTGAAGAGGTGTCAAAGGATGACCACAATCAACCAGAGCAACAGTCTCATAGGAGACTAATCTGCATTTTAGGCACTTTGAAAATATGATCTTAAGTATTAAGTAAATAGCTATCTGTTTCCTAATTAAGTAGGTAAAAACAAAACAAAAACACACACACAAAAAAAAACAAAACACAAAAACAAACAAACAAAAAACCACCTAACTAGGTGAGCCTATTGAATTCTGCATGCATTTTCTAGAAATTACTTTTGTACATTTGTACATACTGTACCATTTTTTATGCATGGAAAAGCTTAATGAACAAAAATACTTTTTAATTTTAGACATTTTTAAGCTAGTGCTATGTGTGTGATGCTAGTGCACTTTTCTTAGACTGCACATATTATTTATTAACGTACTTAAGGTAGATGTAGAACCACAGATAACAAAACTGATGCTGGTATTTTGAATTTGATGTGCATACCACTTTAAAATTAAGCTCATTAAAGATAATAGAATGATCCATCGGTAGGCCTTCAGCTGCAGACCTAGAGGTGACAGGCCATTTGGTGAACAATTTACTGAGTGTCTCACTCCCCCCTCCTTCTTAACCATGGGCATTGCAAGTTCATTCTATTAACCTTAATAGGTTTGCTCTCAAAGTGTTTTACTCTGAAGATTTAAACGTGAACTCTATCATATGTCAGCCTGCAGCTAACCTAAGCAACTAAACTAAAAGAAGATGCAATATATTTATCTATGTACATATTTGGTATGTATGCCCTGTATCTGCAGGTCCTAATACAAGAAATAACATTTAATGCATACAGAGTAAGGATGTACATGATGCTCTTCGCTGTAGGTGTCTCATTGTTCCATGGGGTCTCTCAGGAATTTTTCTTCCTCTCAATTAAAGACGCATTAACAGCAGGCATCCCACTCCAGCTAGCAAGTGCCTTTGCATGCACTTGCTGAAAAAGGTTGTGCAAGTGCGAGAAGCTTGTTTTCCTCACGTAACAACTCCAGCAGATGTGTCTGAGGGCTGCCCTCTCCCCAGCAGGGCGTTCTTCTGTCTCTCCCTGGGACCCTAAGACAGAATTAGCAGGCAAGTCATAACAGCTTTAGCATTTCAGTTGAGGGCAGGCTTAGGCAGCTTTGCTCAGACTAATGAGATGGAATAGCAGCCATCATCTTTTGTCTATTACTGCCTTTTAAACAGCTCATCATAGCATTGCCACCACTTTTATGGAACCTAACAAAGCCACTGAAGCAGCTGGGAGCCTTCTGTCATTTCCATGCTGGAGATCCCTCAGAGTGCTTCCCCCTCACAATGATGCTCTCCCTGACCAACTTAGCTCCTTGCAGGACTCTAGGGACTGCAAGGATTCTGTCCTTGCAGTACATTTCTTCCCTTGTTTTGATGGCTTAAAGCAGTGGCTCGGAGAGGTAAACACAACAGTAAATGTCAGCCATCAGTGGCCCCACTTTTCATCATAATCAGACAACACTTCATGGGCCTTGGCCAAACTTAGCTCAGCCAAGACAGAAACGACAGGAATGATTTGTGAGGAACTAGCCCTGTTCTTATTCACCTTCTGATCTTCACAGCTTTAGGTTCATGCTGACCTCCCTGCAGGTAAAGGTTTCCTCTCTGCAGCTTCAGAAGACCACCTCCTTCCTTGGGAGAGGGATGAGAATCAAACAGATCATCATGAGAAACTATTGCAATGTACTTTCTCTTACTCTGAATGCAGTTGCACATGCCCAGGGCCAGAGAAGCAGGAAAGTATTCATCACACTCCACCACCCCATACCATCCCATTTGTTCTCACATTAGGTCCAAATGCATGCCATTGATTTTCTAGATGCTGCCTCATTGTGTCACCTACTGAGAGCTATGCTTGCAGGAGTAGTGCAGGTCCCAAGAGTCAGGGGAAAGATACTGCAAATGAAAAACACATGCATTTTTGCGTGCTGTGGAATGCACTTATATAAGAAATTAGAGTTTGCTGAAGACATGGTCCTGAGAAGAAAATGCAGCAAGATTCTCCACATTGACTCTCCTACTCTGAGAAGACAAATTACTTTAGAGCAAGAGTTGCTGTACGTGCCAGAGAAAACAATAGATTCCCTCCCAGCAGAAAACAGTGCTGCATTTCTCTGGATTGGTCTTATTTTTTAAGTCTCATTGTGCTGTCAGAACATGTACTGGGTCTGGCTGGGGTGGAGTTGACTTTCCCCACAGCAGCCAGTATCATGCTGTGCTCTGCACTTGTAGCTAGCACAGCCCTGATATCACATCGATGGTCTGTCTGTTGCTGAGTGGTGCTGGCACAGCATCAGGACCTCTAACCACCCCTAAAGGACAGCAGGCTGGGGGTGGGCAAGAGGTGGGCAGGGGACATCACCAGGGCAGCTGACCTAAACCACCCCAAGGGATGTTCCATGCCATGTGGTGTCACACTCAGCCATAAAAGGTGGGGAAGAAGAAGGGGAAGAGGAATGGGAACAAGAGGGGGCCTCTTGTTATGAAAACATCTGTCCTCCTGTACAACCACTATGCACATTTAGGCCCCCCTTCCCAAGATGTGGCTGAACATTGCATACTAATAGGAAATAGAAAATAATTATTAGTGTCTTTTTTTTTTCTTTAATTAAATTGTCTTTATCTTAACTCATGAGCCTTCTTTTTTTTTTTTTTTCACCATTTTTTCTCTGTTCTTTTAATGAGAGTGGTATAGTGGAGTCTAGCTAGCCATCAGTGTGACACCACCACAGGACATGGCACTGAAGGCCTCTCAGAAACTCCTGGCGGGGTTGCTCAAGCAGATTGCCTAACAGCTCAGCAAACTGCGGAGCCTCCAGACTCCAAGAAGTCAAGTATATACTCTTATCTATCAGATTGCACAATTCCTGCTTACTGCTGTCCACAGTGACTTGATAGCAGCTGATGTGATGAGAATTCCTTATTTCTAGAAGTTATCACTTCAATACACAATTATCTTTCCAAAGTTTACCTTCCATCTGACAGAACATTGCTCATGTTCTTAATGAATACTCTCCTCAACTTTAAAAAAACTAATTCAAAACCAAAAGCCATTCTATCTGTTCACTAGTAACATAGATTAACTTGTATTTATTTATCTGTTGATCTCATGTTGATTTGGTATACTTCGCTGATGTCACTATACAGATGAGAAACAAAGGCGTATTATGCTAAAAACCAGATCTATCAAAGTTGTGTTAGTTCCTAAGCCAGTATATAAATTTCAGGATATGGATCCATGTGGTTTAATTCTGTCTACAAGTGTCTGTAGTAGCACATGGATTAAAACTCAGGTCTACTGTTCTTAATGTTCTGCCTGGTGAGTCACATAATTATGATACCACGATTTTCCTCTGCTTTACTGTACGACCTAAAATAATCCATAAGGTTGATCTCCAGCCTGCTCTGCATCTCACAGAAACAGACTGCACTTTATATATACATATATATATGTATTTATATATAAATATATAAATATATATATACATATATATACATATATATACATATATACATCTATATACATCTATATACATATACATATATATATATATTTACTGTATTCTGATCTCTTAAGGACTTGGAAAAAAAAAAAAAAAAAAAAAAAAAGTGACATTGGCCCTAATAATTGTTCCAGTAGCCACACTCGAAGAGTGTATGTGTTAGATTTGGTCTGGCCATATATGCTGGTGACTCTGCACATCTTTTTTTTTTTTTTTTTTCTTTCTGTTTTTCTCCTCAGTGATCGTACCGTTCAAACTGGTGTTTGAGTTTTAAGCAGGTTGTAGGGACTTAAATTGTTGGCACAGGAGAATTGCAAGGATATAATGTCTATAATAAAGCATACCATTTATCTACTGATGCCTGCATTTTTTGAATTATAAAGCACTTAGGGATGTTCAGACAATCAGATAGCTGAGCTAGCTAAACACCCTCAGCCTTATTATTCTTCATAAATACTGGGATGGGTACCAGAATAAACCGTCCCAGCCTGCTAGTTATTTTTGGTTAATTTTAATCTAAAGTTAAGCTGTGGAAGGAAGGAGAAAAGATTCCTAATGTTTACACATTGCACAAACCCTGATTGCCAACCTTGTACAAACTATTGTACAAACTATTGGAGGAACACCAACATAAATTCTTCCTACTTACAAGTAGCTCTTTTCATACATCACCAAGAGAAACTTATGAAGGTACCTGGGTAGTTTTGATACTTTTTCCACATACTTTCAAATGCAAAGGCTGCTGATATCTGTTACCAGTTAGTGAAATCTGCCATTGTTTTTGAACAGTGCCCAAAGTACTTTCATGCCAAGCATAGAGATATGATTCCTACTCTGACAAAGGATGGCTGAAGGGAAGGAACAAAAACCAGAGCATTAAGGGACAAAAACCAGAGCATTAAATGGTGATGTCTGGCATTATCAGACCAATATGACTTTGGTATGGGGAGGGGCTTTATATCATTAATTCTGGAGACAGATTCTCTCATTTTATTGAACAAAGTCCTTTAATACCTCTAGAGCTTCCAGCCTCGACACTAGACTGGGCTTCTTGAAAGGAGGAAAGAAAATTCAGAAAGCAATTAATGCTACTGTAAGTTAGCCTGGGCCATATATCAGAACTGGGATATAAAGAGAAAGATCATTCTGAAGAAGCACGGCAAACCTTGTAGGCTTTAGCTCTGTTGTATATATCCCACTTAAATCCCCCTGCAATTAATGTTGAATACCCTCTACTTTCCTCGCTAAGTCTCAGGAGATGTTCTGAGTAAATAAAAGCTACTGCCCTCCTACACGCCCTTCAACTCTGAGCAGTTTTAGTCATGCTGAAGTGCAGCGCTAGACATGTCATAACCGTGCTTTATAAAAGCTGGCCAACCTACTGCTTCTCTGAATAATTTTCTTAAAGAAGATGAAGCTATCCAGAGCCTGATAAGAATAATGTATACATATATATTTACACATTTTGTATATATATAAAAACAATACCATATATATATAAATAAAACATATAAAAATACATATATAAACTGCAGTTTCTCAATATAGGGAGCAATCATTCAGTCAGTACAAAAATACGAGAAAATATATCAGGTGAGAGCCCTGACTGGCTGGCTAGTTACTAAAGGAGGTTTAAAAGGTCTGAAAACTTCCTCAACCTTTCCTGCCAATCATTCAGAAACTTCCTCTGTCAAACAGCCTCATCTATCACTCAGGAACTTCATCTGCTTGCCTGTTTATTTTTGCACTTAGGGTTGAGGTCACTTGCCATCCCTTTAAGTAATCAGAGGAGACAGCAGTAATCAAAAGCACAAGATCAGTACTTCTGGGTTGTCTTTCTTGCATAGCCTATCTGTATATTCCTCTGCAAACATTGCAAAGTAAAGTAGGCATACACAAAGATACAAAGAGAGGAATAGAACAGGGGAGTAGGATTTTTATTTTTTATCCATTTTGAGATACAGATAGAAAAGAGGAAAGAAATATTGCTGAATCTTATATGCTACCTGGAAAAACAGGTGTAATTTTTTTTTTTTTTTTTTAACCAGGGAATTTCCCATGCATGACAGGAAAAACTGATGCTAGTTCATTAAACAGTAGCCCCTCTCAGGAAAATTAAACTGATACCCCATTACACAGTAAAAGTGAAAAAAAGCAGATGAAAGTGTATTTTTCAACAATGTAAATCAGCCTCCTGATGGTTTGCTGTACTTGAGGGATTTTCTGCAAAAGAAAATGCCAGGATGGGTGGAGCTATTCATTTTGCTTATTTGAAACTTCCTACACTTTATATGATTGTTAGGCTCTGCTGAAAAGTATTAAATAGTGGTCACGTTCTGCCTTAGAGATCTGTGCAATTCAGCACCGACAGAAGCTATTCCTGTACAGTTGACTCTTAAAAAGAGCTTTGTACTGTGGATGAGAGATTCATACCTTAAAGAAAGGGCACTGAAAGAAAGCCAGAGTTATCAAGAAGAGGGACGAGCATCTGACATGTTTGCCCCTTGCCTACTTGCACAGTAGGCAGGCATTTTGCCTTGCCTTACAGACTGTTGAACATTTTGAAAGGATTTCAGGGATCCCACTGCCAGCCTGCTCTCTCAAGACTGATTTCTCCTTGTAATGCCATTGTTGTTATGAATCATGCATTACTGTGATTAGCAGAGAAAGGTGTGATTACTTGTTTTTTGCAGTGGCTGGCAAAGGATTGCCTGGAACACCTAGGCCTGATAGAGCAGAAAAAGAATCTCATCAGATATGAAGAGAGCAGAGAGATGGAAATTGCTAAAATTTCCATTTAAAAAAATGTTGGAAGAGCGCAAAGGAGAATATGAGAAAGAAGCTTTGCAACTGAACAGTACCAGAAATGGGGCCCTGCTAGGATGGACCTTCACTCTAAGCACGTATGGCTGTCCTCACGCATAAGAAGCCACAGCCACTTATCAGCAACTACTTATATCAGAAACAAATAACAAAACAGAACAAATTAAAAAAAAATACAGAAAGACTGAGAAAATCAAAAAATAAGCTATATTGGAGAAGGTTTCATAATTTTACCTAGTGGTGGGAAAACACTTGGCAAAATTTAAGGATGAAAAAATGAGCAGAAAAGGAGACAGTTAATTAAGAGGGTGAGAGCATGGGCTATCTGCATGGTGGTCCTCACATGGCTAGCTTACAGAGAAAGAGAGAGAGCAAGCTTCTTCTTCCTTATGCTGATTGTTCTTAACCTGTTTAAAGAAAGATGCTGAGATGATGTCAAAGTTCTGTTTAATATCCTCTGAAATACAAGTTCTCAGTGTGGGGGGAAGAAAACTTTCACGAGACAAAAGTAAAATATTTTCAAATTCTGCAGTGTAAGCAGTGATAACGTTGATATCCTTTTATCTTTTCCTTGTGTTTCCCAGTAACTTCTCGTTTCTCTCACTGCCAAGACATGAATGTTTCCAAAACTTCTGAATTGTTTACGATATTTGTGGTCTAAAATTGCTTGTAATCTCTCATAGGTGGAGGCCAGCTTATTTGAAAGAGCCAAAGCAAAGGCTTAGTGCTTGCACTGTTCAGATCAAAGATGCATCTATCACGTAGCATAACTGTGGCCCAGCGCTACTCAAACACTGAAGTCACTGCAATTCTGTTGATTTGGCTGCGAATCTCAGACTAACAGTGTGGACTGTGTAGGGGGGTGACATGCTGGTCACACACTCCTCCCATTAGACTGGAAACCTCAACTGTGTGCTGCCTTTTTCCAGACATCTCTCAAACCAGCCTTCATCTTCCTGTCTTATCCTATCCCCCAAGGGCCTCAGATGGAGGGCACGATGGAGAAAGCGACCTGGTGGCTCCTGTGAGGGACTCAGGAGAATGGCCACAGCAGAACCTCTCGGTTACTCGAATGCTGTTTCATGGGGAGGCAAAAACAAACCGGTGA